>NW_028096783.1:4798729-5998729 GCF_014824575.4 Sturnira hondurensis | reverse complement strand
ACCAAGGTAATGCAGTATAAAAAACAACAGTTCTCCAGAAACCAAACTCAAAGTCAGGAAGGACTGTGATCTACAATGATAAAGAATTTAAAATTGCAGTCATGAAGAAACTCAGTAAGATACTAGAAAACTTAGGCAGATCAATCAGTTCAGGAATAAAATTTAATTTGCAGAAAGATGACTTTATCAGAGAAGCTGAAAATCTAGAAAAGACCCTGCATCAGAAGAACAAAAACCCTGGATCAGAAGAACTCCATAATGAGATGAAGAATGCATCAGAGAGCGCTGGAAACAGAGCAGGTCAGATGGAGGAGAGAATTAGCGAGCTCAAAGATAAACACCTAGAGATGATTCCAGTGGAAGAGGAGAACTAAGATATTTTTTAAATTGAACTCTATGAAAACTATCTGACTACAAGGATAAGGGTGTCCCAGAAGAAGAGATGAAGAATGAGACAGAAAGCCTATCAAATAAGAACTTCCCACACCTGGGGCAGAAACTGGACATTAAGTACAAAAACCTAACAAAACACCTCAATGTAAAAAGACCTTCTCCAGGACATATATATTAAAATTGACCAAAGTCAATAATAAAGAAGAAATTCTCAAAGCAGGAACAGGGCGGGCGGTGGGAGTGGGTTGGGGAGGGGAGGATAACCTGAAAGGAAACCCCATCAGGCCAACATCACATTTTCCAGCAGAAACGCTGTAAGCCAAGAAACAGTGGAATAATACATTCAAAATACTGAGAGATAAAAATCACTGACAACACTATACTTTATATATTAAGAGGAAATAAAGGCTCTCCCAGACAAGCCGAAGCCAAGGGAATTTACCAACACAAGGCCTGCATTCCAAGGAGGGCCAAAGGAGCTCTTCTGCCGGGAACGAAAAGACAGAAGCACACAAAACTCTGAGTAAAGTGACAAACGTAAGCAGAAAATTGCAATTGTTTCAGAATAGGGGGTTGAACACTTAGTTATAACTAAGGTTATAAAGGCTAAAAGAGAAAAAAAAGCCTCACAAATAACTATAGTTACTTTGATTTGGTAACAGACACAACATAAAAAGGAATAATTTGTGACAATAAAAACATAAAGGGGAGAAGGAAAAGATGGAACTCATATAGGAGGAAATGAAGATAAGATGCTATCATAAGAAAATGGACTAGCAGCCCTGGCTGGTGTAACTCAGTGGATTGAGCGCGGGCCTGCGAACCAGACGATCTTGGTTCGATTCCCAGTCAGGGCACATGCTTGGGTTGCAGGCCAGTTTCCGGCAGGGGCCAGTTCCCTGCAGGGGATGCACAAGAAGCAACCATACATTGATGTTTCTTTCCTCTCTCCTTCCCTCCCCCTCTAAAAAGATAAATAAATAAAATAAAAAAAAAGAAAATGGACTAGGAGACATTTTATATAAACCTCATGGTAACCACACAACAAAATTCCGAAGCTGAGAAACACACAGAAAAGGAAATAAAGAAATATTTTATGTCAAATGAATATGAAAAATTTTGAATTTTAATACAAAATTCCATGAACTTGCTTTTGTTTAAGGCATAACAATGTACCAAGAAATATGGAGAAAAAAATTTTCTCTGAGCTTTGTCTAGTTAATTTTTTCCTTACCTTGTTATATAACAAGGACTAATGTAAAAAATTCTGCTATTTGTCGTGGCCGGGTGGCTCAGTTGGTTGGAGCAACCTCTGTACATCAAAAGGTTGTGGGTTCAATTCTTGGTCAGGGCACCCACCTAGGTTCCAGATTTGATCCCCAGTTGGGACATGTAAAGGAGGCAACCAATTGATGTTTCTCACATTGATGATGTTTTGTGTTTTTTTCTCCTCTCTCCCTCAAATCAGTGTTCACTGGGAAGTGCCCTAGGGTAAAGATTTAAAAAAAAGTTCTTCTCTTTAAAAGAATATCTAGAAACTGAATTTAGAAAAAAAATGGATGAGACAAAAAATCCTATTATATTACGCTTAGTTTTAACCTGGATACTATTGCTACGGCCATTGGCCCATAGCTTGGTAGCTTAATATGACTTTATAGTCTTCAGAGACTGTTTTCAGGACCCACTAATTGAAAAATCCAACCAGAAGAAATAGGCCTGGATCACAATTACCCTGGGTAATCAAGACCTAAGAAGAAACTAATAGAAATATTAAAGCCAAAGTAAAAATACTTTATAAAAATTACTCAATTCTTTGCTTATACAGAAAAGTTTGAGGATAATATAACAAATATCCATGTACCAATCTAGTTTTTTTCACATCTGAACATTGAACCATATTCCTCAAACTTATGTTCCTTTTTTTAAAATTAAAAAAAATATAAAGTGCTACAGATGGAGCTGAACTCTTTCTTGTGTACTTCCCTCAATCCTATTCTTACAGAGAGAACCCATATCCTGAATTTTGTACAATTTCCATGCATGTTTTTATACTCTAACTCATGTGTATAAAGCCATAAACAATATTTACTATCTACCTGTTTTTAAAATTTTCAAAAGTGAATGAAATCATGCTATATCAAACCTTCAAAATTATGAGTTCTGAGAATATATAATTGTGGCTCAGCATATTCATTTTTAACTACATCAGAGTATTCCCTCACACGTATATATACCGTTCTCTTGTTGACTGCCATTCCAAGTTTTTATTATTAAACTCAGTAAGGCATTAAAAATTTTCAGTGTCTCCCTGAGCACAAGTGAGAGAGCTTCTCTGGCACTTACATTTAGGAGTAGGATTGTTGGCTTGTGGAGTATTTTATTTTCAACCTTATTTCAGTTTTGCAAATACATTCTCTAAAATGATTTACCAGTATGCATTCCCACAGAATGTATTTTTGGGCCACCACTCTCCATTTCTTGTCTTGTTGAGTTCTATTGGTGTCCTCACTTTGACCATGGGATCGCTATGAAACTCTATTCCTCTTCAAGATGCGCTTCTGTGCTTGCTGACAGATCAGACACCATTTCCTCTGCCTACTGTCCATTCAGTTTTCCTCTTCAGAGGAGTAACTGCTCACACCCTTTGCCCATTTTACTATTTGGTTGTCTTTCCCCTAATGATAGGCAAAAATTCTTTAATCTGGAAATAAATCCTTTGTCAATTATACACATCATAAACATCTTTTTCATGTTTGTAGCTTATCTTTTACTGAATAAAACTCTGCATGTCAAAAACTACAGGTTTCCATGATTTAAGATACTTTTCCTTACCCAAAGGTCCTCTATTTCTTCTATACCCTTTTTTCTAAAAAAATTTCAGTTCTTTAGATTTTAAGTTGACTTTTAACAACTTTTTAATGTATGTGGGGTGTGGCAGACACACAATCGTATGACTTCTATCCTTACGTGTAACCAATTGTTTTCCTCGCCTGTTACTGAATTATTCTCTCTCTACTAATTTGTAAGATTGATTCTTACGTGAAAAACACATATAATAAGTAATGGAATTCTACCTGCCTATCTCTCCATGAATGCATCACTTTCTTAATGTCTAAGACTTTGTAAGTTTAAATATCGAGAAAGATAGGTCCCTCCCCTACTCTTATTCTTCAAAATTACCTTTATATTTTTAGCCCTTTGCTCTTTCATGTGACTTTTAGAACCACCCATCAAATTATAAAAGGGGAAAAAACCTCCTGGGAATCTGCTGGAGGCTGCACTGGAGGGCAGTCCCTCCAAGAGAACAGGCCTCTCTGTGATCGCGCGCTTTCCCACCCATGGACACAGTGTTCTCTCTCCACTCATTCAAGATTCTTTATGCCCTTCGGTAAATATTTCTAATCTTTTCCCATCCAGATCTTGCATACTTTTGTTAGAGATATTCTCAGGAACTTAAGGATTTTTATCATCTTTATAAGTGGCACAATTTCCCAAATTATATTTTCTAACAGTTTATTACTCAGTGCACAGAAGGCAATGAGCACGGTGTTTCAGACTGTGCCTGAGGCCGTGCCTGAGGCTTCTAGCTGTACAGTGATGAACACAGTTCCGGACTCTCAGCCCTTATCTCATCTCTGAAAAAAGTTAAAAAACAGTAACTACCTTGTAGGGTTGTTGGGAGGATTAAATAAGTGTATAAAGCGCTTAGTGACAGAGAGAAAAAAGCTTAGTAAATGCTAAGTGCTTTTACTGGCATTGTGTTATTTATCTGTTATTCAGCAACCCCGCTTAATTCCGTTACTACTTCTACTAATTTGACCGTAGATTCTTCTGGGTTTGTAGACAACCATCTGCAAAGACTACAGATTTGCTTCTTCCTTTCCATCCCTTTTATTTCTTTTTGTCTAATTTCACTAATCCACCAATAAAGGATTATGTGCTTCCTGACTTTAAATAGACTGCTTCTTATGTCTCACTGCTGAGAATAAAATCTCCTTGAGGTTTCGGGGTAGAAATCTTAACATATTAAAGAAATTCCCTATCTAATTTCTAAGATATTTATGAACGAGTGTTGAACTTGTTATCAGATGATTTCTCTGCATCTAATAAGATGACCGTTTCTTTTGTCCTGTTCAGTTTTTAAGTTTTCAATGTGGCAAACTACATTTATACATGCAATAAAAAATCTTGCTTTTCTACTGATGTGCATGAGTCCCCTTTCTACCTACCTCCCCCGTGTCCTTTGCAGGGGTGTAAGTGCGTGTAGAAGCCTGGGGAAGGCCAGGAGCATGTGGAAACACTAAAACGTTAAGCCATGGCAAAACTGCCTCTTAGAAACTGTAAAAACATAGAAATACTGTAAACATATTAGAAGTGACTTCTAGTAAAGAAAAGACAATCATAAAAAAATCTATAGGGTACAGTGAAGACAAAGAGTTCTAAAAAGAGAAAGCTGCAAGGGTTGCTGATGCCTTAAATAGCAGCAAAGAAGTATGGCATAGATTTATATTTACAGTCTTAAGTATGTAGTTAAAGTGAATAGTTAGTATTTTTAAATTTATTAAGAAGAACATTGGTTAGAGATACAGAAATTACATTCACACACACTGTCATGCCCCCTGAAAGAGTGGGTGGCCCCTGACAAGCGCAGCCCAGGGACTGCAGGGCCAGCACCCAGGCTGGACAGCCACGCCGTCTCTCTTCCTCAGTCGACAGCGTGGAGTGTATCAGATCGGTGTGAATGGGCTCAGAAAGTAATCTATGACCCACTGCAGTAACAACTCTATAAACCTTTGAAAGACAATCGCTAGACAGCAGAGCAAGATTCTTACGTGCGACTCAAGTATTAAACAACTGAGCTCAAAGTGCCTTTTCCAGTGACTAAAATAGAACATCTTGTAACCTTCCCTTCTTCATAACATAACAAAGCTTTAAGACAAAGCTTTGAGCGTGATTAAAGATAATAAAGGAAGTTCCTTTAAGCTGGTAGCTGAAAATACAACTGAATAATTTTGATACTGTGTTCTCTTCGTTTTAGGAAAAACACCATCCAAATCAGAGAAAAGGAATTTCTTATGAGCCACACCCAGAGTAAGGACAGGTGCAAGAAAGTCCGTCACTGGGCCTATTTTTATCTCTGTGAATCTTCTGGTCAACCTTCTGTTAGCTCTGCCCTCTCCCTCCTACAAAGGCAAGAGGAAGAAAAAAGAAAAGCTAAGCCCTAAACCAGGTAGCCAAAAAAAATTGAAAGGAAACCCAGAAACTACAGTAATATCATAACAATAATTATAGTTTAGCTAACATTTACTGAGTGCTTATTATGTTCTAGTGCTTCACACGGGTTTGCTAATTTAAACTCAGTTTGCGTGAGCATCACACAATTCAAAATATAAACGAGGATCTGTTCACCAGAATGTAGTCCATAATAGTCTGTCTTAAGAACAGGTATATTAAATAAAATCTAATTAACCTCCCATTACATTCAGTGTGATGACTTCTAAATGTAATAAGGGTTATCAGATTAATGACACTTTATACCTTTCCTCTCTTCTCTAATTACCAAGCTCTAAATCAGGATGACTTAATACATGTATTTCAAATCCTTTTCATGAGTGTATCTGGTACTATCCTGCAATATCTGAAAACATAGTTTTTATATGTGGTAAAAATATTCAATAAACATAAAATGTTAGCAATTCTATTTGGAGATTTAGAAATACATCCTGGAACCAACGGTCTAATAATTAAAAGCTTTTATGCCTTTCCAATAATAAAACAGCGAGTCTTATGAAAGTTATCCACCCAGTCCTGCCTAGCGTTGGCTGGGCGTGAGCCAGTGAGAACGTGCAGACAGGGTCTTCTTCCTGACTCTGCCAACAACTTGTAAGATTTTAGAGAAGGTAATTAACCAGTTTCAATCACAGTAACTTAACCAAGTAATTTATGAATTCTAGACTTCAGTGGAAATATCTGAGAAATCATGAAAAATCATGAGAAAGGATAAAGCACAGGAAGCTCTAAAATCTGGAGAAAAATGTCTTCACTTTAGGAAGATTTTTCTGGAGGAAGAAAAAAAAAGAACAGCATTTAAAACTTCATTGGCAAGAAGTGCCAAAAAATAAATTAAGTTTTCTAATTCACCTTGGAAAGGGCTGGTATAAAATTTTAAGATAGAAAGATCATTCTTAAATATTACTGTTTTATGTATAGTATATTAGGCTTAGCACCTTTAAAATTAAATTAAATTATTATTCCCTAAGAAAGCTTAGTCAGGAGTACTTTTACAACTAATTCATATAACATGCGTTTAACTATTTCCAGGACATAAGGCATAATGGTACTACCTTTCATTGTTAAGCCACTCACAGTTGTCGATCATGCCCCATAAGACTCTACTGTTTGTTTCCCTGATTTATTTGCTAGGAAGGCCTTGTTGAACAGTATGATGGTCACCTGTAATACTGGGGTTTTTTTTAGAAAATGCCATATGCTTTTATACAGCTTAATTTTTAAACTAGGTTTAAGAATATACTCTAGCAAGAGAAAAAGATGTAAATAGTACCTACAGATGGCGAACCTGTGAAAACTTATATTCTACCAAGGTGATAATCAAAATGCAAAGTGTTCACTGTCTCTCTAGAAACTGCTGAGTTTATTTCTAATTTTTAAAGCAAGAATACAGCTGCTTCAGCCTTGGATTTCATCTCTTCTCACCACCTCACAATGTCCAAGAAGATCTTTAGGTAAATTTGAGTATTAAATCTTAATACACTGTAGAATATATGTGGAAGAGAGTATATAACCATTTTTATCAATATATCATAAACAATTTTGAAAGAGAAAAAACACAATTCTCTGATGCATGTAACAGCTGCAAGAGGCTCTCAGAAAAAATATCTGGCATCAGCTCAGGGATGAGGTTCCGGAATGTGGACGACCGTAACAGTCTGCTGTCTGTGCATTCCAACCTCAGAGGAAGGGAACCAGGTATCTGAGAAATGTCATGTACGTGCAATGCTAAACTAAAAATAACACTGGCAATAATGGCTCTGGGTGGAAAAGTTACAAAGCTCCCAACAGTTACATAAGTCCAATCGGTTTCCATTTACTTATGAGAGAGAAGAGGAGGCATTTCAAAGGCCTTCCTAACCAGAATGCAAATGGGCGACATCAGGAAGCTACAAAATAAATGTGTAGTAAACTTTAAAGAAGACCCTTTGGGAAAGCAAGGACAAGAACAATTCACTTGGGAAAAGAGAAGCAGAAGGCAAGCAACAAAATTGTTTCTTCAGAACATCCAGCACAACTCTCATGTGTCGTGACATGCCTGTGGTTAGCTAAAATATTTGGGTATTTGAGTAAAATGTATCTGACCCTCTTACTTAAGAATGAAACCAATGAAACCAAAGCATCATCGTGCTCCTGCTCTTTCTAGAGCACACAAAGGTACACATTACAAAGGGCATGATACATTAGATCTTAAGAATCACAGTTCCCTTGGGAAAATCGTCATCAGGCTAAGATAAAACACTCCTATTATTTACATTACATATTTACTTTTCCAGGAGCTATAAATTTCAGTCATAAATATCAAAGAAGGCTCAAATTTATTTTGCATGATTTTAGGGAGATATAAGTAAGCTCTACATTTATCTTACTAAAATCAATACAATTTTTATTTTTAAATTTAAATCAAAAATTTAAATAATAAGTGATTGGTTTTGTTCCTTAACTTTGTAGGGAAAAAAAAGAAAATTAACTTGGTGACTTTACCACCTCGCTTATATAAGACTCTGACTAATTGCATTGCTAAATACAGAACAAAAAGATTTGCATTTTAGCAGTGGCGAGTAGGAGGAAACATGATGTGGATATAAATTCCTGACACTAGAGGATTCTAATGCGCTGGGATGGTTGGCTAGAAGATAGAGGCTGGGAATGCATCTCTGCTAGGATTTTAAAATAACCTGGGTTCTTATTTTTCGATGAACTAATACTGTTTCATAGAGGTTTAAAAACTAGCACTATTGCAGGAAGAAACTTATGCATATCTTTTCTCTTACAAAAATTAAAATACAGTAACTATGCATTCTTAGGAATTCAGTTACATGGAAAGTAAGAGGACTACCAAAAGGACTACATGGATTCCCAGATATCTGAAAATTTGGATCCTCAATCTTAACAGTGTGAAAACTCACCCTGAAATTTTCTACAAACTTAAAATGTAATCACATCACTTTGGTGTCATATAATTTTTCCACTTTATTAAGCTATGGAGTTCAGTGTAGAACCACTGATAGAATCAAAGCTGTTTTTTGCTAGGTTCTATGGGTTGGGTTCCCCCCCTCTCTCGGGCTAGAGGGGAATGTTGTGACATTTAGAGAGCACCGACTGATGAGGAAGACTCCATCAAGAGCAAACTAACATCGCAGAATTTTGCCCGTCAAGACCTGACCTTTAGCATGGGGAACAAGAGCATGGGCTTCTGAGACGGGCAGACCTGAGGGTTTGAATCCACTTTCTAATCACTTCCAACCTGCAAGGTCTTAATAAGCAAAGCCTCAATTCCCTCACATACACAATGAGAATGACAATAATAATACAGGATTACTCTATGCTTCAATGAAATTATATATACGCCAAGAACTAATTTAGTGTCCACTAACAGGGGTTATTTTTACTACTGTAATTTTTCTTTACCTTTGCTCTGAAAACTTTTAGAATCCTCCACAGTACAGAGGTACCCAGAACCTGAGTCACCTTTCCAGACCAGGTTCAAGCGAATCTGGCTGTACCTCCTGAATTGGGGGCTGAGATCACTCAGGAAGGGTGTATAGAACCCTTTCTACTCCTTCCTCCTGCAGTTGTCGTAAATGTAAACTTCACCTAAGAACCTCAGGTTTCTGCTCTCTTCTACTGAATACCAGATAAAGTATAACTACGTAATACTTCTCAAGAGATAAATTTGGTCTCAAACCATTAACAGAAGAGCTGTATACAGGTGCTTTTTTTTAAAGTTGACAATTTTTAAAAAGGTCTAAAAGTAGAAATTCCCCCATTTATGGTTTTTAAAGTTAAAATATTGGTATCATTTTAACTGCAGAATAAACATTCCTGGGGGATGGGGAATGTTCAAATTCTTGACAGAGCTGACCTGTGATTCAGAGGCAATTCTGCTGACCACGTCATCTGAGTGAAAAGGTCTAAAGGAACACCATATAAATATGGACCCTGATGNAAGAACCTCAGGTTTCTGCTCTCTTCTACTGAATACCAGATAAAGTATAACTACATAATACTTCTCAAGAGATAAATTTGGTCTCAAACCATTAACAGAAGAGCTGTATACAGGTGCTTTTTTTAAAAGTTGACAATTTTAAAAAAGGTCTAAAAGTAGAAATTCCCCCATTTATGGTTTTTAAAGTTAAAATATTGGTATCATTTTAACTGCAGAATAAACATTCCTGGGGGATGGGGAATGTTCAAATTCTTGACAGAGCTGACCTGTGATTCAGAGGCAATTCTGCTGACCACGTCATCTGAGTGAAAAGGTCTAAAGGAACACCATATAAATATGGACCCTGATGGTGAAAAAAAATCTCTGTGAGAAGAAAAGGAGTAAATACAAATATCTTATGGACAGAGATGGTTCTCCTTACAATGAGGAAAACACACATACACTACTTGAAGAGAAAAGGGCAGGAGGGTACTTCCTTAAGCGAATGTAAACAGCCTCTTTAAACAGTCTACCAAGTTCTTTTTAGTAAATCAGTGCTGCCTATGAAATACTAACCCACGAGGAAAAATTATGATACGATGTATACTGGTGGCTTATGAAACAAAGGTAGGTTCTTTTAATCATGAAAACTTATGTGCATTAACCTAAGGTCTTGAAAACATTAAGAACTAAGCTGATTTCAAATGGAGAAATGAGTAATACTTGACTAGGAAAGAGATACACTGCCCAACACATATGCAGTACAATCCACTTCAAAAAATGACCATTTCTCTACAAACATGAACCATTCACTTAAAAGCAAACAAGAACACATGTGCCCAAACAGAAAAATACTCTCAGTGAAACATTCTGAATGTTACTGAGGCGAACACTGGCGTAATTGATTGAGATATCCTTACCTCTTGTGGTGGCTCAGGTGTTAGGATCAATACTGAGGATTATTCCAAATGACTGCACTTAGCAGCTGATTCCTCCACGTAGGACAGCTCTGCACGTACAGAGGGAGTCGCGATCGCCCCGGCTCAGACCTTCCCAGACACAGGATACCTCTGAGTCAAACCTCCACTGCGCTTTTAGTCTCCCACCGCTTTTTCAGGCCCCCATCGGCAGCTTTCTTGACTTGCTTTTGGTTTGGAATCCAGCCTAGCAGGCTGGTGGGCGGGGAAGAGCAATCGCCTTGAGAAGCTGAATCTTCCCTTTTCCGCTCCTCCGGCTCCGCAGCTCCCCGGCAACACCCCAGCCCAAACTCACACTTGCGGAACAGGCTGCCCCGGTGTGGCTCCACCCATCAGCCTCACACAGGTGAAAACTTCCTGCTCAGAGGGCTCCAGGAAATTGCTATTTAACTATGTCTTTGTTCTTTTTAAAAATACTGTTCAGCCGCTTGTATTTGCTATCTTGATGGGAGACACTGTCTCCAATAATAGTGATTTGGGCACTTAAGGCCCAAATAAGTAAGGGAAGGATCGATACATCGCGCAGGAAGTACTACCAGCAAAAATCCGAATCATCAAACTAGCAGTGAGAGACTACGAACATACTCTTTAATATCCCTGCTGATAATAAGCTGTAGTCGTTGTTCTTACATGTAAAAAGTTATCAATTTATACTGCCTCCATCTGAAAAATCCTGAGATGGCAATTTCTTAACTATTCATTAAAAAAATAAAGTTTTTTTCAGAATTGAAAATCTAGAATTAAAAAAAATTTCCAGAGAATAGCCTCCTCCTTATGTAATGACCAAATGTTAAAACTGTAACTTCACACCTGTAAAAATACTGAAGCGACTCAATATTTATAATAAATTGCAGTACTGTACTGTGTTAACTCTATTAGAATTATTTGAAGAAATAAATGAACTGAAAGAGTTTAACATATTTTCTGTTCCAAATGACTTCTTACTAATAACCAATGTAAATCCACATTGAGAAACTTGTTGCTAACAAAGAAGTAATGTTACACTGTGTCAGATACGAGGCTACATACTTCACAAACAGTCTTTAATAAAACCCTGAGAAGTTGACTGTAGTATTAGTCCCATCTCAGAGAGGGGAAACCAAGGCAGCGGGTTTAAGCAGTCACACAGGTAGGTGTTGTCACATTCAAGATATGCGGGGGTATTTATTATGTACCTGGCCAAAATCTTCTGTTCCTGATCAAATTTATTCTTTCTTTCCTCCTCAAACAGAGCTCTGAATACAAAATTGTTCATAAGCTGGAAGCCACAATAAGAAAAACAAGGAACTGATGTGATTTTAAAATATGAAAGACCACAGAAAACTTCTAGTATATGACAAGAACAAAATGTTAATCTTTACCAATGAAAAAGTTGTGCATTTATAGATTTTACTGAGTAGGAAATGAGGCTCTTAAAGTTTATTCATAATGGAGAACTCAAAGGTACCCTCTGTGGTTAAAATTTCAATTAAACTACCCTCCTCCACCCTTTCCTTGGTCAGCACTAGAGACAGCAGGGGACAGAGAAGAGGAAAGCAGAAAGGGGAGACAAGACAGAAAGGAGAAGGGGCAGGGGAAATCCATGCTGTGGAAAGGCCATTTTGGGAACACTCGGTACAACGTATAATCCCCTCATATTACCTAACGTATCAACACAGCTAGGAACAAATAAATTCAACAGTGGTTTGCCTGAGTGCAGGACAGTTACTTCATAACAATAGCTCACACCTGGAACCCAAAAGGCTGCACTCTATGCACAAAGAAATGCATGGTAAGAAAAGTGAGTGCGTGCAAAAGCTGGGGAAATTGGAGTAAGCTAAGGTCTGTAATCTAGTTGAACAGTAGTTAACAATGTTAACTTTCTGGTTTGGATAACGTACTATAGAGTTACGTAAGACATCACAACTGGGAGAAGTAGAGTTTTTTGAGCATATGGGACCTCTGTGCTGTTTTTGCAACTTCTTCTGAGACCACAATTAATTCAAAATCAAAAGCTAAATAATACGGCTGACTGAAAAGCATTATGCTTTGTCTCCTAATGGCTGCTTATGGCATAGAAGTCATGTGCTATTTTTTGCTCATATTTATCAAAATGTGTGGAGGTTGCCCTGTGAAGGACTGTGTGTATCTGCGTGGAAGATGGGGTTGGGGCAAGAGAATTCACTGGAAAGGCAATGAAAAGACACTGCTATTATTCTATTAAAAAAAAAACCCGCCTGAATTATGCAAACCCTTCACAGTAAGGCTGTAAATGCTGCCAGTTTAACAGCCAAAATGCATCCAGAATCAGATCACCTCTCACCACTGGTAGAGCCACCCTCCTGGTCCCAGCCACCATCGTTTCTTGCCAGTGTCATTCTAAAAGTCACTGCCAAGCTTTGTCTTCACCCATGCCCTGTCTATCCTTTATGCAGCAACCAAAATGGTCCATTAAGGGAAGTCGAGTCAAATAACAACTGCTGAAAACATTCCAGTGTCTTCCTATCCAATTTTAAATGAAAGCCAAAATGGATAGTGGCCCCCAGGCCCCCAAGAGAACATGATCCTCTTTCCCCTCTAGACCTTACCTCATGTCATCACTCACTGCTTTAGTCAGACTGGCCTTCCTGCTGATCCTTTAGCAAGCTAGATGGACATCCAGCTCAGTACATTACCAGAGGTAGTTAGCTAATTATTAATAAGAAAGGGGTCAAAGGGAATTAGACATTGAGCTTAGTAAACTGTGGAGTGTAAATCTGTTTGTTTAACCAGGAAGCTACAGCTTCACACACTGCAGGGGATTCCAGCAGTTCTCTGCCAAAGGGATTAACCTCTTCCCTTCCCAGCACCGAACTGTTGGGGAGCACAGGGGGAGGTGCTTGGACATAGAAGCCTGCCAGTCTAACTAGGGGGTGGACCTATCAGAAGCCCGCAAAAGCTTGGGAAGTTGATTGGTTACTTTGAAAAAGCTCTTGGTTATAACTCCAGGGAAACAAAGATGCTCTCTCTCTGCTCCATGACCTGGACTTGCCCCATTTGTTCATTCCCTCTCTCTCTCACTGGAGAACATCTGCAACCATGTGGGTCAAGCCACTGTGCGGGGCCCACGGCAGACCACATGGGGTCCAAAGGAGTAAGCCTTCATTTGAAATGTGTCCCTGCTGAGAACACAGTTGGACTTTTCCATGGTGGGGAGACAGAGATGAAACACAGGGCAGACTTCTACCGGAATAAACCTTGCCACATCACAAGCTCCCCATGTACGGGTCCGTGATACACTTTTCTTGCTATCTCGTGGAAGGGTCTGATTTCTACTGGCAACGCGTATCCTTCACTGGCAGTTCCCTCTCTGGAGAGCTCTCGCCCAGGCATGTGCCCACCTCCCTTCCTCATCTCCAGTTCTTGCTCAGAAGGAAGCATCTGATATGCCCATCCCTGACCACTCCACCCGCTTAGGATTCCAGCCCCATGTGAGCCACACGCCGGCACCTCCTCCTCTGGAACCCCCTCCAGGGCTCGTTGTTCTCCCAGCTTCATCTGTCGCACTACACATTCCACCTGTCTCCCTCTGCCTCTCCCTCGCATCATACCTGAATACAAACTCCAAAATGACAAGATTTCTGTCTGTTATGTTGACTGCTTCAGCCCTAGTACACAGTATGCAGTCAATGCCATTCTAACTAATGAATAAATGAATACTGGAAATGACTCACAGTGGAAAAGCTGCTTTGCTTAGGGCAAGGAGACTGACCAGGGACCTACTCCTGGCAATGGCAGAAGGGTGCCTGGGAGTTTAAGAAACATCCCTGATAACTATAGTGGGAATCATCCATGCTTATCAATCAATTGTCACGGACAGTACAAAGGATACAAAGGATACAAATCATTATAAAATAGATTATCTGCCCACAAGCAAAACAAAACAGCATCAGATTCATTGCCATACAACATTTCCAAATGAGTGATAAACAATAGCTGCTATGGGCTGAAATGTAGTCCATTATTTTCTAAAGTCAGAAACTGAGTAAAACTTGCATTCTAAAAAACTATTTCAGTAGTTACTATTAAGATAGAGTAATGCAAATGGCATCATTATGCATCCACTGTACATACAACCTTTGGGAAGATAAAGATGAGTGAGACAAACTGGTCACTTGTGAGGACCCTGCAGTTTACGAGCGAGTAAAATAGCTACCATGTGATTCGACTGGGGTACACAGGAGACCGGGTAGGGAGAGACAGGCGGGGGAGGCATTCATGGACAAAGGAGGTCATGGCCTGAGTCTGGAAATGCAAGGATTTCACCTGGGCAGCAGGGGGAGGAGGCATCCAGTCTACAGGACCAGGAGGAGCAGGGGAAAGCTGGGAAAGCTGGGAAAGCTCACGGTGTGTTCGGAGACCAGAGAAGTAGTCAGAGCCCAGCAGAGCACAAAGGGAGAAAGATGAGCATGGGAGAGAAGAGGAGGAGAGAGAGCAAGCTAAAATGCCATGTAAAGTAGCGTGGAGTTATGTTTTATGTTTAATGAAGGCAGACTGAAAGATATTTCTGAATTACAGAGGCATTAGAAAGATGATGGCTGAAACAGGTTAGCAAATTAAATAGGTTCCTAAAAGCATGTTCCCCCTAATTTCTGTTCTATTCTGTTCATAAAGGCCTGTGAAAACCCAAATACATCTTTATTTAATCCTGTTGCAGTAAAAGCAAAATATATTAAATACTTGGTTTGAGAGAAAGAACAATAAACTTTATCTTTATTCCATGTTCTATTGTGGGAAAAATTCTGGGTTTTGAGTTAGTTAATTACAAAGGAGTTCATCTTTGTCTGGTACTTGGTACAGTGTCTAGCACACAGTGTGACTACGTAAGTGCCGGCTACGATTACTATCAGAAGTCAGGTTTCGCCAAGTCCTAGTTGTGAAACCTCAGGCACGTTGTTTCACCCTTTCTCTGCTGCTCTACTTGTTACGAAAGGATTGTGACGGGGAGCACACAGAAACATCAAGATTCAAATTCCAGTTTAAGCAATGTAAATTCAAATATCATAAACTCCAAAGCACTTTGCAAATATGTGGAATTATCAATTTTTTAACTGTTTTTCCCTGGCGCTAAGTGAGAAAATAGTCTCTTGAGCAATGCCTTAAGAGAGAAAATGCCCCAGGGCACCCTCGCACTCTGATGTTCCTCCGAACCTTCCATCAGTGCCTCCTAGGCACCGATGATTCACTGGTTTGAATCATCTGATTCTTCAAGTATTAGCCCCCAGAACACAAGTAAGCAGATGTTCAATGGGAAGATTATTCAATACAACATTCCACATAGGATAAGTGAAAACCTGGACCTATTTTATAGAATGTTTAGCCACTTCATATTAAAGTGACATGTAAAGAAATATGATTACAGAAAAGCAAGTGCTGGAAACACACACACACGCACACAACCCCAGAAACAATTCAGAAGCAAACAAATGAAAACAGAGGGTAAAACATTATAATTAATCAAAATCGCAAGTAACACAACAAAAAAGCTAGATGTTAGAGGAACAGTTCCCTAAAAGAACACAAAATGAGAGCTTCAGCTCCTTCTGTCTGCTCACCAAAAAATTCAGTGTCATCAGAAAAGACGAAAACTTGTGATGCAAACTGCATTAGAGGAACAGTCCAAAGGGGCTCCTTTCCCTGCCACAGTCCCGTGAAAACTACTGTGATTCATCTGTTCCTGCGGTATACCTAGAGATACTGGTAAATGGGTGATGCCAAGAATAATACATTAACTAAGTATCTATGTAAGCTAAACAGTTCTAGTTTCTGACGGACTTTCAGTAACATAACATAGCAAATACACATAAAGAAAAAAAAACAGCTGACATTTATTAAGTATCCAGGGGCTTTAAGTGCCTTATCCCTAATGTTCAAAAGAAGCTTGCCCCACTTTTCAGATAAGGAAACTGGAAATCAGAGAAGCCAAAAGACCACACACAAGCAGTAACCACCTGGCACAGGGATTAAAGCTCAAGGTTAGAGCCCTGCCTTTGTCCTTTCAACTGTGCTGCTCCTGACACAGGTATGTCAATTAAATAAAATATCTACATTAAAGCTATTGTCAAAAACATCTATTTTATGGGGTAGGCGCATTAAGGAGAACTCTTGGAAACTCTCTGTTTGGACAGGATGGAGTACAAGGGTGACTACAATCTGTTCTCACATTTCGTACAGTAATAAATGATCATATTAAAGGATTTAACACTGAAGCACACCGAGAAAAAATGGAATGTCTCTCGCTACCTCCACAATTCTATTCTTTTCACCCAGGTATGTATCCTTCAGATTCTCTTCTACAAATTTACAATGGAATTATACTATTTTGTAATTTGCTTTTTCATTTAAAAATGCCCCACAGAAAAAGAATGCCCTAGATTAGCGCATATGCCTCTATTTCTTCCTTTGGATAGCTGCAGAGTATTTTACAGTATGGAAGCATCAAATCTATTTTGAAAATATGATTTCCAACATTTGTATGTTAAAGCAACACTGCAAAAGATATTCATCTGGATGGGAGGTATATTTTAAAAATACAAAGTGACCAATCCAAAAATGAGAAAGGACTTGAATAGGCATTTCGCAAAGGAGAAATACAAAAGGCAATTAGCACATAAAAATATGCTTGACATCATCTTTCCATATAATTACCACCTGGATCAACAGAAAGAACACTACCAGCCACTTGGAAATGCCACCCCCAACCATCCCAATCATCGGCAGCACCTCTCTCCTCTCGGGTCACTGCTATCCCAGCTTCTAGCACAAACTCCATCGATTATGAGCTCTCTTTGTTTATATGGACTTTTACAATGTACTTGTATTGTACATCAGGCTTCTTTTGGCAGCATTTATTTTTTGTAAGATTCACCCATGTTATTACAGACACCCGTAACCCATTCTATTTCTATTGGTGCAGAGAAAGCCACTGAGTGAACATGCCTTTATTTACTATACCTTTCAGTTTTTCTAGTTTTCTGGCTTTTAGGCATAGGAAGAAGGTTGCTGGGAACATCCTATGTCTACACAAGAGTGTATAAAGAATCACTGTCCCACATTATGCTCCCAGTAGCAGTATGAGGATTTCCACTGATGTACATATCCTCACCGACTTAGTATTGTTACTCTTAAATTTTAACCATTCTAGTGAGTATGTATTGGGTCAACTAGGTTTTATTTTATTTTTTTAACATTTTTTATTTATTTATCTTTAGAGGGGAAGGGAAGGAGAGAGGGAGAGAAATATCAATGTATGGTTGCCTCTTGTGTGTCCCCTGCTGGGAACTGGCCTGCAACCCAGGCATGTGCCCTGGCTGGGAATAGAACCGTGATACTCTGGTTCGCAGCCCCACACTCAATCCNCTTTTAGGCATAGGAAGAAGGTTGCTGGGAACATCCTATGTCTACGCAAGAGTGTATAAAGAATCACTGTCCCACATTATGCTCCCAGTAACAGTATGAGGATTTCCACTGATGTACATATTCTCACCGACTGAGTATTGTTACTCTTAAATTTTAACCATTCTAGTGGGTATGTATTGGGTCAACTAGGTTTTATTTTATTTTTTTAACATTTTTTATTTATTTATCTTTAGAAGGGAAGGGAAGGAGAGAGGGAGAGAAATATCAATGTATGGTTGCCTCTTGTGTGTCCCCTGCTGGGAACTGGCCTGCAACCCAGGCATGTGCCCTGGCTGGGAATAGAACCGTGATACTCTGGTTCGCAGCCCCACACTCAATCCACTGAGCTACACCATCCTGGGTAGGTCAACAAGGTTTTAATTTGCATTTCCCTAAAGACTGATAATGCTGAACATCTTACCACATGCTCACTGAGTATTTTGGATATTTGTTGTGAGGTATCTGTTCAAATTTTCAATCAACTAGAATATCATTTTATCTGTTGCTATCTATGTGCTTCTTCCAGTCTGGTTGCCTGATTTTTCTCAGATACAAGTACTGCAAATACATTTTCACTTTGTGATTTACCTTTTTCATTATCATAATAGCACCACATGACAGTGCTCTGCACTTTAATTTTAATTACTAAGTATTTCAATTATGATTTCTGCTTCATGTCTAACCTAAGACCATGAAAATATGTCATGAGGATATTCCACTGAGTTATCATTTAAAAGTTGTGTTTTATCTTCCACACACAGATCTACAATTCTCCTGGAATTGTACATGGGGTTAAATGAGGATCAGATATGTAATTGCCCAGGTAACCTAACACTGCTGTTTGAAACGACTGCCTTTTGGACGATGCTCTGCAATGCCACTTTTATCACAAATTGAGATACCCACAGCGGGTTTCTGAACCCAGTTCTGTCCCACTGGGCCCTTTGTTCTGCATTAATACCAGTATCTTAATTAGTGAAGTTTTCACAATAAGTCTTGATATCTATTATAGTAAGTTTCCCACTTTTTCTATTCTTCAAAATTGTCTTCAGTATTTTTGGATCTGCACTTCCATATAAATTTTAGAATCAACTGTCAATTTCTACAAAGATTCTGACTCAAAGCTTGGGGCATTCATCAGTCACTCTGCCCCTGCTGGATTTGGAGCTGCCCCTCGCCCCAGCACAGTGACTTTCTCTACTCCACTAGCAGATGCACCAGGGGGACTATGTCTCCATCTACGGGGGTCACGCCCCCCTGGATTTCCTTCTGCTGCTTAGCCTTACTTGTTTACTACCTTACTAATTCTCAAATGCTTCGAAGAGATATTTTTATTTCTGTCCAAATTGCGTAACTCTGCTCAGAGGGACGCTTTGTCTAAATTCTCTAGTCCTTCATTTTTAGAAGTTATACCTCAAGAGTAAGCTTTGCTTTTTTTCTCTTTTCACCTTTTTATTTCATAATTTATTTTTCTTTCTTCATCACTTCTCCCCACAGTCCTCCCTCTCTCCCTCCCTTCCCCACCTGCCTCATGCTTACTGAATATAGGAAAAGGCAAATACTATCAGAAGATGGAGAATTTCTACCTTGGAAACTGCAAAAAAAAAAAAAGATCTGAAGTTGATCCTAAAAATAAAATATATGAGAATTTAAAATATAACCAAAGACACTGAAATAGAGAACAGGGGGACAGTGACCAGAAGGGAGAGGGGAGGGAATTTAGGGGAAACAGGGGAGGGATTTAGAGGAACATATATAAAGGATACATGGACAACAACTGAGAAGGGTGGAAATGGGAGGGAAGGGGGGAGCACGGTGGGGTGGGATGGGATGGGAGTAATAGACAGAAAACTGTACTTGAAAAATAATTAAATACATTTTAAAAAAGAAAAAATATATGAGAATTTAAGAACCTACTAGATAGACTTAAGAGATGCCTACATAGGGAAAAGAGTCAGTGGACTTTGAGAGAGGTCACTAGAAAGTATCCAAACGGGAGAGAGGATGTACGAGACAATGTCAAAGAATGTGACTGATGAGTAAGGCAAGGAGGAGCAGAGAGCTGCATGAAAGGAATGACTGAAGAGGTAACAGTCGAGAACACTAAAAACTTAAAGAACGAAATCAATAAAAAGACGTAACTGCTCACTAAACTCCAAGCAGGACATGATGACTCATTAATTTCAATTTTACAGACACAAATAATTGAACCAAGTGAGAACATTAAGAACTCCAAAAAGACATTTTTTTCCTACTGCCCTTGTTGTGTAATAATATAGGGAGATTTAAACTTCAGTCTCAAACTACAGTTACATCTTTCAGATTTGTATCTAACAGTGACAGATGGCAATGTTAAAAATAAACAGAACGTTCAAGTTGCTTGTACTGTGGGCAAAGACAGTTTTAACGTGTGAAACGAGCCTCAGGCGGATAGAACTCACGGCATCCTTCCCAAAACGTATTGAGAGTGCACATTGCCCTGTGACAATCCTGCAATGCTGCTCACAAAAGCTAAAATAATCAGCTTTTGAAGGGGTATTGTCACTCTATGTCATACTAATTTAGAATTAATAATCCATATGAGTCTATCAATAGAAACCTACTTCCCAGAAATATCAATAACTGATTAAACTTCTCAAGTTTCAAAAGCTTCTGAAGGTTATCACAATTAGAAATGTCACCTTCTAATCCAAAACATGAGAAAGTATTTGACTGATACAGTTCAATATCAATATGAAGCTAATTTTTTTTTAAGATTTTATTTATTTGTTTATCTTTAGAGGAGAAAGGAGAGAGGGAGAGAAACATCAATGTATGGTTGCCTTTGGTGTGTCCCCTGCTGGGAGTTGGCCTGCAGGGAACCGGCCTGCAACCCACGTATGTGCCCTGACTGGGAACCGAACCATGATCCTCTGGTTCGCAGGCCTGTGCTCAATCCACTGAGCTACACCAGCCAGGGCTTGAAGCTAATTTTTTAAAAGAACTCAATTCACAGTATATCTGAGGAAAAATTATCAAAGATGAGGCTTAATAACTAATAACAGTTAAGCTTTTACAGCAGAAATTGATAAAAAAACAATGCAAAAGAAATCAATAAATTTTTATGTTAAATTTTAATAACTTCAAAGTACTGATCACAGTCACAATCACCTCACAGATAAAAAGTACTTGAATTCAAGACACTTTTATGAGAAAATCACTCAACAAACTAAGAACTGAAGGGCACCTCCTCAACCTGCTGCAGGGCAGCTGCAAAATCCCCACAGCCAATTCCAGTTAACAACTGATGCTTTCTCCTAAGATCAAAAAAAAGGCCAGGATGCCAATTCTTAAAACTTCTATCCAACATTATATTACATGTTCTTGCTAAAGCAATTGGGCAAGAAAATGAAAAACATTCAGATGGTTAGGAAAAAAGTAAAAATATCTCTATTCACAGGTAACATGATCTTGTAAATAGAATATCCCAAGAAATCCACTAAAAATTATAAACATTTCAACGTTTCAGAATATGAAATTAATATATAAAATTGTATTTCTATGTACTTACAGTGAATAAGAAATTAAATTTTAAAAACTCCATTTTAATAGCATCAAAAAGAAAAGAATAAAAATAAATTAGAAGAAATGCAAATTTTATATCCTAAAAAAACTAAACATTTAAAAAAATTAAAGAAGGACTAAATAAATGGAATAATTCCCTGTATTCATGGACTGGAAGATTTAATAAATAATGACAAGATGGTAATACTTCCCACATTGATATATAGACTCAATACCATCCCTATCAGAATCTCAGCTCACTTCTTTGTAAAAATTAAAAAGTTGATTCTAAAATTCATATGGAATTGCAAGGGACCCAGAAAAGCCAATTAACCCTGAAAAAGAATAAAGTAGGACTTCCCAATTGCAAATTTTACTACAAAACAGCAGTAATCAAGACGTGGTGGTATCAGCATAAAAACAGACACGCTGGTCAATGGAATAGAATAGAAAAACCGAAAAGAACTTCCTGTGTCTGCAGTCAGCTGACTTTCTACGAGTGAGTCGAGACAAGTTACTGGGGAGGCAGTAATCTTTTCAACAAACAACCCTGGGACGATTGAACATCCAATGGATTGGACCTTACTCCATAAATAAAAATTATCTCAAAATGGATCATGGGTTAAAATTTAAGATCTAAAACTATAAACTTCTTAAAAGAATATTTAGGAGTAAATCTTGACCTTGGGTTAGGCAAAGCCTTCTTAGATAAGATATAAAAGCCTAAGTGACAAAAGAAAAAAATAATTGAACTTCATCAACATTAAAAACTATTATGCCTCAGTGGCTTTACAGGTAGAGTTGGGAAAATATTAAATAAGTAAAGGATAAACTGTACCCCCCTAATTTTACACAAAGAACCTAAAACTAGAAAATACAAAAAAAAAATAGTCCTGGCTGGTGTAGCTCAGTGGATTGAGCGCAGGCCTGCGAAGTCAAGGATCACAGTTTAATTCCCAGCCAGGGCACATGCCTGGGTTGCAGGCCAGTTCCCAGCAGGGGACGCACAAGAGGCAACCATACATTGATACTTCTCTCCCTCTCCCCTTCCCTTCCCCCTCTAAAGATAAATAAATACAATATTTTTTTTAAAAGAAAGAAAATACACTAAGGCAAACAGTACAAATAAATTCTGAGGCCCAAAATGTTTTTCCTTTTCTTTTATTGGGGGTGAGGGCTAGGGGTAGTAGGGCATGGAAAAGCAGAGGGAATATAAATTAGGAAAAATAAATTTGATTCCTGCTTATTCTCCCCCAAACCTTTTAGTCTTTTCTTTAATTTTCTTTTGAAAATTTAACATCACATTTAAAAATTCCAGACTACATATTCCATAGTATTTGTCAAGATTAAGTCATCCCAATAAAATTTCAACACTGCTTTAATTATTTGTAAAATACTCTACATATTTATATAGCACTGCAAATATACTATATAAGTAAGAAATGGTATATAAAATCGTTTTGAAATTCAAAAGCACCAATAAAATAAAATTCCCTTCATCTATTAAATTTCAGCTAATCATACTATCTCCATGTCAGTTCTTTAAAACTATTTTTATCATTTTATTCATTAATAAGCTATATTCCTACAATATAATTATAAAAACAAATAATAACAAAGCTTAATGGAGCAAACAGTTCTATAAAGTTGTCTAAAATTCTGAGTGCACATAAACCTTTGTGAAATGATCAATAAAGAAATAAAAAGCTCAATATCAAAGCCACGTAAAACGAAGAATGCATATCACATCAGCAGATACAAAGAGCAGCAAATTGAGCTCCGTGACCAGAAGGGAACATCTGTATAGTTACACAGTTGATAAAATAACCAACCGCACTAACGAAAAACAGTACTCACCTGGTTTTGGCACTGAGTTGGTCACTGACTGGGGAACTTTCTGATTAATTAACTCAACACAGTGTCCAGGGAAGAGCCCCACCTAAGAAAAGCAACAAAGAGAGGATTTTAAACCAGAGAACAGACCAGTGTGTGAACAATGCCAATCCAATTCCAGTAATGTCCTCCGCAGTCCCTCCCAAATGATTCTACTATTCCAAGACTGTAGAGCACAGAAGATGCCAATTACACAAACAAACAATGAAACAATCTGTTGCTATGCATATATAGAGGCATGTCTCTTAATTGCCCAAATATCTCAGTCTGCTTTTTAAGTTTTAGCTTTTAGTTTCCCACACTTTTTTTACACCAATTAAAATATTTAATCTGACCCCAACTATGCATGTAGTACATATAATTTTTACCACTCAATAATCTACTCTGCTGAAATTTCAATCTGGTTGGGTTAATATCTCCCCTGTCCATTTTTATATTTGTTATCATCTCTATAATTTTGTAGAAACTTACACTAAGCCACATTCAAATTTTTAAAAATTTTCTCTTCATTCCTCCACAGGTTTCATGCAAAATGAGAAAATGAAAACTGGTTAAACAACTGCTCATTTAAAATCTGGGTTCTTACTGTGGTTAAAGAGCTAGCAGTGTAGGTTATGTGGGAAAATGTAGATATGTGGGAAAGCAAGAGAGAGCAAAAAAAGCCAGTCTCAGCATGTGGCTGTGAAAAACACACTACTTGGTGGAGTTACTCAGGCCCAGGTCACATCCTACGGAGGTCAAATGCTAGGAAAAGACTGCACAGTGCAGCCAAAAAAATGACTACAGAGATAAACAGCCTGGAAACAAAAGTAAGAAGGAAATCTTTATCAATATTTATAGATATTTCTTTAATAGGAATATAGTCAAGCTGCCATGCAGCAGATGTTAAAACTGCAACATGAAAATTACATCACTTTGTACACCCCCCTGTGGACAGGCTCTGTGGAAGAATGCAGTGGTCTTCCAAGAATATGAATCATCACGAAGTTCTGAGCTGTACGATTTCCATCTGTGCAGGATTAGTTTCACATACTCATTTGCTGCATTATTATTTCAATTTCTAGATTGATAGTCTATAGTAGTTCTTAAAATTATAAAGACGTAACCACTTATCATGAGCTAAAAGGGGGCTATTAACAATGATCGGTTTTGTTTGAAAGATTTGAATTTGAAATTAAGTAAGGTAAAATGACTGTAGTAAGTCCTGATATGTCAACAATCACCCTAAATGTGAATGGGCAGAATTCACCAATCAAAAGGCACAGAGTACCAGATTAGGTTAAAAAACACGACCCAATTATATGCTGCCTTCAGGAGACTCATCTCTGCTACAAAACAAAACACCAGCTCACTGTAAGGGGTGAATGATGACACTCCAAGCAGGTATCCAGAGAAAAGAAGATGCATTTGTATTCATATCAAACAAAATAGATTTCACAACAAAAAATAAGGAGGCATATATGGAGATTTTACAATGACAGACAGGCCAATCCATCAAAAAGATAAACATTTTATTAATATATAAAGCACCCAGCCCAGGAGCATGAAAATATATAAAGCAATTATTAACAGACCTGTAAGGGAGGAATTAACAATACCCCACTTATATTAATGGACAGATCATGAAGACAGAGTTTACATGGAAATACTGGCTTTAAATGACACAGAGCAGACAGACTTGGTAGATATATTAGAACTTTCCATCCAAAACAGGAGACACATTCATCTCAAGTGCACATGGAACCTTCTAAAGGACAGACCATATGTTGGGCCAGAAAACAAGTCTCAGTAAATTTAAGAAGACCAAAATCCTAACAAGTATCTAGTCTAACCAAAGTGGTATGAAACTAGAAATCAACTATAGAAAGGAAGCTGGACACATCACAAATGTGTGGAGACTAAACAATATGCTACTGAACAACTACTGGGTCAAAGAGCAAGTAGAAGAAGAACTCAAAAGACACAGATACACAACTAAAAATGAAAATACGACATTCCATAATTTCTGGGATGCAAAAAGAGCAATACTAAGAGGGAATTCACTAGTAAAAAACCTAATATTACACCCTGAGGAGCTAGAAAAAGAAGAAACAAACAAAGCTCCAAGTTAGAAGGAAGAAATAATAAAAATAAGAGCGAAAAAGAAGTGAAAGAAAACAAAAATAGAATAGAAAAAAATTCATAAAACAGTAAGTGGTTCTTTGAAAATGAAAAAAAATTGACAAACCTCTATGTTATTTCACTAAGAAAAAAATAGAAAAGACTCAAATAAATAAAATCAGAAATAAAAGAATTAAAATTAAAATGATACAATAAAAATACAAAGGATTATACAAGGGTACCATGAAAAGCTATAGGCCACTAAATTAAAAACCTAGAGGAAATGGACAAATTCTTAAGGCACACAACCTTTCTAGATCAAACCATGAAGAACTGGAAAACCTGTATAGACTGATCGCAAGGTAACAAAATTAAAGCACTACTCAAAAACATCCTAAAACACGAAAGTCCAGGACCAGATGGCTTCAACTGGTGAATTCTATTGCACAAAACATTAAAAAAAGATTTAATATATTTCCTTCTCAAACCCTCCCAAGAAACTGAAAAGGAGGGAATACTTGCTCATTCATTTTACAAACAGAAGACTACCCTGACAGTAAAAGCAGGCAAGGGCAGCACATACACGCACACACTTACAGGCCAGCATCTCTGATGAACACAGATAAAAGAAATCCTCAACAAAATACCAGCGAACAGAATACAACACTACATTAAAAGTATCCCCTGCCACAATCAAGTGGGATTCAGGGATGCAAGGATGTCTCAACATCTGCAAATCAATAAACGTGACACACCACAATGACAAAATGAAAGATGAAAATCACATGATGATCTCAACAGATGCATTAAAAGCACTTGAAAAGATACAAAATCCATTATAATGAAAATTCTCAATGAGTATAAACGAAAAATACCTCAACATAATAAAAGCCACACATGACAAATCCTCAGGTAACATCATATGCAACAGTAAAAAACTGAAAGCTTTTCCAATAAGATAAGGACACAACAGGGATGGCCACTCTCACCACTGTCATTCAACACAGCACTGGAAGTACTAGCCAGAGCAATTAGGCAAGAAATAAATAAATAAAAGGCACCTAAATTGAAAAAGGAGTAAAAATGTCACTATTTGCAGATCACATGATTTTATACATTAAAAAGCCCTACAGACTCACCCAAACAATATTAGAAATAGTAAGATATCACAGTAGAGTTGCGGGATATGCAATCAATATACAAAGATCTGCTCCATTTCTATATAAATATTAAAAGACAACCCCATTTATAATCATAATAAAAGAATAAAATACCTAGAAATAAACTTAATACATTAGGTGAAGGACCTGTACACTGAAAATTATGACATTGTTGAAATAAATTAAAGACACCAAAAATGGAAAGATATTCTATATTCACGGATCGGAAGACTAAACACTGTTAAAAAGTCCATATTGCCTAATAGAATATACAGATTCAATACAATCCCTATCACAATCCCCATGGCATTTTTCACAGAAATGGACCAAAAGTTCTCAAATATGTATGAAACTCCCAAAGACCCCATACTGCTAAAGCAATCCAGTGGGACAAAAAATCTGGAGTTATCACATACACTGATTTCAAACTACACTACATCCCTGGCGAGTTGGTTGGAGCATCATCCCATATACCCAAAGGTTGTGAGTTCAATCCTGGCCAGAGCATGTATGGTAGGCAACCAACTGATGTTTCTCTGTCACATCAATGTCTTCTGTCTGTCTGTCTCTTTCTACCCCCACCCATTTTCTCTCTCTCTCACAAAAAAATCAATAAGCATATCCTCTGGTGAAGAGTAAAAAAAGAAGAAAAATCAAACTATACTATAAACCTATAGTAATCAAAACAGTGTGGCATTGGCAGAAAAACTGAAACACAGACCAATGGAACAGAATTGAGAGTTTGGAAATAAGCCCACACATACAAGGAAAAGTAATTTATGAGCAAGGAGCCAAAAATATGCAATGGAGAGAGCAAAATCTCTTCAATAAATGGGGCTGGGAAAACTGGACAGCCATATTCAGAAGAATGAAACTAGATCAATGTCTTACAGCACACATTAAATTCACTCAAATGAATTAAAAATTTTAATGCAGGAACTGAAACAATAAAAGTCATAGAAGAAAACATAGGCACTTAGCTTCTGTACATTGGTCTCAGAAGTGTTTTTGTGAATTTGACTCCTAAGCAAGGGAGACAAAAGCAGTAGTAAATGAATGGGGCCACATCAAAGTAAAAAGCTTCTGCACAACTAAAGAAACAGTCAGCAAGTCCTGGCTGGGAGGCTTAGTTGGACTGTCGTCCTGCACATCACAGTGTTGCAGGTTCAGTCCCTGGTTGGGTGCATACAGGAGGCAACAACCAATGTTTGTCTCTCACATCAGTGTTTTTCCCTCCCTTCCTCTCTATCTAAAGTCAATAAACATATTCTTGGGTGAGGATTAAAAAAATGAATACATAAAAAAAGTTTCAAAACCATCATAGAAACAAAACGGCAGCCAGCCTAATGGAAAAAGATACTTGCAAACAGTATTTCCAATAAGGAATTAACTTCCAAAATATGTAAAGAATTTGTAAACCTCAACAATAAAAAACAATCCAATTAAAAAATAGGCAGAGGATATGAACAAATATTTTTCTAAGGAAGACCTATATATGGCCACCATACATATAAAAAGATGTTCAACATTAGTAGTTATTAGGGAATTGCATATCAAAACCACAATGAGAAACCACCTCACACCTGTTACAACAGCTATTATTAAAAAAAAAAAAAAAAAAAAGAAATCACAAGTATCAGAAAGGGCTTGGTGAAAAGGGAACCCTTTTATGCTGTTAGTGGGAATGTAAACTGGCATAGCCACTCTGTAAAACAGCATGGAGGTTCCTTAAAAAATTAAGAAGAGAATTATCGTATGTCCTGGCAATTCCAACTCTGGGTATTTACCTGAAAAAAAACCTCATTCATAAAGATACACATACTCCCCTTTCTTCATTGCAACATTAATTACAATAGCCAAGACATGGAAACAACCAAAGTGCCCATCCATGGATGATTGGATAAAGAAGATGTGTTACATATGCACAGTGGAATACTTCTCAGCTATAAAAAAATTTTAAAAGATGAAATATGGCCATTCACAACAACATGGATGGATCGAATGCACTCAGCATCACGCTCAGTAAGACAAGTCAGAAAAGACAAAACCATGATGTAACTCCTACGTGGAATATAAAACAAAAAGCAGCTCACAGGCACAGACGACAAAACGGTGACTAACGGAGGGAAAGTGTGCGTGGTAGAACAAACTAGGGAAAAGGGGACCAGGTGAACGGTAGCCAAGTTACTTCAGTGAATTTAATTTTAAAAATAAAGTGTATGACTCAGAAAATTGCCACCATAAAGGAGTGAAACTTTTCTGTTGAATATATACACAAGAGTTAACCCTAAAATATAGTTAATAAACACTGATACTTTTTATGATACTTTAAGCTAATATTCCAACAAATGTAAATCATTCTGGTAAACTCAAAATAGCAAACATTAAAAGAAACTGCAACTATGGCAACAAGATATATGAATTATGTCATCCTGTTTTATATATTATTCTTTCTTAAGCAGCAGCCATTTCTAAAGCTCTAATTTATATGCCTGGGAAGAGTGAGGTGAATTGGCAGCAGTCAACATGAGATTCATCTATAGGAAGGTGAACAAGGAAGATGAGACCAGCATCTAGGTCCACTGGGGAGAGGAATAAGTAGGTAATAAAAATATATATAGTAATAGAAGAAGAAGATTATAAAGAGAGAGCTGGAACAGGTTAGGGATGGCCTTAGAAGGCGAGGGGGCCTTCAGTTTGGTAATTTCCCCTAAGTGCTGGAGTTAAAGTGAGAAGCCAGAGATGCCATTACAGCCCATAGTAAGCTGGTCCAGGTTTAACAACTGGCTCTTTGGAAAGACAGGCCTTTACCTGGAGTCTGCCAGCCATTTACAGAGTCAGTGCCTCCACCGTGGCTGGTTTCAGGCTATCGAGGTAGCAGCACTGAATGCAGAGGACCACACAGTACACAGGTGGAAGTAACTTCCAGAGCACAGGTAACAATCAATATTTCTTAAAGATTTAAGTATTTACTACCTTTGTTTTCAATAAAAGTGCATTAAATTACAAATGTAAATGTTTAATAATGGCCGTGTTTAATAACTGCCCCACAAAATTCCTAAAAATTACCCAGCTGTTTCAGCTCACCACTAATCTCCTATCTCCAGGCGCTGTGCCCGCCCCACCTCTAATATCCCTGGAAAAAGGTTTACAGCAGCCTGGCAAGAACACGGCTTTCCGAGCATAAGGAGAGACCCGAAAGGAACAGACTGCAATCTGCTTCTCCTGGTCTTCTTCCACCTTGCGGATACGCTCACACTATAAAGAAAATAGGTTTGGCTATAAAAGTGAATGTCCTGGAAGATACTTTGGTACAACTCAGAGGAAATATTAGCTATGGAGCCACTGCAATAAAACAGCCAAGAGCTTCGGCAGCAGGGAGAATGTGAAGGAATCGCTGCAGAAGGCTGAAGCCTTGCGCTACTATGGTCTCTTTGAGGTGTAACCAATCAAAACCTAAAGAGGAATTTAAACACAACATGTGTTCACCACTAACTTGTTAAGAAAGTCCTATCTTATGTATTTCACTCATGGCTGGTAACCCTTTAATTACGCTTAGTAAAGGACCACTCTTACTCCCAGGGATAGGCCACAGAGTTTTCACCAGCTGAACTGACCTGGCCTCGGGGTTTCCAATGTCTTCATTTCTGTCTACAGCTTCCTATGCCCCTGGGTCTCTAGTGCTCATATCCATAATGAATGAAGTTCCAATGCAGAGACACAACAACCCCTGCCTTCCTGTACTCTCCCTCCCAGGGTACCAATCTCCCTTCCCATACCTTTTTCTGATAACCAATATGAACTCTGTGATTGACTGATTTGAAGTTGTTAGAAAATCAGTACCCTTAACTTCCTTGCAGTGTTACCCTTCTACCAAACTGATCCAGCAAACCCAAACTGAGTGAGTGCACTTCCCTACTTGCATGCCTCTGTATGGCTGGAGGAAAATCACATCACGGAGGAGGTTCCAAGCAAGACAAGCTCCTAGTCTGTCACCTAGAAGTGCCCATTATCCCCCTCCACTCCCCACGCTTTCTCAGGGAACCAGTCCCCTTAGGTGTCTGTACAGTCTGACCTCCATACCCCTTCCCACACCAGTACAGCTGATCAGACCACAGGTTAATGACTGTCTCCTACATTTATGGACCAAGTTAGAATTTTTAATCATCTCCATTAAGCTGTTATAACTAGCAGGTATTGTTTTAATAAAGAAAGAAGAGGATGAGGTAAAGAAGCAGCAGCTGTTACGAAGCAAAAAAGTGGAAGCAAATTCCCTAAATTCCTTACTTCCCAGTTTCTGGTTCCATTTACTCGTGGCTCAATCATTAGGTTTTTTAAGGATATTTCTATTTATATCTCTCCCTTTCCTCACTACCCCACCAACTCCCCCCAAAATACCACATTTCTTCTGGTTTCTCTGCCTGATTTATACTCCCACTAAACCTTAAATGCCAGCTCCCTAATTTCCACTTTTAGAAATGTTATTCTTGCAGTAGAACATACAGGTTTGAGACTCAGAAACAAGGTCAGGGATCGGGATATAAACCTGGATTGAGCATATATATGGTATTTTAAGCTAAGAAGTGAATACGACAGTCTAGGATAAAGAGGGTAGAATGTGAACGAAGCCCAACCCAAACTTTCAGGTCTCGCAGAGGAGGACGTGGTGTGAAAGAAGACTGAAAAGACAGGAGGGACTCTTAGAGCGCGGTGTCACATCTACCAAGAGAAGAACATGTCAGGAAAGGATAAATCAAGTATCGATGAGAGTAAAAGTGCAGTAAGAGGAGTAGGGAAGTATCCATTCTTTGCATGAGGCCAAACGGAGACCACTTCCGGCAAGAGAAGAAACCCAGGGTAAAGCATATAGTTGTGGTAGGTGAAGGTGGTAATGAGGGTCCTAGAACCTAAGCCGGATCAGAAGGCCAGCGAGGGCGGGAAGGGGGTGATGGCAGAACCTTGAGGGGCCAAAGGAATAATACTGAGAATGAATATAGAGTACGATCACTTGTTAAATAGCAAATAAGTAATAAATGAGATTAAATTTCTGTTCCCAGTAAGCTCAATGATTATTAAGTAAGACAAAATTATACCTGCTTTGAAATTTTAATTACTTTTGCCTTACCTTTCCTCCTTAGAAGAAGGAAGAAGAGGACAGAAGAGGCATGGTAAGTGGAGGGCAGGTAGATGGTAAGAGAAGCCTGTGAAATGGGGAGGAAATATAAGTTAAGTTTGCCCGGAACACTGGATTTATAAAACAGAGAAGCTGAAAGTAAGACTGGAAAAGAAATAACGAGGTTGGAGATCATGGGTGGCCTTACATGTCGGGACAAGGGGTCTGAAGTTTCTTCTGAATGAAATGAAAGTGACAAATTCTGAGGAGGAAAGGGCCAAGAACAGTTAAGAAAATACTAATAGCTATGTATGCCTTTCAGGATAGAAGGAAGACAAGAAGATGACCACCTTAGAAATTTACAAACATAGACTAGAAAAGAATTAGTAAAAGCCTATAGTACAGAAATGGCATGAAGAATAAAGAAGAGTATGAGTATGTAAGTGTTGAGAGTTCTTTATGTGCCATGAATACTATCAGATACAATCACTGCCAATATTTTTTCCAATATCTGGCTTGTCTTTTTATTCTCTTATTAGTAATGACTTCAAAGAGCAGAAGTTTTTTTAAATTTTGGTGAAATTCAATTTATTATTTATGAATCATTCTTTTAATGTTGCCTCTAAGAAGTTTTTACTTAACCCAAAATCACAAAAGTTTTCTCCTATTTTTCTTCTAGATGCTTTATAGTTTAAGCTTTATATTTGGGAAGATGATCCATTTTGAGTTAATTTTTACAGATGGCACAAGAAATAGGTCAAAGTTCCTCTGAAGGCACGTGGATATACAGTTGTTCCCACACCATGTATAAAGTAGACCTTGTTTCCTTCACGGGAGTGACGTGGAGCCGCCGCTGAAACCCGGTCATCCGGGCACCCCAGGTCCGCATCCCCACGTCTCTGTCTGTCCCCTGGCAACACGCTCTCGCCACTGCAGCTCTACAGTGACCCTTCAGAGAGTGTGAGCTCTCTGCCTGTGCTTTTCTCTGTCAGCTCTGGCTGTTCCACTCTAGGTCCTTTGTATTTCACACACATTGTTTAATCTGTTTATCAAGTTCTACACAAGAAGCTTGCCAAGATTTTGACTGAGATCAATTTAGGCAGAAATGGCACCTTAGCGATAAGAAGACATACAACCTATACACAGGATGTATCTCCCCGCTTATTTGCATAATCTTTGACCACTCTCAGAAACGTTTCATAGTTTTTAGTACACCAATTTTTTGTATCTTTATTCAAATATATCCCTAAGTAGTTGATATTTTGATGGTATTATAAATGGGTCTTATTACATCTTCCAACTGGTATCAATGCTGCTCTACTGTGGACGACATTTAAAGTAACAAGATTCTCACACAGCTCTCCCAAGTATTTATATTTAAAGTAAACACTGTGCACTTTAAATTAATGAATTACTTTTCTTTTTTCTCCTTTATATCATGTGAGAAAGTATACTGACTTTTCTGAAACTGTGTTTGTAGGTAGTTACTTCATTTGTAAACTCGTATCATTTGTAGATTTCACTTCAGAATCTTAAAGAGTTTATAAAACATTTAGCGTAGTAAGGGGTTATAAAAAATGATAAGGTTAAGAAAAATTACTCAGAGCCATTTAGTCAATAATTTTCATGAGCCCTGGCTGGTGTAGCTCAGTGGATTGAGCGCGGGCCTGCGAACCAGAGGATCGCGGTTCAATTCCCAGTCAGGGCACATGCCTGGGTTGCAGGCCAGTTTCCGGCAGGAGCCAGATCCCAGCAGGGGATGCACAAGAAGCAACCATACATTGATGTTTCTCTTCCTCTCTCCTTCCCTTCCCCTCTAAAAATAAATAAATAAATATTTTTAAAAAAATTTTCATGAAGGTGAATGTTAAGCATCATTTGGTAGGACATATTCTAATGTCACAAATTAACAAAAAGCTATCAAGGAACAAATTTATCTCTAAATATCAATGGCAGCTGCTAACCATGCTAATAAGAAAAATAAAGACAGCAACAAGAAGTACAGAAAATAATTTAAGGAAATTTACATATTTTTGTGATCCAAGGGGGAACACACAACACTGAAACTCGCCCACCTTGTGTTCTGGTCCTAGTCATGCCTTTGCTCACTGTCTCTGTGAGGTAGAACAACCTGTCTCAGTTCCTTTCGGTCTAGAATTCGATCATTTTAAAAGGTCAGTGTAGGCCCAGATGATTCACTGTCATCTTCTCCACCATGGAAACCCATGCCTCTCACAAGCAGACAAGTAGAAGACATGCAGACAAGAATTTAATGGTTTATTAAATTATTTCTATGACCTGTTCGTTGGCCAGAACTCCTAGGTGTCCAAGCTCTGACACCAGACAGCAGAGTACCGATGGGCTAGTTACCTCCTGTCTGCGTCAGTTTCCTCATCAGTAAAACAGAGACGGTAACAGCACCTTTCTCAGAACTGTGAGAATGAGAGGTTAAAACACTCAGAACTGCACACTCAGGAAATGCTACAAATTATGTCTATTTGTAGTATCACATGCCGAGTATTTCCTCTTCCTTGAAATGATATAACATGACAGATAAAAATTTACAATACCTGATTTCCTATGAATGCACTAGAGAGAAGGCCGCTTGCACTATTTAACTGTGAGTAATACAAAGGTGCAGCTCTGGCTTCCACACATAATGATGGTGGTCTTCACAAAAACAATCAGGTAAATTGCCTTCTTCCATTAAACTACTACGATGGATGAGGTTTCCAAGTACCTTCCATTTTACAGAGACTACTTTTCTGAAAATAAGTTATATAGAATGAAGTAAGAAAACTTTTACTGTCCAAGCATTGCTTCTTTGATACTTGTGCCCAAACACACTTACGTAACAATCTGTGGTACTGAAAAATAAAACCGCTGATCTCGATCCTTGTGGAGAACAAGAGAGCGTGAGCTGCACAAAATTCTGCCAATGTCCACCTGGCATTTCATCCATGACATTAACACCCCAGATGCATTTTAAGGACAATTTTCTGGGGGCAGAACATTTATGAACTGTTTAATTTGTTTCCCCTGTGTCCATGATAAACAATGGGAGGCTAACCAGTGGTTTTCTCGGGTTTTGCTCTTACTAACCTGAGGAACTTGATAAAATTCAGATTCCCGTTCCCATCCCCCAGGACTAGTGATCTCTAGCCTACCCTGTGTCTCAGCTCCTTCTCATGCCTGTGGCCCCCACATAAAACTCTCAGAGCCACTGCACCGGACGCGCCATGCTCAGAGACTACCCACCCGCCTGTGGCAGCAGTGCGATGCCTTCCGCCTGAGGGGGAAGGGCTTTCCCGCCCATCACCCCACCTTCCCAACGAAAGTCTACAGATGGACACAAAAGCTGATGCCCTTTAGTTCTGAAAAGATTTAAAAAGTGAAGAGTATTCTTTGGCCAAAGTACATTATATGATGAAACACCTCAGAAAGCAAAAGATTCAATACTCTTCAGGAGACAAAAAAATAAAGAACAGATTTCAGAATTTAAAATGACTACAGTTAATATAATGTAACACTTCCTACTCCCAGAAGTTTAAGAAAAGAAACAGAGTCGTGGTATAATTTAAACTCGGGATGAACTAATCCTTCTGTTCACACAGCTGAATTATGGTTCAGGCTGAAACAACTCAAGGAGCAGAACTTGGCAAATGCTCATCGGTACCAGCGCCACCTGACTCAGAGTTCACCTGTGGCACACAGTAGGCACCGTTTCTGGACGAGTGCTCTGAGAAACACCCAGGCCAGAATCACGTGTATACAAACACAGTCTCATGCTATCCCACAACCACTTGGGGGATTACAGCATTTGGGTCATGAGGTCCTGGGATTTCATATTTTAACACGTTCCCCTGGTAATTCTTAATTACACTAAAGTTTGAGAATCTGGCCAAGGGGGAATAGAAAGAATTATTGTAATGGAAGTATAAACATAACAGTAAGGCCCTGCTGGCATGGCTCAGTGGGTTGAGTACCAGCCTGTGAACCAAAGGGTCACCAGTTTGATTCCCAGTCAAGGCACATGCCTGGGTTGCAAGCCAGGTCTCCAGTTGGGGATGCACAAGAGGTAACCAAACATTGATGTTTCTCTCCCTCTCTTTCTCTTTCCCTTCCCCTCTCTCTAAAAATAAAAATAAACAAAATCTTTAAAAAATAAAAATAAAATGAGGACAAAAAGATAACAGTATATAGCACCCTTAGTATATTAGTAAATGCTTTTCCTTGGACCAACATTATTTGCAAATTAAGACAACAATGCATTACCACAACCCAGCCGTTGAAACAGCTAAAGTCCAAAACAAAACAACAAGCAAAACCTAAGAACTATCAAATCCTGGTGAGAATGCAGGGAAACATCAACATCAATGCTGGTAGAAACGCAAAATGGTACAACCACTCTGAAAGACAGTTTGGTTTCTTACAAAGCTAAAAAAAGGCTTCCCATATGACCCAGCAATGGCGCTCCTTGGTATTTACCTAAAAAACATGAAATAATATCCACATAAAACCTTGCACATGGGTGTTTACATTTATAGCAGCGTTACTCATAAATGACAAAAACTGGAAGAAACCAAGATATTCTTCAGTAAGTGAATGGAAAAATAAATTCCGGTTAGTCCATAACAATGATTAAACTGATTTAATCGGCGATTAGAAAGGGACCATCAACCGTGGAAAGACAGGAAGGAACCTTAAGTGCATACTGCTAAGTCTGAAAAGGCCGCACGCTGCAGGATTCCAACTGCATGGTGTTTGAGAAGAGGCGAAACCATGAAGACAGTAGATGATCAGTAGGTTCAGGGCTAGGAGGAGAGAGGGATAAATAAATGGAGCATGGGCATTTTTTAGGGCAGTGAATCTGTTCTATATGAAACCATAATGATGGATACACGTCATTATGCACTTGTTAAAACCTTACAACTATAACTATACATCACAAAGATGAACTTTAATGTAAATAATGGGCTACAGTCCTAGTAATGTAGCAATACCAGCTCATTGACCATAACAAAAAGCGAGCCCCAAAATCGTTTCCATCATTGTGGAGTGGGATACGAAACTGATCATATTTTCATCCTTGTGATGCTGGCCCGCGTGTTCCTCAGACGACTCCTAGACAGGCTGCTCACTCTGCGCTGTGGGCAAACGCGGTAAATCAGCTGGCAGTTGATAAATGTGAGCATCTCGCCTAAAACAGCAATTCCATTCAGTGAACTAGAACTCAGTAAATTATATGTTAACAAGAGGAGAAACTGTGTGTGTGTTGGGGGGATAGTATATGAAATTCTGCTATCTACTCAATTACTCTGTAAATCTGTACTAAAATCTAAGGTCTATTGTTTATTTTTTTACCTAATAATGAAATAAAACAAAGTCACAACACAGCCACTGCACAGCATCAGTTCCCAGAAACACAAAGGAAAGGCTTCCATGGTGAAGCTGTACCTAGTCACACCCTGAGAGCAGGCCAGAGAGGAACCTGTGACCAAGACAAGAAAAAGGTGAGTCCATGTCAAGTGTTAAAACACAGCAAGCAGAGCAGACCTGCAGCTGGACACCCGAGCAGGCAAGCCTTCCGGCAGTGGGCAGAGCATCTCACCTCATCCCGTCCTAGGGAGCAGTGGCCCACATCCTTGCTCCTGTCCTCTCTGTCTTGAGAGTGGTCTGCTCTAAATGGTCTTGATCCCCAGGAGGACCACTGGCCAACCCAAGCCCTCATCTCCTCCTACACTGTTAGGCAAGACAGGCTTCCTGCCTCTGTGCTGCCTCTGTCCCAGTCTACACACAAAGCCCAGGTTACAGAGTCCACCTGTGTGACCAAAGCCAGTCAGGCTGGCTAACCAGTCACACGGCTATTCCATGTCTGGTTGGCCCACCAGGTCATGTGGACATCCCCTCCTCAGAAGACACACACAGACTCCATTCCCAAGTTACCTCCTCCAGGAACCTCTCCTAGACCTTACAGAGGAGCCTTCTGGGCTCCCACTTATCTGAGAGGCCTGCTCATCCCTTTGTGCTACCTGGGGGCACAGTGCCCAATGCCCAGAGGGCCTTCCACCATGAATGAAATGAAAGAGTGATCCAGACTGTGACCTCAAGGTGGATCCTTCTCAGATGCCGCCCAGCCCCCGCTGTGCCAGAGGACAGCAGGGGGCAGAGCACCCATGGAGCAGACATTCCTAAGAGTGCTTCCTCTTGAGAGCTTCCTCAAGTTCTCAGCAGTCACGGCCAAGGTCCCTAAGCCCTGCCTGCTCTTGGCCCAGGCCAGCCTGGCTCAGCGAGGGCCCCCCTGCTTATCAAGTCTATGGGAGACAGTCCCTGAACAGCCTTCAGGCCAGCTCTAACATGATCCCAACCACCTAGCCATCCAGGACTGGTTGAAACCTATTCATACTGTGAAGCCCTAATCCCTAGTATCACAAAATGTACTTGAAGACAGGGCCTTTGAAGAGGCAATTAAGGTTAAATAAGGTCACATAGTCATGCCTATGCTAATCTGACTGGTGTCTTTATCAGAAGAAATTAGGACACGGGGACGAAGACTTTGAGAACGTTCACATGGAGAGAAAAGCATGTGAGGACACAGTAAAAGGGTGGGCACCTGCAAGCCACACAGCGAGGGTTCAGAAGAAACCAACCCTGGCACCACCTTGATCTTGCACTTCCAGCCTCCAGAACGCTAAGAAAGTAATTTCTGTTAGGTCATACAGTCCCTAGTGTGAGGTTATTTATGGCAGCCCCAGAAAACTAATATATCATCTAATAATCAAGTGAAGGAACAGATGAACCTTAGGAACAGCAATACTCAATAACAGGAAAAAATCTCACAAAAAAGATGATTAGTCTTTACATTCTCAATTTCTATCATTCATCTACACCAAAACATATGAAATACAAGGAACTCAGGCATAATTTACATTAGAGAAATTTTAAAATCAACATACTACCCTTGTAAAAAGAGTCACATAAAAACATGTTGTTACATAAAGACCTACTTTCTTTAATACAGTTAGCATGTTACCTGGCTTTTCAAAGTTCAAATAATAAATTACTTTTTGATGTAATATGAGGTCTGTCCAGAAAGTATCCAGCCGTGTACTAAAAAAATAGAGGAATTTATGAAAGATACAAGACACATTGTACACAGAACAATGACACATCAGCTCCCTTCAAAGTAGGCACCTTGGGACCTCACACAGTTCTCCAATGGCCATCAGCTGCCCCGTTGTATTTTCCTAAAACTCACTGATGATCTGAAATCTCTTCCCTTTCAAAGGTGATTTTAGTTCTGGGAAAAGCCAGAAACTGCAAATCTGGGCTATAGGGGGACTGAGCCACCTGGGTAATTCGATATTTCACCAAAAAACTCTGCATGAGACATGATGCATGAGCAGGCATGTTGTCATGATAGAGCTGCCAAGTTGCCCACAGCTGCAGCCTTCTGAGTCATCCAGTTTCCACAGAGGAATAATGTTGATTCATTGCTCTACTCAGTCATTTTGAATGTGATGGCCACACAGCACACACGCTCACTCAATGACATCTACTGGCCCCACTGACTAGTGCAGTGAAGTCGTCATTGTGCACCCGCATTCCAGTCTACTCCCTTGGCTGCCAGGCTACATTGATGTCGCACAAACTGTTCTCACTATGTTAACAATGACTGGACTGTTTCCGGACAGACCTCATACATCCACGACGCAAACAAGGTGTACTAGGAACCTGAACTACTGGTTTTCCAGCAGTGTTCCTTGCACATACTCTACCGGGTCCCATCGGGGATGTGGCAGAAGTCATAGACATGTCACCCAGGCAGGTTCCACGGGGCATGAGGTGGAGCCGCCCTGACTAAACTAACCAGGCGGCTCCAGTGGTACCTTCTCTCACACTGAGGTTAGATCTAAGCCCTGTCTGATTAAAACTTCCACTAGGTTTTGTTTTCATTATGACAACTAAGGGACTAAGCCATTATTCCAGTTATTTCAAACTTAAAAACCAGGATTTTCTAGGGATCTGGCCTGCAATTATCATATACAGCAGGTCCTGGAATAGCATCATTTTGTTCAATGTCCCTTCATTTCATTGTAAAATGGATGAGATGCCACAGGAACGGGCTCTGTTCACATCAATTAGCCTACGGTATGACTAGCTTTGTTTCACACTGCTTCTCTTACAGTCGCAGAACCTACTGATCGTATGAGGTGAGGCAGGGCCTACTGTACATGGAATAAATTACTATATCTCCCTCTCTCAACGGAATACTTGAGGAGAGACAGGCATATGCTCACAATTTAAATATATCCAAAAAAGGGCAAAGACTGTCACAAACAGCCTGAAGAGGAGTATTTACCCAGATACCATGTATTAGTCATCACATAAAAATGTAACACCTGGGAACAGTAACGTTTCCACCAGTAAACCCGAATGCTTTGCAGTCCACAGCTGCTTAATCTTTGTAGCATTCCTTGCTGGCTTCTAAGAAAAAACATTCCATTCCATGAGGCAGAAAACCAAGGTGGAGAACGTTGCTAATATGAGAGTAAATGTGGAAATGATGCTGAATGTTCTTCAGGGGAACGACTGAGCAGCACTGCTTTGAGTCCTTACTCCCTCACTTACTGATTTGGCATCCTGACTTTTTTATCAACCTTCTCAAGCAACCCTCTCCATACAATGGAGCACAATAACTACCACGAAGTTTGGTGAAGATTAAAGAAAACGTATAGAAAGGGCTTCACAATACTTCGAACTAAGCAACTAAGTTCGAAGTATTAAGAAACTAAGAAATCAGAGCACAGATAAAAGAGAACCCCAACTGTACAAATAAATAATTTGTGGACTAATATAGATATAGTTTATCTGGTCTTAATCATTACATTGAATTGCTATCAATATTTTATAATAGGTAAAGAGACACAAAATTAAATTTGTAAAATAAACAAAATTATTTAAATGTTAAAATCAACATTTACTGAGTAAAAAAAAAAGCATCAAGCTTGACCTAAGTACTTTAAATGCTTTATCCTTACAGATTTGATCTTTACAATAACCTGATAAGGTAAAGAAAAGTCCTATAGTCCCCACTTTACCAGTTAAAATACTGGAGATGTTAAATAACGTGCTCAAGATAACACAGGATCGAAACCCAGAAAAGCTGGCACTGGAGCCCATGTTCTTAATTGCTATGCAGTTATTTTTTAATATAATACATTTTATAAAAACCTAGTAATTAGTTTTTATTTACTATGTCGTTAAAGGTCAATATTTATAATAGTTATTAATCTTTCCAATTACATAGCATATTTGATTTATGTAGAACTTCAGGAACACTTTTATAAATAGACCACAAAAATGCAGGTTATATACTAAGAATACAATTAAGGCATTTTTAGATACTCTTTTAGTGATAGTTTCAAAAGATTAAAGAAAACTATGAAAGATTAAAGAATACTATGAAAATTAGTGCTACTGAAACTAAATGTATCGTTATCATGCCTAAAATCATCTAGTCACATATGGGAAATGAGATTGCTTTAGGTTCTGCAACAAACACACTAACATTAACAATTATAAATGTGTTTTAAAGAAAAAAACTGATCAAACTGACTTATATCTGGAGAGAAAGTACATGTGAACCACGATGTAAAACCATTATCAGAGGCAATGCAGAGTCCTAGGCCTGATCATCTCAGAGTGATTGAAGGCCCGAGGTTCTGCTCACACCTCGGCTGTATCATCATTTAGAAAAGGAGGAGTTAAAAATAACCACAGGAGGAAGAGAACAAAGTCCAAGGCTAACATCAGCTACATGTTTCTGTCGCTGCAGAGGGAGTTTCTGACGATCAAGTCCAGTGCCAGTGCACGCCGTAAACCAAAGTATGACTGAAGGATCAAAACCCCATCCCAGAACAACTCCCGCACCCGATTCTCCACTGCCTACCTGAAATCCGTGCTTGCCTCTCCACCACGTGCTTAACACTTTGGGGGGCATGTCAATAACAGAAACAATGTCGCCCACCTAGGAGAAAAAATTTAAGTGAAATGTTTTTAGTCGAATTTTAAATCAATTGTTTTATCTAGAATTTAATCTGAACTGTCACCAAACGGTAGAGGGTAATTAATTACACTCAGGGTAATTGTCTCTGAAAAGCATAAGGCTTCTTTCTGGAAAGAATTTCATCTTAACCGTTTGTTAAGGAGAAGGCCACAGAAAGCGAAGCAGCCCAGAGGCTGTGGTCCAGTCAACGTGAGTGGAACTTGGGAAAGCCAGACTCACAGCGTAAGACTTCTGAAGGCCAACATCACCCATCGTCAATACTCCTGTTAAAGTACTGTCACTGCTGTTACTAAAGTGACCAGATTCACTTACAAAGACAGATGTGAACACTCATCCTTAGAGCAGCAGCAGCAGCAGCTTCTATTACTACCAGTTAGTGAGCGTCTACCATGTGCCGGGAGCCGTGCCAAGCACTGGACATGATCTTACTTAATCATCTAAGGAAGGCCTAATATGTCTACCATTACTGGGTTATCCTTAGTAAGCATAAAATTTGATGACAGCTACACTTCTTTCAAGAGATGGTACAATAACTTATTACTTCCTTCACTCTGAAAAGAAACTAGTGAGTTTATGTAAGTTTTTACAAAATTGTAAGTGTAAAATCACAATAATATTTTCTGATAACATTGAATGGAAGTTACATTCTTTGAACAAAGTAAGTGATGATCTCTGTGACAGTACAAAGTGCTTCAGAGCAACGTCACTCCAGCGTAGGCAGTGTGGCTGTAAGAATTTTTCTTTCATATTCACAACTAACGTGTCAGGTCAGGAAAGAGTTGTCCTTACAAAGCCATACTTGCCAACAGACTTGGCATCTTCCAAAATCTACATTCCTTTGGGCACAGAACCCAAAAACTGAGTGCGAGAGCAGTTAAAAAAAAAAGACTGACACCTGGCCTTCCAGAAGCTGACACAGACGAACAGGAGGAAAATTAGGATGGAACGTACTTAAGTGATTTGTCAGTGATAGGCCGTGAATGGTTCCAAATGACTTCGATCCAGACTGTTTTTTTTTTTTGGGGGGGGGAGGTTATTTGCATGGAGTAGAGAAAGGAGATCAAGAATTACTTCCTAGAAGAAATGGGAGACACTGAAGTTGAAATTTTCAAAGATGAGTCCCATCATTTAAGTAAAAATAGATGGCATGCCAAGCTAAAAGATAATGGGGTATAAAAAAACCCGGTGCTTCTAATTAAAAAATGATAGAAAGCATTGAGGGTGAGGCTAGAAAAGCAGCAGGGACTGAGCTAACACAGAGCAGCAACTTCGGGCATTTACCTCCAAGGTCAGCTCATCAGGGGCCCGAGCAGTGTACCTCTTGATGACGTGGGCGGCGCCAACGGCAGGAGTGTTAATGGATGATTCTTCGTGTACTAGAAGGTGATTCCCCTTATTGTCAATCTATAGCAAAAAAACACAGTATGAGGGGGCGAAAGACATGAGGCTCGCAAAAGTTCTTTGACATCAATTTGATTTAGGGCAACTGTAACCAGAAGAATTTTCTTTAAAACTATATTATCATCTATCAAATACTTAATGTATGCCATTCATTGTGCTGTACATTAACATATGGCCTAATTTATTCCCCATAACTCTAAAAGATACTGATCATTATCATTATTTGAAAATGAAGATGCTAAAGCTAAAACTCGGTTATACCATTTCCGACAGATTACATAATCTCCAAGGTCACAGAGACAATAATAAAGGAGCAAAGACCTCAGTGCAAGTCAGCTTCAATCAGTTCTACAGTCTTTCTACTTTCCATCCTGCTTCCCAACTCCCAATGAGAAAAGAATAATGTAACTCTGCATACACAAATTACAGAAAAATACCTAACATATTTACTGGATATAGTGTCATCTAAGACTTATTCCTTTTTTCTATTTTGTTTATTCTGTTGTTTAGACTCCACACACAAATGAATTCATATATTTGTATTTCTCTGACACTGCACAGGCCACACTACTTTCTATGTTCACCCATGTTGTCACAAATGGTAACATTTCGTTCCCTTTTATGGCTCAGTAATACCCCATTGTATATATGTACCATTTCTTCTTTATCCATTCGACTAATGATGGATAATTAGGTTGCTTCCATACCTTGACTATTATAAATAATGCTGCAAAGAACATAAGGGTGCATATAACTTTTCCAATTAGTATTTTCAGGCTCTTCAGAGAAATACCCAGAAATGGAATTGCTGGGTCACATAGAAGTTCTATTCTTAATTTTCCAAGGAACCTCCTATTTTCCACAGTGGCTGTTCCAATTTACAATCCCACTAACAATGCACAAGGGGTTCCCTTTTCTCAACATCTTTGCCTATATTTGTTTCTTGACTTACTGACAAGAGTCATTTTCACAGCTATAAGGTGATATCTCATCATGGTTTTAATTTGCATTTCCCTGATGAATAAGAATATTGAGCATCTTTTCATACGTCTACTGACCATCTGCATAGCTTTAGAGAAATGTCTATTCTGGTCTTCTGCTTGCTTTTAATTGGAGCATATTTTTTGGCGTTAACTTGTATAATTCCTGATATATTTTGGATATAATACATTGCATGGTTGGCAAATAAGGCTTCCCACTCATTAGGCTCTTTTTCTTGATGCTTTCCTTCACTGTGCAAATAGCTTTCAGTTTGATGTAGATCCATTTGTTTATTTTTCTGTTGTCTCCCTCTCCCAAGAAAACATACTTCCAAAAATATTGCTAAGAGCAATGGCAAAATTTTCCTGCCTAAGTTTTCTTCTATGAGTTTTATGGTTTCAGACCTTACACTTCAGTCTTTAACTGATTTTGAGTTTATTCTACATGGTGTAAGAAAGTTGTCTAGTTTCATTTTTTTTTTCATGTTATCTATCAAGTTCTCCCAGTACCACTTACTGAAGAGACTGTCTTTACCCCACCGTATTTTCTTGCTTTCTTTGTCATGGGTTAGTTGACCATATAGACAAAGGTTTATTTCTAGGATCTCTATTTTATTCCATTGATCCATGTGTCTATATTTACACCAGCAAAAATGCTGTTTTGATTACTGTAGCCCTGTAGTATTGTTTGATGTCAGGAAGTGTAATACCTCCAACTTCTACTTTTTCTGGTTCCATATAAATTTAGGCTTATTTGTTCTAATTCTGTGAAAAATGCCATTGGTATTTTGATAGGGACTGCACTGAATCTATAGGTTGCTTTGGGTAGTGTGGACATTTTAACAATGTTAATTATTCCTATCCATGAGTACGGTATATGTTTCCACTTATCTGTATCTTCTTGAATTTCTTTCTACAATGTCTTAAAGTTCTCAGAGTATAAGTCTTTTTTTTTCTCTTTGGTTAATTTATTCATAGATATTTTTCTCTATTTGATGCTATTGTAAATATAACTGCTTTCTTACTTTCTCTTTCTGATAGTCCATTATTCATGTATTATAATGCAATCAATTTCTGTATATTAGTTTTGCATCTTGTGACTTCACTGAATTCATTCTAAATAGTTTCTTGGTGGAATCTTTGGGGTTCTATGTATATGGTATCATGTCATATGCAAATAAAGACAGTTTTACTTCTTCCCTTACCATTTGGAATGTCTTTATTTCTTTATTATGTCTAATTGCCGTGGCTAGTATATCCAATACTATGATGAATACAAGTGGTGAATGTGGACATCTTTGTCTTGTTCCTTCTTTTCAAAGAAAAGCTCCAGCTTTTCACTACTGAGTATGATGCTGGCTGTAGGCTTGTCACATGTGGCCTTTATTAGGTTGAGGCGTGTTCGTTCCCTCTACTCCACTTTACACCATACAGAAGAGCTTTTATCACAAATAGATGTGGGATTTGGTCAAAGGCTTTATCTGTATCTACTAAAATGATCACATGATTTTCATGTGATTTTCGTTTTGTTTATGTGGTGTATCACGCTAATTATTTTGCAGAGACTGAGCCAACCCTGTATCCCAGGAGGACATGCCCCTTGGTCATGGCACGTGAATGTCTTAAATATTGCTGAATTCGTTTGCTAATATTTTGTTGAGGATTTTTGCATATATATTTATCAGGGATATTGGCCTCTAATTTTCTTTTTTTTGTAGTGCCTTTGTCTGATTTTGATAACAGGATATGCTAACCTCATAAAATTAGTTCAGGAGCCTTCCCTCCTACTCAATATTTTGGAATAGTTTGAGAGGACAAATGTTAATTTTTCTTTGAATGTTTGGTAAAATTCTTCTGTCAAGCCATCTGGTCTGATACTTCTTTGCTGGCAGTTTTTTTATTATTGATTCAATTTCATTAGTAGTTATCGGGTGGTTTAGGTTTTCTGTTCATGATTTGGTCTTGGATAACTGTATGTTTCTAGGAATTTTTCCATTTCTTCCAGGCTATCCAATCTGTTTGTATATAACTGCTTGTAATATTTTCTTATAATTCTTTGTATTTCTGTGGTCTCAGCTGTCACTTTTTCTTCACTTACATCTTTATTTTACCTAGGCCCTCTCTCTTTTATTCTTGATGCATTCTCGTTTTCCATCACTTTACTTTCTGTGTACGTTTTGTCATCTGAAGTGGGTCTCTTGTAGGCAGCACATGCACAGGTCACGTGTGTTCTGCACTCAGCCACCCCATGTCTTTTTATTGGAGCATTCAGTTCATTTATATTAAAAGTAATTATTGATAGGTATTTGGTTTGGTCATTTTTATTAACTGTTTCCTGATTGTTTTTGTAGTTTTTTCTCCCTTTCTTATTCTCTTGCTATCTTCTCTTCTATGTTGATAACGTTCTATAGTGTTATATTTTATTCTCTTTTATTCTTGTATATCTTTTATAGATTTGTGGTTTGAGGTTACCATGTGCTTCATATAAACCAAGCTATGCTTGCAGCAGTCTGTTTTTTTCATTTTTTATGTGTGTATTTATTTTTTTAGAGAGAGAGGACGGGAGGGAGAAAAAAGGGAGAGAAACACCCATGTGAAAAACATCGACTGGTTGCCTCTCATACATGCCCCAACTCAGGACTGAACCCACAACCCAGGCATATGCCCTGACCAGAAATCTAACTGGTGACCTTTTGCTATGAGGGACAATGCCCAACCAACCGAGCCACACCAGTCAGGAAGCTGATGGTGGCTTAAGTTCAAACACATTCCTCAATCACTACAATTTTTAGGTTCATCCCTTCCACATTTACATTTTTGTCATTGCTCTTTACTTGCTTCGTGTGTGTGTTTGTATGAATCCCTTAATTTGTTGTCACAATTACACACAATCTTTCTGCTTTTGCTTTTTAACCTTTGTACTACTGTTATAGTTGGCTGACCCACTGTTTCTACTGTTTACCTCAGTGAGAATATTTTCTTTCTGATATTTTGTTATTCCTATTTTTATCTTTTCTACTTAAAGAAGACTCTTTTGACATTTGTTGTAATAATGGTTTTATGGTGATGAACTTTTAGCTTTTTCTCTTTTGGAAAACTCTATCTTCTCTTCCATTCTAAATGATAGCCTTGCTGGGTAGAGCAATCTTGGTTGTAGGTTTTTGCTTTTCATCACTTTGAATATTTCTTGCCAATCCCTTTTGGCCTTCAAGGTTCCTGTTGAGAAATCAGCTGACACAGTCTTATGGGACCTCCCACGTAGATAACTTGCTTTTCTCTTTCTACTTCTAAGATTCTCTCCTTGTCTTTAACTTTTGGCATTTTAATTATGATGTGTCTTAGTGTGGGCCTCTTTGGGTTCATCTTGTTTGGGTTTCTTTGTGCTTCCTGGACTTGTATGTTTATTTCCTTTACCAGGATGGAGAAGTTTTCAGTCATTATTTTTTCGAATAGGTTTTTAATCCCTTGCTCAGTCTCTTCACCTTCTGGCAACCCTATCACACAAATGCTGGTATGTTCAATGTTGTATCAGAGGCCTTTTAAACTATCCTCATTTTTTGAAATTCTTTTTCTCTTTGTTGTTACAACTGGGTGTTTTCTGCTACCTTGTCTTTCAAATTACTGATTCAGTCCTCCGCTTCATCTAATCTGCTCTGATGTCTTCTAATGTAGTCTTTATTTCAGTTTTTTTTAATTTTTCATTTCTGACTACTTTTTTTACAGTTTTATCTCATTTTTTGCATTTTTAATCTCTTTGTTGAAGTCCTCACTAAGTCCATCTATTCTCCCCCTACTTTCATTGAGCATCCTTATAACAAGTGTTCTGAACTCTGTATCTGGCAAATTGCTTGTCTCATTTCATTTTGTTCTTTTTCTGAAATTTTGTCCTGTTCTTTTATTTGAGATTTTTTTTTCTAGTCTTCTCACTTTGGCTGACTCCCTGTGTTTGTCTGAAAGTATTAGGTAGATCTGCTATGTCTCCTAGACTTCACAGTGGCTTTATATAGAAGGTGTCCTGTGGCTCCCCGTGATGCTGCCTCCTTAGTCACACGAGCCAAGTGCTCTAGACCTGTGTGGGCCATGTGGGCCCTCCTGTAGTATTTAACTTCGATTGCTGTTTGTAAGCCAGGGGTGGGGCTGACCCTCAGGATCAGTGCCTTTGGGGGCTGGCTGTGAGGACAGTGAATCAGCTATTGCCGAGGCTGACTCCATAGAAAGGGAGAGATTTTTGCAGGGCCTGGGTACCCACTGAGTACATCCTTCGTGTATGTCATCTGTGGAAACGGGTGGTGGTGCTCTCACATGGTCTGAAGCTGGCTGCCAGGTGTGTTCTTTCTGGAACTCTGAGAAGCACTGGTGCAAATCAAGGCCGGCCATCATCTGCACTGTGCTTGGAAGCCTCTCGGTAGAAGGTGCAAAGTGGTCTGTGGTAGGCTGCCACTTGTGTTGGGCTTGGAGGTACTTGGGAAAGGCAACACTTTATTACTTGTGTAATGAAGTTGGCTGGCACTTGTGCTGAGCTTGTGATCCTCTGGTGGGCACCACAGCACAAGCTGAGACCAGCCGCCACTTGTACTGAGCTGCTTAACTGAAGCTAGTTTCCAGTATAAAACTGGCTACCACTTATGCCAAGTATGGAGCCACCTGATGGTAGTTACAATGCAAAGTTAGACCTGTCGCTGCTTGTGCTGGCTTTGGGGCCACTCAGAAATAACTACCAAGCATGCAGCAGCTTGTTTAGGGTTTATAGAAGTTTAAGATATTTTGGGAAAGTCTATAGCAGGAACTCAGGCAGACCACGTGTGTAAAGGAGCCACTTGAGGTGAGCAGGCAAGTTGAGTGGATGGGGTCTCAGGGACTCACTAAGAGGGGGTGAACAGAGTTAGCCATATTAATAGAGAGCTCAGATTTGGTGCTCTCCTTCCCTGGGCTGGCTGGGTGGAAGCAGAGGTCAACAAGGTAACAACGATGTCTGCTAGCACTTCTGCCCTGGAGAGTCACCCGACCTTTGCCAAACAGCCCTCACCCTGAAGTAAGTGTTTTTCCTGCCTGCACATCCCTGGCACTGTTGAGTTGTTTTGGCTTGTGCTGGAGCTCAGGGCCAGCGAGTCGGTGAGCGAATGAGTCTATGCACGGGCCCCTTTAAGAGGACGACCCGGGTCTCTGACCTCTTTTTCCCTTTCACGGATGCAATCCCCCAATCCCCCTTGTGAAATGGGGACTTTCCTCCCTGGCACTGAAACCCTCACGCTCGGGAGGCTGGTGTGGAGCTGGGACCTGCCTGCTCCGTATCGTCCTCCGACCGATCTCAGCCTGGAGTCTTTTTTATGCCCTTAGGTACAGGAATTCTCTTCAGCTAGTATGCAGATGTTCTCAGTAATGGCTGTTCTGTAATTCAGCTGTGACTCTGATGTGGTCACGAGAGGAGGTGAGCACAGAGTTTGCCTCCTCTGATCGTCCCGACCAAAAGGCGCCCAAGACTTATTCTCATATCAGACCCTTTAAAGGTCGCCTCTTGTCCAAAAATAACTAAAGAACATTTCAATTACTAAGTCAATGGAAACTATATAGATACCTTTCTAAATGTATACATTCAGACATCAAACACCAAAGTAACAATATTAAAACTATGTTCCTGGACCATCAAAAAAAGATTTGACATGAAAAATATTTAATGTGTCATATATCCTTCTAAAATATAGAAGAAATCGCATTTTGTTACTCCTGAAACTCAACAGTTCTCAAAACTAAACTAATATTAAATCTCTCAAGCGGCCACTTTAAAACCAACCCCACCGAGCAGGAGCCAGAGAGTACCTCCATCCACGTCAGGGCAGGGCCGCAGTTGATCTTGTTGCCCGCGATGGCTGAGAGGCGGCACAGGTACGCAGCCAGCATCTGAGTGACTGACTGAAAAGACAGAGAAGAGTCAGTGGTGGCTCGGAGTGAAGACGCGACACAGTGTCGGAGGAACTGTCGTAAACTGGTTATTCCTAGAGAAGAAGCAAACCTTCAGTTTTCTGGCATCAGTTACAGAGGGTTCTTCACAGAGTCATAACAGGTCCTTGAACTGAAACTATGGACACGTACCTGCCAAGACCCAGTCCTGTACAGAACTTTAACATTTAATACGTCATCATCAGGGGACAGGCTACTTTACAGCTTCTAATGCCATTGCTTTTTCGTTCTATTCTTGTATGGAAACCTAAAAGATACTAATCGCAAGGGCACACTTGTCTCTTCTGGCCAGCTGCTCCCAGCGACCCTGACCCCCTTCCCCGGGACCTGCGGCCCCTATCCCGCCGCAGCAGGACAGCCGTGCCACACATGACCTCAGCCCGTGGGTAGGCTGAGTGGTCCTGGAATGTGATGCAACTTGACCTGGCCTAACACGGGTTACTGCGGGAATCAGAAATGATGATACAAAATTTCAGCTCAGTATGACTGCTGTCTTAAAATAGATAAAAACCCAGCACCTGCTGGTACTGACCATATTCTGAGACAGTGTGAGAGAAAAGCATGCAACAGATAGACAGAGATGGGAAATGGAGATAGAGAGGCATACGGATTCTCTATGGTACAAAAAATCTGTGGTTTTACGATGTTTCCAAGACTCTTCTGTAGTGTCAGTTCTTACATGATTGACGGTGTTGCTACCTCGCCCTACATCTTTAATTGCCCTGAAATTAATGACAGAACTGAAATGGGCCCCCATCGGGATGTGGAAGAATTCTGCACTGTTTCTGAGCATCCACTGTGGCTGCCAAGAAGTCTAATGTTAATGCAATTCTTGTTCTCTTGAGAAAATCTGTTGTTTGCTCTCTAGGAATCTTTTTGGTTTTCTCTCTGCTTTGGCATTTTGAAATTTTTACTATATGTTTCTAGATGTATGTCTTTTCACTCATTAGATTAGCATTTAATGGGACCATTTAACTAGAAAACATGCCTTTTTTAACTTTAGGGAGTTTTCCTACATTAATTTTTGTAGGGACTTCTCAATCTACTCTCCACATGTCCCAACTACTATCTTACAACTTTTATACCTTTGGGGACTGCATTCTTATAAAGTGTGATCTTTCAGCTAATTCTCTATTTTTCTGGGTCAGTTTTTTATGTAGTTAAGCTATTCAGGTTTGCTATCATTAAAATTAATTTACATGACCATATGTTCGTTCATTTCTAAGATCTCTTGATTACTTTACTTTTGCACAGTTCCACTCTCACTCTATGAGTGTGACTGCGTCACTCTCTGAGTGTACTAACCATGTTCCTCACGGCCTCTGTTTGCCCTCCTGGTTGTTCACGGTCACGCGCCGCTTAATTGGTGAGGATACGCTCTGAGATACGCATCCTTGGGGGATCTCATCACCATGTGAACATCAGCGAGTACACGCACATATGCAAACCCAGACAGTGTAGTCCACTGTACACCTGGGCTATATGGTGTGTACAGCATGTTACTGTGCAAACCAACATGAGATTAAATCATGCACAAGCGAAAATGATGCAACCAAGAGGCATAATAAATACGAGAGGAATGAGACTGCTGTCGGCATAACATGGCACGTTAAGTAAAAAGAGTACACTCAAAGTATTTTACAGTAAACACAGTCACGTAGTCATGTATTATCAAGTACTGTGTATTGTACATAATTGCATGTGCTACACTTTTATGTGGCTGGCAGCATAGTAGGTATGTCAACACTCTTTATCACCATAAGCACTTGAGTACCTGAGTAATGCACTACACTATGAGGTTATGACAGCGACCACCTCACTAGGACACAGAAAATGTCCAGCTCCATTATAATCTTATGGGACCTCCATCACACACACATATTTCATATTTTTGTGAAATATTTTTGCTTCCATATTTTATATTCTCTTTGGAGACTGTTCACATACATTGATCATTTATACATTATTAACATCTGAGGCTTTTTTGTTATAAATTACACATTAAGCCTACTTTACTAACCATCCTACTTTACGACACAGCATTAGTAATTTTTCAGTCATGAAATAGTTAAATAAGCCCAGGAATCATCCCGAGTGTGCAATGTAAGCTTCCATTCGGTGCACAAGCAGGAACTGCTGCTGGTTCACACAGTAACTACCTCTGGGCTGCCCTTCAGGGCGTCTGAGCGGGGGAGCTCTGAGAGCTGGGAGAACCGCCGGTCGTAAATGCACAGGTGAAGGTGTTTGTCCAGCACTCGGAAGTCTTCATAGCTTCTTTTAACGATCCAGCTTTTGCCCTGTGGGTAAGAAAAAAAGGCTCCTATAATTCGTCTCTATTAGGAAATGCTTATGAACCAATGGTATTTCATTCAGGGGACTTTCTATTTTCTAATGGAAAGGTGCTATTAACTCAATAATAAAAAGTTAAACCCCAAAGCAATCTGGTGAGTCACATTATGTTATTAGAAGGTCAATAAGACCTTCTAGCGGACCGTAAGACCGAACTCCCCATTAACCCTCTTCCCACTGCTCATCAGAGCCCTCCGGCTCTGGGAACAACTATTAGATGGTTCACACAGCGAACAACCTTACCCCTGCAGAAGGAGCCATAAAATGATTTTGACTGAGAGAAAACCATTAAAAATTAAAGAAAAATAGAACTGGGTTATTGATTAGTTATTACCAACATTTTCTGTGGCTGACACTAGAAATATACTAAAATTAAAATTAAGTCCTCATCTATAATGATTCAATATGCATATATTACCTAAAACCCATTATTTCTCCCCACTTCTCAGGCTTTCTTCCTTTCCTTGTCCAATCTCACAAACTCATTAAAAATAAAAACCTGCTCATACAACATTTTTAGTACCTACTGTCTTCTACTTTTATCTTGAATCTATCACTTCCAATAGCCACAGCTTCAGTGAGGACTAACATCATTCCTTACATGGAATATTGCTAACACTCCCTGCCTGTGATCTCCTCCCTCCCCCTACTCCCCACCAATACAAAACACAACACTTATTTGTTCACACGAGCAACAATCCTTACAAAGCAGTGTGGTCAGCAATGATGAACAAGTCCTGAGTGCACAGTGCCTGGTTTTTCAATTTAATCTAATCTTATATAGAGACTTCCATCTCCTAAAAACCTGGACGAACAAGGAGAAAAAGCCTCCAGAGTAGCCAGTCATCTCAGAATGAAAGACAGCATTTTTCGTGTAGCCCCTCTGAATCCTCCTCAGCCAAATGGCACAGAAACAGAAGGTATCACTCATAGGGGAGGTGCTGAATTCTAATCAGAGGTATGTCAAAAGCTAGCATGACAAATTGTTTAATCCTACTTTGGACTATAATTCTCCATTACATAGGTCTCCTCTTTCAAACAGTTGTTAGAATAAGATAAGAGAATAGAAGTGGCAATTTTAAAGAACAGTATCCTACTTTTAAAGGATAGCGTTCCAGTCCCTATTCTAGGACATGCTAGCCCAATCGCTCTAGAATGGGATCAGTCTGAATTGACAACCATTGATCCACAGGGTTAATCCCAAATATATGTGCACATGTCAGCGCTTTCATTACCTGGGTCCTGTCTACACTGATAGTCTGACCTCATTCACTACTCGTCCGCGCCCTTTCTTTGCTGCCAGCTACGCTCAATTACCCCCATTCCTCCGTTTCACGGATGTGTGCCCTCTCTTGCCTCCATGAGTTTTAAGTGCGGTTCTGTCTGCCACGGAGAGTCACTCTTTCACTCCTCGCTCAATCAAGTAAGCTCCTTCCTTTGCTTAGTTCAACAGATGCCTTCTACCCAACTTTCCTGAATGGCCACAGGGTGGGTAAATACGTCTCTCTTTGGGATGGCAAAAAGAAAAAAAGAAAAATACACTACAAAGCAGTAAAAGTAGAGATAAACTTCTTATCACAGAGTTGCATAATTTTTCTATCACACTTACACACATATTAAAAATTATGCAACATTTCAAATGTCAGAAAAGTACAAAAAATAATAACACGCACCCATGTCTCTACCACAGAGATTAAACACATTGTTGATTCTTGTTTCAAAGCTCTGGACATTTTTAAAGAGCCAATTACCACAGATGTAAAGCCCCATTCTCTCTTGTGTTCTCTTCCTAAAGGTAAGGACTGGTGTTAATGTGCATTGTTATCACGCACAAATACACGCTTTATCTCTTTACTACACATTAATATACCCATAAGTAGTATATACTACTGTTTTGAATCTCATACAATTCACATGTTATGGGAACAGGAACAGCATGTTGCGTTTTTTCCATGTTGACGTAGGTAGCTTTATCATTAGAGAAATGCTAGAGTGTAATGCACTGGAGGAGTGAAACCCCAGTCTACCTTCCCACCCCCTGTGGGAGGGGGAGTGTGTGTTCCACGCTTGGCACTTCTGCACGTCGCAGTGCAGAGAACATGTCCCATCTCGTCCTGCACACATGGGGGAGCCTCTCCACAGAAGCTGCCTGTAAGCCGGACTGCTGACCCTCATGTATGACCGCTATCAACTGCATTTTAAGTCTGCCAAACTGGCCTCCCAAGTAATAATACCATGTTCCCAACCAGAAACCTGTTCATCTTCTCCATTAAAATTATGACTTTTACTTACTGATATGTGTGAAAGCATTTGCATTTGGACAAGAAGGGTTAGCTGCCTTCATCCAAGCATTTTAAATTCACCCGTTCTATCCTCTGACTTGGGTTTGGTGGGCAATACTTGAAAAATTGTGCCTGAACACCTTTAGGATCAGGACAGCACAGTTCAATGTATCAAAGTGATTGCCACATCAAGCTGTTTTTCTTACCTATGTTACCTGCACAGCTGCTGAAGCTACATGTATTTATCTACTACTGAAATAAAGAAGTAGCTAAAAACTTGGCTCTAGGGTGTCCCAGTAAATCATGGCTGATTAAGAATTGCATGCAGTAACAGTAATATAAAGTGCCATGTACAGTACCAGAATGGCTCGTTTGATTTAAGAAACTTTCTGAGCTGAACATATCAGAATTAAGGAACAAAGTTTCCAATCAAAACCCCATGGAATCTAGCAGAACAAATGACTGGTCACCAAAAGCTCAGCAACTAAAAGAACAAAAGAATATTCTTATTGGTTACTGTTATTCATATGAGGGTTTAGCCAAGGACAAGTTAATATATCGTCAGAGGTCAAAAGTGGTTTTCCACATTAGCTGAATATAAGCTTCAACACTGGAAAGTGAAATCTTAAATTTAATATAAATAATTTTACAAATGTTATAAATTATGAATTTTATAAATTTAATGGCAAAAGATGTACAATGTTGACACTAATCAAAAGTTAGCAGGAGTAGCTACATTAATTCACACAGAGCTGAACTCAGGTCAAGGCCAGTTATCGGGGAAGAAAGATGTTGCATAATAACATAGAGGTTATTTCTGCAAAAAGAAATAACAATCCTTAATGCCTGCAACAGGGCATCAAACACGTGAAGCACAAACTGACAGAACTGAGAAAGGAAACAGGTGAATCCACTATACAGCTGTGGAGACTTCAACACCCCTCTAACAAAAACGGACAGATCCAGCAGGTAGAAAATCAGGAAGGGCGTATTCAAACTCAACAACACCATCAATTAACTGCATATAATGCACATCTATAGATTACTTCATCCAAAAAACATTCCTCTCAAGCTCACATGGATCACTGCCAAGGGACCACATTCTGGACCATAAAACAAATGCTAACAAATTTAAAATTTTAAATACAATGTCTGCTCTCAAACCATAATGCAATTAAACTAAAAGCCAATAACAAGACAGCAAGAAAGTCCCAAAATATCAGCAAGATTAAGCAAAACACTTCTAAATAACACATGGGTCAAAGAAAAAACTCCCAGGAAAAAGTTTAAAACTTGAAATACAACATATCAAAATGCATGAGATGCAGCAAAAGCAGTGCTTGGCAGGATTACTGATAGCACTGAATGCATATATTAGAAAAGAAGGATCTAAATTCAATCATCTAAAATTCCATCTTGGGAAAATAGAGAGGAAGAACAAATTAAAACCAAAATGAACAGAATAAAAAATGAAAGTAAAAGCAGAAATCAATGAACTTGATAACAGAAAATCAAGTGAGATAACCAACAAAATGATGCCCTGGCTGGTGTGGCTCAGTGGGTTGGGCACCAGCCTACAAACCAAAGGGTCACTGGTTCAATTCCCAGTTAGGGCACATGCCTGGGTTGCAGGCCAGGTCCCCATTAGGGGGCACACAGGAGGCAACCATTCAGTGATGTTCTCCCTCTCTTTCTCCCTCCCTTCCCCTCTATCTAAAAATAAATAAATAAATAAAATTTTAAAAAGTGGTTCTTTGAAAAGATCAATGAAATCATAAAACTCAAGCCAAGATAAGTATGGGGAAAAAAAGAGAGGACACAAATTACTAATATCAGAAATGAAAAAGGGAACATCACAACAGACCCTATAATTACATAAAGGAATACTATACCATAAACAATTTGTATGCCCACAAATTTCATAACAACAATGAAATGGGCCAATTCCTTGAAAGACACAATCTGTCAAAACTCACACAAGAAATAAACAATCTGAGTAGGTCTATATTTGTGAAGTAACTTTAATAAATAATAAACTTCCAAAAAGAAAGGACCAGGTCAAACTGGGTTCACTGGTGAATTATATCAAGTATTTAAAGAAGAGATTATAGCAATTCCCTATCTTTCAAAAGATTAAAGCAGAGAGAATACTTCCTAATTCATTCTATGAGGCTAGAACAACAAAAAAAATACAGACCAATATCTCTTGTGAATACCAATGTCAAACTCCTCAATAAAATTTTAGCTACTAGAATCCAGCAACATATAAAAATAATTATACACCACAATCAAGTGGAATTTATCCCAGATACAGAAGGCTGGTTCAATATTCAAAAGTCAATTAATGTAGCTCATCAAGAGAAAAAAAAAATCCCAGGAGCACATCAACAGATACAGAAAAGTATCTGACAAAATCTAACACTCATCCATAGTAAAAGTATCTCAGTAAACTAGGAATACAGGAGAACTTCCTCAAGCTGACAAAGAATATCTATTAAAACTCACAGCTAATATGACAGTTAATGTTGAAAAGCTTGAAGCTTTCTGATTAAGATCAGGAATAAGGCCAAGATGTCCCCTCTCATCAATGCTTTTCAACACTGTACTGGAATTACTAGATAATGTAATGAGATAAGAAAAAGAAATAAAAGTTACTGATTGGGAAGGAAAAATAAAACTGCCTTTGTGAACAGATGGCATGATAATCTAGGTAAAATATGCAAAAATAATTGACAAAAAATTCTGAAATAAGTGATTATAGTAAAACAGCAAAATTCAAGGTTAATGTACAAAAATCAATTGCTTCTCCATATACTGACAATGAGTAAGTGAAATTTGAAATTACCATATTTTGCCATACACAACACACTTTTTTAATACAAGTTTTCGAGGGAAAAATAAGACTGTGCATTATACATGGGTAGAACTCATTCTGTATCTCTATAAATAAATGTTTTTAATTCTTTTATTTATGTTTATGTGTAAGTATATTCAGTGTATAACTCTAGAAAGCAACAATGATATCTGTATACAAAATAATACCCTGGAATACAATAATCAGTTTTATTTCTATATACAAAAAATTAAAATTCAATTAAAAAAATTAAGCCCTGACCTGTGTGGCTCAGTGGATGGAGCACCAGCCTGCGAACCAAAGGTTGGCCAGTTTGATTGCCAGTCAGGACACATACCTGGGTTGCAGGCCAGGTCCCCAGTAGGGGGCATAAAAGAGGCAACCACATATTGATGTTTCTTTCCCTCTCATTCTCTCTCCCATCCCCTCCTTCTAAAAAAAATAAATAAAAATCTTTTATAAAAAATTAAAATGAAAAATTTTTCCCTGACAGTTTGAGCCAAAAATGTGGGTATGCATTATACACAGCAAAATACAGTACTGGTAAAAACACAATAACATTTACATGAGCATGAAATACTTAGGTATAAATCTAACAAAACATGTACAAATCTATATGAGGAAAACTGCAAAACTCCAGTGAAAGAAATCAAAGAACTAAATAAATGGAGAGAGATACCTTTTTTATGGAGAGAAAGACTCAATATTGTCAAAATATCAGTTCTTCCCAACTTGATCTATACATTCACAATATTCCTGCAATCAAAACCCCACAAGTTATTTTTGTGGATGTCAACAAACTGATTCTAAATTTCATCTGAAGAGGCAAAAATCTAGTACAGCTAACACAACACTGATAAAGAACAAAGCTGGAGGGCTGACACCATCTCACTTCATGATTTACCATAAAGGGTGGTGCTGACGAAGGAATAGACACACACATCCACGGAACGAGACAGAGCTCAGAGACAGACCCACCTGAAAACAGTCTGCTGATCTTTGACAAAGGAGCAAAAGCAACAAAGTGTAGAAAAGACAGTGTTTTAACAAATGGTGCTGTAACAATTGGACATCCAGAGGCAAAGAGAAATTACTCTAGACACAGACTTTACAAGTTCCAAAAACACTAACTCAAATGGATTACAGACCTTAATGTAAAATGCAAAACAGTAAAACTCCCAGAATATAACATAGAAGAAAACATAGATGACCTTGGGTTTGGTGATAACTCTTTTTGGATATAACACCAAGGGCATGATCCATAAAAGGAAGAATTTATAGGCTGGACTTCACTGAGCTTAAAATTTTCCGCTGTCAAAGACACCATCAAGACAATAAAACAACAAGCCACAGATGTGGATAAACTATTCATAGAAGCTGTGTCTGATAAGGGACTGTTGTCCGAAATATGCAAAGAATTCTTTAAATGTCAAAAATTAAGAGAGCAACTGACTTGAAAATGGGTAAAAGACTTTAACAGACGTCTCACCAAAAATATATACAGATGACAAATAAGCATATGAAGAGACACTCCACACTGTACGTCATCAGAGAAATGCAAATCAAACCAGCAGCAGAATACCACTACAGCCCTGCTGAAATGGGGTATACTCCAGAACACTGGTAACACCCGATATTGGTGAGAATGAGAAACAACTGGAACTTTCCTTCATTGGTGAAATGATACAGCACTTTGGAAGGCAGTTTGTCAGTTTGTTACAAAACTAAACACGGGGTCCAAGAATTACATTCCTTGGTGGTTACCCAAATGAGCTGAAAAGTTATGGCCACACAAAACCTACACACAAATGCTTAAAGAAGCTTTCATTGTAACTGCCAAAACTTGGAAGCAATCTTCAGCTGAGGAATATAAATAAATTGTAGTATATCCAAACAATGGAATGTTGCTTAGCAATAAAAAGAAGTAAGCTATGAAGCTATAAAAAAGCAGAAAGGACATTTAAGTGCATATTATTAAGTGAAAGAAGCCAACCTGAAAAAGCTACTTTCTTCGTGAATCCCACTATCTGACATTCTGGAAAAGGCAAAACCATGGAGACAATAAAAGGATCGGCGGTTAGCGGGAGTTAGTGAGAGGTGAGAAATGAACAGGTGGTGCGGAGCTGACATTTAGGGCAGTGAAACTACTCTGTGCAGCACTAGAGTGGTGGATACACGGCGCTGCGAATGTATCCAAACCCACAGACTGCGCACCGCCGTGAGCGAGCTCTTGATGACAATGGTGTGCCGATGTTAGGTCCATCCTCTGTGACAAATGCACCATGCTGGTGGGGAATGTCCACCGTGGAGGAGGATGTGCACGTGTGGGAACTAAAACTGCTGGGAATCTAAAACTGCTCTAAAAAATAAAGTTCACTCATCTAAAAGAATAACCATGTCCCCTTCCGCCTAAGCAGTCTTGCTCACAGAAATAAGCATCAACGACCAGCCACATAAATGCAGCAACCCTGAAAGTCTCAAAAAGTAAATGCTGGAGACTGGATTCCAAAACTCATTTCTTCATATATAAGTGAATTGATTCCTTAAAAAATTACTATCAAGTAATGACTGTTACTCATGGGTAACAAAAATCAACAATTCTTGACAAGGCTTAAAAATAAGAATGAGAAAAAAAGAATATCCCATTGTACAGGGTCACATTTCTGAGACGAAAATGTGTTCTTTCTGTTATTTGTTCACCAGATATTTTCTGAGTACCTAAATAATACTAAGCACTGAAGCGAGCATTGGAGATGTAACAGAGGAAGGACCATCAAACTTCGGATTTCTTAGAATTTATTTCTAGTCAGAAGACAAATACTTTTTAAGGTAAATAAGTAAATAAATGAACTAATGATGGTTTTGTACTATAAAGAAATAAGCAAGAGCCTACTTCACTCAGGATGGCAGGAAAAGCCCTTCTGAGGACACGACACCTAAGCTGGCTCCCGAGAACCGAACTGGCTCAGTGAGTAGTCGCGGGCTGATCAACGTCCAGGGCCTTGTTGTGGGAAAGAGCTTAGGGTCTCCTAGGAACTGACTAGAGCGAGTACGACCAGAATGTAGGAGTGAGAAGACTGTCATCATGACAGGAAGCAGAAGAGACAGGCCCGTCCACATGGTGCAGGGTGCTCACAGGCCTTGCTAAGTAGGAGTTAGGGTTCAGCTCTCACCTCTGAAAATCTATTGTAGAGCTTTACCCCTAAAAATAACATGTTTCGATGAACACTTTACACCACTTTGGCGGTTTAGAGGGTTATGTTCAATTACAGGGTGCAAGCCCAGATGCTATCACACTGGCTCAACGAGAGATAATGGCTTGTGCAAGCTTGGTAATAGCCGAGATAGGAAGAGATAGTCAAACTCAAGTTAGAACTGCTGTTCTTCCTGAGAAGAACAGTCCTCCCCCATGTCCTTGGAAGCATCTGTATCATGGGAAAGTTGATACTATGAATGGCATTTTTAACCACATGATAAACTTCAGCGAAAAGGGAGAGACCCGATTTAAGTCTCAGCCTGGCCTCGTCCTAGATACAGGACCTGATACAAGTTACTTAACAACTATGAGCAGCGGTTTACTCATCTGTAACTTGGGAACAGCAACACCTGCATTTCACAGAAGAGGTACGAGGTTCAAATAACAATCAGCCTACACATTTCATTTGCACAGATGCTCTCCAAATGTTAATAGGCAATCCCACCCCCGAGTAAGAGCATTTTCTAAATGGATGGAATGGAGGGGATATTTAATACTCAGGAATGCATTTCTGATGATGGAATTTCAAGCATCAAAATACAGGAGATATTTTGAGGTAGAGAGGTAGTTCCCTAAAACCAACTGGAACATGGTAGAGGCTTGGTATTACTGTAAATATTTATAAAACACTTGACCTTCAGGAAAAAAATAAACTATTATATTGATGAATTCTCGTTAACATATAGAGAAAGTGAATACAATCCAACTGCAGTAAGAAACATTAATTTCAACTACTCTAAAGCTTGCTAACAGACAATAAAATACTTAGTATTTATGAAGCAACAATTATTCTTACAATAACAAAACTATACTTACAAAAGGGAAAGACCAGAACAGGATTTTCATTACAGCACATGTTAAAATAAACTCTTGCAACAGCTAGGTTTAAAATTGTTACTGTAAAATTAACCCTTAAAAGCTGGTGTTTGCTTATTTGCTAAAGAACAAAAACACAGATATAGAGTGTTTTTAAGACTCACGACCAGTGCCATTACACTTATAAATGCTTTCTTCTATGCAATGGGGCTCAACAGAGTTAGTGGCAGGGTTTGTCTAATTTTGTCCTTTTTTTCATTGTTGAACTTTTAACATTTTAAAAAAGTTTACCCTATTCCTGAATTTCCTAAGATTTGTATTAATTTTCATTGATTTCAAACTGAATACATTGTTTCCTTAAAAGTAGGGGAAACAGGAAGAATTAGTATGATTTCCCAGAAAAAAAAGTATTCCCATTCAGATAAATACTATGGTACAAATTGGAAAGTGTTTTTTCACCCACACTAGCCAACTTGTTTTTCCTACATAACACTCCCCCCTCCTCAGTTTATTTAATTGGAGAATAGAATAGAAAAGATAAGGGAGGAAATATCTGAAGTACAGCGTGCCTATATTGGTTAAGACAACTTCCTCTCAGTAATAATCAGTACAGGAGGGCGGGAGTTGAAAGCTGAAGCAGGGCACTAAAAACCTTTCCTCCAAGGCACCCAGGGCTGGTGTTTTATCCGTGATTGACATCCAGGTGGGGCACACCGGTATGGATGCCTGGGTTTTACAGCACGTATTGGCTCCCACCGCACCAGGGCCATGCTGTGCCAGCTGTTAAGTATCTTTACTATCACTAAGACTTATAATCTCTTGGCCTGAGATTAAACCCAGTTGGCCTAGACTCTCCCTCATGGACTCTTGATTTGAGACTTCCACTTAAAGTTCTCTCTATAACTATCTTAATTAATATGTACAGGCTAACTAGGTCCTGTCCACTGAAATCACACAGAGAAACTCAGTGGGGCCCTGTCCGGGTAGCTCAGTTGTTTAGTGCGTTGCCCCAATACAGTAAGGTTGCGGGTCCCATCCCCTATCAAAGCACATATAAGAGTTCACCAGTGAATATGAATAAGTAGAGCAACATATTGATGTTTCCCTCCGCCTCCCTCTCAAATAAATAATTTAAAAAATCTTAAAGAGACTTAGATAGTCAGTTTCTGTGTCTTTTATAATTCTTTATTAACATTTGGGATATGCTCACAAATTTCAGAGTAGCCAACCAAGAATGAATCATATTAGAAAATGGGAAAAAAACAGGAAAAAAACCCCACTAGACTAAGGCTCAAATCTTGATCTTCCTCTTTAATTAACATTCTTGAGTCTTATATTCATCATCTGTAAAATGGAAACCAGACTATTCACCTCACAGACTGTTGCAGGAATTAAATGATAGCCCACATGTCATAATATGTCTACTACACACAGGTGATCAAAAATGCCTACTAAATCTGGATCAATTCATTTTAAAAATCATGGTTTACATTTCTGAGTTCATGATTTAAAAAGAAATCAAAACTTTAAAGAACAGAGCAAAGACACAATTAAAAGGTTCAAAGGTAAGACCTAAAAGAATCAATGTCCCTCAACCTACAAAAGGGGAAATTTACACAATTTAGTTGGCCATTTTCTATGAAAGAATAAGGGAAGAGAGTGGGTTAAGATGAAGCACCAAGAATATAGGTTAAATAAAAAGAACTTCAAGGGCACATTATTAAAATCAGAAATTAGCAAAGATATGAAATACATGAATGAGTATATCTGGAATGGAAAGATCACAGCAGCATGCAATGATCTCATCCAAAAACTATACAACCTCTCAGCTCTGTTGTTGTTTGCAAATTCCAAGGAGATGCAAGAAAAACTGGCAATCAGAAAACTGAAGTCCTTACTAGCTCCTGCTAAGATTTCGTATAGCTTAGGAAAGTCACCTCAGTAATTTGGGCCTCAATTTCCTCATTTGCAAAATTAGAGAGTTTGATTATGAGTCTCCTGCAGTTATAAAAATACATGACTCTCATTTATTATGGTTTATGGCTGACCTCTGCGGCAGAGTACAGAAGGTAAGCCATGGGAATGCATCAATGACTGTTTATGGAGAGGCAGAGACGTGTGATGGCATTGTTACAATGCAGTAAATTACTACTTTGATGTAATAAGTAGTATACTAAGTAGCCTAAAATTTGGTAAGCAGCCTGGCAAGATATTTACAACCAGGAAATAACCTATCTAGGTCACTATTCATGGAAGCATAACCAAATAACAATTACACATTCTAATGTATGGTATCAAAATATCATAGATAACTTTTGAAAGACAATTTTTTAAAAACCACAGATATTTGTGACATTGTGCTTTACTTAAGAGAATAAACGTATCTGCATTGTCAGAACATACAGAAATCAACAGTGAGATGAAAACATGCTAACAGGCATTAGAGTAGAGGGATTATTAAATTCATTACGACATGCCCACCGTGTACTCCAGATGAAGAAGACATATTTTATAGTCATCTGTTACTAAAGGTTCATCACAAGAGCACTTAACATTTTCACTTAAAAATTAACTCACCAAACAGAAAAATCTTATGAAATATGACATGAAACTTAGTGATTCAGAGCTGCCTACTTTCTCAGAGGAACCTAGATGACATACAATAAAACATGGATAAATGATATGTGACTTTGGATATCTTACTCATATAAAAGCCAAATCAGTTTCCAATATCATATTCTGACACCTATAAATAAAAGCACTTAATTTTGAAAGGTGTTCCTTAAGGTCAACAAGACTAAGTATTTCCCATATGAAATAAGCATCAGACTTTTCCAGGCTATTTAATTTTTAACTTCATGTACATAAATAATACTGTTTAGGAAAAAAGAACATAAATGTCCCTATCCTACTCTCTCCCAAAGAAAACTAAAATCTTTCTATATAAAAAAGATTTCCTTGAAAACACCTGCTTTACAATGGCTAATTCAAAATAGGCAGAAAGCTCAATGAACATATACTAAGTAAACACTAACTTATTACCTGATGGAGGAAATACTCAGTGCTACCTATGACATAATTTAAATCTCATTAAAAGCAAGTCATGATTCCCTGGCCAGGTGGCCCAGTGGGTTGGAGCATCTCCTGTACACCAAAAGACTGCGGGTTTGAGTCCTGATCAGGGTACATACCTAAGGTTGTGATTTCGATCCCCAGTCAGGGTGAGTCCCCAGTCAGGGTGAGTATAAAAGGCAACTGATCAATGTTTCCCTCTAATACCAATGTTTCTTTCCCTTCCTCTTTCTCTAAAATCAATAAACATATCTTTCTATAAGGATTAAAAAGTAATAACAAAATTTAAAAAAATTTTAAAGCCAGTCCTAAAACATACACACATTACACTGATACGGCACAGTGGAACTTACCGTCTTGGTTCACACAGTGAGCATCTGGGGCAGAGACGACGTAGCCTGCTGTTCCCTACATACTGTGCTCCTATTACCTCACCATCAACAGTGCATTTCCCCTGCTCTTACAAGAATGACTTTCATTTACACCTCTAAATATAATATCTATAGAAATGACTCTTTCAAATTGACTGTCTCTACTCTGAGTACTTATAGAAATAAGAAAGAGACTAGGAGAAAGAATAAAATAAAACATCTGTTATCATAGTCACTTTTATTCATTCACAAGTGTCTAAAACCTTATAAAACTGTCTGAGAAGGCAGACAGAAGATGTGTAAGGTGCAGCACTAAACTGCACACTCCACTCAGCACTGCATGAACACATTATTTTCTTCTTAAAAGGATATCATATATTTTCTTAACAAGAGTCATACATAGTCCAATTTCAATAGTGTACAAGTATTTTTCTGTGGATTCTATTAGGCAATGTGAGAAACTCATTACAGAAAAAAATAGTTCCTGAAAATAATTCTTATTGCATTTTATGTGAAATGGAAAACACCCACAAAATTACCTGACACGCAATGTGCACGAGGTAGACCAGCTCTTTAGATTCACAGCCATTTTTTGTTATGTCATTCTGTTCTTCTGAAAGCGAAAGCTGTGGCAAAGAAGAGGGGGCAGAGGAGAGGGGGAGTCATGATTAATGAACCAGAATAAACGAAATATTCAGTGATACTCGGGGTCTCACATCAACTTCCTGTAAGATATGCCTTATAAGAGAACTCTACTATTCTTTATCCGCAGATAAAGAATTCAGGATTTAAAAAATATCCTACTAGCAGTAAATAAAATACATTCGTCCAAGAGAAGGTCTTCACTTCCTTAACTCCCAGTGCACAGGTGAAAGGCAGGCATCAAGGTGGCCCCCGAGAGAGTGTGGCCAAGAGGCTCATGGAGGCCAGGCTCCCCTGCAGAGGCTGCAGACTGGCCACCCAGGAAACAGGCTGCCCCCCCACCCCGATAGGTTTTATTTTAGACTCTCTGTGCAGGTCTGTACACTGCATTTTATTTTTATTTTTATTTGAACCACAAGCTAGCATTTAGAAACTGAGTGTTTTCAAATAAAAAATACCTATGTCTGGCTTCTATTGAAAAATCAGGAAATGTGAAATAGTGGACCCACATTCTCACATGGGCAGCAACTGGCTGGAGCTGGAAGTGACTGACCCCTTTGAATGTGTTCTCCAAGGGACTATGCCCCAGACTCCATCACTCCTGATTTTTCATCAGTATGTAGTTGAATATTAACTGTCCTTCACTGTTCTGCTTGCTTTGTTATTTTTTATACACTACTCACTGCACTCATTTATCTCACATACCTGCCCTAACTAGAAATGTGAATTTGCAAGCTCTGCTCCAAAAACAGACAACCCTGAGTTCAAGTGTCACTAACTGATTGTATAATATTGACCTTCCCACTTAATCTCTCATCTGGCAAATAGAGATTATATAATAATACATATTCCCAAATTTGTGAGTATTAAATGGGATATTGCATTTAAATTGTTCACCAAACTGCCGGTCCCTGGCATTTAGTAACAGGCATTTACAAGAGATAACAATCATTCTTACACTATCCAATATAAGCTGGATTAATCACAAAAGCATAGTGGGTTTTTTCCTAAGTAAAATAATTAAGGGTGAAATGAAACCTAAATGAATAAGCTGCAGAAAGTGAAAACACTTCCATGACTCTGAAGTGATTAATGGATACGTTGGAACGCCTGGAAAAGTCCCAGAAGGATAAAGAATCTCCCTTAGAGAGGGAGGCAGAAACCGGCCAGACCCAGAACAATGGCATGTGGACTGGAGTGATACAGTGAAATTCAAGGAACACCTGTGACACAGAGTTCACACCCACCCAACGGCTGATCCCCACAGGTATCACTAAGTGTACCAGGTCAGTACACCAAAGGCAGGAGGAAGAGCAGGAGAACCAAGACAGACAAACCTGGGAAGTGTATGCTGCCTTCCCAAGCACAGGGCAGCTAGCTAACGCTGTGGATGGGGAACAGAGCCAGAAAGCCCAACTGAGCCAGATCCCTCCGAGGCCCTCAGACAGCCAACAACTGACGGGTTCTGGTGGCACAGGAAAGCTGAGAAAACCCCTGCAGAGGCAACTCGACTTCAAAGAACATAAGACAGCCACACAGCAAGATCTGGGCTTAGGTAGAGGAACGGGACCTCTGGTTTGGCACAGAAAGCTGGACAAAGACCTGGAGGATTAGAACTAGCGACCTGGCGATGAGGTGGAGATGAAGAAAAGAACGTGAGTTTTCTCCACCAGTTCAGAAGCCTAGTGGCTTAGCTGTAAAGCACAAGAGATCTTCCGACACCTTGCCCATTTTCAATTCCCCTTGATAGGAAAAACAAAAACAAAAACCAAAACCGAAAACACCTCCTGCACTTACACTCAAAGTATTTAACAGAAATGATAAACTAAAGCTGCCAGGAGGCCAAAACTATACAAGCTACAGGTCAGCTTGACTCAGCCCCTCAATCAAACGCGACAGACATAATCCAATATAACAACCTAACGGACTAGAAGAAGAAGGGGTAAAGCCCATTCCCAGAAATATTTTACTGACTTTACAGAACTGGCATAAAAAATTACAAACGCACACAGAAACAAGAAATTGTGACCAATGGTCAAGAAAAGAACCAATAAAAGGAATTGGACACAAAAGGCCCAGATACTGAAATAGTAAAGAGAACATAAGTTATGACAGAAATTCTAAAGTGAACTTGAAAAGATAATAATATGGGATACATGGGAAAATCTAGCAGAGACTGAAACTACAAAATTATTCAAAATAAAATGCTAGAAATAAAAGCTGTATCAAAACAGCAAACTGATAAGGTCAAGTTCAAGGAGTTCATCATCACCAAGCCCTTATTATATGAAATGCTAAAGGGACTTATTTAAGAAAAAGAAGATTAAAAAGATGAACAGTGAAAGGACAGCAAACACACAGTTATTAACAACCACACCTAAAACAAAAGCAAACCAAGAAGACAGCTAGATCAGGAGTGGAACCATAGAAATGAAGAACACATGGAGGGTTAGAAACAGGGGGGTGGGAGGGGGAGAAGAGGGGAGAAGGCACAGAAAATAGCATAGATGGTAGGCAGAAAATAGATAGGGGGGAGGGCAAGAATAGTGGGGGAAATATAGAATCCAAAGAACTTGAGACACGTGGTTATAAACTAAGGGGGGGAGAATGGTGGGGGAGGGAGGGTGTGGGTGGAGGGGATTGAAGGGGGGAATAGAACAACTGTAATGGTATAATCAATAAAATATATTTTTAAAAAAAACCAGCAAACTGAACATAAAAGATCAAAGGGTCAGTGAACTTGAAAACAAGTCACTAGAAATTATCAAGTTAAAACAAAAAGATACAAACACAAAGAACCAAACATAACGGTATATTTGAGATCTCTGAGAGAACACCAGACAACCATGTGTACAACTGGACACCAGAGGAAAATGAGACAGACAATAAAACAGAGAAATACTTGGCGAAATCAAATATTTCTAAAACTGGTAAAAGATATCAATTAATAAATGCAAGAAATTTAGTGAACCTCACATAGGATAATTTTTAAAAATTGATACTAGATATTCTATAATCACACTTCTAAACAACAAAAAGACAACCCTTTTTACAGTAGGCTAGGAAAATGAAACATACTGCATAAAGGGAGAAAATGTTATTGACGGCTGAATTCTCACCAGAAGGAAGAGAGGACATAAGAAAAAGAGAAACACCTTTAAAGTGGTGAAGGAAAAGAGCGTTAAATCTGTATCCCATGAAAATAACCTTAACAAATTTAAGAAACATGGGCACATTTCCAAATGACAAGAGCTGAGAGAGCTGAGAGACCAGTGCAAGAAAGAAAGCTACAACACTTCTTAGGCTGAAGGGAAATGGTACAGGATAAAAAAATCCAGAAACACAGAAGGAGTAAACAATACTAGAAGGGGTAAATATTTAAGTAAACATAAAACAGCTAAATTTGCAACAATAACAGATGGCAGAAGTTTGAGACTATCTTAATAGTTCTGAAAAAAGAGAATAAATTATCCTACAATTTATTCACACCTAAACTACAAGAAAAAAATAAGAGCAAAAATTTAGTATTTTCTGATTAATAAAAACAATGAGTTTCCAAAAGCAAATTCTCACTATATCAACCTTCTAAAACATGCACTTTGAGAAAAAAACAGATTCCAGGAAAAAGAACTAAGACAGAAAGTAGAAATACTCAGCAAAGAATTTAGCAAATAAGCATTTCATCTCAACAAATTTTAACTGTATAACAAAAACAATGACAAATATAGATGATAAGGAGATGGAATCATAATCCTAGGCCACACCACATGAAAGTCCAGAAAGAGCGACCCAGTGAAAACACCTCCAACCACTGTGGTTGCTTAAGAGAAGGAGCAGATACTGATCAATTTCAGGCTGAATATTAGGTATTCAAGTAAAAATTTCATTGTAGCCACTAAAAGAACAGAAAAAACACAATTTCTAAACCATGAGGGAAATAAAATGTTTAAATATCAATAACTACAACAGAAATAAAAATACAAGGACAATCAATCTTCCTCAGCAGACCTGGCCACAGGAGAAGAGAGAAGGGGAGCACAGACTTCCAAATGAAGGCAAGGAGATCTGCGGGCGGGTGGAGGGGACAAAATGAAAGGCAAAGGCAGATGGTCAGGCGGTGTCAACAGAACAGTGGAGCAGGAAGCTCTGAACTTGAGTCCCTCACAGAAACACGGGAAAACAAACTAAAAACTCTCAAAATCAACCTTCTCACTACTCTAGGAAACAGTGAAAGGCCTATAACAGCCATAAGAACACCGAGTCACAAAAGCCAAGTTCAATGCCGTAGGCAAGCATTGCAGCAGTTTCACTTGCCCTTGCTCCAGCTCCTCCCCGGTGGTAGCGCTGGGGCGGAGGTGGCTCCAGTTCCCAGGTGTGGGGCCCTGGGCCCTGAATCCGCAGGAGTAAGACACACTAGCAAACTACTGTGTGTATCTATTCCAATCTGTCTGGTGACCCCCTGAAGAATGGATGCAAGACACAAACCTCTGTTTCATTAAACTTGGAACTGACTCAGGGACAATAAGCAGCAGCATTGTTCAAAACTACTGTAAAGTAAACAAGAAACCTGTAGCCACCTGGAGCAAAAGATTATAGTTAAGACATAAAATAGTTTAAAACCCAGGAGGAAAAGCTGAAAAGAGGTTCTTTGTGAAATCAGGGCATTGAAAAACCCATGAATATGTCCAGGGCAGAACACATGCACACAAAAGATACAAGAATATACAACCCTTTAACCTCCAACTAATTTTAGAGTTGAACGAGTGCCCTAACACAGTAAAAATGTGCAAAGGCTGGAGAAAGTGCCTGTTTCGTTTATTTTTAGCTCCTGGCATTCAAGGAATTACCTGAAAATAAAATATATACTACCTGAACACGAGCTAAAAGAAGAGAGACTTTACTGAGAAGCCACAAGAGAGAATAGTCTTTGCAAAAATAATCTCAAAAAGTTACTAAACAAACACTACATCCTCTATGAACAAAAAAAATCTGTAGAAAAGTGTGGAATCTGATTGCCAGGATCACCACATTATAACATTCAAATGTCCAATGTGCAACAAAAAAAATCACAACATATACCAAAAAAAAACACAAAAAACCCTCACCAACCCTAGGAAGGCAGAGGTCATTATCAAGAGAAGTAAAACTAAGACCACAGAATCTACCTCTGAGAAGTCTAGATACAGGACTTTAAATAAATTTCGAATGAACTATTAAAATACACTCGAAGACCTCAAAGAAACCACAAAGAACTAAAGGAAAGTAGGAAAACAATGCAATGAAAAGAACTTAAAAAAGAGAGAATCAAACACAAACTTGATAGGCGACAAATCACTTACTGAAATAAGATTTCACTAAAAGGATCAACAGCAGATTTGGGGAGTAAGAAAAATCAACTTATTTAAAGAAAGTACAAATAAAACTATACGGTCCAAAGAACAAAAAGAAAAAGGAATTTTTAAAAGTGAAATGTGCATAAGGGAGCTATAGGACATCATCAAAAGGACCAAAACTTGTCCTGGCAGGTGTGGCTCAGTTGATTAGAGCATCATCATATACACCAAAAGGTCATGGGTTCAATCCCTGGTCAGGGCACATACATGAAGGATGTTTCTCTCTCACATTGATGTCTGTCTGTCGCTCTCTCCTCACCTCTTCCCATTTCATTGCTAAAGAGCAATGAAAAAATGTCCTCCGTTGAGGATAAAAAAAGAAAAAAGACCAAAACTTGCATTATGAAAATCTCAGAAGAAAAAAGAGACATTGAGAAGAAATATGAAGAATATGGAGGAACAGGAGAATGCTGACTCTCGAGCCCCCTCATAAAAATGAGGATTAACAACTACCCACTAACAAGAATGCCCCTACAAAGATACTAGAACTTGGGGTGCAGCCAAAGTAAACACTAGGAACAAAAGTTTGAGAAAAGTTGCGTTAGAAAGGCAACAGAAGTGGTTTCACTTAGCCTCTGCCCTCTCCCCAGCAGCAGAGAATCACACTAACAGGGATTCCCCAGGAACACGGTTTCCCCAGTACGGAAAAAAAGCCCAATACGGACAACCAGCTTCCCCAGCCTCCCCAGTGTCTACAGGCAAATATCAAGACCTCTGTCTTGCCTCAGGGAATACTGCGGAATTGGCAGAGATAGGCCACTCAAAGTCACTTAGTGACAAAAAAGGGGAACGGGGTATACCGCAACCAGTGGATGGATCTTGGAGGTGGCATTGTGTCCTTGCTGGTGAGGATACCCAACAAGAGAAACCAGCCAACAGCCCTACCCAACCACAGAGCTGAAATGTGGCCCTGTAGGGGCAGGGGCAGGATAATCAGTTTGTCCAATGGGAGTCTCCATGACAGGCCCAGCAACCACTGAACACAGTCAGTAATCCTAACCAATTGTGGAGTCCAACTACAGCCACACCCAACCTCAAGGCACTGCTTTTGGTCCTGCCCAATCCGGGAATCCAGTCAGTGATCACTCTTGACCAGCAGCTCTGCCTAGATGGGGAATCCAGCAAGTTACCCCACACACATGAATGGTATGACCTATAAGCACAGACCCACCAACACGAAGCCAACCTGTAACCCCACCCACGTGCACAGAACAGCCTCCAGACTCACCAAACCCCAGAGCCCAGTCTGCTGCCCCGCCTGAACACCAGCTCAGCCAAAGGCACCAACTGACCAGGGACATAGCCACGCCTGGCCAGCGGCGATGACAAGCCCAGCACACAGCATGTGCAGTCACGGAGCCCAGCAGGTGGTCCTGTCAAGGGGGAGGTCCAGCCAACAGCCCCACCTGACCTCAGACAATGAGCAGCAGCCCCATCCACCAGAGACCCCAGCAGCAAGCCCGCCCTTCCTCAGACACTACTGCCAGGTGGGATGGGGAAACCGAGACAAAAAATATAAAACAAGGCCCAGCAGTTTGGGCCACTTACAGCCAGCTCATGAATCACAAGAATCTATTTCCCCTAACCTAGGACACTGAGAGTAAGTGGTTTATGCCTCCCCTCCCTAACCAAAGAACACATAATTTAAATCACCCTGGTCTGGGAGATAGAGAACACAGACTGAATTAATGTCATTTGTGCCAAGCAAGGACAGCTGAAGTCAGGGGAACAAATAAAACCCCATTAAAAGCCAGGCAGATTCAAGATTAAAAATTAAGCAGTGTGGTGAACCACAGAATATTCCCCAAACCCCCTATGCACTCATTTTGACACATCGGCATGTTAAAAATTCACCTGGAAAGCTGATGAACATTCTGATGAAACCCTCCCTAAGCTTCTCACCCACAGAAAAAAGATTAAAAAACCCTCAGGACAAAGACCCAGCACAGGCTCGCTCCACAGCACATACATATCCCTTGCTGGGCACAAACTTTCTACTTCCTCCTAGACTCTAAGGGTCCCAAGGGGACTTGCAGCCAGGGGAGCAGTGGGCAGCTGCAGCCCCACCCAGGCTCACCCCCTGATCCTGTCTCCAGGGCCCCCTTTTCTCTGACTTCCCAGTGAGCTGACAGCAGCCCTGCCTTGGGTCACTTTTTCCTATTAATGTTTCTAGAATAGAAATATTACAGGAGAGCCCAAAGCAGAGCACCGCCTGGGCTCTCTCCTGTTGCCCCTTCTACCCTAAGCCCTCCCTTTGTCTCACTGTCCCCAGCTTTAATAAACATACTCTCAAAACCACCTGGATTCATGTTGTGCAATCTTTCCTACATGAAGTCAAGAACCCACGCACTACAGGCGGCCTGAGGGAGACACACTCCAGGCCACTACCTGTCAGGCAAAACTACCAAGTGTCCCACTGAAAACCACAAGCTGGGCCGACTGGTCAGTCTTTCTCCACCAAAACAAGCCTGTGAAGACTGGAAGAGGTGACCACTTCTGCAAATGCACAGACACTGATGAGAGCACACAGGATAGTGACAGCACAGGGAAGCATGACAGCCACAGGCAGCACATAAAAATCCACGCCAGGTCCTAAACAGTGCAGCTCTCAGAATCATCGCCTGAGAGAAGTCAAATAAAAAATACAAGAAAACACAGACAACTAAAGGAAATTAATACACAAATATACAAAGGAAAATAATACACAAAGTGAGAAGTTTAACAAAGAAACAAAACCCACTAAAAATAAAAATTATACAGATAAAGAGCATACTGACTAATTCGAAATTACAACTGATAGTTTTTTAACAGCAGATTCAATCAAGTAACAGAAAGAATCAATGAACTCAAAGGCAGGTCATTAAAAATTATCCAGTCAGAGAAGCAAAATGAAAAATGAATGAAAAACAGTGAAGAAAGACTACAGAATATAGGGCAATAAATGACAGGCATGCATTACTGGAGACCCAGGTAAGTTAGAGGGAGAAAAGGGGGCAGAAGACCCATTTTTAAAAAGTGGCTGAAAACATCCCAAATTTAAAGAATATGTATATACTCAAATGTCCCCAATCATGTGCCATCCAAACAGGACTTCGCCATGACGCATTATAATCAAAAATTACCAAAAACCAAAACCACAGAATTCTGGAAGCAGCAAGAGAAAGACTCTTCAAATACAAGGGACCCCACAAGGGTATCAGCAGAAACTTGGTAGGTGAAGAGAGCATGACATGATACGTTCAAACCGTTGAAAGAAAAGAACCGCAAAACAAAAATACGATACATGGCAGAACTTCCTGTCAAAGAAGAAGAAGAAATAAACACACTTTCAAACAAATAAAAGCTGAGGAAGTTTACCACTAAATCCGGCTTACAAGAAATTATAAAGTTCTTCAAACTGCAATAAAAAGGTACAAGGTAACAAGGTAAAAACATAAATGAGTAAAACTCACTGGTAAAGGTGAATAATAGTCAAATGCAGAACACTCTAATAATGTAATAGTGGTGTGCACAACACTTTACCTCTACTATAAAAATTTAAAATAAACACAGTAACTATAGCTGCAGTAATTTTAAAATGGATACATAATATAAAAAGATATAATCTGTAACATCAATAACCTAAAATGTGGGAGAAAGGAAAGAAGTATAATTTTTCTATTCAACTGAACTTAACTTATTATCAGCTTAAAATAGGATGTTGTAATTACAAGGTATTTTATGTAAACCTCATAGTAACTATAAAGGAAGAAACGAAGAAAATGCACACAAGAGAAAAAGAATCAAAGCACAATGCCACAAACAGTTATCAAATCACCAAGGAAGACAGCAAGAGATGAAGGTAACAAAAAAACTAAAATTCATGCTGAAAATAACAAAACGGCACCAGTAAACCCCGACATACCAATATTTACTTTAAATGTAAATGATTAAGTTCCTGAGTCAAAAAACATAGAGTAGCCAAATAGATAAAAAATAAGATTCAACTATAAGTTGTCTAGAAGAGAACCACTTCAGCTGTAGGGATGCAGACAGACTGAAAGCAGGGAGAACAGATATTCTATGCAAATGAAAACCAAAAGGCTGCAGAATCACTATATTTATATTACATAAAGCAGGCACTCAGTCAACAACTGTCACAATAGACAAATGAAGGTTTATATAAAGACAAAAGGGTCCATTTATCAAGAAGACTGTATCAATAAGTAGTAAACACATGTGCTCCCAACATCAGACACCTAAATACATAAAGCAAATATTAACAGAAATAAACGAAGTAATAGACAGCAGCACAGTGATAGTGAGAGATTTTCCTACCCCGCTATCAATAATGGACAGATCGTCCATACAGAAAATCAACAGCAAAACATTGGGTTTCAACTAGACTGTAGATCAACAACTTTCAACCTTTTTCATGTCATGGCACACCTAATTAGTAAAGTTCTATGGCACACCAAAAAAATATATTTTCTGCCAATCTGACCAAAGAAAGGTGTAATTTTGATTCATTCATGCCAAATGGATATTGTTGTGTTGGCGGTTGTCACCTTTTTTCTGACAACCTAAGAGAAAACAGGCCAGTCTCCCTAACTGAATAGTTAGGTATCACATGATCTAAAAATCCCCGCAGCGCACCAGCTGAAAACATGGCTCCGAATGAAAAGGACCCAGCAGACACGCCCGGAACATTCCACCTCACAGCAGCACCGTGCACGTGCTTCTCCGACACACTCGCAGGGTTCCCCAGGGCGAGCACGCACCAGATCCCAGGTCTCGGGAGGTTTTAGGAGACTGACAGCGAACCAGGTATGGTTTCCAACCACAGTGGTGCACAATTAGCATCAGTGACAGGAGAAAAACTAGAAAATTCACAGATATGTGAAAATTAAACAATACACTCATGAACTACCAATGGGTCAAATGAGAAATCAAAGGGAAATTTGCAAATCTAGAAAATAGAAATACAAAAGCAGTTCTAAGAAGTGTATAACAATAGGAGTCTCAAAGAACCTATCTTTACACCTCAAAGAACTAGAAATAGATGAAGGAACTAAACCCAAAGTTAGGAGAAGGAAAGAAATAATAAAGATTAGAGCAGAAATAAATAAAACTAGACACTAGAAAAACAAGAAAAATTATCAATAAAACTGACTTTTTTTGAAAGGATAAACAAAACTGACAGACTTTCACTAGACTAAGAAAAAATGACAAGACTCAAAATTATAAATGAAAACGAGAAAATTACAACTGATATTAAAGAATTACAATAGATCATGAGATCACTATCAACAGTTTCTCGTACATCAACAGATTGGTTACCAGACAAAATGACTAAATTCTTAGAAACTACCAAGGCTGAATCATAAAGAAATAGAAATTCTGAATAACAAGAAAATTAAATCAGTACTCATAAACCTCCCCCCAAAAGTTCCCCAACTAATGAATTCAGTAGTGACTTTTATCAAACGTTTAAAGATGAATCAACAACAATCATTAGCAAACTCTTCCATACAAATGAATTGGAGAGAACAGTTACAAATTTATTTTAGAAGCTAGCATTACTGATATTAAATCAGTGAGGAGACTGCAAGAAAAGAAAATTGCAGACCAATACCCCTAATTATTATTAATGTACAAATTCTCAGCAGAATACTGGCAAACCCAACTCAGCGGCAGGTTAGAAAAGCAGACACCGTGATCAAGGGGCAGAGATGGCTCAGCAAACACAGGCCTGTCAGTGCAACGCCCTGCGAAGGAGAAACACCCTGAATTGCACAGAAACAGAAAAAACAGCCCTGCGCTGCCTTTCACTCTCAGTAAGTGTTTTCGATGTACGAACGTTTTTAATTTCGATCATGTTCCATTTATCTTTTTTTCTTTTTTGCCTTTACTTTGGGTACCACACCAAAGAAATCTTGCCAAATCCAATGTCATGAATATTTTCTGATATGTATTCTCAGTCTTATAGTGTCCATTTTCACATTTAGGTCTCACATCCATTTGTAGTTTTTTTCTACACTATGGTTTTTGCATGTGTACATCCAGCTCCCCAGCCCCAGTCATTGAAACGTGGCTGTTTCCTTCATTACACAGACTTGGCAGCCTCACTGCCAATCAATAGGCCGTAAATGTAAGGGTTTGCTTTGGGAATCCCTGTTCTATTCTGTTGGCCTTTCAATCTCTATCCTCTATCATTACCACATTGTTTTGATTACTTCAGCTTTACAGTAAGCTCTGATATTGAAAAATGTGAGTTCTTCAACTCTGTTCTTCTTCAGGATTGTTTTGGCTATTTAGGGTCCCTTGAGAATTCATATAAATTTTAAGATGAATTTTTATATTTCTGAAAAAAATGGCACTGGAACTTTGACAGAATAGATGGGAACACTTTGCAAAGTACTGTCATTTCAACAATGTGAAATCTTACAATCCATGAAATCAGGATGCCTTTATATTTATTAGGATTTGTCTAAATTCTTTCAGTGACAGGTTGTAGCTTTCTGTGTACAAGTCTTTCACATTTATTCCTAAGAGTTTTATTGTTTTGGATGCCATTGTAAATGGAAATATTTTCCTTTTCAGATTGTTCCTTGTTAGTGAATAGAAACATAACTGATACATGATTGTTAATTTTACATTCTACAACTCGGTTGAATTTATTCATTTCTAAGAGTTTTCTTATAAAATTATTTATGGTTTTCTACATATTACAGCATGTCATTTGTAAACAAAGATAATTTTGCTTCTTTCTTTCCAATTTTTTTTTCTTGCCTAATTGCTCTGCCTAGGACTACCAATTCTATGTTGAACAGAAGTGGTGAAAGCAGGCATTCTTATCTGCTCCTGATGTAAGGGGGAACACTTTCAGTTTTTCACCATTGATGTGATGTTAGCTATGGGTTTTTCATACTTGGCCTCCTGGTTTGCTGAGTGGTTTTATCATGATAGGGTGCTAAATTTGTCAGATATTTTTCCTGCACCAACAGAAATAAATGTGTGGGTTTTCTTCATTCATTCAGTTTATGTAGTGCATTACACTGATTATTTCATATGTTGAATCATCCTCATATCCTTTAGTTTGTGTTGATGAAAAATTCTGGAGATCAACAGTGGTGATTTTTGCACAACAGTTTGAATGTACTTATGTCACAGAGTTGTACTTGTAAAATGGTTTAAAAAAAATACAGAAAAGTTACCGTACTCTAACCCACCTTCCCCAAAGCAGAAGTCTCTCAGAAGTATTAAATTTAAAATGCAAAATTAAAATTTCATGAAATACCATGTGAAGTCATACAATGGAACATTATTTCATGAGAACAGCAATGAAGTACTGATACTGATGTAACTTAATTTTGAAAAGAGTACGATAAATGAAAAAGCCCATCACAAAAGACAGCATATTGTAAGATTTCATTTACATGAAATGCCCAGAACTGGCAAATCTGTAATGACAGAAAGTAGGTCAGTGGTTACCAGGGCTGCATGGGAGGAAAAGGACCACAGGTTTGGAAGGGGAAGGTAATGACTAATAATGGGTACAGGGTTTCCTTTTAGAGTGATGAAAATGTTCTAAAATTAGTCTTTGGTGATGGCTGCACAACATTGTGAATATACTAAAATAGAGTGCATTTATAATTATTAAATATATGGTAAATTTATGATATATCAGTTATACTTCAATAAATCTGTTTAAAAGTGTTTTAATGTGAAAAATCACTAGCATTTTAATAATTGATAGAATAAATTTTTAAAATAAATTTTTTTTAAATTCTCAATCATATTAGCAATAAAAACCGTAACTACCTAAAATTAACCCAGCAAAAATACAGAACATCAAAGAAAATCATCAAACATTATTGAAAAAATGTAAAGATATACATTCAAATTGTTTTGAAAATGCAATAATTATCCCTCAAAACCCATACATTAAATCCAATTCTTATCAAAATGTCAGTGACTTGTCTTTTTCTTCACAAGATTTGCCAGGGGAACCTAAAATGTATGTGGGGAAAAAACAGTGGCCCAAAATCACCAAGCTACTTTTAATGAAGTTGGGAAATTAGCCCTACCAGATTATCAGGAGTCGGCACAAGGCTACAACTCGGTGCCTCCCTGTAGGAACTTGCTACCCCTCCCATCAAGAGGTAGAGGCTTCCCCCCTTCCTTTAAAATTTACCCTATACTTACAACTTTTTGAACCAGTAAACCATGGAGAAAAACGTGTTCCTGAACTTCCAAGATGAGTGATTAGAAGATCTAATAGCTCCTGCTTACTCACTCTTCGAGCCCGAAGCCACGAACTGAAAGGTCAGTCGTGCGACTGGACAAAGAGCACAGGAAAAGGCCCTGAAGGCTGGAATACCAGGTGCAAAGGAAGACCACATGGGAGAATCACGGAAGCACCAGACACCCAGCTCCAGCTGCTGTCACTGCAGGACTGCAACTGCACGCAAGTTCGGGGAGACCGACTAAGAACTGCCCAAGCAAGTTGATCCAAGGAAGCATGAAAAATAAAATGCTTGTCGTGTAAGGCCATCAAGTTTTGAACTGCTTGTTATACACCAAGAGCAAGCAGAAATCTATTAATTAAAATGCAGTAATATTTTGGCAAAGGAGCAGTCCCTGGGTCAGAAAAGGCAGCCGGGCAGCTGACACACACAGCTGGACGTGGATGCGTGACTGACTGGGCCCCGCAAACCACTGGGACAGAGAACTAGCACTAGTATCAGTCAATGGTCTACGACAACTCACGGGATGTCCAAATGAATTAAACACCTCAGTGTGGAAATCGAAAATTTCAAACGTAAAATAATAAAAGTGTAAGAAAATATCTTTATATTTTCCCAGAGGACAAGGAAGAAGTTCTTAGCTAAAATATGAAAAGGGCAAAACAAAAGACTGATAAAACTGACTGTATCAAACATTTTGAAGTTATCACGAAAGGGACACCATAATCCAAGTGAAAAGGTAAGTTACAAACTGGGATAAAAATATTTGTAAGATACATTCGGCAGATTTTCAAACCATAATACAGGAGTGGGCGAAAATAGGTTTATAGTTGTGAGTAAACAAAACAGAGTTTGTTCTTGTGTTATTATTTATTAATTATTGTATTATTTACTTGTATTACAACTATAAACCTACTTTTACCCCCCACTGTATATAAGGGAAAATGCGACTGATATATGCCTAACCTGAACATCTTGAACATCCAGGTACTTTTGTACCTGGAACTGAAGTAAGGATCACCAATTATTTGGTGAATGACTGACTGAATGAATGGACATGGTCTCAGTGGAATACAACACTCATTTTCTAACCTAAGTTCGTTATCTCTCTGCACAGAGCCCCTTCTTCCTCCTCAATCCCCAAAGGAAATAAACAGCATCACCGCCCTACTCACCGCAGGTTCCCCGCCACTCCGCCTCTCCACACAGCCTTTCTTCTCACACACCCAGGGTCCAGATCCAAGCTCAACCTTCGATTCCATAAGTGATTCCATAAGTAATTCCTGACTCCTAAAACTGGCCTCTCACACCTGTTGCTTTCTTCCCACTTCTTCCCACTCTCCACCGCTCCTTCCCTGGTTCCTGGCCTCAGAGCACCTGGAGAGTCTAGGACAGACTGGGTGTTACAGTAGTCTTCTGCCTGGTCCCTCTCCATTTCCCTTACACACTGACCATGGTACTTCTGTCTCAAAGTCCCTTAATACTTTCTCAATTCCTACTAAGAAAGTAATTTAAATGCAAAGTCCAAAACCTTAGATGAGCTTTGAAGAATGGCATTTCTCCAAACATCTCCTAAACCACTTTTTCCTATAACAATTCTAACCCACTCCTGTCCTTCCTCCCCAGCTTCCTCTGTCCAAGCTAATTCTCTTTGTCTAAATGCTCTTTGCGTCTATCTTCCCAAGTCCAAAATCTATTTAATCTTCAGTAAAGCCTCCCCTGAATGCCACAAGAAATCACTTCTCTTGACTTTGGATGCCTACAAGCACTCTTACACCATGTATTATATTATTCGTAAGTTTATTGGTGCATTGCTTGTTTCCCTTGAAGAAAGAACCGCTCACAAGGTATTCAGTAAAACCTTTGAGTGAATTGTCTGTGGGTCTGAAGACATCCCATGCACAAGCCAAAACAGCCATGCTCCATGCAGTCCTTCAGCCACATGGTCTGACAGTACACATTTAAGAATGTTTAGGCTACATTTGCCTCTAGAATCCATTAACATAGTGACTAAAATTATTTTTTCTTCCATCAACTTAACAATATCTCAGTGCTCTGTCTATAAGAAGTGGGAAACAGAATTTCTAAGTCCCATACTTATAGATTCCTTACAAGTCTATTTTAGGAGTTATTTTTCCTATATTGAATTCACTTTTCTATTACCATGGAAACCCATCTGCAATTAGTGTTGTTAGAATCTTTAAAAATAAAACTCAATTCAGAAAGCCTTCAAGTATTCAGAAGACTTCTCTCAACATGGAGCATGGAAATCAACTGTAAACAAGGGTGGAATTACCATACGCCACGCCACCCACATTGAAAACTATTCACCAAAGCCTGATCACCAGACTACAAATGGGCACCGGAAGAGTTCTTTTAGTCATCTCTTATTTAGTTCTAATCTGGTTTCAATTTCACTGTGACTAACCTCTGGCATTTGTAAAGATTTCCTTCACTCCTGTAGCCTATAGTAGAGTTGGAGACATAAAAAATAATTTCTGTCTCACAATATTATGTGGCCCACTCATGCCCACCACCAACATCCTAATATATAATAGTGAAAATACTACTTTAAAACTCTTGAGTTGAGAATACCAAGTGGAAGCGTAACTCTACATTAGAGTTTCATCTTAAGTGAGTGATACGTGAACTAAGTTCTAAATTCAGCATATAAGGCAAAAATAAATAATAGACAAAAAATTACTTCAAATTTCTTTGGAAAAAGCTAGAGATCTACATGCATCTTAACAAGCCTAATATCCATTTCCCCAAGAACTGCAATAGATCACTGTTTCCTGGGCTGAACACCAAATTAGTCTCCTTCAGACACTAGAATCACCCTCAGCACGAAGCTATGCCCACAGCAAGATAAATACATGGGGAACGAGATGAAGAGACACATCGGCACATTCACATCTCCCGTCTTATACATGCTTGCTCCCAAACATAGACATGTCAGGGAACAATGCTTCACGGGTATTTCACATTTCTGTATGGTCAGGCCTTTCTGAGCACACAACTTTCATACCTGGATTAAAGGACAACTAAATAGCAACCGAAAAAATAGAGCCCTGCAGAGAGAGGAAAGCCTTCTCTCTCCCCAGGGCCGTATGTTCACATCCCAGCGTGTTTAAGAAACAGAGCCCTTTCCTTCCTCCCCCAACCTCCAGAGGATCTGTTTACATCCCAGAGCAAAGGTCTGCCTCAACACATCTGGAGAGGCACAGGGACAAAGGGCCAGCTATGCCATGAAAGCTCCCAGCTTTCTAATTTCAGAGTCTGTCCCTCGTGGTACAGTACGCCACTCACTTCTACACCCACGGTGTCTGGCTCTGATGCACCATCCCAGGGAAACCGGGGCATCCCCACACGAGCTACTCTCTGAGTAAATAAAAGGTCTGGTCTCTGACCTAGAGACCTCGGGGTGTTTTACAGTGTGAGTGTGTGTTGTCCATAACTGTAGTAAGCTGACTTGTGAGCTTATAAGTAGAGTACAATGTCAGGCCTTTACAGTTTCAGACTCAACAACATTGTTTTACGGAGCACATTCAGTCAAATTCTTGCAAGTAACTTACACGCATAATGTGACTCTGACAGGTCAGACCTTTTTTCACTGTTCAACCAATCGCACAACTCTTGGACTGGATAGTCTCAAATGAGACACTTGGGTGACAGAAGCACAGTTAACTCACCATGTGAACTTTTCATTCCAAGTCCACTCCTCAAATGACCATGACCTCTTGGCATAGGAGCTGGTACTAATTACTGCAGAATGTGCAAGAAAGTAGAGCTTAAATTTTCATTTGTTTTGGTTTGAGGAAAATGAAACTTTTCAGTAGGGGTGGGAATAGTAAAATGACCACAGTTTTTGTTTCAAATGGTTGTTATACATGTATGTACTTCTATATGATATTCTTAAACTTGAAATATCTACAAGTTAAACTTGAAATTGGAAGTAGCATTAACAGGATGGAAGAAATACCTTTTCATGGGCTTAATTCATTTTTATTAATGGCTGAAAGTCTCACAGACATGTACCAAAATTTTTTGCTAATACATTTTTCTATAAACTGCTATGGACCAGGGAAGTTAAGGGATTTATTTAAGATCACACTGCACTTTTACGCATCATACTCATTTACCTTTAACTACATTAAACATGTAGGACATTTCAAAACTACAGTTTTTTCCTTCTTATTAAAAGTAGTATTTTTGTCAGTTTACTCCTTTCCACTACCACCAAAGAATACGCACAGGGGCTTCATGGCCTCCATTCCACACAGACTCCACCACTTACCAGCTCTGAACTCTTTTTACCGCAATTTCCACGACGAAACTGTTGTGAAGACTTGATCAGACATTATACAGATAACACTTAGTATAATGATACTTAGTATTTTCTAGCCCACAGAAAGCACTGCGCAAGTGCTGGCTCACGTTCCTTTGTTATAATTCTGGTAACTTCATTTAAAAGGAAAAGTCAGGATTTTTATTTTATATCATCATCCTTCAACATTTTCACACTCAGGTCAAACATTACAACCTCTTCCCACATTTCTCAGTATCGAGGCAAGAGCATCTTATAGAAACGACAGCAGAAAACAACAGTAGTGTTTCTGAGGCCCTTACACAGCCACTTTAGCAGAGAACGCTCAGGAAACAGGTATTAATTAAATCCATACTTTTCCTATGCCTTTATTTCAGCTAAAACCTGATCTCTTGCATTCAGGGTAATTTAACTTAATGTTTTATATGAAATCAGATAAAAAGAAACACTAATTCCCAGCTTCAGATAACAGCAAACGTAACCACCCAAGTATCCCAGTGCCCCCCGCACACTAGAGGGCGGCACCGCGTACAGCACAGGAGGAAGAGAGCAAAGCCTCCTCGACAGATGAAACACAACGAGCAGATCACATTTTCGTGTGTTGCAAGAGATTTTTTTCCTTCTCACTGAAAAAATACTTTTCAAAATTTGAATAAATTTTGGTTTTAAACAGTAAAGATGACACAACAGAGAGAAGTGGAATCAAGACTAAATTTACAAAATCTAAAATAACAAGTCCTTTCTAGAAATTATCTTTTGGGGTTTTTTGAGGTTTCAATTTCACTAAACAATACATAATATAACACTCTGTGTCAAAACCTACAGAGTTTGTCCAAAGTACTATTTAGGGGAAATTTTTTAAAACTTAAATACTTTTTACAAATAGTAACATTGCCCTGGCTGCTGTGGCTCAGTGTACTGAGTGCCATCCTGAGAACCAAAGGGCCACTGGTTCAATTCTCAGTCAGGGCACCTGCCTGGGTTGCAGGCCAGGTCCCCAGTAGGGGGCATGCGAGAGGCAACCACACATTGTTGTTTCTCTCCCTCTCTTTCTCCCTCCCTTCCTCTGTCCAAAAGTAAATAAATGAATAAGAGTAATATATTGTAATAACTATGTATGGTATCAGATGGGTACTAGACTTATCAGGGTGATCACTTTGTAAGCTCAGGTATACAAATCACTATGTTTGCACACCTGAAACTAATAGACTAGTATAATATATATATTATACAAATATAACATTCAACTTTAATTGAGAAATAAAAATTATTTTTTTAAAACAGTAACTGAAAATGAGTAAAATATCAACAGTACCTATGGAGTTGATTTCTCTAAAGAAAAGAAGCATATACCGGTTCCCCTCAGTATCTGAAAGTAAAGGATTCCTATGGAACCTTTCACAAGCAGAAATGACATAAAGCAAAGAAGAAACTACTGTTAATTTAAAAGAAAAAATTCTGAGTGTTCTGAAACCCAAAATTCAACACATGCACAATGTTTTTACTTCATTCACCACAACTGAAACACTTCATTATGTCCAGTTTTACATTAAGCTCCCTCAGGCTTTCCGGATACCTTACGACAGACACATCTTGCTGACAGATGAACACAACAAATCAAGAAAAAGCACAGATGTGCACAGACGCAGTTCAAAGCTGCAGCTGGAGGTTGAGGTGCCGAGCGTGGTTCCCATAAAGGAGCCTGATGGGGCCGCTCTCACGGGCCTGCGTGCACATTGCCCTCTAACAGCGACGCAAAACAAATGCTGAACGCTGTTTCCATTTCCCCCCTTTTTCCATAAAAGTGAAAATCTTTCTCAGATTTCTTTCAGTTAGTGAACACAGGTACTAATGTAGGTCTTTTGTAAAAGGGAAAAGTGGGGTTAGGTGAACATTTGAAAAACTTGTAGAGAATAATATTAGTATTTGACAAAGTTGATTTATGATAAAGCTAGTTTTTGACCAGTAAATAAGTATACGTTTGCTATTCACAGCTCTTTTTCAGAAATAAAATAAAAAACAAAAAACTAAACTTTGAATTCAAGAAACAGACAAAATAACAAACACTAAAAAGCACAATTGAAAAAGTTATTGCTAAAAATTAACAATATGAACATTGAAAGGTCAGAAAACAGGGAGATAGGGAAGAAGAGAAGGCAAGAGGGAAGAAGACTGGTGGGCTCGAGCTGATCAATAAAATCACAGGCTGGTTTCTAAAAAAGACCAAATTTAATAATATATTGTGTAAAACTTATAATAAATTTTAAAAACTGCATTAAATGGGCAATTTCCTAAGGAAATATAAGTGATAAAAAATGACCTAAAGAGACATGAAAGAACTTGACAAGACCAATAACCAAATCATAAGTTGAAATGGCAACTAGAGATGAAGCCCTCAAATGGGAACCAGGCCCCAAACGTTTTAGAAAGAAAATTCTACTACACCTTCAAAAAACAGGTAATTCCAATGTCTACACACTATTTCAGGAAGTGTATTTTTAAAAGGGGGCAGATCCTTGAAATCCTCCTAACTCAGGCTAGTGGACAAGTACAGAATGAAGGTCAGCATCACTGATGAACACAGACCCAAAAAACATCAAGTCTTAATAGAGTAAAAAATTATTTTTAAAATATTTAACCTAATAGAGTATGTGCCAGGAATACAAAGGTGTTTGAACAATCTATTTCTATGACCAGAGTTAATTCTTTGCACTAATTTTTGAAGACAGTTTATTCACACTCTACAAAAGTGGACTAAACCAAGAACAAGGCACAGGCTCTTCTGACCCTCTTTTCCTCTTTGCCTCATCACACCCCAAACTCGTGCAAACCACAGCTCACAGCTCATCTACACCATCTTAGCTAGAAGGAACAGTGGCTGTCATCTTTCAGCATGCAGATAAGAGAAACAGGATCAGTCTCTCTAGTGGTCAGAGAGTATGTGTGCCACCACGGGAACATGCTCCCAGCTGGGCTCCCCACTGCACGGCACACCAATACCATTTCTCCCCACACAGCAATGCCGTCTTATGCCACAGGCCACAGCTGAAGATACTGAGCTGAGATTGGAACAGTAAAGTCAGATAATTTGATGGAAGTGTGCTAGAAATGAGCTGATATAGACTTTAAACACATCTGTGCACAAAAAAGCACGTGTTGCCAATTCTCCAGAAAAAATATGCACAGGCCAGGAATTATTTCATCAGGTAAGTGATTAAATTAAAAACAAGGAAATATTCAAGGATGCTCAGTGCCAATTCTGCTCTCAAAGGTGGAATACTCTATTTTTCAGATTAAGGGAGAAAAATTCTGTTTTACAAAACCCTGTATGAAAGAATATCACACTACCTTGCTCTAACCTCTAAACACGCTGTCATTTTTCTAGCCATCAAAGGTATTCCTTCCAAAATTATAACTACTACCTTCTTTCTACAAGTTCTCCCAAGTATTTTAGTATTTACATATAATTTTTTATAGAAACAGCATCTTGCTTTTCTGGAGCTCTTTTTAATTTATCAGAATAACATGAACAATGTTTCCACTTCTGTGAGTCTTCCACGTGGTGTATAGTGCTGCATACAATTTCCCTGTGTGAATAGCCCATAATTTGTGTAACCCATTCCTACTTTTGAACATTTATATTATTTCTAATAAAGAACTAGATGCAACATGAGAGGATTAACCTCCAAAACTTGTAAAGCATTACCATGAATAAGTAAGAAAAATGCAAACAAACCTATATAAAAACATGAGCAAGACTTGATCCAGAAGAGTTTAAAAATTAGGAATCTCAACTGCTGAGTGACATCTGAAAAGATGCTCACCTGCATTATAAATGAGGGGACTGAAAATTAAAATGTAGTGAGAGAATTCCATCTCCATCAAATTGGTGACCTGGCAAATGACGACCAACCAAGAGTCAGCAACGATGTGAAAAACAGCTCCCATTTACTGCTTGTGGGGGTATAAATTTGCCAATCACTTTAAAAAGTAGTTGGGCTGACTCAGTACAGCAGACGTGTGGGAACACTATACCCCTGAAATCCCCCACTCAGGGATATGCCGTGAGAAATGCCCACACACGTGCACCAGGATTCGCGCACGGCCATGTTCACAGAGTGGCTGCTTCACAGAGTCCAAAACTGGCAACAGTCCAAATTTCCAACAAAAAAGAAAGGATAAATTACTTGTGATGTATGCATGATATGAATTAATACACAGCAGTGAACTCAGCCAACTGTAACCACATGCATCTACAGTGATAAAATTTCACAGTGTTAAGTGAAAGAAGCAAGAAAGAATACTGCGTTGATGTTTCAAGCTCCCACCAGCAGCCCTAGTTCCTTCTTCTCCTGTTCCGCTTTTTTTTTTACCCATAGCTTGCGTCTTCTCGGCCATCCTCTATGTTCTTTAAGTATGGTCTTTGATTTTTGTTGTTCATTAATGCAGCCAACACACATAAAACTGCCTGATACCTAGAACTTGCTCAGTAAATATTTGCTGAAGTAATTAAATGATTCCTTCACATTAATTAGGGATTCATAAAGATAGCAAAACGATAAAAATATAAGGTAATGCATATTATCAAAGTCACGGTGTAAGTAATCTCTGGGGTAGGGAAGAGAAAGGCAACACAGCAAAGGTGCAGAAAATCTCTCAACTCTCAACCCGGGCTTTCAAAAGTGCGTGTATATATTTATATGTGTACACACACTCACACACTCACACACTCACACAAAGGGGTGGGCAGAAGTAGGTTTACAGTGGTTCACTCGGCGCACTCGGAGTGCGGGCCTTCAATGTCCACATGCTCTTGTTGTCTACTTGCTGTGCTCAAGCACACTTTGGTGCTATGTGCATTCTAACCCCACTTTTGCCCACCCTGCTGTGTGTGTGCATATGCGTGTATACATGTCTATATTCATGTATGCACCTATGCATGACATATGTCACAAGAAGGAAAAATACCAAAAATAAAGCTCCATTAGCATTTCCTTCCCAAACCCACCCCACTCCCCCGACTCTGACTCTGCACCGCTGTGAGCCAACACAAGCATCGGGAGCAGCCGGGATGGCTCGTGCTGTGAGCTGAGGCAAACTCCGTCCAGGGACCTGACAGGGATGTTTGGGTTTACATTAATTCCACCTTTGTTTCCAACTGAATTAGGAGCCATAGGACATTATTAGTACACATAAGAAAGTAAGTTTTCACATCAACCAGTAAGCCATCAACAGAAAAAATACTTCACCAGGCAGATGTGTGGATATGGATACGGGTAGATGTACATGGAGATAGATAATAGGTATAATCTTAACTCAGTATGGAGGAAATATTTCAACCCTTACCTGTATGCTGCCAAACTCGACATTCTCATAGTGGAAATGCGCACACTCAGCCATCTTCGGAAAGTGACCTTTAGTGAAGGGTAACCTGCAGTACATGAAATACACACGTGAGGTACAGACACTGAGATGGTGGACATTACTAGCCTAAGGAGAAAATAAAATGGATTTAAGAGCTCGTGCAAGCCAAACTATTTAATAAGCACATGCGCATGAGCACACATATACCCACACAAACCTTTTGAGAAATAAACTGAATCAAATGAAAATTATGTTTAGTGCACAGTCAGAAAACAAAAGAAAATAAAAAAGAAAAAGCATCACTATACTCTCCTAACCGTGACCCAAGTCAATGCCCATAGAAAATCTATGCTTCCAGGGGATGGTATGGAAACGGAGAACAGCCAGCTTTACGGGGAAGCAGCCTCCCCGCCACAACATACAAAGCCAGACTTTACCTGTGGATGTTGTCGCAGCCCATCAGTCCTGGGGGGGTGGGTCTGGATGCAGAATGAACATTTTTATCCTTGTCTTTTCTATACTTACAATGTAAACACAGCTATCTAACCCTCTACCAGGTGGAAAGATGATTTTTCTGTTTAAAACTGAAAAAGCAGACACCTGAAGATATTTCACCTAAGTAACAACTACTGGCATCCATTGCAGCCCTCTCAAAGGCAAAGCCGAGACCCAGCAATTCTCATAACGCAAACCACAAACCTCACTTTTCTAAATGGATGACAACACGTGTCAAAGGTATCTAGAAGGACATACTTGGGTGGTCCTGTTGAACAAATGCAACCTAACAGACAATGACACTTAAGTTGTCATAATGCCATAATGTCAATGACATAAAGTTGCAAGAATAAAATTAAAGTATATTTATACACCAGAGACAAACTTCAGATCTCTTCCACTAATCGCTGAGTCATAATTCAAGGCTTACCGGTGTAATTTAAAGTATGGAGAATAAGGACTTACTTAGTAAGAAATCTAAAGAAAAGTTTTAAGAGAACTAAAGAACTGATCTCCATTGATAGCAACCCATTCAGAAACCACTGTGAAGTCACACTTACTTTTTCACATGTTTGACCTTCATACTAGCTGTGCTGCCACACGTCTTAAGACTAAGGTCTCCGGGAATTTCAGGAACGTCTGCTCCTCTCGCCTTCAAAATAACAAGAACAAAAGATGCATGACTATTCCTTTAACATGAACATGTTTTTAAAAGCAGAGCATACAGTTAACTTCAATGGTTCTGCTGACTCTGTACCAAGAGCAATACATTCTGATTTAAGAATCTCTCCATAATTATGACTCACTGAGTTTTAATTAAGACAAAGTATTCACCTAATTTAAATAGTTAACTTTACTGTATGAGGAAACATTTTCTGTGAGAAGAATTTTCATGCTGTTATACTCAAATTTCAAAATCAGCTATTATGGGTCTCAGCACAACCTTAAATCTCCCCAGGAAGCTGGTGGAATAAAGTAACCTTGGTTCCAATGGTTAGTAAAAGGTAAAATGGCAGTATGAACCTAATTAGGAGCTCAGGACAAGTATTTCTCACACCAGACTCTGAAAGTGGCATCTCCAAACTTACCCCTTCACCTACCACATTTTCATGCAGCGATTTTTCTAACTCTATTGACACATTCGACTGCAAGGTCCTTCACACTCTGAACGAAATAAACAGCAAATCCAAAAATCCACTATTATTTTTACCTATGATTTTAATTAAATTTATTGGTGTGACATTAGTTAATAGGATCACATATATAAGTTTCATGTGTGCATTTCTATGATACAAGATCTGTATACTGCGCCGTGTGCCCACCAGCCAAACTCAAACTACCTAGGCTTCATAACCTTGATCATCAGAGCCAATGTCACATGATGCGATAGGGAAGAGTGACACAGGCTGAGCACTTAGATTGAGTTAAGAGGAGATTCGAAAAGAAGATGCGATAAATATATACAATGGATCCTATCCAGCCATAAAAGAATGAAATCGTGCCATTTGTGACATGATTGGACCTTGAGGGCATTATGCTAAGTAAAATGAGTCAGATAAAGAAAGACAGACACCATATGGTCTCACTTAAATGTGTCATCTGGAAATACAAACCAGAAAAAAAGATAGAGGACTTGCGGCCAAGATGGAGGCGTAGGTGGAAACACTGTGCCTCCTCGTACAACCAAGTTTAAAGACAACAGTTTTAGTAACAAAATCGCAGCCAAAACACAGAAAATTGAACTATACAGAAGTCCGACAATAACGAATCATTCAGCCAGACTGGTAAGAGGGGTGGAGTCAGCATCTGGTGGAGCGGGGTTGGGCAGGAAAGATGGTGCAGACCAACCCAGACACACAGGCAGTGGTTGGCAGATCCCAGGTGTGGGGTGGCAACAGGTGGACCCAATGAGGGTGCAGGGAGGCTGGCTGACCGCAGTCACACATCCACATGCAGATAAACCAAGCGAAGGAGTGAGCAGTGAGATAGACTGCGCAGGCTAGGGCCCCAGCAATGGAAATTAGAGCTCAAAGCACCAATTGGAAAGACTTTTGAGGTCGAGGTGCCCGGAGAGGCTCCCAGGCTCACAGAGAGTTTGTTGGAGAGACCCACAGGGTCCCAGAGGGTGCACAGCCCACACACGCGGGAGCCGGAACCAGGGGGGCCAGGTTTGCTTGCAGGAAGCAGCAGAGGGGACAGAAATCAGAGAGAGAGCAAAACAAATGTCACTGCCCCTCTCTTGCTCCGCCCCCACATACAGCATCACAACTCAGCAACCGGGGTAGCCTCATCCTGGTGAACACCTAAGGCTCCGCCCCTCATACGTAACAGGCGCGAACAGCCCAAAACATTATGGCTCAAGAAGAACAGCTCAAAGCCCCAGAGCCAATAATTCTAAGTGACCAAGAGATAGCCAACCTCTCAGATTCACAGTTCAAAACACTGGTGACCAGGATGCTCACAGAACTGGTTGATTTCAGTCACAAATTAGAGGAACAAATGAAGGCTAAACTAATTGAAATGAAGGGAAATGCACAGGGAACCAATAGTGATAGAAAGGAAACTGGGACTCAAATCAAGGGAGTAGACCAGAAGGAAGAAAAAAATGACCAAACAGAAAAGAAGAAAGAAACAAGAATTCAAAAAAATGAGGAGAGGCTTAGGAACCTCCAGGACATCTTTAAACGTCCCAACATACGAATTATAGGGGTACCAGAAGGGGAAGAGGAAGAGCAACAACTGGAAAACTTATTTGAACAAATAATAAAGGAGAACTTCCCCAATCTGGCAAAGGAAATAGACTTTCAGGAAATCCAGGAAGCTCAGAGAGTGCCAAAGAAGTTGGACCTAAGAAGGAACACACCAAGGCACATCATAATTACATTAGCCAAGATTAAAATGAAGGAGAGAATCCTAGAAGCAGCAAGAGATAAGGGGACAGTCACCTACAAAGGAGTTCCCATCAGACTGTCAGTGGATTTCTCAAAAGAGACCTTACAGGCAAGAAGGGGCTGGAAAGAAGTATTCCAAGTCATGAAATCCAAAGACCTACAGCCAAGATTGCTCTATCCAGCAAAGCTTTCATTTAGAATGGAAGGACAGATAAAGTGCTTCTCAGATAAGGTCAAATTCAAGGAGTTCATCATCACTAAGCCCTTATTATATGAAATGTTAAAGGGACTTATCTAAGAAAGAGAAGATAAAAAATATGAACAGTGAAAGAACAGCAAACTCACAGTTATTAACAATCACACCTAAAACAAAAGCAAACTAAGAGGACAACTAGATCGGGAGCGGAACCATAGAAATGGAGATCACATGGAGGGTTAGCAACAGGGGAGTGGGAGGAGGAGAAGGGGGGAGAAAGTACAGAGAATAGGTGGCACAGACGGTAGGTAGAAAATAGACAGGGGGAGAACAAGAACACTATGGGAAATATAGAATCTAAAGAACTTGTGATACATGGACATAAATGAAAGGGGGAGAATGGTGGGGGAGGGATGTGCAGGGTGGAGGGGAATGAAGGGGGGGAATAGGACAACTGTAATGGCATAATCAATAAAACATATTTTTTTAAAAAGCTAGAAATACTGAGAAGAGATTGATGTCTCACAGAGCAGGGGGGTAGGGAGTGGGTGAAATGGGTGAACGGGGTCAAAATGCACAAACTTTCCGCAACAAAGTAAAGAAGTCTGGGGGTGTCAGGTACAGCTAACAACACTGTATTGCATATTTGAAAGTGGCTGAGAGTACATCTTAGAAGTTCTTATCGCACAAAAAGAAAAAGTTTGTGATATGCACAGTGATGAATGTCAACTAGACTGACCGTGGGGATCCTTCTGCAATGTGTTCAAATATCGAGTAATTACGTTGTGCACCTCCTCCACTGAAGCCTGTCCTGATAACTTGGCCAAATCTTGATATTTTCTCTTACTAATCTCCCATAGGACTCACCCTCCATACAGCAAGTTGAAGCATTTTATTATATTATTATTCATATTTTATTGAAAATTGCTTTGTCTCTTATCAATTTTTCCACTCATCAAGAGGATAACTTCCTTGGGCAAGAGCTAATGGAGTGATAAATGTACATATTCTATTAATACCTGACATCCTCAACCCTCAATACAACACTAAAACTTAATAGCATTCAAGAAAAACACCCAAAGAAACCCAGTATTGCTAACTGCCCTAGAAAAGCAAATCAAGACTTTTATCTCTCATCTTATGATTCTCCTGGCTAATAAGCAATATCTATGAAAGTCTATAGTTAACAAAATAAAATTCTTCATGTTAAAAGCCCTATTTTTATGACTAAAAATATTTTACTAATACTATTTTTACCAAAAGGTTTACTTTACTTTATGATTTTTTGCCTTTTTTTATTGTTGTTCAAGTACAGTTGTCTCCATTCCCCTCCCCACTCTCCCCTGCCCCACAGACCCCCACCCTCAATCCTACCGCCCTATGGTTCATCCATGGGTCCTTTGCAGATGTTCCTTACAACCCTTCTCCTTCTTCCCCTGTCCCCCCTCCCCTGTACTGCTACTATTCTCATGAACACTGCTAACTAATACTCCAGAAACACTGACCCAACTTACAGTGCCACCAACCATGTACATGAATACCTATTTTCTCACAACCTCACAGACACTGAATATTACCAATCCTTATCTTCATATTCCGATGGGATTAGCTCCTTATCTTTCTTGTCTAATTAAATAAGTAAAAGAGTTGACTAAGGTTTCACATTTTTAGCAGGCATCTGTATTACAGTGTATATATATTTAGTTTTAGATTCCGCTCTTTTAGGTTTTTCAAAGAAAAGAACATTTTTTAAAGTCAAAGGTAGAAATATTTGTCTGACATATAAATATTGAGATATAGTTTCCCACAAAAATTATAAACCTGGAAGGTCTAGCCATTACAAGTCTTGATTTCAAGACTTACTATAAAGCAACAGTAATTTAAGTCACTGTGGTATTGGACTCGAATGAACAAGTTAAGTAAATGTGTTAGAAAGTCTGGGGAAAGCCACGTATGACAACGAAACTTGACTTGTGACAAAAGCAACAATTCAATTAAAAAGTATAGTACTATGTCAATAAATTAGATTGGCACAGTTTTCTAAAGTATACAAAATAAAAATAAACCTTGAGCCTTCTATAAACAGTAAACACAAAAAGTCATTCAAGGTGGAAATTCACTCACTCAGTGTGAAGATTTAATGCATCTAAGATTGAACATCGAAGAATAAATCTAACATAAAGAAAAATGCCTTAAACAGAAAACAAAAGCACTACTTATAGGAAAAAATGAATTTAATTACATCCAAATTAAAAACCAGAAAGCCATATTAAAAAAAAACTCCTTGTAATAAAATAAAAACTAACAACCCAATTTTAAAAGCCAAAAATCTAAACGGGTACTTCATAAAAAGGATACCAAATGGCCAATAACTGTAGATACTCAAGGCCATTACTCAGCAAGAATGCAGAAGAGGGTCATAATGGGGTAATACTGCACACTCTCCAAAGAGCTAGAGAATTTTTTTAATTAAAATACCCAAGTTGGCAAAAAGACATGGAGCACTAAAACTCTCACGTAGTGCTGACTGAAGTATAAAATACTAAAAGCCACTCTGGAAAACTGTTTAATAACTCCTATTAAATTAAACATGCAACTAACCCCGTGATCCTGCAACTGCACTCCCAAAGGCAGACCCCAAAGTGCTCCGTACGTACACAAATATGTGCAGAAACGCTCATAAGAGCTTTTGTATAATCACCAGAAATCGGAAACAGCACAGATACACGGAAAAAGGGAGGGGTTGACTAAATGATGGTATATTTATGCAATGGAATGCTGGCTTGAGAAAAGGGTGTTTATTAACATACTAAACAACATGAATAAATCTATCCCCTACTATAGTATGTGTAAGTGTGTGAGTGTATTTGGCTTCAATTAAAAATTAACAGAAAAATACATCAATAGAATTTGTTATGACACTTAAGCTGGTTCTACATTTGTCTAAAATATTTGTAACTGGAAAGACAATGAGGAAAGAGAAAAAGAAGTGTTTCAAAGAACACAAACAGAAGACTGATTTCTAACACATAAGTTAACAGACACCAAAACCATTAAGAGACTTTAGGACACCAGCAAGGAGAAGACTGAGACAACCAGAAAAGCTGTCTAAACATATAAACCAGCTGTTCTAAGCACCAAAGTACAATCATACAGAAAAGACATAAGAGGCCATGATCGTTGAGAGAGATAAATCACCTAAGACGAACTCCATGTTCGGCCAAACCCTGATAAAGGAAAGGCTTAGCAGCAGTGGGGGAAGAGGGCACGCCCACCTGTTACATCCTCAGGACTGCGTGTGCGGAAAGCAGAACACTCGGACTGAGTTCTCTCGATTGCTTTTTAAAATTGTCAGCACAGAATGTCAATCCAGAAAACTTATTTCAAAAAAAGACTGTGAGGATTCTAGTCTCTTCTACTGTGTATAATAAAAACTACAGAAAACAAAATTAAATAAAATAACAACCAGCAACTACCTGAGAATTCTAAAAACGTTAATATGGCAAGTGGACTGGAAAGCAAAGTCAAAAGGTGAGGAGTGACTGACAGCACACTGGCCGCGGGGCTTCCTTGCTTCCCCCACATCCACCTTACCCATCACCTCTTGGAATTGCCCAAGGAGAAGCTGAATTATGATACAGGCAACAAGCAATAAGCAAAACACTTAGGAAAATACAATTTCTGGCCACAGGAGTTCAAAATGCCCCTTGGATATGGAAAAATAGCCAAGAAATTTCTTTTTTCCCCTCTTCTCTCCCAGCCTGGTCCAAGGACAGATTTGAGATCAATACACTTCAGCTGTAGCGGGGTCATAGGAGACCCTGGGGGGGAAGCCATTCTTCTGAACAGAAAAGCAGTAAGAGAAGACTCTGTTGTGTAAAGACTGGCAGGAAAATCCTTTTATGTTTTTTCCCTCTTCTCTCACTATTTAGGCCTGATAGGGGCCCCAGCCAGGAAAAACTCTGGGCAGTACAGAGACTAAAACTCCCAGGGAACTTCTTCCTTCCAGCCAGAGAAGTCAGGAAAAGCACCCTCTGAGAGCAGGCAATGTACACAAAATTGAAAGTGAACTGATGTTGAAATCACTATCCAAACAAGTCTAGATAGAAACATCCATCTAAACCCCACCAGGTTAATGACTGATAAAACAGAAAAGCCAAGATTCTCCAGAGGATTTCACTAGGAGTCAGTTTCATAACATGATAATCGAAATATCCACGACGCAATAAAAAATTACTGCATAAACCACAAACCAGTAAAATATGAGCAATTCCCCCCAGAAGAATGTTGGATTTATCAAAGGCTTTAAAACATATGTTATAAACATGCTGTATTAGATACTGGAACCAGAGGAAAGACAAAAACTCTTATGAAAACTGTATCTATAAAACAATACCAACCTGTAGATAGGACAAGGGTCTCAAGATCTGAGCAGTTCTTACTAAATGCTACTGTTGCTAAATGTTAAAAGGGTACCCCAGTATTTTTCAGATCCATCTGTAAATAAGATGAGCTTGACAGAAATTCAAGGAGATAAGTGTAGCCAACAAGAGGAAGAAATTAGCATGAAATTAATCAAATAGTATATATAAGCATTGGCTGAGTCTCCCTTTGCGGAGACAGAGCTTTGCTTGAGTTGGTTGTCTCCTTTACTTACTGCAAGCAAGTGAACAAACCTTGCAACAACCACATCTCCTGAAATAGAACACCCCAAGCAGTGAAATCCTAGTATTTGGTAGCAACATGAAAGTTTTAAAACTGAAAAATATGGTATCTGAAATAAAAAATAGAGGCTTGGCTCAGTAGAAGAATAAAGATGACAGAGTATATGACATTAGGCAAAACAAAGTATCCAATCTGAAAAGATAGCTAAAATTTTTTTTAAAGATTCAAAAATATGAATGGACTGGTAGATACTCATGGAGAAGAAACATATTGGCATAGGAAAAAAAACTATTTAAAGCAATAATTCCTGAAAACATTATAAATTTATCAAAACATATTTATAGATTCAAGATCACAAAAAAATATCAAAGAAAACCACAAAACCAAAACATAATAATCAAGCTCTTGAAACCAAATATGAGACAAGTGTCTTGAGAGGAGCCAGAGGAGGGGAAAAAAGGCATATTACATACAGTTCAGTGGTTTAAACGACTGCATTTCTCAAGTTATAAAATGCTGAAAGAACACTCAATCCAGAAAACTGCATCCGGTGAAACTATCTTTCCAAATTGGAGTAAAAATATGAGCACACTCAGGTGAAAAGGAATTTATCACCAACAGGCCCTTTCTTGTAGGAAAGGTTGGAAGAAGTTCTTCCTGTGAAGGAGAACATTACCAGGGTAAAACGCATGTGTTCTGCTTGGAAGGAAGGGCAACGGAAATGGTGAATGGTTAGACAAACGTAACAGATCATCAATATCTTCTTCATTTCTCTGGGCAAGTTCAAAGAAAAGACAACAGCACTGTGTGATATATGCTGATGGGATGCTTCTAAAAACTGCAACACACAGGGGAAAATAAAGGTACCTACATGGGTAGCAGAGTGGCCACATTCCACTTGGAGTGTAAAATTAGAGTTTTAAGTAGAATGTAAAAATTTAGAAAAATGGAACAAATAATACAGAAAAAAAGGGACAAAACACCCTAACCAGGCAGATTATTCCAGGAACGCAAGATTGGTGTAACACCTGGAATCAACACAACAGCTAATCACATTAACAAAAAAAGAAAGAAAAGAACGATGTGGTCATCTTCTAGGAAGTACACATTTGAAAAAAATCCCCAACCCTATTCATGAAACAATAAACATCAATAAACTAAAAACAGAACATCCTCAATGTAATATTTTAAAAAGTACCCAGAAAAAAACTACAGAAAATATGCTGCTGAATGGGGAAATACTTAAAGTTTCCCCCAATATCAACAATACAAGGATGTATGCCATTACCATACCTACTCACCGTCACCCTAGAGTGCCTAGCCAGTACAATAGGAGAAGTTAAAAAAAAAAAAAATGTGGGATTCACAAACTCTTAGAATTAACCAAATAATTTAATTTATCAAGGTTTCTGGCCATAAATTTACAAAAATTAATTACATTTCAACAAAGTAGCAACAAACAAATAGAAAATAAAAGTTTAAAACAATAGCTATATAAGAACATTAAGAGAACATCAAATACCTAGGAACATATATAATAAAATACATAAAAGAGCCCTACACTAAAAACTACATTTTTCAAAATTTAAGAAGATGTAAACTAATATATGAATAAATATCTTTATTTGTATGGATTGAATGACACAAGCCTGTCGGGGTGCCGGTTCTCCCAAGATCATCTATAGGTTTATCTGAGTAGATCAGCAAACCAATTTTAAGAATTTATACAGAAATACAAAAACACGTGGAAATGCCAAGTCAAGAAGAGCAGAACTGGAAGACTTGCTCTACCAGGTATCGAGATTTACTACAAAATTATAATTGAGACAGTGTGGCATCTGCCAGAGAATAGAAAAGTGAACCAGAAGGCCCATAAGGAAATTCAAGCAGCAGCCAATAATATGGTCATCTGATTCACGACAAAGGCAACAGTGCCGTTAACTCAGAGGAGAGACAGTCACTTTAACATATGCACTAAGTCAATCGAATTTCCAAAGGATAAAAGTGACTGTTGATTCCCTATCTCATATCACACACAAAGTTCAATTTTAAGTTAGGTCATAGACCCAAACATAAAAAGTAAACATGTTCCTCAACACAATACTTTCATAACTTTGGAATGGGCGACTACGTCTTTAAAATACACGGGAAAAAATAATAATTACAATAAAAAATGTTTTAATAAATTGGGACTTCACTAAAGCTAAGCATGTGAAAAGGCAAGTTGGAATCTAAAAGAAGGTACTAAAAGGTACTAAAGGTCATATATATCTACTATCCATAATTTATGAAGAACTGTGGAATGGTACATTTACACAAGGGAATACTACACAGCAGAAAGAAAGAAGGAGCTCTGACCCTCTGCAACATCATGGATGGAACTGGAGAGCATTATGCTGAGTGAAATAAGCCAGGCGGTAAAAGACAAATACCATATGATCTCACCTATACATAGAACCTAATCAACAAAACAAGCAAGCAAAATATAACCAGAGACATGGAAATAAAAAACAAACTGAGAGTAACCCAAAGTGAAGGAGAAGGAGAAAACCGGGTGAAAAAGGCGAAGGGTCATCAAGGAGCATGTGTAAAGGACCCAGGGACAGAGCCAAAGTTGGGTAGGATCAAGGGTAGGAGGTGGAGAGGGGTGGGTCAGGGGACAACAAAGACAATGGTACTTGAACAACAATAAAAATATATCTAATTTAAAAAAGAACTTCTAAAATTTACCTTTTTAAAAATTGGCAACCCAACAGAAGAAAAATACATGGCTTGAATGAACTTCTCACAGAAAAAGACATCTCAATGTTCAATAAGCAAATGAAATGGTACTAAACATAAATCACCGTCACAGAAACACAAATTAAAAACACAATGATGTTCCTTTACACACACAACAGCACACAACCACAAAGAGCACATACTGAGGATGTCACCTAGAGGAACAACGGCTGCCTTTGGTGGAAAGTACAGACTGAGCGGTATGCAAGGGAGCGTTCTGAATTTCAAGAAAAGTTGTACATTTAAATCTGGATGGCAGTCACATGGGAGAAATGGAAGTGCAAATTCATCGAGCTCTGCATAACATTTGTGACTTCTTTGTATGTTATACCACAATGACAACTGATAGAAAAAAAATTAAATGTGAAAAAGCAGACAATATGAGGACAGAAAATTATAGGTTAATCTCATTTATTAAACACAGATGCATAAAAACATACTCAGCAAAATAGCAATACAGATCTATCATTGTATTAATTTTTAGAAATATATCATAACCCAAGTGAATTCATTCCAGGAATTCGAGGACAGATTAACAATAGAAAATTCATTATTAGTAATAATTAAAATTAATTATGAAAAAATATTATATTGTTGCAACACATGCAGAATATTATCTGATAAAACTCAACCCCTGTTCATGATAATAATGTCTAGTAAGACTTTTCATTGAAAATAGTAAAGACACCTTTATCTCTGGTCTCAAAAAATATTGCCAAAATAATTTTATTTTTTAAATATATTTTATTGATTATGCTATTACAGTTGTTCCATTTCCCCCCTTCACTCCTCTCTCTCCTGCATACCCCCTCCCACCCACATTCCACCACTTTAGTTCATTTTTATGGGTCGTACATGTAAGTTCTTTGGCCTCTACATTTCCTATACTATTCTTACCCTCCCCCGTCTATTTTCTACTTACCATCTGTGCTACTTATTCTCTGTACCTTTCCCCCCCTCTCCTCCTCCCACTCCCCTGTTGATAACCCTCCATGTGATCTCCATGTCTGTGTTTCTGTTTCTGTTCTAGTTGTTTCCTTAGTTTGCTTTTGTTTTTGTTTTAGGTGTGGTTGTTAATAATTGTGTTTGCTGACAGGTTGGGACTTCCACCAAGATGGAGGCATAGGTGGAAACATTGTGCCTTCTCCCACAACCAAGTTTGAATACAACAAAGGTTTGGAGAAACAAAGACACAACCAAAGGACAGAAAATTGAATTATACGGAAGTCCGACTACATCTAACCCTTCAACAGGGACGGCAAGAGGGGTGGAGCCAGCAGCGAGCAGGGTTGGGGAAGGACAGGTCCCCCCACCCAGGCGCACAGGCAGCTGAAAACAGTTGGGGTGCAGGGCAGACTGACCGTGGGCGCACATATGCGCACAGTGAGACGGACCACGCAGGCCCCAGGGGGCGAGGGCTGGCAGTGGTGGCACACTCGAGTGCAGTGGGACGGAAGGTGTGGGCCCGGTGACGGCAGCAACTGCGGCACGGGTGAGGGCCGAGGCGGCAGGTGGCAGAAAGGACGCCATAGTCCCTCTTTGACCCCGCCCCCACATACAGCATCACAACCCAGCGACTTAGTTGCCCTGTTCTACTGAACACTTTAGGGCTCTGATCCTGCTATGGAACAGGCACGAACAGCCCAAAAGATGGTGCAAGAAGAACTCAAAGTCCCAGAGCCAATAACTCTAAGTGACCGACAAATTGCCAGCCTCTCAGAAGCACAATTCAAGACACTATTTATCAGGATGCTCACAGAACTGGTAGATTATAGTCACAAATTAGAGGAACGTATGAAGGCTAAACTAATTGAAATGAAGGGAGATACACAGGAAACCAATAGCGATGGAAAGGAAACTGGGACTCAAATCAATGGAATGGACCAGAAGGAAGAACGAAAAATCCAACCAGAAAGGAATGAAGAAATGAGAATTCAAAAAAATGAGGAGAGGCTTAGGAACCTCCAGGACATCTTTAAACGTTCCAACATCTGATTATAGGGGTACCAGAAGGGGGAAAGAAACAGCCACGAGTGGAAAACTTATTTGAACAAATAATAAAGGAGAGCTTCCCCAATCTGGCAAAGGAAATAGACTTCCAGGAAATCCAGGAAGCTCAGAGAGTGCCAAAGAAGTTGGACCCAAGAAGGAACACACCAAGGCACATCAGAATTACATTAGCCAAGATTAAAATGAAGGAGAGAATCCTAGAAGCAGCAAGAGATAAGGGGACAGTCACCTACAAAGGAGTTCCCATCAGACTGTCAGTGGATTTCTCAAAAGAGACCTTACAGGCAAGAAGGGGCTGGAAAGAAGTATTCCAAGTCATGAAATCCAAAGACCTACAGCCAAGATTGCTTTATCCAGCAAAACTTTCATTTAGAATGGAAGGACAGATCAAGTGCTTCTCAGATAAGATCAAGTGCAAGGAGTTCATCTTCACCAAGCCCTTATTATATGAAATGCTAAAGGGACTTATATAAGAAAAAGAAGATGAAAAATATTAACAGTGAAAGGACAGCAAACACAGTTATTAACAACCACACCAAGAACAAAAGCAAACCAAGAGGACAGCTAGATCAGGAGTGGAACCATAGAAATGAAGAACACATGGAGGGTTAGAAACAGGGGGGTGGGAGGGGGAGAAGGGGGGAGAAGGCACAGAAAATAGCATAGATGGTAGGCAGAAAATAGATAGGGGGGAGGGCAAGAATAGTGGGGGAAATATAGAATCCAAAGAACTTGAGACACGTGGTTATAAACTAAGTGGGGGGAGAATGGTGGGGGAGGGAGGGTGCGGGTGGAGGGGAATGAAGGGGGGGAATAGAACAACTGTAATGGTATAATCAATAAAATATATTAAAAATAAAAAAAATTGTGTTTGCTGTCATTTTACTGTTCATATTTTTTATCTTCTTTTCATACATAAATCCCTTTAACATTTCATCTAATAAGGGCTTGGTGATGATGAACTCCTTTAACTTGACCTTATCTGAGAAGCACTTTATCTGCCCTTACGGAAGCTTTGCTGGATAGAGCTATTATTTTGTTCTTATATTGGCAGAAGTAAAAAGTGCTATATGTATAAGGTCATTCTTTGCAAGACTATCTCCAGTAACTGTGAGAGAGACAACAGGCCAAAATGGAGTCACCTGTGCTAAAACCTCATGACCAAACTGAACCTTAATATGGAACCTAACTGCACTTTCAGTCTCTCCCAGGAATGTAATCTCAACCAGTCTGCTTGGCATTTTCAGGTCAGCACCATCGAGGTAAGCGGCCACATAGGCCCTTTCCACCCCACAAAGGAAGATGAGCTAATCCGTTCTTTCCCTCTCTCTTCCCCTTTTGGCCTGTAAAGCCCTGCACTTTCTACAGCACCTCAGAACTCTTTTCTGCTTACTTGATGGCATGCTGCCCAGTTCATGAAGCACTCAAAAAGCTAATCGGATCTTTAAAATTACTCAACAGCATGGCAAGCCTTATAAACTCGCAGACCTAAAGTAGCCACATAGGATGCTCTGAAATTAAAATTCCTAACTAAAAGGAAGTCATAGCAAGTAGTCAAGCCCTAGACCTGTACCTTTCTTGGCAAAAGTCTGTACCTGAACTGAGCCTTTTTTGCAACTACGATAACACGCCTTTGAAAAGTCAGAGTAATCACATTTTTCCAGACCACTCAGGGCACAATTTCCTTCTAGAGCCCGAGACCACAGAGGCAGGATAATAAGCAGCTGGGAAAATTCCTTGGCAAGTGGAATGGGGAAACTGACACAACTAAACAGCGAAGCAATTTACAGCCAGATAATAAATCACAAGGTCTTATCTTCCCTAACCAAGGACACTTAGGAGCAAATGGTTTTCAGGGGTGTCCAACCAATTGGCATCTCTGGGCCACGCAGGAAGAAGAGTTGTTTTGGGCCACATAGTAAATACATTGTAACATGTAATCACAAAAAATATCTCATAATGTTTTAAGTAAATTATGGCTTTGTGTTGGGCCACATTCATCGCCATTCTGAGCCACATGTGGCCTGAGGCCCCAGGTTGGACACCCCAGCACATTCTAGACCTTGCTGAGGCAAACCCACCTCTGTCCTGGTATCTCTTCAGTGACATTCTTAAACCACAGAATGACCGTGACCCCTCTATACACTCATTTTGATGCATCACAGTATTGTGTCCTTTAATAAAGGACACACCTGGAAAGCTGATGAATATTCTATTCAGATTCTCCCATGAGACTTCCCCTGACATTCATTCCTTCCTTTAAAAAGAGATACAAACCCAGAGCATACCTGTGCCTCCCCTCCTTCCTTCCGCAGGCATGTATCTTTAAGGATCCCAAGGAGACGGGAACCAGGGGGCAACAGGCGGCAGAAGCTCATTCCACGCTAAGCCCCTGAATCGGTCTCCAAGGGCCTTCATTCACCTAACTTCTCAGTGAGTCAAAAGGCAGCTCCACTGCGCTCACTCCCGCAGCGGTGATCTTGCCTCTTCTATCTTACTCCATTTTGCCGTCTCCAGCTTTAATATGTCTGCTCTCAAAATCACCTGGACTTGTGAAATTTTTCCCAGATGAAGTTAGAGCCCACACATCCCGGACATCCCAGGGCAGAGCTGCCTCAGTCCCAGCCCCTTTTCGGTGACAAAACCCCTCCTTTGTATCTCGTTCTCCCACATACTATCTCTGTGTTCCTTAAGGGCTCATTGTTAACTCTCCATATCCACCAATGTAAAAGAAGGGTGTATCTGTTGCACTTTTTGTCCAATCTCACAGATTTCCCCACTTCGATTCCCCCTGCCTCCCTAACCCACCACCAGTGGATGTCACGTAACCCCCTCATGTCTTCTCCTTTGATCCTGACCATACAATGAGGTGCAAACTGTCTGGGGCATTTTCTCAATCCATTGAGATTCTGCTTCCCAGCAACTACTGCCAGCTTGGCTTAATAAACTCATAAAAATTCTTATAGGTTTGGGAATTTCTTATGTCAACAGAACAAAGACCAAATAGATTATGAGAAACATTTTGGTCATTTGAATAATCAAATGTGTACTTCCTATAAATCAAAAAAGCCAAATAAAAAAATGAACCTAATGAGTTTAAATTGGAGGCCAAATCACACAGAGAGGAATGACTTCGATGGACAACAATCCAAAGTAAAAGATCCCAAGTGGGATCTATCCTGGAAGCGAGTGGAAACTAATACTTGCATTGTTATTTTGAAAGTATTAAAAACTAAACGATTAAAGCAAGCAAATGTCAATGTCATCAAAAAGTAAGGTTTCTATTTATACAAATACTACTCAAAAGACTAGGTAGAAACCCTTACTCATTTCCTTTGTGGGGGAGGGAGGCAGGCAGCGGGGGGCGTTTCAGCAAGGCGGCTGGAATGACACAAGTGCAGAAGGGATGCAAACAGTCACACCTCAGGATACACTGGGCTGGCCAACAAGCTGTTTCCTTTTTTTGTACAATGGCTCTAGCAGGGATTCATTGTCTCTAACTCATTTGAAACAATTTTGTTTAAAACAACATAACTGTATTGTGACAGCTGTCACATCAGCACGCATTAAAAAAAACAAAATTGGTGAATTTTTGTGCAGCTGTTTCAATATTGAAGATGAAAGAATATATGCAACATTTTTGGTATATTATGCTTTATTATTTCAAGAAAGGTAAAAACACAACTGAAATTTTAAAAAAAGATTTGTGCAGCATATGGAGAAGTTGCTGTGACTGATCGAACGTGTCAGAAGTAGTTTACGAAGTTTCTTATTACTATTGATATTTGGGCAAATAATTCTTTGCTGTGGGGCTGTCTTATGCATTGGAAGGTGTTTAGCAGCAGCCCTGGCCTCTACCCACCAGAAGCCAACAGCATGAGATGGCTGACATACTCAAAATAAACAAATCAATCAAATTATTGGTGAAAATGAAAAATGTGTCTTACATATTTTACAAAAAACCCTAAATGGACTTATTGGCCAACCCAATAGCTAAGTATTTTGTGATATAACTGTTGTTAAGATTTTAAAATTGAAATCCAATGTTAATACTGTCAGATTTATTTGAAGCTGATTAATACTCAAGAATGTTAGGTAAGTGTCAATTACACTGCAAATCATTCTGCAACAGGAAGGTTGCATAAGAGACATCACAGGGCTCTTTTATTCCTAAATTTCTCCCAATTTTGATAAAAGACAGGAACATAACATTCATCATATTTATGGATAGGAGATAAATGAAAAGAATTTTAATACTCTACTGAGAGAATTCAAAGTGAGTTTATTTTAACAGGCGGCAAAGACAAACGAAAATGATTATGAAGTTCCTCAAGAATAAGAATTAAAGCCCTGGATTTCTATTCAAAACTCAACCACATGAGTATGGCAGGGAGCACACTTTGTCTGACAAAAATTCAAGGAACAAGATCAAAAGCCTACAGTTTGGCACTAGCTAAATGTAAGTCAAAAGCATGTCCTCACTGGTGGAAGAGCTAATGCAGTCTGAAAAACTGCAGCAACTGTAACAAGGAAAGGATTTGTTTCTCCATAATCTGAACTCTTAGACCACACAGAGGACAGTTTACCGTTTCAGGAAAACATAATTCGATATTGAAATTGGCAAAAACAAGAATTGGCAATATTTAGTTATCTCTGCTTCACTGTTCACTAAATCCAGAAAAATATTCTACCATTTCTGCCACTGGCACAGATCTTTAAAGAATCTTTCAAATCCTATTCTCTTGATCCCAACTTCAAGTGCAGACATAACATTAAGTAGGTAACTGTGAAATGATTTAACACAGTGTAGCCCTGTGTTCTGACACACAACCATTAGGCTGGCTACGTCTAGCCCCCCATCACAATGCCCGCCCCTTCTGTGTGATCTACGTGTGTGACTGTCTTCTCCAAAAGTCCATTATGTAATCCTCTTCACAGGCATGAGCAAAATGCTGATGGGTATTAAGATTTTTACCTGAGGAAGAAATATAGCAATGGAAGATAGCCAGTCTGTAATCACAGAACTGAACAAAATCTCACAGAGCTATTCCGCTGTGAAGAGGAAACTGAGACCAAGGAAGAAGCAACTCGGCATAGGGGGTTTAGGTACCGAGCTTAAACTAAATTGAATTTTTATCTCCTATATCAAATACATTAGGCATTTGGAAGAAAAGAAGTTCAAAGGCTGTCAAATTTTAAAATGAAAAATTACAATGAGATATATAGTTTTACTCCTATCAAAATACAAAAGACTAAAAATATTTGATTGAGAAGGTATGGCACAAAAGACATTAACATTACTGCCTAGAGTACGAATTAACAAAATCCTATTATACTCTTTAGATAATTCCCCATAATAGTTTTAAAAGGGCAAAATTCATCATAAAGAGATTCATCAAAGTGAAAAATCTAAAACAAACTCAAAGCCCTACCAATAAATGAAACACCAATAATACATCCTGTATTATAGGGTTTTATGTAGTCGTTAAATTTGTTTATTAAGATTTTTTCATTTAATACAAATTATAACATACTACACACATAAATGTCTCCTGGGCAAGTTTTATGAAATATTAGTTGTTTTAAAATTTCTGGAATATTTGTAATTGCCATCAACTAATATTATCACATGTGTTAACTAAATTAGGAAGTATAAATAATAGACAAAAACTGTATAACACTGTGGTAGGAAAAATTCTAAAGAGAACCCCTGCCAACATTTCCACCTTCTGGCTGTTCGAACATTAACTTGAGTAAGGCTGGGAAGAGATGGTTCAGATATAATTCAAGTTCCAGGTCAGTTGATCTTAAAACTATCCGTGCAGACCCACTCCTGCAGTCTCCCAGGGCTCCTGCTGAAGCACTCCTCCCAGAACCATGCTGTCGCTGGGAAGGCAAGCCCTAGAGTTAAGTGTGAATTCTGCAGGTACGGAGGGAACTCACCAGTTCCCTGGCATAGTGAGGCTGGGCATAGTGAGCAGGCGTAGTGAGCCGACTCAGTGGGCACCTCCCTCTCTCCCGTGCAGTCACTATTTCACTGTGCATGTGACATCTGTGCCACACCTCATTCTACAGGTCTCAAAGCCCTCACTATTTTCTCCTAATGGAAACTTAATTCCTCTCCCTCTTCACAGCACTGGTTTTTAATCCCCCTTCACAGGTGTCCCTACGCTGTGTCCACCAGCTAGTCATCTCCAGAGATCTCATCCTTCCAGTGACACTTCCTGTAATGTACAGTAGGAAAGTCAATTTTTTTCTTAAATGTATGTAGCACCTTAATAGTAAGGTAGAATGCCTATGTTAAATGGGAAGGAAAGAAATAAAATTGTATATGGTTTACAATTATAAATCACATTATCAAGCATGATGGGAAAGGATATAGCAACAAAGCAATATTCTTTGAAAGGGAGCATTTGGAGAGTTTTGTGTAAAATAATCATGTTTATATGCTGTTGTATTTAAAACTCTCCACATTGTAAGAAATCATAAAAGAAATAGAGCAAAATAATCTCACCACTGTGGGAAATGAGATTTTGGGTGACAGTCTCTGTCTCTCTCTCTCTCTCTCTTTTTTTTTTTTTGCCTTTTCTATATAAGCATTTTTTTTAAATAAAAGAGGGAGGCTGTACAATGAAAGAGAGGAAAAAAGGAAGCTAGCTATCTTTTTCCACCTGTGCATGCTACTTACCTTACAGCAACAATTTGCTAACCCATCACAAACTGTCATAAATAAATGAGATTATATATTCGATATAACTCTAATGGACAAAACTAGATACGTATATTTAGGGAAGAAGAAGAATTAAAACACATTTATGATGGATGTATCCATGTTATGGTACAAAAATGGGTTTTTTACTAATCATTGAGCTAAATTATGAGATACCTGGTGGGAGCTAGCACCACAGTGGAGCTGCCCATCAAAGCAGGAATGAGAGGGAGAAAGCGGCAGTACCTCCCCGTGGCCACACCTGGGCCAATTTCTGCCAGTAAGGGAGCCCAGTTAACCCAGTTTGCAGAGATAAACATCCTGCAATAGAGAATATATCTCGGGGGCAGAAAAATCCCAACCCTAAATCCATTGTAGTCATTACTAAACACCGAAGATATAATTTTATATATACCATAATACCAATCATTTGAAATATAGATTTTCTATAAAATGCCCTCATATTTTGAAAAGGCACAGTAGCCAAATAACACACACACACACATATGATCAAACTGAATAAACAAGATTGTAAAACTAAATTTGTATCGTGAATAAAGACAAACTAAGCAAAATGAGTAGTTAATGCTTGAGAACAGTAAAGGAGAATGTGAAATCATGATAGAAAAATCAACAACGTGACTGAATGAGCATTCACAAAGGACATGCAAACACAATCGAGGTAAGAATATACTGCTATTAAAGTGCCCATGAAATGTCCTTTTCTTCATGGAACGAAAAAACCAGTACAACACACGGAGGGGCCCTGGACCAGGTAGCTGAGTTAGAGCATCGTCCGCTGCGCCAAGGTTGAGGGTTTGATCTCTGTCAGGGCACACGTAAGAACTAACCAGTGAATGCATAAAAGTGTGGAACAACAAATGTCAATCACTCTCTCTCTCTCTCTCTCTCTCTCAATCTCTTCCCCTCCCTAAAAATATTTTTTCCTAAAAAATATGCATGGAGAAAGAAAGTCTGGATCAAAATCTTCTCTACATAAAAGGCTAGCAAAAAGTATCCAAAAGTAAGACAGAGGGAAAAATGGTGATTTTTCCTTCACTTTTCACTGTTTTCCCTTTAACAGACTCAAGTCTTATTATATTCTCTTTATTATTTGTACTCAGAATTTGAAGAACACAACAGCTTTAAACTAATGTTATAGTTATGTTTCTTGATAATGATAAAAAATAAAATCTTAAAAATATTGTGGTAAAAGGGAAAATCTTTGGCTCCTTAAAAGAAGAAGAAATCGGAGAAGTTACCTCTATGGTAATAGCACCGTGTATATATATGCATGTACATATACCCAACTGAAAAAGCGATATTTGAATGTGAAGCTCATTCTGTCAAGTAAAGCAAACAGGACTGCTGATTTCCACATTCAAACACAGTTTAATCATAGTAAATAAAAGCAGCAAATCTCTTTAATGAAACATGTTTATAGGATTTTAATTAGTCTAAGCATTATTCTTTTTGTTACAAAGGAACAAGAGACACTGTGGTAAAATTTAATAATAATCATCCTAATACAACAGAGAAGCTAAATTTATTAAATCTAGGATATATTACATCATCACTAAAATGATTCTTAAAAATAAGTATATCACAAAAATTCCAATTAACTGAGTTATTCGTGTATTTTCAGAAGAATTCTGATGCAGCAAAACACCCTTGATGTTAAAAACATACTACAAAACAATTTCCTTCACTTATTTCCTCCAATAAGCCACCCAGAACTCCCAATGTGCAAGTGCTAAAAACACAGAAGTAGGAATCAAAGAAGGAGACAGGCAGGCTTAAGTATGTGGGTGATTCACACAACATACAAGTAGCCATCAAATTCGCCCCAGGGGTAAACTACATAGTTATTCCTACTTAATTCTCTGTTTTGATGTGGAACACTAAGGTGGAATACTAAAGCAAAAACCAAAATTCTGACACTGATTATAAAACCAGTTCCTTTGTAGTGAAGGAGTCACCTTGAAAGTTTACTTCTACTAGAAGATACGTCCTCAGAAAGAACCATGCAACAGCTAGGGAAAAAATTATTCAGGAGCAATGTTTAAAATAATTTAGGAAAAATTATTAGCAAGTGTCATTAGCATAATAATTACAAATTCTCTAGTAGGCAACAGATGGATAATCAACTTAAAAATTAACATACTGACACATCAGCAAAATTTTTTAATATTCTGCAGTTTCTCTTTTCTGTAGTGAACAATCATCTATTCCTTCATCTCACTCCATCTGCCCCAGTCGTTAAAGATAATCCTACTGATTCAGCAGCTACTTACTCTGCTGAAAATATTAGGGTTCCTTTGTTGAATTTAATTTTAGCAGACACTGTATTAAAAGGTTCCTAGGAAAATCTAAAAACAGTACACAATTAACTTCATAGGCGTTTTATTCAGGAAAATAAGTACTATTCTTCTGTGCCACTAGAAAATAATCTGTTTCTATACTTGAATTTTGTACACAAGCTCTACTAATAAAAATGTACATATAATATTTAAACATATAGTATAAAAACATACACTATAAATTATTTCTGAAACAGGCAGGGTATGAATGGAAGAAGGGTAGAAGGGAGAGCAAAGAACCAAAAGTGATGGAGACAACTGAAAATTTTCTACTCCAGGAAGAAGTGGCAAGATTCTACACGTCCCATGGCACTCCAGTTGAGATCTGTAACAATACTTACTCTTCTAACTGCACATTTCTCCTTCAATATTTTATAAGTTTAAAATTTTTTTGAAAAGCCACATAATAAATTCTATCAGTAAAAGTAACATCCATATCACTTAATGTCTTAAATAGCATAATATTTATAATGTAGTTTTTAGTTTAATAATTAACAATAAAATGCTGGGCTTAAGGTTACTTCACTAGTTCAAAAGATTTTAGGCTTAACCTTATAAAACTACCCATTTTCAACACTTTTTAACCTATAAAATTAACAATTTCATACAATTCAACCTACTACAAATTCCAGAACTCCCAGTGGTGCATTAATTATCTTCAATAATTAACAGCATTTGATTCACACCAGAGAATTCCCACAATCTTCAGCCAGACAGAATGACCATGTAACGGGGTGGGCATAGAGTTGTTTATTGAAGAGCTTTGTATAATACGCTGGCAAAAATTCAAAATCTGGGCTTTGCATATTAATCAATGGCTGCATTAGTTATTGTTCACAAAGCAACACTAAATAAAACATTCAGCTCTTAAAGGCTGTAAAATTATAAACATCACCAGTTTCTCTGAATTATAAGTAAAATTCACCCATCAGTCAAATAAAAAGTTAAACCACACAGTAATAAAGAACTAAAGAAATTCATTGAAGGAGCATGTGCAAAGACTATCTTATTCTTTTATTCAAATTGCAAATGTTTTTGTAACTGACGGGTAAAAGAAACCAGTGTAAGTTCCATGGGGAGTGGACAACCAACAGCCCAAGGGGAGGTACACAAAATGCTCATCGCTTCCAAAATGACCTCTTCAAGATTATTCAAGAAGAGTTGCTATTCTACCAATCCTCACTCCTCTTTAGAAAGCAGGCAACTGAGGGGGGAATGGACCAAACACAAAGGGCACTCTTGAAAAGTCTAAGAAAAATGTAATGCTCTCACTTTTGTTTCAAAAGAGAAAGAAAAGAGAGAAGGAGGAAAACAAAGGAAGAAGAAAATTCATATTAACATCCAACAAATGAAATTCAGGGCACGCTCAAGGAAAAACAATTTGCTCAATTTGTCCAGAGAATGACAATTTCATTCCCAAAATATTTACTGAGAATTCACTACACCAGGCACAGTGACAAAGTCCCAGTACTCAAGGAACTTACAACCTAATGGAAACAAAAGAAATATTCATACAAATATTCAGCATTTCCAAGCACTGTGGAGAAAACTATGGCAGCATTGGAAAGACAGAGAGGAGGCCTGGGTTATTTATTTCATCTAAGAGGGTGAGTGAAGGCAGCACTTAACTGTAGCATTTGAAGAGAGAACTGCGCATGCTTTGCAGATGAAGCAGGGAAAGCACTTTCAGAAAAAAAGAATGCAAACAGAGACCCCAGATGGGAGAACACGTGGTATATTCAAGAAATCAATAGTAAAGAGGTCAAACGTAAATATAGCAAAATGATCAAGTAAGGGAGGCCTGTGTCTTTTAAGGAACATTAATTGAAACTATTTCACTTATAACAAATACAAGGTTTTAAACCTGGGTGACTGAAATAAACTTAGTGTTATAAACACAATCTGTAAGTAAAAAGAAACTCATTTTAAGGAGCACCAAGATGAGATTTAGTGAAAAGCTGAGCCACCGGCTGGGAAATGAGTTCTTTCAGAGCTAGGGGTACAGACACGGAAGCCATCTGTACAGAGAGGACAGGTACACCTGCAGGAGTGACACAGGGAACGGGGAGGGAGCACATGCGAGGGGAGGGAGGACAGCCCCGTGCACGCCTGCTTCTAGCACGTGGGAAGAAAGAGGCACAGGCAAGGGGCCGCCCTTCAGGGGTGAGCCCTCGTGAGAGAGTGTGTGAGTGTGAGTGTGGGGGCCGGAGAGAGAGAGAGAGCATGCGTCCACGCTCACGTGTGTGTTTAGAGAGGAAGAGGGAGAAAGGGCAGAAGAAAAGGGAGAGTATGTGCAGGGACACACGTGTGGTGCTGACGACCCCCAGAACCAATTTTCTATCTTCTTTCCCAAACCGTCGGTATTTTGGAAGTTCAGAATTTACACCTTGTTTTCATTTTCATGGCTCCAGTTGTTAACCCATGTGAGTATTTTCACCCAGGACTGTGATTTTATCAACAACAATTTCATTTGTTTCAACATGACCGACTTTAGCCCTCAGCCCTGAACACATAAATTTTAATAGAAAAGGTAATAAGTGAGAAACTGTTTATACGAAAGGAAGTTTGAGAAATACAAGACATATTCTGAGGATACTGAAATGCTCAATAATAAGAATAAGATGAATTGAGGAACACCAAGAAGTATGATAATCAAAACTGGTGAGAGATTTCCTCTGTTCACATCTTTTATTTTAAGAGCCCAATTTTAATTACTATATAATTTGTTGTTAAATCATTGTGAATTAATATTTTACCCTTAATTTTTAAAAACTCTAACTTTTTATTAGATTTCTTAAGACACTTAGTTATTTTGTTATACCAAAAAAGGAGAGCTCTATTTTAGGGTTTGTTCTTTTTGTTTTGATTTAAAAATTACTTAAAAATAGACCAAACACTAAAAAGAGGATTGAATAATTAATCAAAAATCTCCCAACAAACAAAACTTCCAGAACTAGAGAGCTTCAATGATAAATTCTATCAGACATTTAAAGAGGTTAATATCAAGCCCTGGCTGGTGTAGCTCAGAGGATTGAGCGCAGGCCTGTGAACCAAAAGATCTCAGTAGATAGAAAAATAAGCCCTCCCCTTTCTATCCCTGTAAGAACCACAAGCTTGAGCTGGAAGTGGGGATGGTTTTGGAGATGGGAGTCCAGAATTTTCACAGGTTTATTCAAACCTGAATAAACCTCGTTTCTTTTCTACTAGCACCTGTCTCAGGAGTTCGGCTTTCATTGCATCAGGCAGCCAAACTCACACAACTCAACAGTGGAAAAAAACAATTAACAAAGTGGACAGAAGACCTGAAAAGACATTTTCCAAAGAAGACACAGATGGCTAACAAGTGTATGAAAAGGCACTCCACATCACAAATGATCAGGGGAGTGCAAATCACAACCACAGTAAGATACCACCTCACAGCGGCTGGAACGGCAACTATAAAGAAGGTAAGAAATGAGTGCTGGCAAGAATGCAGAGAAAACAAAACCTTTGTGCATTGTTGATGGGTGTGTAAATAGTTACAGCTGGTATGGAAACAGTATGAAAGTTCCTCAAAAAACTTAAAACAGAACTATCGTACAACCCAGAAATTCCACTTCTGGGTGGTTTTGTGAAGGAAACAAGAAGGCTAACTTAAAGAGATACCTGCACCCCCGTGCTCACTGCAACATTACTTACAGTAGCCAAGACTGAAAAGCAACGTAATTGTCCACTGACAGGTGAATGGGGGAGAATGAGACAGAGAGTGAGAGAGAGCGAGCAGCAGCTGGGGGGAGTGTGCGCGCTATAAAAATAAAGGAAATCTTGCCATTTGTGACAACATGAATGAATGAGAGCATTGTGCTAAGTGAAATAAGTTCGACAGAAAAACACAAATACCATATGACCTCAACTATACGTGGAATCTAAAAAATAAAAATAAACTGAACTCATAGATACAGAGAACAGATTGGGTTGGCAGAGGAAGGGAGTTGGGGGTGGGCAAAATGAGTGAAAGTGGTCAAAAAGTACACACTTCCAATTATAAAATAAGTAAATCCTGACTATGTAGTGTACTATATGGTTACTATAGTCAATAATACTGTACTGTATATTTGAAAATTACTAAAAGAGTAAATCTTAAAACTTCTCATCACAAAGAGAAAAATCTGTGACTGTATGATTACATAGTTACCACGAAGTTACAGACTACGTGGACTATTATGTTGACCATTTCGTAAATACACATATATCAGAACATAATGCTATACATCTGAAACTGATATGTTATATATCAATTACATCTCAATTACAAATAACTATAAAATTTTTAAAGTTCTTAACAATTCCGAAATTTCTGACTTTCTTTTAAATAGGTACTTTTTAAAACTAATATTCTGCCCCGGCCCATGTGACTCATTTGGTTGGAGTGTCATCCCACACATCAAAAGATTCTGGGCTCGATTCCCAGTTAGGGCAACTTAGGACAACTTCATTGTACTAATCACTGGCGGTGGTAAATGCCGTTGAGTGAGCACGTGTACCATGTGGCTGTGATATTCAACATGACTAAGTGAGTAGAGCAACGAATTTGTATTAAATTTTGTGTTAAACTTAAACATTCTTCTATGGAAACTATCCAGATGATTCAGAAGGTCACAGCTATGAGCAACTAGTGATTGGCAGCTTCATCATGACAACATGCCTGCTCATGCGTCACATCTTGTGCAGAGTTTTTTGTGAAACATAAAATCACCCAGGTAGCTCAGCCCCCCTACAGCCCAGATTTGGCAACCTGAAACTTCTGGCTTTTCCTAAAACTAAAATCACCTTTCAAAGGAAAGAGATTTCAGATCATCATTAAGATTCAGGAAAACATGACAGGGCAGCTGAGGTCATTGGGAAAACTGTGTGAGGTCCCCAGGTGTCTACTCTGAAGGGGACTGAGGTATCATTGTCCTTTGTACAATGTTTCTGGTATCTTGTGTCTTCTCCAGCAAATGTCTCTATTTTTCATAGTATGTGGCTAGATACTTTCTGGACACATCTCATATACAGCGTGTGACCCTTTTTTTAAAGACTTTATTTATTTATTTCTAGAGAGAGGTGTAGAGAGAGGAAGACAAGGGAAGAAACAGCAATGTGTGATTGCCTCTTGTGCACCCCCAACTGGGGACACGGCCCACAACCCAGGCATGGGTCATTATTGGCCATCGAACCAGTAATCACCGAACCAGACCCTTTAGTTCGCAGGCCCGCACTCAACCCACTGAGCCATGCATCAGGGTGCACGTGACTGTTTCATACTAACCACCGTATGATAACTAATATCACCTTTCTTCCCATTGGATAAATTCAGTGCAGATTTTTTGGAAGTTCATAAAAACTCTTTGGAAAAAATGTGGAATATTTAAAAATGGGCAAAAGAGATTACTGTATATCCTTTCAATGGAATGCTGGCAACTCCACCAAGCAGTTGACTCAGCAGGGGCCTGTGACCTGCTTGTGTTTGCCTTGGCCACTTCACACCTCTGCATAAAAGTCAACTGTAGAAAACTCAGAGTACAAATAGTTTCTGTCCATAAAAATGCAAACTACGTCCAGCGGAATGGAACAGCCTTGCCAGCCTTCCACCCATTTGCATCAATTTCAGCATGATTGATCGCTAACAGGATGGTACTTTGAATTCTCCTTTGGACCAATTGTAACACTTGACTGATTCCTTCATCAATTACTGAATCACACATCTTTGGTATGTGTTCATTTTATATTTTTATGAGAGTCATGATTATATCTTCTTCTGAAACTTATCCTTCAGTAAAATAAATACAAAATGATCGGTACATAGTCCCAGGGAGCTCATACTACAGTAAAGGGGAGAAATACGTTCACAGCCAACTAGAATGAGATTTACTATTGCAACAAAGCTATGAACAACATATAAGAAGTAAAATAAAAACACTTTCCATCTGGAAGGTTTAAGAAAGCCTTCCATCTTAAATTACAATTATATAATAAAGCAGAGAGGGGCCAAAAAACTAGGGCCAATCTAGCCCGCTCTCTGTTTTTGTGCAGCCCATGAGCTAGAAGTAATTCTCACATTTTTAAATATTTGGGGGGAAAATTCAAAGGAAGTGTAATTTCTAATGATTACAGGAGCTGTAAACCGCAGCTGCAGGAGACCGCACAGCGCTCTTCCTCACACCACGGACTGCAGGACCGAGGTGGACATGCAATGGCACCTCAAGGCCCACAGTCAGCACCGTGACACGTTTTAAAATGACCCCCTCATACAGGCCATGTAAACACAACCAAAGAAGTGACAACAGACTTGAATGTCACGCTTTACGGCACACAAGAGTATGGGTTTTGTTACCCAATTAGGTGGCAAACACTGTATTCACTACACAGTGACACTAAACTTGCCCTGAAAGAACAGCATGTGCATCAGTACTACCGGACTCTGTACTCATCACAGTATTCTCAACTCACGGGGAGGCAATAATCTGAAAAATGTAAAAACTCTAAAAGATTTTATCATCACACAGAATTTCTTCATGAAAATAGAAACAAGACTGCATCCAAAGTAAATTGCCAGGAAGCTGATTCGTTAGCCAAGCACGGCAAATCATTTACCATTCACCAACCATGAGTCAGTCACTCAAATTGTATTTGACTTAAGTAGCCAAAGAAATGCATCCAGAGAAAACAAACTGTTAAGCCTATTAGTTTTTTGGTGAGAACAGTTGCTTGGAGTCGAGGTTCTTGGGAGCAAAATCAATAGTAAATTTAAAAACAAGGCAAGTGATTTCAGTTGGCTTTCCATGACTCATGAGGAACCAACAAACGTAACCAATTTTGCTCAGTTGTTAAGTCAATGTGGACTTTCAAGGGGCTCAAGAATTAGCTCCAGTGAACAGTCTGTGGGGGGCAACCACGGTGACGATATTCTCAGCAAACACTGATTCAGCACAACCTCAAGTGGAATCCAATACAATACATTATAGTTGATTCTGGCAAAAAAAATACCTGTGGAGCATAAAATGGCTTGGACGTCCTTACAACCTCCATTACGGAACACTAAACAGCTTTTATAATTGGTTTTTGCTGCTTAATTGGTACAATTTCTTTTTTTCCAAGCATAGTTGGTGTCCTGTGGTATATTAGAGGGGTGCTGGAGTCAGAGTGGGTACAACTGCAGGTTTGGAGGAGGGGGGAGGGGGCTTGGGCATGGAACCAGCCTGAGGCCAACAAGACAGCAGGCCAGGGGGGCATAGGCAGTAGAGTGTGGGGTCGGGGGCAAGCATGCAGGCTGCTCTTCACTCTGCAAGTGTCCGCACCCAGAGTGCTGGCAGAGGCTTTTGGAGGTGGTGAGGGTGTTGGTGTCTGCCTCCAGATACAGCTGGGGATGGCAAGGCAGGACCATGCAGAGGCCCCCACCCCAGGGGCCTTGAGCCAATAGGAGACAAGCATGGGAAGTAGGGCAGTACCACTCAGGGTCTGGGGAAGGACACTTGGGTAACATAGACAAGGGGTGGAGTTGGTGGCAGCAGTGGCTATAGAGAGGAGCAAGGAACAGTGTGGTGGTGAGAGGCCAGGGCCCCAGAGGGGAGGCGACCTGGGCCTTTGGGCAGCACCTCTGAGCCCCAACATGGTGGAGCACCACTCCCGAGTCCAGGCCCACTGGGACAGCTCCTTGGTTGTGATGTCTTCTCAGCACTGGCAGCTTATGGGAGCCTGGAAGCCCATCCTTGCCCATAGCTTGCCCTTCTGGCGCAGGAAGTCTACACCAGACTATGCCAGTCTTTGCCCAGGGCCCACAGAAAGGTCACGCATTTGGCGTCCTCCAGGTCCTCCTCTCTCATTTGCAAGGTGCCTGGCCACAGAGCTAAAATCTGGACACAGGGAATCTCTGGAGAGGAATTCCTGAATATAACTGTGCTCCAGAAGGCTAAGGAAGGCCTAGAGCTCTTGGTTCTGGCAGAAACATCGCTGCCCCCACCGTGACGCCTCCAGTCCCACAACTTCACCAATGGCAAAACCCCATAGGCAGGGTCTTGGGCTTCACTCACAAGGGGTGGGTGTGGGTAGGATGGAGCCAGGGCGACCCGAGCTCAGGGATTACCTATCCTACAGCACGGTGGTGCTATTGGTTAATGAATTTTACCAAAAATTACAAGGCAAGACTAGTTTATATGAGAAACTGACACTGAGCTAATACTGTCAGGACCGTAAGTAACCATGAGCTGCTATACATATTTCCCAACTGCCAAACATCAAAACAAGAAGGGAGAGCTCCGTCCTGGTATAAACTGGCAATGAATATATTTTCTATGCTCAAAGTACAGTTTCAGCAGAATTTTTCAGTTCATATTACCAATGCAAAGTAAATTCCCATATTGCAAAATCCATTTAGCTGCGTAACTGAGGAGCTTCCTTCCATCTAACCTTCACCTAACTTGGTTTGCAATGCTATGCTACAAGGCAAATATTAAAAGGAAAAATCTCATAGAATTCTGAAAATGCCTTGTAAGCGATGAATATGCTCAATTAAAATCATATGCTCGTGAACTGATGTCAGTATCTGGAAGTACATATCAGAGAGAAAAGGCATTTCAGAAATGAAATATGCAAAATCTCAATACAGATCAGCACTGACAGATGAACATTTGCATTCAATTTTGATATGAAACACTTTTAACTCTGATTACATAAAATGCTACTTTCCACAAAAAAAAATATTTCGTTGTTCTTATTACAAGACCTGAATTGCATAAAGTGGTGATAGATTAAATGGGTATTTTGGACTTAGGTGGGAAACTATACCACAGGGGAGTCACCCCCATCTCGGTGAATGTAAACTCCATTCTGCAGGTTGCTCAAGCCAAAAAGCCTGACATCATCCTTGACTTCTCTTCATCTCACTCTCTGTACCCCATTCCTCAGCAAAACAGGTGGCTTGATCTGCAAAACCACATCCAGAATCCAAGCATTTTTCAGCATATCTAGCATCCTGGTTTGTGTTATCACCATTGTTCCCCTATCACAGCCATCCTCTAATGGGTCTCCTTACTTCCTCCTCGTTTAGACTATTCACAGCAACCAGAGCCTCCCTTCAAAATTTTAAGCCAGATCATGTCACTTCTCAGAAATTCTCCAGTGCTTTCCCATCTCACTCAGCAGAAAAAAACACAGTCCTTATACGGGACTACAAGAAACCACATTATCTGCTGTCCTCCCACCAAACCACTTCTCTGACCTCGTCTCCTTCTCCTTTCCCCAATTTCAGCCACATGTCCTATTTTTGTATTTTTTCCAACACTTTTTAATCCTTTGCCACACTGTTTCACTTGTTTTCTCATGGCCTAAAACGATCTGTTCCCAGATAAATGACCTCCTGGAGGCCATCTGTGGCCACCCTGTGCAACCAGCAACTATCCTTTCGCACCCTGTCCCAACACTCTGTAACCCGACTACTCTGCACCAGTCTTCCACAGTAGCATGTGCCAGCACTTGGCATACTATCTGTTGGGTTGGCCCAAAAATCCATTTAGTATTTACATAAAATAAAAAGCACATTTCTCATTTTCATCAACTTTATTGATTTAGATATTCTAAGTATGTCGGCTATCTCTCCCTATTGGCTTCTCATGAGTAGAGGCCAGGGTGCTGCTAAACATCTTCCAATGCATAAGGCAGCCCCACAGCAAAGAATTAATTGCCCAAAATGTCAATAGTACCAAGAAACTTTGCAAACCACTTTTGACATGTTCGATCAGTCACAAAACCTTCTCTATACACTGCACAAATCTGTTTTTGCATTTCACTTGTATTTCCACCTGTCTTGAAATAATAAAGCATAATACGCTGAAAATGTCACATATCTTCTTCCATCTTCAATATTAAATGGTTGCACAAAAATTCACCAATTTTGGTAAGTTTTTTTAATGCATGCTGAAACAACAGCTGTCACAATACAATCTAACAAAATTGTTTTGAATGAAGTTAAGAACAACTAAACACTACTAGAGCCATCATACGGAAAAAAACTGAACAAACTTTTTGGCCAACCCAATATTTAATTAATTGCTTCTCCTCCTACTCCATTAAAATATAAGTTCCACAAAGCCAGGAAATTTGCATGGTTTATTCAAGAGTCTACCCACAGAGCCTAAAACAGTGCCTGGAACAAATTATACACCCAATACAGAGTTCCTCAATAAATGAACAAAGAAACAACGAAAAGAATTTCTCTGTAAGTAATGCTTCTTCAATTCCCTTTCCTTGTGTAAGTAAAAAATATATATAAACATATGCATAAAACTGACTCATCCCCCTAACCAGTGAGGTTCGACTGGCTGGGCATCATTCCTCAAAGTGAAAGCTTGCAGGTTCGATTCCTGGTCAGGACACATGGCTGAGTTGCAAGTCCCTGGTCAAGGTGCATGAGAGCCAACTAATCATTCTTTCTCACATTGATGCTCCTTTCCTTCCCCTTTCTCCCTACCTTCCCCTCTCTCTAAAAATAAACAAATAAACTCTTTTTAAAACACCAATTCACCATTGCACTGAGTGTTTCCTCCCAATCAGGCCGCTCTCGAGGGTGCACGTTTCTGTGCAGTTCGGGAACAAAATCGTCCTCTTCAGAATGTGCTGAGGACTTCATCTTCCTAGAAATCAAAACATGAAAGATTTTGATGAGAATTTATAGTTCTATGAAGTCTTTCCAGTGACCACAATTCGAAGGACAAAAAAAATCACATGAGATTTAAAGCCTAGTTAAAAGAGGTTTGGTGACCATTACTGTTCCTTCATTTCTACTCTGGTTTTCAGAGACCTTTCCTGATACACCAAATACCCACTTTCATTCCAGAAGATAAAACTAAGGTTTATTACTAGCTCACCCTTATGGTCTGTGGTAATTATTATAGAAGGACTAATTTGATCAGTTCAAGGCAGCTGGAACCTCGAAAAGATTTGCAACAGCCATCAATATTTATAACATCAGAGTAAGCATTAGTAAAATTCCAGGATGAAGGAAGAGGTACGATGCTTCTATTTCCAACTTACAGTGGAAGTGTATTAGATTAGCACTCTCAGGGGGAACAACTATGAATATTAGACAAAACATATAAAATCACTTGTCTGAGGCACAGGAAAACAATCTATACAAATAGAATTTCTGGGACTACATTCTTAGAGAGAAGAAAACCCATGAAGCAAATTCCACGTGTAATCATTCGTTTTGTAAAACAGACTTTCTAAATCAGTGATAAAAACTAGGGGTCAAGCATAATATTGCAGTCTAACTAGGCTGGAGAGGCAGAGGTTGGATGCTGGGGCTGCCAAAGCAGATGGGGACTCAGGCAAAAAATGACAAAAATCTACATGAAAATTCCCCTCAAACTGTTAACCAATTCCTCAGTTTACATGTATGTAGAACAAGATGCCAAGAAACTCCTCAAAAAACAGCTGATGGGCAACTAATGAGCCAAGCAGGTATTTTACAGGCTGGCCACGCTGAGGAATGGAGGCTGGCAAGCAAGCACTGCCCAAAATGAACAGGAGCACTGAAGAAAAACAGGCAAAAACCTGGACTCTCAACAGAGACTCCAGAGAAGCCAGGCCTTAGGACTGACACAAGAGCAATAGACACGCTCAAAGCCTCAAACCAGGCCTTTACAGACCAGAACTGCCAGGGGCAGACTTAACTCTCTCCAGAGGAAAATCATGTTCTACAGACCCCTTGCAAATTTTTCATTCACCGTGTGTGGTATCCAATAAACATTATAAGGTATGCTTTAAAACACCAGGAACAAATGGATAAAAATTGGAAAAAATGTAGTCAAATCAGAGAAAGACGCATACTTGATTTATTTTAGAATTTTCAGAAAGGGACTTAAAAATGGCCATAACGGATTTCTGGCTATTGGGGATGAGGTAGAAAGCTGTTAAATGCATGACTCCAAGGCTTTAAAACAAGAAAGATAGTCTATGAAATCATAACTTTGTTTCAATCCATAAGAAAACTGAGGTCTTGGGGCACCCAATTACTAGCCTAAGCGAAAGAAAGACAGGAATACCCAAGATACTCTAAAGCACAAGCAATAAGTTACCTAGGCCAAGGAAGGAATAGAAGAAAAATACACAAGCTGCTAAGAAAAATCCAGTTAAATTTCTGTCAAGCTACTAAAAATATTTATAATATGTTCAGAAAAATATGCTCATATAAAAACATAAAAAATAAAGAACTACAACAGAAAATTGTAACCCATGAAAAACAACCAAATGTTCACCCTAAAAATTAAAAATAAAATACCGAAAATTAAGACCTCAATGGACAGGTGCAACAGAACAGTGGACACGGCTACAGAAAACACACTGAAGAACAGACAAAGGAGGAACAGATGCACCAAACAGCGGAATATACAACAGACGTGGTGAAAAGCCTCAAACATGACTAACCTGCTACTCAAGGATGAGAAATATGAAAGAAAGGGACAAAAGCAGTATTTGAAAAATGATGGCTGGAAACTTCAAAACTAATGAAAGCCATCAAACTACAGATTCAAGAAGTCCTTAAATAGGATTTTAAAAAGCCCAACAAACCACCTAGGCATATTATACTCACACTACTATTTTAAAAACTAATAAATTCTTTAAAACAGCCGGTGAATAAATGCCAAGTTGACTTCAAAGGGGATAACAATATGAGAGAATATTTCGATGGAAACGAGAAGATAATGAACTAAATTTTCAACTTAATAAAAGTAAAAGATACTGCCAACCTAGAATCCTCTACTGCACAAATTCATACATTTAAAAAGCAGGTAATAAGAGTTTTTTTTCAAACAAAAGATGAATTAAATTGCCACCAGGAAACCTGCAAAAAAAGAGATAGTGTTTTTGCCATTGAAAGAAACTGATCCCAGAACTACTGGAATGAATAAAGAGTATAAAAAGGATGATATATAGAAAAATTTAAGTAAATACTGACATAAAAAGTAACGTACACACAAAAATAACATCTGATGAGGTTTATAATAAACATAAGACACAGAAACAGGAGAAGCACATGCAAACGGTATCGAACACTGTGAGTCATCTATTGTTTGGGAGGGGAAGTGAGTCCAATCTGAAAGAATGCAGTAAGTCAAAGATAAAGTTGCAATTCTATGGTAACCAGTAAAAGAATAAAAAATGAGTAGGTGACTAAAATGCTGATAGAAAGTTTTTAAAAATAAAACACAGCTGATTAATCCAAAAGAAAGCAGTAAAGACTAAAGGAATAAACAAGGCAAATAAAAACTTAAGATGGTAAACTTCAAACCAAGTATATTACTATAATTTTTTAAGTGAACAGAACAGTAGGTAAGCATGTGGAGAAACTGGAACCCTTACTCCTTGCTGGTAAAAATTTAAATGTTGCAGCCACAGTAGAAAAACGTTTGGCAGTTTCTCAAAATGTTAAACATACAAATACCATATGATCCAGCAATTCAATTCCTAGGTATTTAGCCAAGAGAAATAAAAACATATCCACCAATAAACTTGTACCAAGATTATTCATTATGTGGGTGGGCTGGGATGGGAGTAAAAGACAGAAAACTGTACTCGACCAACAATTAAAATAAAATTTTTTTTAAATATTATTCATCATATTAGCCTAAAAGTGTAAATGACCAAAATGTCCTACAACTGAAAAATGAAGAAACGAAATGTACTAGGTCCATACAATAAGATATTGTCTAGCCACTAAAATAATGACTGAAATGCTGATTCATACTATCCACAGATGAATAGTAAAAGCATTATGCTAAATGAAGTAAGTCAGACACAAAAGGCTACATATTAATATGATTCCACATATACAAAATGTCCAGATTAGTAAATCCATAGCAACAGAAAGTATATTGATAATTGCCAGGGACTCAGGGTAGGAGGACACAGAGTTTTACTACTAGTGGGTTAGGGATTTCCTTCTGGAATGTTCAAAAATTAGATAGTGGTAGAAGTTGTATAACTTTGTGAATACACTAAAAACCACTTAATGATGTGCTTTAAAAGAGTGAATGTTATGTGTGTGAATTATACCTCAGAAAAACAAGTAAATGGACTAAAACAACCTATTAAAATAGATAAAGGAGTACATTTCACAATGATAAAGCTGTCAATCCATCAGGTCATGATATAATAGAATCTGTACACAACAAATAACACAGCTTCAAAACACATAAAACCAATCTGAAAGAACTAAAAGAAAAAGAGATAAATCCCCAATTAGGGCTGCAGATTTTAACAAACATATCTCAGTAACTGACAAAATAATCACACAGAAAAAGTCGTAAGTATACAAAACATTTGAAACCAATATATCAACCTGAACTAATATAGAACATTAAACCCAACAACTACAGAATATACATTTTTTCAAGTACATGTGAAACATTTACCAAGAGACCACACATAGACAATGAAGTAAATCTCAACAGAGAATTTAAGTTATGAATGAAGTGTTTTGTGACCACCATAAAATTACAATAAAAATCAATTACTGAACAATAACTACAAATTCTCCCAAATATTTGAAAATTAAGAAACACATCTCTGAATAATTCATGAGTCAAACACACACTACCACCATGGAAATTATAAAATATTTTGAACCAAATGATAATAAATATACAGCAGATTAAAATGTGTGGCTATAACTAAAACAGAGGAAAATCCATACCCTACTATTAGAAATAAGACAAGCTAAAGAATAAATGTTCTAAGCTACCATCACAAAAAGCTAAAGAAAGAATTTCAAATTAACACAAGAAAAGTAGAAAGAAGAAGAAATTTTAAATATACAAAATCAATAGAAAGCAGGTACGTGATAGAGAAAAATCAAAGCCAAAAGCACAACCCTCAGGAGAAGATTCATTGAGAGAAGACACATAAAAAAGAAAAGGGAGATATATGCCACTAGAAAGCCTACATACATTAAAAAGATTCTGAGGACACTAAGAACAACTATTTTCCCATAGAGCTGTGAATTAAGTTGAAATGGAAAAATTCCTTGCAGAATACAACTTACCAAACTAAAACGGGGAACCAAAATCTGTAAGTTCTTATAACTATTAAAGAAATTGAATTCATAAGAAAACTCCAAGCCAAATGGATTCTTTGATGAATTATTTCAAACATTCAAGGAATAAATAATAACAATCTTAAATACATTCTTCCAGGATATAAAAAGGAAGACCTCCAGCTTGCTCCATCAGGCCAGGACAACCTTTGTAACAAAAGCTGACAAAGACATCACTAGGAGGCGAAATCCTAAGTCAGCATCATGAGCACAGCTGCAGAACTCCTAAACAAGATAAGGGCAAATCAAACCCACTGGTATACAAAAAGGACACAGAGTGACCAAGTGGGTTTTAGTCTAAAGTGGAAGTTACTTTAATACTCTAAAATCAGTCCCTGTAAGTGACCATGTAATTAAATAAAGGAATAAAAACATCACTTCAGTAGATAAAATTGCATACCTCTTCATGATTTTTAAGCATATGCATTAATAAAGGTTACGAAAGCACACACACAGAGCTAACATCACACTTAACGGTGAAACAGACGCTTTCCCACTGACAAGCAAGGTCCACGAGGCCCTGAATAAGACAAGAATGTCTCATATCCAACACTGCACTTGAGGTTAATTCAAGCTTTTTTGAAAGACAAAATAAATAAATAAATAAATAAATAAAAGGTATAAAAATTAAAAAGAAAAATAAAATTCTCATCATTTGAAGATGACATTATGTGTATACAATCTAAAAGAGTAAGAAAAACTATTAGAATTAGTAAGTCATCAAGACTGAAAGACACAAGGTCAAATGCAAACATCAAATGTAGTTATATATGCCATTTAGTTATTAAGTCCAATAAGTTCACTGAAAACAACAGATAAATTCTTTAGGCAATATTCCACATAACAAATTACTACATAGAAGTAAAAAAGAATTACTGCAAGATTCATCACCTTCCAAATTGGTGAATCTCAAAAATGCTGAGAAACAGAAGCCAGACATAAGAGTACATAATATTCCCAATCCAGACATGTATCAAATCATCACGTTGTACACCTTTAACTTACATGCCAATTATATCTCAATAAAGCTGAAAAAAGAGTTACCTATTATATAATTTTATTTACATGAAGTTCAAAGACAAGCAAAACTAATCGACTGTGACAGAAGTCAGAATAATGTACCTTTGAGAGACATACTGACTAGGAAGGGGGAAAGGTTTTAAGGGGTGCAGGATATAATTTACACCTTGACTGGGTTGTGATTACATGCATATATGCACATTCACATAAATTCTTCAAGCTATACACACTGATAATCTGTGGACTTTATGATATCCAGGTTATATCTAAATCAAAGTGAAATAAAAGTTTACTAGTAAATGTTACACATTATTTTAAAAGCTATAAAAATTATGTTTATATACATTGTGTCATGTAACAATGAATCAGCTCCATAAAAACTTAATATCTATTTATTTAATTTACTCTGTTCTTTATAAATTATAGACAGATTGTACCCTTAATGTGATTATAATTTTATATATCTAACAGAAAAGATACAGTGTTAAGATTACCAACCATAAAACATGAACAATCTAATGCCATATTTACAAGAATTTTCTGTAAAATATCTTTAGATTTGAACATGAACATTTTTTTCTTGAACATTTTTTTTATTTTTTTATTTTTAGACAGACGGAGAGGGAGAGAAACATCAATGTGTGGTTGCCTCGCCCCCTCACTGGGGACCTGGCCAGCAATGCAGGCATGTGCCTTGGCTGGGAATTGAACCCGCAACCCTTTGGTTCATAGGCTGGCACTCAATCCACTAAGCCACACCAGCCAGGGCTGAACACGAACATTTCTAATAAAAAGAAGATGGCACCTTTTCTTCTATTCTAGCTTCTAAACCACTGTCTACTATGCTATTTAAGCCCTGTTTTGCAGACAGAAAAACTGAAACACTAACACATCTCAGTCCCTTGGATGAGACAGACCACTTTCTCCTGGAATGCCCCTCACTTGCCAGCCCGAGGCAGACACTGAAACAAGCCATTCACACCTCTATGAACCAGTGGACTGGGTAACAGACACCATGGCTCTGCCTCAGTGTCCCCTTCCAACGTTTCCTCTCAAGAGCCATGACAAAACTACTAGTGGACTTCCTATTCAAGGACTACATATATATGGAGATCTCCTTGCCCAAGGTTCTGAGGAGTCAGTAAGTTGAATAAAAGCACATCCTTAGCAGAATGGTATGTGTGGGGTCAGCAGACCAGAGATCTTGACCAACTTCTGGAAGACGAGAGCATATTGACTAATAGGCCAAAACAGAAAATACAAGGTTCAAGGAGGCTACCCTCCCATTTCTCTCCACAAAAGAAAGATCTGCTCCCAAAATAATTAATAAAAACTGGAAAATTACCTGTAAAGAAATTTAACAATCAATTAGAAGGATTAGGGCTCTTAATGTGGATGTCTGTACCCACAAGAAGCAAGGCAGAAGCTACATGCATCATGGGACAAAACAAAAAAGGAAAAGAAAAACACTGGTGGGGAAGGAGGCAAAGAAAGTCAAATATTTTAGCTTAGCAGTTAAAAACAAAACTTCTGTTCAGTCACAATAAAAAGAACATGGGCATTAAATAAATAAAGCTGCAAAACTAAGTAAGAAAGACAATACCCTAAATTTATTATTAGAGTAGTCCCCCTTATCTGTTGTTTCACTTTCCACGGTTTCAGTTACTGATGGTCGACTGTGGTCCAAAAATGTTACATGGAAAATTCCAAAAATAAACAATTCCTAAGTTTTAAATCGCATGCCATTCCGAACAGCATGGTCAAATCTTGTGCCACCCCAGTCCGTCCAGCCCCAGGGACATGAGTCACCCCTTTGTCCGGAGTCTCCACGCTGAAGATGCTCCTGCACGTTGAGCACCTGGTAACCTCTTGGTTATCAGATGGACTGTCCTGGTGTGGCAGCACTTGTGTTCAAGTCACACTTATTTACTTACTAATGGCCAAAAAATGCAAGAGTAGTGATGCTGACAACCGGGATATGCCAAAGAGAATCCATAAAGTGCTTCCTTTAAGTAACAAGGTGTGTGTGTGTGTAGGAAAAAACAGTACAGTACACGCTGTGTGGTACTATCCAGTTTCGATCATCCACTGAGGGTCTCGAACACATCCCCCAGGGACAAGGGGGAACTACTGTAGTATATAAATATTATATGCCAGTATATATGTTACATCTACATATGAATAAGAACCCTTAAAATTAATTATCTACTTAAACTGAACGTGGGAGATTAAAGACGATGGAACTAGTGACCTATAGAACAAATGTAAGAAATACTTCAGTTCACAAAATAAAAATGTAAAAAGAAATATAACACGAAAGAGAGGGTAGATTAAGGAGACCTACTATTCAGTAAATAGGTTCTACAAAGAGAAAATTACTACAGATGGAAAATAACTAATGATTAAGTTAACAGAAAATAAAATTTCCTAACATGAATACTTGAATGTGATGATTGAAAGTCAGCTGAAAGCTGAGGAACTGATAACAAAATATAAATAACTATGAATAAAAAAAAATCTTGCAAGCACTCAGAGAGAAAAAAGTTACCTACAAAGAAAACAAAAGCAAAATGACATTTCAATAGATGGAAGGAATCAGAGCACATCACTCAGAACGTACCTCAACAAAATCTTCAAGAAAATACCAACCAAGTACTACCAAACCAGACAGACACACTAAGATGGAACCAGGTACGAGAGGAGAAGCAACAACAGCACTGAACAATGACACACGCACACATGCCTCATCTTATTGTACTTTATTTTGTTGTGTTTCGCAGGCATTCGCCTTTTATGAATCAAAGGTTCCGGCAACCTTACACTGAAGGAGTCTATCAGTGCCATTTTTCCCACAGCATTTGCTCACTTCACATCCCTGTGATACTTTTTGGTAATTCTCACAGAATGTCAAACTTCACTATTATAGACAGATTGTACTATTATAGACAGATTTCACTACTGTTACATTTGCTGTGGTGATCTGTAATCAGTGATCTATGATACTATCGTAATTGGTTCTGGGTGCCACGAATTGTGCCCACATAAGATGGAAAACTTAAAAATGGGTATTTTCTGACTGCTTCACCCCACCTCTCTCTCCCTCTGCTTGGGCCTCCACGGGTTCAAGGGAAAGGAAGAGTCGCATATCTCTCACTATAAATCCCGAGCTGGAAATAATTAAGTGGAGCGAGGAAGGCATGCCAAAATCCGAGAAAGGCTGAAAGCTAGGCCAGCTTGAGCCAAACAGTTAGCCAAGATGTGAATGCAAAGGAAAAGTTCTTTAAAAAAAATGAAAAACACTAGTGCAGTGAACACACAACTGATAAGTGAAACGGCCTTATGGATGATATGGAGAAAGTTTCAGTGGTCTGGAGAGAAATCAAACCAGCCACCACATCCCACTCAGCCAAAGCCTAATCCAGAACAAGACCCTGACTCTCCAATTCTATGAAGGCTGACAGAGGTGGGGACAGGGCAGAAGAAGAGTCGGAAGGCAGCAGAGGTTGGGCATGAAGTTTGAGGAAAGAAGCCACGTCTATAACATAAAAGTGCACACAGTGAGCCAGCATGTGCTGATACAGACACTGTATGTAGCAAGCTATCCAGGAGACCAGCTAAGATAATTCAAGAAGATGACTACAATATACAAAAGATTTTTAGTGTAGACAAAACAGTTTATACTAAGATGCCATCTAGGACCTTCATAGCTAGAAAGGAGATGTCAATGCCTGGCTTTAAAAAAGTTTCAAAGGGGTGACATTGGTTAGTAAGACTATATTGGTTTCCAGTGAACAATTCTATGATATACCAACTCTCAAAGTCAAATCTTCTGTCACCATATATTTCACCCCCTTTACTACTCCCATCCTCATTCCTTCCTCTAACACCGTCTAGTTATCTGTCTGTGAGTTCTTGCTTGTTTTTCTTGCTTGTTGGATTTTACAAAGATAAGGTTGAAAGGACAGGCTGACTCTCTCGTCAGGGGCTAATGCAGCTGGTGACTTTAGGTTGAAGCCTGTGCTCATTTACATTCCAAAATTACCAGGGTCCTCACGTACTAAGCTAAGTCTACTCTGTTGCATGGAACGGAGCCTGGATGATAGCACATCGGTTCCCAGCATGGTTCACTCAGTATTTTAAGCCCACTGTTGAGACATTCCGCTCAGAATATAACATTCCTTTCAAAACTATTACTGTTAGTTGGCAATGCACCCAGTCACCCAGGAGCACTGAAGAAAATAAACAAGATTAATTTTGTGCCTGCTAGCACAACATTCCTTCGTAGCCCACGGATCAAGGAGTAATTCTGACTTTAAGTCTTTTATTTAAGAACATATTTCACAAGCCTATAGTTGCCATAGGTAATGAATGATTCCTCTGAAGGATCTGGGAAAGATAAATTAAAAACCTTCTGGACAGGATTCACCATTCTAGATGTCATTAAGAACATCCACGATTCATGAGAAGAGGTCAAAATATCAACCCTCATTGGTGACTCTGAGGGGTTCAAGACTTCAGTGGAGAAAGTGATTCAGTGGAGGTGCAGTAGAAAGAGCAAGAAAACTAAAACTAGTAATGGATCCTGAAGATGTAAATAGATTGCTACAAGCTCACAATAAAACTTGAAGAGATGATTTAAGGATGAGCAAAAGAAGTAGCTTTGTGAGATGGAATCTACCCTTGGTGAAGATGCCATGAAGACTGCTGAAATAGCAGCGAAGGACTGAGGTCACACAAACGAAGTTGGTAAAGTAGCAGGAGGGCTTGAGAGGTCTGACTCCAATTTTGAAAGAAGCTCTGTGGGTAAAAGCCATGACACAGCATCACATGCTACAGAGAAGTCGCTCGTGAAAGGAAGCGTCACTCAGCGCAGCGAACTTCATGTGATCTTATGCTGAGAAGCAGCTATCAACATGGAGACAGGCCCCTCCACGAGCAAAAAGATGATGGCTAGCTTAACTCTTGGAGGATAGTTAGCATTTTTAACAATGAAGTCATTTTCATCAAGGCATGCACATTGCTTTTTAGACATAATGCACTGCACACTTAATAGGCCACAGTACAGTGTAAACATAACTCTTATAAGTAGTCAGAAACCAAAAAAGTCACAGGGTTCACTTCAGTGCAATAGCCACTGTATTGCAGTGGTCTGGACCCGAACCCCCAGTACCTCTGAGGTCTGCCTGTATTGATTCCACCTGAATAAATGACAAAAATATGAAATCACCTCAACAGGAAAACAGAATTGGGGGGTGGGGACCAATGGTGATAAATAAAGAGTACCAAAAGTCTCATCCAGAGAGAAGAAAATTGAGAGAAACAGGAAGTAAAAGTATTCTGAAGTGCTTAAGAAAAAGAGAAGTAGAGAAGAAAAGACATTGCCACAGTAGGAAAAAAACGGCACAACTGGGTGGAGACTATTATCTGCCTTTTCAAATAATAATGGAAAAAGTACACATATGAGTATGTGAACATGGACAGGGAGGCGCATCATTAATGGACAATACAGGCAGAGCAGAACTTCTAAAATTAAATATCTAGTAAGGTTTTGTTTGTTCTCATATAATCTTTCTGGGTCAGTAACACGATGGTTTTAAAAAGAAAACTGACTATATTAGATCTATAAACAGAACTTGAAATGTTTCAGAAATTTTTATTTCCTAAGTCTGAACATACAATTGGTGGTTTTAAGCAAGTTTAAGTTGAACACAAAAGGAAAAACAGGTTAAACTTTTAACTATATATAACTTAGTAACTAGCAAATTTTATATAGTTGTATATAGTTTCAGTGCTCTAAGTTCCCTCTTGAACTGAAGTACAAAAGCCTTATACAGACAGATATAATAAAAAAGGCTCACCTTAGATTCCATTGCAGAGTTTAGTGACTGAAACGCCAAGAAACCTTGTGCCAGCCCGCCTCACAATTGAGACAGACTCACTTCATAGATTACAAAGACATTCGGGCTAATGGCTACACTCCAATATGACGTAAAATTTTTGGAGATTAAGAGATGTTCACAACAGACTCTGCTGATTACAATTTAATTTATTATTTTTGTGACACTGGTAGGAGTATGTTAGGTGAAAATTATATTTGATATTAAAAGAATCCAAATCATACATAAAAAGTTACAAAGTAATATAATCTTTTTTCTTTTCTTTTTTCAAAATGCACATCTCTTTGCCCTGGCCAGGTAGCTTGGTTAGTTGGTTGGAGCATTGTCCTGTGCACTAAAAGGTTGTGGGTTCTGTCCATGGTCAGAGCACCTGCCAAGTTTGCAGGTTTGACCCTTGGTCGGGGTGCACACGGGACGCAACCAACTGATGTTCCTCTCTCACAGCGATGTTTCTACCCCTCCCCCTCTCATACTTTCCCCCGTCTTTTCTCTTTAAAAATTAATGAACATTTCTTCAGGTGAGAATTAAAAGAAATACACATTTTTTGGTATTATACATAATAGATTATTAAAGATAAGATGCCTATGAGAAGTCACAGAGCAGAATACAGGTCTGGGTATGATATTGGCATATATGTCAGTGGTTGACTGTTAATGTGACTCTCTGTACTTTCAGGCTCACAAAAAATGACTGAGAATCCCCAAATCAAGAATTTCTACTGGAGACAAAGAAATAGTCCTAGTATTAAAAGCAAGAAATCATGGAATAGCTGTAGGGGCTTCTAGAATAATTTAGTCATTAAAGTAAATTGTCCTGGATGTAACTAAAAACAAGAATGGGAAACAATGTAATGCCATATTTCAAGCCCTTGATACCTATCTGGACTGCTGCAACACCTTCCAAGTCGCAGCATCACTTTCAATAAAGCAGAGAATGGATTAGGCCACCCACCAGCAAATCAAGTGTCTGAACTAGATTAGTCCTGGGATGCCATAAACCAAAGGAATTTAATTATGTTCACCAAATCATCTAATTTAAAGTCAGAAGTTCCTTATTGCCTTACAATGGAGACAAAGTAAAGATCTGATGGCATGATTGGGGCATCCGCACACTCTGATTTTAAAGATATACAAGTTCTCAAGATGGGGTCCGATAATGCACTCTACAAGTATCATCTCTGTAACTGTTTCAAACTGTATGTCGTACTTGGCAAGCCACTGTTACCTGCCAATAATGTAATATTAGAGAAGACTAAGAAAGATTATACAATAAGCATTTCTACCCTCGGATGCCAAAGAACTAGAACCTTTCATGATTGTGAGTTAGTAATAATTCCTAGGTGTCCTAGAGGTTGTATCTTTAAAAGGTCACATCACAGTATGCATAAATTCACTTTTACATTGACTGAATAATCTATACATCACAGGTACTCAAAAACTCCTCAAAGAAGGAATTTCAGAACTGAGATTATCAGCTACAGTCTCTAAAAGTTCTTACTTACCAGAGAATAAGTTTAGCTGCAGCCATGTCAAACATCTTTATAAAACTAAAGTCTTTCACTTTCAACATCAATTATACCTGAGTACAATTTTTCTTCTACTATATTCTGACAATATGGTCAATGGCTTTTTGAGCCAGAAATTCCTCATCTGGAAAATAGGAAAAATAAGACCTACTGCATAGGACTAATAGGCAGATAACTGACGTATAACATATTGAATATAACATATTTGGCTTAGTACACTGTGTGTAACAAATCCTGAATACAATTTTTCTTTCCTAAAAGAGGTCAAACATTTGTTTTTCCTTTTCTACCTCACATTTCCCCTTCTGATTTACAGAGGGGTTCTTCTAATAACCTGTAAGGACTATTCTATTCTATGGACTCCAAGGAGCACTAAGTATTCAGCCCAAGAACTATTTTACCATAGCGATAAGGTAGCTATTAACTTCACTCTACAAATTACAAATTACAAATCAGAAAATGAGAGATTCATGACGCAATGGCAGACACGTTTGAATGACTGCCATGAAGGAGACTGAGCAACTTCCCACAGTGCTAAACTGTAAGAAAAGTATCCTTCCCTCCAGCCAAGCCCAAGAATGAAAGCTATCCCAAGAGCGACTGGACAAACAGTAATGCCCGTCTGCGTCAGATGGAAGCACCAGACCCAGCATTCCAGGTGCAGTGCGACTCGAAGCTCTTGGCCACGGCGCCTCAAGGGGCGCAATGCTATTCTTTAAGAACAAATTCAAAATCTAGTAGCCTAGATGCTATCAGAGCAAAGGAATAATGCATAATCTTTGGCTCTCCTTGTTTGTGTGTATGTGCATGTACGAGTGGAAATTAGCTAGAATGTAAGCAATAATGCTAGTTTGGTTTGATGTGTATTAGCATACTATTCTGTATATTTTCAAATTATAAGTCGATCTACAGAAACAACTGTCATATACAATCCTGAGTCTGCTCTGCGTTTCTCCCAAGGCTACAGCTACAGCTCCTGCCATGCAACCCTTCACCCTGGGTGCCCACACACGCCTCTTCTCCTGCCAGGCATTTCAGCTGGAACAGGGCCGAGACGGTTGTGAAAGCGCCGGTGCCCCACTTCCTCATGTCTTCCTGCTGAGCAGGTGAGATGCACTACATGAAATGTGTGTGCTGGTCTCTGGATCTCTTTTATAAATAAAATGAAGCCAAATCTCAAGGACATAGTTGGTTTGGGAGAGCCGTGACGGTATGCAGATACAAAATACCACTGTCCCAAGGACGAGTGTCCCGGGGAATCCCGGTCTCCTAAAACAATGCTTACAATGCCTCCGCTGCTCAGGATGAAGACGCTGCCACATAGGCCTGAGGAATAGAAAAGCTCAGTCTCACAGAGATTTGCTTCTCAATTTTCCTGCCACAGGAAAATTCCAGGAAGGTTGTTGTTGCCTAACAAGTTAATCAAGGATCACAGTGCCAAATCTATTACTACAACAACTAAGTCTAGGTGCTTCTTCCTTTAACGAATACCCCCCAAATAACTTCCACAATTTTAATACTAGGTCACACAGATACAAACAAAACAAATACTTTATTCCTACTAATCATTCATGAGACTGACCAAACTGAAAACTAAGGACTCTGAGGAACCTCAACGAGCTGGGGAGAAAAGTGGCTTGCTCAGAAAAGGCTAGAAGAAAGAAGCCCATGGAGAGAATGAGAAAGCTGGCACAAGAGCTTCACGTGCTAATAAAATGCCCTCTTTAAACAATAAATTATTCTTTAAAATTCAAAACACACTTTCATTCATTGTAACCACTGATTAGCAAAGTTAGTATGAGTTATTGAGAGTTCCTAATATTCAATACCTTTTGTCATTTAGCCTAGACTTTAAAAATAAAAATCTGTGGCTAGAGAAATCCTTTAACTTGAAAAAGGGAGATACTTTTCTGAACATTAAACATAACCATAAGGTCTGATGAAAATAATGGTAAGCTCACCTACCCAAGTACTCACAGGTAAAATGATAAAAGATGTTGAATTGCCCGTGTGGGTGGCAGTGACAATATGTACTACAAACTTAGTGAAGAGATTTTGTTAATGCCTCAAAAAAAATGAAGTTGCCAACCCTACTGGAAAAGGAAAAGCAGAAATAAAGCCTCCAGAAATCTGTTATCACTGCCACAGCGTCAATAAGCAAACGGCCTGTTTCAGACCTCCTTCTTCACCAGCACCACTGGGCTCCGAAAGCTGCCTGTCCAGGAGGCACTCCTCACAGCTTCAGTTGTGAAGCACAGCTGGAAAGTCCACACCAAGGGAGATCGGGGGCAGTGGGGAATGAGCCACAAGGTCAGAGACCAGTGAGGGTCAAAACCATGAAATAATGAGTCTGTACTTAAATAAAGTATTTCATACACATGAGTAAGACAAAAGCAACCACATTCACACATATACAAACACATTGTAAGAAAAAGAGAAGGAAAACCCTACCATATTCAAATTCAGATTAAATCCATCAGATACGATCAGGTAGTAGGGGTAGTAGTTCACTATGAGTCTCTACTTGAAATTCCTGAAACGCCACCACAAAACCTGTTGAACGCCCTCTCTTCCTGCTGTCTAACAAGTCACTAAGAATGCATTTTACAAGCTCCGGGCAAGCTGTGGAATGAAGAGGGCTTGCTGTATACAACTAGAAACCTGCCCTCTTCAGCACCAACCCCGCCCCGCCCCCCCCGGCCCCACCCCAGAGAGGCAGAAAGGTCTCACTGGAAAGAGATTAAAATACAGAGGATGGAAGGGGGTGGTGGGGTGAACAGAAACAAAGGTAGGAGAGAGAACTGGGAATTCCATAATTACCTGAAATTTTCTTCCCTTCCTCCCACTTCACTGTCAGTCATCTGGGTAAAAACTTCAGAATCCAACCAAAAGACACTGTCATCCCCTACAGTGCTGCTCTCACTCTCAGTCTCCATCTTATACTTTAAAATTGAAACTTCAAGGCATGGAATAAAGAACCCTTACGTCCAGGTTGTTCAGCTCTATTTACGTACACTCAGGTGTGCGGCCGATACAGCAGTGACATGTGAGCACACTGGGCCAGTGCATTACATCCCAGTGTAATTACAGCTGGTGAAGACAGGAAATCACACACAGCATACTCACTGTCTGAGGGCTGCACCTGTGACACCCAGGCCCCTCCCTCGGCCTCGGGCCCTGTGACCTACATAACCAAACCAGAACCCAAAGGAAGGGGATTTTTTTTTTCAGTAATTACTTATTTATTTATTTAATCACTATCTTAATCTTCTCAAAGTACCCAGTTAAGTTGAAAATAGATGTTTTCAAAATGCAGGCTTTCTGATGTATATATCCTTTTGCTATTTCAGACTTAAGAAAAACAAACAGAAAACTAGAAAAGATAACACTGTGCAAAGTTCTCCTGCACCAGCCACAATGAAAAGCATGGTTGTAGGTCCCACAGTTCTGGAGGACCACAATGTGTAGAGAAGGTAAGTCCAAGGACCTGCCCAACTTCGTGCCTCCTAATAGGACACACCCATCTTTCCTTGCCCTCAGTGATGACTGTTACGTACACCTTTGCTCGGGTATCCAAAGTAGGACATTCACAGCCAGACTTGTCCTGGACTTTAAAAAAAGCATCCTAACTTAAAATATGCTGAAAATTACATGCATGCAACATTTTCACAGATTATGTCAAGTACAGATGCCAACAGCAGCAATAGAGTGACCTTCCGAGAACTGAGTGAAAAGTACAGCCTCTGCAGAACTGGCAACACCACCACGGCGCCGGAGAGAGCGGCGCGGCGGTGCCGTCCGTGGGCACATCACGCGTCCGTGGGCACATCCTTTCAACCAAGCAGCGGCAAACTCCTGAGCCCTGGTTTTCTCCTCAATCTGACAAGATAAAAACAGCTTAAAGGCATTTATTGGGATACCCTTGAATTTTCATCTAGCTGACTTCACTCATACGATGCTTTCTTCCTTCCTAAAAAATTGCAACTTACATGTTACTGTTTTAATATTGCTACTTCAAAACTCTGTATAATTTTAATCTACTGACGATGGTCGTTAAATGTATTTCTGTTAAAAACCAAAATTCATTGTCAAGCCTGGGAATAGATTAGAAAATCAAACTGTTGTTGATAATAGCAAATTTGGAGAAAATTCCTGAACAATTTACAGAGCTAGCTTACAAACTAGCCCAATAATTTCCACTCAAGACAAATCTATACCGAATTTTGGCCCAAATAATCTATTTTAAAAATTAGAGGATTATTGAAATCTCTCTATGTTATAAATCCCCTACCAATTCTAGACTCTGAAGACACAGATTTTAATCCCTCCCTCACTCCATCCATCAAAATAAATTCCTGATGAACTGACACTTTAAACATAAAAATAAAACCGTAAATCACAAAATAGCTCTTATCATCTCACAGTGGGAAAGTTCTAAGTATAATTTTAAGAAGCCCTAAAACAATAAAAATCTGATATATTTTCATTTCTTATCAATTTTAAAATCTTCTACATACATACACATATATATACATATATACACACACATGTCATCAATATACGAAGAAGTGAAGTCAAAAGTAAATAATTGAGAAAAATATTTGGAACATATAAGAACACATGTGGGTTAATTTCCTCAACATAACGGGTTCCTATACATTTGTAAGATCAACAAGCAAAGAATATAAACAGAATAATAATAGAAAAAGATAATATAACCTTAAAACATAATAAGTATTTAATTTCACTCATAAGAGAAATGCAAAAATCCACAATAAGATGCTTTTTTTAAGCAGGCAAAGATTTTTAACAAACTGTTTGAAACAAGATGTGGGAAAATGAATACACACTGTTGATAGAAATACAAAATGGCATGACCTCTGTGCCAGGCAATTTGGCAAAACCTACGAAAACTCAAAATGCACAAATTTTTGGCCCAGCAATTCCAAAATTGTTCACTGTAGTAAACTTTATAGTCACAAAATAGAATTGCAAAAATAAGCTAACTTGCCCATTAACAAAAACTAGATGAGATGATGGAACGTCCACAGGACGGGAAACTACACAGTTGAGCAAGTGAGAAGCACAGGTAAGCATGGCACGAGGTCGTGATATGGAACAAACCCTAAGGCACACACTTTAAGACAAAGAAGAAAGAAGTAAAGGCATAGAACAGTGTACACGTGAAACCCTGCAGCTCACATTTTCGAAGAGGAAAAAGAAACACGTGTGACCATGTGTGTGCAGAACGCTGACAGAGGGACGGCACCAGGGGCAGCAGTGCCTCCAAAGGAAGAAGCACAGCACTGAACACCACTGGGACTCATGCTTTTGTTCTCAACAAGTCCTGATCATCGACAATATAAAAATTAATAAAATAATAATAATAATAATAATAATAATTTAAAAGTAAGTATATTTCCCCTGGTATCAGGAGGAGGAGGAGGAAGAAGAGGAGAAGGAGGAACTTCCAGCCGAGATGGAGGCATAGGTGGACACATCGTGCCTCCTCGCACAACCAAATTTAAGGACAACAAAAATTTAGAAACAAAAAAACAACCAGAACTGACAGAAAACTGAACCGTACAGAAGTCCGATGACCATTCATCCAGACCGGTAAGAGGGGTGGAGTTGGCGACGAGTGGAGAGGGGTCACAGCAGAAAAAAGCAGCAGCTGGCAGACCCCAGGCACAGGGTGGCAACCGGCAGACCCAGTGAGGCGCGTAAGGCGTCTGGCTGACCACGATCACACGTTCTAGTGCCGATAAACCAGATGAATACGGCAGCGAGACAGACTGAGCAACCCAGGGCCCCAGCAACAGGAAATAAAGCCTAAAAGCACTGATTGAAAACACTTGCGGGGGTTGAGGTGCCAGGAGAGACTCCCAGCCTCACAGGAGAGTTCTTTGGAGAGACCCACAGGGTCCTAAAATGTACACAAGCCCACCCACCCAGGAACCAGCACCAGAAGGGCCCAGTTTGCTTGTGGGAAGCGGCAAAAGGGACTGAAATCCAAGAGAGAGCAGAACAAGTGCCACTGTTCCCTCTCTGACCCCGCCCCCACATACAGGGTCACAACCCAGCCACTGGGTTGCCCCACCCTGGTGAACACCTAAGGCTCCTCCCCTCACTACATAACAGGCGTGACCAGACCCCTCCCCCGAAAAAAGGGCTCAAACAGAAGAACACATCAAAGCCCTAGAGCCAATATATCTGGGCGATCAAGACGTAGCCAACCTATCAGATGCACAGTTCCAAAGCACTGGTGATCAGGATGCTCAGAGAATTGGTTGACTTTGGCAGAAAATTAGATGAAGAAATGAAGGCTACGCTAAGTGAAATGAAGGAAAATGCACAGGGAACCAATAGTGATGGGAAGAAAATTGGGACTCAAATCAATGGAGTAGACCAGCAAAGGAAGAAAGAAACAACCAAACAGAAAAGAATGAAGACACCAGAATTCAAAAACTGAGGAGAGGCTTAGGACCTCCAGGACATCTTCAAACATTCCAACATCCGAATTATAGGGGTACCAGAAGGAGAAGAGGAAGAGCAACAAGTGGAAAACTTATTTGAACAAATAATAAAGGAGAACTTCCCCAATCTGGCAAAGGAAATAGACTTCCAGGAAACCCAGGAAGCTCAGAGAGTCCCAAAAAAGTTGGACCCAAGGAAGAACACACCAAGGCACATCATAATTACATTAGCCAAGATTAAAATGAAGGAGAGAATCCTAGAAGCAGCAAGAGATAAGGGGACAGTCAGCTACAAGAGTTCCCATCAGACTGTCAGCGGATTTCTCAAAAGAGACCTTATAGGCAAGAAAAGAAGGGGCTGGAAAGAAGTATTCCAAGTCATGAAATCCAAAGACCTACAGCCAAGATTGCTCTATCCAGCAAAGCTTTCATTTAGAATGGAAGGGCAGATAAAGTGCTTTTCACATAAGGTCAAGTTCAAGGAGTTCGTCATCACCAAGCCCTTATTATATGAAATGTTAAAGGGACTTATCTAAAAAAGAAGATAAAAAATATGAACAGTGGAAGGACAGCAAACTCACACTTACTAACAACCACACCTAAAACAAAAGCAAACCAAGAGGACAGCTAGGTCAGGAGTGGAACCACAGAAATGTAGATCACATGGAGGGTTAGCAATAGGGCAATGTGAGAAGAAAGTACAGAGAATAAGTAGCATAGACAGTGGGAAGAAAATAGACAGGGGGAGGGCAAGAATAGTATGGGAAATGTAGAAGCTAAAGAACTTATGACACATGGACATGAACTAAAGGGGGGGCATGTGGGTGGGAGGGGGTGTGCACAGTGGAGGGGAATGAAGGGAGGAAATGGGACAACCATAATAGCATAATCAATAAAATATATTTTAAAAAAGAGAAGGAGAAGGCAACTTCTCCTGGTATCACAAATTATTCAGTTTTATTTCCCTAGAAGGACAAATTAAGCTACTACCTGCCCACTTAAATTTATTTCAGGAAACACACGTTTTTCCCATTATCTTCTGTTATAGAAATTTGTTCTAGTAACTATTATCAGTCGCAAAAATAATGTGAAAAAAATTTAAATAAAATATAATAGAGAAGTAGAAATATAGATAGCTCTTTAAAAACAGACTTATATTTAAATTTGAATAATACATTATTTAAGAATTGAATATCTGCCTATTTCTGATTTATTTTCCTGCAGCCAGATATTAATGCTATTGTCTATGGTGCTGTACATCTGACATTTTCAAAATTCAGAATGAATGCAAAGCACATTTTTTGATGTCTCCAACAGAACTGGCAAAATAATAAAGCAATTTTTAAAGTTTCTAAATTCAGAATCTTCAAGTTACGTTACTACTCTCCTGTGGCAAGATAAGCAGGTTTAGAAAGCAGCTCATGACTAATGGGTGTGCAATGCATTAGCTACTGTGTCACTATTATAAGTAAGTATTCCCATTAAATATACACCATAAATGAAAACAACGGTTCTACTTTTGAGTATCCATGGTTTTCATTTTGAAAATACTGTTAGATTGTTTTTTAATTTAATGAAGCTCAAATGATTCAAATTCCTTCTGTGCCACTTACTACCTGAAGCAACTTACTTAAGATCACTGAAGTTCCATCCATGGCCCCAGCCTCTGTCTGGCTTCCCACCACCCTGCCTGAAAGACATGAGCTCTGTTGCCCACTCTGGCTTCTCCACCAACTCCCAGACCCTGGGCTCCATGCAGTTGCCTGGCCACCAGCTCAGCCAGCTAAGTGCAGGGCCAGCATCTGTGCAGATACCAGGGGCTCAGGTTCCCAGATTTTCCATCTCCTACTACTCTGCCAGCATCTGATGCAGCTGGGGGCTCAGAGGCCTGGCCAATGGGGTGGCTGTAGGTCTGAGAGCATAGGGGGCGCCCAGAGAGAGAGGGAGACTATGCAATGCCTGAAAGACTGCCTGGCCTCCTACCTGGAGAAGGAGGGGGGCCAGGAGTTTGATAATCACAGACGACAGAGCAGAGTCCAGAAGGACCCCTGGCAGAGACTGGGGGCATTACCTCAAGACCATCGAGGGCCTTGAGGGCTTAGATCTTTGCAAGTTCTGTGGTTAACGCCCATCTTGGTGATGATGGCTTCAGTATCAAGTATGAGATGGAGCCTCTCACGCTCTGAGAAGGGTGACATCAATGGGCTCCAAAAGGTCTCTGGTGACACTAGTATCACTCAGTTGCAGCTGGAGACAGATCAAGGCTGTCAGGAAAGAGCTGCTCTTCATGAAGAAGAACCACAAGGAGGAAGTAAATGGTCTACCAAACCAGACTGCCAATTCTGGACTGACCATGGAGGAGGGCGCTCCTCAGCAAGACCACGGCAGACATCAGGCCCAGGGTGACAAGCTGGCCTGGAAGAACTGAGAGGAGCTAGACTGGCTCCAGCAGACTGAGGAGAGCACCATGGGTCACCACGCAGACCACGTAGAGAGGAAATGTTGAGATGATACCCACAGAGCTGAGACATATGGACCAGTCCTCAGAATCAACCTGGACTCCATGAGGAACCTCAAGGCCACACTGGAGAACAGCCCAAGGGAGGCAGAGATGGGCTAGGCCATGCAGATGGAACAGCTCAACAAGATACTGCAGCACCTGGAGTCAGAGGTGCCCTGGACCTGGGCAGAGGGACAGAGCCAGGCCCAAGAGTATGAGGCCTTGCTGAATATCAAGGTCAACCTGTAGGCTGAGATGGCCACCTACCGCCACCCACTGGCAGACTGGGAGGACTTTGATCTCAGTGGCTCCCTGGATAACAGCAGCTCCAGGCAGTGCATCCAAGAAACTACCATCCGCAGGACCATGGACAACAAAGCAGTGTCTGAGGTCAACACCCAAGTTCTGAGGCATTAAGGCAACAAAAGGCAGGGCGCCCCCTTGTGGTGCAATAGGGAAATAAAAAGTTTTGAAATCATGAAACAGCAAAAAAAAACCCCCTCGAAGTTAAATTTCCTCATCTGAACATAATAACCATGCCTAATCACATTACAACCAAAGTGACCGAAAAAAGCAGTACACCTAAAGTACTTAAGTGACACAATATTTATAAATAACAGACTCTGAGAAAATGGAAGGTGTAACTACAGAAAGACGTTTCGTGAATCTAGGTTTGGGGTCTACTAGAACATGTTAAACTCCTTTAGGTGAAGAATCAAAATTCTCATAAGAACTCTTTTTATTTTTTAAAAGATTTTTATTTATTTTTAGAGAGAGGAGAAGGGAAGGAGAGAAGGAGAGAATCATCAATGTGTGGTTGCCTCTTGCTCACCGTACTGGGGAGCTAGCCTGCAACCCAGGCATGTGCCCTGACTGGGAATCGAACCAGCAATTTGATTCACAGCTGTGAACCAACTGCTTTTGGTTCACAGCCCACACTCAATCCACTGAGCTACACCAGCCAGGGCAGAAATCTTTTTTTAATTACTCTTTTTTCAATTACTAAAATATCATTATCTCCCTTAAAGATATTAACCAATGACCCCTTCATATCACAATCATCCAGTCAATATACAAAGTTTTCCAATTGCCAGGAATCCTTTTTTTTTAAGTTGGTTTGTTTTAATCAGAAAGTCCTACATGATACTTGAACTATAAAAGGGAGACCCAAAAAACCCCAGAATTTACTTACAAAACTTTATGTATTTATTTTTACATTTTAGTCACCCTCCAAGTGCTCTCCATTTGATGCAACCCACCTGAGACAATTTTCCACTGCCCAAAACAGTTTTTGAACTCATCAATTTCGATGCCTTTTAGTGCTTCAGCCATTTTTTATGTCACCTCTTCCACATCAGCAAAACGTTTCCCTTTGAGGGCTTTTTTGGTCTGGGGAAACACAAAAAGTTGCTCAAGGAGAGATCAGGGGGTTGGGATGGGCGGGCATGAGGGTCATGCCGTTCCTGATCACAAACTGCTGACCACTCAGCACGGTGTGGGCAGGTCGCTCCTAAACCACTCATCATGGAATGGGCAAACGTGCTCCGTCGGGCAAACGTGCTCCGTCTTCAAAAGAAACTCACCGAAGCTGAACTCACACCCTCTCACCACGATGCCAGCTGGTGCACTGATGCAGGTGGGCTCCTAGAGCACTCCCACCCCAGCGGGAGAAGCCTGTATGACAAGGGGCCTGCCCTCCAGAAGATAATTCTGGGTTTTTGGGGTCCCCTCTCTTGTGATTCAAAGGTTCCTGTTCCTTTTTCTGTCATATGTTTTTTGAAGAAACAAGGTCCTATATAATCTAACATTGTGGATCTTGCTGATTATTTTCCAATAATGTCATTCTACAGGTTCCACTGTTTTATTTCCTTTACAGGCATTAATTCTTTCTTTTTCTTTTTTTTTCCTTTTTTTAAAATTTAATTCTTATTCAAGTACAGTTTTCTGTTTCATATTCCCAGCCCTGCCCCGCTCCCAGTGCTCCCCACCTCCCTCCCATTTCCGCCCCCCACCTTAATTATTGTCCATGTGTCCTTTATACTTATTCATGTGAGTCCCTCCCCTTTTCCCCTATGATTCTCTCCCCTCTCCCCTCTGAACCCTGTCAGCCTGTTCCTATTTGAGTGTCATTGGTCATATTTTGCTCGCTTGTTTGTTTTGTTGTTTAGATTCCTGTTAAAGGTGAGATCATATGGTATTTGTCTTCCACCACCTGGCTTATTTCGCTCAGCATAATGCTCTCCAGTTCCATCCATGATGTTGCAAAAGGTAGGAGCTCCTTCTTCCTACAGGCATTAATTCTTAAAAGCTATACTGAATGCTTTAGTTTGATGTTTTCTGCCTTATCTTCCAGCCATCTAAAAATGCAGAATGGTAAAAAGGATAGAAAAATACAAAGAAGAAAGTAATCAAAAGGCCACGGAAAATCTTGCAATGACTTAACCAAGTAAAGAGTGGGCGGCTATCCATGGTATAGCAGATGAAGAGGTTTCAGGTGTTGTCTGACTTCTAACCTACAGGATCTTGTCCCCTCTACTGCCACCTAAGACCTTTCTGTGTCCTCCTTCACAGTCTGCTGGGGACAAGGTCAATACCTGCGCACGTCCGAACCACCTATGACTAACACTAAGACTCCATCCGGTACGTTTGCCACTAATTATTTTCTGTTATTTAAAAACAACAACAACAACAACATGAAAACTGCATGAACTATGGAATATCCTCAAAGTAGAGGACAGAAACATTACAAATCAATCCTGCCCGGACAGGAAGGAACTGCTATCCCAGAATAAATGATCCAATACATGAAAAAAGTTAAAATGCTGGAATGTCCCATTCTAGTATACTGAACTTAGTTCACCAACTCCTAAACATGAGAATAAGTGGTTGTAGGAATCAGGGGGTCAAAGACCTACCTGTAACAGGCTGCATATCTGAGAAAACATGGATTCATGATATATAATGTAACACAGAGAGGTAAACATTAATAAACCTTCGTGAGCTTGGAAATCCAGCGTGGTGGTACCAAATGCCACAGATCTGCCAAGGAGAACCAGACAATCTTCTCCTCCCAACCCCGAGAAAATACTCTTACTATTCAGTCAGTGCATCAGAATCCCCAAGTCAAAGAACAGCTGCAACAGTAAAAGTTGCAACAAGTAGCAACTATGTCCACAAACCAGCAGGGAGTTTTTACACGAACAAATGGAAAAGACAATTCATCCTGCACTGGTTTTTCTGCCAGCATCAACCAACGGCCACTAATAAAAACACTGCCTTAGAATAGTATAGCAGTTTACTATTTTCAAAGCACTCTGACATATTTCAAAGCAAATGACAATCAACAGGGAGAAATAAACCAATGGTGGGAATCTTATATCTAAAATACAGATTTGGGGAAACTAAACTTTTAAGAGAAAAAAAGCATTAGGAATTGAATTCATTATAGTCTTTCAATAACTGCACAGCCTAGTGTAAAAGAGCTTAATAATAAAAACAGGTGTGACATGCCCCAACAAATGAGCATACAAGGAGAAACTACAGTCATCTGCAGTTTGTTTTCCAAAAAAAAAAAAAAAACAAACAAGCAAAAAAAACTAAGGCTGTTTCTTCAACTGTGGCTTTAAAACAGATTCCCCATCCATTCTTCTGCCCCAAAAAGTTCAGGAATATGCACACACTCATTAGTAACAATGACTCATAACCTATTTAGAGATTTTTTTTGATTAACAACAATTTGAAAAGCAAATTATCTTTGAGTGTCAAGCTTGTTAAACATTCAAACCTTAAGGTGGAAATTATTTTAATTAGAACTTAATTTACCTGAAATCAGGAGCACACAAAAGAAGTTATTTTTACAGAGGGATGGGGAGGAAGAACTGGATGAAATGAAGTCTCTGATCAGCTAGGGACAATATGAGGGAAAAAAGGAAAGCAAAATGTAAACTTTGTATGACTCCTTAAAAACTCGCAGATAAAACAGACATCAATCATTACCCAGAAGGTCTGGGAGTTATCAGTAAAGAGGCCAACACTGCTCCTCAAGACATTCTGTAAATGACACCAAGCGACACAATGATTAACTGCATGGCCCCTGGTTGCGAGTCAATAGGGGGGCAGTTCCTACACTGCTGCTGACATCTTTGTTAGGCTATCACCCCTGAAATTGGGAATGGCTGCCCAGTTGAATATCCCATGCAGATGTCTGCTATAGTAAAGAATCTAGCCAGTGGCTAGTTACTGATAAAATAAATGAAGGGCCAGAGAAACATGCATCAGGGAACATAAAGAACTTGAAACAGCCATTAGTGCTTATAGAGGCTTCAGAGATTCAAATAATTCTCACAGAAGAAATCCTGAAGACCATCTATTCAAAGTCAGTAAATTAAACTCCAGAAATTCAGGTTCCCTTTCTCCACCTCACGGTGTAAACAGCTCAACTGTGACACAGTACAGCTGTGCAAGGGCCCAGCAGTGTTACCGTTCACCAATAAAACGGCGCGGCTGTGCAGCAGCACCTCTGCGGGCGGCCCCTCTTGGCCTAGGCAGCCCTGCTCCACGCTGCTCCATTCTGCTCCACACTGCTCCATGCTGGGCGGGGCTGGTCAGCTCCATGCTGCCCTGCCCTGCTCTGCCTGCTCTTCTCAGCTCTGCGCCAGTGAGACATCTCTGGTGTTTCATCTTCAGTGTTTCAGCTCCAGCCAAAAAATTTAATCTTCATTCTTAGGTGGAAAGAGAAAGTGTGCTCTCTGAGCCAGAGGGGAGCTGACTTACACAGACAGAACTTCCTGTCCCCTTGGTCACTGACTGGTTCGTCCTGCCTAGGACTCCAAATCCCTGCAGTTTGATTGGTCTAAAGGACACTGTACTCACCTGTCACACTGCAACTACTCTGAGTGGCTGCTGGGACCACAGCTGCACAGCTCCAACTGCACAGGACAAACCTCAATCCTACTGGATGAAACAGGATTTCAGGGACTCCACTGTGAGGACTAACTCACGGGGCAGGCATGCAGCACAGGCAGGCAGTTCAGTGCAGCAGACAGACAGCCTAGCACAGGGTTCTCCCTCAAGTGCAGTTGGCGTGAGAGGGCCCCAGGTAGAACTGGCTGATAGGTTCTGCTTTTTCACAGACATACTGGGTTTCCAGAGACCGGATCCTAGAATCTGCATTAGGGGTCCTTCAGTTAATTTTATTTAGCCTGCAGCCCAGCTGTTTAATGGTCAGGTATTTACATAAGAAAAGTGAGCACAAAAATTAAACCCCCAAAATGACATGATTTCCCTTTCTGAAATGATCAATAATTCAAGCAAAAGAAATAGCACTAAATGAACTGTATTAAAATTGTGTATATAGCCATTGTTTGATCCTATAGCTCAGAACTGATCAATTCAAATACATAAGCGTTGTTCATTGGCTGTAATGTGGTTAATACAAGGCCCAAGTGAAAGAAAACAGTAACATTACTAACAACCATAACCTCTGCCTAGTTGCCTGACACTGTACAAATAAGGTGCTCACTGTGGGAAGAGGAAGCAAAACCATGATGTCTTTAAGATACGCACACGGGAGAAGTTCTATTTTCACAGCACAGAGACCTGGCAATCTGAAAGAAGAAAAACCACCATTTATTCTAACTTGTTCATTTGGGACTTCCTGGGTCTGTGGGGGCAAACTGTCCTCATGGAGACGATACCAGCATTGCTGCATTCACATTGCTACGAAACACACTGCTTGACGTACCTCAACACGAGGTTCACTTACTTCTCCACTAGTATTTATTTTAAATGCTTATGGACTCTATCACAGTCAGCAGACTGTCGTAGCTCCTACAGCACATAATGCAGTACACCACAACTGTAACCACTCTCGCTGGCATTGGTCTGCTTACACAAAACACCCCAGAAAACTCCACAGCATTTCATGTATCTACATATGTGCACTTAAAGAGCATGCACTTCAAATATCTGTGATCCAGAACACTTACAAGAACCCAACAAGGTTTTAATTTGGAGGCTAAAAGGTTGCTCATTCTACATATAAAAAACAAAGCTTATCTGGGCTACCAAATGATTAATTTGGATCTCAAGTTATATTTTCATCTGAACTTTACCCAGCTGTTCCCCAAAATATGTAATGTCTTACTTTTATTCACTAAATCCCATCAAAAGTTTTTATTTCATAATAATACATTTCAAATAAAATATAGTATACTTAAAGAATCTGAGTTTTTATCTGGGTAAGCCACAAGTGTTTTGACTCACTTGGCAGTTTTGCGGCTTGAAAATTTAAATGACATGAATTGTATGTAGGGTAATGAAGAAATGTCCCCTGGGGCACCAGCATGTAGCTATGCTCAAGGAAACTCACATTTCATTAAAAATGAACAAAATCACTGCCTCAGCTAAACCAGAAAAATACCACGGGAGGTATTTTACTTGATACCAAGGATGGCATTTACCACTTATAGCATTGGACTTTTAATCTTCCACTTGGCAGAATTACTTGCCAAAGGCAAATGACTGCATGCAATAATGTGCTAAAATTTCCTGCAACTGGAAACAGGTGCTGCGACAGCAAAGCAGAAAAGCGACTCATGCAAGAGTCGAAGATGTCATCACAGCATCCTTGGAACCCTCACTAAACACACTACAGGATGTGTCCAAAACGGTGTGCCTGTCCTGGCTGGTGTGGCTCAGTGGATTGAGAGTGGGTCTGCGAACCAAAGGCTCGCAGGTTCCATGCGAACTGCAGGTTCACAGTCAGAGCACATGCCTGGCTTGCAGGCCAGATTCCCCAGTAGGGGGTGCATGAGAGGCAACCACATATTAATGCTTCTCTCTCCTTTCCTTCCCCTCTCTAAAAATAAATAAGTAAAATCTTTTTTTTAAGTGTGCCTTATCTCACTTGCACCAAATGAATTCTGCATTATTGAAACACAAATATTAGACTAAAACTACTGATAATGTGACAGGTGTCCTTAGCTTGAAAATTGTATGTTACAGCCCTAGTGGGTGTGGTTCAGTTGTTTGGGCACAGTCCCTCAAAGCGGAAGGTTGACGGTCTGACCCCTGATCAGGCCACATGCCTGGGTTACGGGTTCAGTCCCCAGTCTAGGTGTGTAAACCAATCGACATTTCTCTCTCACATAGATGTTTCTCTCTCTCTTTCCCTCTCTGAAAACAATATTTTTAAAAAAATATGTTGCAGATAATATATATATGTAATTTTTAATCCTCATCTGATGAGGCAGAAACATCGATGTAAGAGAGAAACATCAATCGGTTGCCTCTCACATGCACCTTAAATGGGGACTGAACCTGCAACCCAGGTGTGTGCCCTGACCAGTGATTGAACCTGCAACCTTTTGGTGTCCAGGATGACACTGTAACCAACTGAGCAGCCTGGCCGGGGCTGCAGATTTTTTTTTTGAGAGTGCAACATTTTCATAATGCTACACAAGCCACTTAAGATTTATTTCAAACATATGCAGTGCTCTCTGAGGTCCAAAATTATTAATCTTACGTGAAGAAGCCACAGGGGTGATAAACTGAGGCACTAAATGAGGGCAGAAAGAATTAGGGAATATACTCTAGCTTTATGGGGGCAGAGGGAGATGGGTACGTGATTTAAATGATTTTAAATAAAAATCATTAAAATCTTGAAGAACAATGTCTCTTATTTACCTCATCTTGTCCACTCTTCTTCCTCAAGAAACAATTTTTATAAGAGAACTACAATAGTACTACTCCCCAAAATCCCAAACCCTTGTCTAATCAAGAAAAAAAGGGTCAAACTCAAGCTGAGTTTGAGGGGCATTCTAAAAAATAGCCTACCAATATTAGTCAAAACTGTGGAGGTTATCAAAATGATGGGAAGTCTGAGAAATTGTCACAACCAAGTCCAAGGAGAATTAACAACCAAAGGGAACTTGATATCCCAGAACAGAAAAAGAACATTAGGAAGAAACTACAGATTCAAATAAAGTGTAAACCTTAGATAATAATTTGCGCATCAATATTGACTGGTTCATTACATACAACAAATGTACCGTACTAATGTAAGATGTTAACAAAAGGAGAAATTAGATACAGGGTAAAGGGAAACTCTCTGTACTACCCTGAATTCTACTACTGAACGTGATTTAAAATGCTACTCAAACTGGATTAAACATAAAAGAAATGTATTGGCTCATAAAACTGAAAATACCTGAGGGCTGGTGTGTCTCACTTTAAGCACAGAGATAGATGTAAAGGGTTCAAACGGCTTCGGAAAGGTGTCTCTCCATTTGTTAGCTTTACTTTGCTCTCCACATATTGGCTCTAGTCTTAGTTTTCATGCAGTTTTGCTATATTTGTTTTAAAAATGAAAGCTTGTTCTGCCCTGGCTCGTGTAGCTCGGTGGATTGAGCACAGGCCTGCGAACCACAGTATCGTGGTTGGATTCCCAGTCAGGGCACATGCCTGGGTTGCAGGCCAGTTTCCAGCAGGGTACCCATGAGAGGCAACCATACATTGATATTTCTCTCCTTCTCTCCTTCCCTTCCCCTCTAAAGATAAATGAATAAAATATTTTTAAAAATTCAAAAACTCTTTAAAAAACAAAAATAAAAATAAAAATAAAAATGAAAGCTTGTTCCAAAGTGACTGATAAATTAGGGAACAATCTGAACACAGTATGAATTTTGCATTTGCTTATGCATGATTTCATCTGATGGAAGCACTAGGTCAGAAGTCAGCAAACTTGTTCTGAAAGGACCAGATAGTAAATACTGTATGGTCTCTGACACAATTACTCAATGATGCCTTTGTGGAAGGAACAGCCAGAGCCAACAGTAAATAAGTAGGTAGGGATGTTTTCAAATAAAACTTTAGTTGCCCTGGCTGGTGTAGCTCAGTGGATTGAGCGCGGGCCTGCGAACCAGAGGATCGCGGTTCGATTCCCAGTCAGGGCACATGCCTGGGTTGCAGGCTGGTTCCTTGCAGGCCAACTACCAGCAGGAGACGCACGAAAGGCAACCATACATTTGTTTCTCTCCCTCTCTCCTTCCCCTCTAAATATAAATAAATAAATAAAATCTTTAAAAAAAAAAAAAAACTTTAGTTAACCAAATACAAGCAGGCCCTTGGCTTGTCGCTCAGGTACTGAGTGAATGCAGAAAAGCGCACCCAGCTGCACCAAGCCACACAGAAATGCCAAGAATGCACGAGGACATCTAGTCCACGGGTGGTGTTCCAACTCTCTGATTCCTCATCAGCCCCCTTCCATCACTCTCAACTCACAGGCTATAGCCCTTGCTACCACAAGGTGGCCACAGTCCCCCACCATCTCTTCTCATATCCCCAAGAGACTCAGTTTAACTGAGAAAGGTTAGATTTCTTATCAACTTCTGAATTAATCACTGCATCCAAAAGACGTATAATGTGCTGACTGGCTGGAGATCCTTGCAACAGGGAGATGGAGTCCCTACCTGCTCCCTAAGGAACAAAGACTGGGATGGAAAAGGACTCCAAGCAAAAGTCAAGGGAGAGAGAGAGGAAGAGAGAAAGGTAGAGGGAAAGGGAGGGAGAAAGAGAAGGAAACAAATATCTACAATGTCTACCTACAGCAGTGACAGAGTAGCATCGCTTCGAGTGTGATTATGCAAACTTGACAATACCTATTCAGTATTGGGTGTAATCAGAAGTAGTTCAAAGACATGAATTTTCAATACAAAGGGGCTTCAAAAAAATCTAACTGTGTATTTCACCTGGTACTCAACTGAAAAGAAAAAAAAACAGCAGCAGCAAAGCCATTTCATTGCTGGAAAAAATATGCAGAATTCAGTAAAAATGGCATGTTTTAATTCTGTTCTTTATAGAAAATTTAAAGCGTTATCAAGGATACTTTTGAGTAGGCATTACGTTTACCTTGACCAGTGACTTCAGAACTAACCCACGGAGTAAGAAACAAACACAGAAACAGACACAGGGGGGCTGCCAAAATGAGGAGACAAAGAAACATGGCCCCAATGAAAGAACAGATCAAGACTCCAGAAAAAAAGCTAAACCAAATGGAGATAAGCAATCCATCAGATAAAGAGTTCAAAACACTGGTTATAAGGATACTCGAGGAACTTAGTTCTGACCTCAGCAGCATAAAAAAGATCCAGTCAGAAATGAAGGATACACTAATTGAAATAAAGATATATTTACAGGGAAACAACAGTAGAGTGGATGAAGCTGAGAATCGAATCAATGATTTGGAGCAAAAGGAAGCAAAAAAAACACCAATCGGAACAAGAAGAAAAAAGAACACACACACAAAAAAACAAGGATAGTGGAAGCAGCCTTTGGGAGAGCTTCAAGCATTCCAACACTTGCATCATAGGGGTGCTTGAAGGTGAAGAGAAAGAGTAAGAAATTGGAAAATATTTGAAAAAATAATCAAAGAAAACTTCCCTAATTTGGTGAAGGAAATAGAAATGTAAGTCTGGGAAGTAAATTCCCAAACAGAATGGATGCAAAGAGGCCCATTCCAAGACACATTATAATTAAAATGCCAAAGGTTAAAGATAAAAAGACAATCTTCAAAGCACCAAGAGAAAAGCAGTTAGTTACCTACAGGGGAGTTCCATTTAGACTCTCAGCTGATTTCTCAAAAGAAACTTTGCAGGCTAGAAGGGATTGGCAAGAAATATTCAAAGTCATCAAAAGCAGGGACCTACAGCCAAGATTGCTCTACTCAGCAAAAATATCATTTAGGATCAAAGGGAAGATAAAGAGTTTCCCAGACAAAGAAAATTTAAAAAAAACTAAAGGATTTCATTATCGCCAAACCATTATTATATGAAATGATAAACGTGCTTATTTAAGAAAAAGAAAATCAAAACTATGAACAATAAAATGGCAATAAATACATATCCATCAACAATTGAATCTAAAAAACAAACTAAGCTGAGAAGAAGGACAGAGACAAAATCATGGATATGGGGAGTATTTTGATGGTTGCCGGATGGGAGGGAGCTGTGGGAGAATGGGTGAAGAGGTGGGGGAATTAGGTACAAATACACAGTTACAGTTAGCCAGGGGGATGTAAAGTATTGTCCAGGAAATGGAATAGCCAAAGAACTTGTACACATGACCCATGGACATGAACAATGGTGTAGAGATTGCCTATGCCTAAGGAAAGGGGGGTACTGGGATTGGAGGGAGGATAGGGTGAAAACTCAGGACAACTGTAATACCATAATCAATAAAATATAATTTTAAAAAACAAATTGTTGGTAATTAAGACACCATTCACATGTAACAGGTATGTGGAAGGAATATGACTTTGATTTTCCTTAAATCATGTTTATAGTAACTTCATACATTGTTTAAGGAAAGTTTTTCTAATTATACTTTGTACTACTGGCTCAAATATCCAACATTCTGAATTACTTAAAAGCTAATTAATACATTTTTACACTGTATGACAATAAACTCTAGCCACCGTGACTACCATGGCACAGCCCAGTGACTGTGGCAGTAACTACCAACTGAGGACTGGAGGTGTGCAAAGCCAGCGAGGGCACAAAAGGGAGCAAGTACAGTGAACAGGCTATCGGCTGGTTTGGGGCCACGGGAAATGAATCATATCTGAATCCCTTAAAATGTCAGTATTTTTAAAAATTAAGTTACTTAAAGATTTTAATTTGTATCACATTGACTAGAACAGACAGCGTGGTAAGAGATATGTATACATAATATTAATGTAGCCAAATAACAAGCAACAAAAATATTTTTAGCTGTGAAATGAAATATCAGACTAGCTGCTAATAAAGAATCAGAACATCAGGTGGCAGTCTTGTGAAAGAAATAATTACTATAACATATTGGCTGAGAGCAGGAACCTAAAGTTTAACATTATACTGTTTGGCCAATCCAGATTATTTTATAAAATATACTTAAAAACACATTATTTTTTCCAAACCTACAATCCGTATCCTTAAGGAAATGCTTCAGATGCTACTAAAAAATGCAATTGAGCCCTGGCTGGTGTAGCTCAGTGAATTGAGTGCGGGCCTGCGAACCACACAATCGCTGTTCGATTCCCAGTCAGGGCACATGCCTGGGTTGCAGGTTAGTTCCCAGTGGGGGACACACCAGAGGCAACCATACATTGATATTTCTCTCCCTCTCTCCTTCCCTTCCCCTCTAAAGACAGAAAAAGAAATAAAATCTTTAAAAAATACAATTGTTTTGGGACCTGGATAAAAAAGTCTGCACTCTCCTTAATCTCTCCCATTTGAATTTACAGTGAAAATCCAAGTAAAATATGTAATAAATGATGCAATTGTCTGTATTCCATAACATAATTACTGGTTTGTTCTATTTACTGTGTTTTCAATTTGCTTTCAAAACACCTTCAGTAAAAGCATCTTTCTAGAAATGATGGTAAAGTAACTGTTTAATTTTGGCATTTTTGTCCTCTGCAAGCTAAATTTGAGATTTCAAATTAAACAAGAAAATACTTTAAAAATAACATTTCACAAGTATATGTTTCAGAGTAAAACTTTTTTAAAAATAAGATTAAACAATCTTTAAACTATTTCAAATAATGTATCAAATGCTGCATTTCAAATCAATTCAATGATTGGTTAACTTGTAAAATATAAGAATGTAATGAATAGAGCCTAAAAATATAGTAATCGATACTATAAAATAATTTTTCATAGTTATACAGCACATAAATATTTTATGGTTCCTGTGCAAATATTTACTCTGTTGTGTTGATGTTGTTGTTTTATAGTAAGAAATTCTCCCCCATTTTTGACAGCTATTAAATATGTAGCTAAGAGTTATGTTTTCTGGTTACAGATAAAACCTCAGTAGAAAAGCACTTTTCTGTTAAATTAAATACACTAACAAGCAAGCAGCTCAGAGTAAATCCAAAATAGCTGGAATATTATTTCCATTGGCAAATATAACCATATTCTACTGTCAGCAAACCAAATATATGCACCATATTTTTAGGACTATAAGGCATACCAGATAATAAGATGCATCTAGGTTTTAGAGAAGGGAAATAGGAAAAACTTTGAAGCAAAAAATGTGGTCAAATATTTAATAACCTGTGACCCCATCTTTAATAACCTGGCCACACACACACACACACACACACACAGTGAGCCAGGTAAGCTACATTTGGACTTTAAGATACACCTCTATTTTCCTCCCAAATCTGGGGGGTGCATCTTATAGTCTGAAAAATATGGTAACTTTACATTTTAAAAACCTAGAAAAGCCCTGCTTTTGGTAATGGTGAAAGTGTTTGTATTTTTTCATCAAGTTATATATTTCCAAGAAGTTAAGAACCATCAACCATGGACAAAATATAACGAGAGGCAGACACCTAAGGAAGGGATATACTGGTTTGGCCCAGAGACAACTCTGAAGGGTTACCCCATGTCAGAACTTTCTACAGCTTAGCTCCTTCTTGAGATTTCATCACAGCTCAACCTTTTCTACCCATTTCTCTCTTCCCTTCCTTTTTCTTCCCCTCTCTTCTACAGATACCAATAATATCCTAATAAACTTTCTTCAAGTGAATCTCTCTGTTCCACTGAGTCTTCACTAGCAACAAAAAGCCAGCCAACCTATCAGGGATTCAACCTTTTAAAATACGACCACACTCACGGGTGACATCCACATTGCTAAGCCTTCCCCCCGTGAGGACAATTCCCATAGGGAAGCAGTGTCAGGAGTTCAACAGAGAGCCGGTCTTATATTGTGGAAGTGTCAAACGATAGTTCACAATCACCAAAGTGGGTGTAAATGTGACGGCAGAAACCTCTGAAAAAGGAGGGCTACAGAGGAAACCTGCACCCTACAATAAGCTCATTTCAAATCCCCTAACTCATGTGCACAGCAGACTCCTGGGAGCTCAGTGAAAGCAACAGCTGGAACGATGCAAGAGGCTGAGCTGGTATCTTAGCTACTGCCCACCATCGGGGAAACAGAATGTTCTGTTTGAGCCAAGCCAAGTTAAACTGCTGGGCAAAAAGCTCAGACTTTACACTGCACACCTTAAAAGTAAAAAGCATGTCCCAGGATTAAGGAGTCTCCTTGGTCTAGAGCAAAACCAACTCACCCTGACATAGTATAAAACCAAGGTACCAAATGTTCAATGTGATCAACCAATAATTTAACTACCAGAAGCAAAATTAACAGAAAGGTAACAGAAGATAAGTTCTCTATAATGAATCATCCATAATAAGTGGAATACAACAAAAAATTACTAGGCCAAAATTACTAGGCCATAAAGAGAAAAAGCTGACAATGGAAATAAATCATGCAATGACCCAGATATTGCAATTAGCAGGTAGTTTAAATATAGACTAAACACTCTAATTAAAATGCAGATACTGCCAAACTTGATAAAGAAGTGTAGACCCTGAAAAAGAAGATGAAGACACCTACTAAGTGTTCCTGGTAGCTAACTGGGAAAGGGAAGGAAAAGGAAAGGGAAGGGGAAGGGGAAGGGGAAGGGAAAGGAAAGGAAAGGGAAGGGAAGGGAAGGGAAGGGGAGGGGAGGGAAGGGAAAGGGAAAGGGAAAGGGAAAGGGAAAGGGAAAAGGAAAAGGAAAGGAAAGGAAAAGGAAAGAAAGAGAAACCCAAAGAGCTTAGCAGCCATTTCTATACAGGGCCTCTCATGCAAACTGCACTTTGGCGAGAGGCCTGCACTGCACTAAGCTGCCTGCCTGCTCTGTGCTCCTGCCATCTGAGCCAGACCTTATAAAGGAGTTCCTGGAATTGCATTTCACCCAATAGGACTGAGGCTTCCCTGTAAAATTGGAGTTGTGCAGCCATATTCCTATCAGCGTCTTTACAAACAATAGTGGTTCCATTCTGACTAATCAGGACAGTGCCTTTTGACCAATCAAACTATGAGAATTTTAAGTACTTATTTACATGAGGACAGCCCACCAGGGACCAGGGACCAGGGATTTCTGTCTATGTAAGTCAGCTCCCCTCTAGCTCAGAGAGCACACCTTCCCTTTCCTACACCAACTGACAACTGTGTTTTCCCAGGTGGAGCTGAAACACTGAAGATGAAACACCAAAAATGACTCATCAAACCAGAATAGAGAAAAGCAGGGCACAGCAAAGCAATGCAGAGCAGAACAGAGTTGTCCACTGATGAACACTTAGGTTGCTTCCATATCGTGGCCATTGTAAATAATGCTGCAATAAACATATGGGTCTGTCCAGAAGGTATCCAGCCATGTAATTACAAAAATAGAGACATTTATTGAAGATACAAGATACAAGAAACACTGAATATGGGACAATGACACCTCCATTGCCTTCAAAGAAGTGACAACCTCACAGTTCTCTCTCACAATCTGTCTCCATCAGCTGCCCTGTCGTATTTTCCTGAATCTCATCAATGGTCTGAAATCTCTTCCCTTTCAAAGGTGATTTTAATTTGGGGAAAAGCTAGAAGTCATGGAGTGCCAAATCTGGGGTGTAGTGGGGCTGAGTCACCTGGGTGATTTGCTGTTTCGCAAAAAACTCTGCACAAGACATGATGCATCAGCAGGCACATTGTGGTGATGAAACTGTGGCCTTCTGAATCATCCCAATAGTTTCCACAGAGAAATGTCCAAGCTTACCGCAAAATCTGATGCAGATTTGTTGCCCTACTCGCTCATTTTGAATGTGACGGCCACACAATACATATGATCACTCAATGGCATCTACCACCCAGTGACTAGTACAGCGAAGTCGTCATTTTTCACACATGCGCATTCCAGTCCACTCTCCTTGGCTACCAGGTTACACCAATATCACACAAAACGCCATTTTATTAACAATGGCTGGACTTTTTCCAGACAGACCTCATAGATTTCTTTTCAATTTAGTGTTTTGGGTTTCTTTCAATAAATACCTAGAACTAGAACTGCCTTGTCTCTTTTTATAACTTTTGTTTTAAAGTCTGTTTTGTCTGGTGTAAGTATTGCTGGCCCAGATTTTTTTGTTTTGTTTTCCCTTTCTTGTAATATGTTTTCCCATCTTTTTACTTTCAGTCTGTCTTTTGATCTAAAGTGGCTCTCTTAATGACAGCATATGTAAGGGTATTGTTTTCTTAGCCATTCAGCCACCTTGTCTTTTTATTAGATTGAAGCATTTAATTCATTCACATTTAAAGTGATTGTTGATAAAGATGTAGTTATTGCCATTTTATTATTCATATTTTGGAGGTTTCTTCTTTTTCTTCCTCTTCTTCTTCAAGAAGACCCTTTAACATTTCTTGTAATACTGATTTGATGGTGATGAAGTCCTTTAGCTTTTTTTTTTTGTCTTGGAAGTTTGTTACCTGTCCTTCAATTCTAAATGATAGCTTTGCTGGGGAAGGTAACCTTGGTTGTAGGTCCTTGCTTTTCATCACTTTGAAATTCCATGCCAATTCCTTCTGCCCTACAAAGTTTCTGTTGAGAAATCAGTCAACAGTCTTATGGGAGCTCCCTTTGTAGGTAACTAACTGCTTTTCTCTTGCTGCTATTAAGATTGTCTTTAACCTTTGACATTTTAATTAAGATGATTCTTGGTGTGGGACTCTGCACTCCCTGGAATTGTTTGCCTATTTCCTTCACCAGGTTAGGGAATTTTCTGTCATTATTTCTTCAAATAGGCTTTCAATTCCTTGTTCTCTCTCTTCCCTTTCTGGTACCTCTATGATGTGAATGTTTTTACTTTTGAAGTTTTCCCAGAGGCCCCATACACTATCCTCATTTTGGGACATTCTTCTTTTTGCTTTTCTGATTGGGCATTTTCTGCTTCCTTATTTCCCAAGTTACTGATTCTATTCTCTGCTTTGTGCAGTCTACTAATTGATTTCCTCTATTCATTTTGATTACTGTTTTCTTCATTTCCCACTGGCTATTTGTTTTCTGTCTCCATTTTCATGTTTCTTAACTCTTTCTTGAAGTTCTTACTGTTATTAATGAGCATCCTTATCACCAGTTTTTTAAAGTTTCCATCTAGTAGACTGCCTATCTCCATTTTGTTTAGTCTGGCTTTTTTTTAAACTTTTTTTCTGTCATTTGTAACGTTTGTTTCTTCATTTTAGCTGCCTCCTTGTGTTTGTTTCTATGTATTAGATAGAGCTGCTAAGACTCCTGGTCATAGTAGAATGGCCTTATCTAGTACAGGTCCTGTGGGGCCCACTGGCAAAGTCTCCCTAGTCACTTAAAACAGGGGCTACAGGTATGTCCCTTGAGTGGGTTGTGCATGCCTTCCAGTTGTAATAAAGCCTTGATTGCTGTTGGCACATCAATGGGAAGAATTGACCCCAGGCTAACTGCTTGTAAGAACTGGACATACCTACAGAGGAGGAGCTGTTGTACAGGGGCAGACCCCACAGAGCAGGATTCAGTTTAGTACAGCTCTGGTCCTACTGAGTCTGCCCTGTGAGTGTGTCCTTTGTGGAGGTGGTTGGTTGGTGCTCTGATGTGGTTTGAGGACAGCCATTGGGTGTGTCAATTCTGGGGCCTCTTGGGAGGTGCAGGCCTAAATCAGGCACTGCCTGTGCCCTGTCCAGGGCTACCTGGTATGAGCTACAAAATGATGTGCAGTTGGTTGCCACTTGTGCTGGGCTTCGATGTGCCTGAAAGAAGAGAGCTGTGAACTGAAGCCAACGGCCACTATTGCTGGGCTTGGGGCTGCCTATTAGCAAGAGGTATGGGGTACACCGAGGCCAGATGCTGCTTGTTTCAGGTTTGTGAACTGTTGTAAGATTTTTTAAATGTCTACAGCATGAGCCAAGAAAAGCTGTTTGTATGGATAACCACTGAAAATGGCTTGGGTGGGCCCAAAAGTTGAGTAGGGAACACCAGGGTGTGGTAAATGGCATTAGCCAAGTTAATAGAGATTCAGATATGGCATCAGCAGCATCTGTGGTGGGAGGGTGTAGCAAGAACGTGCATTCTGCCAGCTCTCCTGTCGGGGAGAAATCTGCCTCTCTAGCCCTTGTCCTGAAGCCACACGATTCAATTCCTCCCATATGTCCCTTGGGCCTTCCAAGTCACTGCCTCAGTGCTGGAGCTCTGAGCAAGTGAGTCTTTCAGCAAGTAAGCCCATGCATGGGCTCTTTAAGAGGAATACCTGCAATTCCAACAGCCCTCCATCTGACTCAGCCACAGTGCCCACTAGTTTTCAGAGCCAGAAGTTATGGGGACTTCCATTCTCAGCACTGGAACACTGGGCTGGGGAACCTGGTGTGGAGCTGGGATCCCTTGCTCCTCAGGGGGGAACCTTCTCAGCAGAGAACCCTCCCAATTCAACCACCACACTGGGGGTGGGCCCAGCCCTTTCTGCATCACCACCCCACCAACCAGTCTGGACCTGGCTTCTTCTGCGTGTACTCAGTGCAGCTAGACTGCAGGTGGTTCTCAATGAAGGCAGTTTTATAGTTCAGTTGTAATTCTGATGTGATCATGGAAGGAGGCAAGTACAGCATTTGCCCACTCCACCATCTTGACCAGAAGCCTAACTTTATTCAATCTTGGGCCACATATCTATTTAATATTCTGTGTGATGAAATGGGAAGTATGCATAAAAGCCCTTCAGACTTCAAAACACAACATATGGTTGTCTTGAGGAAATCACTTGAATCATAAAATACAAGATGAACAAGCCTCATTTTTTACTGACTACCAGGACAGACCATCCAAACAGAAAACCCATTAGGAAATGTGAGCCTTAACTGACACTTTAAACCAAATGGACGTAATCAATGTTTACAGAGACTTTACCCCAGAACACCAGATTATACATTGTTCTCTACTGCACATGGCACACTCAAGGATAGTCCATATTTGGACACAAAACTGGCCTCAACAAAGTAACTGAAATCACACCAAGCATATTCTCTGACCACAATACTTTGAAAAGGAAAATCACCTGCAAAAAGAAAGCAGAAAAAAATACTAATACGTGGACACTAAACAACATGCTACTGAATAGTGACTGGGTAAAAGAAGAAATAAAAGAGACCAAAAGGTACAGACATCAGAGACAAATGAAAATGATAATACTACATATCAAAATTTGGGGGAAATAGCAAAACTGGTAATTAGAAGAAAGTTGATATCACTACAGGACTATTCAAGAAACCAGGAAAATTTCAAATAAATAACCTAATCATTCACCTTAAAAAGAACTAGGAAAAAAAAAAGAACAAACAAAGCTCAAAGTTAGGAGAAGGAAGAAAATAATAAAAATTAGAGCAGAAATTCATTGAATACCATTTTTATTTCAGATGTCCAGCACACAAACTATAGTTACTCAAACTATGGTATATGGCAGATATTTTCTCAAAAATGAAGTGAACCGGTTACTTCAAGGAAAACAATGATCAGTATTTGTGGTGATAAAATTTGAACTTTTGAGTAAAGTTAAATTTCTGGAAAATTTGTATCTGAGAGTGGGCTTGACAGCTTTTCTGATGAGATTAGTGATGATATTAACAAATGTCTCAGGGGGCCAAATTCAGGGTGTCAACCAGGCTAGGCTCTCACCTGTCAGCTCTGGGAAGAATGTGCTTCCAATTGTATTCGAGTTGTTGGCCAAAGTCACTTTCTTGCAGTTGTAGGGCTGAGGTTCCCATTTCCTTGCTGGCAGTCAACCAGGGGCTACTCTCAGCTTCTAGAGAATACTCACTATTCTCATGGCATGTCCCCCTTCTATCCCTGAGCCAGCAACGACACACCTAACCTCACTTCCCCTTCTGTCTCACCAGCCTTAGAAAACTCTCTTTTTAAGGGCCCCTGTCATTAGATTGGATGAACCCAGATAATCTCCTTATCTTAAGGTCAACTGATTTGGGCCTTTCATTACATTTGCAAAAATCCCTTCACAGTAGTACCTGAATTAGTGTACCCTGGGGACAGGAATCACAGGGGGACATCTTTAGAATGTTGCCTACTACACTTCTCAGGGGCTGCTCCTAGGCCAATGACTGAGTGCCGGAGGGATATAAAGGCAAGTCTGTTCCTGGGAAGACACATGTGACTCCCCCAGCTGGTGACTTTGACTCACTGGCTCCCCACTGGCATTGTCAAAACTTGGAGAACTACCCAACAATCTGACCTTTTCCTACCCAACTTTCTTTACTTCCTTCTCTCTTCCACAGGATTCAGGTCTGCACAGCTATCTTCCAGCTAGAGGGATACAATTGTTCTCCCCTATGGTATGAATTACTCAAGTATATATTCAACAAAGCTTATCAAGCTGTGTACTTAAGACATGCCTTTTACTATGTGTATAAAGTTTTACTTCAATTAAAATATGCTAAATAAATATTAATGCTACTAATAGAGAGCCCTTATCTTTTGTAAATATACATTATGCATTGAAACAGTTACTGATGAAATGATATAATGACAAGGATTTGCTTCAAACAATCCTGGCTTGGTGGCAGTGGCTTTGGAGAAAACAAAATTGGACACACGATAAAGACTGCTGAAGCAAGGTGAGGGGAACAGGGGAATTCATCACATTCTACTCTCTACCTTTGCATATATTTTTAAATGTCCATAATAAAAAGATATTTAACCAACTCTTAGCAGTGGATAGAGAGTAACAGGAATTCTAATACACAACTGGTTTGAGCATAAATTGGTAAAGCCCCTGCAGAGACTAATTTGTCTAAATCTACCAACACCGAAGCTGCACATACCCTTCAACCCAGCTATTCACGTTTAAAACACCCTAAAGCACTCACACACGTGCACAGGAAACATGTACAAGACTGTTTGGTGCAGCATAATTAGAAAAGAATTTGCAACAACCTAAATATCTTTGAATGAGATCATGAGTGAAGTAACTGTGTTATAGTCATATGATGAAAATATTACAGAGAAGTTAAAATGAGTATCTCCATATATTATCACGGATGAATACCAAAAATGATGGGCAAATCACTTCAACAAATATGAAATTTGTTATATAAAGTTTTAATACATACTAATGCTACATATTATTTCTGGTTAGACTTACTAGAAAGAGTATCATGAATGAGTATGGTAATGTACCCAATTCAGGATAAAGGTTACTTCTAGGTAAGAAGAAAAAAAATAATAGCAGAGGTTCAACTATGCATGTAATGATTTCTTTTTTGAAAAAAATACCCGAAACAAGATGATAAAGTACAAGAAATTAATAGAACTGGTATGTTGGTTTATGTTCCTTTTTGTACTTTCCTGATTATTTAAAATATTTCAATATTTTTTAAAAACAAAACAAAAATAAGGCTATTTCAATAGTTCAAGAGAGATTACTGTTTCATAACTGACAAGGTATCTAACATTAAAGTTCTTAAATAAGAGTTCCTTTTAAGAATCAAAAATTTCAAATGTTGCCTCGCTGATCCATGCTATTTCAGAACCATAAACTTCCTCACCCCAAAACACCCCCAGTGAAACACCGGGTGAAAAGAAAGCCCTGCTGACAACACCAGTACAACACGGACTATGCAAATGTGAATTATAACTAAACCCTAAAACGTGCTCAAAGCATTATGCCAAATCATTTTAAGATTATAAAAACACATATGTAGAATGGACACCCTGCTGTATTTTATCATTCTTCTTAAAATATACATCTGAAATAAATTTGGCAAACTGTGAAATTTTATTAAATTTAGGTGATGGGCACAAGAATGCTGTGATTCTTTATATACTCTTCTGTATATTTCTGGCCCTTTTATAAAATGAACAAAAATAAATATAATTGAAATAAGTACAGAAAGAATGGTTTAAAAAATATTGCTTCTTAGGAAATTCTTCCCCAAAGACCTCCTTACTAGTTGTTCAGAAATGAAAAATATTTAATTTTTAACCTGCTACCTAGCTAAATCTGGCAACTTTTATACAAACAAAACCATCTCTCCAGAGTGGTGTGGAGAGAACTACTCAGCATATGAACTTTACACTTTATGAACCTTACGAAGCTTTGAAAGGGAGCCTGTTGTGATAACTAGGTTCTCAAGGCAGATAAAGCAACAAAGGGAGTTGTTCCTATCTTTGATTCCCCACTTCGCCATTCCCTCCATTTTCTAGGTCAGTAAGTTCTTCACAGGTTTGGAGCACTGTCGTGCAGGGTCTCAGACCAGTAACAGTAAGCTGGGAACTGGGCCACACAGCAGGAGGTGAGCTCAAATGTAATTCGTTCAGATCATCCTGAAACCACGCCCCTGCTTACAGGTCTGAGGGAAACTTGCCTTCCATGAAACTGGTCAGTCCCTGGTGCCGAAAAGGTTGGGGCCTGCTGCTGTAGTGGGCGGAATGGTGGCCCCCAAGAAGATAAGTCCATGTCCTTACAGCCAAACCAGTGAATATTACCTCACTAAGAAAAAGGATCTTTGCAGCCGTTAGTCAGGAATCCTGGGATGAATCATCCTGGGTTTCAGGTGGGCCATGAATCCGTAACATGTGCCATTACAAGACACACGAGGAGATGACTAGGACACAGGAGAAGTCCTTGAGAAGAACAGAGGCACGAGTCAAGAGTTACAGAGCCACATGCCAAGGAACACCAGAGGCCACCAAGAGCTGAAAGGGCCAAAGCACCCTAGAATGTCTGCAGCGAGTGTGGCCCTGCGAGGCCACCAAGAGCTGAAAGGGCCAAAGCACCCTAGAATGTCTGCAGCGAGTGTGGCCCTGCGCATCTTGATTTCAGACTTCTGCCCTCCAGGACTGGAGGAGAGTGAGTTTCTGCAGTTTTAAGCCACCAAGTTTGTGGTCATTTGCCACAGCACAAAACATTAATACAACAACATCACCTTCCCAAACATTCCCCGTTACTAATTCAACTAGCCACCTAACCTGGCACCTGCCATGACTCTGCCTACTCTAGGATTCAACCCACATTTCTGTACCCTTCCCCACAATAGTGACTGAGTCCCTACACTAGATTCTGTAAGTGTAAATATGTATAACCTATTCCGAAACTTCCATCGCTGGCAGCAAAAATGCATTTGTAGCATTTTTCAGTTATCTGCTGGAATGAGCACCACGGAGCTCGGTCTCCAAGTAAGAGAAAATCCAATTCCATCCCTGGGTGATGGTAATATAAAAAACAGAACTAAGTGATATTATTGGAGTACAAAGTCTCTCGTGACAAGAAACTATAGACTTTAAAATGTAAGTGCAACATGATATAATTTACAAAATTAATCTGGTTAGCCCTGGCTGGTGTAGCTCAGTGGATTGAGCACAGGCATGTGAAGCAAAGGATTGCCAGTTCAATTCCCAGTCAGGGCACATGCCTGGGTTGCAGACCAGGTCCCCAATAGTGGATACATGAAAGGCAACCACACATTGATGTTTCTCTCCCACTCTTTCTCCTTCCCTTCCCATCTCTCTAAAAATAAATAAATAAAATATTTTTAAAAAATTAATCTGGTTAAAATGTGAAGGCTACATTAATATGTAGTTAAACCTAACATTTAACTAATGAACCAGTCATATCTTATCAATTCTAATTATACAGAAATGAAAGTAACTACGCAAAAATTCTGACAGTTAAGGTTCAACTACTTTCCTTACCTCCAATATCCGAGGCCTCGGTAAGTTCTGGCCCCACCTGTGATGCACAGTTTCAGGTTTGAATGGCACAGCCCTAATTCTACAGATGCCTGTAAAGGCAGTACAGAAGCAAGAATGCACCACAAACATCAAGAAATGATTTGCTGAACAAGGGCAGATGTCCCCGGGCAGGGGCCAGTAAAGGGACTACAAGATGAAAGACCAGGATTTATGGCCACAAAACAAGCAGCAGTGACAGAAAATGCACAAGAAAGGACTGAAGCTAGACCCTGGACCTAGCTTTCACACTTGGTGGAACAGCCCAGAACACAGATTCAAATGGAGGAACAAAAATGAGCTAACACTACTAAAATCACTGAGCAAAATCTTTGAGTCAGAGACAAAGCTTCTAAATAATACTGCTTTTTACTTTTTATTGTTTTACCATTAAGGGGCATATTTTATAAATTAAAAGCTTATACCTCCCTAAAAAAATCCAAAAGTATTTTATCAGCATATCCTGTCACTTTATCACAGAATCTCAGCATTTCTCTCCTCTGCTGCCTCCTCAGTCTGCCATCACCTTCTACCTAGACTAGCAACTGCTTCTAACATATCTCCCTGTGTCCATCCCTGCCCATCCTTGTCTGGTATTCATTACCAAAAGAATAGTGAGAGGGACCATTTCACAGTCTAAATAAACTTGTATCACTCCCCTCGTTCAATTTCTAACGGCCCTTCAGCCCACTGTCAGACGTTGGCCCCACCCACCTCACTTCCCTCTTGGTCCCCTGCCTCCCCACCACAATGGGATTTTTGTTCCAGCTGTAGACCCTGTTCATCCCTTCCCCGGTGCCCCCACGCTCACTCCCCCTGGAGTCCCAGATTTTGATGCAGCTGCCTCTTGCTCCAGATCTCACCTCTAACGGCCCTCCCCAAGGCCTTCCACAGTCGCACTAACCAAAACAGCCTCTCCAATCCCTCTTCTCTCCTAACAGTTAGAAACTGGCTGCAGACCATCCATCACCCAGCTCCCAACACCCGACCTATTCTTTACATAACACTGCAATAATTCTAAAATCCTCTTGTGTATTTATTTAGCTAGAATGTAATTCCCATGAGAGTACAAACTCTACCCGTATTCACAACACACAGAAGCAGAAACTTATTCGTTGCAGTACAGGCAGTTTGGTAAAATCATTGACATTGTTTCCTGAAGTGGAAAATTCACATATGCTATAACCTAGCAACTCATTTCCTAGGTATGTAACTGAGAGAAACCCTTATACATGTACAACAGAAAATAAGCATAAGAACACACTTATAGAAGCACTGCTCCCAATAACAAAAACTAGGGGAAACCATCCAAATGTCCATATGCAGAGGAACAAATAACTAAATTCTGGTTATAGTCCTAGAATGAAGTACACGTAACAACGTAACACGATCACTCTTAATGACAAGTAAGAATAAGGATGAATTTTAGCAATGTAATATTAAGTGGGAGAAATCCCAAAGATCATATAGAGCATCATAACCTTCTTATAAAATTTAAAATCAGGTTTTGAAAAAGTAAAATATATTTTGGAGCATATAAATGTAATAAACCTGTACTAAAAAGCAAAAAAATAATGAACATAGGAACCACTGCTTACACTATTTACAACTAGATTTTTTATTATCATTACAATAAGAATTTTAAAAGGGTAAAGTAAAAGAGATACAGCCATTTGAGAATTTCAGGCTTGCCCACATTCCCAGTTCAGCAGGAGCACAAACCTGGACCTCCGGCTCTATGGCATAAGGTTCTCCCAACAGATGCCCAAATGCTGCCCGGGGCTGCCCAAGGCTCTTTCTTCTCTCTGCGCTCTTCCTTCAAGCCCTTTCTATATGATGCTATCACTTACATGCACACATGTGTGACAGCAGACTAAGAAACCGATTTTAAATAGGAAAAAAGTTCTGGTTTACCTCTAACAAACAAAAACCAGCTAAAGTCTAGCCTTCCTCACCCAGCTGCCAACATTCTTCTTCATTCTTTTCATAACTCTGCAATATTTCAGTCTGGAAACAAGAAACAATGATCTGGACTTCCACCAAGATGGAGGCATAGGTGGAAACACTGTGCCTTCTCCCACAACCAAGTTTGAATACAACAAAGGTTTGGAGAACAAAGACACAGCCAAAAAACAGAAAATTGAATTATACGGAAGTCTGACAACCGTTCAACGGGGACAGTAAGAGGGGCGGAGCCAGCAGTGGAGCAGGGTCGGGCAGGACAGATCCCCTGACCTAGGCGCGCAGGCAGCCCGGACCTAGTCAGGGTGTGGGGCAGACTGACCTCGGTCGCACATTCGCACACAGTGAGACAGACCATGCAAGCCTCGGGGAGCCAAGGGTTGACGGTGGTGGCACACTCGCGTGCAGTGGGACGAAACGCGTGGGCCCGGTGACGGCAGCAGCTGCGGCACTGGTGAGGGCTCCGCCCCCACATACAGCGTCACAACCCAGCGACTTAGTTGCCCTGCGCTAGTGAACACCTTAGGGCTCCGATCCTGCTCCGATCCTGCTCCGATCCTGCTACGTTCCAACATCCGGATTATAGGGGTACCAGAAGGGGGAAAGAAACAGCCACGAGTGGAAAACTTATTTGAACAAATAATAAAGGAGAACTTCCCCAGTCTGGCAAAGGAAATAGACTTCCAGGAAATCCAGGAAGCTCAGAGAGTCCCAAAGAAGTTGGACCCAAGAAGGAACACACCAAGGCACATCATAATTACATTAGCCAAGACTAAAATGAAGGAGAGAATCCTAGAAGCAGCAAGGGATAAGGGGACAGTCACCTACAAAGGAGTACCCATCAGACTGTCAGCGGATTTCTCAAAAGAGACCTTACAGGCAAGAAGGGGCTGGAAAGAAGTATTCCAAGTCATGAAATCCAAAGACCTACAGCCAAGATTGCTTTATCCAGCAAAACTTTCATTTAGAATGGAAGGACAGATAAAGTGCTTCTCAGATAAGGTCAAGTTCAAGGAGTTCATCATCACCAAGCCCTTATTATATGAAATGCTAAAGGGACTTATTTAAGAAAAAGAAGATGAAAAATATGAACAGTGAAAGGACAGCAAACTCACAGTTATTAACAACCACACCAAAAACAAAAGCAAACCAAGAGGACAGCTAGATCAGGAGTGGAACCATAGAAATGAAGAACGCATGGAGGGTTAGCAACAGGGGAGTGGGAGGAGGAGAAGGGGGGAGAAGGCACAGAAAATCGCATAGAGGGCAGGTAGAAAATAGATAGGGGGGAGGGCAAGAATAGTGGGGGAAATATAGAATCTAAAGAACTTGAGACACGTGGTTATAAACTAAGTGGGGGGAGAATGGTGGGGGAGGGAGTGTGCAGGGTGGAGGGGAATGAAGGGGGGGAGTAGAACAACTGTAATGGTATAATCTATACCATTAAAAATATATTTAAAAAAATATATTAAAGTATATTAAATATATTAAAAAAGAAACAATGATCTTCAACACTAAAATATTTTCTGAAGTTAAGACAATAATGCAACAACCCCAAAGTGTAACAGGAGGCAATGGTTAGAAAAACTGAGATACAGCCATTCATGGGAATACCAGGAAGTCCTAAAAAAAAAAGAAGAAGAAGAAAGCATTTTACATAATGATCCAAAATCATGTTATGTAAAAAACCTTTTTCCAAGGTACAAAAGAATATATATATAAATATGCAAAATTTTCAGTTGAAAGGAGGAAAAAGAAAGTGCGAAGGAATACAGTAAGTTAAAATGGAACACTGTTTGGGGGAGTCCATTTTAAACACTTATATTTATATAATTTTGAATGTGCTATGCTGTTGTACTACAAAAGTCATGTGAATTTTTAAGTATGAAATTTCAAAGACATTTCAAGCTCTTTAACTCTCATTTGACACTGAGTATACCTTCATAGAAAGTTTGTGACTTACTAACCTACCAACAGCTGGTAGTTTAGGTAAAAGGTATACAAATAAGAAATTAGGATTCTACTTATAAGGTCCCTATTTTCCAGAAACTTCAACTTAATTTGAAAGAAGTTAAGATAACAGATCAACTGCCCAGTGCTTCCCAAAATATACTGATATTTGATCATAGTTCTCACGAGGTCCTTGATGTTTCGATTGGCACTAAATGGTGATGACACAGATTCTTGACAATTTAGTATAGGTAACATTCTGCAGACATTAACACAAGAACTGACAAAACAACCACTTACTTTTTTTGCTATAATGGATAAGTTTTCCTTGCTTATTAACTCAGATCCCTGTAAATATGATGCTTTTGACTCTGTCTGGCCTCTTCATCCCGCCACTCCTTCGGTAACTGCCGATGTCTCCTCTTCAGTGCAGCACCTGGACATGCACTGCCTAACTTGCAATGTAGAATAGGAAACCAAGGTCCCTGGTCTTAACAACTTAAAAACAGCACTGGTGCCCCTGACTGGTGTAGCTCAGTGGATTGAGCACAGGCCTGCGGACCAAAAGATCAAGGTTTGATTCCCTGTCAGGGCACATGCCTGGGTTGCAGGCCAGTTCCCAGCTAGGGGCCAGTTCCCAGCAGGGGATGCACGAGAAGCAACCATACATTAATATTTCTCTCCCTCTCTCCTTCCCTTCCCAAGATAAATAAATAAATAAATAAATAAATAAATAAATAAATAAAAACAGCACTGGTAACCAACCACCTTTACATTTGTATGTACAGAAACCAAAGTAAAGCATGATAAATCATTTCCACACAGATAAAGCACATATTCACATTCTGCAAGAGGGTGACCTCTGCAACCTCTATTTCCTTTAGTCAAGTTTTTTCAAAGGACTTCCTCCTCTACGCAAACACTGGTTGCTACCTACTAGACTGCTTTCCCTGCTACTATTTTCCAGGGCTGTATATTTTAATACACCACTGTATCTCAAATGGTACTTCTGTTGCAGTAGCCTCTAGCAGTATACCTCTGTGCACCATACTTAAAAGAGCAAAATATCGGAAGAAGACAGTATTTGCATTTACAGTTGCGCAACTCTTAATGACAATTTGCAAAATCCCTACATTGTGCATTCAGCTTATTCCAAGGCAACTTTCAAGTTAACTGCCTCTAAGTTGTTTCCCAAATGATAATCCCATTTTTCCACCCAATGACTCTGCTTAACCATACATGTGTTTTTACATTTCTCCACACAGCTGGAGAGGGGTAAGTCATTGAGAAAGAGTCAAAGGATGTTTCTAATATTTTCTATAGGTAATGACCACAACAGTGCCATTAAGTGCTCTATCAAAGAAGTCACTAACAACTCAAAATTTTTTTATCAGTCATTACTGCAACATTGTTTTTACAGGCCCATTATGTACATCTTATTGCCTTCTTAAATCACATCCAGAGGACTCAAGAGAAATAATGTTTTTCTTACTGTTGCTTGTTGGTTCATTAAAATCTGTATTTCATAGACTGAAGCTCGTTATCTCACCTGAGAGATGAAAGACTATAAAAGCATCTAAGGAGTAAAACTATACCACAAAATGTTAACCATGAAAACAAGCACGAAAGGATCATCTAACAAAGTTGATACCCGCATCTCGAAAACGCCCGCACGTCCTTCATGTGACAACCACACTGTGCGCACAGCGACACTAGCACTGAGGAGAGGGCCCAGCACGCCCACAGTGAAACACGAACGCTCAGTTACAGAGCTCTAACAATACATATCTGAACTTGTTTAACTTTAAAAGCGGAAATCGTCATTTTCTCATAGTAATAACTTCTAATACTGTTCTAAGTAACATTAATACAAAATATATCTGCTTCTTAAAGCTAAAAATGCAAAACGAGTCAACTAGATTTCATGGTAATTGAATGGATTTAAAAATATGTCAGCTAATATTGTCAGATGCCTTTGAGAAATGAGAGATAATATATCACAACTATCAAAATATAGAAAAGTATGCACCTGGCAGTCCACGTATATAAAATCGTGATATAATACTATATACCAACTATGAAATACAAATATCTTTGTATTTAATTCATACATCAACCCTGTAAAGTAGCTAGATAACAATACACCGGTTTTACTTGTTAGAAAAACAGACTAAAGAAAGGTTAAATAACTCATCCAAAGCCACAATACTCATAAGAGAGAATTTCTATTTAAGTATGACAAATCTAAGACCCTTGTTTTATGCACTAAGGTATGCTGGGTTTCCCAATAATCCCAGAGACCGTTCTGGAATGTGTGAAGCCAAGGGTCCTGATCTAGTTTAGGATTCCGGTTTACTATGCAGCCCGGCACTCCATTCACTTTCCACTCGGCGGGCCCTGTGAGCATTGGCCCTTTCTCTCACTAGCCATTAATCCCCAGGGGCCAGAGAAAAGGCCAAGCCTTGACTGAAGGTCACAAGGTACAGGTTTCTTTTAAACCAAAGATAACATCTTGATCTAAGTTAGGTTACAGCTTCTGAGCCTTTAGGTAGAATAAGCCCCTGGCTACCTTTCCATTAAACTGAACAGAGAGACACCCGCCACAGACCTCAGAACTACCTTTCAGACCTAAAGAAATGATTTATTACCCTTATCTCACCTCCAAACAGCCAGCTCCCATTATGATGAACCCAAACTCCACATTATCTGCGAGCTACACAACATCGGAGTTCGGCCTTCGAGCCCCAGCTCCCCGCTGTCCTGAGAGAAGCAGCCAACCTGCTCGCTCTCAGTTAGGGGTCTGGATCGGCCAGGGTCTGATGGGTAAAGTCTGTTTGGGAATACTGCCACGCGTGTCTTCCACTCAGACGTTTAAGTTCAATACAGTTCTCTGGTGTTTGGAACTGAGATTTTAACCCTTTGTCAAAACTTGGTCTACAGCTGAAATTTGGTACTTCAACCTAAAGTTTAAAAAGCCGAAGGGAGAAGCAGAAAGTGTTTGTTTGAGATCAGAAAGTTGCGGTGCAGGTGGTACAGATTCAGTCAGAAACCCAGATGAGTCCCGACCACAGGGTGGACCAGGTTTCTAGGAGAAAAGGAAGCGCCATTACTGCAACACACGAAAAGAAAAAATTCCTATCGGTGCTAACCAGGGGGGCCACTCCGGGCTACATGTGGGCAGTCACTGGTCCCACCTTCAGAGCGGAGGCCCACGCTCACCAGTCCTGTGACCGGGGTGTCCACTTCCCTGCTGACTCTACCACAATTGCACGTGACACCACTGTGCTGTAGCCCAGTCCAGAATTTCACGGAACAAGACGAGCAATGCACTTCCTCAGGAAAGGCTGCTCTGGCTCCGTTTTTAAACAGTTCCTTTCATGTCATTTTTCCCAGCTTTAAGATCAAAAACTTCTGAATCGATACTGTACACCTAATTTTGAAGGAAAAAAGGCACAAGATTAAGACCACACTGTTAACCAGAGTTACAAAATCAATCAAATACTAAATAAATCAGTAAGAAACTATTTTTTCCAGCCCTCAAGTTAAGCACAGACAATGTTCACAGCCATGCAGAAAGAAACATCTGAAGAATCTATTCTCTATACTACCAAGTATTATCTTAAGCAAAAGCTTCTTGGCTATCAAATTATAATCCTTCAGTTATACTAGGTATTCCTGTTCTTAAATATTTCATATTTTCATTTTGCCTGCTCCAGTACCCAGAGAAAAATAAATAAATGTTGATGACAACAGTGAATCTCAGATTTAAAGAAATATGTCTCCCTTTGTTTAAAAATCATTCATCCACCCTGGTTGGTGTAGCTAGCTCAGTGGATTGAGCGCAGGCTTGTGAACCACATGATCGAGGTTCGATTCCCAGTCAGGGCACATGCCTGGGTTGCAGGCCAGTTCCCGGTTCCCAGCAGGGGATGCACAAGAGGCAACCATACATTGATACTTCTCTCCTTCTCTCCTTCCCTTCCCCTCTAAAGATAAATAAATAAAATCTTTTTAAAAATCTTTTAAAAATCTTTAAAAAAATCATTCATCCACTAAATAAATATTTATTGGCCATTTATCATGTCCCAGCTGGTGGGCATGCTTCAGAAAATCCCCGCTCCCTGGGAGTTCACGTTCTAGGGGAAGACGCATGTTCTGAAAAGGTGTATTTGTTGGACAGCGACAATAAGCACGACGAGCAGGTCAGAGGGAGTGGAGGAAGCCTAGGACTGCTGCATTATAGAGGGTAACCAGAGAAGCCACTGTGAGGGGTGCCTTGTGCAGAGACCTGAAGAAATAGAGTGAATTGTGCGGACCTCTGGGGAAAGAAGGGCCACCTAGGCAGGGGGCCTGTAGGTGCAAAGACCTGAAGGCAAGAGCAGCTTGATGGCTAGTGCAGAGCAACAGGCGGGTGAGTGAGTGGCAGGGGACAAGGCTCCAGAAAGAGGGTGACACCATGGTGACACCATGGAGGGCTTTTCAAGGGGCACTAGGAACCCCTAAAATATGGAGCAACGGAGAGGTTTCTGCAAAAGACGAACATGACCTTGCTTATGTTAAAGAGGATTAATCTGGACATTATGTAAGACTAGCCCCGGGCAGGGCACAGCTCAAACAAGAAGAGTTTAGGACCAATGAGGTGATTTACACCAGAGTGCCAGCAACAGAGGAAGTGAGGAGTGGCCACGTGCAAGACATATTTTGAAGGCAGGGACAATGAAGTTTGCTGAAGTAGTGCGGATGAGCCAGAGAAAAAGCAGAGTCACAGTGGAGGTCAAGGTTTTTGATGACTCAGAGTAATTTTTAATCTTTTCAATTATAGTTCTGACTAATCCTAACTTTTCCTGTAAGTTTGGATAAAAATCAACTCAACCTGAAACTCCCATCTCAGAAGCCAAATAATTATGAAATTTATGTGTAGTCCCTACAAACTCTGAGGACACAGAGCACCTTTAAGTTAAAGGATTCTTCCTTCTAACTTTCATGCCCTGTTGGCAGTAATTCTTAATAACTAACTCAAGTAAATGGTGCTTGTGCCCTTTCACCCTCTTCTCAATTCATGACTCAGCAAGAAAAAATAGGTTGCAAAGGAAGGAAGCACCAAGTGTCAAACCCACTGACGGTCACTGCTCAGTCAATGACTGCCAGGCAGTTGGGTCCCCGATCATTCCACATGCCTCCCCCACCACCACGTCTCTACACATGTCACGGACAGGCACTCTCACACACATGTACGGTTACTCTGACACACAGACTGATGAAACTTAAAGTAACTGACTGCCTTCTCTTAGAATTTATTTTAACACATACACCCACCTCCAACTAACACAATTAAATTAAGATTTTCCAACACTCCAATAAAGTGTTATCTCCACAATAAGAAAAGCCCTAGCATATCATTTACCTTATTAAATAGAACAGACTGACTTTCCTATATCCTGTGTGGTGTTTCTACCTCTACCCTTTGCCCTTTTCCAGAATGATATTGTTTTATAGATAACATCTGTGTGTGTGTGTGTGTGTGTGTGTGTGTGTGTAAGACAGCACTGACTCTGTCAACACATGAAATAAGCGATCCACTGCAGAATCTCATTAATTCATCGCAACAGTACTTTTATTTTTAAAGATTTTATTTATTTACTTTTAGGGAGAGGGGAAGGAAGGGAGAAAGAGAGGGAGAGAAACTGCAATGTGCAAGAGATACACGGTTGCCTCTTGCACACCCCGCAACCATGCACCTGGCCCACAACCCTGGCATGTGCCCCGACCAGGAATCTAACCAGCGACCTTTCAGTTGGCAGGCCAGCACTCAATCCACTGAGCCACACCAGCCAGGACACAACAGTTCTGTAAGTACTATCATTACCCCTACTTTGCAGATGAGTAAACGCATAACTGATCAGATTACCAAGAGGGACAGAGCCAGGAGGTGTCCCAGGACTGAAAACACCAAAGCTCATTCTCCTACCATTACACTGACCACCTCTTACTTAGTCCACATAGGGCAACCTTTCTAAAATATAAATTGAAGGATATCATTCCTGCTCCAATTAAATTGGAGCTTTCAAACACCTACAAAACAGTGCAGACCCCAGAGCATGTTAGCCTTAACGCCATCACCAATTAGCCCTCCTCACTCCCCACATTTACTGCCAAGGCAGAACACTGGCCATTGTCCAAACATGTTCTATGCTGTTCCACCTGCGTCTGTTCTCACTGGAATCCATCAACTGTTGAAACCAAGCCATCTCTCTAAAATCCAACAAAATGCCACTCTTCATGAAATTATTTTCCAAATACCAATAAGACATACACACAATTATTTTAAAAATAGTTTTTCCACTTGGAGATTGCACAGCATTTTGAAGTTTCTCAAGCAACCGTCACTCTATCTTGCTTGCACAGTTTCTTCTCTGGACTCTCAGACAATAAATTTCAAAGGAGGGACTGCTTTTTGTAACCATCGTTTCCTACATTTACCTGCACATAAAATGTTTATAGAATTGAAACTGGGCATGAAACTGAAGTTTTTAAGTTTTAGATATGTGCTGCTGAAGCGAGTACTTTAAGTTATAAAACTTAAGTTTTGTTGGATGGTGATCCTTTCTTAAAATTTGACTTTCAGATAAATAAAACCCACAAAATACTTAGCCAAGTAACTGAATTCCTAAACTGTAAGCACATTGCCCTCATTGATAGCTAGTCAACAAAATCAAGCTCTTCCTTACCAAACACCATTAAGTTCATGAAATATTTCTTTAATGATCTAATTTTAAATCTTCTCTATTTTTCCACGTATGAAAAATACACGATTGAAAATGTGTATAAACTCTGTATATCTGCACAATACAGAGTTTAAAGACAAGAACTGCAGTGATAGAAATCTAGCTTTTTATAACACCAAATAATTTTATATTAATAATGAACTAACCTTCATAGCCCTGGCTGGTGTAGCTCAGTGGATTGAGCGCAGGCCTGTGACTCAGACAATCGCGGTTCGATTCTCAGTCAGGGCACATGCCTGGGTTGCAGGCCAGTTCCCTGCAGGCCAATTCCCAGCAGAGGACGCATGAAAGGCAACCATACATTGTTGTTTCTCTCCCTCTCTCCTTCCCTTCCCCTCTAAAGATAAATAAATAAAATCTTTTTAAAAAATAAATAAATAAAATAATGAACTAACCTTCAATTAACACTCAACTTCACTAAGTACGATCAGAAATAGCTTTTTAAATGAAAGAAATTTTTCGCAATATAATTTAAATGCCTCCTTTACAGAGTACCAAAAAAAATGTGGAGTCATCTTTGGTGCAACGAGCCACAGCTCCGCCTGGAACGGAGGCCAACTCATCCACCAGGCTCCACACTCCTGCCCACCTGTCCTGACCACTGACACCCAGCGAAGCCACCCCTCTCAGTGCTCCTCTCCTTTGACCTGTCTCCCTCTGCTGCCTGCCTGCTCATCTCCTTCCAGGGACCCCTCAAGAGACTTGCTCCATGGTAAATAATTCCCCTAAATGTTCATCCTCTTCACAGAACACTCCCCAACCTTGGCCTTAGGGTCACTAGACAGCTTTCTAGGTGAGGATGCAGCGATTTAGCACAATAGCTATTACTGCAGACTTTGGAGTCAGACTGCCTGGGATTCCAATTCCATTTCAAGCACTTACTAGCTACATGAACTTGGAAAAGAAACTCTGATCAAACTGAGCTCTTTGATGTTCCACAAACACACCCCTCAAATTTCCTGCCTCTGTTAATTTCCACTGAAATGACCATTCCATAACTGTGCTCTCCATGGTCTATCCAGCAGGTCTATCTCAAGTTATTTTTCTCTACAAGTTTTCTTTATGTCTTCAATAAATTTCCATGATGCCTAACTTATATTGCCTTATGATATATTTTTAGTTGAATTATCCAAGAGGGGCATTGGCTGTTTGATTAATCTCTACATTTCTTGAGACACATAACCCAGGGCCCTAAACTAGCACTAAATATGTGTGAACCAAGCAAGATGTAGATAATCTATCTAATTATATTAATTTCTCCTCTCCCTTCTCCCAAGCCCTAAATACTGCAGCATGAGATTCACATTTTCTTTTATATTTTTAGTCATTATAATCATAAGAAACTACTGCACAAATCTTTTCTATCTTTAGGAAAGCCAATTTTGTATAAATTTTAAAGACCATACTTAAAAGCAACATTTCAGCAGAAGATGAAGAAAGGAATGTTCTTGGAGAAATCTGAGAAGCCAGGAGGAAAGAGTATAGCTCAACTCAGGAGTTAAGAGTACAGGTTTAAGACAAAGAGTTTAAATTTTGGCTCCACTATTTGCCACGTTTGCAGCTGTGGGCAAATTATTTCACTTCTCTGTTTCCTTACCTGTAAAATGGGGACATTGGCACCTGTGCAGTGCAAGCAATAAAAGAAATCACATATACAAAAAAACAAAGGTCATTTCCTGGTGCATAGCTTATATTCAGTAAACATTTTTTAAATTTTACTTGTAATTAAAGGACAGACACACAGTAACTTAAACTTCATTAAAACTTCATTAGATTTTCTTTTGTATGTAAAGGCAAGAAAAAATTAAATCACAGAAAGTGTTAAAACAGTCAATACTGACACTAAATTGAACAAATAAACTGGATATTCTACTGAACTTAGTGAAAATAAGTTCTGTGTAACAAGCTCTTACAGAGAGAAGCCTTTCAAAGTCAGAGCAAGATAATTTTGACTAAATTATTCAACATCAAAAGCCCAGGGACAAATTAAATCCAAGGCTGTCTCTCCAAAAAAAGATAAAATAAAAAAGTATTTGATGATGCCTAACTGAACTTATATAATGCCAAAATATGATAAATAAAGAAGTACCAGGAAAAAATACATTTGGAAACATGGGAACAGCAGGCAAGATGAGGTAGAGCCAGGCAGGACGAACAGGGCAAGGAGACTGCTTTCCTTTCCAGGTGCAGCTTTTAAAAACTGTGTCATTGTTCACTCACAGTACAAACCATTCTAAAAGAATGTTTATTATCATAATCATTTTTCAGGCAGGTCCAGGGCTAGGGCAAGGAAAGCAAGACACCTGTATACAAATTTCAGGAGGCCTCTTTCTCTCAGGGTCGAGCACTGGCGCGCACTTGACCCCAAGAGTGAGTGCAGTGCCTCCCGGGCATATTCAAGGCTAGTGCTTAGGAATTCGAACATCATGCACAAACTACCAAGCGATGAGGGCTGTTAAAATCAGTCATGTTATGAAATAAAATACACTGTTCAACACAGAAGAGATTTCTAAAATTATTTCTCACTATCTACAAATAAGTATAAAAAGAAATCTAGAATGATCTTCCTGAATATTAATGTTAATTCTGTGTAGTAAGATTTTTTGGGTAGTGAGATTTTGGATATAGCCTCTGTACCACCATAGTCTGTTTTTAAGATTTTATTTCTTTCTTTCTAATCTCTGTGTCTTTGGCTCGTGTGCCTCATGAAATATCATCTCATAGTTTTACTTCCCAAAAAGTCTACTTATCCTTCAAAACTCAGTAAAACCATCACCTGTCCACTCCCACAAACCCAAAGCAATCTGCGATCTTCCCTGTATCAAGAGGTCTCACAGCATTTTGTAACTTTCTTATGTCATTTACTACACACTGTTCTGTCATTAAAATCACTTATAAATATATTGTATTCACCACCAAATACATTTTAAGTTCCTTGTAAATAAGAACCACAACTTTCACTTACTCATCTCCCATTGTACCTAACACAATGCCTGGCACAATTACATTAAAGTCTCCAGGAAATGAGAGACCAATGTATCAATAATAATAAAACAAACAGCAATAGCAGCCAAATTTAAGTGCTTTGAATGTGCCAATACTACTCTGACACTTCACTTATCCCTCTCATCGAGAAGAAGGTCCTATTATTATCTCCACTTTACAGATAAGCAAATGAGGCAGAGGATAATTAACTTACGCAAGGTTTAACACTATAATATTCTTCAATTGTATAAATAACTCTACAATTAACATCTATATATAGCTAGCTCCTTATTTTGGACTACTTCATTAGACTCCAAAAATTAAAACCTTGAGTCCAACAGTATAGATGTTTTGATGGTTCTAATACTTACTTTTTAAAGTCTTTTCTAAACAGATTAACCATTTTATAAAGCCACGAACAAATAATGAGGTAACAATTTCACTGCCTCTCTGTCAGCCTAGTTATCGCCATTATTTTCCCATTTTCCTATTTCAAGTAGGCAACAGACAATAGGCATAATTCTTGATGTTAAATAATATAGTGCACTTAAGGGTTATGACCAGTGTTCTGGGGTGGCTGTTGAGATAGTTGCAATTGATATCTTAAGAGACATTATGCCTGAATAACTTATTGGGGCTTATTTCATAGTTTTTACATAGATAAATCAAGCACTTAAGATTAACTTACTCAGATACACATGAAACCTTTGACAACGTCCCGTTCACTCATTTATCCAACAAGCCTTTAGTAAGAGCACAGGGAGACCTGATCCTATACTAGTCCCTGGGCATAAATCGGTAAAATACAATCCCTGCCTTTAAAGGATCACAATTTTTTAAACATCAGAATCATGCTTAAATGAGCTGGTTCGTGGATCCGAAACCGACTTAAAGAAGGGTAGCTCTCGAGGCAGTTTCAGCACTGATTCCAATGGAAAGTGTTTAAATTTCACCCAAATGTGACAGAGCTCATGTGGGGACAAAGAAGTTCAACTCGAGTATCAACTAAAGTAAAGGGGTCCCAAAATAAAAGTCTTCAGGTAGAAAAGGTCGTGGCAGAGAGAAAACAACCCACGAAAGCACAGATGGTGCATAGGCATGAGTTCATCGAATCCAAAACCATCAACTCCGTAGTAGCCTTTGATGATGAAGAAGATAAATGAGAAAAAGGTATGAATTCTATTTCCTGTAGCATTAAACAGAATTATGAAAATCAATACCTCAAATTGTAATGAATAGCATGCAACAAAACCAACGTGAAGTTTCTGGAAAAAAACAAGACAAAGCTATAAATCACACTCAGAGAAACAGGGCAATACTTAACCTTTAAAGCGAGATGAAAACCATGCTCTCCCATAGCAGTAAAAGTTGTTTTTAACTGTAGGTCACTAGTGGCAATCAAATACTGAGATTAAACCTTTAGTCCGATCTAGTCTAGCAACTTCTAATTCAACCCTCTGGCTCCACAGGCATTTCAAACTAACTTGCTGGGATGATGAATCATAACACTAAGATGAGATTTTAAAGGGGCCCATCCTTCAACCCGTTCTCCTCTCAAACTCATCTCTACCAGCAACCATGCTACTAAAACGGGTCTTTTAAGAGATGCATACCATAACATCAATGTTTCAAATTGGAACTTGATGGTGGCTAACTTCATTATCAGCTCAAAAGGAGCATTTCCCCCACTCGGTCCCCCCCCCCCGCCCCCGTTCTTTCTCACCCACGTCCACCTTCCACATTCTACAGTGAATACACTGACATGCCACAGCTGCTTCTTACTCGTCACTCTCCTACAAGCCCAACACTGCTTTGCATCTCATAAAGGGCTAATAACGTGCACTAAACTGATTAGAAACAGCAATAAAGTGTTTATTCCACAATTCTCGGAAGTGAGTAGAAAATTATCACACTCTCATGTCAACAATCCATGGTTAAAGACCAAGGGTGTTTATACATCAAAAGCATTAAGAGATATGCAGACTTAGCTCTCTATTCATCATTCAAAGCTGGATGAGGCTAGTTGCCAGTAGTCATAAGATTTTTAACTGATTAATTAAATTCAGTCATAAGTTTATTTTCTCATGCATTCACACTTCCTGTTTGGTAACTTCAAAGTAACCTATGAGACTTTTTAAAGGATTTTAAAGAGCCCTCACAAACAACATGCATCAAAGAAGGAGAAAAAGACAACTATGGCAATATTTCCACTACAAGAAAAAAGGTACCGAATTTTATTAATCTGGCTTCAAAGAACTGTATCTAAAAAAATCAATTAATTTCATCTTCCAACTCTACTTAAGTGAAGAAAATGGCTTTCTTTTACAGCATATAAAAGGTACCATACAGCGATTTCCATCCATCTTTTCAAGGCAATTTTTAAACACACTGAAACACTGCAAAATTTATAAGCACAACCATTTGCATGCTAATAAAGATGCTTTCTAGAAGATAAAAACTGTTGCAACAGCAAAACAGGAAAAGAATTTCATGCTTTGACTCAAAGTGTTTGTGGGAAGGGAACGCCAAGGACTGGGTCCTCCACAAGCTCCTAAATTTAAATGGAGTCACAAAAAGGCTTTCTCTTAATCGTGTATGCTGTCTTCACTTGAAATTAACCCTAAATTTGTCTAATAAAAGGCAAATGAAGAAACCAAACATCTTCCTTCAAAGTTACTTACATTCAATCTGATCAATCCACAGAACCCAAAAGAAAAGAAAACTTTGACAGCCTACGCCGGCCAGCCTACCAAACCATCTAGGGAAGGCCTCCTTTCTTCTGGAGTCTGTAAGTCTGACATCCCATTGCGTCCCTCACAGAATTTTATATCAAGATGACTTCTGGGGATGAGATCCAGAGGTTTTATTTGTCTTGATTCTCAGTGTTTTGATTGTAGTATTATTGAAAAGTTTTTAAGTTTAGTTCTAACCTAAATCTAACTGAAAGTCATCCTACTGTGTTCCACCAACACCTCAACAGCTCCTGTACAAAACATTTTTACAGCCCTGACCGCCATGGCTCAGTTAGCTAAGTGTCATCCCGCTAAGCGGAAGGTCACAAGTTCAATTCCCAGTCAGGGTACAAGCCTGGGCTGCAGCCTAGCATCTGGTTGGGGTGCTCGTGGGAAAGGCAACTCATCAACGCTTCTTTCTCACATTGATGTTTCTCCCCTCTCTCCCTAGCCCTTAATCCTCTCTCTCTCTCAAAAAAAAATCTTCCCAAGTAGGACCTATACCTAACTCAACCCTAATGTCCTTTACCTAGGCTAACCAGAACATGTTTCTCCTTCTGATTATTTCTTTTGCCCTATTGTTGTTTTTACCTGGTACAGATTAAACGAAATACTACATATAAAAAGCTCAGAGAACAGTCTGGAATATGTCTTCAAAAATACTGTTATAAAAACTCATTTCTCCACAAACTTCCAAAAACCTGGCTGAATCTTCCCTCTCCTCCTTTTCTTGTGCCCCACTCCCCTAAAAATACACTGATGATTCAGGCTGCAGTTAACTCCAACCTCACAGTTTCTTCAGCTGAATCCGAGCTTTAGCCACAACCTCACGTACTCAGTTTTACTACATGCATATGCTTACTAGGCACTGTGCTGATACACTGGTCCTCTACAGTGGGCCAAGGGAACGCGTTCTCTGCCCCCTCAGAGCTTGGAGCCCATAACCCCTCTCACATGGGCATTCAGCAAACCAGGAGAAGAAGACAACGCCCCACAGATTAGCTCTTACAACAAATGATGCAATGCAAAAAGGATAGCAGTAATATACTGAATTAGAGGAGGAAACTGGTCAGTTTCCATAAGATAAGGGCCACAGTCAAGTGAGAACTGTTCTGGAATTCATTAAAAATAGTAGAAAATGTCTTGGGTACCGTATGATTACTCAAGCAGCCATACACCAAGTTAAAAATATAAAAATGCTATTGCGACACAAAAGACACTAACCATTGACCAATCTTACAAAGTAAAGATATGGTCTCACTGAAAGGACAGTATATTCCAAGAGATTTTTGACTTCTTAGGAAAAAAAATTCTACAAAATAAAGAAAAATAAATAGGCCAGTGTGGAAATGAACTCTGAGGGATGGACGCTGAAGGATTTTACATGTTTATGCAAAGCACTGAACTGGCATTAATACCGAAACCGTGCTTCCCAGGGGTCACTCAAGAGGAGAGGGGCTCACAGCAGGTCGGGACTGCAGACTCCACACTGAGACCCCACTGCTGCCTGGGATTCACACTCCAGGGCAGTTCCCCAAAGCCCACTCATTTCCCACCACATGAGAACCTATCCCAAACTATTTTTCAATATGTGGCATTCGTGAAGGGCTGCAATTCAAGAGAAAGACTGTAAGAAGAAGAAATATAAATGATATCAAATGTATTCATTGGAGAAATGTGACTAAATAAGGAAACAAATGGAATAATAGAATCACTTGACATCTGCCAAAGCTTCAAAAACAATGTTTCTTTTTATGAAAACATCTAGAGGCAGCAATACCAGAGACGGCAACATTGGGGTTTCTGAAGTCCAATGTATCTAGAATGAGATTCCTACGTTGCCACTTCACAGGCTGGTTGACATCAATCTTCCTTCACAAGCCTGTGACACCTCCTCTGCAAAACAGGGAAATGTCTCCATTTTCCACTGCACTTGTGATAAACATGGGTAAGGCAAGTATAATCATTAACTGCTTTGAGAATACATGGTGTCTATTTTCCCTCATTATCTTACGCCACTGAAATATAACCTCTGAAATGCATGGAGAGATCTCATTTTACATATTGAATTACTACTACAATACTTTTATCCTGAAATCCTGAATACTTTCAGTTCTTAATATTAACAGTCATGATGAATAAAAATAGCAAAACAGCTACAACATAGCTTTTAAAAGCGTTATCAGGTTGAACCTGTGGGGAGCCAATAACATGGCTCAGAAAACCATGTTACTACTAACCCCTGGTTCACACAGAACAGGGCCGCCTCGGCCCCGCCCCTTCCTACCCTCAGAAGTGAAACACCACACCTCTTTGTTTGCTCTCATGAATATCCTCGCTCTCTATCCTGTAGCAGAATTATTTCTGAAACTATCATGCCATAGCTCTTCAACTATCTAACTTTTGAATATATTTGTTTTTGTTAAGTTTTATGATATTTTACACATTTTGAAGAGTTTTAACTATTGTCATTAGAGACAAAAACAAGTAGGAAATTAACATATATTAGGCACCAAATGTGTACCAGATACTGTAAAAACTAACCTACAGGTGTCCTTTCTCATTTTAGCCTCAAAGAATGCCTGTGAGCAACGTAAAGCGGAGCCTCTGCCCTCCAAAGTCACACAGGGGGTCAGTGGTGGGGCCAAGATCCGAATCAAAGCAATCTGACTCCAACAACACTGCATGACCTGTGGTATTGGCTTTTAAAAAAACTTACTGCTCCTTCTGATTATAAAAATAACAGCTGTTAATTACAAAAATTCTAGCAAATATAGAAAAATTCAAAGAAAACTAAGAACTACCTGAAATTCTACCTTCCAAAGATAACCAATGCTTGTATCTTAGTGCATTTGTTTCTTTACAAAATATAATTTTACATTTGAGGGTTTTTAAAAATCCTTTAAATTATAAATTAATATGGGAATATCATGTCACTGTTAACATTCAAGCAGGTGTCAAAACTGTTTCTTTACAAAATATAATCTTACATTTGAGGAGCTTTTGATAAATTTACTTTAAATTATAAATATATGCACACCCTCTCGTTAAAAGTCAAGCAGGAATCGGAGTGCACCTTTTCCTGTCTCCGTTTCTACTCACTGTGGTTGGCAGCCAGACCAAACAGTCCTCTCTCTCTCTGCCCACACGTGCAGACACAGCACTGCCTGTGCGCATGCGTGTGCGCTCTGCTCTGCTCCGTGCTTTCCTGCACTGAATCTACTTGGTCACCTTCCCAGGTCTGTATATACAGCTCTGGTCTGTGCTTCTAATTGCTATATATTTATCCATTAGAGTGCAACCTCTCGCAGAGTTCCTCACAGCTTTTCTCACTTTTAGATCATGATTTTTCCTTGTTAAATAGTCTTCGGAAGTAAACTCTGGAATAGCTAAGTAACATTCCTGTATGTGGAAACACCACAATTAACTATTTCTTACTGGACATTATGATTTACCAAATTTTCACCATTAGATATAATAATATAGTGAGTATCTTTGCTTAAATATTTTTGTAATTTTCATCTTGTTTTCTTAGAACAAGATCCAATAGTGGAGTTACGGGGTCAAAAGTAACTTTCCAAAGGCTCTTGATACACATTCCTAAATTGCCCCTGAAAAAACATCTCACCATTTAACACACCCACAACAGTGTATGAATTCCATGACATTAATTCTGCCTTTGCAAGAGTTATTTATTCAAAAAACAGATGTTTAAAAGTTACACTGAATGCTAAAATCCAACCTCCAATTTGTTTAGATCCCATGTCATTGTTTAAACCATCAAGCTGTGATTTCTTAGATGTTGGTCAGGAGAACTCTTAAACAGCGGACAGGAGAGGCACTGAACCCATCTTGGTGACGCACCACTAAGTAACTCCAAGGTGATGGTGATAAGATAGTGTCTTATCTGGTTTGTAGACCTCTCGTAATGAAAGATGCTGTGCTCCAATAACCTTCACGATAGAACAGAATTCTCTTAAAGGAATTATTTTTCCATCAGTCTACATCACAAAATCTTGGAAATGTTTTGCTAAGAAAATGTGCCTCTAAATATAAAAAACACATGGCAGAAACAGTAAACCTTTAAAAATAAGTGGACTGTATACGAAAACCAAAAATGATCTCTACTTTGCTTAAGCTCAATGTCTAAATACAGCTCCATTTTAAAATTATACACTCACAGAAATTAGTCTAATAATCTTACTGAATCATATCAGTAAGATATGAATTGCACATATTTATAACGAAACTATAATTAAATATAGCAGAAAATATGGAAGCTTACAAACAGCAAAGGACCTTTACCACCAACATGCCAAGTATGATTACAAGCATCACCCTGTTTGTCACCACCACAGAAGACAATGTGGAGTTTAGAACCACTTCTAAACTAACATTAACTTTCCATCTATGGGGTACTTTATCATCCTAACACCTTAACCATCACCCACACTAATGGGCCTATTTCCAGCTTAACAGCTTTACTCTGGCCTGTAGCCTTTGTCTAGTCTAGTTTAGTCTAGTTTAGTCTAGTCTAGTGTACGCTGTCTAGTCTCTGATTATCAATGGAAGAAAAGAATTCCACTAGGATCTACTGCCAAAAAACCTGGTTAAGAGGCAAGCTGATCAGCAGACGGTGCCTGAGCGGTTCCAGGATACTGCCTATGCTGACGTGCTGCTTTCCAGGCTAACCGGCAACTTCGTCCTCCACAGGGGATTCCAACTCTTCAGGTACATTTGATGAACTGGGCAAAATACTGATTACCATGACAAAGGACCATATTTTGCTGTGTATACTGTGCACCCACATTTTTGGCCCAAATTTTCAGGGAAAAAAATTCTCTCACTTTAATTTTCTCATTTAATTATTTTATTTATTTATATTTACATACTTGTTTTTTATTATAAAGGGTATTTTTGTATACAGTATTGTTATTGCTTTCTGGGGTTACATTTTTAACATATAAACGTTAAGTAAAAGAATTAAAAACATTTATTTAGGTATGGAATTAGTGCTACCCATGTATAATGTGCATCTTTGTTTTCCCCTCAAAAATCTGGGCAAAAAACTGTGTATTATACACGGCAAAATATGCTAGTTATTTCTACCCACCAAATACTACAGGAAACTGTTAATGGTAACAAGTTGTTAGATATAAATTGCAGAACATGTCTTCCAAATCCAACTATGAAAGAAAAAAGGTTCAAGTGTATTTGTGTTTGAATTAAAGCAAGGATACACCACCATAAATATGACTGATGTTGCCAGCATGCCCCAAGGTAAATGACAATTAGGCTTAAAAGAACTGCGTCTTTTTTGGAGGTCATCTCCTTGATGTGATGATTTAAAACACTAAAGCCCTTGTAAATGCTACTCCTTCTACTCAGCATGCTTATGCCTCTCTCTAGGCCCAACACTAAACCCAATCACCTAAGGAAGCTCCCTGAATTCCCACATGGACATTTCAGTAAAATTATTCTGACTTCAAAATGGAGAGAGAATAGAAAAGCTCCTTGCAGGGAAAGCAGCAAGGAGGCTGCTGAAGTAGCTGGAAGAGAAAGAACACCTATCAGACTAAGGTAGAAGCAATGGGAATGGAGAAAAGCAGACACATTTGACATTGGCTTGAAAGGTGTAAAAGTAGGACTACAGAGGTGATAGGCCCAGACGTGCTTTGGGGGAAGGGTTTGGAGAGCCAGAGAGTAAGTATAGGGGACAGAGGTTAACCTCTTGGAGATTAGCAGAGAGGGAACCAGAAAGCAAATAAGGAAGGAAGGGGCAGTAAACCTACCTAACTTTGAATGAAACTAGTCCTAATCTTGCCCTTCTCCTAGACACGTAGGCTGTCAACATCTGAATTTTGTCAGATAAAGATCCATCCCTCTCCCTGTTCATTACCTTGCTTTACTTCTTAAACAGGAACTTAGTGTGATGTAAGTAGATCACATCCATAAATAAGGACATATTCTGCTTTAGCAACATGGCCCTAGTGTATGGATAGGTAGGTCTATACATTCTAGTTATTTTCCAATCCAAGCAAAAAAAAAGTAGTAGACAGGAAATGTGATACATAAGGAAGGTGCAATGCATATTCGTTTGGATGCTTGTTTCCGAGAGCACTCAGGAAACAGCCTAATACTTTCAGACACAATATGCTCTGCATAGAGAGTGCAAATAGCCCATATGTGAGAATCTGATACTAACACATTGTACTAGAAACTTTATACTTAACTACAGTAGAAAGCCTAAATCCTCCCAGAGAAATCAAAACGCATTTACTCACAAAAAGAAAGCAGATTGGTGGTTGCCAGGGGCTGGGGAGGTGGGGAAATGAGGTGTTCATCAAAGGGTACATACACACACTTCCAGTTGTAATTTGAGTTAAGTTTTGGGGAGTCTAAGGTACAGCATAGTGACTACAGTTAACAATACTGTACTGTATACTTGAAAGATGCTAAAAGAGTAGATTCCAAATATTCTCATCAATACATGAACAACAACGAAAAATGTAATTATGAGAGGTAAACTAACCTTATGTGGTAATCATTTCCCAACATACACATGGGTCAAATCATCACATTATACTCCTTAAACTTATACAATATTATATGCCAATTATAACTCCACAAAGCTGGGGGCATTATTTATTGTTAACAGTATGCAAATATACCAAGTTATAAGCCTGAAGCATATAACTCTATTCAAACAATTCTGTGACAGTAGGAATCACATCTATTTTGCTCAACTTTATGATTCCCACTGCTTATAAAGTATTTGAAAAATCAATATGCACTCAATACCATTAAATAAACACTGTGACTGAGATCTTTAAGCAAAAATGTACCTGACCCACTAAAACAGAATTTCTGCCCACCATAAGGCTGCGTAAAGGGGCTACTGTCAGATATCAAATTGGAGTTGGATAGTCATTAATGTAAACTGCTCAAGTTTATATTAAAATTTCAAAATATAAAATGGTAATTTTATCACTAAAATCAAATAGGTGTATTTAGAGCCATATATACCTAACTCACATTCAGTTCCAATTTCTGAATCAGACATGAACCCTGGCACTGGGTTGGCCAAAACGTTTGTTTGGCTTTAGCACTTACTTGTCTTTAAATTTGTCCAAAACAATTTTATATCGTACTGTGACAGCTGTCATATCGGTGTGAATTTTTTAAAAACTTACCAAATTGGCAAATTTTTGTGCAGCCATTTTTGTTGGAATATTATGCTTTATTATTTCAAGAAAGGTAAAAACAAAGCTAAAATGCAAAAAAAAGATTTGTGTGGTATATGAAGAAGGTGCTGTGACTGGTCAAACACGCCAAAAGTGGTTTGCGAAGTTTCATGCTGGAGATTTCTCGCTGGACAATGCTCCACAGTCAGGTGGACCACTGAGGTGATGGCGATCAAAACGAGACACTAATTGAGAACAATCAATGTTGTACCACACTGAAGATAGCTGACATACTCAGAATATCCAAATCAATAAAGCTATTGGTGAAAATGAAATACATGTCCTTTATTTTACAGAAAAAAAGCATATGAACTTTTTGGCCAACCCAATAACTCACATTTATTCCTTGAAAGGGGGAAAAAAACACATGCAGCCCATATGCTCTGATTATTTGGTCCCCTATTTTAAAAACTAGAAAAAAGTTTCTCCAAAGTTACTGTAGTGATCACATATTTGCAATTTCTCAAAACAGCCTCAATTTTAAATAACTCATCGGGTACGACAGCATGTCATATGGGGATTTGGACACATAATCACTGGATCCAGAAGGGTTCCCACGCCCCTACCTCGGTCCTATTCCCCACTCCCCAGAGGAAATAAATGAAGTCATGAATAGTCAATTTTGAAGAAAATCAATTATCTTACTTTGAAACCTATGATTTCCCGCAATTGGATAAACATGAAATGGAAGGGGAAAAGGCAGAATATTGGGAGACATTTATTCCAATTGACAAAATCACATTGTTACTAACAAAAATCGCTGCCTTCAAATGTCACGCACAGATGATTCATTCTTCCAGATGGATTCCACTTATTTTTATTTCACTATTCCTGTTTCATCTTTTTGAAGCAAACTAATTCCCAAACACAGCTTCTACAGAGCTGGTCATAATAAACAAAACAGCTGATTACTTACAAATGAGAAAATTAAGCATCCAAGCAATTAAACACGCACATTCAAGCTAAATATCTGATTACGGCACACGCTGCAGTGGCTTCTGCTGTAAGTCAGCGCTGATTTTAAATGCAATGCATCATGTGTGCACCAAGAAATTATTTTGTTTACTCAATAAATCTGAGATCCCATTAAGAGGTGAGAGGTCCTAACGGGATTCTCTTGATAGTTACATGGATTAAGCCAATACTTCAGTCAGTTGGTCCAGGGGTATGTATGTAAAAGTTAGAAGGCATACAAAATGAATATGAACTCCACCTATCCAGCCAGCTTAAAGAACAGAGCTGGAAAACCTAACACCAACAGTTACGAAACCTGTTATAAAGCTATAATAATTAAGATAGTGTGGCATTCACAAAAGGGCAGAAAAACTGACTCACAGAACAGAACAGAATAGAGCGCAGAAACAACCCACACTTACATGATCACCTGATTTACAACAAAGCTGTCACTACAGAGCAGTGGGGGAAAGGGTAATTTTTTAAATAAATGGTACTGACTCAACCACTACCCACATGAAAAAAATGCATTATGACACCCCCCCATCCTTGATGGAGGACAGATCTAAATGTAAGTGAAAATAATCAAACATAAAAAGTGAAACAATAAAGCTTTCGTTAAAAAAATAGATCATTATCTTTGTAATGTTGGAATAGGGAAAGGTATTTTTTAACAGAACTCAAAAAAGTACTAACCATAAGGAAAAAGCTGATGAGAAGCTGAGTAATAATCCCTCAAAATACCCATAACAAGTGAAAGAATGACGCGCACAACAGGGAAAGGCATCCGCACTGCAAACGTCTGGCAAGGGCCCCCACAAACAGCAGAAAATGCATACAACTCATCAAGAAAATGGACAAAAGACCTGAAAAGGCGCCTCACAAAATACACAACCACCCCCTGGAATGACCAGGTTAAAAACCAAGCCAAAGCACAGAGGACAACTCTCACGCATTGCTGACAAGCTACAATTCAGCAATTCCACTCTAAGATGTATCCCCAACAGAATGTGTACACGTACTAACCAAAACATATGAACTGGGATGTTTCAGCAGCAGTCTTCATAATAGTCAAAACGATACCGCGATTGCTTTATAAGCTATATAAATCTCTAATCACTGTTGTACACTTGAAACTAATATAATACTGTGTGTCAAATGTAACTGAAAAATAAACAATATTTTAAAATAAAATAATAAAAATAAAATTGAGCAACTGGAAACAATACAAATGCCCACGGACAGCAGATAAGATAAATACGCTGAGATGTACTGACTCTCACAATGGAATGCTACACAGCAATGAAAATGAATGATCTATAATTATATATACTAATATGGATAAGCATCAGAAAATGCTAAGCAAAAGAAACTAGATACAAAAGAGTTCTTTCTATGTGACTTCATGTATGTAAAATAGAAATACAAGCAAAAACTAATCTCTGCTGTTTGAAGTCTGGATACTGCTAATCCTCAAGGGCAACAGAAGAACTTCTTTGTTTACCAGATGCTGGTTCCACAAGTATGTTCAGTGTGTGAAAGGTCACAGAGCCATACATGTAAAATATGTGTGCTTTCCCTGTGTATATATTACACAGGAATATGTTTTTGGAAGGAAGGAAGGAAGGGAGAGAGGGAGGGAGGGAGGGACCAATCTCCATTGTTAACCTTGGTCTGAGGTATATTAGGTTATCAGTCCAATTCCTGTCCTTCCTTAACCAATCCAAATGACTCTAATTGTGCTATAATTTACCTTTAAATCCCTTCCCTAATTACAAGGAGGGAACTCTAATACTTTTAACAGAGATTATTAGCCAGATGAAGCCAGGGACTTGAGATGAAATGACAATCGGAAATGCTACACTATTTATGAACACTCTTGCATTTCCTTCCAATATCCAGCACTAACCAACATCTACCCCACTGGATTTCTAGCTGTTCCAATCAAATCTAAAAGAAATAACCCTCAAGTCCCCAGGTCTTCTGCATTTGAAGTTAGATAAAAATCCCTTGTTAAATTATCAGAAGATGCCAAAATTCCTGAAAGGATGTCATAATGGCCATGTGAATCATTATATTAGTTAGAGACGATATTCTGATACGTGTAACGGGAAGTCCAAATCACAGAGGCTTAAACAAGGTAGTGCAATGGGAGTTCAGAGAGAGGTTCTTCCTGACAACTCCAGAACTCACCGGCCAAGGGCCAAGTAAACCCTCTTGGCCTCTCTCTAAGGCCTCTGAATACTGGTCCAGCTCAAGTCATATGTCTAACTTCTAGGCAGGAGAGAAAAGAAACAGGCAAAAGGGCTTTCCCAAAACCTTCATCCAGAAATTTCTGCCTATATCTCACTAGCCAGGACTGTCGCTTGGCTACTCCTGCTGGAAAAGAGGCTAAGAAATGTACAGTTTTTTAGGTAGGCACACCTCCGCCTCTAACACAATGTAACACTCTGGTAGAAAGGAAAAGGGGGCTTAGGGAGCGGTACATGGATATTAGATAGGCAATTAGGAACCACTGCCAGAGCGATGATGAGTATACCAATTCTGAATATATTTTTTTAATGTAGCAACTTACAAGTTGGTGGCTCATGACACATCAAGCAATTTTCTATGACACAGTTCTGGCAACTATCTTTCCAAAGTATCTTTCATACTATTTACCACAGGAAGAAATGTAAAGTCACTATCATACTGAAAACCCGGTTACAGCCACCATTTATTTCTTTAGCCAGCTGCAGAGTCCAGACTGAGTTCCTTTCACATTTCAATTTTAGTATCTTGGGGGGAAAATTACAAAAAAGTTGAATAAAGTTTTCTAAAATACTCAGTGTTTATACACAGTAAGTTAATAATAAATCAAAAAATAAAACTTCCTAAATCCTAAAGAGAGTAATTAATTTCCTGACAAATTTTTTCAGAACAAACAATGAATCCTCAGTCTGCCCTTTTTTTTTTTAAATGTTATGTCACTTTTTTTAAAAGATTTTATTTATTTATCTTTAGAGGGGAAGGGAAGGAGAGAGGGAGAGAGACATCAATGTATGGTTGCCTTTCGTGCGTCCCCTGCTGGGAGTTGGCCTGCAGGGAACTGGCCTGCAACCCAGGCATGTGCCCTGACTGAGAATCGAACCGCGATCATCTGATTTGCAGGCCTGCACTCAGTCCACTGAGCTACACCAGCCAGGGCTGCCCTTTTCTGACCTAAAGCATTATTCTGAATGCTTATTCTGAATTATTCTGAAAAATAATTCATCCAAATTATTTTTTAGGCTTTATTTACTTATTTAATTTTTAGAGAGGAGTGAAGGGAGGGAGAGAAATATTGATGCAAGAGAGAAACATCAACTGGTTGCCTCTTATACACACTGGAACCGGGGATGGACCTGCCACCCAGGCTGGTGCCCTGACCGGGAATCAAACCAGCGACCTTTCCCTTTGCAGGACAAGGCCCAACCAACTTAACCACACCACTCAGGGCTTATTTTCATTTTTAATTTATTGTTATTATTTGGCATTTCATAAAAATCAAGGAATGTGGTGCTTTTCTGCTAAAATACAGTTATCAGAACACAAAGATTTCCTCTCAATATAACAGGTGTGAATAATGCTATATTTAGTCAGTATCTCACCATATTCTTCAGTCTTCATCTTTATGTTTTCCTTGCATAAACCATCCATTTTAGTAAAATGGAGTGCACTATTCAAGAAAGCCTATTTTGTCTAAATAGTAACAACATATTTCATGGAAGATTTTTTAAAGGAATATTCAATTCACTAAATATTCCATAACAACTTTATAGATTTTTCTCAAATATATTCTCTAGTTTGTTCAAAGGTTTGCTTGTTCTCTCTGAAATAACTATCACATTAAAGTCTAAACTAAGTTCAATATATATCATGAGACTTTAATTAAAATAAACCAAAGCTAAAAGTGAATAAAAGATATGTGTCCTATATTAACCAAAGGAAGCTGGATGTCATTTTTTTCATCTTTGAAACACCTAAGGATTGTCTCCCGTACCACACAAAGATCACCTGGTGCCTGCAGCTGCTAGTTCTGATTCTGTTCCCTCATTTCCTTCAGACTGGGATCTGACTGCTCATCTGCACCTGTTCATACCTCGCATGCCCCTCTTTTCATCCCTGTCCAGCTCCCAGATCTCACGCTCTTTCAACCACCTTCCCTGGCAGCCATAAACACCTCCCTTCATGGCTACGGTCTCCTCCATTCTACATTTCTACCCCACTGAGGATCGCAAACGCCTGGAGGCCCTACTCACGGGAGGCACTTCATGACAGGACTAAAAAGAATCTGAGGAACCTCTGCCAGTAAATTGTTACATTTCACAGGAGTACCTAATAAATCAAGACTCAAAGCTTCCAAAGTAATTTTTCATATAAGTATGATGAACAAAGTTCCGTAAGTATCAACTGGTTAAGAATGTATATTAAACCTCTCGTAAATCAGCACTTTAATATGTGTGTGTGTGTGTGTGTGTATATGTATATATATACACACATATATATGTATATATATACATATAAACACATTTAGAAAAATTACATAAAAGTCTATCATTTTTCTTATCATAACTGCCAGACCAATTTTCACACCTTGCCCTTCTCATTCGCAAAGACAAAACTCCTAATGTGGTCACAGACTCCATCCCAAGTGCTCCAGTTAAGCTATACAGTCTCAGATCTTTGCAACATATCATAATCTATAAGCCAATTTATGAGCTAGAAGTTTACAAACACATTACTGATGGGAAAGAGGGCCACCTCAAAGCACATGCCATGGTTTAATGGTGATTTGATGCATTAATTCCAAATACAGACATCTTGCTTCATTTAATCATATGTAATTATGCAGCAATTAATCATATATATAAGTGAATAATATAAGCCATAACCAGCTTTTCTCCAAAATGGTAGTAGTAGTATCAATCCCTCAGCTTTTCCAAGGACAACATAACACCAAGGTATTATGAAATAAAACCTTGATATCTGAGCCCAGTTTGAACACTGGTGAGTGTGACCCAACATGAGCTCTACGCTGAGCTACCCTATCTGCAAAAGAGCTCTTCCATACATGCAGTTACAGAATTTTCACAGAGAGAGAAGTAAGAGACTTTTATTAACCACCTTGGGAGGAAGGGAGAAAGTACCATAAGTGCTGTTATTCCTCCTTTCACACACACTTTTCCCCAGTAAATTGTGGATTTATTAATTAATTCATTCATTTGACAAGTATTTACGGGTTTCACTATCTGAGTAAAGCCCAACCTTTAAACAATGTAAAAGAAAACTAAGGAATTAGTGTGACCCAGATACAGACGGATTTTTCAACCAGCAGAGCTGGAAGATAGCTTTTAAAAAGAAGAATCCAAACCGCAGAGAAAAAAACCACAAGCTGGTAAAGCCTTGTCAATGCATAAACAGCAATAATTAATGTTGCTGTTTTTGTAAGTAGCGACTATATTTGTACAGAAACCATCACTTTAGAATATGAATATCTAATGAGATTTAGCTGAATGGACACAAGATTGTTCTGAAACTAATAACAGCCTCTTCTAATTAAGCTTTTTTTTTCTTTTTTGGTTTTTGCTTTTTTTTCTGAAGTAGGGTCGCTCAAGAATTCCAGAGAAAGCAAGGAGAAAGCATAACCCAAGTCTCTGGCGGCCCTTCCCATCCTCAAACAATTCCTTGTTCAGATACACAGCCACAGAAGTTCAAAGGTCACTGGCGTCTTTATACTCAGTTCCATGGTAGTTACAAACAAACTTTTGTCCCCATTCCTTCAATGACATGGGCTGCAACCACGACACTGAACTCTTTCATCTGAGGTCTGCATGTGCATTACTTATGCGAAGGGCCATAGTATTTCATTTATGTTTCAACCATAAATGATTAAAACTCTGTTGTGAAATAAAATAATTTATTTACCTGGGCATAGATGAATATTAATTCTAGCCAAACACAAAGAACATCACTGGCAGTAATGGTTTTATGGTTCCCTGTCAAAATTACCACACTTCACATAACATTACTCTGTAGAGCTCTGCTGACTTTGTCAGGATCTTTCTCATCCTTGTCTTTATTTTAAACCACACACATGATAAAAAAATAAATTTATTATGAGTTTTTATACAGAATTGTATATCTTACAGTTCTTTTTTTAAAATAGGAGAATACAGCCCTGACTGGTGTGGCTCAGTGGGTTGGGAACTATCCCTCAAACCAAAAGTTCACCAGTTCTATTACCGCTCAGGGCACATGCCTGGAGAGAGGCCAGGCTCCAGCTGGGGGCATGCTAGAGGCAACCTATCAGTGTTTCTTTCCCTCTCTTTCTCCTTCCCTTCCTCTCTAAGTACAAATAAATAAAATCTTTTAAAAATAAATAAATAGCCCTGGCTGGTGTAGCTCTGTGGATTGAGCATGGGCCTGTGAACCAAAGGGTTGCCAGTTCAATTCCCAGCCAGGGCACATGCCCTTGTGGCAGACCAAGTCCCCAGTAGGGGGCATGTGAGAGGCAACCACATACTGATGTCTCTCTCCCTCTCCTTCTCCCTCCCTTTCCCTCTCTCTAAAAATAAATAACTAAAATCTTTACAAAACTAAAAATAAATAAGATGATATACATATGAAATCTGTTATAGAATTTATTTTAAAATAGAGCCCTGGCTGGTTTAGCTCAGTGGATTGAGCATGGGCCTGTGAAGCAAAGGGTCGCCAGTTTGGTTCCCAGTCAGGGCACATGCCTGGGTTGCAGGCCAGGTCCCCAGTAGAGGACGCGTGAAAGGCAACCACACATTGATGTTTCTCTCCCACTCTTTCTCCTCCCCTTCCCATCTCTCTAAAAATAAATAAATAAAATATTTAAAATAGAAAAGTGCCTAAAATATGCATATATTATAATAAATACAATATAATAACTTAGAACACAAATAATTTTACCCTTATTTATATACTTTAATAACTCCTGAAGCATAAAAGTAAAGTATTTGTTAAAACTGTCCATTTAAACCACTAATTTTTAAAGAAATTCCTATTACTTTCATGTGCCAACAGCAACCTCCAAAATCTATTCTAATATAATAAAATACTGTTATTATAGCTGAATAATCAAAAAAATAATTACTCCCCCTAAAAAAATTGGCAAATAAGCAAAATTACAGATGCGTTTTTGAAATAATGTTTTTTAACATAAGCGCTGAGAACCACATGAACACAGCCCAACTGAAGCACACTGTGGAGAGGCCTTCGCCGGCACAGAGTCTGCCCCACCCAGAGAACGCTCCCTAGCTGCTTCTGGCTAAGGCCAAGGCTTCCAGCAGGCCCAAGCACTAGCTAAATTTACTGAGCCACCGACACTGTGCTAAACCACACTCCTCACTCAGAGAATACAGACTCAAACACTTTTTCAAAATTTCAGTGAGCATACAGTGCAAAAGAATACAACTTAACGAAGCAAAAAAAGAACAAATCACACAGCAAAGACCAAAGAAACATGGAAATATTTTTGAACTGAGCACAAAGTGGCTCTGAACAGGTCTAAACAGAAGGAAAACATTCTAAAGGAAAAAAAAAATTATTCCAGATTTTGTTGCATAAAATTGGGTAACTCAGAAATATTTCTAAATCACTAGTGCATTTGTAGACTCATTTAACCAAGTTTCTTTTTTTCTAGTTCTATTAAAAACATTGAAACACGAAGAATATCCTAGTATTTTTCATGCCACTAATCTAGCTAAAACTAATCTGAAAGATTATCTGAAACTTCTATTTCAGACCTTCCCTTCGCACCATTCGAGAGGTCAACCTATAAAATAACAGCTCCACCTACATGAAATCGGTTCTCTATGTGCTGGGGCAGGAGCTCCTATTTCGATTAGGTAAGAATGCTGAAAGAAATAAAGCCAGTAAAAACCAAGCATTTTTTCTGTTTCCACCTCTCTCCTCTGCCAAGTAAGCGGGTGACGAATTCACCAAATAGTTTTCAGAACATACTCTTAAGCACATAAATGTAGGAAAACTGCTTCCTGTCAGGAGCCGAGTTGATAAAAACAATTTATTATGTTAATCAAAGTAATTTAGACTTTAAACATCCCACTAAATGATTCCCAGATTAATAATGGTGTAACAGAAAAAAAAAAAGGCAAACTATATTAGGTTCTAATTTAGCAAGAAATTAACATGCTACCAGCAATGAGTTAGAAATTCCTCCTGCTACTGCTGTTGCAAGGAAGAAATTTTCAAATTTCGGGTTATTTTGATAACTAAACTTGTTTATGTTCAGCCATTACCATATTGCCATATGAAAAATGAATATGGACCTTTACATAAATGGAGAAATTATGCCTGCCCTTCACATACAAATTAAAAGAAAATATGAAAATCTGATAAAATGTTCACAGTATTCATTTAGGAATAAATCCACAATGCCAGACATAAACTAAAATAAAATTAAAATAAACTTCTTCAGCTTTGAATCTGTACTACAATGAAAATTATTCTAGCTCTTATATTTGTTCTTGATTTTTAACAATATAAATGACATCAAGAAAGCCTCTGTTTCTTACCTCAATTCACCTCCAACGGGTAGGCGGTAAATATTCACTGAATTATGCTGAGATCACTTTAGCCCAAATTACAAATAAAGAGCTATAAAATCTAGCTAAACATACCATTTGAAAACCACTCATTCCAAAATAAAGTTTTATACACTTTGGGGAGTTCTTAAAATGTCAGGTCAAAATGTATTCTCACAAGAGAAACAGTTCAACATACATATGGGAACCTGTTTGTTTCCCCAGATGAGTCAACAACAAAGTCAATTATTACACACTTTTTAACTACACCAAAAAAAAAAGAGCATTTAAAAAATGATTAAAAATGGGCAGAGATCCTCTCTAAAGACAAATAAATAAAATCTTTTAAAAATGGGCGGAGGCCTTGAATACAATTTTTTCCAAAAGAAAACACACAAATGGACAATAGGTACATGAAAAGATGTTCAACATCACTAATCATCAGGGAACCCAGATCAAAGACGATGAGCTATCGTCTCACGCCCGGTAGAATGGCTACAGCCAAAAAGACAAGTGTCGGTGAGGAGGTGGAGAAAAGGGAGGGAACCCTTACACACTGTGTGAGGGAACGTAAACTGGTGCAGCCACTACAGAAAACAGTATGGAGATTCCTCAAAAAATTTAAAAAAGAACTGCTACTTGATGCAGCAATTCCACATCTGGATATACAAAAGGAAATTAAATCACTATCTCAGAGAGTTATCTGCACCTCCATGTTCACTGCAGCTCCCTCACAATAGCTGAGACATAGAAAGACATAAGTGTGCCTGGGCTGGTGTAGCTCAGTGGATTGAGCACAGGCCTGCGAACCAGAGGAACGGGGTTCAATTCCCAGTCAGGGCACATGCCTGAGTTGCAGGCCAGTTCCCAGCAGGGGACCCACAAGAGGCAACCATACATTGATATTCTCTCCCTCTCTCCTTCCCTTCCCCTCTAATAATAAATAAATAAAATCTGAAAAAGAAAAGACGTAAGTGTGCATGGATGAATGAATAAATAAAAAAATGCAATGTACATTCTATATACAATGAAGTATTACTCAGCCACAAAAAAATAAAGAAATTCTTCCTTTTGCAACAACATCGATAAACTCTGACAAATAATATAACTCCTCACTTATATGTAAAATCTAAAAAGGACAAATTTATAGAAATAGAGAGTAGAATGGTGGTTGACAGGGGCAAGGGTCGGGAACATGGAGAAATTTCAGTCAAAGGGCACAAACTTGAGGCCATGTGATGATTACGTCTGGGGGATCTATGTACAGTACGGTGAAGACACTTGACAGCAGTGCTATACACTTCAAAGATGTTAAGGTAGCAGATCTTAAATATCAGCATCATACCAAAAAAATGGTAATTACGTCAGGGGACGAAGACATCAACTAACCCCATGGTAATAATCATTTCACAACATGTACATCTTAACCTTACAGGTCACATGGCAATAGTATCTCAATAAAGTTGAAAGGGGCAAAAAAGCATTGAAAAAACAAAATAAATCTGACAAAACCAAAAAACCCTTTTCCTGACACCTGTATTACATATCCTGAATACAAGTCAGTATTTCTTATTGTTGCTAAATTTAAAATATCACCCAACTATACCAATTTTCAAGTATCTTGGGCTCTGCAGAAGTACTTAATGGCATTGCACAATTAGGTAATGCTTACAGCTTTAAAACACAGTAATTTCAGGGGAAACACTGTATTAGGAAAAACAGCTTTTTCAAAAAGAGTGATCTGTTTCTTTAAGAATGCTGAAACCTGTCCTGGCTGGTGTGGCTCAGTGGATTGAGTGCTGGACTGTGAACCAAAGGGTCACTGGTTCAATCCCCAGTCAGGGAACATGTCTGGCTTGCAAGCCAGGTCCCCAGTAGGGGGTACACCAGAGGCAACCACACATTGATGTTCCTCTCCCTCTCCTTCCCTTCTCCTCTCTCTAAAAATAAATAAAGTCTTTTAAAAACACCTGCTAAAACCCAAAATTACTATCTTCCATTACAAAATTAACAAATGCTGACATACTTAAATTTAAATCTCAAGAATAAAATTCTTACAACTCCAAAATTTTTGATATCTTTTTCAACCGCAAAATCTTAAAATACAAGATGTGAACTGGCTCTAAGTTTAAACAACTTCAAGATACAGAAAAACGAGATGGCTTTCGGCACTTGTCCTTAGATTCCTAGGAGAGAGGTGGAAGAGCTGAGTTGGGCTAGTAGCTAGGCTCTTCAATCAGCCCATATTCAGCACTAAGGAAGTCAAGCCCTTGTTATATTTACCATTCTAGTTAACTTCGCACAGAGAAAAACGGTTCTCCATAATCAGGAGTTGGACCTCAAAGACATCTAAGTAAGCTAGTGTCTTCCACACTAACAACCAATACAGAGCCTCGGGCATTCTACAAACACTTGACTTAAAGGTGTTCCCAGACTTCTGGCCAAGATGGAGGCGTAGGTGGAAACACTGTGCCTCCTCACACAACCAAATTTAAGGACAACAAAGATTTAGACACAAAAAAACACAACCAAAAAAGACAGAAAATTGAACTGTATGGAAGTCCAACAACAAATCATTCATACAGACCAGTAAGAGGGGCGCAGTTGGCAGTTGGCAGCTGGCAGAGAGGGGTCATGGCAGCAAAAAGTGGAGGTTGACAGACCCAGGCCTGAGGAGGAAATGAGCAGACCCAACCCAGATGGCCCTCAAGGCAGATGGCTGACCGCAGACACACATTCACACACAGATAAACCAGGCAAAAACGAGCAGTGAGACAGAACGAGCAACCCAGGGCCCCAGCAACAGGAAATAAAACCTAAAAGCACTTGAAAACACTTGCGGGGGTTGAGGTGCTGGGGGAGACTCCCAGCCTCACAGGAGAGTTCGCTGGAGAGACCCACAGCGTCCTAGAATGTACACAAGCCCACCCACCTGGGAACCAGCACCAGAAAGGCCCAGTTTGCCTGTAGGAAGTGGCAGAGGGGACTAAAATCTGAGAGCACAGCAAGCACCATTGTTCCCTCTCTGACACCACCCCCACATACAGGGTGACAACCCAGCCACTGGGTTGTCATGCTCTGATGAACACCTAAGGCTCCTCCCCTCATACATCACAGGCGCAACCAGACCAAAAAATACGGTTCAAACAGAACAAATCAAAGCCCCAGAACCAATACTTCTAAGTGACCAAGAGATAGCCAACCTACCACATGCACAGTTCAAAACACTGGTGATCAGGATGCTCACAGAACTGGTAGACTTTAGTCACAAATTAGATGAAAAAATGAAGACTACACTAAGAGAAATGAAGGAAAATGCACAGGGAACCAAGAGTGATGGGAAGAAAACTGGGACTCAGATCAATGGAGTGGACCAGAAGGAAGGAAGAAAGAAACAATCAAGCAGAAAAGAAGGAACAAACTATTCAAAAAAATGAGACTTCTAGCCAAGATAGAGGCATCGGTGGAAACACTGTGCCCCCTCCCACAATTAAATTTAAAGACAGCTAAGTTTGAGAAACAAAAACACAGCCAAAACAGTAAAAATTGAACTGTACGGAAGTCTGACAACAACGAACCACTCAGCCAGACCAATAAACCAAGCAAAGGAGCGAACAGTGAGACAGACCGCTTAGGCTAGGGCCCCAGCGACAGGAGTAAGAGCCTGAAAGCACCAACTGGAAAGACTTTCTCGGGGTCAAGGGACCGGGAGAGGCTCCCAGGCTCACAGAGAGTTTCTTAGAGAGACGCACAGGGTCCTGGAGAGTACACAGGCCCACACACCCGGGAACCGGCACCAGAGGGGCCCAATTTGCTTGTGGGAAGCCATAGAGGGGACAGAAATCTGAGAGAGAGCGGAGTGGAGCAAAGCGCCATTTTTTCCCCTCTCTGACCCCGCCCCCACTTACAGCGTCAAAACCCAGCGACCTGGGTCTTCCGGCCCTGACGAATACCTAAGGCTCCGCCCCTCAAACATAATAGGTGCGAACAGACCAAACATTATGACTCAAGAACAGCTCAAAGTCCCAGAGCCCATAATTCTAAGTGACCAAGAAATAGCCAGCCTTTCAGATGCACAGTTCAAAACACTGGTGATCAGGATGCTCACAGAATTGGTTGATTTTAGCCACAAATTAGAGGAACATATGAAAGCTAAACTGATTGAAATGAAGGGAAATGCACAGGAAACCAATAGTGATGGGAAGGAAACTGGGACTCAAATCAAGGGAGTGGACCAGAAGGAAGAAAGAAACAACCAAACGGAAAAGAAGGAAGAAACCAGAATTTTAAAAAAATGAGGAGAGGCTTAGGAACCTCCAGGACATCTTTAAACATTCCAACATCTGAATTATAGGGGTACCAGAAGGGGAAGAGGAACGGCAACAAGTGGAAAATTTATTTGAACAAATAATAAAGGAGAACTTCCCCAGTCTGGCAAAGGAAATAGACTTCCAGGAAATCCAGGAAGCTCAGAGAGTCCCAAAGAAGGTGGACCCAAGGAAGAACACACCAGGGCACATCATAATTACATTAGCCAAGATGAAAATGAAGGAGAGAATCCTGGAAGCAGCAAGGGATAAGGGGACAATCACCTACAAAGGAGTTCCCATCAGGCTGTCAGCTGATTTCTCAAAAGACACAGGCAAGAAGGGGCTGGAAAGAAGTATTCCAAGTCATGAAATCCAAAGACCTACAGCCAAGATTGCTCTATCCAGCAAAGCTTTCATTTAGAATGGAAGGGCAGATAAAGTTCTTCTCAGATAAGGTCAAGTTCAAGGAGTTCATCATCATCAAGCCCTTATTACTTGAAATGTTAATGAGACTTATCTAAGAAAAATAAGATAAAAATACGAACAGTGACAGGCCAGCAAACTCAGTTATTACCAACCACACCTAAAACAAAAGCAAATTAAGCAAACAACTAGGACAGGAACAGAACCAGAGAAATGGAGACCACATGGAGGGTTAGCAACAGGGGAGTAGGAGGAGGAGAGCAGGGAGAAGATACAGAGAATAAGTAGCATAGACAGTGGGGAAAAAATAGACAGGGGGAGGGCAAGAGCAGTGTGGGAAATGTAGAAGCTAAAGAACTTATGACACATGGTCATGAACTAAAGGGGGGGAATGTGGTGGCAGGGGAAGGGTAAAGGGGAATGAAGGGGAGAAATGGGACAACTATAATGGCATTATCAATAAAATATATTTAAAAATTTTTTTAAAGGGTGTTCCCATATATCACTACCTCTTTTTAAAACTATAACAGACACAAAATTTAAAAACCATAACACGCACATGTTTTCAACAAAGTGGAAACCACAAATGCATGTCCTTATATTATCAAGTAGCAAAATTAGATAAATATTATACATTGATTTTTTAGATGAATATACACTAACAAGATACTAATTATCAGCAGAAACACTAGAGGTCCATCTAAGATGTTGTTTGGGGGAAAGGGGGATTTTGTTGCTGAAAGAGCTGGGAAACCACTGGCTTACTGTACAGAGCTGGCAACCTATCAGAACTGGGGTGCACAGTCACTGGCACTTATACCCCTGGGAGAAGACCGCAAACCACACTCACACACACACACACAAAACCTCACAATCCTAAGAACCCCCTTCACCTTTCTGTACCAAATGCAGATTACTTTGGGATTGTTAACTAATTCTTTTTACTTTTTTGTTATTTTTATCCTCACCTGAAGACATTTTTTTCATTGCTTTTAGAGAGACCAGAAGGGAGAGAAAAAGGGAAGAGAGAAAGACGGACTGGTTGCTCCCACAGGTGCTCAGACCAAGGATCATAAAGCACTAGGACTGGAGATCAGACCTGCAGTTGGGTGTGCGCCCTGACTGGGAACCAAACCCGAAACCTTTCGGTCACAGGAGGATGCTCCAACCAACTGAACCAGGAAGGCCAGGACGACTAATTCTTTTTAGGATGTGTTAATGCTGTCTATCAGTCACGCCTCAATGGCAATCACCTCATTTGTAAAATCAGTATGAATACCGATTTTGGCAAGTGTTCCGAAACCATTAAATGGAAAAAGGACAGTCTTTTTGACAAAAGTATTGGGAAAACTGGATATCCACATGTAAAAGAATGAAATTGGACCCATGTCTTACACCATATAAAAAAATTAACCCAAACTCCATCACAGATCCAAAAAATGGGCTAAAACTATAAGACTCAGAAGAAAACAGGGGAAAAACTTCATGATACTAGATTTGGGAATGATTTCTTGAACATGACATGAAAAGCAGAGGCAACAAAAAACAAAATAGTAAGTTGGGTTTTATCAAAATTAAAAACTTTATGTAACACAGTGCAACCACAGAATGGGAAAAAATATTTTAAATCATGTATCTGGTAAGTAAGAGCTTGATATCCAAAATATATAAAGAACTACATCAACAAAAAACAGCCTGAGTAAAAAACAGGCAAAGACTAGAATGAGCATATCTCCAAAAATGATATACAAATGACCAACCACATAGTTTTAAATGGCCAATGTCACCATTATTAAGCAAATGCAAATCAGAACCACACACAGTAATATCCCACATACATTAGACTGACCACTAGCCAAAAAAAGCAGAAAATAACAAGGGCTGACAGGAAAGTGAAGAAACTGGAGCCCTTACACACTGATGGTGGGAATGTGAAATGGTACCCTGCTGTGGGACACAGCACAGCAGTTCCTCAGAAAATTAAAAACACAATGCCAGACGGTCCAGCAACACTACTTCCAGGTCTGTATCCAAAAGAATCGAAAGCAAGAAATGAAGAGATACGTCCACACCCAAATCCACAGCAGCGCTACTGCCAGTAGGTAGAAGCGGCTCTGTGTCCATCAGAGAGGAATTGATAAACAAATGCGATACATATACGTACGATGAAATATCATTCAGCCTTAAAAGGTGGGAAATCTTGTCACATGTTACAACATGGACGAACCAAGAGGACATTATGCTAAGTGAAATAAGCCAGTCACAAAAAAGACAAATACTGTATGACTCCTTTTATATGAGGTATCTATAGTCAAACTCATAGAAACAGAAAGTAGAATGATGGTTATCAGAGGCTGTAGGGAGAGAGAAATGAAGCATTATTGTTTGACGGGCACAGAGTGTTAGTCCTATAAAATGAAAAAGTTCTGGAGAGCAGCCCTGGCTGGTGTGGCTCAGTGGACTGAGCACCAGTCTATGAGCCAAGGGGTCACCAGTTCAATTCCCAGTCAGGGTGCACGCCTGCGTTGCGGGCCGGGTTCCCAGTTGGGGGCATGTGAGAGGCAACCACACATTGATGTTTCTCTTCCCCTCTTTCTCTTTCCCTTCCCCTATCTCTTAAAATAAATAAATAAAATCTTTTAAAAAAAGCATTCCTCGAAACTCAAGCAAGAGAGTTAAGTATATTAGGACTAGGGAACATCTGATTGTTCTTGGTCTGCTAGACTGACATAATGAAGCAAGTTCAAGGAGGAGGGTATGGCAATGTTGATGGAAGGAAGACAAAAATCAAGTACGGAGAAGTTACTGTGAAGAAATGGGAAAGTGCTGCAGCGATGTTCTGGTCATGCCTTGGACCCCAAAAACAAGGGAAAAGAGAAAGAACTTGTATTAGAATGCTAAGCAACCATTCCTTCAAATTTGTGCTTTACCCAATAAATACAGCTCCTCATAGAAGTCACATTGGTGAGCAAGTCAACAGACAAAAACCAGCTTAGTTGCATGAAAAAAGTATTCAAACATAAAAAGCCTAACTCTCACCACTTAGAAAGCCTTTATAAAAATCCCAGATTCTCTAGAAGTAATACAGAATGGAAGTGGACAAACATCATGCTCTATTCTCATTGACAACCTGTTCCAAGGAGGGAGGCAGACCACTGAGAATGCAAAATACGGAGGCACAAAGACTCCCTCATAGCTCATACCTTCTAATACCCATCACCATGACAATCAGCTAAATATAAAAACGCACCTTGACTTCCCAAAACTATTAGAGCAGGGTTTCTCAACCTCACACCGACATTTACACCAGATAGTTCTGGGGGGGGGGGGGGTTTCTCAACCTCACACCACTGACATTTACACCAGATAGTTCTGGGGGGGGGGGCGGCAGGGGCACGTGGCAACTGTCCTACTCATGAGTAACATTAGAGAATTAGTTATTCTACACGTGAGAACATAAACCTGGGAAACACTCCTTTCCCAGCCCATCTTAAATGTGTACAAATCATTCCACATTATTTATAAAGTAATACTGAGGAAAGCACAGGTACTGCGAGGTCAAAAAGACCTAGATTTAAATTCTGAATCAATCCACCATTTAGTTGGGTGACTTAAGCAAGTGATTACACTTATCTGGGGTTTACGTAAAATAATGTTTGTAAAGATCAATATAAAGTGGGCACTAAATTAAAGGGAAATAAACTTATATTTATGTGCCAGAACTTTATCATAACTAATTTAGGAAAGAACTACTTCTAAAAGTATTGCAGTTTTCTGCCTTAATGTAATCTAACTTTTTATAAATGACACAGGGTGACGATTTCAGACAAACATCACTCTAATAACTAAATATGATGCTAATCTAGGTAAGAGAGCTATCGAAATGGACAACACAGAGAATCAAGTTTCAAGACACTGGATCAAGTCTGACCAACATAAAAATGATACTATTAACAATGATTAGCCCTGGCTGGCACAGCTCAGTGGATTGAGCATGGTGGGCCTGGGAACCAAAGGATCGCAGTTCAATTCCCAGTCAGGGCACATGCCTGGGCTGCGGGCCAGTTCCCAGCAGGGGATGCATGAGAGGCAACCATACATTGATATTTCTCTCCCTCTCTCCTTCCCTTTCCCTCTAAAGACAAATAAATAAAATCTTTAAAAAAAGAATGATTAATGTAAAGTCAAGTCTTTGGGTTAAAAAGCAACAATAAAAGAGTCATATAGCATAAGTTGGGGTTGAAAAACTCTTAAAAATTTTAATTCCCTGCATGCCCTAACTGAGCCTGAAATGATAGGCTGTCCCCCAAAAAAGTACAAGAAAAACGATTTGGGTTAGTAGAGAGACTATGCCAAAATAAGAGTCAGGAGAATGGAGCTCCAGTTTCAGCTGCCCTAGTTGAGTGAGAATATGTAGCTAGATTAAACCACTTAACCTGGATCTATATCCTCATTAATAAGAAGGGCACAAACCTACTTTGACAGTCCAACATTGTCAAGCAGATCAAATAATGATGCTGATAAAAAATTCTGTTAAAGCTGTATGTAAAGCACAGGAAACGAAGAGCCCGAGTAGTCACTGCGTACCAGACTGGAGCAGGGCTTCCCAATCTCTCCCGCTCTGACACACAAAAAACGACTGTGCTGGTGCAGGCACACTGGGGTAAATAAGCCATGCATGCTGTTGCTGGGCAACAGTGATCAGCCTAGAGGCTCCTGCCTCTCCATGACTGACAACACTCTCTGAGGACTAAGGAAATCAGTATTTCTGGCCCATCTGTAACACATTCAGAGCACTGCCTAGCACACTAGTGAGAAAGCTCTAATTAGAATACAGTGTCTAATTTGGAATACTATAAGAGGAAATTTAACATTTTCCACAATAACTAGCCCTGGAAGACAGAATCAAGACCAGAGTCTGATGGCGATAGAACAGTACTATCTTAGCAACAGGGACCCCTGCCCTGGTCCTGGATCTGTGGAAGGTCATGCTCTGGACTCCTACAGGCCACATCCTTGACCATGGGAGGCTAGTTGTTGTAAGGGCCTAAAAGGTGTGCCCACCTGCAGCCTACACACTTTGGTCCTCATCTTGTCCAGTACCTCAGAATTTCCTGCCTACTTCCAGGGTGTGTCAGGCCTCTTTTCTGAGTTAGTCCTCGCAAGGGGAGATGAACTCATCAGTATTTACAATCCTAGACCCAAGGGATGGTCAAGGAGCTGCTGTCTGAAGGGCGTGAGTAGGTGTGTGGGCTCGAGTGTCCACACATGCGCACATGCAAAGTCCCTTGTGCAAGGAGCCTGCAGGGAAAAGGGGATCTCGGGTTGAAGGCTGGTCCTTTACAATTTGTCCTGGAGCAGAACGCAGGCACATCTAAGAATTCTGTTCTGCTCTCTCTGATCAGGTCAACCATGACATTTTATTAAGGTAGGCAGTGAAACAGCCTTATCAGTTAGTTTGATTTAGAACTTGTAAATGTTTAGACATGTGGAATATGGACTTCCATTTGTGTTCTTGCCCCAAGTCCCAAAAATGTTAGGGATGACCTGGAAAATGAGCTAAAAACCTTGTCATAGGAAGAGTTGAAGGAGTACATTTAGTCTAAAAAGAAAAAAGGCTGATAGGAAGACAAAAGAACCAACCATCTTTCACACGACAGCTAAAGAGCTATCACGTGAAAAATAAAGCATATCTGTGTGGTGGTGGAAATTCAGGGAGCTACATTCCACTTTAATATAATAAGGAATTTTTAAACAATGAGAGCTCTTTAAGAAGAGTTGGACTGTCATGTAACTGAGTTCCCAGACACTGGCAATACAGAAGCACAGGGCAGAGGATTATCTTCCAAGGATAACCTGAAGGAATCCTGCTATTGGGAAAAGGCAGGACTGCATTCCCTAGAGGTCTCTGTAACTACAGCATTCAACAGTCCTGGGAAGATGTCGCTCCATGTGCAGAAACAAGGGGTGTGAGACACAAGGCTAAATTAAAGTTAAATCCTGCAGTAACCTCTCTCTCTTAAAAAGTTCCTGCTGTCAGCTCACTCTTGTAATCTGCCTCTTCATAACACGGAGGTGAGTTCCTCCGCCCCACAACATTAATCACTGAATAAAGGCTAAAGTGGCCAGTCTCAAGGGACTGTTTGCCCATCCTCCAGAAAAGCATAACCTTCCCCACCGCTCCCAGTTGAATCCTCTGATCTGGCATCATCACTGAAGACCTTGCCATCCATTCCCACAATGGACTCGGGCACCTCTGGGTCATCAACAAATTATTTATTAAGTAGGGATGTTAAGTATTCAACAAGTCTCCAGACAGAGGCCCTGCCCCTCAAATAGTTTATGGACAGGGAATTATAAATTAAACAATTTATAGAACTGTTTAATTTCTATAAATTTCTCCTGAATTTCCACCTAAGCAATTAAATAATAAACTAATATAAAGAAGATAAACAGGATCATGGAGCAGACAAATTGGAATGCTGTACTTTTACAGGTAATCACAAAGGCCTCTCTAGAGAAGACAAAGAAGGCAGTCATGCAAAGATCTGAAGGAAGCACATTCTAAACAAAAGGAACAGCAAATCCCTAAGAAGGTATGTGCTTAGCTTGTACAGTGGATAAAAAAGAGCATCTTCCACTACACGCCTATTGGAATGGCCTAACTCCAGAGTGCTGGCAACACCCAGCGCCAGAGGAGCTGTGGAGCAACAGGAACACACTCATCCATTGTGGGTGGGGATGCGAAGTGGTACCGCGACTTTGGAAAACAGCTCCGTTGGTTTCTTATAAAACTAAATATACTATGATTCAGCAATCACACTCCTTGGTATTTTATTTAACCAAAGGAGGTGAAAAATAATGTCAAAAAAACCTGCACACGGGTGTTTAAGCAATTTCATTCATAACTGCCAAAATCTGGAAACAAGCCAGATGTCCTTCAGCAGGGGGGTGGATAAACTGCCGTGTGTCCACAGTGGAATGTTATGCAGCGCTAAAAAAGTAATGAGCTATCAAGCCATGATACAATATGGGGAAACTTAAATACATACTGACAGAAGGCCATCTGAAAAGGCAACATACTGTACACTACCAACTATATGACATCTGAAAAAGGCAAAACTATGGAGTCATTAAAGAGATCATTGATAGCTGGGGTTGGGGGTGGGGGGAGGCAAGGGATGGATAGGTGAAGAATAGGGTAAGAAGCATAGGGCAGTGAAACTACTCTGTATAGACTGTGTAACACCTAGAATGAACCCTAATACAAACTATGGACTCTTGAGTGATAATGTTGTGTCAATATAAGTTATCAATTATAACAACTGTACCATTCTGGGTATGGCAATAGGAAGAGAGGCTGTTCCTGGGTTGGAAATCTCTGTACCTTCCATTCAATTATGCTGTAAACCTAAAACTCCTCTAAAAAGTAAAGCCTACTAAGAAAGAAAAAGAGCATCGCTGTGACTGCAGCCCAGTGAACAAATAGAGAATAAAAGATGAGGGTAGAGAGAAAGCCAGGAGCCCGATCATGGACTACAGATATTGTAATCTACATTACTCTTTGTTATTGGGAGCTGGCTTCAGCATCGTAGGGTATTTAGCAGGACCCCAGCACCCTACCCACTAGATGCCAGTAGCACACTACCCCCACCCCACACCCAGTCCTGACGATCAGAAATGTCTCCAGACATTGCCAAATGTCCCCACAGGACAAAATCTTCCCCACTGATACAGGGTCTCATGAGTGGCCAAGATGGAGGTTTTGTTTGCACAATAAAATTTTTACCTTTGAGTTTTAGTCTTAAGTGTATTAGAAAGCCAGTAAGTAGGTCAAGCGATCAGATTAATTTAGCATTATTTTTACTTTCTGTGTACGGGACAGGTAAGGAAGGCAGAGACAAGAACACAGGAAGGGAAGTCTGTTGGCAGTTTTCCAGAGGAAAAAGGCTACTAGCCCAGGTTTTTCACAGTGAAAAGGCTGAGACGCAGTCAGGTCCAGTTTATGTTCTGAACATGGAGCTGAGAAGACTTACCATGAGATGAGAAGAAAAAAATGGAAGATGATTCCAAGGGTATGGCCTGCACAACTCAATAGGTGGTGGTGCCACTTACTGAGACAGTGAAGGCAGGGATGCATGAAAGAAAGAGTAATTCATAGTTCACCTTTGTCCACATTACATTTGAGGCATCTCTCAGATATCATGCGGAGGAATGAAGTTAGATGAGTCAAGAGGGGGAAACTCAGCATTAGAGATAAGAATTTAATCCTCTTCGGCATATAAATGGTATTTGAAACCACGAAATTGGATGAAATAACCTGAGCAGAGTCCAGGGACATTCCAAATTTTAGAGCTGGGGGAGGGGTAGAGATAAGCTGGCAAAAAGACACAGAGAATGAGTAGGAAACAGATCAAAGATCAAAGTCATCCAATGTGAAATGCTGGTGAGAGGTCAGTAAGATGTAGACACTGAAGTGGTCACTGGCATTGGCAAGATACAGGCCATGGCAGCCTGAGGAAGTCAGCACAGCAAATATAAACATCTCTTGCTGTAAAAGAAAACACAGAAATCAGGCAATAGCTGAAGGGAATCATAAAATGGAGGAGAATGTGGCTTAAGAGAGGTGATTTATTCAGTCAAAGTATCACAGGCTCCAACAAGACCAAATTGTATTCTTCTCTCACTTAACCACCCAGAGATAAATGAGCAGTCCACGGCTCGGAGGGAGCTCTGCTGGATGAGACCATCCAAGAACCTGTCTTGTAGATCTGTATCCTCCTAAAGTGTTGCTCACCCGCAAGGCTGAACAAAGGAGAAGAAAGAGAAGCAGAAGGCAACTAGCTTCCTAAGACCATGACCCGGAAATCCCGCACACCATTTCTGGGTATGTCCCTTTGGCCAAAATTGAGTCACATGGCTACATCTATCTGTGAGAGAGAGGCTGGGAAATGTAGTGTAGTTGGGCACCATGTGCCCAGACAAAACTTGAGGGTCCTATCACTGAAAGGAAGCCGCAGAGAATGGCATTTGGTAAACAATTAATCATCAGGGCTGCACATAATATAAGGCATGTACGCCTAAAAGAGATGATCCAGTAAGGAAGGAACAATAATTTAGGGGAGAAAATAACTACAGAAGTGGAGGCCTTAAAAAGGCAAAAATGAGTGTGAGCACAGCATAAATTTTTGCCTCAAAAAGGGACACTGTGGTCTCCTGTCACTTCTCAAATGCTAAACTTTACAAAAGAAAGGTTGTCCCCGAATGCATTTCCAGCAGGTTAAAGTCACCCTTCCCTCCCATCTAATAAAACCAAGTGATCAGAGAGAACCAGTGTAAAACTCTGGTCCACACCACACAGTTCTCTCTTGGGTTGTCCCCTGATAGGCTGATTCGAAGATGCTGCTTCTCCATCAAAGAGAATAGGACCAATTTCAGAGCTGGAGGGAGCCTACTAAGCTCATTTTACAAATGTTCAAGGTCACAGAGTACCCTCTCCAACAGTACATCCTAAGTCTTTCAATTGACAGACAGATCATCCCAGTGTCCCCTTGCCTACCCTTTTATAAGAATCTTTCTCAAAATATAGTTCATCTTCCCAATAAAATGAACATTTTCTGAGCACAAAGAATCAATGCCACCTTCTTTCATATCTATTTCCCACTGGATCTAGCATGGTACAAAATATGTAATATGTACTCAGAGAATACCAAAATATGTAATATGTACTCAGAGAATACTTCTACTGCAAAAAAAAAGATTTGGTTTTCCTCACCCTACTGCAGCCAGGACTGCTACTGAATCTGGATGACCACTGGATATAAAGCAACTACTAGGTCAATGGTAACTAAGCAAGCGCAAGAGGATGGTCCCTAGTTTAAAAAAAAATCAGAATCATAATTTTGGACCAAAAAAGGACCTTACCTTTAGTCTGACTCCTCATTACAGATATAAGGAAAATGAGGTTCAGAGAGATAAATTACTTGTCCAAAGTCACAGACAGTTTACAGCACAGCCAAGAACAGAACCCAGGTCCTGTGACTTCGAGTTCAAATTTCCTTTCTCCATTAAAGGTTACTTCACTTTTATGTCTGGGCTTAATATACTAAGTAGTTATTGAATTCCATACATTTTCTTCAAAGTTGCAGAAAATGCTACTCTTCTTAAAGTACCCTTTTACCACGTATCTCTCCAAAGAACAAAGGAAAAGAATTACAGTTTCTGTCCTACACACAAGGGAACAAAAACAATGTTGTCAACGGCTTGCCCAAGATCACAAGGCTGAACTCCATACAGTAATGCTTGTATGATTTCTAAGTGCAAACAAACTGAATGTCTACTTTAGAATTATTTCCCAGAGCATGGTGCCCATCGTTTCTAATAGAAACAATGTAAATGCATCATGACACTTCTATTATAGTGGGGTCACATGCTTTTCCTTCCCATACTTTCCATCTCCACAGCCTCCAATATTAATATATATTATAATCCATAATGTAAAGTAAGTAGTAAATGGACATATGACCGCAAACCAAGTAACAGGATCTGTCTAAAAACCAGAATTCTACTTCCACAGTGAACATTCTGGCACATACATTGGTTATGAGAAATTAAACCAAACATCTCATTTTTCACATCCTTTTATGTGTCCTAAAACAATCTTCTTTAAAAAAAAAAAAAAACATTCACTAGGAAATTCTTTTTTTTTTAAGATTTTATTTATTTATCTTAGAGGGGAAGGTAAGGAGAGAGAGAGAGAAATATCAATGTATGGTTGCCTCTTGTGCATCCCCTGCCAGGAACCGGGAACTGGCCTGCAAACCAGGCATGTGCCCTGACTGGGAATCGAACCACAATCGTGTGGTCCGCAGGCCCGTGCTCAATCCACTGAGCTACACCAGCCAGGGCACAATCTTCTTTAAATACCAGGGAAAGCCCTCTTGTCCAGGTACACAGCAAAACTACAAACAGCTATCTTACCAAATCTTTACTACCTTGGGAAACATTCTCTCTCAACTTTCACCTCTCTTCAGATAGAAAACTGGTTGGTTGGTTGGTTCTCAAAAGGGAATACTGTCTCCTCATGAGAGCGGGTCTTCTTTACATCTTTACCTTTCTTGAGGTGCTACAACCAGAACCCTGCAGTTTCCTTTTCCAAGCGCTGCTGCCCCATGTGAAATAAAGGGCCTCTGCCTTCATCCATCCCACTGTTCCATGATGGACCATGTGGGAACATCGATGCCCTTCCATCTCCCTTGGACCATCACGCTGCATTTAAGCATCACCCAAGGCATGAAGCTACACAACTGATAGGACTGCAAAAGCCACAGTGACCCCAATTCTGTCTCATTTAACTCAATCAGAACAATGGCCTGGTTTATTTGCTCACTCTTAGTTTGAGGGTAATGTTACATAAACCAGCACTGGAAGTTAAAAAGCACATCCAATTTCTCACTTGTAACATAATTTAAGTCAAAAACTTTAAAAAAGCAGTTTAATATTAAAGCCTCTAACAGTAAACTAGGTCTTTAGAAAAATATTAAGTTTTATTATTGTAACTTTAAGAGGATATTATAGAGATGCTAATGCAAATCATAAGGAAGACTTAGCAGAATGTCATACACATGTAAGGAAAGTTATCTAACCCTGGCCTAATTAAAACAGGCTTTTCTCACATATCTTTCCCAGACCAAAAACAAAAAAACACCAGTATCAAAATAGAACTGATATTTAAATTGAGTTTGCAAACACGCACAGAATGGTATTAGAAAATTATCAAAAACAAGGATCTCTAACCCTGGCTGGTATAGCTCAGTGGATTGAGCATGGGCCTGCAAACCAAAAAATAGTGGTTCGATTCCCAGTCAGGGCACATGCCTGGGTTGCAGGCCAGTTCCCAGCAGGGGACTCACGAGAGGCAACCATACATTGATATTTCTCTCCTTCTCTCCTTCCTTTCCCCTCTAAAGATTAAAAAAAAACACAAGGATCTCTGAAAAACAGAGAAAAACTACCTTCCCCCCACTTTTTTTTTGGAGAGAGAGAACAGGGGTGGCAAGGGAGAAAGAGAAGGACATCAATTTGTTGCTTCACTTACTTATGCACTCTTGGTTGGTTCCTGTATATGCCTTTGTGGGGACTGAATCTGTAACCTTGACTTTATTGGGACAGCATTCTAAGAAACTGAGCTACTGAGCCAGGGCTTCCACCCATTCTTATTCACCTAAATAAGTAATTAATAAAAATATAGCATAACATATGTAAATTTTCTCATTATTACAATTATCATCTGTTGACTAAACTAGCAGCTTCAGTAAAGTTGACAAGTCAGTAACAAGTAAGCCTATCACTCAGGAGAACAGGTAGATAATACAGGGGCAAAGGTGCTATACAGTAATTTAGGCCTACGTTTACAGTAGGATTTACAATCATCACCACCTGCATTGTACTGAGTGCTTACTAATACATCGCATTCAGACTTGACATGTACCATTTCACTTAATCATCACTACAACCTTCTAAGACAGATCCTATCGTCATTCTCTGGTTATAAAGGAGGTACCTGAGGCACCAAGATGTTAGTTTGTCCAGGATCAAGGTTTATGCTCCAAAGTAAAACTCAGTACCTCCCCAGGGTCTTAACCCTTACAATGCTATGATAAGAAATAACACTTATTCGAAGTAAGGCATGAAATTTCAAGTCCTAAATCAGTGTTTGGCAGACTTTTTACGTAAAGGGCTAGATAAAGAGTGTAGGCTTTCCAGGCAAACTACCTCTGTCGTAAGACCACAACTCCACTGCTGAGCTGCCAGTGCGGCCACAGACCACCCATAAAGGGACGAGCAGGGCTGCGTGCCAAATACCTTCATCTGTGAACACTGATATTTGCATTTCATCTAACTTGCACATGTCTGAAATAGTATTCTTTTGATTTTTTCCAAGCGTTTCAAATTTAATCATTCTTAGTTCATAGCCCACACAAAAAACAAGCTGTGGGCCAGATTTGGCCAAAGGCTGAATTTTGCCAACTTCTTCCTAAATAATGCAGAAAAATATAATTTTTAACTAAACAGCTCTTCTCACAAATGCTAACTTGTAACCTGCTTCAATACTTTGAACTGATGCTTTGATGAAACTCAAAGTCTCCATAAACTTTGCCATCTGTCCCAAAATAATGAAAACTTCCAAAAGTTCCAAACTGTAGGTACTGCACACAGATGTCCTAAGAATGAGATAGAATCGCAGCGTTTTGAAACTGGAAGAGATCTAACACATTCTCATTCCTTACAAGACCAAACTAAACAATGAACAATATTTAGCTCATTTCATGCCATTTCTCTTCCGCTATCACAGTCTTCTGAAGAAAACAGGTGCTAGTCCCTGACATGTGTAAAACGCATTCACAGTCAACAATGAAACTATAGATATGATGCAGACAACACACCCAGGCCCACTTGAGAAGGGAAAACACTGCTGAATAAGTCATCTAAACAGAGAATAAGGGGAAAAGAGAGAAGTGGAGATGGATGTATTGACATTAAAGTCTCAGCCCAACTGCAGAATAGCTTCTGATTGGGAAATGATGTGGGGGGTGGGAAAAGAAAATAGAAGGAACATAACTACTGGAACGCAAACCAACATCAAAGACCCTAATGACAGTTGAGCCTGCCTGGCTGCTTCTGAGTGAGTCTGTCCCTAGAAAACAAAACAGTTATGTAACCGAGAAAGGTTCTTGCAACAAACATTTCCTCTCTGGCCCACTTACACCCTGTCACCCACCTCAATGTGCACCACTGCAGACTAAACCCAGCTTGCACCCCAGCTATGGCTGGACGGGTCTCTGTCCAAAGTGCTGCTTTACCCCGAGGCCTGCTCTGGGGACAACAGTATGGAGGTGACTGGCTTGAGCACAGTTCCAGTCTCCCGCCACGCTATGGCCTCAGTCTACTGAGCATCACCACATCACCAATTTTAAAAATGAAACAGACTCCAGATAGACCTGCAAGTGGAAATCACAACAGCATGACACCCCATCTTCACAAACAGCCCTATTAGAATGAATCCACATCAACAAGTTCTCGAAAAACTTTGAGATCATCTTGTAACAGCAAATAAAGCTTCTATTTCCTTCACTCTCAAGCCCCAAGGAGCAAATGTCAAAATGCCCAGTTAGACTTCAATGTACCCAATAAGGAAAAAAACCCTGAATCACAACCATCACTACCCCAAACACTGCAACAATAAATCTAATTCCTGGACCAAACTAGCACACCTTCTGACTCTGAGAGCCACTGTACTCTAGCACCACATGCTCTCTTTCTTCCAGTAGAAATACAAATATAGACAACGTTTACAAAAGCAAGTGATGTATCAGAAGTTATTCCTGTTCAGAATGACTTAAAAGGTCTAAATCTGTGCCAAGCAAAAGTCTGAAAGAATGGAACATAAAAGAGATGCTGACAACAATGCAATGTGGCCCAGCTGCCACTATCCGTGTAGCATCACGCAGTGCCCCAAGCATTTTAAAAGCAAACTGCAATTGTGCATGCAGATCAAAATGATAATTATCCCCATTCTATTTCCTAAAAGCTAACTATTAAACTGCATCCCAAGCATCCTGCTGTGGGTCTCCTCCCCTCTACCTTCGTTGAGCTTCAGCAAGAGGAGGTGAAGTTAAAAGAGGATCAGAAGTAGACTAAAACTAAGGAATCAAGCTTGACCTGCTCTTCCCACCGTTTCTTGTAATCTGTTTGCGAAAACATTCAACATAAATATTTCAAGTCAACGAAATGAGAAAGGCACGATACGAGGGTGGCGGGGAGTTCAAGGAGGAAAGAAAGGGGACACTAAGTCACCAGCATCGTCCAGTATGTACCAGCAACTTCAGCCAATGACACAGATGAGAGGGAAAACTCCACGGGAGTCCCCGCGAGCGGAGACCTGTCGGAGACCTGTCGCGCAGCCTGCCCCCACCAACCCCGGGGGCGACACCGCAGGGAAACGCTAGCGCGCGCGGACAACTACCCGTGCTGTGTCCCCTGAGCCCCGATGGCATCCCTGGGACTCGCGGCTCGAGCACGCCTGGATCCTCGGGGTTGAGCACCGAAGAGGGCGAGAAATGCGTCCGCACCCTCGCCTGCCGAGGCCGTGGGGCCACGGGGATGCTAGCGCGGAAGGCGGCCGGCTCGGAGCCGGTGCCCGCTGGAGGCTGGGGCACTGAGCACGGAGGGACGGGGGAAACCCGAGATGGTCTAAGAACATTCGATCCGGAACCCTGACTTGAAAAAGAATTCTTTTTTTCCAAAAAGGAAAGCAAGGCCCCCCGCAGCCTTCCCCGCGGCGCCTGCCCACGTCACCGGCGCCCCCGGCCCGCCCGCGCCCCCCGCCTTACCGAGCCCCGCGGCCCCGCCGCGCCGCTGCGGCCTCGCTGCGCCCGGATCGCCGCTCCGTGTCTGCCCTCCGCGGCGCCCGCCGCCCTTTCCTCCTCAGCCTCCTCGTCCTCCTCGTCTTCGCCTCCGAGCACCGCTCGCACCGCAAGCCTAACGCCTGGCCGCCCAGGGCAGCCGCGGAGGCTCGGCCGGGCGCCCCCCGCGCCAGCGCCTCATCCCGCCCGGCCGCCCGTCAGGCTCGGGGGCGGGGACGCCGGGCTCCCGGCCGCGGCCTCACAGTCCCCACCTCCGCCACGCTCGCCCGCCCCGGCGGAGTCGGCCCGGGTCCGCGGTCCTCCGGCTCGGAGCCCCTACCAGCCGCCCTCGAGCCGCCCCCGCCGCGCCCCCGCCTCGCTCGCCGGCGCGCGCCCGCCGGAGCCCGCCGCCCGCCGGGCCTCCGCCTCCTGCGCTCCGCCTCCTCCTGCACCGCGACGCCCGCAGCGGGGAGAAGAGGCGCGCCGCCGCGGCCGCGGGCACGAGTACGCGCGAGGGGGGCGGGCGGAGCGCGCGCGCGGCCGTAGGCGGCGGGGGCGCGCCCAGGCCTCGCCTGCCGTTGTCCCGGGAGTGCACGTGCACGGCGTGGGGGCCGCAGGGGTGGGCCGGGAGCGTTAAGGGCGCTGCTGAGACGCTTCCCTAGAGGTTCGGGCGCGGTCTTTTGCCGCGGCTTCTATGTTGCGCTGCGGTGCGAAAATTAAAAAACGTGCCGCAGCAGAGGTAACACCGGAAAGCGACCTCCTGTGAGACTACTGCAGTAGGTCCTCTCCACTCCCAGCTGACCCCTGAGTACTGTCACCGAGCCGGGGAGGAAGGGGGCATTGCCGCAAATCAGGAAGATCCCGGTCTCTCCATCTCCTGCGCATTTTGATCTAAAATCACCTCGCATCGGTTACTGTGGGGAATGCGAGATCTAAAAGTTCCTTCGGTTGCTTCTTTATTTAAGAGTTACGGACCAAGAGATTGGAAGTGACATGGCAGGGAAGAGGCAGGACAAGAACGGATGAAAGCAAACCTGAAGGTGCGTGGGAGGACTGAAAAGAGGTTCTGGAGAGGAGTGGCGGAGCTTTACAGAAAACCCCCTGCCTGTGGATGGCACTAACCCCGTTCCTTGCCCTGTTCCTTTTGTTCAGCCTCTAAAGCCTGCGCAGCACTTCCGCAGAAACAACCATCTGTGTAACAGCATATATCTTGACATTCTACCATTTCATTTTTTCCTTTTATATATGTACCTTTCACTCCTTCTGGCCCATTCCATATCTAAATGTTGGGGGGAGCAGTTAACCTACATAATTTAACTCTTAGTCCTACATCATCTAATGCCACTGCAGTGATTCGGGTCCACTCAACACTTAGTCATTTCAGTGGGAGTCTTTGAACGTAAAACGTGGCCTTGACCCCACTTAGCAGAATTTCAAGGGCATATACGCGAAGCAGGATTTCAGCACGTTCTGGAGAGAAATTAGGCAGTGAGCATGGGCAACAATCCCACTCTTGCCAGTTTCAATATAATCAACGTTGACCAAAATTCTAGATGCTTTTTTTTTTTTTTTGAGCAGAGAACACGGGATGGAATGAGAAGATTTGCAGAGAGGCACAGACTGGGGTGGGAAAGTTTAAAGAAGCCTTCTGTAATAAATGTGTCCTGATACATAGCCACCTACTGGAAGCAGGTGCACTTAGGATCCATAACATCCTTCATGGGGACTTCCTCAATGCTAGTGAAAGAAAAGAGCCAAGCAAATGAGGAAAACTAGAAACCTTCAACTTCAACATAAACCCAGAGTTTAAAAATCACTTGCTATAAACTGCAACCATTTCAGAAGCTCACCTTTTGACCACAGAGAGCCATCTATTCCAGAGAGAGGAAAGTATGCAGAGAGGAATTCAGTAGCTTGTGTTGGTCCTGGAGATGGTGAGCGCTAAACATAAAACCTCCTGTTATGTCAAGAGGAAGTCAGCACGGGACATTAAACCAAGTCACCATGAGAAGCAAGTTTTACCCAAGGCTCTAGTCCCTTTACTACTGACAAGTAAGATAATGACATTCTGTATTTTTTTTTGTAAAGCCTTCACATTCCACAGTTTTGTCATCACATCCCAAAATTCGGCTGCAGTGGCTGAGTGTTAAATGGTTTGCATGCAGCTTGTGGAAAAGTGAATAACATGTAAAGGATCTGGGATCCGTGCACATATTGGATGACAGATATTTTACTTCAGAGTCTCAAAACATTTTAGTATCTTTTCATCTATCAGTATTATGTCTAGGCCAGAGAAAGAACAAGTAGATTCCTTATGTGTATCCCAAATGTCAGAGATATTTGAGCAAGCTCAAGGGTGCTGATGCTCCTTACTCTTGTTCACATCCAGCACTTGTTCTCTTTGGGAAGAAGCATTCACATACCCTACGAATAGATAGTTATGGTTGCTAAACCTGCAGATAAACTAAAGGTTGTGACTTCCGGACAACTCTGTGGCCAGCTGAACTTACTGTTTCAGGTGATTGTGACCGGTTACCTAATAATACCCTCAGTGATCCAATTTGTTTATCCTAAAAACTATAACAGTCCCTAAAAAAGCAGGCGCCTGTCCAGCTGTAAAATAATGTTCAATAACTGCGTATGGTTTGATTCCATATTCCCAAGGTGAGGGGCAGGAGCAGGGAGAAAAAGACAAATTCTCCCTCCCTCTCGGAAGCTGCTGGAGGCCTCAGCCTGGCCTCCTTTCTCGGCCTTGGCACTGTTGTCTTCTGGTGGTAGCATCTGGGCTCACTCTTGGCATCTTGGATCTGTTGCACTGCAGTCCCCTCCAGGCACTAAGCAGCGTCATGGTGCAGAGAAGTAGAGCCGGCAAGGAGAGCATCCCCGCAGACCAGCGCAACACCCTTACCTAACCTTGAGTTTCAGAGAGAGCCTGGGCACTGAGCAAGCGAGAGAAAGCAAGCTTATTTTCATTCTCAAATTGAATGCTCAACAGCTGGCTTGAGAAAAATGAGTTGCTGAAAGTAGGCCAGGCTTAACAGAGAATTCTCCCGAACGTGACATTTGACATTGCCTTGTTTATTTTTTTTTTCTGCCCACAGGGCCAATGCCATATTGTGTCCCTATAAGACAAAACAACAAAATTAATTATTGAAAAAGGCATGTTGCCCATGTGCGGTATCCTCCTAGCTAATATGGGTGTCCATGGAGCAGCCTCTCAAAACATTCAGTCCTTTGCACCAAAAAACTACTATTGAGCAACATTTTAGGAAGTTGTCAGCCGTCCTATTCCCTGCTTATGTGACGAATCCCTGGGACATTCCTTGAAATGATAAATTTCCCATCTTCTCTCCTCTCCTAGTCACATTTTAGTTCAGTATTCTCTATCATGATAGTTTAGAACTTTTACTTGTCCTCCCACAAATGTTTGGGTTTTTCAGTCTCTAAATCCTAACATCATTTGTACTTACCTACAGGTCTGCTCTTGAACAGTTCGCCAGATAGTAGCTCCCTTTCTACTTCCTCCACTGGGTCCTTCTCCTCTTTCAGAATTCTAAATGTTGACTGCCCCAGGGTTCTGACCTTCAACCTTTCCCATTCTTCCTACTCTCCCTCCCCGCCCCACAGTCCCCTGCAGCCCTCGGCTCTAAATGGCCTCCATTCACTGATGTATATCTTTAACCTTGACCTCTCCCCAGCACTCCAGGCTGAAATATCCAGCTGCCTACTGACAACTCCACTCGGATATCTCAAACTTAACGTGTCCAAAACAGACCGCTTGATGTTTCATATTAAAAACAAAACCCAAAGTTGCTTCCTGCGACTATTCCCCATCTCATAGCAAAAACATCCCTTTCTCTGAAACACCACATTCATTTTAGTAGCAAATCCTTCCGTTTTTACCTTCAAAACATATACTGAGTCAAATCTCTTTCCTCTCTCTTAACCACTGACACCCTCATCTGCCCCTCATAATCTCCTTCCTGGGTGACTAATTGGTATCCTTGTTTTCATTCTTTCCCCTCCAGGGTCTCAACTCAGCAAACAGAATTTCTTCTAAAACATTAGTAAGATAATGTCCCACTCCTTGCTGAAAACTCTCAGTGCTCTATGCTTTTAATCACACTTTGACGAAATCCAAAGTCCTCTCTCCAGTCTTTTGAGACCTGCAGCCCTTATTCACCTCTCCAGTCCTGACTTCTTAACATTCACTCCACCCCAGCTACCCAGGGCTGACCGCCAGCTGTTCCCTCCACCAGCAAGGAACACTTCTTCCCAGCTTTTAGACGAGATCGGGCATGTTCAGGGTGGTGTGGCCATATTCCTAGCCTTTCAACTGGCCTCAACTGCTAAAATAGTGTTGTCTTCTCCCTGACTCTGCTTTTTTTTTTTACAGCAGTTACCATTACATGATTGTGTTTGTACATGATTGTTTATGATTTGCCTCTCTTACTAAAATAAATGCTCCACGAGGGCAGGGAGTTTGTTTATTCACCATTGAATCCACATCATCAAGGAAATGAATAAATAGTACTGTCAGCTTCCGGAATCTCTCTGTTCATTTATTTCCTGCTGTCACTTACTGCTCTGGAGCCGTCCTCTGCGGACTTACTGCAAGTGGGGACTACTGCGAATTATAAAATTATGTAATTTGCAATTCACTGCAAATCAAAACAAATTTTACTGAAAATCCAAGAAAAGATCAAGAATCAGCAGAGAGGGGTACATATTAAATGAATAATGTAATGCCTGCAAGGCAAAATCATAGGCTAACTTGCAATTCGGTTTTGATACATAAAAGTTCAAGACCCAGAACATTAAGGCCGAATTACATCTCATTCCCAAATGAAGTAATCACCATGTTGGAAAGGAATGGGGTACATTTCAGGAGATGTTAGTGATCCCGTTTTTTAATCTTGCCCCATGGTGTAACCTTGAATGAGTTAATTAACATTTCTGTGTTTCCATCTGTAAAACGGGCCTGCTTTCTTCCTTCTTTTGTTGATATCATAAAAGTTGAAAAATTTGATTATTATAAAAAAGCTTTGGAAGAAAGGAAATTTGGAAATCAACACTAATATTTATGTTTCCCAAACTTCTTTGTCTAATGTTTTGAAAATGAGGAAGAAATATATATATATATATTTTTTGAAATCAACTAAAGACATGAAAATCGCCCAGTGTTTCTGAAATGACTGGAAAAAATGTCTGCGGCAGCAAAGCAACCTCAGTCACCAGAGCTAATCACCCGCTGCCTGAGGTCTACCCGTGGGGTCTACACCTGGCATCCTCATGAACAGCACAAAACCCATTTTATAGTCAGATGTGAACTTCAACCAGGAGATGAGAGGGATTACACTGAAATGTAAGTTTTCGTATAAAGTATTAACTCCACTTCTTATCAGGCAAAATTCAGTGAAGACTTCTAAAAGAATTAACAGAGGCAATAATAACATTTCCATACATGAGATCCTTCATGTTAGGAAGGGAATCAGGTCTGGGGGACTGTATTTCCTCAGCAAACACGCTGGTTTATTTAAAATGTTTGTTTGAAGCCAGGCCAGTGTAGCTCAGTTGGTTGGTGCATCATCCCATACACTAAAAAGTGTGCGAGTTCAATTCCTGGTCATGGCATATACCCAGGTTGCAGGTTCAATCCCCAGTTGGGGCACATACAAGAAGGCAACCAATTTATGTTTCTCTCTTACATCAATGTTTCTCTCTCTCTCTCTCCTTCACTCTCTCTCTCCCCCTGCCTCTCTCTCTAAAAGCAATGAAAAAGAAGTCCTCAGAGGAGGATAAAAATTTAAAAAATAAGTAAAGTGTATGTTGATACACAAAGGGAAGATCACATGAGGGCACAGGAAGAGGTCACCCATTTGCAAGCCAAAGAGAGAAGCCTCAGAAGAAACTAATCTTGCTGACACATTGACCTTATACTTCCAGGCTCCAGAACTATGAGAAAATCTATTTCTATTGTTTAAGCAAAATAAAAATAGATGTTTATTTGAGGTGACTTGGAGAAAACTAAATCTCCCACTGGTGGCTCTGATGGTGTTGAGATGCTGCCACTTCTCATGAGAAAACACTCTTACACACACACACACACACACACCCTTTCACTGCAAGGACCGAGTGCCCCGCTCCTCTCTCAGAGCTCTGCCTGAGTCAGCACTCTGCTCAGCTGCTTGGTGATGCTCCCAGCCCCAAAGCCTTTTATTAGATCTAAAGAACTGAAACCAGGGTTGAGGACGCGCATGGGAAAGTGACTTGGGAAAGCAAGAGATCAAAGAGAGGTTATTCAACCCACAGGGCTCCTGCTTTCCCAGGGTGCTCTCTGCAACTTCCCTCCCACAATTTCCTCTTTATGGCTTCCAGTTTCCAGAAGTTAGTGCATCTCAGAAGGTCAAAGACATTGGTGTTCTCCTGCTAGATTCAAAGTATGTGTTGGCTGAGAATNTGCAAGGACCGAGTGCCCCGCTCCTCTCTCAGAGCTCTGCCTGAGTCAGCACTCTGCTCAGCTGCTTGGTGATGCTCCCAGCCCCACAGCCTTTTATTAGATCTAAAGAACTGAAACCAGGGTTGAGGACGCGCATGGGAAAGTGACTTGGGAAAGCAAGAGATCAAAGAGAGGTTATTCAACCCGCAGGGCTCCTGCTTTCCCAGGGTGCTCTCTGCAACTTCCCTCCCACAATTTCCTCTTTATGGCTTCCAGTTTCCAGAAGTTAGTGCATCTCAGAAGGTCAAAGACATTGGTGTTCTCCTGCTAGATTCAAAGTATGTGTTGGCTGAGAATTTACCTATGTTAACTGAAACTAAATGCAGTAGATGCTAGGTTTCTTAGGCAACTTGAGAAGAACTGTAGTAGATAATCCAATATGCCATGTTATTATTTTTTTTAAATAAGTTACTTACACTTGGCTTTGGAAGTTACTTTCTATTTCACTTTAAGTATGGATGATTCTTGGATAGAGTGAGGGTAAAGGGGGCCGTACTGTATCAGAAAAACAGAATTACAGAAAAATAAAATTACCCTATTAGAACATTATTTCCCTGTTCGTACTCGATTTTTTTCCTTATGTGAAGCGAACAGCTGGAAACAAACAGCATTACCCCTGAGAGTAATAAAAAAGGCCAGTCTTAAGCACAGCTGATAATAGACACAAACTTACCAGTTCACTTCTTTTCGCCTGGGCCATGACCTAATTTAAAAACTATTGAATGCTTCTTTTTAGTTCTTTATAAATTTTAACCAAAAAAGCAACAGCAACCATCTTACTCGTGGCAACAGACTATTTGTTAAAGAGCACCTAACTTGTGACAGAAAAGGTCCAGAGGCTGAGAAAGTCATAACCAGGGAATTCACAAATTGTCATGCTTTTTGGAGCACCTTTCCGTAGTCCGCCTAAGCCTGCATCAGCAAGATTGAGGCACTACGCAGAGAAACTGAGGCATAGAGAGATTCAAATTTTGAGTAAAATCCAACCTTTACTTGATCTTTATTATCTATTTTAATAACTATATTTTGATGGCCAAGTCACACAAATCGTCCAACGGGCCAAGGTTGTGGGTTTCATCCCTGGTCAGGGCACATACAAGAACCCACAAATGAATGAAATAAATAAGTGGAACAACAACAACAAGTGGATCTCTCTGTCTTTCTCTCTCTCCCCCTCTCAAAAATCAAGTTTTTTCTTAAAAAATGAATAATGTTATCTGTTTATTACAGGAGAAAGCCCATCCAAACAGAAAACTCCTCTCCACCGTCTTTCTTTCCTTCCACTGCTGGAGGGGAGAAGTCTAGGGGTCCTTCAATTTGCATTCCACCACTGACAGCCTCCAGTAACTTCCCGGGACAGCTGGCTTTTTCCAAACCCACAAAAAGACAGCATCAAAAACAAAAACTAATACTGGGATTCAAGATAAGGTTGGGTATGTCGATTATCCAGACCACTGGCATTTCCCATACCCAGCCCTTTCTCAGTTTTTTGATGGGCAAGTAAGTCTGCATAAGACAGTAACTTTTCTATCCCAGCCCATTCCCGAATCACTAGCCCTGCTTCCCGGCTAGGTTTCCTATCCTATCCCTCCCCAAATCCTCCCAGTGCAATCTTTTGGGAAAGACAAAATCTCCTGGACAGCCCCTGTCACCACAATGGTGTCCTTTAATGAGGAAAACAAAGCGAAACATCATGTTTTCCCCGCGCCGATTGGGAAACTGGGCCCTTTTCTTCACCAAGGGAGCAAAGTATCTCGAAGGAGATGACCGACTCTCGGGTTTTCGTCTGCGTGGTGCTGTGCTGGCAGCGGGGCAAAGACGGTGGGCTGGGCGCCCCTTGCTTTCTCCATGCTTAGAGCTGAGGATACAGCAACTGGACACAGGCTAGCCTGGGGGTTCACACGGACATCAGACAGCTGTGCAAATATGGGACAGATGCGTAAATTAAATACAAAAGTAAATAAAGTATATTAAGTAGAAGTCATGCTGCTGCTGTTACGAGGCTCTGCTGGGACTCAGGAGGGAAGGGGGGCCTATTAGGACAAGCAGATTGCCTTTTTCTGCTGGGGTGTGGCAGCAGGGGGGAATGGAAAGGTCACACATGGCTGCAGGAAGGACGACAACCTGTTACATAAACTGGCATCTGCGGAGGCACAGCCTCTAAGAGGGGTTTTCAGGCCGAGGTGACTTCGTTTCTCCGAAAAGACTTCTACATGCCAGACTACGCTTTTAGGACTCTGCCTTAGTGACTAATTTTAAAATGTCAAAGACTGCCCCAGTGGCCACCAGCAGCAGGACCTGAGAGATGCCACAAGGACTGCCCTGCCTCAAAGAGTATCTCCATGTGACAGGAGTCTGGGTGAAATGGAAGGAACTGCAGTCGCTTATTGCAATTGGGAACTCTGCTGGGGAGCCGGGCTCCGGGGAAATTTCCTGTTGTCTGGGCGGAGGAGCCCGGACTCAGCGCGGCGTGATTTAGCCTGGGCTCCTACACTGGGCACCTGGAGCACAGGAGACACGAAGGATTGACAGATTCCTCCGTTGCTCATGAATCGCTCCATACTGGGGAAGGAGAAAGGGAGTATATGGCCCTTTGTGCTTATTTTAAATAAAAGTATTTTTTAGCCCTGGCCGGGTAGCTCAGTTGGTTAGACTGTCGTCCTGATAGGCCAAAGTTATGGGTCTAGTATCCTTTCAGGGCACAAAAAAGAAGCAACCAAGGTATGTGTGAGTAAGCTGAAGAACAAATCGATGTTTCTCTCTCTCGCTTCCTTTCTCCTTCCATTCCTATCTCTCTCCTTTCTCTTTCTCTAAAATTAATTTTAATATTTTTAAAGATTTTATTTACTTATTTTAGAGAGAGGGGAAAGGAAGGAGAAAAAGAGGGAGAGGAACATAGACCAGTTGCTTCTCACCCGCCCCCAGCTGGGCACCTGGTCTGCAACCCAGACGTGTGGCCTGACCCAGCATCAGACTGGCCAGCTTTCAGTTCGCAGGCTGGCAGGCCATCCACTGAGCCACAGCAGCCAGGGCGTATTGTTTTTAAACACTTTAAAATATTATTTTTATTCAGAGACATTATGAGTAGTGTTCTATATTTGAAAAAACACAGTTGATGAAACAATATAAGTTCATTGTTAAAAATTAGAAATGGCAGCAAAATGGAAAAATCAATTATCTTACAATCCAGAGATAGTCAATATTTTGATACATGTTTCCTATGTATCTTCATAAACATATATATACATATATACACACACATATATAATTTTTATCCAAAACAGGACTATATTGAAAATAATGTGTGCAAATCTGCTTTTTCCCTGAACAGTTCTTTTTACTTTTCATGTCAATAAATGTTTAGCTACCTCATTTTTATATGACCGCATGTCCACTCCATACTTCCTTTAACATGCTGTGATGCTGTGATATTTCTCATGCTGTGATTTCCTTCTCCCTCATCAGTGATGGCCGAGGGTCATCTTTTTGCTGAATGTGTGCGAACATTGCCAGCCTTTGAGAGTTGACCACGCATTTTCACCTACTAGCTGATACCCAAACTCCCATGCTCAGGCCTCAGCTCTTTGGCTTAAGGATTTGATTTAGTCGCAGAGTAATAACCCCAGCAGAGGTGTTCCTTAAACACTATCTAACCTTACTTTCCTTTTTTCCCCCGGAAGTTCTGAGGAAGATCCCAAAGACTGGTTCTATACTCAGACCTTGGCCCTGGGCCTGGGCAGCTCAGACCAGAAAAGTTCTGGTGTCCACATACCCTTCGGTAGAACTGTTATGCTTCCATAATTGATGAAAATCCCAAGGAGTTGGAAAAATAGTTAATGCTGGCTGACACTAATTACGGCCTAAGTTTAGTTTATTGTGGGAAACACGTTCAGTCTCAGCTTATTCCCTCAATGCCTGATCCAGATACTCACTCATTTTGTTCTCATGGTTTTATGTTTTGTATTTGTTTTTCTGTACATTTAAGTCTGTTTACCTTACAGTCTATCTTCATTACTTCATAGTCGCTATATTAACTTTACTGACACCTCAATATTTATTCTACTTCCAGGCAATATAATTGTGATTGGTGGTCTCCAAAACTCAGGTCTGGTGCACGCTCATCCCCATAGAGATGGTATACTTTTTTTTTTCACACAACCCAGTACTGTCTTCATCCCAACAAGTGTGTCTCTGAACTGTGTTGTCCAAATGTACTATTTAGTTGGTAAAAGGTGGAATCTAAGGAAAACGGATGTTCCTGTTTCTACACAGTCGTGTGTGTTTGGGTATGTGTGAGAGGGAGACAGAGAGCTGAGACAGACTCGGAGACACACAGAGGCTGAGAATCACTTCTCATGAGAAGGGGCGTCCACCTCCAGAAAGCCAGGGTCAGCTGTGTCGAGAGCTGCCAGGTAGGTAAGAAGTGCTCATTGCATTGGTGTTTCAGGGTTCTTAGGATACACTCCTAGTAGTGGAATTGCTGGGTCAAAAGGTATGTTCATTTTTAGTTTTCTGAGAAAATTCCATACTGTTTTCCATAGTGGTTGTACCAGTCTGCAATCCCACCAACAGTGAACTAGGGTCCCCTTTTCCCCACAACCTCTCCAGCACTTGTTGTTTGTTTCTTTGTTTATGATTGCCATTCTGACTGGTGTAAAGTGGTATCTCATTGTGGTTTTAATTTGCATCTCTCTGATAGCTAGCAATATCGAGCTTCACCCTGAAACACCAATCCAAAAGAACCTATGCACCCTGATGTTCATAGCAGCACAATTTACAATAGCCAAGAGTTGGAAGCAACCTAGATGCCCATCAGTAAATCACTGGATCAAAAAGCTATGGTACATTTACACAATGGAATTCTATGCTGCAGAAGAGAAGAAGGAGCTCCTACCTTTTGCAACATCATGGATGGAACTGGAGAGCATTATGCTGAGCGAAATAAGCCAGGCGGTGAAAGACAAATACCATATGATCTCACCTTTAACAGGAATCTAAACAACAAAACAAACAAGCAAGCAAAATACGACCAATGACACTCAAATATGGAACAGGCTGACAGGGTCCTTAGGGGAGAGAATCACAGGGGAAAAGGGGATGGACTCACATGAACAAGTATAAAGGACACATGGACAATAACTAAGGTGGGGGGGCGGAAATGGGAGGGAGGTGGGGAGCACTGGGGGCGGGGGGGGTGCAGGGCTGGGAATATAAGACAGAAAACTGTACCTGAACAAGAATTAAATAAAAATTAAAATTAAAAAGAAAAGAAGTGCTCATTGCTGCCCTGGCTGGTATGGCTCAGTGGATTGAGTGCAAACCAAAAGGTTGCCAGTTTGATTCCCAGTCAGGGCACATGCTTGAGTTATGAGTCGGGTGCCCAGTGAAGGGTACATGAGAGGCAACCACACGTTAATGTTTCTCTCCCTTTCTCGCTCCCTCTCCCTCTCTATATAAATAAATAAAATGTTTTTTTAAGTGTTAATTGCTGCTGTTACTGAAGTTCTGTTTCCACCAGAGACCCACACAGCGACCTTGAAGAAGTGACTGAATGATTCCATTCCTCCAATCTCACACCTGAACACCAGGAACAATAATATTTTCTGGCTCCTTCCATTACAAAGGCATCAAAGTGAATCAGTTAACACTTGGTGTTTTGAGATTCTACGGAAACATTATTACTTCATGCTCCTTTTGTATTGCTTGTATTTTCGCTCAACTGTTAAGGAAGGACAACTATGCTAAAAAGGTTTCCTTTCCATAGTACTCTCTGGGGAAGAGTACCCAATTGCTGAAGCTTAGCAAGTATAGGAAGTGCATGCAAAGACAATGAGAGAGAGAGAGAGAGAAATCATAACCACCCACCCACACTCACACATATTTGGCATTTCAAGTTTTCAGCAGCTAATAACCAGCTCCTTGAGATGGGAGCTGTCGCACTCACAAAGCCGGCTCAATTGTTCTCACACACCCTACTGAGCACACCTACTTTTCTGAAAAAGCTCAGCACAAACCTTGTCTCCACTTTGAAAGGCAAAAGGGTGGGATGGAGTTTACCAGGAAATACAAAGGCTTTCATCAAATGGATAAGGACAGAAGGCTCTAACTCTGGGAGGCAAGTATTTTTAAGCAAATACTCCAATTGTTTTCTACTACTCCGGGTGTGTCTGTCCACAGAGAATTTGGGTTTACTGTGTGGTTTGTCTGGATTCCCTTCCTCTGACGGGGGACTGAGGATCTGGATGCACCCCTGGGAGACTCACAGGAAATGCGGGTTATTTCAGTAACACACAAATAAAGATAACAGGCCGATTAAAGAGAGGCAAGCCTCACACACCGCCAAGGGGGTCTGTGGAGGCTGCAGAGGGGAGCAGAGCGCCCAACGTGGACGTCAGAGAACAGAGCTGGGGGCAGAGGGGGAAGGAGCTACAGAGAAGGCTGTCCTGGGGGCACACCTGGGACAAGGGCTGCGGCCACTGTCTCCTCATTGAGGAGAGTGTGTGGGAGGCCTGCTCTTGAAGGCGAAGGGGGATGGTCCTGTAAGGGTAAATGAGTTGGTCTGCAGCAACTTGGGGGACTCTGACCTTCCAGAAGATATATCAAGATGATAGCATGCATTGAATGCTTACTCTGCTCCATGCTAAACTGTGAACAGTAATTCAAAATATCGTACTTAGTTCTTACAACGACACTATCAAGTAGGTGTAATTAATGACCCCTGCTTCCCAGGAGACAAAGGTAAAATAACTCGCCTAAGATTACACAGCAACCGGCAACGCTGTGGCTTGAGGTTAGGTCTTTGTGTCTTCAGAGATTCTAGCTCTTCTCAAACTTGAGATAATTCAATGTGTACATTCCTCCCCGATATTCTGACTCAACAGTTTGGAGGGCAGGGCCAGGGAGTGTGTTTTAATATCCACCCCAGGCATTGACACAGGGGCACAGGCCCCCGTGCCGGACATACCAAAACACTACGCTGTCCAGGAGCAAAGTTCAGAAACAAACATATAGGAAGTAAGGCTGAAAATAAATTGGAAGGCAAATGTAAAAGAGGTTTCACCTGCTAGTCTGTAATAAATAGTCCCAGCGGTCTACTTATTCTCCCCAGACCTGTGTTTCCTGTCATTTGAAAATAGCCAAGACTAACCAGTCTGGTAGCTGGAAGATCACGCTTCCTCCAGAGCTGAGGTCCAGCAGACCCTCGTCCCCTGTTCAGTCCCAGGTTAGGGGTGCGGGCGGCTCTGCCCAGCCCTCCCTGGGACCCTATTCTACAGAGTTCTCAGGGCAGCAATGTCGGGCACAGCTGTCATTTCTCAGAGGTAAGAGTCCCATTTCATTGGTTCTAATCAGAGTGGAAAAAGAGTGAGGACTTGCCTTTTCAGCAATTCCAAAGACAATTTTTAAACAAAAGGACTAGTTCTCACAATTACCCACCAAACAAAGCACATTGATAAAAATCACTGCTAGGTTTCCCAATGTCATTATCATGTATGAGTAGGCATTTCTCTCACTTTGGTTAAACGTTTGAATTCTTGGATCAAACTTCACAGGAAAAAATTTGTCTTGCTTACAATGTGTTTTCTCATCTCCTAGGGTCCCACCCTTTGGAGCTGATAACTTTTCTTTATCCCTAGATTTCTCTAAAGAGGTTGGGAGATGAGATTCCAGCAAATGACACGAGGCTGTAGCTAGTCTCTTTGCAATTCTCATTTCTCCAAAAGCCATTTGAATAACTCACAACCTGCATCAGCTGAAAATGTCCTTGTGGATTTGTTTATTTCTCCTTAAAATTTCCAGTCTTCTCTCCTCTTTCTCTGCTACCCTTCTACTCCAGTGTGTCTGTAAGCGCCTTTGTGGCTTCCACTGCAGGCCTCTGGCCAAGGCCAAAACGGATTCTTTTCATCTATTCAAGTGTGATCTGGGCCAGACAAGCCTGTTACACAGGCAAGAGGCATAGAAAAGTATTCTGTATTCAGCTTTCAGCTCCGCAGAGTCTATAGCGGGAGCCCAGCCCCTGGCGAGGTGAAAGCAGTGTCCGGGGCCATTTGGCAGAAACAGGAATGATGTTTGTTTGGCCCCTTCCCTTCAGCTGGACAGAGCGCACGGGTGGAACGCAGCAGGAATGGTGCATCCTGTTCCAGCCACTTCCTCTAAGTGCACTTCCAACCTTAAAAAGCACCTTCTTTGACCTTTTGAAGCAGCAGCATTGCTTTTGTTTGTTTGCTTGTTTGTTTGTTTGTTTGGGATGCTCTGTAAATTTAAAGAGCATTACAATTGCATATAGAGAGTTTATTAATATAATAATACTAATAAGCTGGTGTGTTGGCATGTTAGTATCAAACACAGCACCCTATTTGTCTTCAATACACAGAGGATTCAAGGCCCAAAGTATATTAACAGGAGAAGGGATACTAGGAAGAGATGATTCTGTTAAAGATAATTTGTGAAAAGGTAACATCAAACTCTCCAGCAAATACAAAATAAACTTGTATCAAAGATCATTAATGAGAAAAACAGTGAGATGTTAGAATTGATTCAGAGAGCATATGAAAAATTCGTTATATATAAGCAATTTAACAAATAAATACTAGGATAAGATTGCCAAGTTTTGTTGTTGTTGTTGTTTTAATGAGAAATTCCCAATAGGCCATAATTTTTAGGCCATAATATTAGAGATGACCTGTTTCCCAAGACAGAAATTATTTGCATCTCTCCCAGAGAAAAATGCACAGCTTAACAAATAATTGTTTATTAAGTCTTCCAGCTTTCATCAAGAGCAAGCAGTGAACTGAGTACAGTTTCTTGCAATCCCAAGATAACATTCAAAGGATGTGCTGCTCACTTCTTATTTCCAGAATTTAGATGAGTTTTCTGAAAATGCTAAAGGTCATTGAACCAATATACTTAAGAGAAACTAGGTAATGCTTGCAAAACAAGAAAAGGGGGAGGGCAATTGGCCTTACCTGTTAAAACAAGCCTCTCACAGACAGGAGAGGAGAGCGCCTTCTGTCAGCGCAACTAGCGAGTCTGACTCCATCCACTTCACCAGGAGGTCCTGCCCTGAAACGTGGGCAGTGCATGTTTGCTCCTGTATGTTTCTCTCTCTCCTCTCTCTCTCTCTCCTCTCTCTGTTTCTCTCTCTCTGTCTCAGAACTCCTGCCATCAACCTAGCTGACTCTCCCAGCTTGCCCAGCCCTGCCATTTCCAAACTAGTCATCACACAAGTCCTAATAATGCTGGGCTTCAACCCCCATCTAACCCAGCCCTTTGTCTCTGACCACTCGGAACCCTGAAGGTGTGGTGGAGGGAAGGATGTTTCTTCTGGTGATCATGACGTTTGGATCAGTCCTTCACACCTAAGTGAGACTGTTATTTGGGGGTGGGGGGTGGGTATTTTGGCATTTTTGGTGAAGTCTTATAAGTCTATAGAAATTCATTTTCATTATCCTGTGTTGTTAGAAGTAACAGCATACAAATTCACATACATCATTAATATACAGTGTCACAGCACCCCCTTTCATTTTTTTTCTGTAGTCTCCTAAGAGCCTTGTAGTGTACTAAGGGAACATGGAACTGAATGGATTGAGAAATCTGAGGTTTCGCCCACATTAAGATCCTGGATATGCTTTCTCATTTGTAAAAATTAAGATGACTCGACTCCTCAGATTTCTTCCTGCTCTAGTTCTGTGACTGCGTTTTTCCCCCCCGCACTCTCCTCTGCCTCTTCTTTAATACTGACAGTGTCACCACCCGGGGCAAGGTCAGGGACACCAGTCACCCCTCCCTAGGGGTCTCAGTAATGGAATATAAACCAAAGGCTGTTTCCAATGGGGGAGGGGTCAAAGCCCTTTAGTAACAGCTATATGAAGAATGTATCTAATTCTTCTTTAGACTGGGGTTAGTTTCTGACTCGTGCAGAACTGCAGTTTCACCCGCTATTTCCTTACTAAATTAGTTAATCTCTTCCAAGAGATAATTTCCAAATCTCTATTTAACAGTCTTTCCTCTTGGGACACCACTTCAATATTCAGGAAGCTCAGCATTCTCGATAACAATATGTAGTTATAATACACAGAGATACAGGTTTATTTTCCCTAACTATAACAATTCAGAGCTTTCCCCTTGGTTACTTGGTATCTTCTTCAGGAAAAAAACAAAGACTGTATCTCCCCATTGCCCCACCCTCCATGACAAGTGACAAGTTCAGTCATTCCGATGCATTGCCTAAGAGTCTGAAACACATACTCAGGGGATTGACTGAAATGTTCACTTTTCACCCAAGTGTTGTGTGCAGGTGGATAGAACTGGAGTTGTTCGTTGTAGTGACCAAGTAAGCAGCTTTCCTCTCATTCTGTAAAAAGAGATCAAAGAACAACTTAAACTTTGCATGTATTTTAAAGGTTTGGATAGAAATATTAAATATCCAGTCTATATCTTACAGTCTCTCTGTCTGATTTAGGACACGAATTAACGCCACTCCATTAACAAGGAGCAGCCGTGTTATCTGGGGATGTACTCAGAGCCACTGTAACAAATAAAATAGTTGTTCTCTGGGGTCTTGTTTGAATGCTATTAATTGTTCCTAAAAACTTGCAAATTATTTTCAAATATTTCAATTAAGCGATAAAAGTTAGAACTATGTTTGACTCCACATATTTTTTTTAAAAAAAATCCTCACCCAAGGATATGTTTTTATTGATTTGAGGATCGAGAGTGAGAGAGAAACATGGATCGATTGCCTCTCACATGCACCCCGACTGGACATCACACCCGCAACCTAGGATTGTACCCTGACCTGGGATTGAACCTGCAGCCTTTTGGTGTCTGGGGCAATGCTCCATCCAACTAAACCTCCCAGCCAGGGCAACTCTACATACTCGAATACATGTTTGTGGATTTTTAAGAATAATTCTTATATTTATAACAATCAAGTTATAACTTACTTCTAAATATGATCAAGCATCCAAATTATTTCACTATCGAATTAAAACATGCAAAACTAAAAGGTGCTTATCGAATTAAAACATGCAAAACTAGAAGGCCAAGAATTAGAATGAGGATTTCTTTGAGCACGTAAAACAGAGTCCCGGCACAAAGCCTGAGCCACACTCTCTGCAGATTCAGACCTGCCTGGACCTGTCTGATGACCGTGCAGTGCAGGCTGTCCCAAGATCTATGTGCAAAGGAACCGGGGAGCTTGATTTAGAGAAAGAGGTCTAGCAACTCTGAAGTGGGCAGCCAGCCCTATTCTGACACCCCTGTGTCACTTAGAGTTCCTTCAAGTGCCAGTAACAGAACGTCCTCCACATGGGGTAGACACCAACCAGATGTTCCAAGGCAGTTAGCATCCGGGATTGGTGGGGTGACTGGAACATACGTCAAAGACCCCAAGTGCTTCCATCAACATCTGCCACCTTGCCGTGTCACTGATCACAAGATGACTCAGCATATCTAGGCGCCATTCCCAGTGCCGAAGAAAAGGCATTTGTTTCCATGTGTCCCTTTGTACCAGAGAAGCTTCCCAGACGCTTTCCCCCCAGGTCTCTTTGAACAGGATTAGGCCACAGGCTCACACCCTCACTGTAAGGGAGCCCAGGGAAGCAAGAATGTGGCATTTTCAGCCTTTGTCATGGGAGGAACTCCCCACCAGCAAAGAAGAAAGAGTCTGCATGAACCTCTAAACCATTGGGTAATATCTCATATCACCCACAGAAAATGTCAGAGGAAGAGAGAGGCACAGCGGGTCCACAGGAAAGAGAGAGAGAGATCATCATTATTCTGTAGGAGCCCTGGTTGTTCAGGGAATGTGCAGGCGGTGGTTGAAAGGTCGCAGAGGACAGCACCCCTGGGAATGGCTAAGGGTCTGCAGGGGCTTCCACAGGTGCCCCTGGGAATTGCCTCCTGCCTCTTGACTCCACGAACTCTGAGTCAGCAGAGGTACGCATAACTAGTGAGACAGGAATTTTGCAAGACTGTCTGCATACATACTTTGCAGAGGTAGTGCTTGGTCTATATTTCTTCTATTAGGGACATTGTTCTATAATCCTGCAGAAGATTGACTAATAGGTAAAACCGCCTGGAGATGTTTGCTTTTCCCCACAGATGCTGAGAGAATATAAGTCCAATGCAGGTTGTGGTCTGAAACTAGCAACCTCCTGGGAGGGCGAGGCTGACCAAACACTGCGAATTGAGTTTCGTTGGCCTGATCTCTCTCTTTGGAAACAACATAGGACGTAACATAGAGGAAAACTGAACATAAAACTAATTCCCCCACGTGATATTATATATACAGAGATGTAATATCATTTTATATATAATATACATTATATATATATATCATCAACTATATATATATATAGTCATAAGGAGAAGAGACACGAGTAAGCTAGAATAATTAGTAGGGTTCCCTAACTATTGGAAGCAACCAGCTCTTTAATTGGACCTTACAAAATGGAAAGAATTTTGATACTTAGAGCCAAGAATAGGGAGAGCACTCTGTTGAGGTGAAGTGAAAACTCAGTACAAAAGGAAGGAAGTGGTTCAGGGAGAAACTTCAGAGGGAAATGTTCCTCCAGCAGGTTCTGGAACACTCTGAAAGGAGTAAGGGAAAAGGGGGGGGGGGGTGGATGGAGGAGTGGGGGCGTAAATCACTGGGGGCGGGGCGAGGAAGGCTGTAATTCACCCAACTGCCCCCTGTCTTCCTTTTGTTTATGCCTGCCCGTGTTGTCCAACCATACAATAACATAAGAAAATTTGAGAACCAATTGAAATAAAATTTTGATGAATAATGTCAAGAACGCGAATGCCCTGCAGGTGAGAGTATAAATGGGTACATCACTGGCAAAGCCGTCGGGCAGTACTTACTGCAGTAAGGTTCGCACATGTTCGGCGACACATCAAGTCCACATATATAAGGATGGCATATGTCAATAAAATTACCCTAGTGTTCAACACTAAGGGAAGGGATAAGTAAAATTGGGAAGGATGCCTCCTACAGAATAATGTGCCGCAGTTTGAAATAGTGGACTAGATACGCATTCACTGATATGAACGGATATTTAAAAATATAGCTTGTGTTTAAAAAATAAGAGAGTCAGATGGAAGCACAATGGCACTTAGGTAAATTAAAAGCACACACACAAACACATACACACAGAATGTTACGTCATTCAGAGATTGCGGATGAGTGGGAAGAAATCAACCCATCAATCAAGCAAGGAGCCTTCATACCCTGATGATAAAATGGGCCATGAACTTGCCTCTCTGGACCTACAGTTTTGCCCCCAGCTGTCCTACCTGCAAAATAAACCTTGAGGGAGAGGGTACCTTCTTAGACCTCCAAATATTTTTAAGCGTATGAATAGCAGTAGAACATGTATTTATCCCATGTGCATAGTTACAATAATAAGAAAGATCTCAGTGGGTTGTGAGGAAACTGAAGGAGATCAATTACATGCCCAAGGGGAGCCGCAGTCGGAAGGGAGGAGGTCGATGGGCTCGCTTGCTGGTGAGGGCACTCGCTGCAGACTGGACACCAGTCCCCAGGGCTTGTGCTCAACGCCTGCCTCAGCAAAATGAAGAATCATCCCATCACGGACTTTCGGAGCCTAGCAAACAGTCAAAGCCACGTACAGTATGTTAAGTCCTCAAATGCGAGGGCATACGGTGCTATTTTCTGTTGACGTCAGCCCTCCAGAGAAAATAATGCAGCTGTTGATTTGGGCCTAGAGAAGCTCATCCCCACCACTATCCCCCATAGTCAGCTTCAGCCCCACTCCATGCTCCCTCCTGACCACTGCTCACCAGAGAAGGCGGTCCTGCCAGCTCAGTGATTACCAGGCAGCATGAGCTGGGTGGTGAAGGCTAATGCCGCCAAATGACGCTGCGGGAAGGAGAAGGCTGGCCAAAGCGTAATGACCTAAACTGGCATTTGAACAGATGATGGGGATTTTGCTGGCCCTTGGTCAGAGGTCTGAAACTGTACCCTTAGGTCTTTGGGGAGCAATGTCATGCCGTAGTAGAACCTCAAAAAGCGGTTTAGAGCAGACTGTTGAAGATAATGTATAGATTGTTTGTAGCCAAATTTACAAAGATTAGAGGTTTGAGAAGCATCACAGTGTCCTATTACAAATACAGAAGCAGTTCTGAGCATAGTCCAAGGCCTCTTAAAATTCGAGTGAAATGTGACCAAAATATTCTTTCCTATGAAGCCACTACCTGTGCAAGAGCAAAGCACTTCATTTGTCCACCCTATAGAGGAACTTTTTACATATCCTATCTATCCTACTATAGTACAGTACTCATAAAAATCTCTGCATCATCTACCCCTTACCATCAGAAAGTTGGGACATCTTAAAGGACTCGATAACTAGGACAATCTTCATCTACCTACTATAGATGAAGTCTGGCTAAAGGCCAGGACTCCATCAGATAATGCCTCAAGATCCCTTCTAGACTGACACTAAAAGATTCTTTAGTATCTCTGGTTGGTGTGGCTCAGTGGATTGAGCACCGGCCTGCAAACCAAAGGGATGCCAGTTCGATTCCCAGTCAGGACAGATGCCTGAGTTGCGTACCAGGTCCCCAGTGGGGGGCATGTGAGGCAACCACACATTGATGTTTCTCTCCCTCTTTCTCCTTCCCTCCCCTTCTCTCTGAAAGTAAATAAAATCTTTTCAAAAACAACAAAAAAACATTTTAGTATATGAATGAGGAATAATTTTAGGATTTTAAGGGATCTTAGAGATCATCCAGTCCATTTTCTTCTCTTTGTCTCTGTAGAAATGATATCCCAGAGAGGATAACTTGGCTAGTGCTGGCCACTAGCTCATTTCTACCCGTTACATGTCTATTAAATACCTGCTACATTCCAGACATCGTATTAAACAGCAGGGATGCAGCTAGAGTGAATGATAATACAGCATGGCATGGCAGTGAAGTGCGCAGGCTGGAGCCTGGCTCCCATTTTAGCGTCACTGCTCACTAGCTGTGTGACCTTGGACAAGTCAGTCTTTCTCTGTTGCAGTTCATTTCCCATAAAACAAAGTCATGAGGGACTATAACTCATGGAACCGTTGTAAGACTCAAAGGAAGCAATATACTTAATGTGCATAGGATCAAACAGTGCCTGGCATACAGTAAGAGCCTTGTTAAGTCTTTGTTAATTAAGATCCAAGGTTTCTGCTCTCTGTCCTATGTTTAGACTGTCCAGCACCTGGGGGAGCATGCAATGCTATCCAATTTAATTAGTGTTATACATTATTTGAGGGCACAGATTTGTCTGGTTAACCAGAGAGTCCTCCCACCTCATACCAACTACAGTGCCCCGTGTGTGATAGGCTCAGTATTTGATGAATGGGTGAATACATGGACCACCAAACTAAAGAGCAAAGGAACAGGTATCTTGAGAGGCAAATATTTGAATAGCATCTTAAAGAATGAAAAAGAAGAGCAACATTTCTTTATATATAGAAGGGATGAGGGATTGGAAGGCAGTTTAAGCAGCAAGAGCAAAGGCACAGGAGGGTGACGGTGGCTGGCTTTCTTGCACTATATGTATAGTCTACTCTTCTCACTTCCTTTACTTGGGGACGGGGAACTAGACCTCGTGGAATCTGTAGCTCTCAGCTCCTGGCACATTGTAGAGTCCCACTCTGGTGAAACCAGGTATGAATGAAGATGCTCAAGAAGCTATCAGTTGTTCTTTCCTCTAGAACACGTTCACTCAGAAGGAGAAGGCTGAATTCTGAAGTCCAGCAGAGAGGCCCCGTCTGGGTAGCTCAGGTGGGCAGAGTGTCATCTCGATAGGTCAAGGTTGCAGACTCGATCCCCGGTCAGGGCACGTGCAAGAAGCAACCGATGAATGATAAATAACTGGAACAATGAATCAATGTTTCTCTCTCTCTCCCTTCCATTCTCCCTCTATAACTGATCAATAAAATAAAGTAAAATAAAATAGGATCAATTAGGGATTACAGCACTGAATGTATATTTACTTAGCCTACCTGTTCATTGTGAGAGTTTGATTACATTTTATTGTTGTCTATTGTATTTTCCTTTTGCTAGGCCCTCCTCCATGAGAGACTGAAACAGTTTTATAGCTACATCCAACTAAACCACCTATAATTGGATCATTCACCTTTGAACATTTTTGACGGTAACCACTGGGTGTTCCTATAGCACAGGTACCTGGCTGCCCCCCAATACCCGTTCTCCCTTCTTCTCTAGCAGCAGCCACCACTCGACTTTTATCTGAGCATGCGCACAGTGGGGATAATGACCCCATTTCCCAGCCTCTCTTGCATCTGTAGGTGACCAAATCACTAAGCAGACATGGTATGTTCAACTTTCAAAAACAGCTTTTAAGAAGAGTAACATTCTCTTCTCCCTCCTTCATGTCTTCTCCTCCAGGTGGAATGTAGATGTGATGGCCAGAGTCAAAGCAACCATTTGACCATCTGAGGTGACTTTGGGAATGAAAAAAAATACTGAGGCCAGCAAGTAGAAGTCTGGGTCTTTGCTACTGCATGTGGTGAAGCAGCTTATTTAAGCTACTGTTAGCTTCGGTTTGTTACTGCTTTTGTTTCTTGTGGCCACATCAAATCCTAGCTTACACAGCTTCCTCTCGCTGATCATCTGTCCCTCCAAGTCAGTTGTTACAACTGACAGAATAAAGATGAAGACTTCTCAAGTACATGAAAATAATAACAACAATAATAATAACTAGGAAGATGAATTCGTTGCAAACACTTTGCTCCTTCCCATGTCACCTTGTGAATTTCACAGCCACTTGAACTACTTTTGGATTGTCTCATTCGCATTCTGTCACGGTAGGTGATTAAGAGCCAGTCTGTGAGTGGGAGGTGGATAAATGATAAAACATGCAGGAAAGGAGCAGAAGTGCCGCCGAAGCAGTTTAGGCGGGGAAGAGGGCAGACCCTCCAACAGCACACAGGTTACGTGCAGCCACACCGTCATGCCATTCAGTGATTCAAGGTTGTGTTCTAGGCTGGTATCTACTGCTCTGGTAAAATGCATAGACAGTTTTGGCAAATGAAGAAGTGGATTCCAGAACAATATAGAAATACATGTTACTCTGCATGCACTTAGAACAAACATGAAATACAGACACCAAAATATTAACAGTACCTATCTTTGGTTAATATGATTACATAGGATTTTTACTTTCTCCTTTTTTTGATATTTGCATTTTACAGTTTACCATAATAAACACCTAAAATTTGGATACATTTTAACTTACTTAAAAGCAATTTTGGGGTAATGGCAGAAGCAAGAATAAACCCACACACATGGTTAAGGTTTTTTTCTTTTTTTTTAAGATTTTATTTATTTATTTTTAGAGAAAGGGGAAGGGAAGGAGAAAGAGAGAGAAACATCAGCGTGTGGTTTCCTCTTGCATGCCCCCTACTGGGGACCAGGCCCACAACCCAGACACGTACCCTGACGGGAATTGAACCAGCAACCCTTTGGTTTGCAGGCCCGTGCTCAGTCCACTGAGCCACACTAGCCAGGGCAAGGTTTCTTTCTATATTGTGTCAGTCAGACCAATGTTACACCCTGCTATGATAACAAACCTTAAAATCTCAGTGATTAGTGCACCAAAGGTGTATTTCTTATTTATGTAAAATCCGGTGTGGGTCAGTGGGGATACCTTGGGACCCAAGAGCTCATGGATCTGTCTCAACATGTAGCTATCAAGGTCAATGCTGAGGAAAAGCAGGTTAGAGAAGACACTTCCATTCATAGTTTGTAAGTCAGAACTTGCATGTGGCCCTGACCTAACTGCAAAGGAGGCTGGGAAATATGGGGGAGTATCTGGAGTATGTGGTGAGCACTGTAACTGCCCCATATACATATGGTGATTATGTTTCCAAAAATAAAAATTTACAGTGTGGCGAGTAAAGAATTGACGTTAGGACTGATTTTAAAACACCCACACACAAATATGGAGTTGTTTGCTACAGTTTTTTAAATACTCAGCCGCGGACGTGGCTATGAGAAAGGGGGAGGAGACCGGAAAAAGATTCAGCCAAGGCTGAAGGTATCTTGTTCTCCCTCCAGGCGCTTTTCTGCATAAAAGTCAGTCTCGACCAAGGCTGGCCTGGAGAGGGAGAAGCCTGAGGACTGAGTCATGCAGGGACTGGCCAGGAGCAGCGAGGGTTTCTGCGGGACTAGGAAGGACAACGTGGACTCCACCGAGACCATGGGAACACAAGGCAGAAGGGTGAGCTGGTTAGAAATTAGGAAGGACAGCCAAGGTCCAAATAGGATGGAAAAAGTTGGGAAGACGGCCAGACCTGGGCAGTGCCAAAGGCAGGAACTGGAGTCAGAAGAGAAAGCCAAGAATGTGGGGTGGGGATGAAAGTGGGGTTTAAGCAATTTGCTTCAAATGTGCACTAGAATTTGAGTCTTGCTCTCAAGACACAGCAGGTTGTGACGTGTAGTGTGTTGCAGCATTTCAGTAGTTGTGGCTGAGAGACACAACAGAAAACAATTTGGCAGTCACCATGGAAGAGGAGTCCGCGGTTCTTATTTTATTTATTTATTTATTTATTTATTTATTTTATTTCTGCTCTTTCAATCCTCAACTGAGGATGTGTTTATTGATTTGTGAGAAAGAGAGAGAGAAACATCAATGTGAAAGAGAATTATTGATCAGTTGCTTCCTATGCATGCCCCAACTGGGGATCAAACCCACAACCTTCTGGTGTATGGAATGATGCTGCAATGCTTTGGGCCACCCGGCGAGGGTGAGCCTGCAGCCTAAATGAGGGCCAGGGATGCATGAAAACTTAAGTCTAAACTGATCATCATTCCAGACATAGACTGAGGTGGCTGCAAAGTCACAGTGGGGATGGCTGGTGGACATCAGGAAGGAAGCAGTTACTCCAAGTGGGTCAGGACCCTAGTAAGCAGCTGGGAAGAGTGAGAGCAGAGTCCAGCTCCTTACGAGGTTCTAGTAAGAGACACTGGGACCAAGGTCCTTCTAAGGGACAGGTCTTCACAACAGGTGCTGCCCCAGAATGAGAACTAGTATGCAAATGAGAAAAACATGAAAACTAGTAAATATAGACAAAGACAAAGAAGGAAGGGAGACTGGAGCTTGGGGGCGCATGATTGCCTAGGGCTTCCTCTCCGATAGAGTGAATACCAGGGCTGGGACAGAAAGATGGGGTGGTTTTCCACTCGCTGGCCTCGGTCCCAGTCGGCTCTGGAAAGGAGCAGAGCTGGGCCCATGGACAGAAAGCACCAGTGCCTGAAGCAAAGCAGTTTGGTGAGGCTGGATTCAGGCCTACTAACTGAGCTTGAGCACTACCAGCTCAGGAAGGCTTTCCCAGACAGCCTTGTACCGAGCTACCCGGCTCTTCCTCCTGGCCTTTCCTACGGGGACTAGCAGTGGGCAGGTGGAGGGGTGTCATTAGTTACTGATGCAGAGGATGGGATGCAGGGTGGGAGAAAACTGCCAGGCTGGGATTAGGTATCAAGCTGCTGTCACTGGCTTATTGAAACCTTGACTGAAAGTCCAAAATCCCATGTTTTAGCTCCTGGAAAGATATTTTATTTTATTTTTTTAAAGATTTTATTTATTTATTTTTAGAGAGAGGGGAAGGGAGGAAGGAAGAGAGGGAGAGAAACATCAGTGTGTGGTTGCCTCTCATACACCCACTACCTGGGACCCAGCCAGCAACCCAGGCCTGTGCCCTGACTGGGAATCAGACCCACGACCCTTGGGTTTGAAGGCCGCACTCAATCCGCTGAGCCACTCTAGCCAGGGCCTGGAAAGACGTTTTAAAACACGGAAACCATTTTTTTAAAGTTTACGTCTTTTATCTCTTTAGCTAAATCTCTCTCTTGTGCACGAATGCCTCAGTCTGAGTTTTCCAGTGGAGCACGATGTGGAGGAAAAGCTCCAGACTGGGACCTGGAGATTCTGAATTCTCACACGGTCCCAGTGAGGACCNCAAAGAAGGAAAGGAGACTGGAGCTTGGGGGCGCATGATTGCCTAGGGCTTCCTCTCCGATAGAGTGAATACCAGGGCTGGGACAGAAAGACGGGGTGGTTTTCCACTCGCTGGCCTCGGTCCGAGTCGGCTCTGGAAAGGAGCAGAGCTGGGCCCACGGACAGAAAGCACCAGTGCCTGAAGCAAAGCAGTTTGGTGAGGCTGGATTCAGGCCTACTAACTGAGCTTGAGCACCACCAGCTCAGGAAGGCTTTCCCAGACAGCCTTGTACCGAGCTACCCGGCTCTTCCTCCTGGCCTTTCCTAGGGGGACTAGCAGTGGGCAGGTGGAGGGGTGTCATTAGTTACTGATGCAGAGGATGGGATGCGGGGTGGGAGAAAACTGCCAGGCTGGGATTAGGTATCAAGCTGCTGTCACTGGCTTATTGAAACCTTGACTGAAAGTCCCAAATCCCATGTTTTAGCTCCTGGAAAGATATTTTATTTTATTTTTTTAAAGATTTTATTTATTTATTTTTAGAGAGAGGGGAAGGGAGGAAGGAAGAGAGGGAGAGAAACATCAGTGTGTGGTTGCCTCTCATACACCCACTACCTGGGACCCAGCCAGCAACCCAGGCCTGTGCCCTGACTGGGAATCAGACCCACGACCCTTGGGTTTGAAGGCCGCACTCAATCCGCTGAGCCACTCTAGCCAGGGCCTGGAAAGACGTTTTAAAACACGGAAACCATTTTTTTAAAGTTTACGTCTTTTATCTCTTTAGCTAAATCTCTCTCTTGTGCACGAATGCCTCAGTCTGAGTTTTCCAGTGGAGCACGACGTGGAGGAAAAGCTCCAGACTGGGACCTGGAGATTCTGAATTCTCACACGGTCCCGGTGAGGACCACATAGAGCCGTGGTTTGGGGTGTGTTTTAAATGCCCTAAAGCAATTGAGAGGTAAGGACTGTGTGCACACCTACTTATCTGGCAACTTAGCAGAGCTGGAATAGGCGGACACAAACGAGGTGCCCCGGACATCAAGTTGAAAGGGGTGCTCACGGTCAGGGGCAGGCAAGCAGCCCACTGGCAAGAATGAGAACTACGTTCAACGGGACCAGGTAGACTTTCCGAACTCGTATCCCTCTCTGGCACTCAGGACATAAGGGGAATGGGTGGGGTCTGTCGGGATTTCTGCAAGAGACCCCACCAGAAGCTGCTGAAAAGCGAGGTGACTGGGAGCCTGGAAGAAGCCCAGTAGACTGCTCCTGTGTGGTCTGGCCTCCTGGCAGCAGGTTAAGAGATGCCAGTAAGGACCAGTGGATCAGGGTTAGGAGGCAAGGTCTGGCCTGGCGTTCCTCTGCATCACTGGCCTTAGAGGCGATCAGCACCTCTCCATGCCTCCCCCTCCTCTCTGATCCCACATGGAAGGTTTCCTTTGGGACAGCAAAGGGGTTGCAGGTTTCGGAGGCCACTTGGCAAATGTGTTAAGAGGGCTGGCAGAAACGAGTCAGGCTGGGCCCTTATGCCTTTATCAGTTAATGCCTTATCAGTCATGCCTTATCCGTTAACACCTCCATTGGAATTAATTAGCCGACTGTGAGCTGAAAGCGAGAGGTCAGAAGAGTTCAGAGGAAATAGTTGGAGAAAGGTCCTTTATACTGACAAGGAAGAGCATCACACGTGGCAATTTTGCTGGCATTGACCCTGAATATGCCAGTGAAAGTAGTTCAGTCTCCCTCCCAGCCCCTGGGGACCACAACATACAGATGCTCAAAGATCATGCAGTATTATCTCATTGTCACTGTGATTTGTTGTTGCCTAAAATTACCCATTTGCCGAGGATGCCTGACCCCAAAACACACCCTAAATATCCAGGTAAGTCAACTGGCACTTGTGAAATGTCCCTGTCCTCAGAGGAACCAGGCTCTGGGAGAAACAGGAAAACATATGGAGGAGAAGGAGAATGCCTGGAGACTTTACGTTCTAGGATTCAGATTCAACTGATACTTCACAAACTCCTACAATGTACCAAGTAGGTCTCATTGAATCTTACAAAATTCCTGCAATCCTGGCCGGGTAGCTCAATGGGTGAGAGCACCATCCAAACAAGCCAGGGTTGCAGGTTTGATCCCTGGTCAGGGCACAGAAAGGAATCAACCAATGAATGCCTAAGTAAGTGGGAAAACAAATCAACACTTCTTTTCTCTCTCAAATCAGTAAATAGAAAAACTTTTTTAAAGTATTATTGTCCCAATTTTCATTTTCAGGGAATCCAAATTAAAGCCCACTGCTGTTATTACTATGTTATGGGGCGGGGGCAGAAGGGGGAAAGGTAAATATAGTTAGTACATGGAAGCCCCAAGAGCTGGAATACATAAACATATTCATGGCTCACTCACGCAGTTTGAGACATCCATAATTAAGTGTGGCATATTTGGGAAGAGGGCTGGCAAAGATAAACGCTGGGAGAAGGGAATTGACTGGTAGGTGGGGAGGACTGAAGGAAGGTGGAGCTGCGTGGGGTTTCCTGAGTGAGGTAAGGGTGGAGCCAAACATCCAGGGGAAAGCTTGTGGTGTGGTGGAGAGGCAGTGGGGGCAGGAGCAGCCTGCTCTCTGAAATAACAGAGCGTGAATCCACCAGTGACGTCTCTTTAATATGTGGTTCCGGGTGGGTGCTCCCAGCCTCCCGGACGCAGGTAACCAAAGGACACAACTGCAGCCAGAGCTAAGCTGTACCAGCAGCAGCCCACATCAGCAGGGGAACCGAGTTACGCAGACACTGGTGTGTTAATTCCAGCCCAGACTGGCAGACAGCAGGGCTCCGTCTGGGGGAGGAAGGACACCAGAGAAGGGACCACACATTGGAAAGGAAGGGAAGGAGCTCTGAGTTATCTTTAGTGCTGCATCTTTGTGCAGAGCAAACCTAAGAAACGTGCCTGCCTGTGAATGCATCAGATGGAACCACAAGCATGCAGAGCCTGCTCCCCAGCATCCCTTCCACCCATGAGATTCCTTTCTACGGCCTGACCTGTGGTGACAGCAGGTCCTACCCACTGCTGTGCACTGATGCTCTGCTGCTCAGCTTCCTAAGGCCTCCGTCGAAGGTATGTACCGCCAAACAGTGGGTGTTGAGGAATCAGCAGCTTTTGACATCGGAGGCAAAGAAAGTTTCTTGATTTCCCAATTTTTAATGCGTGCCAAATACAAGCTCAGCTTGGTTGGAAATATCAGTGCAATGGAATCCAGGACCTTAAACGAAGCCACAGACAATTTTCCCTGAGCTGCAGTAGAAACTCGACACCCTCACAACACCTAAGAGCTTTCCCACCAATAAAACTTCTTTGCAGGGCATTACATCATCAGCCAAAAATCTGATTCGCTGGGTCTATCCTCAAGAAAATTCTCATTTCTGGCAGAGAAAACTTTAGCAAAAGGCTTTTGGGTAATCAAACACCATATTTAGTTTTCCCTTTTAGTGCAGTACTTTAGTACAATAATCAGTATGTAGGTCCTTTAGGAGGCCGTTTCTGCTAGAACTTCGGGCAAAAAGTCTGCAGCTGCTTTTCCCTGGGCACCTGAGTGCCAGCCCCTGTGTGGGCAGTCCTCTACCTTGGTAGGTGGGAAACTGCAGAACACGCTACTTAGCTTCCAGACTGGACAAGCCAGTAGTGCTTCTGAGCATCTGCCAAGGAATATCATAACAGAGGCTGGTGTGAACTCAAATTAAAGGAGCTCGGGGAGCAGGGGAAAGGCTCCGAATCAGAAATGTTTATTAATTGCTTGTGTGCTCTGTGGTGGGCCTGGTTTGGTGGGGGGGGTGCTGCCTTCAAGGAAAACACAAACACCCATTCAGGCTGCCTTTCCCACGATGTGCTCACATCACATGAAGAACTGTAGAGAAGCTGAGACAGCAGGACAACGGAACAAGCCATGCACACTTCCTAACACACAAAAAGACCATTTGGTCTTCGGCTGGGAAAGAAGTAAAAGGAAGTATAACCTACTGTCCCCCTCACCCAGTTCGTTTCTTCTGCCTTGTTTAGTTCCTGCTTATCTATAAGTGTGTCTGAGGTGAAAGCTACAAGGGTAGGCAAATTTTAATCATGTCTTTTTTTCAATTTTATTTATCATTATTATTTTTAATCCTCACTCCTGGATATGTTCATGGATTTGTCAGAAAGAGACAGACAGACAGACGTGGATATGAGAGAGAACTGGGACTCAAATCTGCAATGTAGGTATGTTCTAGGCATGTGACCTCATGGGGAATCGAACCTGCAACCTTTTTTGTATAAGGGGCAACATTCCAACCAGCTCTGCCCCCACCCCACCCTGCCCAGGGCTCTCTCTCTTATAATCCAGGTAGATCTCACTGGTCCTCCCTTAAAGAACTCCCCTCTTTCCTCCAGATGGATTCCCCTCTGACCCTGACTGCCAGACAGGGTCAGAAAGACAGTCCAGAGAGGGCTTTGCTAGAAGAGATTCAGGTTACTGTTCTTGAATGAAAATATCCTGGGGCAGGAATGGGGCGGGGCCGGTTTCCCAGGGGACCAGCCCACCCCGGGGATCTGCGTGGCATCTTTCCGGCAGGTCTGTTTCTAGGTAACCACAGTGCACTTGCCGGTGGGCCCTTACTGCAGGTGACGGTTTCCCAGCGCTCAGAGTCCAGGCCGAAGGAGGTCATAAATTTTCCTCCAGAAGTAGGAGATCACATCACTACAGGTAAAATTAGGGTAAAGTGTGGATTTTCATGTGGTGGAATCTCTGTCTTCACAGTTTGTGTTTCAGAAGAGTGAAGATAATAAATAGAAGGAAGCAAGTTTCCCGTGACAGGGAAGAATCGCACTTGGGAGGTGGGTAAAAAATGAAAAGGATCGCAGGGACCACTCCACCAGGGTGGCTGCAGGCAGCACGTGAATTCCAGGGCCTGAAAAAGCAGTGTGTGCACTGTGAGGGCAGCCCCAGAAGCCTAGGGAGGGGCTGCTGGGTTTCTGGTCCTGTCTTGTTCTTTAAAACTGGACCACCTGAGATGACCTCAGGCGGCTAGACTTAGTGAGAACGAACTGTCACCTGGCCTGTCCCCAGGCTGCATCCTGGACCATGTTCTGCCTCTCACTTACTTCCCATTGCCTGGCTTTCCTGCTCCCACAGGCTCCTGCCCTGTAACTTCATATCCCGCAATGAACCTCAGGTTGATTTCTATGATCTCTTCCTCCAGCACCAATCTCAGCTTGCCTCTGTTAGTCCGGCAGCTGGCCCTTTAAGCGCAGCCAGCTCGGCAGGCCCAGACTGGCACAGAAAAGGCTGTGGCAGACAATAGTGTTTATTCTAGGCAATTGTCCCAGACTGGTTACTCCCTGCTTACTCCCCACCTGCTGCTGAGTGCTGTCCTCTTTCCCACCATCTGAATTTCATCCTCCCCGAGCATTGGCTGAGAGGCTTCCTCTCCCAGCCGCCCAGAATTACCTAGCCCCCTTGCTTAGGGCAAAGGGAAGTAAACAGCAGGTCACATGTGGCTCAGGGTGGTTCCACTCTGGCTGTTCCAGGTAACAGCAGCCCTGGGTCAGGGCAGTCTCAGGGCTCCGCCCCAGCGCTAACCTGATGGGCCAGGTTTCCCTCAGCTGCCTCCCAGGGGACAAAGGGCAAGGCTTCAAAGCAGCCTGGGCCAAACTGGTGCTTTCTGCCCAGAGGGGAAGAGAGCGGGAGGGGCAGCGCTACTACCCAACTCAGAGCTTCTTACCTTACCCTCGCTCTTTCTTCCCTTAACTGCAGACTTTCCTGTCCTGGGATGGGCGTCTGCCGGTGTGAAGGAGGAAGCTGCAGATTGCTCACAGAGCATCAGACTTGGACTCTTCCCAGGGAACTAGGCCTCCGAGCCCCACTCTTGGAGCTCATGGCACCCCACACTTCATTTTTTTTAAATCCTCACACCAGGGCATGCTCATTGATTTTAGAGAGAGAGGAAGAGAGGGAGGGAGGAAAGGAGAACAACATCAACATGAGAAACATCCATCAGTTGTCTTATGCCCTGAGCTCAACCTGGATCGAACCCGCAACTCAGGCATGTGCCCCGATCTGGGATTGAACCGCGACCCTTCCGGCTTATGGGATGATGCTCCCACCAACTGAGCCACACCAGCCAGGGCCCTCCACCCTTCTTCCTCTTCCCAGCCACCCTTTTTCTCCTGTATTGAGATCCCTTCCTTTCCCAGAGATGATTATTTTTAAGAATATGGACTTGGAGGTAAAGGGAGAAGAAGGGCAGAGAATAGGTGGTAGGGTAAAGGGACAGGGGTCAAAATGGTGTCAGTGACACCCAGGAAAGTCAGGGCCACCAAACCTCCAGGAATGAGGACACTTTTGGGGGTGGTTGGGGTGAGTCTCACTTCAGACTTTTCTGTAAGTTTCTCTACCTGTGTGATTATTTTCATTCTTCCCACAGCAACACGGTAGCTTCAATCCTGTAAGGCGGTAGTAACGGGAAAATGAAGGAAGGATAGGACTGACGATATTCCTGCTACATTTTATGACACTTGTATCTATTTTTGTGGGGTGGTTACCACTCATTTCCTCTAAGTGTCCTGAGGGCCCGAGCCTGTCTCCGACCCTCAGGAGGTGGTGCAATGCGGGGAAATCAGACCCCTAGTGAGTGTCCGCCCTTGCTCCTCTGTGAACTTCAGTTTCTTCAGCTGTAAAGTACAAACAACTCTGCTTCGCAGGGCTCTGAGGACCACGTTTAAGACACATGGACACACTGCCACATGGTAGAGATTTCTCAGAGTGGAGCTATTAGGATCGGGCTTCGGTTTCCTCCATTGTAAAAGCGGGATAATAGAACACTCATCATACTTAGTTGCTTTTAAAACTTAACCAAGTTAATATTTGTAAGGTTTTTAGGAAGCTACCTAGCACCCAGTAAGCTCTGTCCTGGTGTTATTAAATAAAATGAATCAGCCTGTCACTTTTCCAAAATACCTGGGGGCTGACTCGCCCAGGTAGGTGCTTTCGTAAACATGGCTGACATCAGTGAATGTGCACACAGGGTCAGGAATGAGACCAGGGCAGACACCGCACCGGTGGCTGGACTGAGCAAGCAGCACATTCTGTTCTCCTCCTTGTTCGTCCCGCTTGCACTGATGCCTCAGTCCAGTCCGTCTCTGCCAGCCCTCTCCTGCTTTCCCTCTGTCCAAGACTTTCTTTCAAGAAAGGAACAGTGAATTGTTCCAGAACTGCCCACATTTACTGTGAAAGCGTGTGAGCAGACCCCACAGCTCTGCCTGCATCTTTCACTCCTCTCGTCTCATGCCCAGCTTCCGTCTGAATTTCCTTTTGTGGCCCCTGCTTTAAAAGACCCGGAGGTTCCACTGAATAGAGAGTCTAATCCTAATTAAGAACATATTTATTAAATTTGTGTGAGGAATTCGAATGCATATCTGAGGGTGTAAGGGAAACCAATCCACCAGAAACAGTGTGAAAACAGCCCAGTTAGTCCCTCTATGGACTTCATTTCTCCCCAGTTCATCCAGTGCCCTATTCATCTGTGAAACTTTTACTGTGTGGTTACTATGTATCAGGTACTCCCTAAGCTCTGCCCTACTGCCCTGTTCCCATTTCATCTTCAAATTCCTTCTATGAAGTAGCTAGTGTGATGCCCATTTACAGAGGAAGAAACCGAAGGTTAGCGAAGTTAACCCAGGACACACACCTAGTCAGTGAGAGGACACAGTCCTTAACCTGCCTCCAAAGGTTAAGTTCACTATGCGAGGTTCACAGACACCAGGGAGATCCCATACAAATTAGACTTGACCGTTCTCTTGGCCTTCTCAGATCTGTTCTTTAAAACAAAGAGCAGTCTTTGCTGACATCTTTGGCTGGCAAAGAAAATGTGTGCACAATGTTTTTCTGCACCCAAGGTCTTTCGCTTCACCCTTCTTCATGTGTCCAGAAGGCACCTTTCCTGCTGCTTGCCCTCAGCGATGCCAGCCTTTTCCTACTCTCAGCTCCACAACGTGTCACCGATTTAAAGAGAATTCTAACAAAAGAACTGGAACAGGAAGGGTTTTTAAACAGGCTGTCCCTTTCTTTAAATAATTAAAGAAGATGTTATCGAGGAGATCAGGTTTTTATTAGCTCGTCTCAAGTTCTCTGTCATTCTCTTTCATCCAAGGCAGATTGAAGGTTGGGGTGGATGGTGGGCAGAGAAATGTGCCCTAATTTGGACGGAGTGTTGAGGAGAACGTCGGAGAGTCTGGCCATTCGCCACCCGTCTTGATTCTTTGCCAGCAGAATAGAGGGTGGGTTTGAATGGCAGGTTACGGCTCTTCGGCAACAAATTTAGAGAAAATGAATGAACAAAGTAATGAATGAAATAATTGTTGAACCCTGACAATAGAGGGCGGATCGTGGGCAGTGAGGCTTTGAGAGGACTAGCTCCAGGCAAAGCAACTAGACGGATGGAAAATAAGTATCAGGGAAACGGTTTCTAAGCCAGGGCCTTGGGAACACAACTCGGATTCAAACACGCCTTCTAAATCTCGGTCTCAGCGATTATGTTCTCTGCAATTTTACTCTCTTGGTGGAAGGAGCAGGCCTGGACCCCCATCCCCGTGCACCCCCCCAAAAAAAACCCCACACAGCAGGGTGTCTCACAGCAGCCTGTAGGACAATAAGGAGGAAATTGGTTTTCCAGGAAGCAATTTCTCTATCAGCAGAGCAGCTCTGCATTTGCACAGAGGAGAAGTTAGGCTGACAGTTGGAAGGATTCCATCTGCTTCTTGGAGTCCTGATTTGGAGGCTGCAGCTCAAAGGACACCATGAAATGCACTTTCGAACGTGGGAAGGAGTGTTGATCTGGAGATCGGGGGCCTCCAGGCCACAGGACTGGGTGGAAGTGGGTGGCAGTGGACTTGCGCTGCACCCTTGAGCTGATTTCTTACTCTCCCCCCTTTTCTCTTACTAAATATATGAGGTCACACAATAGGTGAAGCAGAGGTTAGGGGAAAATTGAAGATAATGATAAATATTTATAGTGCCTGGTTTATTACCGGGCTTATGTAGATTCCTATTAAATACTTGCCAGTTTGACTTGTTTCCTCGATTTAAACTAGAATTTAGAAAACCAGAGGGGCTATTAGCTTGTATATTTCCATTTTAATGTCCTGTTTCTGAGGAGAAAAAAAGCAGGAAGGAGGAAACCCTAGACAACATCGTCCACTTTCCACAGAATGATAGCCTCCGGAAGGAAAACTTTCAGTTCTCCAGATTCCTTTTGGACCTAGCTGCCCAGCTCTGGGAGGGCTCAAGCCCCCAGCTTTTATCTGGCTCCTCCTGTTACTTCTCTGGTAGCCGGGGGACGGCCACCCCCATGCTGGACCAACGAAGGACTGTGGGGTTAGGTCAGTCCACTCGAGAGAAAGCGGCCTGGAACAATGGCCCCTTCTTGTCCTCTGCCTCCCACACCCTGTTGACTCAACCTTCTGAGTTGAGAAAACAGAAGATATTTCTGCCCACGACCTCCGGCAAATCATTTAGTCTCTCTGGGCTTCGCTTGCCTCCACTATGAAGTGAGGGAGGTCGGACTGAGTGATCGAGCAGGACCACTGCCACGAACCCCCTTTTCTGGGGTGGCACTGACTCACGTATCCTGTTCCTGCCCTTATTGGTACACTTGGGTGTGTCAGGCTAAATGCCCTAGTTTGGGGTTCTGGAAATATGGTCACTGCATTTATAAGATCAATTCAGCACTGACGTTCTATACCTCTAGGATTCTAAGTAGGAAATTGCCTTAGGTGACTGCTCTCATTACTAGTGATAGGACCTTGGACAAGTCGGTTTATTCTCTGGGATTCGACTCCTTATCTGTACAATTACGAATACTAAAATCTTGTTTCGAGGCTGGGAGCTGGAGTAACTCAAGATCCTCTTGCTGAGGATTTATGATTCAGTGACTTGAGGCTCATCTGCTTGAACAGAGGCAAAGCTGCCCCCCCTGGATGTTTAAAAGAGGTCTACAGACTGTCCTTCAAACAGTTAAACAGAAGCATCAATGATGGTCCTGAGGACAATGTCCCTTTGCCACCTGGAGAAGAGCCAGGGGCACCATCCCAGCTGCTCCTGGAGAAAGGAATTCTTACCATGAAATATCTGTGGCTTTGACAGCAAAACTCTCTGTGCAATTCTCCTGAGGGAAGAGCAGAAAGCTTCTCAGGAATTCATCCCAAGATCCTAGGGATGTCAGAGACAGAGAGAGGGAGATCAGGGGACTTCAAGAACTCAACACCTGGGCCCAATAATAAGCTGCGTGATGCTGAACAAGACACATAATCACTGGGCCCAATGTCCTCACCTGAAAAATTAGAATGTTTAATTACATGAGCTCCAAGTTCGGTTTAGAGGTTTTGTGGTCTCTCAAACGGTGATTTTCAAGCATCAACAGGGGGTTATTTAGGGGCAGAGAGAATTCCTTTCTCCTGCAGATCACGAGTAGGCAATTGTGCAACCATTTCTCCCACTGCCCTCTGGGCTGCCAGTGGAGTGGGGTTCTTGAGGGGTGGATTTTGAGGTTCGTACTTTTACCCACATCTCCACCCACTGAGTCTACTCCTAGCCCAGTGTTTGGTGCACACCATATGCCTCCGGGTGATTTAGGTCTCTGTTTAAAAAGAAGTAATACTGTATTTGTATAATATTTGCACAATGCAGATGTTTTGTAAGTGTTCCGAGCTGGGAGCGGCATCATCTTCCGGCCTGGACTCTGGGGTTGACTGTTGGTTCCGCTTCCCCCCTATTCCTCCTACTTGAGGAATCAGTCCCTGAGGAGCCCCCGTCTGGGATGGTTCTCAGCTCTGCCCACTTGGCTGCAACACCAAGGCTCCCCCAGGTGGTTCACCTGCAGCAGCAGGAGGCAGGTTCACTGCATCAAATCTGCCCCCTTCTGGTCCACTTCAAAACAATTCTGGACAGTTCTGAGCACAGAGGAAAGTTCAGAGAACACTACGGAAACGCCCAAGGGAGTAGTAAGGTTCGCTTTGGAACTATTAAGAGAGAATCGCTTTAGAAATAAACAGTTTCAGGACTTCCGCCAAGATGGAGGCATAGGTGGAAACACTGTGCCTTCTCCCACAACCAAGTTTGACTACAACAAAAGTTTTGGAGAACTAGAATACACCCAAAGACCAGAACACGGAATTATACGGAAGTCTGACAGCTACGAACTGTTCAACGGGGACGGTAAGAGAGGCAGAACCAGCAGCGGAGCTGGGTTGGGCAGGACAGATCCCCCGACCTAGGCGCTAGGCGCGCGGGCAGCCCAAAGCCAGTCGGGGTGCGGGACAGACTGACCAAGGTCGCACATTCGCGCACAGTGAGACGGACCACGCAGGCCCCAGCGGACAAACCCAGTGGTGGAGGGCCGACAGCAGTGGCACACTTGCGTGCAGTGGAACGAAACGTGTGGGCCTGGTGACAGTGGTGGCTGCTGCACTGGTGGGGATCTCCGCAGCGGGCGGCAGAGAGAAGCCATTGTCCCTCTTTGACCCCGCCCCCACATACAACTATCACAACCCAGCGACTTAGTTGCCCTGTTCTAGTGAACACTTTAGGGCTCTGATCCTGCTATGGAACAGGCACGAACAACCCGAAAGATGGCGCAAGAAGAACTCAAAGTCCCAGAGCCAATAACTCTAAGCAACCGAGAAATTGCCAGCCTCTCAGAAGCCCAATTTAAGACACTATTTATCAGGATGCTCACAGAATTGATAGAGTACAGTCACAAATTAGAGGAACATATGAAGGCTAAACTAATTGAAATGAAGGGAGATACACAGGAAACCAATAGCGATGGAAAGGAAACTGGGACTAAAATCAATGGAATGCACCAGAAGGAAGAACGAAACATCCCACCAGAAAGGAATGAAGAAATGAGAATTCAAAACAATGAGGAGAGGCTTAGGAACCTCCAGGACATCTTTAAATGTTCCAACATCCGGATTATAGGGGTACCAGAAGGGGGAAAGAAACAGCCACGAGTGGAAAACGTATTTGAACAAATAATAAAGGAGAACTTCCCCAGTCTGGCAAAGGAAATAGACTTCCAGGAAATCCAGGAAGCTCAGAGAGTCCCAAACAAGTTGGACCCAAGAAGGAACACATCAAGGCACATCATAATTACATTAGCCAAGACTAAAATGAAGGAGAGAATCCTAGAAGCAGCAAGGGATAAGGGGACAGTCACCTACAAAGGAGTACCCATCAGACTGTCAGCGGATTTCTCAAAAGAGACCTTACAGGCAAGAAGGGGCTGGAAAGAAGTATTCCAAGTCATGAAATCCAAAGACCTACAGCCAAGATTGCTTTATCCAGCAAAACTTTCATTTAGAATGGAAGGACAGATAAAGTGCTTCTCAGATAAGGTCAAGTTCAAGGAGTTCATCATCACCAAGCCCTTATTATATGAAATGCTAAAGGGACTTATATAAGGAAAAGATGATGGATAATATTAACAGTGAAAGGACAGCAAACACACAGGTATTAACAACCACACCTAAAACAAAAGCAAACCAAGAGGACAGCTAGATCAGGAGTGGAACCATAGAAATGAAGAACGCATGGAGGGTTAGCAACAGGGGAGTGGGAGGAGGAGAAGGGGGGAGAAGGTACAGAAAATAGCATAGACAGTAGGTAGAAAATAGATAGGGGGGAGGGCGAGAATAGTGGGGGAAATATAGAATCTAAAGAACCTGAGACACGTGGTTATAAACTAAGGGGGGGAGAATGTTGGGGAGGGAGTGTGCGGGTGGAGGGGATTGAAGGGGGGGAATAGAACAACTGTAATGATATAATCAATAAAATATATTAAAAAAAAGAAATAAACAGTTTCAGCTCAAATCTTGGTGCTACCAAGTTCTTGCTGGGTAACATTGGCAAGTTCCTTGATCTCCCTGAACCTCGGTTTCCTCACCTATAACACGGGTAATGGGAACAGTACACCAACCTAATAGGGTTGTGAGAACTAAATTAATTTGTTTATGTGCTGTATGTGTTAGCCTTAACCCCTAGCTTTCTCTGATTTTTGTCAAACTGGACCCAATCTATTTCACACTCTTTCACTACAGAGGGCTCCACCCAACAGCACAGAGCGGATCCTGTCCACCACGTTCCCCAATCCTCTGGTGGCTCCCTATTGCCCTCAGGACACAGCCCACCCTGGTTTGCCTAGTCTACTAGAGCCCACAGGTCCGACCCAGTCTCCTCCTGCCCTTGTGCTGGAACAAGGCAGTGGTGAGAGGACATTCCAGGCTGGGAACCCTTCGGGAGAAAGTCGGAACGAGGCAGGTAGATTGCGGAGGCGGCCGAGTGGTGGCTGTGAGCAAGCCTTGGTCTGCAATGGGGCTGCAGAAATTCACACTGTCCGCAGGGGTTTGCCGCCACCCCCTGATGTCCACACAAGCCCCACACTGGAGTGCTGGCGGAGGGGAAACTTGATTCAGCACCGCGGTTCCTTTGCAAAGTGGGGAAGCACAGCCTCTGGGCTCAGAATGCACTCTGTGGAGACAGTGTTAACCCGTGTAAGGGTCTCAAGGTCTGGGCAGTTCTCACTCAGGGCCATTTTTGTTAAAATAGCAAGTATTTTGTAGGCACAGCTGTAAACAGGGCGAGCTAGACAGGGACCCAACAGTTAAGTGTAACCGACTGAAAAGACAAAAAAAATTAACATCGAATTAACCAAATATTGTGTATAAGCAATGGCTAGGCCTCCGGTCAGCGAGACAGCTTTGGGTGTGAATCCTGTCTCCTTCACCTGCTGGAAGTACATAAAATGACCTAAAGACAATTGTGACTGGTTCTTGAATAGGACACCACGAGCAGCAAAGCTCTTGGGTTCAGGAGCAAAAGGGGAGGCCCATTTCTATGCAAGCGAGGAGGGCAAATTTACACAGTCTGGTCTGTCCCAATTGGTCAAAACCACACATTTTGATTGTCCTTATGTAGCTACCCATTGATTATTCAGTAGAGATGCAAATGAAGGTATAGCTGTACAGCCCCAATTTGCATGGGCAGGTCTCAGCTCATTGGTTGAAAGATGACTCCAGAGAGTCCTCTGTAAGGATTGGCTTAGATGGCAGGAACGCAGTGCTGGGGGCTGGCAGTTTAGTCTGTGGCTTTGCCCTGAAATGCAGAGCGTGAGGAATTTTGGTCAGCAGTGACGGCCAGACTCTGATTGTGAATTTGAGCCCTATAGCCACAAGGAGTTCTTCTGGGAAGATGTATCACGTCTGGGGGTCAACAACGCTATGGCCCCACTGCTTATTAGCTATATTATCTTGGGCTTGTTACTAAATGTCTCTTTATTGGGGTTTACCCATTTGTCAAATATAAAAAGAATGCTCCTTCTTCATGAGGACATGGAGGATTGAATGAGCTAATATGAAGTACTTAGAGAACAGTTCCGTGTACATAGCAGGAACTTAAGAAATACTCATTCTTCCTTGGGGTAGGAGTAGAGGTGTATGGTGCAGATTTTGTAGGATCTCAAAGGCAGACAGAGGAGTTAGACTGGGCTTGGTAAGGGTAAGGTGGTCAGCCGTGCGCAGAATAGAACTCAGGTCAAACAAACGGACCTGGGCAGCCCAGCCAGGCTGCTAGGTTTAGAGGGGGGGGGAAGGGGAGGAGGAGACAGATGTCAGGACTGAGTGCCAGGTCAGGTACATGGGTAGAAAGCGACTGCCGACATGTTCCCTCGGACGGCAGCATCCCTCAGAACGCTGGGCCCAGAGAGCACTCCATGAGTAGCACCTGCTCATCTGAATTTGAGAAACACCACTGATTGCCCATCACAGCAGACAGGAGCAGGTCAAGGCAGCCCCGAAACCCTGCATCAGCCACCATTTAAACTCAGGATGAATCGGGATTTCTGAAGCAGTTTGATCATGGGACATCCCTTCCCCTTGTCGCCCATCCGGCGATAACGCAGATTAACATCTTGAAGCACCAGCGTGCAGTGGGGCCCCCTCTGGAATCCATTGCCCTGAGAAAACACCAGTGAACTGAATAAACATCGTTGGAGCCAGGAGAACACACACAGCCACAGCAGCAGGACGCTGCTGCTTTCCTTTCCCCTGTCCTCTGGGGGGCTCGCCTAGTGGGGAGCCCAGGAGGACAGTTAAAATTAAATGCAGATTTCCCTTCCCCTGCCTGGTGCGAAGATTGTTGCCTCTCTCGCCCTCCCTCCTACCCACTTCTTTCTCCAATAGCGTTTGCCCTAGAGAGAGCCATCTGGATATTAATGTTGCAATATTGACTAATTCAAGGGATTGCATTTGGCATTCACTGAGTGTTTCACTTGAGTCTCTCTCTGTTAGAAAATCATCTGACTTCTCTAAGTGGTTTCTTTGGGGGTAGTATCATTATTACAATTTCTCCTTTTCTCCCGGAATTAAGGTTGTTTTTCCCCCTCAAGGACTTCTTGGCATTTCCGTGAGGTTTATTATTCTGTTGTGCTGGAAGTCTGTGGCATCCTGTTTGCACTGCAAACAGTGAGATAGAATCCCACCTCCGGATCGCTAAGGAGCCTCGGGGTCACTTCTGCTGAAGAGGCCCATCTGTTCTGGGACAGCATCTGGACCCAGGAGACGTGTTGGGACTGGAAGGGAGAATCCAGGGCAACACTGACCTTTAGGCTCCTGTTGGAGTTGTGCAAGTGAGTAAATGCCGGTAAGAACAGTGCAGACAGGGCCTGAGGCAGTGAGGGTGTTTAACTGTTCAGTTTCATGAACTTGGAAAGGGTAGCTGGTCCCACTTCTCTAGGTCTCATCATGTCACTCTCATGCACTAGAAAGTCATCCAGAGGAGTCTCCTGAAAATTCTGCTGTTAACACATGTGGCTGAGCAGCCAGGAGCAACCTCAATCAGTAGGCTCTGGGGTGGGGGCTCTGGGATGGGGTCTCCGGTAGGGCCTGCTGTGGTGAGTTTGGTTCTCATTCACCTTGCACCTTCAGACATGGTCTTTCTTTTTGTCTCCTCAGTAACCACCCTTAGCAGAATGGCACCATCAACACACTTCTGCTCTGTTAAGAAGTACACAGGCCCTGGCCGGGCAATCAGTTGGTTAGAGCATCCTCACGACACGCCAGGGTTGTGGGTTCGAATCCTAGTCAGGACACATAGAAGAGTCAACCAATGAATGAAACAGTGAATTGATGTTTCTCTCTCTCCCTTCGTTTCTCTCTCTCTAAAATCAATACATAATTTTTAAGTACATAATAAAAGAGAAGAATTTTGGGTGATACAGAAAGATCAACAATTTGCAAACAGCCTGCTATACACAACTTACCTTGCACAGGTACCTTTCTCACTTCCAATCTTCTGTCATGCAATGTCAACATTCTTGGCCCCTTTGGGGGACAAATCAGGCCCGTTAGGGTAGGGGTTCAGGTAGCGAGTCCAGTTCCAGGTCAAAATGGCACCTTTTCAGCCATAACTTCTGAAATGTTGTGCCACTCTCCAGTCCCCGCTGAGCCTCACCCAGCAGCGTCTATTCCGCCCAGTACCGCACCAACTTCCAAAATGTGCTTCCCCTCCAGGGGGACTGGGTATAACGCCATGAGTTATGTTCTGTGGAGCTTGCTCTGTGTCAATTGACTGGTTTTGTTTTTTCAACCTTTCCTTTCCTTTCTTGGCCAGATAAGAAAGCTTTATCTCATGGGACTGAGAAACAACTGGAGGGACACTTTAAAGGAGGCTAGTTGCTGGAATTCAGGCAGGTAGGTGGATACCGAAGTCATCTTGGTATGTAAAAAGTAAGTTGTTTCATTTTGTTAACCCAGGCTGGTGAAGCCAGTGACCTGTGAGTTACTTGCAATGTTGTTCCTTGTTGATATCTTTTTTTCTGCCCAACAGAGACCATAACTGATGTAGCTTTACATCCCCAGAGCTAGCCCAATGCTTGACAATAGATGGTGTTTGGTGTTTTGGATTTTTAAAAAATTTTCACCTGAGAATATGTGTATTGATCTTGAGAGGGAGAGAGGGAGAGGGAGAGAGTGAATGAGAGACAGAGAGAGAGAAACATCGATGCGAGGGAAACACTGCAGTTGCTCCCTGTACGCACTCGGAACAGGAATTGAACCCGCAACCTAGGTATGTGCTCTGACTGCTGAAACTACAACCTTTTGGTTCACAGGACAATGCGCCAACCAATGAATCACCTGGCCAGGCCAATAGATGGTGTTGGATGGCCAATGAGTGAACAAATTTCCCTCTTCAAAACTAATTCTCAGTGTGATTGATTAGTCTCTACTTGTTTATCCTCAGGAAAACGCAAGCTTCTGGCCTCACAGACCAGTCCAGTCCACTAACAGACAGTTGAGACTTTATAAGAGATTTTTGTCCCATGAAGTTGAAACCTGCCTTTCTGTAACTTTAAACTATCCTCCCTATTTCTCCCTCTGGGGTCACCACTAAGCTACTTGCTCCACCACCTCTTCCTATGTTAACATTTGGTTTCCCAAGTCTCTTCTTGCCCATGGCAAGCATTTCGAACTCCTGAAATTTTCTTTTAGCCCATAAATTTTTCTACTGCTCACTGCCCTGGTGACTCTCTTTAATCATTTCTTCATATTGACATGTGTGCCTGAGAGATCTTTCCTCTGAGACCCGCCCTGTCCATTACTGACCTGGGCAAGGTGAGCCCCGGAACAGCCCTCTGGTCTCTGCAGGACAGAGGAAGCCCCTCCCTCATCACCCACTGTCTTTTACCAGTGATGCGACCCCATGACCCTTAGATTTTTCAGATGCTGCCACAAGAGACTTCAGGTTTTCAGGAACATCGCAGCCCTGGGGAAGGAGGGGCGTGGCAGCCTAGGATGATGAAAATACAACGGAGCAACATCTGGAAAACTGGAGGTTTGGGGGAAAGGCCAAGCCATGCTGGGAGTTTGAGTGAAGTAGGGAAAGAGCAGGGATCCTGGAAAGGCCTCGGGCAAAACCAGAGCACCCCAGTCAGAGCCATCACTACTGTGAGGTTTGGAAAGGACAGGCATGGCTGTGGCAGGGGAGGGAGGGGAAGACCCCCTCCCCCCACTCACAGTTCTACCCCGAGGACCAGAGTCCCTGGCTCAAGGTCTTTGCAATGGCAGCTTCTGAACTAAGTCTAAGACTGGAGTTATTGAATGTAGCTATCACAAAATTATTCTACTTAAATTTCATTTTAATATGCTTCTGTTCTGTGAATTTTACATGAAATGTGTTTGGCATTTGCACTCACACACAATAAATGATTCAATTCAGAATAAAAATGATAAATTAGAGTGATAGCATCAGCTATTTTATTCTAATTCCCATTGAGCAAATTTAGTCTCCAATTTAGTTAAAATATACAGGATTTTCACTGGTAAAAAACTGAAATACGATGAACTGTTTTCACATCTATATTTCTTTTCCTAACCGGTTGGTAGGAAAAGTAACGTGTTGTGAATTTAGTCTCTTTTCTTGAAGAGAAAACAGTTAGGCTATAGTTTCCTCCTCAAAACACTCTTTCCCTTTCTTCTCTGGAAACTGTTTCTTTCTTCAGACAAACATCCCTGGGATTGATGAGCAGAACCAGCTTTCCGCAGCTACATGCGCCTCTCGGAGATCAAGGTTACCTACTGCAGATGAAAGGACCAGAGAGGCTGCTGATTTGCCTGCAATCACACAGCCAGCTGCTGGCCGTTGTTAGTACTTCAGAGAAGGTTCTACTGCTGGTTCTAGGACTTCTGACATTTAAGTTCAGGTAGGTTGTTTTCTGTGCCCGAAATTTTTAATTTCTCCTCTGGAGCCTCAGCATGTCCTTCCCTGAGTGTAACAAATGAGCAAACTTTGGATTAACAGTGCCTCTGCCTTTTCCAGGAGAATTGTGACAACCGCAGCGAGCCTGAACTTAAGGCCTCGTTCCAACACATCGTCCCAATCAAGTGGGGAATACTGGTGGGGAAGATGCTCTAGGAAAACGCAAGGTGAGTGCAGAGTAGCTTGGTCAGCATCTGGCTGTGCTTGATGTCTCTGGTGGCTCCCTTGCTGTGTCTCTCTGAGGAGCATGGGGGGGAGGGGCGAACAAGGAGAGGGTGGAGTGGCCCACTCTGCCTTTAATTTGACCCCCTAGATGATGACTGGTAGGGAACACCGTGCTGGTCCCCTCTCCCCACCAGGATGCTCCGGAGAAGGGGCACTGGGGAGTACCGCCTCACCTTTAAAGCAACCTCCTTGGCACAGCCTTAGCTAAAACAAAGCTAGCCCCCGGGACAGGATGGAAGCACGCAGCTCTGAATGACCACTTCTTGGCCGTTGAGGCCAAGTCCGGATTCCGTGCACTGTGTTGGCCTGAGCATCCTGGGGCCTGAGACGGTGGCAGCCGGGGTCCTGCTAAGCGACTGCGTCCAGGAGATTCAGGAAGAGCGGCTGCATTGGCCATGCGGGTTAGTGTCTCTGACCCCCTGAGACACTGGGGTCTTTCACTGCCCACAGCACACGTCTGGATGGGCAGCCCGGCTCATCCAGGACACAGCCTCACAGGGCACATTTACAGACTCTGGTTATTTAAACCAAATGGGGAAAGATTTGTCCCCGAGGAATTATACTTCACATCGAGCTTCAGTACTAATACAGGGTGCACCCACCACCAATTTCAGCACCCACTTCCTGCCTCTTCTTTTCCCCTAGCTCCCCTCCTTCCCTTCCATCATACTCTGCTACTTCTTCTTTGCTTGCAATCACACAGCTAGTTGCTGGCCACTGTTAAGTCCTTTAGAGAGTGCTCTACCATCAGGGCCAACCTGATTCCTGGTCCTTCTATCTCTGACCCTTCTTCCCTCTTTCCCCATTTTTCTCTCAGATGAGCGACAGGCAGAAAAAGTAGGAGCAGTTTGGGAGTGCCACAGGAGGCCCCAGAGAGGAGTACTAAGCACTTCAGCTCCAATCTGAGGTTCGAAACCTGCTTTTGACCTTTACTAACTGGAATCTTGAGCAGATTATTTTTTAAAGATTTTATTTATTTATTTTTAGAGAGAGGGGAAGGGAGAGAGAATGGAAGGGAGAGAAACGTCAATGTGTGGTTGCCTCTCACACCCCCGCCCCCACTGGGGACCTGGCCTGTACCCCAGGCATGTGTCCTGCCTGGGAATCAAACCAGCAACCCTTTGGTTCACGGGCCTGCCCTCAATTCCCTGAGCTCCACCAGCTAGGGCCTGAGGAGGTTATTTAAACTTTTTGAGCTTGTGGTTAAATGAAGACAAAAGAAGAATTTGCTTTATCAGTGTTTTGTAAAAATTAGAAAAGATAATGTGTGTCAAGGCCTTATACAGTGGTTAGACATTAGTTAATAGTAGCTATTTTTTTAAGATTTTATTTATTTATTTATCTTTAGAGGGGAAGGAGAGAGGGAGAGAAACATCAATGTATGGTTGCCTTTTGTGCGTCCCCTGCTGGGAGTTGGCCTGCAGGGAACTGGACTACAACCCAGGCATGTGCCCTGACTGGGAATCGAACCTCGATCCTCTGGTTAGCAGGCCCGCGCTCAATCCACTGAGCTACACCAGCCAGGGCGCTATTTTTAATATTAAGAGGAACAGAATATGTATTTGTCACTGCCATGCCATACCTAGTCATTGTGTATAAAGCGTAGAGCATTTTATCCTTGAATAAAACTACACTTTTCAACCAGGTACTTTCAGAACTATGGGCAAGACCCTCCAGTTGTGTGAGGTTCTGTTTGGGTGAATGGCCCTTTGGATAAATGTTCCACTTATCTATCGGTTCCCCTTCTCTATTCTGTGCAACTCAGTAGATTGAGAACCAAAGAGAGCCAGGTAGAGGGGAGACACTTCTGAACCCGAAGCTGAGATGTGCTTGTTAGTTACTGTGATTACTAGGAGTCATCAGGGCCAATCCCTTATATGACGCAGAATCCCATAGACAACCCTACCAGTAGAGAGGTGCACTTGGTAGTTTGCTTGAACTTGAGCACTTCAGGTTGGAGAAAGTGTGCAGCAAGAAGCATAATGGCGAGGAGAGGAATGGGAATGGGAACTACAGAGAGAAAGGCAGGTGCTGGGGACTACACGCTCGATAAATGATGGAGTGATTGAATGATAAATACGGTTATTCAGTATTAGGCTTCTGACCATGGACCAGGTCCTGTGCTGGGCTGCAAGACATAGATAAATGAGAAATGGGCCTTGTCTAGTGAGAGGCAGAAATGTAAACAAAGATTAATTACAAAACAATGTAGCATAGAATCCACTGCTTAATGGCTTGCTCAGCCTCTGTGTTTGGATTGTGTGGCTTCGAATCCTAGTTTTATTGCTTTCTGAGTGAACTTGGTCCTGTTAACTGACCTCTTTGTGCCTCAGTCTCTTCATCTGTTAAATGAGCATAATAACAGCATCTTTCTTCCTCGTAGGGTAGGAGTGAGGATTGAATATGTTGTTATACGTAGAGAAGGCAGACCTCTGCCTGGCACAGAGTAAGTGCTATACACATGTTGGCAACTATTATTATTATCACTGGGAAAGTCACCACGTTCTATCTGGGCACAGAGGGAAGAGCAGGTGGCTCCCTCTGGGGAGGCCTGGGAGGTTTATGGAGGAGGTAACATTTGAAAGGAGCCTCAATCTCATTGGTTGCCAGGCAGAAATAGGGCAGGGGCAGGTGCACAGGAGGAGAGATATCTCACGCATGGACCAGGACTCTTGGCAGAGAAGGGAGTGACTGAAAACCTACCAGTGGACTGATTACTTGTGGGATCTTTAAGTACATATTTTTTTCTTTCAAAGATGCAATAAAGGGGAAATTACCAATGTACGTATGGAGAAAACACATTCTTACTGTCTTTTGTTCTGATACTGTCCTGAAAGCCTGAGAGCACGTGTGGAGGTGGAAGGTGGCCTCCATGAGCTGAAGGAAGCTGTGTTCACACGTATAAGATTGTATGAAAACACCTATGTGGATACACAAGGTGATTTCCATGCACAGGGACAATTGTCCTTTGTGGCTGGTTTGTAAATCATCCTGCTCCTGGTCTTGCAAAACCCACGCTGGTGCAGATCGGAGTGATCACACACCTTGAGACCACAGAGATGATGTAATCCAACAAACTTATTTCACAGCTGGTGAACCTGAGGCCCAGAGAGTGGCCTGACCATGGGACGAGAATTTGGGCGTTGTTATAGGCTGAGTGTATGTCCCCCAAACCCATGTGTTGGAATCCTGACTCCAGTACCTGAAATGTGACTGTATTTGGAGACAGGGTCTTTAAGGCAGTAACTAAGTTCCAAGGAAACCATTGGAGTGAACCCTAGTTCCACCACACTGGTGTCTTTGCCAGGAGAGAAGCTGGACACAGGCACCTGTCAGGGAAGAGCCGGTGAAAACAAAAGGAAGTCAGTCAGCGATAAGCTAAGCTCAGAGGTCTCGGGAGAACTCAACCTTCCGACACCTTCGTCTTGGATGTCTAGCCCCCAGAACTGTTGGAAAAGAAATTTTTGTTGTTTAAGTTGCTCAGTCTGTGGTAGGTTGTTATGGTGACCCTGGCAAGCCACGGCAAGTGCTATGCCAGGCGGGTGTTCTCCACAGCCCTCAGCTGCGAGGGAAGGTGGGGGCCCCTGCTGCGTGCGGGGCGAGGCCTGGAGCACCACGCACAGCACCTCCTGCCTGCTCGTGGAATGAACGTCATCCCGGGCTGCACCCACAAGTGTGCAACTTCACCCAACGCACTGGTGTGCACTCAGAAGACTCAGAGGAAGTTTCCCCACGGTCAACTCGATGAGACGTGGATTCCAAGGTGTTCTGTGCCTCGGGACGCTGAGTAGGTGCAAAAACCCTCAATAAAACATGGTAACTGGTGACTCTCAGTCAACGTTACTGTTTATTTGCGTGTCTTGAGTGCAGTATTATTGCAGGTGAAGACCATAATAATGCACTTGTTGCTGTATCCTTTGCTCTGGATAAGAAATCATTCTCATTAGACAATGAGAGGAACAATTACCAGCAATAATGCAAACAAACAGTGCCGCCCCCATCAACTCCCCATGGACATGCTGCCCTCTGGCGGTGGGATGCCTAGGGCCCTCCTTCACAGTCTGAGATTACCTGTATCTTCACACGTGTTTGTGCTCCTTCCCTGCCAATTTTCTTGACAGTTGTCCAAATCCAGGGGCGAGAACTACTCAGGTCCAAGTCTCTGCAAAATATTGCAAGGGGCAAAAGTTGTCTCTGAGTTTCTCTGCTTTGCCTGTGTAAACGATGCCAGCAGCCTGGCATTTCCCCTCCTCTGGATAAAATCTTGACTTCCATTCACCAAATTGACATCGCTCTCCCTCCCCCAAATCCCTTTTATTAGTAGAGAACTCACATCTTAGAAATTGTTTCTGAAACTACTCTCGCACTTGTTCTCAAAGGCCTTTTTGGAGTAGGCTGGTCTAGAATATCAACCTCATTCAACAGAAGTTTAGTGCATGTTGGTTGAGCTCGTGCTGGGAAGCAGGGACACGAAGGTGGAGGGACCAGGGTCCACTGGGTACAGGAGGCCAATGCTGAGAGTCCGCAGGATTTTTAGGAACTGTCAAAAGTTTGGAAATAACAGAAGTAAGCCCCATAAGTCATCAAAGTCATAATTAGCAAAAGCTTGCTGCCCACACTGAAAAAGACAGTTTGCAAACCAGAGCCCTCAAACGGAGACGTGGAGTAAGCCTCTGGGGTTTGTTGATATAAAGTAGCTTATCTAGTGAGAAAGCAGAGACTGCTTATCATTAAAGCGGTGATTGGTTCAGGATTATCATTTTCCTAAATGATAGGGAATTAGTAAGTGCCTACCTCATGGCAACTTTGGAAATAGTTTAAGTTTTGCTGATTTTCAGAGGCATGAGCAAGCCATGACCCAGGTCAAGTTGGCCTTGCAAAATTAGCTAAATTAAGCTCTGCTCGTGTGACTAAACTGGTTTTGTCTTCTCAGGGAATTTTCAAGGCTTGTCTCTGTTTTTTAATGAAACTCACACAAATACTTTAATTTCTTTTAAAATCAGAAGAAGAAATGAACTTTGAGGTGGAGGAACAATGTTTTACTCTGTAATATTAATATATTCATCTTTATGCCAATGTATTTGTGTACCACAGCAAAAGCAATTCTAAGAGGGAAGTTTGTAGAAACAACTGCTAACCTCAATAAACAAGATAAGTCTCAAATAAACATCTAACTTTATACCTCAAGGAATTATAAACAGAGAAAACAAAGCCCAAAGTCCATAGAAGGAAGGAAATAACAAAGATTAGAGCAGAAATAAGAGAAATAGAGACTACAAAGGCAATAGAAATCCCTGAAACTAAGGGCTGGTTCTCTGAAAAGATAAAACTGACATTACAACTGACACCACAGAAATACAAAGGACCATAATGGACTGTGATGAACAACTATATGCCAACAAATTGGGCAACTCAGAAGAAATGAGTAAATTTCCAGAAACATACAACCTGCAATAACAAAATCAGGGTGAAATAAAAACTCTGAACAGACAGATAACCAGTAAGGAGATTACCTCTCAACCAAGAAAAAGTCCGGAGCAGATGTTTTCTCGGTGAGTGTTACCAAATGTCTGAGGAAGGATTAACACCAACTTTCTCAAGTTCTAACCAATTAGAAGAGGAGGGAAAACTTCCAAACTCATCTCATGAAGCCAGAGTCACTGACACCAAAACCAGACAAGGATACCACACGAAAAGAATATTCGGCCAATACTCTTGATGAACATAGATGTAAAAACCCTCAATAAAACATTAGCAAACCTAATTTAGCAATACATTAAAATGATCGTACACCATGATCAAGGGGATATTTATTTTAGGAGAGTATAGTTCAACTCCCATAGATTGGTCAATGAGATGCACTAAATTAGCAAAATGAAAGAAAATAATCATATGATAAGATACTGTAGAAAAAACATTTCACAAAGTTGAATAGCAAAATTGGGTATAAAGGGAACACACCTCAATGTAATAGAGGTTATATATGAGAAGCCCACATCTAACATTATGCCTAGTGGTGGCTCAGTTTTGCCACTTTTTTCCAACAAAATAATAGCGATGCTGGCCAGAGTAATTAGGTGAGAAAAAAGAAAATACACCCAAATTGGAGGGGAAGAAGAAAAACTGTCACTCTTTGTAGATGGCATCGTTTTATATATACATATATGTAATAATATACATGTATTTAAGTTGTGGTAAATACCTGTAACAATAAATTTGCCATTCAAACCCTTGCACTTGTACAATTCAGTGCCATTTCTACATTCATAATGTTGTGCAACCATCACCACAAACCATTTCCAAAATCGTCATCACCCCAAATAGAAACTCTGCCATCATCAAACAACAACTTCCCATTTTGCCCTCCCCCCAGCCTCTGATAACCTTGACTCTCTTTCTGCATGAGTCTGCCTATTCTAGGCATTTCATATAAGTAGAATCACACAATATTTGGCCTTTTGTGTCTGGCTTATTCTGCTCATATTTTTAAGGTTTGTCCGTCCGTGTTTCCATATATCAGAACTTCATTAAAATTCATGGCTGAATAACGTTTGAATTATATGTATATGCCATATTTTATTTACCCAATTTTTTTGATGGACAGACATTTGAGTTGCTTCTGTCATTTGGCCATCATATATAGGGCTGCAATGAACATTCTCATACAAACATCTGTTTTGTTTTGGTTTTTTAGATTTATTTATTTATTTATCTTTAGAGGGGAAGGGAAGGAGAGGGAGAGAAACATCAATGTATGGTTGCCTTTCGTGCATCCCCTGCTGGCAGTTGGCCTGCAGGGAACTGGCCTGCAACCCAGGCATGTGCCCTGACTGAGAATCAAACCGCGATCGTCTGAGTCGCAGGCCCGTGCTCAATCCACTGAGCTACTCCAGCCAGGGCACAAACATCTGTTTTGATCCCCACTTTAGATTCCCCTGGGTGTGTTCCCAGGAGCTGTATTGCTGGGCTATGAGGTAACTCTGTTAGCTCTTCAAAGAACTGTCTTCCCAGCACTGTTCCATTGTACACTCCCGGCACCTATTATTTTCCATGTTCTTCTTTGATTGTAGCCATTGTAGTAATGAAGTGGTTTGTCATCATGGATAAAGGTTTTGGGCATCTTTTCATACATATTATCCATTTGCATAACTTCCATGGACAGCTATCTATCCAAGTTCTTTGTTCATTTTCAATTGGGTCACTTGTATTTTTGTCATTGAAGGAGTTCTTTTTATACTGGATATTAAATGGGTCATATCAAAATAACTGAGTTTCAAGGATTCTATTTTCTTCTTTTCATTCTGGAATGTAAATCTCTTTTTAATCAAAGTGTAGTTGACATACAACTATTACATTAGTTTCCAGTGTACAACATAGTGATTTGATGTTTGTGTAGCTTACAAAGTGATCACCCTGGTAAGTCTAGTAACCATCTATCACCACACGAAATTATTGTGATACCTGGCATTTCCTAGGCTGTATTTTACATCCCTGTGACTTATTCATGTGATAAGTGTGCGCCTCTTAATCCTCTTCACCTTTCTGCTCATCTCCTCGCTGCCCAACCCTCTACCAATTATCTGGGAGGTTTTTGGGTTTTTTTTTAAAGAGCCATTTTTATTTATTATTTTTTAAGATTTTATTTATTTATCTTTAGAGGGGAAGGGAAGGAGAGAGGGAGAGAAACATCAATGTATGGTTGCCTCTGGTGTGTCCCCTGCCGGGAACTGGCCTGCAACCCAGGCATGTGCCCTGACTGGGAATCGAACTGTGATCGTGTGGTTCGCAGGCCCGCACTCAATCCACTGAGCTACACCAGCCAGGGCTGGGGGGGTTTTTTTTTTGTATCTATGAGTCTGTTTGTTTGTTTGTTAGTTCAGTGTTTCAGGTTCCACATATAAGTGAAATGATCCAGTATTTGTCTTTCGCTGACTTATTTCACTGAGCGTAATACACTCTAGGTCCATCCATGTTGTCGTGAATGGAAGATATTGTGCTTTTTCATGCTGAGCAATATTCCCCTGTGTGTGGGGGGGTGTGTGCGTGTGTGTATAACTCCTTCTTCATCCACTCATCTACTGGTGGGCACCCAGGCTGCTTCCACATCACAGCGATTGTAAATGATGCCGAAGTGAACACCAGGGTGCACATACCTTTTTGAATTAGTGTTTTGTTTTTCTTGGATAAATGCCCAGAAGTGGAATTGCTGGATCCTAATTGTCTTTTGTTAAAGCCTTTGTTTTAAAGTCTATTTTGTCTGGTATCAGTATTGCTTTCCCAGACTTTTTTTTGTTTCCATTCCCATAAAACATCTTTTCCATCTCTTTACTTTCCGTCTGTGTCCTTCAGTCTGAAGTGAGTCTTATGTAGACAGCATACGTAAAGGTCTTGCTTTCTTTTTCTTTATTTTTAATTTTAAAGATGCATTTATTCAGCACTGTGATCAGACAATTACATTTAGCAATCACCAGCTTGGATGCAAAACATCTAATGAAAACTCTTGGTCAGAACCCTTTCACTTTCCACAGAACAGAAACAAAAATAACCTGTTACGTGATTAGACACAAATACTGCGTTTGGGTCTTTCTGCCCGTTCACGCGAGTGTTGTCTGAAAATGAGTCTTCTTTGGGGCAGCGAGGCTGGCCGCCCCTGTGCTTCTCCAGCTGCCCTCTCCGGCTAAGCTTTGTTTCCTGGTAGCAATGAAAACCTTCTTTCCCCACCATGGCTGCTGCCCCTGCCGGAACCAGCACGGCCACCCGGGTCTCACGGTTGGGAAAGCCCTGGCCGCCGCCACCGCAGGGGCCTGAGCTTCTGCCTCCCAAGACTCCTCCTTCATGCGTCCAAAATTTGAAGGTGGATTGTTGTAACTGACAAAATCATGGTAGCTTCTGCCACCTCCAAAGTTGCTTCCATCATTACCAAATCCATTTCCACTGCCACCATGTCCACCACCGCCGTGGCTGTCACCAGAGCCACCTCGGCCACTCAAGTTTCCTCCATGGCCAAAGTTGTCATTCCCACCAAAAGAACCTCCACGACCACCTCCGAAGTTTCCAGAACCACTTTGACCTCTAGCTGGATGAAACACTAGTCATCTCCTGCTTGGATAGGGCTCTCCTTATGCCACAGCTGTGGCCATTCCCTGTGGCCATTCACAGCCCGGCGTTTTTGAATGACGGTCTTGTCCACAGAGGTCACAGAATGAAAGCCTCTCTCTTTGCCACTGCCTCCGTCAGCCACGATTTCCATCTCTTTGATTTCTCCATTAGTTCAAAATAACGTCTTAGGTGATGTTCTTCGGTGTCTTCCTAATGCCACCGACGGTCTTTTTCACAGTTAGGTGGCACCAGGTCTTCAAGCATCGTTTCCTGAGACGGCCTTTTTAGGTGCCATAACCCTTCCGCCCACCTGTGTGGCCTTGGACATGTGGCGGCATCTACGTGACCACCCCATACGTGACATATGTGACCACCCCGAAGTCTCTGGAGCGCGCGGTGTTCAGACTTCTCACTGGCAGAGTCTGTGAGCATCGCCCATCGTTCAAAATGGCTTTTCAGACACTCATGGCCTGTTTCATGGCTCAGACCCCTAACGAGGGGTCCCAGCCACTGCCCCGCCTCTTCGAGACCCTGACTGAGACTCGGTGACTGCCAGGCCGTGGATTTCAGAGATGCCCACTCAGCGGCGTCCCCTAGTGGAAGGGCGCGATCTGACAAATGTATCTCAAGGGTCTAGTTTTCTTACCTGTTTAGCCACCCTTTGTTTTTTGAAATGGAGCACTTAGTCCACTTATATTTAATTATTGATAGGTATGTACTTACTGCTATTTTAGTTGTTTGCATACTACCTTCGTAAGTGATTGGCCTAGTGCCTTTACTAATGAGTTCTTTTTCTTTTATATGTTTTCTTATTTCTAGTTTTGACCTTTTCTTCTACACTTAAAGAATTCCCTTTAACATTTCTTGCCATGCTTATTTAGTGGTAATGAACTTCTTTAGCTTTTGCTTGTCTGGGCAAATCTTGATCTCTCCAATTCTGAATAATAATAAACTTGCTGGGAAGAGTGTTCTTGGTTGTAGGGTTTTGCCTTTCATCATGTTGAATGGTAAAAGGTGTTCTATGGCACCATACAACATGGTGTGTGGCGCCACTCCCTCCTGCCCTGTAAAGTTTCTATTGAAAAATCTCCTGCTGGTCTTACAGGCATGGTCTTGCATGTAACTAGTTGTTTTCTCTGGCTGCTTTTAAGATTCTCTCTTCGTATCTAACTTTTAACATTTTAATTATCATGTGTCGTGGTGTGGCTCTCTTTGGGTTCCTCTTATTTGGAGCTCTCTATGCCCCGCAGACTTGGATGTCTGTTTTCCTGACCAGATTAGGGAGTTTTCAGCCATTATTTCTTCATATGGGCATTCTGTCTGTCTCTCTCTCTTCCCCTTCTAGGACCTCTATGTTGCGGATGTTGTTGTGCTTCATGTTGTCCCAAAGGTCTCTTAAACTATCCTCACTCTTTTTAATTCTTTTTAATTTGTGATCTTTCAATTGGGTAGTTTTCCCTATCCTGTCTTTCCGATTGCGGATTCATTCTTCTGCATCTGATTTGTTGTTGATTCCCTTTAGTATATTATCTTTCATTTCAGTTGCTATATTCTTCAGTTCTGATAGGTTCTTTTGTACAATTGTTATCTCCTTGTTGAAGTTCTCACTGAGTTTATCTACTTGCCTGAGAAGTTTGATGGGCATTTCATGACTATTACTTTTTTAAAAGATTTTATTCATTTATCTTTAGAGGGGAAGGGAAGGAGAGAGGGAGAGAAATATCAATGTATTGATATCTCTCATGTGTCCTCCACTGGGAACTGGCCTGAAACCCAGGCATGTGCCCTGACTGGGAACTGAACCGCGATCCCTTAGTTCTCAGGCCCACACTCAATCCACTGAGCTACACCAGCCAGGGCTCATGACTATTACTTTGAACTCTTTATCTAGTAGACAGCTTATCTCCATTTTGTTTCTTTTCCTAGGATTTTCTTTTTTGTTTGTTAGGAACATATTCTTTTGTCTCCTAATTTTTGCCTCTTTGTGTCTATGTATTAGGTACATCAGCTATATTACTTGGCCTTGAAAAAGTAGCTTCATTTATAAGGTGTCCATGAGGCCTAGTGGTAGAACCTTGTTTGTTACCAGAGCCAGGTGCTCCAGAGGGGTTCCCTGTGTGGACCAGTGGGCCCTCCTGTTCTGACTGGGCCACAACTGCCAGGGGCATGCTGGCAGGTGAGGCTGGTCCCTGGCCTGGCTGGCCGTGAGGCGTGGCCACGACTGTTCCAGGTGCGCTGGTGTGCAGGGCAGGTCTTTGGTGTGGCAGGCTGTGAGGCCCAGTGTCTACTGTTGCACAGACAACTGGGCCTCTCTGCTGTGTGCTGGTGTCCACTGAGGTCACCCACCAGGGTTGGCAGGACAAAAGCCACTTTGGAGGGGTGCCAGCCTGGGTGGGTATTCAGAGAAATGCCAGGGTGGGGTGAACAGTGTTAGCAAAGCTAATGCAGAGTGTCACAAACGGCCCCTGTGTCAGATCAGCGAGGCAGAAGGAGAGTAAAGAAAGGGTGAAACAATGACACCCCCAACCATTTTTTGATTCTGGAAAAAGTTCCAACAGATCCCTGCCCCTCCAGCACACAGCCTAAAATTAGTCACTGAATCATCACTGTCACTTTCTGAACTGCTGCTTCTGTGCGGGCACTCAGAAAGAGGGCAGCCTTGGTTCCCTGCAGTCCGCTGGCTTTCCAAGCCAGTCCATGCAGGCACTCCGCTTCCTGGTACAGATCCCCTGGTTCTTCAAGGGAGGACCTCGATGTTGGGGTCTCCCTCCTGCCTGTGGGTCACCACATGGGGAGTGGGGAGTAGGGTGGGTCCTGACTGGACTGAGTCTCTGCCCTCCTACCTGTCTCAGTGTGGCTTTTCTTCATATCTGCAGTTGTAGAAAACTGTTCTGCTAGTCTTCAGGTTCTTCCAAGAGGTAGTGGTTCCATATGTAGTTGTAGTTTTGGTGTGAAGGAGAGGAGGTGAGCTCAGAATCTTTCTATTCTGCCATCCTGAACCCAAAGCCAGCAGGCTTGCCCCTGAAGGCCAATTTAGGTTGTCTAATAAATGCCATTCTTTGCGGTTGCCGCACTGTCCCCCCTGTGACAAAAGTGTCTCCAGGTCACTGAGTCACTGCCCTCTCATGGATTCTATTTTCTTAGAAGCACTTCAATCTCTCCTTTAAAAAAATTCTCCGTTAGTTCAGAAGACCACTACCTCTCCCTTGGTTAATGCAGTAACAGCTTAACTTGTTTCCCTGCGTTCATTCCTGCTCCCCTCTGCTCTGTACTCTGCAAACGTGAGGCCCCGGCTTCCACGAGCACAAATCTGTTATGTCACTCACCTGCTTGAATCTTTCAGCGCCTCTCAAATACGTTCAGAATAAAACGTAACTCAATAACGTAGCTGTAAAACTGCTTTCTGATTGGGCCCCACTTTTCCTCTGACTCTCCCCTGATGCTCTCCTCCCCAGGCCCGCGCTTTGGCCACCCTCGATTCTGCAGGTCCCAGAACAGAAGGCACGTTCCCCTGGCTCCAGGTCTTGGGCGTTTCTCCCATCTGCCTTCGATGCTCTTCCTGTTCCTTTACCGCTTGCTAAGTCATACCCTGCCCGAAGGTCTTAGCTTATAGAGCAGTGTCTCCTGAAACTCTTCCTCATCTCTGTTAAGACTGAGTTAGGTGCCCCTCTTTTGCAGTCCCCCTGTTCTCAGTCCAGAATCTCAGGTGAAGCTGCCTGCTGACTTGTCTGCCCCGATGCGAGGCTATTACCCTGAGGACGGGGAGTGTGTATGCACCAGCACAGTTCTCTGAACCAGTACAGTCCCTGGGCAGAGTGGATGCTGGATAAATACTTGTAGTGCAAATGATCTCTATGTTCAACTTGTGTGTGTAAGTTTCTACACCACAGAATTGCAAGGCATGACCCAATAAAAGCAACGCGGTGCAATGCTTAGGAGAAAATGGTGCCACACGAGAACACGGTGTGAAATGCCCAGAGCTATAACACTATCCTATCCCCACACCCAGGGATCTGATTGGCTACACAGTCACTGGGAACACAGGACCTTTGCCAGCTTCTTAATCACGGTCCATCGTTTTGTGGTCGTTGTCGCAAGTCACATGAAATGTTCTGGACATTTCGCTGGAGGCGGAGGGGTGGCTGTAGTCATGTACAGACTTGCTTTTCATACCTGGCAGGACTGACCTGCTCTGGCTGATCCGCTGCAAGAAGAGAGAGAAGGAGGAAACGGACTTCGCGTGGGAGAACGGCTCAGGTGCTGGCAGTTTTAAACTTGCAGTTTGCAGGGTTAGGGCTTTCTCTCCTGGTGGGAAGAAACAAGTTCCTGAGTCTTCCGCCAAGATGGAGGCATAGGTGGAAACACTGTGCCTTCTCCCACAACCAAGTTTGAATACAACAAAGGTTTGGAGACCAAAGACACAGCAAAAAACAGAAAACTGAGTTATACGGAAGTCCGACAACCACTAACTGTTCAACAGGAATAGTAAGAGGGGTGGAGCCAGCAGCCAGCAGGGTCCGGCAGGACAGATCCCCCGACCTAGGCACCCAGGCAGCCTGGAACCAGTTGGGGTGCAGGGCAGACTGACCGTGGTCGCACATTCATGCACAGTGAGACGGACCATGCAGGCCCCAGGAGGCGAGGGCTGACAGCGGTGGCACACTCGAGTGCAGTGGGACGAAACACTCGGGCCCGGTAACAGTGGCAGCTGCACCACCTGTGGGGCCAGAGCGGGAGGCGGCGGATGGGGCGGCATAGTTCCTCGTTGACCCCGCCCCCACATATAACGTCACAACCCAGCAACTGAGTTGCCCTGCTCTGGTGAACACCTTAGGGCTCCTATCCTGCTATGGAACAGGCACAAACAGCCCAAAAGATGGCGCAAGAAGAACTCAAAGTCCCAGAGCCAATAACTCTAAGCGACCGAGAAATTGCCAGCCTCTCAGAAGCACAATTCAAAACACTGTTTATCAGGATGCTCACAGAACTGGTTGATTATAGTCACAAATTAGAGGAACATATGAAGGCTAAACTAATTGAAATGAAGGGAGATACACAGGAAACCAATAGTGATGGAAAGGAAACTGGGACTCAGATCAATGGAATTGACCAGAAGGAAGAACGAAACATCCCACCAGAAAGGAATGAAGAAATGAGAATTCAAAACAATGAGGAGAGGCTTAGGAACCTCCAGGACATCTTTAAACGTTCCAACATCTGGATTATAGGGGTACCAGAAGGGGGAAAGAAACAGCCACGAGTGGAAAACGTATTTGAACAAATAATAAAGGAGAACTTCCCCAGTCTGGCAAAGGAAATAGACTTCCAGGAAATCCAGGAAGCTCAGAGAGTGCCAAAGAAGTTGGACCCAAGAAGGAACACACCAAGGCACATCATAATTACATTAGCCAAGACCAAAATGAAGGAGAGAANGTGGAGGGGAATGAAGGGGGGAATAGAACAACTGTAATGGTATAGTCAATAAAATATATTTTAAAAACAAACAAACAAACAAATAAATATTCTCTGGGGAAAAATAAATACAACTCTATTGCACACCCAAAAATGTATTGTTTGCAATCTGACAAAAATAGATATAATTTTGATTTATTCAAACTGGACAGCTATTGTTGCGTTGGCTTTTGTCATTTCTGTATTTGACAATCTAAGGGAAAAGAGGTCAGTGCCCCTGACTAAATAGTCAGGTACTGCATGTTTTAAAAGTTTTTTATGCCTTGGCTGGGTGGTTCCATAGGTTGGAACATCCTTTACACCAAAAGGCTGGTTTGAGTTCCTGGTCAGGGCACATGCCTAGGTTGTGGGTTTGACCCCCCGTCAGGGCACATACAGGAGCAACTGATTCCTCTCTCCCTCTCGTTCTCTCTTCTCTCTTTTTAAAATCAATAAACGTATCCTTTGATAGGGATTAAATTTTTTTTTTTTTTTTTGCTGCACACAGGTTGAAAAATCTCTATTCAGTAGAAAGAGAATTAAGCTGTTAAATTACTTTAGAATTTAAACCCGCGATAGTGAGGATATTAGGACTAAAACTAGAGTTTAGGACCAGCAAAGAGCCTTCCTTGTGGAATCTAAAGGATGTCCCTAATCTGCTTTGCTGCTTTAGGAAAGAATAGCAACCAATGACGCTACTGGTGAGAACCCAGGTTAAGGAGCCCCCAAGATGAGACCGTGTTTGCTGCTGGTAGAATCACCTAAAGGTCTGTGTTAACGACCCACCCAGTGATAACTACCGAAGACCACAGGAGCTTGTCACAGCCAGGATGACGTTCTGAGACCAGAGGACAGTAAGGCGCGCGGAGCGCGGACGCAGCGTCTCACTAGACTCTGTTTTCCATGTCGGAATGTTATTCTGCCAGTAGAGGGAGTCCGGATTCCACAGCACAGACAACGGACCGCCTTTTCATCCGCTAGAGGGCAGTAACGGCCACACTCCCAACTCGGAAACTTGGCTGCGCCCTTAGAATCCTCTCCTGATTCTGGCCCTGGTCAAACGCCACACCTGCTTGGTCCTAAAGCCACGTTGGATGCCTGGGCTGGAATACTAGAAGGTGAAAAACTTGGGAGAATCCAGAAAAACCCAGTCGTCAGTCCTCATTCTGCATAATTATCAACTCATATTCCTTGCTCATGAAGTTTGTTAACTTTTAACAGGTGATTGGGACTGTCTATGTTTAGAGGATTGCCTAGTGACCAAAGCAGCAGGAGACAGTTTCTATTAGAGATCTAACTTTGATACGCCCTGACTTTAATATATTTCCCTATCAGTCTTCTTAATATTCGGTTTGCTTCACTTTTATCAAGGGTTTAGCACTTTTAAAAATGGGAGGATAAGTAAAAAGTAGATATTTGTAAAATTGGAATCCCGGTATATATATGTTGTATTCTATACATGTATGGAATTTATACTATATATGACATATAATATATAGGGATATCTATACAGTAAGACACATTTTTTTCATTCATAGGATTGTGTGAGCCTCACATGAAGCAAGGTATTTGGAAATTTTCTGCGAAGTGTTCTCAAATGTCACGCAAATGGAGGATATTATTGAAATACCCGTCTTATTTTGGAGTTAAAAACAATATTTGGGGGAATATGATCATTGTAAAACAATTCAGAGATTACTCGAAACAATAGAAAAGAAAATGCCTCTCAAAATCTCGCTATCAAGGAATGATCACTTTAAATATTTCACATGCTCTTGGACATCTCTGCATGCACATAGATACACATGTATATAAACAATGTTTCCAAATTAAATTATATTATATTGTGCATTCTATTATTTAAATTTGCTTTTTCCCTCATAGCACTTTAGTAATAATAGCTAACAGTTATTGATCTTTAACAATGTGTCAGCCATTGTGTAAACCATTCATGCAAATTTTCATGTAATGGAACATTTAGGGTGTTGAGTATGTATATTTATTATAAAGATAAAAGAACCAAGGTTCAGAGAAGTACAATAACAGATTTTCCAGTCTTTTGCCATTATAAAGGATCTTACAAGTAACAGACTTCTTTCTGCTTATAGCTGTTCCCATTTTTATTGTTATCTTTTTAGCACCCTATTTGTTAAAAAGTAGTCGAATCAAGAGGGTCGCCTGTTGAAAAATGTTAACTCTCACACCTAAAATACTCCAGGTGGAGAGGCCCAGAGACTGGGAGCTTTAAAGAGCTCTCCTAGGAGACTGTCAGGTGCACAGCATCTTCCAGACCCGCAGCCTCCGTCTAAATTCTTTGGCTGGGGTGGCTGGGTTGATTGTGAATTTGAGACACAGCGCTGCACTGCCCTGTAGAAATGTCATACCACTTTCCATGACCACAGACAGTGGTAACTGATTTAGGCTTTGTTGTTCGAGTCTTTGTACCCTATAATATCACCTTGTAATCACCCTGCAGTGAGTCACCAGGAAGTAACCTACCTGTAGGCTGTTTATCACACGTGTGTGTGTTCTGAAGGTCGAATGTGGGTTGTGCACTTTTCTTTAAGCTTGTTCGTCATTTTGAGGTTCTCAGAAACCTATCTGCACATTCTGTTTACTGTCAGCCTCTCTCTTTTCTCCAACGTCTGCCCCAGGGCCCTGCTTCCTTTCTGTTCTCCAAGCCATCGTCTTCAGGGCTGCGAGACCTGCTTTTCTAGAGTTATACTGGATAAATGAAGGCAGAAACCTTGTGTAATTAGTCCTTACAGATGGAAAGCAAAGTCTAGCTCTTCCCACAGAGGTCAGCTACGATCTACCCTCCACCTGCCTCCCCTTGCTATTTGATATCACCGCTTTGTCCCTATTCTTAGTTCAGAGCCCTTCTGCTTAATCTCCAAAAAGTCCTGATCCTCCCAACTTCCAGTCTCAACACCAAAATCGTCAAAATGAAATTTCGCCCCCTTGACCACATAAATGTCATTCCTTTGCAGGACTCCAGATTTTACTCCTAAACCTGTTTGAGCTATTAGCTATAACTTCTAGTTTTTCCTGAAGTCAGATTCTCCTTATACTGAGGTTCAAAATAAAACCCTTTTTCTCCTTCTCAAAAATTATCTTCCTCCTACCTAGAAAACTGGATTTCTTTTCATTTCTTCATCCTCAAGGTAAAGAGCTACTTTCCTTCTTAAAGTAGCCAGAAAAAAAAATTTAAAAACTAATTAACAATTAACTCAACAATTAAGCTGTAGACATTTAATGGGTGATAACAGACACAAACTTAAGAGATTGAATGCTCTGGAATATTCAGTGGGAGGGAGAGTCCTCTCACAGTTAATATCAAGTTTACATTATTCCATTATGACAACAATTATTTCTAATTGTCTGTGGTTTAAAACAACTTCAAATCTATGCACAGAGAACAAAGCCATATAAAACAAGACAGGGGCAGGTTCTCTGTACTTAATGTTACCCCCAGACAAATATGAAAATATTTTCTCCTTCCAGTACATCTATTCGAGTGAGAGCTGCATTCTAATACCAATTTCTAGACCAAATCTTTTTTTAATCCTCACCTGAGGATATTTTTATTATTAATTTTAGTGAGGGAGATAGAGAGAGAGAGAGTCATGGATTGGTAGCCTCCCATAGGCACCCCGACTGGGCATTGAACCTGCAACCTAGGTATGTGCCCCGACTGGCAAGCCCACCTGCAATCTTTTGGTGCACTGGACAATGCTCCAGTCAACTGAGCCACTTAGCCAGAGCTAAACCAAATCATTCTATAGAACATTTCAGATCAGAGGGGTTTTAGTTCCTGAGTAAGAATGTTAATGCAAAGGGAAAATGAGGTAATATGAGCAGAATGTTGGGCTGGGATCCTGCAACGCTCCCTCCCCTTCTCTGAGCATTTGTTTCTCTTTGGAGCTGTCTCTATGTGACCCATCAAGATAATTACTTGAAATTCCAAATAGCCATAGATGATATTTATATGAGAGACTAAAGAAGTGGAAGGATTGAATGACTGTATGATTCAGATTTTGTAGGGAAGCAGTCTGTGCACCAGTGGTTCAGATGAAAGCTGTATTCACTGATATTTGGTAATTCAAATTATTCAAAACATGGACACAGGAGCAGCAATAAGTTAGAGGGGAAGAAACACTGTTCTGTGGTTCGTAGCACTGCTACTTTTATGTTTCAACATTTAGCAAACATCAGCACAGCTTACTCCTGGCACAGCCCCAATTTTGAAAACATAAAATTTAAATGAACGCGTGATTGTCCCAGGGACCTGGCTGAGTCGCATTCATATCCTTGGTATTTTGCACTGAAGCTCTGTCACAACGCCTTCCAAACACTAACTGATAAAAATCACAACCACCTCCAGGAACTACGGACTGTGCTCTGCTTAGAGGAGGAACGAAAACCTCTCCAGCTACACCCACTGTCTACCCTGAGAAAACAGCCCATCGCTCTGCCTGTAGGAAGGACTAAGTTGACTAATTCCCCGCCCTGACTTGGCAGAGCTCCTGATTGAACTGATTGAAATGGCCAGATGTTTTGGCAGCTTGTGTAGACATAATCTAATAGACTCAATAATTGACTTAAGTCAACGTATCAGAATGTGGACTGGCAACACAACTGCGGATCCTCCGTCTGTGATGACTTCAAATCCCGGTTGAAAGGGCAGGCGGCTCATGTAATTGAAATGCATAGAGATTGGCACCATCTCATTCATTTGCTTTGGTAATTTGCAGCCTATTTAGATCTGAGCATCCCTGTGGCTTGTGAAAGTAAGTGGGGGAGAAGCTTCAGCTTTAGAGAGCCAGGAAAATGGTCTTCGAGGCTGTCTCCTCAAGGTGAAAAGAGGTATTTCTGTGCGTAAAAATCCCCAGAGGAAAAAATTCAAGAAAAATTTTACTTCACTCAGATTACTATCTAGAAACTGAGATATTGGTATTTTTCTTAAAATTCCAAGTATTTTATGTAAGAATGTTTCATACCAGAATTTCTCTTATTATTTTTGATTCTCCATTTTGCTCTGAGAATACTTGCTGTGTTATAATTTCTGTTGGTGATAAAAATATTCATTATAAATAGTTTACAGAGATCAACTTTCTCTTAGAAGCCTACCATCACAAGAAATATTTCACGTTGTAGTTTGTTTCTTAGAAAAAGAAATAGTCCACATGCCTTCCCATGCCTGAAAGCCTGCTAACCTAGGCTGAGAATCTGGGCTAGACAATCCACTCGGCTCCATGTTCTTTTTTCCTCCTTTGAGATTAAGGATTTCCCTTGAACTTGTTTAGTAAAGATTTTCAAATCTCTCCCCTTTCCCCTTTTCCTATTTCTAATTCCCTCTCCTCTCTTCGTTCCTAAAAACAAACAAACCAAAAAGCCCCATACTTACAGACCATGGGCACGGGCACAAGTAAACACACACACACTCACTATTCTGAGACCTAACTAGGTGGCTTGCACCCGTGTCCAGGAGTTTGTACAACCTTCCTCTTAACAACCCGGGCTGCAGACATCCTTGCATTCTCTGATTGGCCTACTACACCCCTGGTTCTCGGTGAAATACTGTCCTGAAGTAGCATAGTAACAATCACCCAGCAAATTTCTTTAACTGTTTGAAGCTTTCTGTGGGTGTTGTCTTTGCCCTTGTGGTCCGGAAGGCAGGCTGGCTCCCCAGCTCTTCCCCTGGGCTGGCTGACACGGACCCTTCCTGTCCTTGGTGTCAGGCGATGGGAATGACCGACCCACCACCGGCTTGTTCTCTTTGAAATCCTACCTCGTTTGGGTTCCTGACAGGCCCTGTGTTAGGAAAGACTAGAGAAACATCACACGAAACCCGACCGAGGCCTACTTGAGGCGAAGGAGAAAACAAAAAAAATATTTTATGAAGTAATGCGGCTGAGGTGTCACCCACTGGGTGCGGGATCGTGGCTATTTTTTCTCCCAGAAAAAAAAAATTGTTACGACTGTAGATGAGTCCGTCTCTGAGAAGGGCCGGTTAGAAGGACCGACGTCTGCAGACGTGCTGAGTCTGTGGTTGCAGGTGCCAGATGTTAAGCAGCACTGAGGGACTGGCGGTGGCCAAGGTCATTTCCTTCACTTAATGATAGTCCCCACTCCTGTGCCTGCTCCTCCCGCCCTTTATTTCTTGGCGGATCCTGGGGTGGAGCTAACCCCGGACACATCTGAAGCAGCAGAAGCTCTGACATCTTTTTTTAAATGCAACTTAATTTGTGATAGCTTTCAATGGCCCATGGCTTTTCTCACTGACCTCTAAGTACAGGCTGCGGGAGACGAGCATGTCATGAGTTAGTGCAGGGCGCACAATCCACAGGACCCTCCAGCAGACCTCTGAGTTGGCCGCCGTCACCCCCATGTTCTGGTTGAAGGCCGGGCAATTGCAACTGGGAACAGAACCAGGTTTGAATAACTCACACGTTCTTCCCCCTCACCCACCGCACTGCCTGTGTGCGTGCTTTTCTGTCTTGGGACAACTTTCTCATTACTGAAGTGGTATCATGTGGAAAAAACGTCAAAACCAACGACTTCAAGCCCCCGTATCTGTTTTCACAACGTTCTGACCAAGGTAAAAGAGATTAAGTTTTCTTTTCCTGGCTGTATCTTTGGGATAACCGAGGCACACTGTTGTCGGAAACGGGGCTGCTTGTTGTTAAGGCAGCGCAAGGAAACAAGTAAACAATCAGCAAAAGAAATACGTGAATCTGTATACCACTCTTTAAAAATGTTGGAAACCTTTGGAGGACTTACTGCATTTTCATTCTTCATATAAATGTTTGGTGCTCTGTGTAGTCAGCCATAGTCTTTTTCTTTCCAGTTTAAACTTTCCTCCAGAAAGATGTGGAAAAGGAGAGATGGGCTTGGTCAAGCCTTCCCAAGCCCGTTCGTCAAGTCGTCTGCATTTGTGTCCTTTCTTTAAAAAGATGCTTTACGATGTAGGAGAGCGGTTTTTGTAAATTAATAGCATCATTAAAAATAAGCTGGCCGCCTCTTGCGCCTCCCACAACTTCTTGTCATGCAAGGCTGCCCTGCCGTGCCGGGCTGTGCAGACAGGAGTTTCGCCATGGCCCTGGGCCCGGGGGAATATTAACTTACAAGGCTTCCCCTATTTTGCTTTTACATGTCTGAAACTATTTCAAAACTTACCGACTGAAATACAAGTTATTTAGTACACTTCACTAGAACGTGAGAAGTGCTTTTGTTCCTCCCCCCGCCCCCATTTAGTGTGTTTTTAAGCTATGTCCCGGCTGCTTCTGAATATCTGCAGGGACAAGTAGTCCAAGGTTATAAAAGGACAGTTCAATTAAAAAATAAGGTTGAGTTCTTCTAGGGTGAGATCCTGGGTGCAATTTAAGTGCTACTCTCTGAGTTTGAAAAAGCGTTTTCTTTTGTCACATTGCATGCCCTAGTTGCATGGGGTTGCTCCGTGGGAACCGAACTGGGAAACCGGGTCCTTTGGTTTCCAGCCGCCGGAGCCTCCTGACTTTGCAAAGGTGCCCTTGCCCCCTTCTCTCTCTCTCTCTCTCTCTGGGCTCTCTCTCCAGGCATCGGGTGCCAGACTGGGGCCGGGGGCCTGACCCCCTGAAGCCTCCTGGACAGTGTGAATTTTTACCACTTGGATCACCTTTCCTGCCTGCCTAAGCAGCCGGGGGCAAGCGGGACCATTTCTGTCCTCGCAGGAACCTCTCCCTGACACGGGGACAGACGCGGCCTGGGTCCAGGCACAGGAGTCTGGGAAGTGTTTATGGGGCTCCGGCAGCTGCAAAGGTTTGAGTCTCTTTGGCAGATGTTTGCTGTTCCAGCCACTTCATTAATGTTGGAAACTAAACCTCTGACTCTTCCTGACCAAAGCCCCCAGTCGTGATTGACAGCTGGGGCAGGCTTCCTCCCACAGAAGCCCTGCTCCGTCTGTGGGCAGCGGGAGTGAAAAGAGGGATGCAAGCAAAATGGAGACAGTGTTAGACGATGTTGCTAAAAAAAACCCAAATATGGAGGAAAGCGAGGAGAGATTCATTTAAGGAGAAAGACAAATTAAGTACAACTAGTTAAGATGTGAAGTCCCATCGTGTGCTTGGGTCTTTATATTAAATAATTATCCCAGGTTTCATGCATTTCTTCATCCCTGACAGATTCCCTGACAACCTTCTTTGTGCCGGGTGGACACTGGTATAGGCACGAAGACCGGTAGGAATCACAGCCCTGCGGAGTGGGGACATGTCTCACAGAGGAGATGACGTCTGAGATTGGTCTTCAACTAGTTTTTCAGGCCCAGAAGGAGGGAGGGGCTGAGGTGAGGAGGACATTCCCACAAATGGAGCCTCTTGTGTAAAGGCACAGGTTAGGAAAGGCCAGCCTTGTGAAGCAGGTACCATGGTTCCCATTTACGAATGAAAACACCGAGGCTCAGCTTTGGTTATAAAGGACAGACAGCTCGAGGCTCCAGACTGCAAGGTCTAGAATCTCTCCCCCCATTCTACCTGGGAACTTACGCCCTCAGACCCCCTCTGAGCTCTGTTGCCTCTGCAGCAGAAAATAGAAAAGATGGAAAATACAAGGATTAGTTGAAACCAAAGAGTTTATTTCTTTAGCTATTTAAAACTGCACATTTCAAATGAAAGGAGCAGCGTGCGGGAAAATCTGGACGAATTTTGTGCCCGTGGTCGGGTGGAATGCGGGGCCGAGGGAGACAGCTGGAGATGCCCGCGGAGTCGAGCTTCCGGAGCGCCGGCTCTGTCAGCTCCTGTGAGCTGCTCGTAGCCTTCGGTGCTCCGAGACGCGCGGGCGCAGGAGCGCAGCTCCAGACCGGGGGTTGAAGAGAGGGAAGTTGGAGAGGAAGAGGAGAAGGAGTAAGGAATGGAAGAGAGGGAAATAAAGAAGGGGGTAGAAGATGGGGAGGAGAAGCGAGGATAGAGAGAAAAGAGTTGGCTGGAGGAGAGGAAGGTGAAGGTGCTGCGAACAGTGGGAGAAAGGGAGAGATTGGAGGACTGCTTGGAAAGGAGTTAGCGGCTGTGAAAGGAATGGGGAGGCCCCAAAGGAGTCAGGAGGAAGAAAGGCAAAGAAAGGCACTGCAAAGACCGGCCCGGGCGCCAGAGCGCGCGCATTCCGGGAGCGCACTGTGGGGACTGACAAGAGAGTCGAAACGCATAACGCTCAGTCCCCGGATGGCCAGATGGAACGAAGAGTCTCCCCTCAGTCCGCGCTGCCCGTGGGGCCGCCCCCCGGCACGCCGCAATCAAATTCCTCCAGACACTCATTTCCCTGCGGCTGCTGACAGCTCCGCACTTCCCAAGGGCAATTATACTTTCCCACCCTAGACTGTCCCTGGCGCGAACGCCGCGCCCTTGGGACCTCTCGGGTCCCTGCTCCCCCTGCACCCAGGAGAACCCCTCAGTCTTGGCGCCAGACGGCAAGACCGGGCTGATCGGAGGGTGAGCATCCTCCGCGCGTCGGGGAATGGCGGGCTAGCCGCGGGGGCGGCCACTGGAGCCGGAAGCGCGTCCAGGCCCGCGGTGGTCACCGCTGGGCCTTGCTGCGGGAAGCGCGCCGCCTTCGCCACCCCTGGCCACTGTGCTGGCGGGCCCTGGAGACTCCCTTGCCTGGATTAGGAGAATAAAGGGAAACGGTTGTAAATGGAAAAGGAGGGGATGAAGGGGCACATTCAGACTACTTCGGGAATGAAGTTCCTCAAAGGAACCTTGTATGTTGCTCGGCTCTGATTCGTTTTATTACGATCTGTTTGCTCCGTGCTTAATGATTAATTCTCCATCTGTGTCCCTTCCCTCAGAGTCGAACCACGGATCCCGGCTCGAGGGTTGATAAGCTTACCCCGGGCAAACAGCTCCTGGGAGAGCCCCCCGAGACTGGGGCCGATTCCAGGTTTCAGTGAAGAAATGGCACCAGCCCCAAACTGGGTCTCTCAGAAGGCTATCCGCACGCATCTGAACCCAGAGCCCCGGGGAGGTTTCCGTGGACCACTGGCGTGGTGGCTGGGCGAGGGACTCCTCGCCCAATAACTACGACTGAAAACAAAAGTTTCTACAGATATGGTTTGGGCGGTCAAGCAGGAGGAAGAAGAGCAGCCGCTAAATATGCATGTGCCTGTGCGGCTCCCCGAGCCCTGCGCGTGGGGAGGGATGGGAACCAAAGTCTCCTAGCCGGGAGTGTCCGGTTCTCCGAGATGCCGCGAACGTTCTGCCGGAGAAGCGTACGCCGGCGCTCTGGGATCGCGCTGCGCTGGTCCTTTCCGGGACTGAAAAAGTTTATAAACAGAATTTTAAAATAAAAAGGAACACACGCTTTTGTTGGTTACTCTTCTATACTTCCAGTTTATTTCTCGGGTACCGGACAGGGCGAGGGTCGTCTCTGATATGGGATCTCCACGGGGCAGTCAAGTTTGCTCTCCGCGCAAACGCCGTGTGCTCTGCGTCCGCGGGCAGCGAGCGTAGAGGAAGGACGGGGCAGCCGCAGTCCTAGGGTGAGGGCCGGAGGGGGTCCGCAGGGAGGGAGAGAGGTACACTGGTGCCCGGGGGCGCCGGCTCTGTGGCCAAAGCCCCCCTGAGACTCCGAGGGGACTCGGTTTCTTTCTAGTAAGAGAGGTAATCGCGCGGGTGCGCTGGGTTGGCGGCAGCGGGAGCGAGGCCAGGAGGCTGAAAAGACGCACTCGAAGGAGGTGCCCCGGGATCCGCGCAGGGCAGGGGCCCAGTCCAGGCCTGCGGGCTGGGCGGGGCGCGCTCCCGGTACTGCGCGCACTCTGGAGCGCGCGCACACTGTACACTCACGCACACGCACACACCTGGAGCTCGCTCCAGAAGGGGGGCGGGAAGGAGAGCCCAAGCTAGTGTCTTAAAATAGAGAGGCAGGCATAGGAGCGTGAGACGCCAACAGGCGGGAGCAGGCAAGGAGAGCGGCGGGCTCGCGGCGCGCAGGCTCCTGCCCGGGTGGCACAAGCTGGCTGGGCGCATACGCCCCTCCGAGTGTAGTGACTCCGCACCCGGCCCTGCAGGAAGCGCGCTCTGATTGACAGTTGCCGTGTCCCAAAAAGGCGCGGCGAAGATGCTGATCTGCGGGTGGGTCTAGACGCGCGGCCGGCGCGCCGGGTGCCCGCTCCCCTTCACGCCCATCTAGGGTTCCGTGGCCTCCTGGCTGCGGAGGCGCGGGGCAGAGACCGGGTGCCCGCTCCCCTTCACGCCCATCTAGGGTTCCGTGGCCTCCTGGCTGCGGAGGCGCGGGGCAGAGACCCTACCGGCGAGCCTGCTTTGCGGCCCCTGCTCACGATGCACTGCCACGCGGAGCTGAGGCTGAGCTCGCCCGGCCAACTGAAAGCAGCCAGGCGGCGCTACAAGACTTTCATGATCGATGAGATCCTTTCCAAGGAGACCTGCGACTACTTTGAAAAACTTTCCCTCTATTCCGTGTGCCCGTCGCTGGTCGTACGACCCAAGCCCCTGCATTCCTGTTCCGGTAAGATGCCCCGCTAGGGGGGTTAGTCGGGTGCGGTAACTCTTAGGCGGGTGTTGGGCGCTTTACCGCCTCTGTCCTCCCGCCGGGGGCGAGCGGGAAGGCCCCGGGGAGTCCTCTTCCGTGCCCCCGCAGAAAACTAAACTGGTCAGAGGCGGGCACTGCAAAGGCGAGTGCAGCCAGGGAAAGGTGGTCAAGGTGTCGATCACTAGGTTGGAAATGAAGGGGATGGCAACCGCGCCCCCGAAGCTGGCAGCGCGAGCGGAAGGGCGCTTCCTCCTTTTCAGCGTCGCCGCGGTTCTCAGCCAGAAAGTTCCAACTCTTGACTTGGTTCAGAGCCTAAATCATTGTTTCAGGAAGTGGTGTTGCTTCTCATCTGGAGCAAACTCCAGCCTCTTGTCTTTACTGGGAATTTTACAAGTTAATCGGTAACTGGAGGCTCTCAACAAAATCCTGTGCTCTCTGGACTTGACTCAGAAGGACCTCTTTGTGGGGAAGTAGTTCTGGAATTCGCAGCACTGTGGTGCGAACCCAGGGGTGCGGTTTAAGTGCCCGCTAAACTGAGCTAAAAAAAAACCCCAACGATAACAATAAAAACATCCTCAGATCCGGGGTCCTTTGTCTGCAACTGCTGAGAGCAATAGTGACGGTAAAGAGCACTTCATAAGAACACTAAAAACGGTGTGGCTTATGTAAAAACGAATCCAAAAGTATCTATGATAAACTTGGAATGCATTGAGAAAGGATTTAAACTATTTAAACACGGGTGTGGCAAAACAAAACAGCCCAGAAAGTTGAAGCAATTTTTTTTATCAGAAAAGTGATTGACCGTGCTCTCAACTCAAGGTGGAAATATGGTATTTCTAAACCAAAGGAAACTTTGAGGTTATGTCTGTTGCATGGGTGGCATGAAATTAATTTAATTATATCTACATTGAAAAAGGCAAGCGAAGAGCTAGCAGCGTGTTTGAAAAACGCTGTTGGAATGTTCAGGCCCAGAGCGGCTAGCTAGCGCACAGGCTTGGAATCCCTCCTGTTCTGTTGGTTCCTTGGAGGTCCCGGTTGGACAGCCAGCGTGTGTGTGGACACGTACTGTCCTATTAAAACCCAGTCGTTCCTGCATGCATTCGGTTATGAAGTGGTCGTCATGTTCACTCGCACCTTTGTAAAGTAAATTGTGTCTGTGAGGCAGAACTAGGCCCAATAGTCCACAACAAGGCTTGTAATGCTGAATTTTAAAAAGCAAGAAATATGCAAAAGAAGAAACAAAAAAGAAATTTTAGGAACAAAGTCGATATCCTTGACATCCTTGGTGTTTTTGCCTTTGTGTGCCTGCTGTATGCAAATCCCTGGACAAAGTGCCTACACAGATGTTGGGCAGGGGAGGGAGGCTGAATCCTGTTTTGAACGTGAATAATCATTTGCTACAATAACTCCAATCCTTTTGAGGCAACCGAGAGGATCTGTTTTAACCTCAAATCTCAACGCAGCCTGCTCAGACTGCGTACTTGGAGGTTCTAGGACAAAACAGAGCACCTTCTAAACACCCAGGGAGAGCACAGTGCCAGCAATTTTTTTTTTAGTGACTTTGTGCCGTGCGTTGATTTGAAGGCAGCTTTGCCTGTCTTTTAGCAGTCAGGGAATTGGATCATAGAAGAAAACATGCCAGAAAATGAGTAATAAATAGCCTCTGAAAACAGTGATTCCATCAGCAGCCCCCGCCATCAGTGGGGGCTAAGTTTCTTGTTTGGGAAATAAATCAGAGGAAAATAGAATGATTCATGTAATGCTTTCTTGGAGTTAAAAGTGAACTGCACATATATCACGAACTGAAAGTGTTGCTCAGTTTTGTGCTTTTGGTGTCCTTTGATGATTTGGGGGAGAGGGTGTTGCTGGCCGAGGTTTTCTCGCCCCATCATTGAGCACTCGCTTTCTTCACATTGTTCTTTTGAATATGTGTTGTGATTTTGCTCCAGTTAAGATTTAAAAGACAGAAACTGGGATTTACCAGTGGAATTAAACCCATAAAAACTGGCTACAGTAGTTCATACTTTCCGATTCAAAGCTTTCAGTAGGTTTACGATTACAGTTAAAGCCTTACATGTATTAGATCATGGGAATCCCATTAGTGACTTCGTTAAGGTTTTGCAAAAACCCTACTAACCCTACTTTCAAAGCATTTTTGTTGATTTTAACAGTTATGTTCAGGGTCAAAATCTTAGATGGGATGAATTTAATCTTTTTTTAGCAATTAATTTTTAAAAAAACAGCAATATGTTCCTGTCATCCTTCATCCCTAATGAAACTATAATTTTCCCCCTGTGTGCAGATAACTGGAACTAAATACAGAAAAAGTTCAAATCCAGTGAAAGGCACAAATTGAAATTAAAGTTACGGAATTTCCTCATCCTTTGATTTGCTCTCTTAAGATTTAAACCATGAGCAGAAGTGAACTTTGTCAGGTAAAAGAATGAAAACCAAGATAAAAAAGTTACCACCCTGCACAATAAATGCATAAAATTGGGGTGGAAAGAGAGGGATAGCATTTAAGAAGCTACCACACCATTGAACAGTCCTTGCTGTTTCGATTTAGTAGCTGAAGGGTCCGTGCGAGGTGCTGAAGCCCCTCGGCGGGAGTGCATGGATTCAGGCACACTGGGCAGTGGAACCACTTCACATCAGGAAGGTCATCGCCTGACAGTAGTTTACTATCAGACACTCTAACCTGAGTGAAATACTCATCTTTAAAAAAAGTATTCTTTATCTTAACAGGCCCTTTCTTAGTATAAATGTGGTAATTTTAGTCTTAGAAAGCTGTGTCTACATCACAGTAATCTCCTAAATCGCATTGTAATCCTTGAGAAAGGGAATCCTTGCCTTCTAAGCCAAAGTAAAGGAACGTTTATTATTAAATTTAAAATAAAAATTAAAAAAACTAAGCACAAAAGGAGCCTCCATTTGAACACAGGTTTGTTATTCAGATCATTATTGAGTGAGATGTGGAATATGTTCAGAATTAACTTAGTATATAACATGTTGGTCTTTTCTTTAAATTTGATTCCAATAATCCTCATTCAGAGTAGAGACATATTGCCATTTAGAAATCAGTACCAATCACTGAAACATTTGAACACTGGCGGTGACTGAAGGCCAAAGGTGAGGCGCAGTTTACCATCGTGAATGCTACCTAACTCCAGGGAGCATTGTTGATTTTTCTGGTGGTGATTTACATTTCTTCACGGAAGGTCACTTGAAGAAACCCTGCTTCCCAGGACGGAATGGGTCACAGGGGTACCGGCACAGTGGCTTTGGAAGGATTTCTCCTTCAGTTTGGTCTTTAGACACAGGCAGCGTTTCTAAATTTGAGGAGTGTTGGAAAAAATGAATAACTTGCTTCACAAAGACAATCATGTGACCTTTGGCCTAAGAGTTTTTGTACGAGCATATTGAGAAAGCAACCCACTGTGCTAATTACTTGTAATTTATTGTAATTGCTTATATTATAACCTGGAATTACCCTAGACTGGCACATGCACATTTGCGGGAGGTGAATGTAGATATTTGGATATTTTACAACCCATGCCTAGGACATGACTTTTAATTATTCAATTAAAACCATAGTCTAACTCCTCTCCCCTCCGTGGCAGAATGGTTCTGCAGGCTCTCTCTACGACCTACCTTGGCCAGTCTTGTCAGACAGCTGACTGGGTTATGGAACTGGAAAGGATCACAGGCCAGTCTCTGCAAGTAGAAGGTACTTTGTTGCAAAGCGCTAGTGTCAAACCAGTGCTTAAACATCTTTTCAGTCCAGACTATACACTTCTGTCCTCGTTAGGGTGCTCAGAAATCAGGAAGACTTTCCCAGCGTGGTTACACACCCAGGGTAAATTCGTGCAGTCACACCCAGGGGACAGTCAGCCAGCCAATTAAAAGGGGGCATTTCGGGAAGGGTGTTTATCTTAGGAGGCGGCATTGAGAACATTTTATCCTTTGGTGGGTCCAAGAGAAACAAGTGGTTTGGGGTGGTGTCCTTGGGTTCATTTTTTGTCACAAAGATTGGGTGTCATCTCAGTGAAAGATGAAATGAGGTGCAGATGTGTATAATGACATCTTTGGGAGGTAGGGAGCCAGTCAGGGCTTCATGGACTTTGCTCCAGGGGTCCCCCCAACTCGCCTCTGTCTTTTAGTCAGAAACCAAACCCGTAGGAGCTTGGGAACTGGGAGCTAGGCACCGGAATGTTAATGGAGAAATGTAGACTGGGGTTGGGGAAACCGATCATTATAAACAAGCATTTGCATTTTTGCCAGAGGCAAAAAGGCTTTTATTAGCAATTACTCATAACTGCTTCTCCTCTTCCCATTGTAAGGGTAAATAAATCAAGAGCTACTCAGGATACAGGACTCATTCAGGGTCAGACTGTGTTTGGGGCTGAGTTCTTTTGCCATCCCCAACTGTGGTTTCATTATTCCTTAGATTTCATAACTCCTTTGTTGAGTAGAGATGCCGAGGGGTTCTGTAAGGAGGCCGTTTCAACTAGTGAATATTCAGGAACAGTTTCTTCTCGGCTTCTGATTCTTCTAATTAGCGAATAGGAAAATAATCAGAAATTTAGTTTACAAGTTAAAATACCTCTCCAAATTCCTGTAGTCTTCCGTTTCATTGAGTTCAATAATTTATTTCAGAAATATTTATACTTGCTTGGTGATGGCACTGTTATGAGTCATTATTTTCAAGTGTATTTTAAATTTTGAAGGACAGTTAGGATATGTAGGAAAGTTCTCAGAACTACTTGCAAAGCCACTTCCGAGTCCTTCTTAGCTGAGCTCTCGAGTATGTGACTGGCAGTTTGGACCTGGTATAGGGGAACGTTATGACTATTTTCTAATGTTGCTCACTGTATGGAATTTTCTCTTTGAACTCCACCTAAGAAGTGTTATCACCAGCAAAATTGTCATATTAACTTCGTTAAATGCAACTCCAATGAAACTGTATACGTAGTAGCTCTTTTGTGAAACCAGTTTCCTACAGATATGCTGGTTAGTGTGGTTTTCACTCAGATCCCCGGACTGAAAACAGAATTCGTGATACGAGTGTGGGTGGTGTAAAGTTTCTAGCTTTAACCTACCTCAGGGATTTAAACGAAAAGATCGTTAGGTTTGATATACCCCAGAAATCTATGTGAAAAGCAGGAAGGATTGTAAAAAGCGGTAAAGAGAGATTAAGGCAAAACAAAACCTAAGAGGAATAGGGAGAGAGAAAAACTGATTTAAAAAAACAAAACAAAACTCTCGAAGCTACTCGGTTCAGCCTTGCATGAGTCACGGGGTCCTTCAGAATGGCTGTAGGGGCAAGACAGAGGTGGCTTCTGAAATTCTCTGTCTGGGTAAGTGACTAAAGTTGATTTCACTTGGGCACCTACAGCATTTAGCATTCGCTGCAGAGGACTGAATTAATTTGAACCCAGGAACAATTTGGGGTGTTATTTGCACTGTTTTGAGGTCCGGGAGGCAGAGGGACAGAGATGAAAGCCAGGCTCCCTCATTTGTATTAAGCCTGTGAGTGTCGAAGGGTGTTGTGAGCTTCATCCTGCCTGCCTGCCACTTGTCCTGCCAGAGTGCAGTTAATGCAGGGCCTGCAGCTCAGTCCGCTGATGAACCCTTAACTGGAATAGGATTAGAGGGCTGCAAGGATTCGGATGAGATGTGTAGACTGGAGCCCTCCCTTAACCTTCTCTTTGCGGGACGTCGGCGTTCTATACCTGCGTCCCGTGGGGTTGGTGTTTTTAGGGTGGGGAGACGGACCCCACACTCACAGTGAGGGTAGCCTTCCTCTAAGGGAGAACTCCCAGCACCGCCACACAGCGCTCTGCTGCGGTGGCTCCCTTCCCTCAGCAGCGGGATGACGAAGAGGAAAGGAAGAGCAGGACTGAGAATACTCGGGTGGCAGAACCCCTCTGTCCCACCTGCCTGTTGTCTGCCTGTTTCAGCTGATCCTGAGGTTGGAACGGTTCTCTCCTCCTCCACAGCCTGGGTGACAACATTAGACTTGGCATTAGAATTTATCATTAGTGGGGTTTAGATCAGGGCCTTGTACAAAGTCGGTGGCCTTAGCTAACTAAATACTCTGTTTAGAAAAAAATTTTAACCAGAAAAACCCTTGGAAACCCCTCAGGATTTAAATTATTTTTATTGCAGCTTAATAACAGTTAGAGAAAGAAATGTCTTGTTAAAATTAATGCTCTAAATAAAAACACAGTTAATTTTCCGTTGCAGCATCTAATTACTCATCGTCACCAGGGCATTTTTATTTGGCAGTTTAACTTCTTGAAAGTGGAAACTTGGCACCCATTTCAGGAACCAAGCAGGGCACCTAGATGGATATCAGAAGATGGTCTAATTATATTTGGGCTTGAGTTGACTCTTGCACACGATTGCTCTGGAGAAGACAGGCAGGGAGAGGGCCTCTTTCTTTAGACACTAAGGAAAGTCTCTGCTGGTTTTAGTGCCAGCTGAAATTGAACACGGGGAAGAGATCATTCTGAACGTTAGGCAATGGGCAAGCACGTCTGAAAAGGGACCCTGCCAGCCACCGACCGCAGCTGATGTCAGGACTACTTGATAGGCCCGGACCACAACTACGTCTGCTTCCTGACTCCACTGGCAGAGCCCAGGGGATAAGAGCGCACGGCCTTTCTCCGAGGAAAGGTCAAGTTGTAACTGATGAGGAGCCAATCTGAGAGGATCTCAACACCAGACGAAGAATGTTAAGGGTGAAGGCAGGGAGGCTGACGTGATGCCTTTTTATTGCATGTCTCTGGCTTACCAACCTGTCCTTAGGAACATGTTCTCCTGAGTACTGGGGGCAAACGAGTATTTTCACAGGGTGCACTCATTGAATAGGATTGGCTGCCACGTTGGTGATATCGGTGGACTTTTTGGTCATTACTACAGAAAAACTTATGTATGTGATAAATGATACAGTGATTGTCCTTCGGCTCTTCTTATCCAAGGATCACAGATGGCATGTGGGGACAGGGGCTGGTCTTGGGCCCCATGGACTCTTGTGAAGTCATGGCTGTGTTCCCTCTTCTGAACACCTGGCAGGGCTCTAGAACTGACTGACCTGCCAGCCTCCACAGCCCATCCCCCTCTTCCCAGAGTTCTTTTCACTCTTTTTAAAAAAAATATATTTATTTATTTATTTTTAGAGAGAGGGGAAGGAGAAAGAGTGGGAGAGAAACATCAATGTGTGGTTGCTTCTTGTGCTTCCCCCACTTGGGATCTGGCCTGCAACCCAGGCGTGTGCCCTGAGTGGGAATCGAACCTTTGAGCCTTTGGTTTGCAGGCCCACGCTCAAACCACTGAGCTACACCAGCCAGGATTCTTTTCACTTTTTAACGTAATTGATTCAGGCTCACAGTTATTTTCATAGCAGGTCACAGCCACTTGGGGATGGAAGGAAATGTGACTTCGATGTTTGGTTTAAGCAATGTCTAGGGGACTCAACCCCACATTTTTCTAATGGTAACTCACACACAGCCAAGCACTGATGTTAAGCCTCTGTGTCAGGAGAGTTGCTGAAATAGCTCTTCCCAAGACCTTATTCCAAGAGGAGCCACAGATTTAGGAGAAAAGCCAGAAATACTTTATATCTTGCACCTATTCCTAGTTGGAACACTAATAGAAATAATGACCTCTTTTGAGTGCCTGACGTGTAATAGGCACTGAACTAAGTGCTTTATGATCAGCTTCGAATCGCCCCTAAAAGATAGATATTACTGTCTCCACTTTACTAACAGGAGGTTGAGACGTTAAGCAACATTCTCAAAGTCACAGAGTATGGAGAGATCTCTTAGAAATTAGAAAAAAGGCAAGGAGAACAGTGGGCAATTCATAGAAACGAAGGTCTAGATGGCGCGTGAATGCGAAAGGATGCTCTGCCTCACTGGCCATCAGGAAACACGTAGAAGGCAAGATATCACTTCATACCCATTAGGCAAACGCGAAAGAATCTGACCCTGTGGGTTAATGACAAGGATGCGGAGCGGTAGACATTCTCGTAGGCCGCCAGCGGGGGCGCTATTTGGTGCAGTTACTTTGGACAGGGGTGTGGGAGCAGCCAGGAAAACCGCAGACGCACACGTGTGCTTGGCACTTCCTCTTCTGCGTGTGTGCTTAGAGAAACCACCACACGTGTGCCGAGGACATGTGTACAAGAGCACTCATTTCTACGTTGTTCGTGATGTGAAAAATCTAAAACAATCTAACTGCTTTTCAGAAGGAAAAAGGATAATCTTACGTGCTCTAGTTTTTATGCAGTGATGAAAATGAATGGATCAGATCTACATGTGTTAATATGGATAAATTTTAGGAATACAATGCTGAGGGAAAAGACAAGTTGTGGATTGACACAGTCTGACCCTGTTCACACAATGCTTGAAAACGTGTAAGCTAATACCACATACTGTTTAGGGAGGTAAGGGCACGGGATTAGAGCAGGCCACCCGCAGGTTTGTATTTTCCTGTGTGTGTATTTATTAAGGAAAAGGCCGAATGTAGAGGTGGCCCAGCATTGGGATTTGACAGAGCTCAGTCATGGGTACACAGGTGTCCATTAAGTTATCCTTTGTACTTTTTTGTATGTTTGAAATTTTCTATAGTATAAACATTGAAAAATGATAGTATGAGAGGCCCCCAATATGCATGAAACCCTTGATCTTATGGAGCTTTTGATGGCTTTCTTAATAGCTCTTCTATCCCGAAACAGAAGCTTTTCAGTCGCACAAAGGGGAAATTAAAAAAAAAATAGTCAGACGCATGTACAGCTCACACTGAAACAGCCACTGCGGCCACTGCAGTTGGTGTTGGGAATCTTCCTTACTTGCTTTGGCTGGCTGGGGACGTTGTTTATCACCAAGATAGCCGCGCGTCCCCCGGAGTGCTTTGGCGTATGAGCAAATGGTTTCTGGGCTGGGTTCTAGGGCTGGAAATGTGTGTTTGTTTTTTCCAACTACACATTAATAATCATACAAGCAACAGTCATTGGGTCCCCCACCCCCCTCCTTAATAGTGTTTAAAACCCCAATAAATAGCCTTTTATTGCATCTTGCTTTTGTAACTATTTGCTGGTATGATATGTCATTCTTGGGTTTTGAGAACGATCCATTGTTATTGACAACTTAACTTTAAAAAATCATCTAGGGACAGCTGTGAACACCACCGACCTGAAGATGTTACAATGTAGTTTCTTAACAGGGAAGAATGATGTCGATATGGGTTTACAAACTGGCTGAGTCTCTTTATATTCTGTAACCAGGACTGGATTTTAAAATTGCATTTGATGTGTGGTATCAGGGACTGTTAGGGAGGGATGGGAACTGTCACCATGGTGACCGCACAGAGAGCTGTCTGTTTGGGATAATAAATGGTCATCCTGTGGTTTGCAGAAGTTAACCAAGACCACATACAGTGACAACTGGGGAGGGCAGATGCTTTGTTCAGCCCATCTTAACAACCCAGCCATTTATCTCTTCTCTGCAAAATACATAGTGCCCACTTAGAAATATTACCTGAAGACATTTTGACAAAAAATGCAGCCTTTTAGGAGCTCTGCCTTCCTGTGTTTCTTCAGAGGAAAAATACTCCTTAGCGTGAATGAAACAGTTTGTACCGTCAAGAGCTCGCCAGAGGGTTTCCCCTCTCCCGAGCAGCCCCCTCTGCGGAGGCACACACGGAGCAGAGGAGAAAGTGCTAAATCAAAGCCCTCTCGGGCCCTCGCCAGACCTTTTATAGCCAGGGCCGCTGTACCCTGACCTTTGGCAGGGCGCACCACGGTCAGCAGGAATTACTGACCACATCCAGAGGACTGTGGCCAAATTGGACACGACTGAAAGGAAGGTGGATCTATCAGATTTGTTGCCAGCGGACAGACTTTCCTGGGTGGCGGGAGCTAGTCCTCTGAGCACGCAGTGCCCAGCGGCTGGGCTGAGTCCAGTGGGCTGAACCGACCGGTGCCGTCGGCCTCCTGCGTCCCTTCGGGGGAATCTTACTCCTCGTACAGCGAGGGAGCTGGCTGGACCTGGGGCTGTGGGCCGAGCGGTCGCACCCAGAGAGACATCCTGGAGAGCCGCCCTGCGGCTGCGGAAGGGAGAGAAAACGCAGGAGGCCTGCTCCTGCGACCCAGGGAAGTCTGATCCCAGGAGACAGACCAGCAGACCCGCCTGGGAGCGTCTCTGAACTACTTGGGGGAAAGACAGGGGAGATTTAGGGTGTTTACGGTAGCTTTTAGCAAGTTTCACCAAGAGAGAGGAATACATTTTAACAAGGTTCCAATCCGAGTCCTTTCTTTTTCATGAGTGAAAATGTTACTGAAATTGTTGGTGAATCACCCCGGAGGAGGTTCTTTGGGAGGCTGTTGTCACTTTTGCTGTCCCTGGATATCACAGTAACCCATTCATGCTCTTAAGTGGGTCAGACAGCTGCGTATTTTGGAAGAGCGTTTTCAATCAGTTTAGAGAAGAGAGTAAAGGCACATCCTATGGGCAGTTAGAACAATTAAATCCATGAAGAGAGTCTGCTTCAGTTTTTAGGGAACTCAAAAATAGAAATGACAGCAACTCTGAATGGTGGTGTTGTGCGCCAGGCACCGGGTGCTTGCCTACCTTAAGGCACTCAGGCGAAATCGAGGGTCTAAATGAAATGGAGCTGTCACCGATCTTCAGGTGAGCAAAGTGAAACTCAGGAAGTTAAGGACTAGCGAGCAGGCCACAGGAGTAAGTGGCCCAGCTGACACTGGAACTCAGGTCTGTCTCTTTCAGTGTAAAGTTCCATGCAGCCTGGAATTTATTATTTGACAGTATGTAAACCTGCACTCATGTCTATCCCTTCCCACAGAGGCCCCCTGCTGTATAAAAATCAAGGTCCGCAGGAATTTATTGGAACCGATGAACCTCTTTATACATTTTAAAAATCATTTCATGTATGCCGGTAAGTCTCTCATTCCCTGTGATGATGGGAGTTTCTGAGTGATTCCACAAGAATTCTAAGAAGTAGCGCAGCCTTCTGAGAAAGTGTGGTGGTGGGGAGATTATAGGCTTGAAGCTGTCCTGCAGAGGGACAGGGTCCTTAACTATCTGACATTCCCAAGGTTCCTTAAGTCATGGAGCTTCCGGGGACTGTGGTTCTCTGAAGAAAGCCTTTCCAGGGTAAATGAAGGTGGAATTTCCTTTCATTTATTATTGTGAACCAGAGAGAAAAGGCTTAACAACTTAATGCCAGACAAATGCCTTTTTAAAAAAATATAATTTTTAAAAAATATTTTATTTATTTACTTTTAGAGAGAGGGGAAGGGAGGGAGAAAGGGAGGGAGAGAAACATCAATGTGTGGTTGGCTTTCACATGCCCACGCCCCCTACTAGAGATCTGGCCTGCAATCCAGGCATGTATCCTGACTGGGAATCGAACCAGTGACTTTTTGGTTCTCAGGCCCGTGCTCAATCCACTAAGCCACACCAGCCAGGGCCTGACAAATGCCTTGATAATTAAGGCTTGGGATATTTGTAATGAAATATTTGTTAAGTTCAGTAGGAAAAAAAAGTCTGGCCAAATGGTTTGGTATCTCTTAAACAAAGGACTAAGAGATTAATTTTTCACATTATATGTAGTTGTGCTGGGGTGCTCTTGGGAAACTGTATTTTTAAAAAGTTTTCTCTATGACTATAATGAAAAGTCAAGTTTGGTTACCCCTATAGTGTAGATAACAGCTCAAGGATGAGGCTGATATCATTTATACCCTAGGACTGAAATGTATGAAGCCATTTAGTGGATGGATTTTCGAGTCAGATGGTCCTGGGTTTGTTTGCATGTATTGTCTGTGTGACCTCAGGCAAGTCATTCAATCTCTCTGTCATGCAATTTCCTCATCTGGAAAAGGAAGATAACAATAACTGCCTAATAGGGTTAGTCATGTAGGTTAAATGAGATAATGTATGTAAAGCTTTTAGTGTAGTTCCTGGCACATACGTGCTCAGTAATTGATGGTTTCTATTAAAAACAATTACCTTATAATAATAGCCTCCTCTTGGTTGACTGAAGCACAGCCCTTCAGGGAAAGATCAGTGTGATGGTGAAGTAAACTCAAGAAAAACTAAATATCCTGAAAAAGTCCCCACTTCACTCTGGAGCGTTCTCGTGGGTTGCATCATTGCACTGGCTGCCTTCTAAGGCCTCTTGCCACCTGGGTGGTCTGCCAGCTTTTCAAGTTCCAGTGTTCCCTGGATAGCTGTGTTTCACCTCTCCCCGCCCTTCTGTTCTAGGGTGTGAATTCAGAATTTTGTACATTTGTAAAGGAATGGCATGCACAGGTCCACACTACAGCATCACATGTGTGTTGCTACTTCATTTTGTAGAAGAGTCGTTTAGGGTTAATTATCCCAAAGAAATACTTCCTCATGCAGCTGTGCGCCTCAGGAGGTTTTTTTTTTTTTTTTTTTTTTAGAGAAGTGGCAGAATTTCTCAACGTGTTTAATTTCTTCTTTGAAGAGTAAAGTTAGGGATCGCCTTTCCTTTTAGAAGAGAATGTGGTGTGGAAAAAGGTAGTCGTGTGGGGCTCATGGTTGTCCTGGTGTTGTATTGGGTCTGTGATTCAGCGGGAGCTGTTAGAAGGAGCCCTGATTTTACGGCTCTCAGGTGGCTACAGTTAGGACGGTGTGCTGAGTGGTAACGATACCCGTTTTGGGGAAAGGGCTGCATGGACAAGGCTTCTGCATGGATTTTTCCTGGAATTGTGATTCTCAACTAATCGCCACCGGTGTCTCAGGAAGTCAAGTGTTGGCTGATGTAATACTTTACCTTGTGAATCCGTTCCACAGTGTGAGAAAAATTCCCGTGATGAGGCCGTCTCCTTTTTCATGGTGTGAAGGAAGCCCCAGTGAGTAGGGCATCATTACCTGGGCACAACCACTCATCGTGAAGGTTCCTATCAGCAATTTCTAGTGGCCTCATCCAGGTTCGGGGGGGGGGTGCCAGGTGGAAGCAGGGGGGCTGGGACATGTGTCTGTGNCTCATCGTGAAGGTTCCTATCAGCAATTTCTAGTGGCCTCATCCAGGTTCGGGGGGGGGGGGTGCCAGGTGGAAGCAGGGGGGCTGGGACATGTGTCTGTGTCCTCATCGCTGCCATGGAGCCGTACTGACTTGTCAAGGAGGACTGACTTGGTCCCCAAGCTCCTCAGAACCATTGTTCAAATAGGACTCGGTTGGAGATAGGGATCTCTGGCAGCTTGTCCAGAACACTCTGTCAAGCCTATGAATTCAGAGAAGCGGTGCACACGCATGTGTTTGTTCCAGTGGGGAGGAGGCGGGAGACGGGAAGGGACCGTGGCAAACACGGAAAGAAGAGTCAGGGCAAGGAAGCCAGTCGTTCTCCTGAGCAGGGATCTTCAGAGGCTTGCTCAGCATTTGTTGTCCCCAGTGGGAAGTCCACTTTTAACCTGAGCATGGAATCTTCCATTTCGGACGTCGCCCTGGGAGGATGTGCTCATTACCAGAGGCGTTCCTCAGGACTGACAGCGGCCAAGGACTCAGGATTGGGCAACGGCCCGCCCAGCTGCACATGCAGCCTAATCATCATATATATTAACGATGTCTTAAAGAATTTCATCATCCTGGGTCACAAAGGATCATTATTGTTACATTCTGACACACTAATGGTGTTCCTGTGGCGCCACCCAGGCAGTCTTGTGCCCTTGATGTGAGGGGCCAGTGGGGGAGCAGGGGTTCGAGTGTAGATCTCATCAGAAAGCTGCTCTTCTTGGGCCCCCACTGCCCCATTCTGTGACACCTCAGCACCCCGGTCTCTGCTATCGGTGAGACAGCCCCACCTCCCCAGGGTGTCGGGGAGGGGTGACTGATTAAGGAGACTAAGGCAGTGCTTTGAAAAGCTGCAAGTGCCTCGAACATGAGCCATGACTTCACGGTGCGGGGCGGAGGGGGGTGGGGAAGCTGGCAGACTCGAAGCTGTCGCTGTGTTTTTCTAGACAGCTAGGCCAGAGGGAGAGCAAACCCAGCTTACCGCCTCCTTTGCTACTGCCATGAGCTAACAGTGGATTTTATATTTGTAAGTGGTTGAAAAGAAACACAAAGAAGAAGAACATTTTGTGACATGAACACCGTGTGAACCCCAAACAGTGTCCGTGAAGTTTCACGGGAGCACAGCCACACCCATCTCTTCATGGGTCGTCGGTGGCTTTGGTGCTGCAACGGCAGAGGGGAGCAGTTTCGACAGACACTGTATGGCCCACAGGCCCGAAACAGTTGCTCCCTGGCCACGGGCAGGGAGAGTTTGCCCACCCTTGAACTAGACCGTTGGAAGTGGGGCTCCTCCGTTGCACAAAACTGTTATGACTGATCCACAACAGGTGATGTCATTTGTTCTGGGTCAGAAAAACGCCTCCTTTGCTTCTCCCCCGACCAGGGTTCTGCTGTTAGCCTGTGCGGTGGGAAAGGCCCCAGAGTGGGAGTTTGGGGGGGGGGGGATTTTGCAGCAATTCTCTTAAACTGAGATTGGGCCCTTCACTCTGAGGATAGATTTCCAAATCTTTCTAGAAATAAATAATAGGGGATTTCTATACAGTGAGAGAGGGGTTAAAATATTTACTATAAAGTATTTGGGATTCAACTACATTTGGGGTTTTTTTTTAGGGGGGCGTTCTAACTGTCACTGGCTTTCCTATGAAATGTAAGGATGACCTGGGAGTGTGAAAATTATTGTCATTTTCAGTTTGAGGTTTGGGTGACACTTCATCTGCTTCTTATTTCCCTTTAATTTGTAGCCAATCCCTTAGAATAATAGTAATAATAATAATAATAATGGAAGTCATACAATCACATTACCACAGCCCCTCCCAGAAGGGCTGGCATAGCTGGAGAAAGCACTTAACTGCAAGGATACCGTCCACTGTGGAAATGGACGTCTCCATATGCCATGGGGATTTTCAGCTATTCAGGGTCAGGGGCGACCTAGTCTGTTAGGAAGGACGAGGCATGACTCTTAGGTGCCTTGGTGGCACTCTTATTTCCATTTCAGCACTTGGGTCAGGGTGAGACTTCAAGTCTCTGAGGCAGCCTTTGAGGTAATGAAACCCAGTGGGTAGTGGGAGATATGAAATTGTTCTGATTCAGCTATAATTCCCAAGGCTGGGTTTACCCAGACACTAGGCTGAGAATCCTTCAGATTAAACCCATACCACTAAAGTGGAGTTGGAGAGGGGTGTCTATGGGTGGAAGGTAGAGTCACTTCAGAGGGAAAAAATGACTGGTGTTGCTAGGCAAAATTCTACTTCAAAGTGTGTGTGGTACAAGCTACAATGGATTGTCTTACTCCAGGTCAGAGAGGAAGTTCACAGAATGACCATAACGACAATGATTAACAAAATAAATATAATAGCAAACACTTGTAGTTACTACGCATAAGAAACGTTTCTGAATGCCTTACATGAGTTAACCTATTTAACAATAACATCAGAGACTATTATCTCATTTAGTCAACGAGGAAAGAAATAGAAATAGAGAGAAAGGTCTTCTTTGGGTGAGATAGTATGGAAGAGGAGAAGAGAATAACATTCCAGGTTGTGTAGACATTAACTACATTCAGGGATAATCTTTCATTTCTACAGTGCTAGTTAAAAAACAACCACTCAAAAAATATGGGTGGAGAAGCAGAAGAGGAATCCAAACCTGTCGCACATGCTATGTTCTTTTAAATACCACTTCTCGAAAATAGCTGTATGGCCCTGGCTGGTAGGGCTCAGTGGATTGAGCGCGGGCCTGCGAACCACATGATCACGGTTCGATTCCCAGTCAGGGCACATGCCTGGGTTGCAGGCCAGTTCCCGGCAGGGGACACACCAGAGGCAACCATACATTGATATTTCTCTCCTTCTCTCCTTCCCTTCCCCTCTAAAGATAAAATTTTTTAAAAAAGAAAATAGCTGTATGAATCTGCAGTTTCATTTCTAAATTAGAAGCCACAAGCTTCTTTTCATAATAATATTGGGTTTTTTTGCTTCAGTGCATCTGAATTGTATTATCACTTAAAGAATAAAATCGTTAATAGCATCTATCCTGACAGTTCAAGGTTTGCTTTTGAAGATCGCTTTTCTCAGCCCTGCCGGTTGTGCTGGCCCTGGAGAGAATTTTGTTGTGCTCCCACTGCCTGGTTTCTGGCATTGATGGCATTTCCAGTGTCTGATGATGGGGCTGTCGCCGGCTGTGCTGGGAGACAAGCACCGAGCTCAAAGAGGGTGGATGAGGGAGAGCCCAGGCCTCTCCCCCACAGCGTTGTCCACATGCCGCCCTGGGGCTTTCTCGCTAAGGAATCGAAGCTTTGGGAAAGAGCTCTTAATGAGGTCATTTGAATTGGACTGGGTTCGCAGGCAGCCCACGTCCAGCCCTCTCTTTCCGCCCCCATCCTGAAATAGCCACGGTTCAGCATGGAAGAAATGCACTCCCTAATCCTCAGGAGCTGGTGTGCTCTGCATTTGCCAGGCGGTGGGTTTTGACTTTCTTCCCCTAAAGGAGAGCCTCTAAAACTTAAAATCTGTTTTAAAAACCTAGTAGGAACACAACAGGGCTTAAGTCATACCGCGTGGCTCGAGTTTCCAGCCCTGCCACTCGCTTGGTGACTTTGGGCTAGCAGCTGGGCTTTTCCGGGCCTCTCTCTCTTTTTCGACTGAAATAGGTATGATGACCCTGATGCTTCCAGGTTCGCTATAGAGACTGAATGAGCTAACTCTGCTGAATCTTATGTGTGCAAAGGGTTCCGCCTATGAAATAAATGGAAAAGAAGAAATATATATCCTACGTGTTTCCCTGTGTTTCTATGTTGGGAAGCCCAGGGACACATTCACGAGAAGCCAGAGCCTGCCAGAGCCCTGTCTCACATCAGCCGCCTCCTTCCCCTGGGCTCTCTGCAGGCAAGGCTTCCGCCTTACTCTTCCATATTTTGGGCATATAGTGGGTGCTAAAGTCAGGATGGTTTTCTAACTTACTCAACTGCTGAGAGCGGTCTCTTCCCAGTGTCTTTTAGTGCTCTTCTTGCTGTGGACAGGGTCTTTCTCTTGCTCAGCCCTTCCTGCTTTCCCCACACAGTTGACCTTCTCCTGTCCTCGGACCACCCTGAGCCTACACCTACAGCTTTCAGATATTGCTGCCCCCCATCCATTTTGGGGGGGGGTCTAAGAATTTATAATATGTGGCTTGTTACACTTTGCTAACAGGTTTTATTATTAGACATGGTCTGGTCCAGGGTTGTAATCCTTAAATTTAATGCCTTGTTTATCTATAGTACACTGTCTGCTGTTTTTTGGTTTTTTAGAAAATTCTCTAACTTCATGTTAATTGTACTGCACTGTGCAGGATAATGGTCCATTTCCTGCTCATCAGCAAGACTAAAGTGAACCCTGTTTGGGTGGCAGGTAGGAGTTAAATGGCAGCTGTTAAACAGTGCATAGAAACTTCTCTCAATGGCTTAAACATGAGCAAGGAATTGGAGTAATAGAATATGCTGGAATTTGATGAGGACACTGAAGGCTACAGGTCACTAGTGCTCTGGGATTGGAACTTGCAGTTGTAGACAATGACTGCACCTCCCAAGACAAACGCCCTTGAGCATTTAGCCCCACGATGCCCAGAGGAAAGGCTGTTTCAACTACCAGCAAGGTCCCAGTGCAGCTCGTGTGACTTCGTGCTCCCTTGTCACATGACACTCATACCTTTCTTCCTTAAACTTCCATCTAATAGAGACATATGGTCTTGCCACTTGGTGAACCATAAAATTGATGATCAGAATAATTGCAAGACCTTCACAAACTTTCAGAGAGGAAAAGTGCTAAGAGACTTGAAGAAGTAAGTCACCTAAGACACATAACTGGTATTGAATAGTTTTTTGTGAAAGAATCTGACCTAATCTAGTGGATATTGAGAAATGCCCTAAAAATGTTTATAGCATCATGTAAGGGTGCTGACCCATTGGAAAGAAAACTATGAATGACCTCACTAGCCTCTTTTTGTGCACAGGACATTGGACAGATGGCTGTGATTTTGGGGATGTCATACAAAATCTAAACAAGTTTATCAAAAACTGACAATGTCCTAAGAACCCTGAATAATCAATCCAAAAGAACATATGAACCTTAATGTTCATAGCAGCACAATTTATAATAGCCAAGTGCTAGAAGCAACCTAAGTGCCCATCAGTAAATGAGTGGATCAGAAAAATATGGTACATGTACACAATGAAATACTACACAGCAGAGAGAAAGAAGGAGCTCCTACCCCTTGTGACAGCATGGATGGAACTAGAGAGCATTATGCTAAGTGAGGGACAAATACTATATACGCAAACAAAACGTAACCAGGGACATTGAAATTAAGAACAATCTGATAATAACTGGAGAGGAGGTGGGAGGGGATAATGGGAGGAAGGGTTTTCAGGAACATCTGTAGAGGAGAAAACCAAGTGGGGGGGGGTGTGGAAGCAAGGGAGGGAGGTGGGTTTGGCTGGGGCAGGGGAGAGTGATGGGGGGGGAAATGCAGACAATTGTAATTGAACAATAATAAAATAATTTTTAAAAATAAAAATAAATTATTCATTAAAAAAACCTTACAATATCTGCATTAAAAACTTTAGTGAATTAAGTGTAATCCTTACATGAAGGAGGGATCCACACTAAACTTCCTAATTAGAGCACAGAAAAGCCGGCAGCCCTCATTGTTTCAGCTAGAATTCTTTAGTTAGAGCTGGTTGATAACATACTGCTGTGCATCCCCCCCAGGTGTTGTGCTCAGACTGGAGTGTGGTGGTGACAGAGGGCTCCAGCCCTCATCGTTGTCGGAGATGCACATGAGTAAATACAAAGTCGCCAGCACAACATCACAGGACACATTCTGTGGCAGGGGAAGGCCAGTGTGCTGAGGGGTGCCTGGCCCCAACCGGGACTTGGGCGGCACTTAGGGAAGGCAGCCTCTAACCTGAGACTGCAGGGTGAGCAGGCAGGCCAAGCGGAAGGCTCCAGCAGAGGCGGAACATTGCTAAAATGAGTTCCTTTTCCTGAATGCTATCGTGAACATAATGGAACTCTTTTTTTGATGGTTGAAGAACTCCTGACCTTCAGGTAATTATTTTTACCACCAGTCTTTTTATAATGTTATAGATACAGTTATGCATTAGCAGAAGTTGTGTTTCGAAGGGAAGCCAGCATATGCCCCAGCTGGTGTGACTTGCTTGGTTGGAGCAGCATCCTGGAACCGAAGGGTGGTGCTTTCATTCTTGGTCGAGGTACACACCCGCATTGTGGGTGTGACCCCAGGGCCCCGCAATCCTGGTCTGGATTGCAGGAGAGGCAACCAATAATGCTTCTCTCACACTGATGTTTCCTTCTCTCCTTTCCTTTCTCTAAAAGCAATAGGGGAAAAAAGTAAATCTCCATAAACTCAACCTTATACTTGTGTAGGAGAAGGGCAATGCAAACCATTATGGTGAACTGTATGTTTTTGAATCATGACTTGTCCTTACTTCATAAATCCATTTTTCTACCTCCCTTTCATCATTGTTGCTTTGGAGGGTCAGGATATTATCCAAACCTCTTTATCAAAGTAGGGCTTTCTGTTCACCAGGAATGGAGGCTTCATATTTGATATATGAAGTTTACTTTTAATTTTATAATGAGCCCCTAGAATGACACGTATGAGTTCTTTCATTTTCTTTTGAACAGAGATATCGTGCCCATAAGTATGCAGAAATTCTTAAATATCATACAGGAAACTTAGGGAAATGAAAATATGATTATGTACCTACACGTATTTGCCTGTCCCAAGCAGATGTTCAATAAATGTTTGGTGAAATAAATTTAATTGAGAATATAATCATTCACAGATCATTGAGAAGTGTTAGAATCCTAGTTGCAACAGGGGGATTTAAAAAAAAATACATACTTGGTCTTCCCATTGGAATTTCAGAGCTTCGTGTGTGAGTATTTTTTATTCTGGCTCATTTGTCTTTTGTTAGCTGAGTTCACCAGCACCTGTACGGGAGGTCAGGAAGTGTGTTAGTTCACTTTGCACAGAACACAGTGCAGCAGCATTGGCAAAAGCTGAGTTTGATTTCAGTTCTAATACTTGACCTAAGGAGAGAGAGCCAAGTGCCGTGACGGGGTTGGTGAGAGAAGGTGCCTAAGTAGCTGTGAGTTTTCTTGTCCTTAAAAGGCTGGGAATTGCTGTGTTTTGTTCCTTCCTAATACGGTGGCTCAGAGAAAGTCATACCACAGGACTTTACATCCCAAACCTACCATTTTGCGATTTCAGTTCAACTCTAAGGATGTTTTCAGAAAGAGAAAAAGCGTCACCAGTTTTGTCAATAGCTACTCGAGGAACATTCATGACAGGCTTCCTGTATGAGAGCCCGAGGATCAGCCCATGCCCACCCGGTGGGTTAGCCCGTGGTACTGCACTCACAGCGCCCAGGGCCTCAGCCCTGAAGGCTCTCCTGGAGTGTTGTTAGAGGATTATTCCGATTACTGTTGTCCTAGGAAGACTGTCGGAGTGACCTAGAGGGGCAAAGGACAAGTGGCTCTTTGGGCCAAGAAAACAAGTTCCACTTCAAGCCAGCTGTTGCTTCTCTCAAATGTAGAGAGCTGGTTCTTGAGAACCGTAGACCTGCAGAGCACCTTCATCTGGCAGGGAAGAAATAGCTGTTAAAGTCGTCTGAGAAGACATTCACGGAACGCCCACTCTCTGCCATGTGGAGGGAGCAGCTACAAAGATGAATTGTCAAAGGGTTTACTGGGTAATAAAGGGATGCAAATGTAAGTCAATTCAAGTGCTCCTGGGAAAGGTAAGCACAGTGGCACTGTAGGAATACAAAGGAAGGGACTTAGCCTGGTCTGTGTGGGAGGTAGCAAGAAAAGGCTGGGGAAGCTTTTATGGATGAGAAAATCTGAGCTGACTCTTAGAACATGACTAAGAATTAGCCATGGGAATGAGATGTGTGGGGGAGAGGGGAAAACACGACCAAAGATAAAGGGGTTTGAGACAGTGTAGCATGTGTTGGGGAGCTGAGGGCGGGTCAATATTAACAGAACATGAAGTGTAAAGAGAAAGTGCTGAGAGGTGAGGGTGGAAAGGGAGGGGCTCATGCCATGGAGTTTCTATTCTGTAAGCTCTGGAGAATCACTGCATGCATTTATGCAAGGGAATGACAACTGGATTCAAGTTTGGGGACAATCATTTGAAAGGATGACTTTGACTGAGACAAGGCTAAGGGCAGGGGAACCACTTAGGAGGCTCTTGCCATCATCCAGCCCAAAGCCAATGAACTAGGGCGAGTGGCAGAAGTGGACAAGGTTGGCACCTTTGGGAATCCCAGCATTTAATGGGCGGGAGAGAATTAGACTCTAAGTGAAGCCCTAGTGAGAGCGAGAGAAAAGAAAAATCAGAAAAGAGCATCAAGAAGAGAATTTCAAAAGGAATAGGTGATTCGCAGTGTTCAATGTAGCTGAGGGATGCAGTTGACTGAAGACGGAGAAGTGGGCAGGGCAGCGCCCCCTAGGGTGTGCTCTGAGCGCCAGCAGCACCCGCGGTGTCTGGGGACTTGTCAGGAGCGCAAACTCAGGACCCACACCTGAGCGTGGAAATGGCTGTGGCTGACCTGGACATACCTGCTTTGGAATGGTCGAGACAGAATCAATACTGCAGCAAATCCGGGAGGAAACGAGAGATGAGAAAGTGGCAATAATACGGCCTTGCCAGAAACTTGGCTAAGGCAGTGAAGAGAGAAATTGTGAGAGGTGGTTGAAAGTCAAGAAAACACGCACTTAGCATGGCAGAGACTTCAAGCACCTGTTTTTTGGCTTAAAGGAAACCAGAAAGGTTGAGGTCCGTGATAAGCAGGGTGAATAAAGAGAAAACAAATATGGAGAAAATGCCAGTATTCTCACACAGAAGTGAATGAACAAATGTGAGTTGTGGTGGTGTGGGGTGAGCATGCTGGTTGCTGTTGGAGCCGTGAGCTTGGCTCTCAGTTCCAGCTCTGTTGTTCGAGGCTTCTTTGAGAGGCGTCGCTGTGTGTTTGTAATAGCTGACAGCTTTTTAAGGCACAGACCGGTTTGAATTCTCAGTCCCTTCTCAGTAGGTGTGCGAATTTGGACAAACTATTAAGATACTCTGAGCATTAGTTTCCTAATCTCTGAAAAAGGCATAACAAGACCTGCTACACAGGATTGTGAATGAGAATGTGTGTGTATAAACTCCTGGGTGCCCCGTGCTAATACAGCTGATCCTCATCCGATGTGGGTTTGGACTGCATGGCTCCACTTACATGTGGATTTTTTTTTCCCCAGCAAATACCAGTGCTCTTTTCAGTCCATGATTGGGAGTCTGCAGATGCTGAGGGCCGACTGTATGCATTAATTTGAGCATTTCTGGGTTTTAGTGCCTGAGGGGATCCAAAGCCAGTCCCCTGCAGATACCAAGGGACAATTAAGTTTTGGGGAGTCAAGTTATTTGCAGATTTTTGACGTATGAGTTGAGGAGGGTTTTGGTGCTCCTACCACACATTCATTTTTTCAATAGTCTACTGTGTAGATATGATAAACACTCAAGAAATCAAGCTAGTTGATGTAAAAATTAGTGCATGACTAGGTAGGCCATTTAATATGGGAAAGTTGCAATATCCCCATCTGTGAAAAGGGGCTATTAATAGTGCCCTCTCATTTAGAGCATTTTATAAAGACAAAAATGAGCTATTTATGAAACACTTTTATGTTTGAAAAGTTACAGGAGACATTTCAATACGTTTGTACATTCTGAGACTTTAGTGGTCAGGGGATTAACTGACTGGTTAACTCCTTCTGTGACTTGTTCTTAGTCAGCCTTCTAAAGGAGAAGTCGGTCAATTAATTGATCAGTCAACAACTGATAATTGAATGTTTTAAGTATGTAAAGTAACATTCTGGAAACTGAGGGAGATCCAAAACAAAGAAACGACAAAACCCAGGAAAAGTTTAAAATCACCAATAAATTAGATAGTAGAGGAAGGAAGTGATTCTGGCAAAGTGAGGAGCTGAAACCACACACAGTAACGAAGTTGTCCAGCGGAGGATCGCATTTGCAAATCACTTCCTTTTGCAAAGGCACAATGTTTGGAGGATCTGGCTCATACTAAGACCAGTGGTGGGGTGCTGGTGTTCCTGGAATGAGGTGTTGCAGTCCAGGGGCTGAAATGCCTCACCTGTAGCTCCACTGCTTTGCAGAGCTGTGAGCACCTGGGCTTAGCTGTTTGGAGTGGTAGTCACTGTTGGTTGTTGACTTTGAAATCGTCTCTTCCTCTCTACTCCTCAAGCACAGGATAGTTGGAAGAAATAGGAGTGGATATAGCAGGACAGTGCTGCAAAATTAATTTTTATCACGGAAATTGCAGAATAAGGCCTGCGCTGTCTTCTTGCAAGGAGCAATGGTTGAAGGCTGTGTGAAATCTGAATCTGCCCCTGGATGTTATTCCAGGTTCATCCACGAGGCTGCTTCTGGCTTCCAGCCTCTGGCTTTCCGGTGGCAGCTTCCATTCTTTGATAGCTGTTCCCCAACAGACCCCACCACCTGCGGCCACAGCGCTCACTCAGTCTGGGTGTCCCCCCGGCGGGTGGCGATTGTGCAAGGTGTATCTCCGCTACCACTTGTGACTGTTCATTTTCTGTTACCATGTAACTGACCAGCATTTCCTGCTGCAGTTTTGATGTGCGATTGTGGGGTCCTGGATGTGAAAGCAACAACCTAGCCCCCACACTCTGTTTCTTGTTGAGACAATTCTCGATTGCTTCCACTGCGGCTGGATTTCGGGTCAAATGGTAACTTGTGCTTTTCTGAAGGCCTGGCAAGGTCAGTAGTGCTAAGGACAGCACCAGGACAGGGGTTAGTGTGCTGACCCAGGAACCCAGTCTAAGCATGATTTGATCAAAGCTTCCATGAGAGATAATCTAGTATCCATTTCACCCTGAAATCCCCCAAAGGAGAACTGTTGAGGCCCATAGCTTCACAAGCTGCCATTTTTGACTGCCGTTGCCACATCTGTGAGTAAACCCCAGCGAGACTGGAGATTAGGGAGGCTGCAGGCTGTGGTCGTGAACAATACCCCATTCACAGGTGACAAGGGCAGGCCTGTCTCACGTGCCAACCCAAATAGAGCTGGGAAGAGATGTCGCTTTTATATCTTGCTTCGGGTGATTAGAACCAATTAAGAGGGTGACACATAGTAGAGACAGGGGAAGAAAACACAGAAGGTGTCACCTTTTCCCACTTGTCCCAAGAGAGAAAGTGGGGGGTTGCCATCTGCTTCCCAAGTTCACTTATAAATTGCTGGATAACCAGTTTCTCTGTTGACCTTTCTGGGCTCTTCTCCCTCTTGGTTCCTAAAACAATGATGCTGCCTGCTCTGGGAGGGCCCTGTTGTCTGAAGTCTGGTGGGAAATGCTTCTCTCCTTGCAGAGCCTCGCTGTGATTTCATGTCTCAGCCCCAGGGGAACCCAAAGCCTGCCCATTTGGTGTGAGCAGTGAACGGAGGCTTCCAACAGGTGCCGTTGCGCGCTTGTTGGATAAGGAGCCATCCGAGGGCACCAGGCTTGTTTTGATCTTTGGTCAGATGGAAGGCTTTAGTGGGATGCCCTCTCTGGCTGGGGAGGGGCCTCTTTGATCTTCCTTTGCCTAAGAGTCAGAACCCTCTTCTCTGTTTCCTCTAAGGACAAAAATAAATGGAGAAGCTGAGTTTGGGAACAGCTGCATAAACAATGCAATTTGGAAGTATGCAAAAAAATACGTGGGTTATATATACATTCATGCATATATATCCTCTTGATCCATGTTTTGCATCCTTGTGACCATCGCTTGATCTGAGAGGGATTTCCATCCATGCAGTGAAATCCAGACCCTTGGTGCTCAAGGGGTTCAGGCCTCAGATCATTTAGGCAGGAGCATGTCTATCCCCCACGCATGGAGCAGTTCAGGGACAGTCCAGCAACAGGATGATAGAACGGCACCTCTGCCCTTTAATACGCCCAGAGTAGGCTATTCACCCTCCGGAGGGTACACACCTGGAGCAGACAGTCTAGTAGAAGTGAGGGGTTTCCACGCAGACGACAGTCTGTGAGGCTGAGACAAACCCATCTGCGTTCCTCCGCTCCTGTTGCCCAACGAGGACTTTCTTTGGACGTCTCTCACTTATTTACTGGGACCATCCTTCTGGGCTCGCAGGCATGAAGTTTCGGTGTGGCCTTGATTTGTCTCCTTACGTTCCCCTCTGTCCATCAGTCTCCATAAACTGTGTAGTTTCTCCTTTTCATCTGTCTCTTCATTGACACTGTTCGTTCAGGCCACTATTATCAGGACTGTTGTAACAGTTTTCAATTGATAATATAACTTTGCATTTAAAGATGATAAAAGAAAACCGTTTGGGTAATACGTATGAGGGAATGGGAAGCCCAGACACAGCCTCGGGCTCTCAGGAGAGCACAGCAGAACAGTGACTTTCAGAGGGCAGCAGGGGCCGATCTTCCAGCTAGCGCTCTCCCAACTGAGCTATTGTGGCGGCTTCTGGTGAGGATGTGGAGAAAGGGGAACCTGCTGCTGGTGGGAATGCAGACTGGTGCAGCCACTGTGGAAAGTGTTATGGGGATACTGCAAAAAATTAAAAATGGAACTGCCTTTTGACCTAGTGATCTCCCTTCTGGGGGTGTATATCCAAAGGAACCCAAAACATTAATTCAGAAGAACATAAGAACCCCTATGTCCATTGCAGTGTTATTTACAATCACCAAGGTATGGAAGCAGCCCAAGTGTCCATCGGTAGATGAGTGGATAAAAAAACTGTGGCACATTTACACAGTGAAATTCTGCTTGATGTTAAAAAAGAAAATTTTATTCTTTGTGACAACGTGGATAGACTGGGAGACCATTACACTAGGTGAGTAAGCCAGTCAGAGATGATTATCCTCATGTGTGGACAAATGAACAAACTGAACTACTGAGCAAAATAGAAACAGACTCATAGAGAGCAGGTTGACAGCTGTAGGTGGAGGGTTAGGGGCGGAGGGACTGAGCAAAAAGGAAAAAAGACTCATGGACACGAACAACAGTGTGGAGATTGCAGGTGGGTGAGGGAGAGATAAGGGGATTAAAGGGTAATGGAAAAAGTACAAGTTAAAAAAAAGACAGCAGGTTAAAAGTATATAGAACTATTTTTCATATCTCATGCTGGCCTGCAGTTATTTTCCATGACGTTTTCTCCCTAACCTGTCTTACACGTTTGGTCTTCATACCTCTGGTCACGATGTTCCCTCTGCCTAGAAGCCTTGCCTTCCTTCCTTCCGCCTAAACATCTCTGCTGTTCAGAGTGCGCCTCGTTGCCATCTCCTTCCCTCCACGTACCCAGCAGGAGTTCTCATTCCCTTGACAGAGTTTCTAGAACCCTTACAGTACTTATCTGTCTCTTTACTAGATTATGAATTTCTGAACAAAAGTTGTTTTTGTTTTAATTTGTCACAGAGGATAGCATAGTGCCTCTCATATGCAAACTCACAAATAAATACTTAAAAAAAAAACAAAACGGAGCCCTGGCCAGTGTGCCTCAGTTGGTTGGAGAATTGTCCCGTAACTGAAAGGTTGCAGGTTCGATTCCCAGTCAGGACACATGCCTAAGATGTAGGGTCTGTCCCCTGTCCAAACACATATGATCCCTGGTCCCGGTACACATGGGAGGGAACCAATTGGTGTTTAACTCTCCCGTTAATGTTTACCTCTCTCCCTTTCTCTCTTTTTAAAACTGATGAGAAGATGTCCTTGGTTGAGGACACTTCAAATAAAATACAATAAAAATTAAACAGATGGGGGGCCCTGGCTGGCGTAGCTCAGTGGATTGAGCACAGGCCTGCGAACCAAAGGATCGCGGTTCGATTCCCAGTCAGAGCACATGCCTGGGTTGTAGGCCAGTTCCCTGCAGGCCAACTCCCAGCAGGGAACGCACAAAAGGCAACCATACATTTTGATGTTTCTCTCCTTCTCTCCTTCCCCTCTAAAGATAAATAAATAAATAAAATCTAAATAAATAAATAAATAAACAGATGGCATAAAACCATGATAATCACACACTCACTTAATATCCCTTGTGCCATTATTTTTCCAGCTTTATTGAGGTATAACTGACAAATAAAATTACAAGATATTTAAAATATGCAATGCAATGATTTCAGATATATATAAACTATAAAAGGATTTTCCCTATAAGTTAATTAACACACCTCTCACCTTCACATATTTACCTTTGTGTGTATGTGAGAGCCCAAGTTCTGACCAAATTTCAATTACACAGCACGGTGTCACCAACTGCAGTCGCTGTGTTTCCCATTAGGTCCTCAGGCCTTGTTCGTCTTAGAGCTGGAACTCACCACCCTCTTACCAACCTCTCCCTTCTCCGCCCTCCCTCCAGCCCCTGGCAACCTTTTTCCCACTCTCTGTTTCTATGGGTTCTACTTTTTTTTTTAGATTCCATTTATAAAGGATACCTTGCAGTATTTGTCTTTCTCTGTTTTTGTGCCCATTATTTTAAACAACCATTGAAGAAGCTCTTCATGTATAAAAATCACAAAAAATCATTCAGTTCTCACAATAATCATATGGCATCATTATTACTTTTGTTCTCATTTCACAGTTTGGAAAAACAAGGCTCAAAGAAATTAAATAATTCCTCCAGGACTATCCACCTTGTTAGTGGCAGAGTCTGAACTGAGGTTCAGGCCTGACTCCACAGCTCACGTTTATACGCGTCTCTGGGCTGCAGTGTCCCTCAGGGGTCCTGCCTGGAGGTGCCCGGGGAGCGAAGCGCAGCCCCTGCTTCCCGGGAGCTGTCAGGCTGGTGGGGGGGCTGGCGTGGAGTGACAGTTTGACTGCAGTTAGGGGCCACTGGAGGGGCAGTGCCTGTTGTAAATGACTGTGGGGACGTAGGAGAGGGGACACAGGGAAGGGCACCTCACAGCCATCAGTGACTGTGTCTGGGAAGGGGGCTGTGAAGGGAGTGGACATGCGTCTTTTCTCTGTGCTGGGTTAGCCAGCCCCATTGGAGACAACCCGCGATTGTTGCAGTTTAGCCTACATTTCATGCTAAAAAAGTGCACCTACCCTAAGTTTCTGGATTGTTACCGCTTCTGAGGTAATAGGTAGTCTGTAAAATGCATGAAATAGATGATGATGATGATGATGATGACCTCTGTCTTCTTCTTCACCTCACACCTTGGAGCCACACATTCTAAATCTAACTTTCCAGGCAAGGGCCCCTCTAGTATTTGAAGACAGCTTCTCAGCCCCTGCTGAGTCACATCAGACAAACTTCCTCCACGGTCATTTCACACATTCCATGAACCTACTTGGGGCATTTGTTCTGCGTATAATGCTATTTGTTAGGGATCCAAGAAGAAGAAGGCACGACTCTTTTTCTTCTTTTTTTAAATTTAATTCTTGTTCAAGTACAGTTTTCTGTCTTGTATTCCCAGCCATGCCCCCCCCCAGTGCTCCCCACCTCCCTCCCATTTCTGCCCCCCACCTTAGTTATTGTCCATGTGTCCTTTATACTTGTTCATGTGAGTCCATCCCCTTTTCCCCTATGATTCTCTCCCCTCTCCCCTCTGGACCCTGTCAGCACGTTCTGTATTTCAGTGTCTTTGGTTACATTTTGCTTGCTTGTTTGTTTTGTTGTTTAGATTCCTGTTAACGGTGATATCATATGGTATTTGTCTTTCACCACCTGGCTTATTTCGCTCAGCATAATGCTTTCCAGTTCCATCCATGATGTTGCAAAGGGTAGGAGCTCCTTCTTCCTTTCTGCAGCATAGAATTCCATTGTGTAAATGTACCATAGTTTTTTGATCCAGTCATTGACCGATGGGCATCTAGGTTGCTTCCAACTCTTGGCTAGTGTAAATTGCGCTGCTCTTTACTCACCCCACCAACCACCCTCAACCAGCCCAGGAGCTGATAGGCTAGTTCTGTCAGCAATTCATGAGGTAGCATTGTTTCTAATTCCCTGTTCTCGTCACCCTCTGTGCAGACTCGAATGAGGTTTAAAGGGGGTTTACATTTGGACCCAACTCTCCACCCACAGTCTGTGTTCGGTGCTTCTGTTAACGACGCCTTGGGGGGGATGGCTCTCTGAACTGGAGTTTGTTCAGATCCCACCTTTCCACCGTCCCCACTCCATGAACAGCTTTCAACACAGATGTTTTCCATGTTATTTATTCATTCATTCAGTACACGTTGAGTCTCTACTCAGGATTCAGAGCTCTACTAGATGCTGTTTCTAAGATACAGCTTTGGACTAAGATGCAGTTTTAGAGCCAAGCTCAGTCTAGTGGCAAAAACATAAATAAACATAAATTACCAATATAGTGTGATAAATGCAGTGGTAGTAATGGATGCAAGATGCTATCCAGTCACAAAGGTAGGGCATTTAACTCTCTCTTGGCATGGAAGGCAGGGGGTGGGAGAGGGTCAGAGAAGAATTCCTGGAGGATTTGGTGCCTCCTTTAAAGCTTGGAGCACAAATAAAACTGAAACATGTGAAGAAGGAGAACCAGTCAGACAGACCAATTGTTGGGAGCAGGGGAGGGGGCGGCGACTAGAACAGGAGGTTCCAGGATGGGAGAGGAAGGCAGGTGGGCAGGGCTTTGCATGCCATGCTATAGAGATTGGATTTTTGCCCTCAAAGCCATCTAAAGGTATTCAGTAGTCCCCCTGAAATACAGGGGTACATTCTAAGACCCCAGATGGATGCTCGAAACCCCAAATACTACTGAATCTTGTATATAATGGTTTTTTCTTATACATATGCACCTATGATAAACTTAGTTGATAAATTAGACATGGCTGGAGATTAACAACAATAACTAATAATAAAATGGAACAATTATATCAATATATAGTGGACCCTTGAAAAACATGGGTTAGTACGGTGTGGGTCCACTGATAAGCAGATTAAAAAAAATACAGTCGGCCCTCCATATCCCCAAGGTTTCCCATCTATCAATCCAATTAACCACGGATCAAAACAGTAGTGTTGATCCATGGTGGAGAGCCTGAGGACGTGGAGGGCCAGCTGTATACGTGGTCCTATACCATTTTCCATAATCGACTGGCGCACCGGTGGATTTTGGTAACCACCAGAGTCCTAGAACCAATTCCCCACAAATACCTGGGACGACTGAGTTTTGGGGGACTTAAAAGTTATACGTGGAGTTTTGACTGTGTGGGGTGGTACCCTTAACCCCCGCATTGTTCAAGGACCAGCTGCACTATATGAAAAATTATGTGAATGTGTGTCTTTCAGCAAACTAGCATGAATTTCTTTTTTTACCATTTCATGGATAGAAGATTTGTTCTTACTGCAGCAACCTCCGCATATGATTTTTCTTTCCTTATTAAGTCAAGAACGTTTTTTAAAAGATTTTATTTATTTATTTTTAGAGTGGAGGGGAAGGGAGGGAGAAAGAGAGAGAGAAACATCGATGAGTAAGAGAAACATTGATCGGTCACCTCTTGCATGTGTCCCCAACTGGGGACCCAGCCCTGCAACCCATCCCTGGTCATGTGCCCTGACCAGGAATCAAACTGGTAACCTTTTGCTTTGCAGAATGATGCTCAACCCACTGAGCCACACTGGTCAGGGCTTAAGTCAATAACTTTGACTTTGTACTTAAAAAGAAACACTTTCTGGCTTCTCTCTGGCATGTCCAAATTGCTAGCATCACTACTCCCAGGCCTTGGAACAGTAAAACAACAGATTTGAACTCACACGCTTCGATACCAAGACAGTTGATCGATAACCGGATAACTGAGGGGGCAACTTAGTGACAAGTGGGCAGGGAGCATGGACAGCACAGAGATGCTGGACAAAAGTGATTCACACCCCGGATGGGATGGAATGGAATAAAATGAGACTTCACCATGCTACTTAAAGCGGCATGCATTGAAAATTTAGGAATTCTTTATTTCTGCTATTTCCCATTGAATATTATGAGAGCATGGTTCACTGTGGGTAACTGAAACCATAGAAGGAGAAACCACGGAAGGAGGGGACTGTTGTATTTGTAGTGTGTTGGTTTAGCTCATTCCAAGCTTTAAAAATCCTCTTTTGTGTCAAGCAATGTATTATTTCTTTGTGACATAAGAGGATTTGATAAGAATACTTTTTCTAGTTTCTAGACAAATTTTAGATAATATTTGTGGAAAAGGAATAATAAATAAGACCAGGACTGAGGTCTCTAATGTGTCCTGGAAGGTAGCCATTCAACAGCACTGAATGCAATGGTCTCCTCACCCTGCCTGACCTGGCCCTTGCCTGTCCCTCCGAATTCCTGTTGTGCTTCTTCCTTCGCATCCTCGTTGCTGGTCTTGGAACAGAGGAAGCCTTGCCCTGTTTCTGGCCCTTTGCACATGCTGTCCCACTAGTGCGAAAACTCTTTCTATGGCTGTTTTTCCTCAGCCTTCAGATTTCTTCTAGACAGGTCTCCTCTTCAGGGACTCTGCGTCTCAGCCTTCTCACCTGTCAACCTCAACCTGTCTTTTCATAGCACTTATCACACGTTGTGATGATGTATTTGTTTACTTGTTTATTATATTATATGTTTATTATATTTTTACTCTCTCTCTCTAGACTGTAAGCTCTCTGAGAGGAGAAGACCATGTTGATTTTACCCACCACAGGTGATATGAAGTAACAAGGTTTCTATATAAATATCCATGAAATATGGTGGAACATGAACCCTAAGAGATGGGCAATGATCTTTATGCTCTCAGGGTAATTAAAGAGGAGTCTGTCAGTATCCAGAGTCCAGAATGATGGCTACATTATTGACAAGCTGCATTTTAACAAATCTTTTTCCAAATGCATCCATGGACTGGCTTGAAATAGGTCTGTGATGTAGCACTGAGGGTTGGGTGAGGCTCACGTAAGGCCAAGCTCAGAAGAAATGGATTTATTCACTCAGAGACAGGAAGACTCTAAGCTGCATTATGGTCCATAAGCATGTCAATGAGCAAATCGCTTGGTTGTGAGTTACATGTCAACCCTGGCTGCGTAGTAGACTCACCGGGCCTGGCCACAGCCAGCCGTCTGAGGACTTCAGGGGCTGGGCCTGAGAATTCATCTACCGTAAGAGCTTCCAAGTTTATTTTATTTTATTTCATTTCATTTCATTCCTCACTAGAGAATATAGTTATTGATTTTAGAGAGATGGAGGAAGAGGGAGAGAGACAAAGAGAAACAGAGACATCAGCATGAGAGAGAAACACGGACCAGCTGCCTCCCACATGCGCCCCAGCCTGGAACCAAACACACGGCCCTCTGGTGCGTGGGATGCCGCTCCACCCAACGGAGCCACCTGGCCAGAGCCCAGAGTCATCTTGATTTACAACTTGGACTGAGACTCATAGGGATGGGGTGTCTGTGGAAGATAACCGGATATAAAGCAAGACTTTTAAGTGCTTGATTGGAGCTTGAAGTTTATTTCTGAAAACTGAAGCGATGATATAAGGTTGGCCACATAAGTAGTTTAGAAAAGACGTGCCGGTGAACTTGGAGTAGGGAGGTGTTTTCATGCCTGGGGCGTTAGGGACTGCTGACCAAGTGCCGGTTCTGTGCCCAGCCCTGAAGGAGGCTTAGAGGACAAAACAAGGAACTTGTTTTAGACAGAGGGAAACAACAGGACAAGATTGAAAGAAAACAGTTATCTGCTGCTAAATTATGGTTGGAAATGTAAGTGCATTAAGTGTTTGAAGAGGCATCCTTAGATATTTTTGGAAAAAGTTTCTAGTTGCAGGTAGAATTTAAGTTTTGCCTTAAAGAATAAACGTTATAATTTCAAAGGCAAACAGTGAGGACACCATGCTAAATACTTTCCACAGATCACCCCATTTAGTTCTCACAGTATACTTATGTATAAGCCGAGTGTTATTATCTCTGCTGGGTGGGGGGTGGCAAAACCGGGGCTTAGTGAGGTTAAAGAAATTTGTCAGAGGTCACGTAAGTTGTTAGGCGGTGGAGTTGAACTCCAAACCAGGCTGCGTGGCTCTTGAGCTGGGCTTGCAACCGCCAGTGACAGAGCCAATGTGAGCACAGGAGGGAGGCCCAAGGGGGCAAGGTGTGTTTCTTGCACAGTGAGTAAGTAGCAGGTCAGGTTGAGTAGATGTTTGATTGGAAAAGTGAGTTGGGGCCCACTTCAATTTATCAGGGGTTTTGATTGCCGTTTTGTGGAATTTGACTATCTTCTAGACACTGAGGAGTCCTCGAAAGCTTTGGAGGTAGGCAATACAAGGACAAAAAGTATTTTTTTAGGAAGACCATAAAGTCTGAAAACTCAGAGACCAGTTAAAAAGATGTCTCAGTGGCCAAGGCATGAAGGCTGCAGAGCTGAACAAGGTCAGTGTCAGCAGAGCAGGAAAAGATGGGACAGGTGTGGGCACCGGAGGGGAAGGACTGTACTTCATGTCCAGGATGGCAGGCAGTGTGGGAATGGACAGTTATACCTCAGAGGTGTTTTGGTTTGATAGCAGTTTGAATTTCCTTACATTACAGTGAAGTGGGGGAGGTTTGGGGGTTGACAAGGTATATTTTTCTTTCAGGAAAAGGCAATTGGTGCCTTGGCCAGGTGGCTCAGTTGGTCGGAGCATCATCTCATACAAATACACACACAAAGTTGCAAGGTCATGGGTTTGATTCCTAGTCAAGGCAGACACATCCTTAGGTTGTGGGTTCAATCCTTGGTTGCGGAGCCTACAGAAGGCAGCAATCAATGTTTCTCTCTCTCTCTCTCTCTCTCTCTCTAAAATCATATCCTCTAGCATATCCTCAGGTGAGGATTTTTAAAAAATTAAAAAGAAAAAGACAACTGATGATTTTTCTGAAATGAAGCTCTAAATTAGATCTAGGCTTGTAAAGATTCTATGACCTTTGATTAAGTTCAGTCCTGGATATTACTTAATTTAGGCCCTGTGACTAGGCCATTTTATATGGCTTATCTAAGTGCTCCTAGGAGAAAGGAATTACATAAGCACAACCTTTGATTCTAATGTAGGGCTCTGGTAATGCTCGTATTTCTTAGCATACCAGTAAACCTTATTTCTCATTCTCCTGCTTTCATTTTTGTAGTATTAATTACCGCTACTAGCTAGGGTACAGGTCTTTCTTTAACAACCTGGGATCTTTCTCTACTGAAGACCCCCTCTAAGTCTTGGATGGGGAACTTCCACCCATCCTTCCCTAGGCTTCCATATGCTGAGTTGATATTTGTGTCTTCCAGTCCTACGGGAGCCCTACCAGGGGATCGCGCAGTGAGCATAAGTGAGGAATGAATAAGCACCTGCTTGTAACTCTACTGTGATTATTGTCACGTGCCAGCAAGAAAGGCGCCTGATTACCAGTACCCTGGGTATGTGAAAATGCTGTGAGCTAGGTGTGAGAAATTCGAATGCATTATTACTAATGATTTTCACATGGCTAAAGACTTTAGGCCAAAAATAATTAGAGTAAACAACAGAGATGTCGACACAGTTCCCAAATAATGAGGTGGCAATTAATGAGTGGCCTTATTGGGTTTTTTTTTTTTTACTCTGGGGTATTAAGCATTTTATTTCAAGGCATGAAAGCAGGACAGTATTGCTCATTTTTACTTTTATTTAACACTGTCATTTAAATTTAATATTACATCTTTTATTTTTTAATTTAAAAATTACATGATTTCCCCCTCCCTGCTCCACCATAAACCTCATGAGCAAGAGTGGTTTGGGTGCCTTGTAACTTTCTCAGTTCACTCATTGTGATAGGCTCCATAACTGGGCTCTTAATACATGTTCAATGGTGTTAACCATGATAATGATGAGTTTTCGGTGTGCTAGCATTGCCTGACAATGCAGACTCTGGTACTTTTTGTGACTTCCTTGTGTGGGGCCAGGCTGGCCATTTGTCCTCCTCATGCCCCCTTTTCCCTTTGAGACAAAAAAGCATCAGGAAAAGACTTTCTTTCTTCTTTCCTTATCTCTTCTCCCTCCCTCCCTCCCTCCCTTCCCTCCTTCCTTCCCTCCTTTCTTCCCTCCCTCCCTCCCTCCCTCCCTCCCTTCCTTCCTTCCTTCCCTCCTTCCTAGCAAAATCTGCAGAATGTCATGGGAAACGCTCCCTCAGGACTATTCCAGGCAGCCAGCATTCCTTCCTGCAGCTGTGCAGAGATTTCGGATAAGTGATAATGGTCGCTGTGCTGACCTCATTTATTGTAACTTGTATATGAAATGCATCTCCTGTCCCCTTCAGCACGTCTTCCTTCTCCTTCAAAAAAAAACAAATGCTTGCAAAGCACTTCCCAGATCACAGAGCCCTGGTGTCAGAAATGTTTTGGCTCTTTCTTAAAATTAAATTGTTCAGAATCGTAAGCTGATGGGTGAATGTATTCTTCATTGTACAAGACAGGTAGATAAGGCACTTACCAAGGCTTGGTCTAATGAACCCCTCTTCCCTCACCCCAAATTTTCTTTGCACCCCTCCTCCTGAAAAAAAGAGGTGCCAGCATGCCATTTGAAGTTCTGTCTCAAGCCATAGGCAACCTTAGATGTTTTTGAAGTGAAGTCCCACAAATTTCCTTAAATCCTCACATGATACTTTTCTTGAGACCACTTATTATGGGGTCTGACATCACCTGGGCTCTCCATCTGCATCTCAGGCTTCTCAGAGTCCATGCCCTGAAAGACCCATCCAGTTGTCCAGTTTCAGAGATGTGGACTTTTGTATAATCTCTGGCCCATTGTTTTATCTTTGTCTTTCATGCATAGAGTTGCCTTAGATGGGCTGGCTGTTCTCCACGTGGGCACTTCAAGTACAAGGCTTTCCATTTGGTCTGCTCATGAGTTCAGGACCAGGGACTGGTTTGGAGGATGAGACCGAATGTGCTTTTCAAATCTTAACACTGTCATTCCGTGGGTTCTGCCACTTCATCTCTGATTTGGGAATCACACCGGCAGTGTCCGCACCCTAGGTTGTTTACCCAGCCTTGACAGATGGGCGACACTCAGCGATTGTTGTGAAGAGAGCAGGGTGTGGTTAGGGGTGGAGGTGGGAATGCTGGTGAAGAAAGACGAGCAAATGTTGGTGTGTGGAGAAGTGGGAGAAATGGAGCCGGGGATGGCAAAGTTTGGAGGACAGCCTCCTACAGAAACTTTTTCAGGAGTTACTCAGAAAAAAGAGCTGGCTGTGTTTCTGCTCAACTGTCTTGGTCTATAAGGCCCAAAGAACTGTGAAACTAAGAATGGCTCAGATCCTTGGTGATTAAGGTTAATAAGAGGGGTTCTGGTCAGGAAGGAAGTGTGGGTAAGTGCGGTACTCAAATCCTCCGGCAACCACAGCATAATTACAATTAAACTACAGAATAACTGTTGTTCAGAACTGCCCAAGATCTAGCTGAATGGATGTCCTACCACTGAAGATATAAAGAAAAGCCACCTAGAGACTGGTGGAGGCGGGGAGGGATGTGGGGCAGGCAGGTCCCACACCATTCCCATGACTTTTATCTGTGTGGCAGATAAAAGTTGGGAGGGGTATCTTAGCTGTGGACATTCCCCCCTGAGGAACAAGGGATCCCAGGTCCACACCAGAGCCCCCAGCCCAGGGTTCCAGTGCTAGGAAGAAAAGTCCCCATAACTTCTGGCTATAAAAACCAGTAAGATTGTAATGGAATGAGACAGAGGCTTCTAGAGTCCCAGACATTCTTCTTAAAGGGCACATGCATGGACTTACTTTGATTCACTCTCTCTGAGTTCCAGCACTGGGGCAGCAGCTTGAAAGAAACCAGGAACATATGGGGAGGAACTGAATTGTCTGGCACCAGGGCAAAAGCTGGAGGCACAGCTTTGTCCCAGACAGAACTGGAATGGAGCTATATATGAGGCTCCATTGACCTGGCTCATACTGTTAGCCCTGTGCTGGTGATTCTCTGAGATATACCCCATTGAATGTGGGGGCCCACTAAGCCATTTCTACTGGCTTTTCCTTAAAAACAGTCTGACTTGGCTCATGCTGCAGGTGTGTCTAAAATTTCTCAAACAAGTGGTATCTGGCCTTGGCTTGCCCCATACCTCTTGCTAAGAGGCCCTAGGCCTGGCAATAGCAACTTCCAGCCTTGGTTCACAGTTTGGCCTCTCCTAGACACCTCCAAGCCCAGCACAATAAGCAGCCATCAGCAGATCGCTTCATAGCTCATGCTGGGTGGCCCCGGGCAAGGCACAGGCAATGGCTGATCTTGGCCTGGACCTCCTGGGAAGTCACAGCACCAGCATACATCCAGCAGACAGATTCAGACCACATTGAAGCACAACCCAACCACCTCCACAACTGATACACTTACAGGGTGAACTCAGTGGGCACCAGAGCCCTGCTGACTTAACTCTCGCTTCGTGGGGTTGGCCCCTGCAGAGTTGATCCTCCACAGTCGTCACAGCCAGTCCTCAAAGCCAATCAGACTCGGAGTAAATCCCTCCCATTGAGATGCCAACAGTAATCAAGGCTCAACTACAACAGAAGGGTGTACATTTCCCATGGGGGGGGGGGAGCGCACCTGGTGTGTTCAGTGTGGGTGATAAGGAGGCCATGCCACTGGATGCTACAGGANTCAGTGGGCACCAGAGCCCTGCTGACTTAACTCTCGCTTCGTGGGGTTGGCCCCTGCAGAGTTGATCCTCCACAGTCGTCACAGCCAGTCCTTAAAGCCAATCAGCCTCGGAGTAAATCCCTCCCATTGAGATGCCAACAGTAATCAAGGCTCAACTACAACAGAAGGGTGTACATTTCCCATGGGGGGGGGAGCGCACCTGGTATGTTCAGTGTGGGTGATAAGGAGGCCATGCCACTGGATGCTACAGGACATCTACTACATTAGGCCACTCTATTGAGCCTGGGAGATATAGCAGCTCTACCTGATACATAAACAAACACAGGGAAGAAGTCAAAATGAGGAGACAAGGAAACGGGTTCCAAATGAAAGAATGGAACAAAACTCAAGAAATAGAACTAAACAAAATGGAGATGAACAATCTACTAGATACAGAGTTCAGAACACTGGTTATAAGGATGCTCAGTGAACTTAGGAAAAGAGTAGATGAACTCAGTGACAACTTCAACAAAGAGACAGGAAACAGAAAAATAGATTTAGAAAACATAAAAAAAGACCAGTCATAAATAAAGAATGTGTTAACTGAAATGAAGAACGCACTACAGGGAATCACCAGTAGAGTAGATGAAGCAGAGGATCAAAGTAGAGATTTGGAAGATAAGAAAGCAGATAGCACCTAGTCAGAACAGCAAAAACAAAAAGGAATTCAAAAAATGAGGGTAGTATAAGGAGCACCTGGGACTACTCAACATTCCAACAACATTCCAAGCGTACCAACATTCACATTATGAGGGTGCCAGAAGGGGAAGAGAGAGCAACAAACTGAAAAACTATGTGAAAAAATAATGATAGAAAACTTCCTTAACCTGGCAAGAGAAATAGAAGTTTGGAAAGTGTAGAGAGTCCCACACAAGATGAACCCAAAGAGATCCACACCAAGACACATCATATTTAAAATGCCAAAGGTTAAAAACAAAGAGAGAATCTTAAAAGCAGCAAGAGAAAAGTAGTTAGTTACCTACAAGAGAGCTCCTGTAAGACTATCAGCTGATTTCTCAACAGAAACTTTTCAGGTTAGAAGGGATTGGAACAAAATATTTAAAGTGATAAAAAGCAAGGACATACAACCAAGATTACTCTAACCAGCAGAGCTATCATTTAGAATTGAAGGAGAAATAAAGAGCTTCCCAGACAAGAAAAAGCTAAAGTTCATCGCCACCAAACAAGCAGAACAAGAAATGTATTACAAGAACTGTTAAAGGGTAATCTTTAAGAAGAAGAAAAACAAACCCAACCATATGAATAATAAAATGGCAATACATACATACCTATCAATAACTACTTTAAATAATGAAATCATGCTCTCTGCAACAGTATCGATGTACTTGTCATGCTGAGTGAAATAAGTCAGACAGAGGAAGACAAATGCCATAAGATTTCACTTGTCCGTGGACTGTAAAAAACAAACAAAACCCCCAAACAGGCAGAACAAAAACAGGCTCATAGACACAGAGAACATTTTGATGGTTGCCAGGTGGGTGGGATGTTGGGGAGGTGGCTCAAAGTGGTGAAGGGATGAAGAAGTACGAATGGGTAGTAGTCACAGAACAGTCATGGGGATGTAAAGTAGAGCATAAGGAATACAGTCAATAATGTTGTAATAACTATGTGTGGTGTCAAGTAGGTGCTAGATTAATCGGGGTGATCACTTAGTAAGTTGTATAATATCTAATCATTGGTTTGTACACCTGAAACTAGTCTTGAAACTGATATAATATTGTGTGTCTACTGTAATTAGAAAGTAAAAATTAAGGCATGTAAAGCAAAAAAAAACAATAGTAAAAAGTTGCAGAGTGCCTCAGTTATACTGGGAGTTGATATTTTAGGGGCTGATTATCTCCCCCTTGATTTCTGACCTGGTAGAAGCCCTAATCAGTAAGTGAATAGGTTAAAATGGTGTCATCTCTAGTTTGTATACGGTTACTAGCTTAGAAATGTAACAACCTGAACCTGACTCTAATAACTTCATTATAGGCTTAAAATGTAAAGGGCCATTCTGGTTCTTCTCCTCTCTGAATGGATGGTTTCCACTGAGATTTTGGTATGGTATACTTTGGTGGCTGTTGAGGCTACTTTTGGAGGCTTTTGGAGTGCCCTAGGAGTCTGTCTTATCTGTATTTTAAAAGGCATTAGAACACTCCTGCCTTCTGCCAGTCCTTTGCTGAGTTGTGGTGTAACACTGTGGACAGAGCCAGATCAGAGAGGGACACTGCAGTGCCCCAACCCCTTCTCAGCTCCATTCCCCAGGATGGGGAGGTGCTGCTCCTGGAACAACCTCATCCCACCCCCTCACACCTGTGATGAGAGGCCAGGCAGGAACTGTCCTGAAAGGACCCAACTGGGCAGTGGGGTGGAGAGACTTCAGGGTGGGACCATGAGAAGAGAGCCCTGGCAAGACTGAAGGAGCCATGCCTACAGGGCAAAGGGCATGCTTAAGTTCTTCTGTTTGGGGATGTAAAAGCTCCTCTTGTCAAGAATCCTCTTTTTTGTGTGCTGAATCTGAATAGCAGAGATAAATACACATTGTGGTTGTCAGAGGGAAGTGGGCCTATGGCAGACTTGCTTTGAGTCTCTACTGGTAGGTACACAATGGTGTGGGGATTGGGTTCTGTGATGCTGATGGCAAGAAGGGAGATGTTTTGGAAAGGGCCGCGCTGCTCCGGGGGCCTCCTGTCAAACAGTAGTGACACCTACATTTCCATAGGCCTTTTCAGTTTATAATAGAATGTGTACAGTGAAATATGCCAATTAATACATTGACATTTTCATAGTTTCCCATTTTCTAATTAAATTTCAAAACCTTGTTCTGATATCCATCTCATTCAGGAGGTAACAGATCCCAAAATGTTAAAACATACACTCCTTTTAAAAACGTGTGCTTTGAAGTTATCTTGGTGGCGTTCCACACTGCTATGTATTGATCCTATTTTTCTTCTGTTGATAGAATGACAATTTTTGAGCCTGCAACTCTGAGCTCAACATCTCCTGAGAAGTATTTGTTTTTGCAATTATTTTTCTACAGCACTTGCTAATGTGTTACCAGCTGGGGAAATAAATTTGACTAATTAAGGGAAACCCAAAGTGATAGTGGTTTATATCCTTAGGAATAATGGCTGCAAGTTCTATTAGTGCCTCTTCTCACATGGTCAGTGGAGAAACGGCTCATGGAAAATGAGAAAACACCTGGGCCTTTGGCTACAAATCCAAGTTTTTGCCCATTTGTGTGGCTTGGCTCCATTCTTTGGTCTTGTAACATGGTCATTATTTCTGCGTGAGATGGATTTCTATATGTCGTATGTTGTTTTGACCCAAGCCGTTCCCTAGGAAACACAACTGCTGGCTCTCTTTTCTTGCCTGGGTTAAAAGGATAGTGCCCTCACTCCTTCAGGTCCGGCAGAGCCGCTCCTTCATCTTTCAGAAATCTGGGGACTTCACTGGCTTTTCTGTGTGTGGGAATATACATACATTTTGGGGGTGTTCATATGTCTATAGATTTAAATTTTCTACACTGAAACACTTTGCTTCCTATTGGAACACGTTAATGTGAGTTAAGAAAAAACATATATCCTTAAACACTTGCCCTTTTCTTTTGGGACTCGGATGCTGTGTCATGAATATTATGGGTTCTTTGAGATAGGGGTTAACTCTTCTTTTGCCGTATGAGCCAATACCAGTGCGTAACAGCTCACCAGCACACCCTGGAAGAAGCAGAAGGTTCTAACAAGGCATGAATGTACCTAGACTGTCAGGACCACTGGAATATCAAAAAAGAAAGTCCCTGGTAATTATGTTCTAATATTTTTGAAAGTAGGATGATCTAAATTAAAGAGCAAGGCCATGAATCAGATTTCTGTTCAGACCCCAGATACATGTCCTAGTCATTGGTTACTTCTCATGAGGTGTGAGAGAGAGGTGTGTTTGTGTGTGTGCAAAGTTTAGCCCATGGGGGTGCTCAAAGGTCTCCTTCCTTCGTCCCCTCTATCTACCCATTGCCTTGAGATTGTGGGTGGAATTTAAGAGACATGAGATTGATTGAGTGGCTTGTTGAGCCTCTTTTTCTTTTGGAGAAGTGAACACTTCCTGAGGCCCTTACAACAGGGTGAACTTTTGTTATTATTATTATTAGTATTAGTAGTAGTATTTTAATGAACAAATCAATGTCAATGTTGCAGGCTGAGTTGTAATAGAATCAAAAGTTTAGCCTTATTTTCCTCTTTCCTCTCTTTCTAAACATGCATTAGCCTGATTTACAAGAAATTTCCAAGCACAAGTCTTTCAGATTGCCTGGTAATATATCAGATTATTAGCTGTTCTTCTCTGATGCACTCGAGTTTCCTAAAAAATAGATCCCATGGGGATAGCCATTATGGAAAACAGTATAGAGATTCCACAAAAATTAAAAATAAAACTACCATAAATCCAATAATCGCATCTCTGGAGGTCTGAGCTCTGGTCCTGGGTCAGACTTTGACTTTCTGTGTGACTTTGTTTAAGAACCCTCTGCCTCACCCATTCAAGAAAAAATTATCTCTGTGTTCTGTTATTCAATGCACCATTCACTATCAATCAGAAAGCCTCAAAGTCTTAATTCTGCATTGTGAGATTTATTCAAAAGTAGCTTTTTTTTGCCTTTAGTAGTCATGGTCTGGATCATCTATGGAGATATCAGATGAGTAAATAATTTATCAGTCTCCTTCCTTGTGGACTGAGAACATATAGTTGTGCTGGAGAAGTCGGCATGGATGCATTAATACTCTTATTCTTGCTACTCCTTCAGTTCAGTCAATATCTGTTCAGTTGACATCCTGTGCAAAGTATGAGAAGTATAAGGCGAGGACTTTACAACTGAGATGAGAAATGTTGGGAAGACATACTGTCTCTGGTGTGATAGTGTAAATAAAATCATTGCATCTTGGTACCAAAAAGGGACCTTAAAAACCATCTAACTTCACCATTTACAGATGAGGAAAATTTAGACAGAGACTTCCTTGTGGACTGAAAGCTAAGGGAACTTGTTTTTTATCCTCGCTTAAGGATATTCTTTCATTGCTTTTAGACAGAGGGGGAGAGAGAAACATTGATGTGAGACAGAAACATGGATTGGTTGCCTTCTCATACATATCCAGACTGGGGATCGAACCTGCAACCTTGGTATGTGCCCTGAACAGGTTTCAAACCCTTGACCTTTTGGTCTACAGGATGGTGCTCCAACCAACTGAGCCACACCAGCCAGGGCAAAGCTAAGCACACTTAATGGCATTCAGGGTAGGGTGGATCTTAAAGACAGGATTTGGTTCAGTGCAGGGAAGGGGAAGGCCTTCATATTGTAGTCAGCAATGGTCTTCGGTCATCGTTGACCAGTGGGTACCATGTTCCTTATAATTTACACACAGTGTGTTGCAGAATCTTATTGCTGTTATTTCTACTATCATCCCTTATTACTGTTTTCCCTTATTATCTACAGGAGCCAGACCCAAACATGAATAAATACTGATGTCTGCTCTATAGTTTTCCCAATACATTTTGGGGATACACTGCTGCCATTTGATCTGAATGGTGAGAGCAAGAGAATAAGGAGAAGGACCCTTTCATTCTATTTAACAGGATCCTTCCACCAAATACAGAGTTTCTCTTTTCTTCTCTAATGGGGTATATTCTTCCCAAGTTTGAGCCCTTTTGGCAACATAGTTCTGTGCCCCCTGATTGCATTAGCTGCATAACCTTTAAGGAGAGAGTTTTATCAGGAAATAAGGAGATACCAGGAAGAGGAGATTTAAACATAAAAATCATATGACCATATGATACTGAGACATCCTGTGAAAATGCCCGTGTTTGCCAATCACAGCAAAGGGAAATGTTGGATCATAGACCATGTATTAGGGGCCTTACCAGACACTGGCTTGTCTTTGAGTGTTCCCATGGAATGGCTTTGCCCTCCTGTTCCAGCAGAGTGTTCTTGCCACGGGCCCCACTCAGTGGGGCCAGTCTCCGCATCCGAAGTTCTTCAGGTCGTCTTCAGCAAAGCACAAATGCCTTTTAAAAATCTGTTTTCTCTACTCCTGTGATTCCCTTACAAATTTTTTTACATTTAGTATTTGGCAAATTTCTGTATTTATTTGTTCGTTTTTATTCTCTGTTTCTGTTTGGAATCTCAGCTAAAGTCATCCCCCCAAGTCATCCCAGTTTAAGTGACGCTCTTTCAGGGGGTCCCAACCACCTACACTGGGTTACACCCTCTCACTGCACACTCTTTCCAACACTCTAAGCTGCTTCATTCTGAACGGTCTGCTGTCCTGCTCAGACCCTAAATCAGGCAGGGACCCTGTCTGTCCCATGTGTCCCCAGTTCTTGGCACAGTATCTGCACTAGATAGCCCATAATTTGTTAAATTGAATTGAATTTGTATTCCCTTTCATTCCACTTTATTTCTAATGCTTTTCAGTGAAAGGCAAGCTATGGAGAGCATATTTCAGCTGGGAGAAGGACATTAAATTGGATTTAGAAAATTACATTTTGGCAAAAGGTGTTCTGAGTTTGGCAGGTGATTCTCCCAGTGGGTAATCAAGAGCTGGCCTGTGGCCGCACAGGCCACTAGCAGAAAGCCATCAGATCGCCTGAGGTTCTTTTTCTGGAAACTCTGCCCAGTGCCTTGATGTGATGCACATTTTTCCAGCCTGCTGGGTGGAGAGCCCTAACCCCTGAGGACAGTTCTGGAAATGTCAGAGTGGGGAGCTTCCAAGGCTCTATCAAAGAGTTGCCGCTGAGTAACCTTGTTGAAGGTTTACCATTCTTGGAATTCTTTCTGGCTGTTTCCAGGGGCCCTGTGCTCTTCAGCTTTCTCCACCATGTCTGTCTTGCTGGCAAGTCCTGTCTCCTTTTCCAGCCCGTGGGTGACGATGTACCCTGAGGTCCAGCCCTCCATCCTCTGTTACTCTTTTTTTTTCCAATAAATAAAAGTTTTTTATTTTTTATTTTTTAAATATAGTTTATCGATTATACCATTACAGTTGTTCTATTCCCCCCTTCATTCCCCTCCACCCGCACACTCCCTCCTGCACCCTTCTCCCCCCTTAGTTTATGACCACGTGTCTCAACTTCTTTAGATTCTATATTTCCCCCACTATTCTCACCCTCCCCCCTATCTATTTTCTACCTACCATCTATGCTATTTTCTGTGCCTTCTCCCCCTTTCTCCTCCTCCCACCCCCCTGTTTCTAACCCTCCATGTGTTCTTCATTTCTATGGTTCCACTCCTGATCTAGCTGTCCTCTTGGTTTGCTTTTGTTTTAGGTGTGGTTGTTAATAACTGTGTGTTTGCTGTCCTTTCACTGTTCATATTTTTCATCTTCTTTTTCTTATATAAGTCCCTTTAGCATTTCATATAATAAGGGCTTGGTGATGATGAACTCCTTGAACTTGACCTTATCTGAGAAGCACTTTATCTGTCCTTCCATTCTAAATGAAAGTTTTGCTGGATAAAGCAATCTTGGCTGTAGGTCTTTGGATTTCATGACTTGGAATACTTCTTTCCAGCCCCTTCTTGCCTGTAAGGTCTCTTTTGAGAAATCCGCTGACAGTCTGATGGGTACTCCTTTGTAGGTGACTGTCCCCTTATCCCTTGCTGCTTCTAGGATTCTCTCCTTCATTTTGGTCTTGGCTAATGTAATTATGATGTGCCTTGGTGTGTTCCTTCTTGGGTCCAACTTCTTTGGCACTCTCTGAGCTTCCTGGATTTCCTGGAAGTCTATTTCCTTTGCCAGACTGGGGAAGTTCTCCTTTATTATTTGTTCAAATATGTTTTCCACTCATGGCTGTTTCTTTCCCCCTTCTGGTACCCCTATAATCCGGATGTTGGAACATTTAAAGATGTCCTGGAGGTTCCTAAGCCTCTCCTCATTTTTTTGAATTCTTGTTTCTTTACTATTTTCTGGTTGGATGTTTCGTTCTTCCTTCTGGTCCACTCACTTGATTTGAGTCCCATTTTCCTTTCCATCGCTATTGGTTTCCTGGACATCTCCCTTCATTTCAATTAGTTTAGCCTTCATATGTTCCTCTAATTTGTGACTAAGTTCCTCTAATTTGTGACTGTACTCTACCAATTCTGTGAGCATCCTGATAAATAGTGTTTTAAATTGTGCTTCTGAGAGGCTGGCAATCTGTTGGTCGCTTAGAGTTATTGGCTCTGGGACTTTGAGTTCTTGCACCATCTTTTGGGCTGTTTGTGCCTGTTAAGTAGCAGGAATGGAGCCCTAGGTTTTCACCAGAGCAGGGCAACTCGGTCGCTGGGTTGTGACGTTGTATGTGGGGGCGGGGTCAAAGAAGGACAATGGCTTCCCTCCGGCGCCCACCTCCGGGACCCCCACCAGCACCTCAGCCACCACCGTCACCAGGGCCACGCGCCCTGCTCCACTGCACGCGAGTGTGCCACCACTGTCAGCCCTCCACCACTGGGTTCGCCCCCTGGGGCCTGCGTGGTCCATCTCACTGCTCGCGAATGTGCGACCTTGGTCAGTCTGCCCCGCACCCGGCTAGGTCCGGGCTGCCTGTGCTCCTAGGTCTGTCCTTCCCGACCCTGCTCCGCTGCTGGCTCTGCCTCTCTTACCGTCCCCGTTGAACAGTTCATAGCTGTTGGACTTCTGTATAATTCGGTTTTCTGGTCTCTGGGTGTGTCTTAGTTCTCCAAAACTTTTGTTGTATCCAAACTTGGTTGTGGGAGAAGGCACAGTGTTTCCACCTATGCCTCCATCTTGGCGGAAGTCCATCCTCTGTTATTCTTAAATCTTTCTTCTCTGGGGATAAATCCTACTCTGAACCCTTCATCTGTGGTTCTGCATAAATTTACAACTCCATTTCGGGGCCCTTCTGCTAGGGCACTGGTCTGTGACTCTTCCTGCCTGGGAGGTGTCATTCTTTGGGAGGCTGATTGTCACCTCAAACTAAATGTGTATTTATAAGCCTTATCTCCCCTCCCCGCAAATTCTCAGATTTCAGCACCCCTCCAATCTTCCTCCACCTTCTACATGTCTGCCCCTCCTCTCCTGCCTCACTCTGGTACTTTTCCAGAGATGTCTGGTTCTTGGTGGTGCCCCTGGAATCCATTCTTTTCTTTCCCCTTATAACCCAGCTCCTCCTCTTTCACAACTGTACTCTCTAGCGCAGTGATTTTCAACTGGTGTGCCACAAGAATTTTTAACACATGCAGTACCCAACTGTGCAGTCAGGAGCACTGACTTCTTTTCCCTTCCAGGGCGTCCAACCTGTGGCCCGTGGGCCACTTGCAACCCAGGATGGCTGTAAACACAAAATCAGCCCAACACAAAATCACAAATTTACTTAAAATGTTATGAGATTATTTTTGTGATCATACGTCACAATGTATTTAATGTGTAGTCTAAAACAACTCTACTTCCAGTGTGGCACAGAGATGCCAAAAGGTCCTACACCCTTGAATCAAATAAAAAAAATGACAGTAGTCAATACAATAGCTGTCCAGTGTGAATGAATCAAAATTATGCCTATTTTTGTCAGATCAGCAAAAAATATATTTTTTGGTGTGCCACAGAATTTTACTAAATACTTTATGTGTGCCATGAGATGGAAAAGTTGAAAACTCCTTTTCTGGATCACAGCTCTCTGTCCTAGATTCCTCTGGTTTGCATGCCAGTCTCAGTCTATACTTGCCACGTGCTTCTTTGTTTTTTATTTTTACCTGTTATTTTCATACCTCATTTCCCCAATTGGAGAAATTCACCTCTTGTAGGCAGAGACGAGGCACTGTTTCTCTTCCTGTCTCTGGCAGTAGAAACAGCACACAGTAGCCGTCTGGCAGAGTTCACTGATGGTGCTGACCTTGAACTAGGGGAGCCCTCCTTGTCAGCTTCATGCAGACTCTGTCCCTGGGACACCAGGACCTTAACTGGAAATTGTGAAGCACGAGATGTGAGGCGAAGGGAAGGATTAGGTTAGCACAAGTGTTGTGACTTCTTAGTGAATAGAGGCCTCTCTAAAATTTGGAAAATTAGTGCTTTTTGAGTGTTTAAAATAAATGAATGCCTTTTTGGTACAGTTCTTCATTGTTTAAGACTATTTTCTTCATAATTATTATCCATTATTATCCTATAACAACCTTGTGGAGAAGCATTGTTATTACCATTTTATAGAAGATAAGACAAAACTTGGAAGTATAGTTTGACCAAAGCCATAGAGCCCAAAGGTGTCTGAACCGTGTTTCCAGCCCTACTCTTCCAATTCCTGGTCAAATCAGTCCAAGTAAGGCACAGAATTAAACACTAGAAAGATGTACTTTTTTAAAAATATATTTTATTTATTTATTTTTAGAGGGGAAGGAAGGAGAGAGAGAGAAATATCAGTGTATGGTTGCCTCTAGTGCGTCCCCTGCCGGGAACTGGCCTGCAAACGAGGCATGTGCTCTGAATGGGAATACGAACCGCAATCATCTGGTTTGCAGGCCTGTGCTCAGTCCACAGCCACCAGCCAGGGCTGTACTTTTTTTATTTTTGTCCTAGAGAAGTGTGAAATCTACTGAACAGTAGTAAACAAATTAGCTCTTGCTACAAGATTCAAATTAAGTAAAGGTGAGTAAGGACACAGACCGAATGCTGTGGACGCAGGAAGGTAGGAGTGGTGAATCAATTCGGTCTTTGTACCGAACACCAACAGCTGCTCTAGGAAGCTTTTCATCAGCGAGTGATTACGAGGTATGGAAGAAAGCAGGTGTGGGTGTCTGCAGGCAGGGGAATGGGCAGGAGGGGGAAGACAATGCCATTTCTAGCATGTTCGTGGCTCAGGGAGACATGAATGGCGATGGCTCCAGGGTGGGCGATGACCACATTGGGGTGGCATGGCACTTTAGGATGGGAAAGGCCGCGGACCTATCAAGCCAGGCTGGCTTCTTTGATTTCACTTAGCTCCCAGTGCAGCCTGGCGTTTTTGTGGGTGTCTGCAGTTTTGATGACAAAGCAGGTTGAACATGGTACGACTGAGCTTGTCTCTTTGCAAGATCAAGACTCTGAAAAGATACCGTGATGATGCAATCGTCCTGCCAGTTTGTTCTGATGGCCTCTGCTTATTTTCCAAACTTTTCCCCCCATCTTTCCAAATCCTCCAAATGTTCTCTCTCTGCTTCATCTCTTTATTTGTCAACCTTTGTGAATCTTCTTAAGATTTTTATTTAATTAGATGCTTATTCCATACTCTACATTATGGCAGTCTCATGGATTTTGGAATAACTTGATTCCATATGTTTCTCATTTATTTATACTTAACTCATCAAAATGTTCCCCCCACCTCCTTTGATGAGGTAGTTAATGGCTAAGATGTTTTGTAAGCCTTAGAGTTGGCCTCTTAAGACATTTTTCTCTTTTCTTTAGTCATATAAAGCCGTAACCTGTGAACACTGCCATCTGTTTCATTAACCCTTGGTGGGCTAAGAAACTTAAGTGTATCGCAAAGTTAACGCCCACTCAGAGCCTCTTTATATTTCCTTTCCTCCCTATGTCCCCTTCTTTCTCATGCTTGCAGATCACCCACGTGGGCAGACAGTAACTAGACGTTGATTTCTGGTCACCGCTCACCCACAGTGCAGACTTTCTTTAGTCTACTTTCAGCATGAAGCAGAGCAAGTTAATTATAACCCCCTTATCTGTTTCCCTGAAATTTAAAAAATGACCCCCACACAAGGATATGTTTATTGTTTTTAGAGAGAGAAAGGAGAGAGAGAGAGAGAGAAACGTCAATAGGTTGCCTCCCGTATGTGCCTCAACCAGGGATTAAACCCACAACCTAGACGTGTGTCCTGACCAGGGATTGAACCTGCAGCCTTTTGGTGTATGGGACAGTGTTCTAACCAACAGAGCCACCCTGCCAGGGCTCCCCTGAAGTTTTTAAAAATTGACTTGGGTCCATCTTGTGTTCCACCAAGTTTATCCTTGTTTGCTGATGCCTAATCTTGGGGACGGCTGTACTTCAGGACATAAACTGTTCTGTGAATTTTAATACAAGTCTGCAAAACCACAGCAGTTGTTTCTAGAGTCCTGATAGTCCTAGGGGGCTATCTGGCGAGGGTGGCCCTTGGTACATAGCTGTAAGGGCACTTGAAGGCCTCTATCTGGTTAAAACCCAGCAGATTCTGGTGTTGCTGGATGTTGCTCTGCATGTGAATGCAGAGATGAAGATACATGTGCGTAGTTCACAGGGAGGTCTGCTTTCTTGATAAGACCATTTATCCACTTTAATTTGGCACACTCGGAGAGTATCAGGCAACAAAAGTGAAAGGAAGGAAGGAAAAGGAACTAAGAGCCATTAAACACCCGAAGGGCACCTGATGTACCTTATTGCATTTAATCCCCACAGTAACCTACAAGGGAGAACCATTATTGGCCCTAGTTTTAGAAGAGAGAATTGAAACTAAGGAAGTTTTGGTAACCTGCTTAAGGTCACCCCACAAGTCACTGGTATCCTTTCCACTACCCAAAATTACCAGCCAGTTCACATGGATAACTGAGCCTATGGGAATAATTGGGTGTAGGTAGTTTTAGGACTTTTCCCAGGAAACAGCCAGAGCTACCCAGTTGTTCCACCAAGTCTCTTTCAGGTTAGCTGAATACATCTGGACCATGTCTGTGTGCTGCATGTCCCTTTGAGAAAATATGTTTTCCTTTGAGGGCTTTTTCTCATCCAGGGAAACCAGGAAAAGCCACTCAGGATGAGATCTGGTGAACAGGGAAGGCAGTACATGAGAGTCATGCTGTTTTTGGTCAAAAAAGGTCAACTGTTCAGAATGGTGCGGGCAGGCGCGCTCTGCATCACCCACCACGGAATCAGCAAATGTGTTGAAAGAATCTTGAAAAAAAAAGTTCACTGAAGCCGAACGCAGCCTCTCTCAACAACACCAACTGGTACACTGACACAGACGGGTTCCTACAACACTCATCCAGGGGGAGAAGCCTGTGCTACAAGGGGCCCATCCTCCAGAAGATAATTCCAATTTTGGGGGGTCTCCCCTTATATGTGGATCACACATTCCTGGAACATACACCAGTCAGGCAGGCAGTGTGGAGATCCTTACCCACTCAGAACTTTGGCCTCTCTCCGTTGACTGGAAACGTGGTCATGGAGAGTCCATTTTGGGGCCTGGTATGTTGGAGGAATGGAAGAGAAGCCCACAGGAGGTGTGTAGGAACAAAAAGTTTGGGGATTCCACTCCAAAGTTGAAGTGCAGCTGCAGCGGAGTGGACTGGCTTCTGTGGGGAAGGACTGACAGTGAGATGTGCCTGCAGGCGGTGCAAGCACGTTTACATCTGTGAGCTCACAGCCACTTCAGAGTAAGTGCGCACGGTTCAGCCAACCGCATGTCCCACGTCTCCCCAGGCTCCCCGGTGAGTTTGTCTTTTGGCATCAGCTTTCCAATAATGCACTCAGGTTTTCTGATCCAAAACGGATTCTCAAGGCAGCCAAACACTTATCAGGGAACTACTTCTGGGGACCAGATACCCACGGCTATGTGATAACCACCCTGCAGCACAACATTGGTCAGGGGGATTGGTGGAAGAAAAACACCGTTAGAAAATGCATTCATTGCGGTCATGTTTACACCGCTTTTATCAACTAGAAATATGTTTGCTTAAACAACATCTTTGCTTTATTTCAGTCATGACTCCCTCCCAGTAGCAGATAATGTGCTCGAGTTTCTCAAGTGTACGCACATGATCCAAGGGCAGCCGGCAGCCGTCTTCAGTCAGCATTTTCACAAAATGAGAATTCTCAGGAAAAGAGACACACTTAAACCATAGTGTTATACATTATCTGCTTTCTCAGGAACTGCAGTACCCCCTAATGCATGCACTAATTTATACATCTTTCCCCATTTTTAAAACCTAAATTTGATTTTTAGTTAAAGTATAAATACGTAGCTGGACTATCTCATGGCGCTTTTGTGCGAATATGAAATGGGCGTGTGCAAGTGCTATGTGAAACTGAAGCTCTGGGCCAACCAATACGCTGTTTTGTTGGAAATCAGGTCATACACTAAAACAAGAGAAGACAGCAGGCAGCTGGCTACAGTGTATTTTCTCTCACTGGTCTGCGCCCCCATTGGTTTGCCTCTGGGGAGACTCAGGGCTTCAAAGACCCACGTGGCCCACCCTGGCTCCTCCTCCAGCCCAGCCATGCTCGTTCCTTCCTCCCCAAAGGTGGGAATCCCACACCCCGAGCTCACATAGTGCCTCAGCGTGGTTGTGTGCATTTCCGATGGTGGTCGTCCTGACACCCCCAAACGGTCACAACCCTCATAGTGGCCTTGTGCCTGTGCCTCCAACCTCAGAGGGTACTCTCGGCTGGTGGGAGAGAGTGCAGTTTTGTCGCAATTTGCCTCACAGCATCAGGTCAAGAGTCCTAGAACTATAGGCTTCGTTGATGGGTGTTGCCTTAAATCATTATCATTCATCAGATTTTCTTGTTTTTGTTTCTTTAAATAAAGGTTTTCTTTAAGGTGAATCTTCATGGGCCCAAATTGCATAAATATCCAAAAGTGATTTTAAAATAACAGCAATTGCTTTCGGCCTACCAGAGGACAGTATCATCAAAATAATTGTCTCAGCCTGAATGAATCTATAAAGTTAACATAATTCTAATAACATATTAAGTGGGATTTGTTTTTTCAGAGACTAGTGAGATAATTCTAAAATTTAACTGGAAATAGCCAAGAAATTTTTGTAAAAAGAATAAAAAGTGGGGACTTGTTCTACCCAATAACAAAACTCCATAGAAAAAAATCCATAATAGTAGCTCATGTATGAGCTCCATAGAACAGGGTTTAGAAAGAGACACATGTATACATAATATAACCTGACTATTTTTAGGGCCCCATGTGGCCCAGTGTATGCACAGAATTACGTTCAAAGACGACAGAACTTGGACTACAAAGGCCTTGAACATGAAGATCTTTAGTTTTTCTTAAAGAAGTACATTCATGAACTTTACACAGCACACCCCTTAAAATGCATTCCAGAAATCCTCTGCGAGAAGCTTCCGCTCTCCCCAGAGCTGCAGATTCATGGCTGCCTCTAAACCCCATGCCCTCCCTCTGACCCATGGGGTTTCCCAGCTCTTGCCCCCCCCATCCTCTCCTTTCCTGTCACCCACACCTTCACGCAGCAGCATCCCAGTTGCCTTCTCTGTGATGACCACCTCCCCAGGGGACCGCGCTACACAAGGGTCATTGTTTTCCCAGTTTGTGTTTCTGGAGGGTAGGAGATTTTCAGAATTCTGGTGACCAGAGTTCCCCAGCAGACTCCGAGAATTCTGATGCTCAGAAATTCCCAGCCTTAGCGCTTTAGGAACTTACAGTATCTTAGAGCTGGCGACGTAAGTCATTGGACGAGTCTTCATGTGGCTTTGGGATTGTTCCCTATGCATTTAGAAAAAACAAAGTGATATTTACATTTTACAAAATAAACACTTTGTACTATGTGTGCCAATGGATTAGCATACCTATTACTATATTTGGAACATATGTATGCTTTTATATACATAGGAACAAGTAGGAATTTTATCTCTCCATTTTGGATTGAAAGCTGGGAGGGAAGACTTCTACTTTATGTATCTCTGAATTGTTCTATATTTCTTTAATAATAAAATTATGTTACTTTGGTAATAGAACAAAGTAGCAGTTAAAATATTTGACTGTGTTTTGTTTTCACTTATATTCAGTCAACATTCACTATTTTAGGGTATGGTTATCAGTTCGGACAGAGGCATAAAGCTATGTAACCACTAACACAATCCAGGTACAAAACAGTCTCATCACTTCACCCCCTGCTGACCCAATTCCTTTCTAGGCAAAATTTTCCCTTATCCTTAACCTCTGGCAACCACTGATGTCTTCTCCACCTTAATTTTGCCTTTTCCAGAATATCATGTATGTGGAATTGTACCGCCTTTCAAGTCCGGCTTCTTTCACGCTGTGCAGTGTGTTAGATTCATCTGTGCTGTTGCAAGGATCAGAGATGTGTTCCCATTTTATTCCTGAATAGTGGGCCATTGCACGTGTGTGCCACAGTTATTTACCCATCCCCTGCTGAAGGATGTCTGGAGTGTTTCCGATGTCTGTTAGTTACTAATAACACCACTGTAAACATCTGCATATAGGTTGTTGCGTTTCCTTTTGACTTGGATTAATGCCTTGGAGAGGGCATTGCTGGGATTTCCCCCCTTGCTCACTCTGCTTTTTGCTCTTCTTTGAACCCAAGCTCACTCCCACTGCAGGGCTTTGCGCGAGTCGCTTCTGTGCCTGGAATATCCTTCCCTGTGTTTCCTCGAGGCTCTCCTCTCCACTGAGTCACTTGTCACCTGCTGAAATATCACCTTTCCACAGAGGCCTTTCCTTGATTCCTCTGTCTGAATTACTGTCCCCATCTTCATAGTCTGCTACATTTTTTAAAAGATTTTATTTATTTATTTTTAGAGAGGGGAAGGGCGGGGGAAAGAGAGGGAGAGAAACATCAATGTGTGGTTGTCTCTTGCCCCCTACTGGGGACCTGGCCAGCAATTCATGCATGTGCCCTGACTGGGAATCGAACCAAGTGACCCTTTGGTTTTCAGGCAGGCACTGAGTCACACCAGCCAGGACACAGTCTGCTACATTTTTTCTCCATAGAGTTTATCACTCCCTGGCACTGTATATTTATTTCTTTACCCTCTACCTCCCTGACTGAAATGTAAGTTCCGTGACGGTGGGACTTTGTAGTCATCACTGCTGTATCCCCAACCTTTACAACAGAGTATAGACAACAGTAGATGCTCAATAAACGTTTATGGCAAGATCGAATACAGGATTATGTTAAGACCCACAGATTCCTTTCACCCTGTTTCACCCCTACTGCTTCTCTAGAGCTAATGACTGTAAATTGTGTGGTGACTAACTTCCTGGACTTTTAAAAATGCATTTGTAAAGGCAGACAGAATTTTTTATGATAATGCAAATTGTTCTGTTTTTACATTTTCTCTCAATAATATATTTTAGACATTTTATAATGTTAGTTTACATGTAGTTTATCTGTCAGTGTGTATAAGTATACAGAGTTCTTCTTAATAGTTACATTGTAGAACATGCTATAGATGGACCACGATTTAACCATTTTCCTGTTGATAGATAATATGGGTGATTTTCCTCTTTTCACTATTATCAACAAGGCTGCAGTGAATATATTTGTACATAAAACTTTTTGCCCATAGCGAATAGGTCTCAAATTCTGGAATCACCTGGTCAATAATTTGATAGATACTGCTTAGTTGATCCTTCTGAAAGAATATACTGTTTTTGCACACTCATCAACATGTGAGTGCTTATTTCCTCATATCCTTGCCAACACTAAATATTACCACACTTCCAAAATATTTTTCAATGTTAGGCAAAAAAATTTTTTTAACTTTCCTATAAAAGAGAAAGTTGAAACTCAGGTGATTAAAAGCCTTATTCAAAAGTAGGCAACTAGCTACTTCCTGTACTGATAAGCTCTTAGGTTTCCAGATTTAGTTAGACTGCTTAGTAAAGAAACTTTTGCCCTGGCTGAGTTGTTCAGTTGGTTAGAGCATCATTCCATACACCAAAATGTTGTAAGTTCAATCCCCAGTCAGGGTGCATACCTAGGCTGTGGGTTCGATCCCTGGTTGCAGCGTGTATGGGAGACAACTGACCGATGTTTCTCCCTCACATCAATGTTTCTCTCTCTCCTTCTTCTTCTCTCTAAAATCAATAAACATATCCTTGCACACGGATTAAAAAAGAAAGACAGTTTCTTTGGAAGAAATGGCAGAACTAAAGGAGTAAACTAATAATTTGAGATAAGAAACACCTGCCTGTGTCAGAAAATTTCAGAATCTTCTTTCAAGTCGTAGCATTTCATAACATACAATGGCAGATCCCAAACCACTGTCCGGTGTCTTCATTTTTTTGCTGTAAAATATCATTTCCAGATGCTTTTTTTTTCTTTCTTAAAAAGAACCTACAACACAAAACCTCAAGTGTTAGCATTGGCTGGAGATTTACTGGAAGTAGTAGCCCTTGGTGATTTATTATTTAACAATGTTGTGGTTTTGACTGAGCTGTGCTAGAAGTATAGTCAAAGAACAAGAGAAGTCTTCTGTTTTGATAGCTATGACTGGGTCCAAAACAGAAGCATAAAAATGAATAAGAAGAGAAACGCCAACCCAGAGAAGAGAGAGAACACGAGTAGCACCTCATGATTCGTGCTGTGCATTGCTTTGACCCAGAGCCAGGGTGAGTGTGTCTGGCTCAGGTCCTTGCCTTGTCCTCCTGGTGAGTGGTCAGGGCTGGACTGAGTCCCAGAGGGCAGCCCCTGAGTCCCTTTGATTGTCATTAGGTAGCAAGATGGGCTTGGGATGAGAGAAACACTTTTGTGGCATCAACAAGTTAGAGTTTGGAGGATTCTTTGACATGATCTACTTTTACCTACTATATGAATGAGAAAACTGAGGCCCAGGGAGATAACACGGTTTACACAGGTAATGGTCAGGACACTTGAAACCTGATACTGTTGAATCACGAAAAGGAAGAGTTTAGTTGAACTTCAGAGACGTACATATTCTTGGACAGAAAAGTACTCTTGCCTTGATAGTCCTCAAGCAGGAATGTCACTTAACTAGCCTGTCTGCCACCCTGCTGTCCTCGCCCTGCATGGCAGACAGCATTAATCAGCCTCGGTTCTCTTTCCTTGGCCAAGCTCTGGCCCAGCCTGAGAATTCTTCACACAGCTCTGTAGGCAGCTAGTCATGATGAGTCTGAGTTCTCATGTGAATTAAAATCGTTTCGCACCGCCCCCCACAAGCAACCCAAGTGACTCAGGATGGTGATAAGAGCATGGGACTTCAAGCCAGGAAAACTTGGTTTGACTCCTGAATCTGCTTGTTTTGAACTCTGTGGTCTTGGGCAAGTCCCTCAGCCTTCATGGGACTGTCTCCTTGTCTCGGAGATGAGGGAGTTGAATTAAAGAGCTTTTCAGCATCCTTCCAGATGTGAGAAATGTAATGATTCAAGGTACATAGACTTCTCAGGAGGCATTCATAGTTACAACCATGTATTTTTATAAAGACCACAGGTGGGTCTGAGGCAATTTGTGTATTACCAATCTATTTTAGCTCTCCTACCCATATGTTTCTAGTGTTTTCTGACCACTTCTCATCTGTTCAGTCCCATTGACCCATATCTCTGAAACCACAATTTAGGGATTCAGAAGAGAGAGGGTGGGGAGAAGAGTCACTTAGAACTGTAGGGAGAAATGCAAATTAAAACCACAATGAGATACCACTTTACACCAGTCAGAATGGCTATCATAAATAAACAAACAAGTGCTGGAGAGGTTGTGGGGAAAAGGGGACCCTAGTTCACTGTTGGTGGGATTGCAGACTGGTACAACCACTATGGAAAACAGTATGGAACTTTCTAAGAAAACTAAAAATGAAAGTGCCTTTTGACCCAGCAATTCCACTATTAGGAGTATATCCTAAGAACCCTGAAGCACCAATCCAAAAGAACTTATGCACCCCAATGTTCATAGCAGCACAATTCATGATAGCCAAGAGTTGGAAGCAACCTAGATGCCCATCGGTAAATGACTGGATCAAAAAGCTATGGTACATTTACACAATGGAATTCTATGCTGCAGAAAGGAAGAAGGAGCTCCTACCTTTTGCAACATCATGGATGGAACTAGAGAGCATTATGTTGAGCGAAATAAGCCAGGCGGTGAAAGACAAATACCATATGATCTCACCTTTAACAGGAATCTAAACAACAAAACAAACAAGCAAGCAAAATATGACCAATGACACTCAAGTACGGAACAGGCTGACAGGGTCCAGAGGGGAGAGGGGAGAGAATCATGGGGGAAAATGGGAGGGACTCACATGAATAAGTATAAAGGACATATGGGCAATAATTAAGTCGGGGGGCAGAAACGGGAGGGAGGTGGGGAGCACTATGGGGGCCAGGGCTGGGAATATAAAACAGAAAACTGTACTTGAATAAGAATTAAATTAAAAATTTTTTTTTAAAAGAAAAAAAAGAACTGTAGGAACCTCTTCTCAGAGATGGGAGACTTGAATGTTCTCACACACTAGGCTGTGCAAATCTGCGTGTAAGTCAAGACACATCCATTACAGATCTTGACTTGCTTCCTCTTCCCCTACCACCTTACAATCTGGAGGCCCTGCCAGTCAGTCTCAGCATGTGGTCCTCCAAGGGCCCCTGGCTTCCTTCCACCCCTGCTCCTTGGGTGACTTGCCTCCTTGTTTGTCTTCCAGGCCCCGCTTCCCTTCGGGCATATCCTGTCCTCTCAGTGATCACCCGGCAGCCCACAGTCATCTCTCCCCTGGTCTCCACCACCCCGGGAATCGCCCAGGCACTGTCCCGCCACCCCGCTGCAGAGGCTGCCTCTGCAGAGGCCCCGGGCTGCGAGGCCCCAGGCAGCAGCGAGTCAGAGACGGAGCAGCTCACTCATCGGCAGAAGAAACCGCGCCGGAGTCGGACCATCTTCACCGAGCTGCAGCTCATGGGCCTGGAGAAGAAGTTCCAGAAGCAGAAGTACTTGTCCACCCCAGACAGGTGAGGACACAGGGAGGGAGCTGTCTGCAGTTAAGACCCTTGAGAAGGGGAGGCTCCTTTTGCTGTCACAGTGGGACACCTAGGCACAAGGACTGTTAGGGAGATGTAGGACACTGTCAGGATTCCAGTCCATGGCTCACCTCACCTCAGCCTTGGTTCAACAGCATCCAGCCCCCATGAATTCGTCACACTGGGCCCCGGAGGAACCTGCCTGTCGCTGAATTGGTATTGCTCACCGTCTCTCCATATTTTCACTTAACCACTCCTGTATAACAAGCAAGGTACAAGTTAGTAGATGGTTGCCCGGGCTCTCAGCTGGGAGCAGGGTTGGTTTATAAAGTCGCTCACACTTAGGGGCAGATGCAGTGGGACTAAGTCTGGAACTGGGACCCGGGGTCTCAGTCTTCCCCTCACTCTCCCGTTCCTTCCTGGTCCAGTCTGCCGCTTGGCTCCTGGTAGAGAGGCAGGGTTAATGGGGTTGGGGAGCTGTCAGACGTCTGGGTGAATTTGATGACTAGCAAGCCAGAATCACTTGGCTGAGGCCAGGGAGGACCTGGGTGACACTCCCTTCTCTAAACCCTGTTGAGATCCAGATGAGAGTGGCTGGGACTCCTGAGTTACTCACAGGCTTTAACACCTCACCCTCTTTCTTTAATTTAGTCTCTTAACTGAAACGTGTCCATGAATTCTTGTCTTATCAGGTCCCCCAGACTCTCTCTGGCCCTCACTGTGATCCTATTTTTTATTGGGAGTGTTTTCTAGGAGAAAGGGAAGGAAATGCAAATGCATCTCTTAAGCCATTTAGTAGCTGTGTGATAAAAATTCAAGTGAGGTTTACAAATCACGGACTAAAAGAGAATTTGTTAATTGACTCAATTAGTTGAGGGGGCGCCATCAGCTATTTGCTGAGGGTCTTCTGTACCAGGCACTGTGGGAGGGGTTACAGGTCCAGAAAGTATTAGACAGGAGTCCTGCTCCTTAGAAGGTCTCTGGGAAGGGAGTGACTGCCACGCTACAACCCAGGGGGCTGGGGGCTGGTGCCGGTCTGGGACCACAGGGATAGTCCCAGACTGGCACTAAATAGGACCACAGGGATGTTGCTGAGTGTCACCGGGTTAGGGAGGGCTTCTAAGAGCAGGTACCATTTAGGAAGAGGCTTGATTGCAGGAGGGAGAGCCACAGAGGGGATGTCACACCAAAGGCACAGAAACATGACACTGGGCATGTTGAGGGAACTGCAAGGGGTCGGGACACCTCCAGCTAAAGGTGTCACTGGGGGCGTGATGGGAGATGCGGCTGCAGAAGTGAGAAGAACTCATTTGCCTAGCCAAAAGATGTGCACTTTGTTGTTTGGGCCACCCATCAGCAGCCATTAAGAGCTGAAAGTGAGATGGTTGGACTTTAGAATCCTCACGTGGGTGGCACCATAAATGATTGATTAGAGAGGGATGACATAGAGCAGGGATACCAGGGAGTCTAGGGAAAGTCACAGGAGGTCCAAATGAAGGTGGTCACAGTGGGAATAGAGAGGGGAGTGAACAGGTTAGAGAACAAATTTGGGATGGAATGGACAGAATTGGCATTGCCACAAGGAAGGGAAACGAGAGTTGAGCATTCTGTGGTTCCTGGGTTGTGCCACCAGGCATGCAGGGACACCAGAATTGGGGATTAAGAGATGCGATCTCTAGGTATTAAATGCCTATTTTGATGGCCCAGCATACAATGAAGAGCCTCACATACTGGGGCAACCAGGTGGAGTGGGCACCATATTTTATGAATCACGTGGTGCTATATTCAAAGACCTCCAATGTGTATGGGTACAATTTTAGGCTTACTTTCCAGAGGTCAAGCATTTTTTTTAAACCGGAGTGTTAGTTCCCAGTAAGCCTCCTGGGGCTTCCTGCTACCTGCCCAGGCACCTCTCAGGTGACCTACACAGGGCTGATTCACTTGCCTGGGGAGGAGGACACCATCTGGCTGGCACTGAAGCTGCCGCCTTAACCTGCCCTCTCAGATGTTCCTCACCTCTGTACGTGACGGTGACCAGGGCCAGGAGCACGCCCTCCTCCCACAGCCCTCTCCCTCTTCCTCATTATTTGTTTCTCCAGTTTCCTAGGTGACTCCATTTAAACGAATATGCAGGGAAGTGAGAATTTGTAACGGTGGCAGGTAATGAGAGAAAGCTGATGACAGTGAAGTGTGTTTCTGCAGCCAGAGTGAGTCAAGGGCGCATTTTTCCCAAGTGAGCTAACGCCATTTGCTAACGCAGTGGCAGAGCTGTGAACTGAACCTTCCACTGAAGAATGTACCTGGTGGCCTCTGGTGAACCGGCCCCGAGGCCCGGTGAGAGCCCACCTGTGTCTAGGGAGGCCTGGGAGACCAGAGTCTGTGGGGTTGAGCCCTGGGCTCTTGGTTCTTAGTGAATGACTTGCTTCCTCCGTGGGGAGAGCTGAGTGCTCTTGGCACTGGGAGTTTATTAGCTTCAGTCTGTTAATCACCTTCAATAAAACTGTCAGCTTGCAGTAGCCCTTTTACTGGGACAACCAGATACATGTGAGTGCAGCTCTAAGACAGGGTCTGAAGGCCTCTGAAGAAAGACTGTTTATATACTACTAGAGACTTAAACAGTGCACTCCGGTCAGAGCACAGGGGAGCAGCGGCATTGGGAGTGCCAAGAGTTAGCACCTGGAACCTTCGTTGCCTGTACCCACCCCTCTTCCTGATGGGAGGATGTTGCTCATCACCCCTGAGGTGAGAAAGTTGGAGCTGAGAACCCACCTGAGAGTCCCCATGGCTCTGCCTGGTGGCTGTGGGGGCCTGTGTGAGAAAATAGACCTCGATCCACAAATCACAATCCCCCAAAACCCAGAGATCTTCAAAAATGGTGGAACTGCTTAAGCTGTATCAAGGGTGCTCGGCCCCAGTGGCTGTTTTAGAAGTCCACACTGCCTCAGTGACCAGGACTGGAACCACGTGGGGAGAGCTGATGTTGGTTCTGAAGATGGCCCTTGTGGTTGTTTCCCAGGTAGATCTGTGGTTCTTAGCAACCTAAATCAACAGCTACATTATTGAGGACCAAGGTTGAAAGCCGGGTTCCCTTTCTCATTTCACCTGCTTCTCTCAGCTTGTTTGCACTCCTTGTGACAAGCACCCTTGCACGTTCTTTATGAAAGCCCAAGCAAGAGCTTCCCTTTGACAGATCTAACTTATACCAAAAAATGGTGGGTGGAGGTGAGGCCCCACCCAGGAGGAGGCGTACAAGTCTGACATGAGTTGATTTGAATCCAGGCTCCACCTTTTCCTCTAGGATCAGCTAGCAGAGCTCAGCACATTATTTTTCAGTACAGGGCCAGAGAGGAACACTAATTCGAAGGAACATAAGCACTGCTATGTGTGTTGCAGTGTAATTTACAATACCCAAGATTTGGAAGCAGGCCAAGTGTTCCATCAGTAGCAGATGAGTGGATAAAACAATTATGGGACATTTATGCATTGGAATTCTACTCAGCTGTGAAAAAGAAGAAAATTTTACCCTTTGCGTTGGCATGGATGGTCCTGGAGAACATTATGCTGAGTGAAATAAGCCAGTCAGAGAAAGACAAATACCATATGGTTTCACTCAAATGTGGAATCTAATGAACACACTGGACTGACAAGCAAAATACAGACAGACTCACAGCTAGAGAGCAGACTGATGGCTCTTGCGGAGAGATTGAGGGGATGGGGGTTTGGAGCAAAAAAAGAGAAAGAACTCATGGACACGGACAACAATGTGGTGATTGTGGGGGAGAGGGAGGGAGAGGGAAGAGGGGATAATGGGGATAAACGGTAATAAAAAACAATAAAAATAAACTATTTTTTAAAAAAGTAAATATTTTAGGCTTTATGGGCAATACAATCTCTGCTAAAATTACTCAACGCAGAGGCTGTAGCATGAAAGCAGCCATAGACAATGTGTGAACAGATGAAATTTATTGGGACAAATGCGTCCCAATAAAACTATGTGTCCCAATAAAACTTTATTTACAAAAACAAGCAGCTGACAGGATTTGGCCATGGTGTCCAAGAGATTCTAATCTCTTTGAGCCTCAGATCTGTCATATGTAAAATGGGAATAATTATACCTATTTCACAGAATTGTGAAAGGAATAAGTAAGATGAAACATCGCCAAGGGCTTAGCACAGAGCCCAGGACACCGCAGTACTTGGGAAGTGTTTGCTGTGTGGTTGGCATTTACCCCAACTGCTCCCTTCTCAGGAAAGGCCTTGACGTTCAAGACCTTTCAGAAGGCTGCAGAGAAGTGCAGAACTGTTAGCAGTAGGCTGGGGAGGAGGAGGAGCTGCGGACGTACTGTTTCTTTTGGAATCTGGCATTATGACAATTCAGGGAGAGTGCTGTGACTCAATCCATCAGAAAGCATTTCTGAGCCCTCGTTCTGGGGTTAGAATGTGACAGGCATTTTGTGGTTACAAAAGAAGCAGAAGATGTACTCTGCTCTTGCAGGTGAGTTAGGGAGGCAGAAATAACTGATGTAAAGCAATTAGAGGCCAGCTGAGAACTGAGAGCCACCTGGGTGGTGGTGGACCCATGGGTGGGAATAGAGGCAACAACCTGTGTGAGCTGGGGGTGTCCAGGAGGCTCCTTTGCAGGAGGTGGGACTTGAGCTGGTTCTGGAGTGAGGAAAATACAGATTTCCGTTTCCTCGCCAGTATAGGTTCTGAGTCAGAATCTTCAGTTTGTGTACAATCAGAGTAAAGACTGTCAGGTTAGGAAGGACTTTGCAGTGAAGGCTCCGAAAGTATTTTCAGATCCAACGCAGACAGTCCTTGGTGGTGGGCATTCATTTCTAGCTTCCCAGAGTTCCATCCACAGGGCTTTTGGAAAGAAGGCAAAGCTCTTTGAGGAAGAATTGGTTTAATGGGGCAAGTTCGAATTTCGATAGCAGTGCCTGGAACCAGTGAACAGGACCCCATCTCTACTGCCCTTTCTCTTCTGCCTCATCTTTCTTTTGCGTCTTATGCCTTTTAGGTTGGACTTGGCCCAGTCTCTGGGACTCACTCAACTGCAGGTGAAGACTTGGTACCAGAATCGCAGGATGAAGTGGAAGAAAATGGTAAGGAAGAAGAGAGTGAGTCTAACCACGTGCCTACTGTTGTGGGACAAATTCTTCCTGCAGGGCTGGGAGGCAGGCGCGGAGGACCGTTTGGTGGTTTGGGCCCCAGAAATCGGAAGGCCTTTTATGGTGCCGGCTGGGAGGGGGCGCCCTGTGAACAGAAGGATAAGCCTTCTGGATTTCCTGACCAGAAGGATATTCTTTTCCACCGTTTCCTTATAAATAACAGAAAATGAAAACCCACGAGCTGCTCAGTTGCTGGATTTAACCCCACCTGCTAGCCTTTGCAAAGACCTTCCTTCCCCCTCCCACTTGTAGCTAAGAATAGAAGCCAGTAGTCTTTGTTTATGATGACATTTGGGATGCATCTGTTCTCCTAGCTGGGTGTCCCCTAATGCAGGGATTCTCAGGCTTCAGTGGGCATCAGGCTAACCTGGGTGGCAGGTAAAGATGCGGTGCTCCGGGCTCCCCCCAGCATTCTGATTCCGTGCCCCAGGACAGTGATGGGAACAGGCATGCTGGCAAGCGCTCAGCTTCCTCTGATACGCGTGGTAGAATGACTATGGTTTCCCAAATATGGATCTAGTGCCTAGCTCGTGAATCGTTCCATCTTTGTTTTTTAACTGAACTTGTTAGAATAAATATGACTTTAAAAAAAGGATAAATGTCTACATTTTGAGGAACCAAGTTTCAGAGTAGTTTCCCCCCGACTTCTTTTTAGAGGCACGTTAAATTAAAATTTTCCAAAGTAGCTCAGTGTTTCATTTCCAGTTTTGTAATCCGTTAGGAACAAGGTCAAAGCCCAGAGAAAAGAGGCAGGGAGGATGAGGGCAGGAAGGACCTCTGCTCTATTCCTTAGGGCCCAGGGCCCAGGGCCTCTGACCTGAGCCTCTCTCATATCCTTGCCAAATCGGACTGAGCCCCTCTCCTCTCACTCGGGCCAGGTGGCCCAGGCGGCCCAGGCGTGCCTGCAGCATGTCCTAATTTGCTAATCCATCTGATCACAAGCCATCTTTTCTAAGGACGGACTGGAATATGAAGTTTTTCACCTTTACTGAAAAACGTAAGTTCCCCCCAACCTAGTTCTCCCCCGCCAAATTTAGTAGATATTTTAAGTAGGTAATAAGTATAAGACATTTTCTCAGTTTTGTGTTTTTGTCTAATAATATTTTTCTTAAAATTTTAGTTCTTGCAATGCCTGCTATTGAGGAAAAAAAATAAATTACTAATGAATATTAATGGAAAAAGTAGAAAAAAGCCAACAAGACAGCATTTATTATATATCCTGAAAGGAATTTTGGGGCAAATCTCATCATTTCCTCTGGGGGGTCCTGACCTTGAAGAGGGAACAGTTTTCAGCTGCTGGCGGCTGGGCTCATGGAATGCTCTCGAAGTGGGGTGGAGAGGCTGGCTGCATGTACAAACCTATACTGCATGAATCAACAAATAGGCAATTAGCATCTCTCGTGAACCATGCCTTGTCCTAGGTGCTATAGGAAGTAATGAAATAAAATAAAACCCTTCATAAGATTTATGATCTAGTTGAAGAATCAAGGTCCAGCAAGCAACTCCGGAGTGACATAATTAAGTCCCAGTCGTTTCCTTAAAGATTTAGTGCCCCATCGGTGTTCAGAAGGGAGGTGTTGGGGGCGGCTGCAGGGAGCCGTTGAAATTGAAGGATGGATGGGATTCTGTCAATATGCAGTTACTCACACAGGTAACATGCTCTGAAGATGCATGGCTGAGACCTTCTGGGGGATTGATCTCTGGAAGGATCAGATTTGGGAATTTGAAACACTGGGCCAAGTTCCCATGCTTGCCCCTCCCTGGCTGATTTTGGGCAAGTCCCTTCACTGCTTTCGGTGCAAGTTCCACCTCCCACCTCCTTCCTTGTCGATCATCGTCATCCAAATCAATATCTCCTGAGTGTCAGAAGCATTGTTTAACTTGGTTATCAGCAATCTCTCCATTAGTCAGATGATTAATGAACTGACAGCCCGCCATTGCTGCCAGCACCACCCAGTGCCCGTGGGACAACGCGTGTGCCTTGGCCTGTGATGTCACTTGTTTTTCACCAGCCACTGTGCTGCCGGCACAGTTGTGGGCCGGTTAGTGATGGTTATCACTGTCGTATAGAACAAGATGGAAGGGACATAGCTGACTTAACCTCAGAGAGCACTCCACAGGCCAACCAAATTCAGGTCACTTGAGGAAATGAGACCACCAGGGTTTCAGTTAACTTCAGCGGTCACTCATTTAGTGAGCCCTAGCAATAGACATGCCAAGACAAGATGCGACCCCATCCATCAACAAATAAAATTAGAAAAGGTACTCAGTCAAGGGGAGGGGCAGATCTGTAAACTAGGAATTATACAGAGTGACCTGGGCCATGACAGAAGGGCTCACAGGGTTCAGAAGCAGCATGGAGACAGGAGGGCTTCACGGAAGAGGTGCCATCTAAATTGGTCCTAGTGGGCAAATGGAAATGCGCCAAGTGAAGGTGGGAAGAGTGTCATAGGCAGAAGAAAGGGACAGAGGTATCTGGGGACTTGATGTACTTTGACTTGCAGGATGTTGTTCAGTTGTGGGTCTGAGTTCTGACTCCCACAGAGCAGCAAGGCATTGTGGGGAATCCTGATTGCTTCATGTATTTTCCTGGTGAAACTCTTTCAAGGCTATCTCTTCAGGTACTGGGAAGGAAAATAAAAAGATAATTGGGTAATAAAGATGTCTCAAGGCTAGTAACCTAATTGGAACTGGAAAAAGATTAGCGCTTGATTCTCAGAGTTATTCACGCGGCTGCCAAGGACAGTGCTGCCAAACCAAGATAGCATCTCTGACTAGTTTGTACCGGTCAGCGTTTGTAACCTATAGCGGGTTGGGTAAATTTCAGCTTGCACATGAGATGGGACACTATATTCCCTTTCTGTTTGGCTTTAGTTCCAGTAGGACTCACAGTGTTTTGCAATAGATGGAAAGAGCCTCATTATCAGAGATCTGTTTCAGCTGTGAAATACAGTACACATGGAATCCTGCCCTGTGAGGGGACCCAGAGGGGCACAACCTTCCTCTGCCCATTGCAGAGTTGGGTGGGTCCCGCACCATGTGCCTACATCTCCTTCTGCACTGAAAGTCTCCAGATAACAAAGGATTCGGTGAAATTGCTACCAGCTGCTATCTATGTAATCTTGGGCAGGTTACTTAACCTTTGTGTACCTGTTTCCTCATCAGTAAATGCCTAGTATGCACCTTATAAAGTGGTAGTATTAACTGAGCCAATCCCAATAAAACTTAGAATAGAGCCTGCCACATAGTATACAACCAAGAAATATTAGCTGGAACTCTTCTTCTCACTATTATTATTTAAAAAATTATTTAGCTAGAAATTCACAAAATTCATGTCTCCAGAGGATCCAGGCTTTTGGAGCCCGAAGAGATAAGCCAGGTTCCTGGGATTCTGATTAAGAGCGGACCTGGGTGTTTGTCCTCTCTCATTGCCTCCACGCCAGCGTCGCCCCTGTCATGCCTGTCATTGTGGGGTAGTGGAACATCCCATCTGCAAGTGGAGAAAGCCTGCTAAACAGTGTTCTGGGGAGAGACCCATGCCAGAGAATCCACACTTGCTTCTCAGCTCCGTGGAAACAGCCATCACCTACAGGGCTGTCACCTTTCCGTGGAGTTGTGGATAAAATGGAGAAAAGGGAGCAGGAGCACTTTGGGTAATTAATCTGTGGCCTGGGGTCTGCTGGGAGATGGGGTGATTAAATATCGGAAAGTCAGATATAACAGCAGCACAGTTTATGCATCCCTCGTACGTTGCGCACAGTTAAATGCTGGTAAGAGTGTTAGATTCCAGGGCTCAGGGGTTTTGTGTTTAAATCTTGGGCCTGCCCTCTGCTTGCTCTCTGACCAGATGAACCACTTCTGCCCGCTCTGCTCACGTTCCTGTCTGAATAATGGGAGAGGTACAAGGCCCCTCGCTGCATTGACATTTTGGGCTCCCTAGTCAAACCGTCTCGCCCCCAGCTAAGCACCTTGGAAAAGGAGCAAAGGCTTTGTCCTGGCATCCTTAGCAGTAGGTCACTGGGACACCTAGTTTTAAAGCTCAGACAAGGGCTGTCAGCAGACATGGCTAATAGAAGTAGATGCTGTGCTGAGTAATTTTCCAAGAGACATGTGACCTTGTATGCAATGGGTTGTCTGGCCTCTCACAACCAAGAAGAATAATTTGGCCCTAGGACTAATAGGGGAGTAGGGGGTCCTGGGAGAAGGGTCATGGGGTGCATGAGAATGTGCACCTTCTGGTGCGGGGCAGTGGTGAGTTCGTTGCATCTGTCAGGTGTGCGAGAAAGCAGCCAAGAGTGTAGTTATCTCCTAAAGATTGCTTGCACTGGAATGTTTTATTCCATTTAGAAAATGGTGTGATTGTTTTGAAATGTGTGTGTGTGTGTGTGAGTGCGTGCTGGAGGGAAACAGCCAGGTGGGGCTGATCCAAGCTGTGTGGGTGGTGTTCTCTAATTGCTGGGCTGGACTTTCTTTTGCCAATTAGGTAGCTTCCTGAGGCCTGCCCTTTTATAACATGATTACTACGTGGGGCAACTTAATTTTGTATAACCTCTTTCATACCCAGTGGATCTGCTTTCAACATGCCAATTCCATCTTGGCACATTCAGGTGCTTTCAACAGGCTGCACTGAAATCAAAATCAGATACTGACTTAGGTGAGAGAAAAAATACAGGGATGTTTTCTCCCCAAAGGTGGATTCTGTCAGCATCTATACCTTGTTAGAGGTCCCCTTCAGATCTGTGTGTTTGGGTGGGAAGTGCAGTGGTTGAACAGGTTCCCAGCTAAAAGGAGGTGTTTATTGAGAACTCACGGTTTTCCTCATACTGTACACAGAAGTCAGCTCAAGATGAATCATAGACCTAAATGTGTAAGCTAAAACTATAAAATTCTTAGAAGAAAATATGAGTAAATGTTCATGACCTTGGGTTAGGCAAAACCTTTTTAGATATAGCACCAAAGGCTCATATAACAAAAGAAAAAATAAATCAGGCATTAGCAAGATTAAAAACTTCTATGCTGCAAAGGACATCAGCAAAGTGAAAAGATAACACACAGCATGGGAGAACATATTTGCAAATTTTGTATCTGGTAAGAGACTTGTGTCCAGAATACATAAAGAACTTACAACTCAATAATAAAAAGAGAATCGAATTTGAAAATGGGCGAAGGATTTGAATACACGTAGACGTATCTCCAAAGAAGATACACAACTGGCAGGTGAAACGGTGCTCAACTTCATTAGTCATCAGGGAAATGCAAACCAGAGACACAGTGATGCCATGTCACACCCCCTGGGGTGGCTGTAACCAGAAAAACCTAAGTGCTGGTGAGAATGTGGAGAACTGGAATCCTCATATACTGCTGACTGGATTGTACCATGATATAGCTCCTTTGAAAAATAGTGTGGCAGTTTCTCAAGATATTAAACATAGACTTATCATGAGAACCAGTCATTTCACTTCAGGGCATACACCCCAAAGAAGTGCAAGAGGGCCCTGATTGGTGTGGCTCAGTTGCTTGGGCGCTGTCCCACCAAGTGAAGTGTCACGGGCACAGGACACTTGGTGGGGCTGTGGGTTCAGTCCCTGGAGGGGGCTCATTCAAGAGGGGAATGAGCAGATATTTGGGACTTGAACAGATATTTATTTGCACACTCATGTTCACAGCAGCATTATTCATAGTAGCCAAACGTGGAAGCAACCCAAGTGCCCATCAAGTGGCCGTTAACTGATGAATGGGTAAGCAGAATGTGGTATGTCCATACAATGGATATTATTTGGCCATAAAAAGGAAGGAAATACTGATACATGCTGTAACATGGATGAACCTTGAAAACATCATGAAGTGAAAGAAGCCAGCCACAAAGGATGACATGTTACATGATTCCATTCCTATGAAATGTCCAGAATAGGCAAATCTGTAGAGACAGAAAGCAGATAAGTGGTTGCCTGGGGTTGAGGGGCAGGGTTGGAGAACAATGGGGAGCGGCTGCTTGTGGACATGGGATTTCTTTTGCAGGGTGATGTTCTAAAATTGGATTCTGGTGATACTTGCACAATTCTGTGACTATACAATCACTAAATTGTACACAATAAGTGAATGAAATGTATGGTATATGAATTCTGTCTCAGAAAAGCCTTTTTTTTTTAAAGGACTATTGTTTATCAAGTCACTGCATTCACTCTTACAGTTCAGCCCCTGGGAGAGCTCTGCTGCTGCTTCAGGAATACACAGTCAGCAAATCTTTAGTGGCTGCAAATCTTTAGTGGTTGCAAATCATAGAGAGTTAGCTGGAAGTTCCATGCTTGGAGAGCAAGAAGCAAGGGATGGATGCAGGGTTTACCTTGAAGGAGCTTTGTCCGGATGGGAAAGATGAGAGTAAGCTAGGTGTGTAAGTAGCAAAAATATATCCCACAATGGCTGCCCAGAGAATCAGCAACTACGCCATGCCAGCATTCAGAGTCAGTGGAGGAAGAAACGTCTGCTATGTCCCAGAGTATTGGGTTGGACAAAAAGTTCGTGGTTTTTTTTTTTTTTTTTTATACGACAGCTCTAGTAGTGTTTAGTTGTCTTTAACTTCATTCAAAACAATTGTGTTAAATTGTATTGTAACAGCTGCCATGTCAGCCTGCATTTTTTTAAAAAACTTAGCAAAATCGGTGAATTTTTGTTCTGCCATTGTAATATTGAAGACGGAAGGAGATAGGTGACATTTTCAGTGTAAATTATGCTTTATTCTTTCAAGAAAGGTAAAAATGCAACTGACATTCAAATTTGTATAGTGTATAAAGAAGGTGCTGTGACTGACTGAATGTGTCAGAAGTGGTTTGTGAGGTTCCTTGGTACTATGGACATTTTGGCCAAATAATTCTTTGCTGTGGGGCGTCTTATGCATTGGAAGGTGTTTAGCAGCAGCCCTGGCCTCTAGCCACTAGAAGCCAATAGCAGGAGATAGCTGACATATTCAGAATATCCAAGTTAATAAAGTTATTGGTGAAAATGAAAAGTTTGTCTTTCATTTCATGGAAAAAACTAAGTGGACTTTTTGGCCAACCCAATAACACAAAAATATTTTAAAAAGTATTCCTGACTGTCTCATTATTCTTGTGTAAGTCACAAATAGGGATAATGAATGTACAAGTCCTTTGAAATCAGCGAAGGCCATTTCGCTGATTGGGGGGACAGGCAAATAAAAACGAGTAAGGGTGCTCATGGGGCATATTGCGGAGGGCATTTAACTTAGACTGGGGAGCCCAGGGAGCCTCCCAGAAGGAGCTCTGTCTAAGCCGAGTCAACCAGGTGTGCTGGGTGTGAGGGACATTCTGGGCAGAGGAAATCTGCCATTTCAACAGTTCTGGTCCTTCATATCTGTCTGTCATCCTCTCCATCACCCTGGGAGAGAAGATATTTTTATCCTCACTTTACAAATTAGGAATCTGAGGCTCAGCCCTTAAAGGACTCTTCCAAAGACAAAGCTGATGAGTAGCCAAGCTAGAATTTGACCCAGCTATTTCACTGCAAAGCTGGAACACTTTACTATGCTCTACTACTTCCTTCAACAATATGTGACGATGTTTGATGATATTCTTTTAAAAACTGTTCAAGTGCAATTGGCATTCAGTATTATTTTATATTAGTTTCAGGTGTATAGCACAGTGGTTAGACATTTATCTTAGACACGTAATTCACTGAGTGGTCTCCCCCATAAGTCTAATAGCCACTGGGCACCATACATAGTTATTACAATATTTTTTACTCTGTTCCCTATGCTGTACTTTGCATCTGCATGACTATTTGGTAACTACCAATTTGTAGTTCTTAATCCATTGACCTTTTTCACCCAGCTCCCATCTGGCAAACGTCAGTCTGTTCTCTGAATCAATGAGTTTGTTTCTGTTTTGTTTATTCATTTGTTTTGTTCTTTAGATTCCACATATAAGTGAAGTCATATGGTATTCCCTTTCTCCATCTGATTTATTTCACTGATTTATATTATAGCATAATATCCTCCAGGTCCATCTGTGTTATCACAAATGGTAATATCTCATTGTTTTCATGGCTGGATAATATTCCATTGTACATATGTACCATATCTTCTTTATCCAATCATCTATTGATGGGCACCTAGGTTGACTTGATACCTTGGGTGTTGTAAATAATGGTGCAAAGAACATAAGGGAGCACATAACTTTTTAAATTAGTGCTTTGGTTTCTTTGGATAAATACCCAGAAGTGGAATTGCTGGGTCATATGGTATTCCTATTTTTAATTTTTTGAGAAAACTCCACACTTTTTTCAAGCAGTTGCACCAATTTGCAATCCCACCAACTGTGCATTAGGATGCCCTTTTCTCCACATCTCTCCAACATTTGTTTGTTGCTTTATTGATGACAGCCATTCTCACAAATGTGACGCTATATCTAATTGTGTTTTGAAGTTGCATCACTCTGACAATTAGTGATGTTGAACATATTTTCATATGTCTATTGGCCACCAGTATATCCTTTTCGATGAAATGGCTAGGTCAGTTCTGATCATTTTAATGGCTTTTTTTTGGTGTTAAGTTATATGAGTTCTTTATAAGTTTTGGATATTAACCCCTTATCAGATGTATCATTGGCAAGTATCTTCTCTTATTCAGTAGGTTGCCTTTTGTTCTGTTGATGGTTTCCTTTACTGTACAAAAACTTTTTAGTTTTATATAGTCCCATTTGTTTATTTTTTCTTTTGTTTCCCTTGTCTGAGGAGACATATTAAAAAAAATCACTAAGAGCAATGTCAGAGAGTTTACTTACTATGTTTTCTTCTGAGACTTATGGTTTTGGATCTTACATTTAAGTCTTTAATCCATTTTGAGTTTATTCTTGTATGTGATGCAAGAAGCTGGTTTAGTTTTTTTTTTTTTTGCATGTATCTGTTCAGTTTTTTCATTGCTATTTATTGAAGATACTATCTTTACCCCATTGTATATGTTCTTGCCTCTTTTGGTATAGATTAATTACACAGGGGCATGGGTTTACTTCTGGGTTCTCTAATCTGTTCTATTGATCTACATTTCTGATTGCCAGTAACATGCTGTTTTGATTACTATATCTTTATAGTATAGTTTAATACCAGGTAGCATGATACCTCCAACTTTGTTCTTTCTCAAGATAGCTGTGGCTATTCAGATCTCTTGTGGTTTTATATAAATTTTTGGATTATTTGTTTTAGTTCTGTGAAAAATGATATTTTGATAGGGAGTGCATTGAATCCATTGCTTTGGGTGCTATAGGCATTTTAGTGATGTTAATTGTTCCTATCCATGAACATGGTATATGCTTTCATTTATTTGTACCTCCTTCAAGTTCTTTCTTCCATGTCTTATAACTTTTGAGTACATTCATTGTTTAGTAGCATGGCACTGAGCCTCCAAATGTTTGTGTGCTTTCCAGTTTTTTCTTGTCATTGACTTCTAGTTTCATACCATCATGGTCAGAGAAGAGGTTTGTTATGGTTCAGTCTTTTCCAATCTACTGAGATTTGTTTTATATCCTAAATACCCTGGAAAGTATTTTGTGTGTCCTTGAAAAGAATATATATTTTGCTCCTTTAGTGTGAAATGCTCTAAAAATATCAATTAAATCCATCTGGTGTAATGTATCATTTAATGCTGTGGTTTTCTGATTGCTTTTCCATCTGGAAGATCTATCTACTGATGTCAATGGGGTGATAAAATCCCCTTCTATGACTGTAGTGCTGTCAATCTCCCCCTTTACATCCATCAAGCTTTGCTTTATATATGTATGTTCTCCTATGTTGGATGCAGGAGTTTCCAGGAGTTATATCCTCTTGTTGGGCTGATCCCTTTATCATTATATAATGTCCTTTGTCTCTTTTTAGATCCTTAGTTTTAAAGTGTATTTTGTCTGATATAAGTATTGCCACTCCATTTTTTTTGTTTGTTTCCATGGGCATGGAATATCTTTTCCATTCCTTTACTTTCAGTCTATTTGTGCCTTTTGATGATCTGAAGAAGGTCACTTGTAGACAGCATATATGTGGGTCTTGCTTTCTTAGCCATTCAGCTACTCTATGTATTTTGATTGGAGCATTTAATCCATTTATATTTAAAGTAATTATTAATGGGTATATGGTTATTGACATTTATTATTTATATTTATGGCTTTCCCCCTTCTTTTAAAGAAGTCCCTTTAACATTTCTTGTAATACTGGTTTGGAAAGTAATGAACTTTTTTAGATTTTTCTTGTCTCAGAAGTTCTTTATCTCTCCTTGAGTTTTAAATGATAGCCTAACTGGGTAAAGTAATCTTGGTTGTAGTTCCTTGCTTTTCATTACTTTGAGTATGTTGTGCCAATCCCTTCCAGCCTGCAAAGTTTCTGTTGAAAAATCAGCTGACAGCCTTATAGAAGTTCCCTTGTAGGTATATAACTGCCTTTCTCTTGCTGCTTTCAAGATTCTCAATTTTTCTTTAAGCTTTGCCGTTTATTTATGAAGTGTCTTTCTATGGAGCTCTTTGGGTTGATTTTGTTTGGTCCTTCTGTGCTTCTTGGACTTGTGTCTACTTCCTTCACGCAGTTAGGGATGTTTTCAGTCATTATTTCTTCAAATGGGTTCTCAATCCCTTGTTCTCCCTTCTCCTTCTGGTTACTCTTACGATGGAATTGTTGTTACACTTGATGCTGTCCCAGAGGTCCCTTAAACCATCCTTATTATTTTTTTTGTTTTTGCTATTCTCAATGGGTATTTTTTGCTACCTTGTCTTTAAATTGCTGATTTGATTCTCTGCTTTATCTAATCTGCTGTTGATTTCTTCTAGTGTATTCTTCATTTCTGGCTGAGGTTTTTAAAATGATTTTTGTATATTTTTTTATGCTTACTATCTCTTTGTTGAAGTTCTCTCTAAGTTCCTCGGGCATCCTTATAACTGTTATTTTGAACTGAGTATTGGGTAGTTTGCTTGCCTTCATTTTGTTTAGTTTTTTTCTTCTGGATTTTTCTCCTTTTCTTCCATTTGAGACATGTTTCTTTGTCTCCTCATTTTTGACTGCCCATCTGTGTTTGTTAATATGTATTTGGTAAAGGTGCTACATTTCTCAGTTTTTGCAAGACAGCTTCACTGTAGGTGACCTGTGGGTGCCAGTGGCACAGCCTCCCTGGCCACCTGAGCTGGATTTTCCTGGGGTGTCCCTCGTGTGGGTTGTGTGTGACCTCCTGGTGTAGTAGATCCTTGATTGTTGTTGGCATGTCAGTGGCTGGGATGGACCTTCAGGTGACTGGTCATGAGGGTTGGCCATCACCACAGTGCACAAGATGCTGTGCAGGAACTTATTCCACGAAGGGGGATAGACCCCAGCAGGCTCTGGTGCCTGCTGAGACCTCCCTTTGGTTCTGCCATTTGTGGAGCTAATTAGATGGTTGGTGCTCTGTTGTGGTCTGAAGCCAACCACTGGGTATACTGGTTCTGGAGCCTTAGGAGTGGTTCCAGTGCAGGCCATGTTCAGCTGCTGCCTGTGACTGGCCTAGAGCTACCTGGTAAAGCTGCAAAGTGATCCATGATTGGTACGTGCCTGTGTTGGACCTGGAAGTATCAGGGGAAATCCATGCTGCAAAATGAGTTTTGTTGCCACCAGTTCCCAGCCTGGGGCAGGTCAGCAAAAAGCATGAGGCACCTTGAGGTCTGCTGCCACCTGCCATCTACCTGTAAGTCTCAGCTGTTGAAAGAGCCTTGGGCAGTACATGAGTTTGGTGAGGTGGGGTCTCAGGAATCACCAGTCTAATGAGGATTCAGATTTGGCACCAGTTCTGAGTGTGGGGCAACTAAGCAAAACGCACAGGGCACACCAAGGTCAGCCGCCACACACCTGGGGGCTGTGGATCTATGAGATTTTTTTTTTTAAAGATTGCAGCGTGGGCCAAGGCTGGCTGCCTGCTGCTGAAACAGCCCCTGGCATTGAATGATTTGGGTGAATTGGGGTCTCAGGGGGTCATGAGGGTGGAGTGAGTGTTCAGCAGGATAATGCAGAAGTAAATTTGGTTGTATGGCAGAAGGGCTCAACACAGGAAAGATGGAGCCCACCTTCCGACAGTGTAGGAAGATGGCTTAACACAGGGACAGTGGTGGCTGTCCCTCTAGCCTTTGCCCTGTAGCCACACAAATCAATTTCTCTTTGTATGTTTCTGATGCCTCCCAAGCCAATATCGCTCTGCTAGATCCCTTGATGAGTGCCCACGAGCAAGCAAGTCTGTGTGTATGGGCCCTTTAAGAGGATGCCTGGGTTGACTTGGCCAGCTAGGTCAGTTGATTAGAGTGTCATCCTGATGCTCCAAGGTTGCAGGTTTGATCTCTGGTCAGGGCACACACCAGAATGAACCAATAAATGCATAAATAAGTGGGACAATAAATTGATTTCTCTCTTTCCCTTCCTCTTTCTATAAAAATCGATAAATAAGGGGATGCCTGGGCTTACAGCAGCATTTCATCTCACCCAGATGGACAGAATCCCTGCTGATTTTCACAGCCAAATGCTGTGGGATCTCCCCTTGCTGGCACTGGTGCACCCGGATGCGGAGCCCGGTTTGGAGCTGGGACACCTTGCTCTTCCAGAGGGACCTCTGCAGCTGTCTCTCCTGATTCTCCACTGCAGCACGTGGGTGTGGGACCAGCCCATTTGGCCATGTCTCCACCCATCCTAGCAGTCTTCTTAGTTATAGGACTTCTGTTCCACTTGTCTTCAAATGGGTCACTAGGTTGAATGTTCTATAATTTAATTGTAATTTTGATGTGATCCTGGAAGGAGGTGAGCATAGCAGTTAGCTACTCTGCCATCTTCACTGGAAATCTCATCATCTTTGTTCTTTGTTCTAAATATATTATTTCTTTATTTCTAGAGAGAGGGGAAGTGAGGGAGAGAAATATTGATGTTTGAGAGAAACATCAAACAGTTTCCTCTCACACACCCCTAACCTGGGACCTGGCCACAATTAGGCGTGTGCGCTGACCAGGAGTCGAACCGGCGAGCTTTCGGTTGGCAGACTGGCACTCAACCCACGGAGCCATACCAGTCAGGGCAATAGCTTGTTCTAATTACAGAAATACTTAGACATGATCATTGTTGAAAAGTTAGAAAATACAGAAAAAGATATATTAAAACATTTAAAAATTATTCATGACCCTGACACTGTAATGAGGTGGTATGTAGTCATCAAGTCCCCAAACTGAAACCCGCTGGCTTATAGCCTGTGTTTCACACAAAAAAAATCAATACTTTCCATGGTATTAAACATACTCCTACAGGATAACTGTAATGGTCATCAAATATTCTTTCTTTGGGATATACTATAATTATCTACTCAATTATGGTGGACATTTTAGTGTAACTATTCCAACTTTATGATGATTATTTTTGCAGATCAGATTTTGTCTTTGGTGACTTTCTTAGGCTAAATCAGTAGAAGTAGAATTTTCGTGTCAGAACATATGCACTTTAAAACATTTGATGGGAATTCTCAGGTCGCCCTTTGAAAAGGTCATACCAGTTATGCTTTGACACCGAAGTATGAGTGTTTATTTTCCTGCTTGCTACAAATGTTGCCTTTTTTTAACTTGTCAATTTTATTGGTGCAACATTAATATTTTAATTTTCATTTCTTCTCTTTATTGAAATTGGATTTTTAAACGTGTTTGTGATCTTTTTATTTAATGCCAAACTCGTGATTGTGACAAAGTGCATTGAGCATTTCAAGAGTGAAGATGTGCTTGTAGCCTGTAGATTGAAAGTAGTTTTTGCCAAACCCTGTCCCTGCTGGGAAGGAGTGACGTGGATGCCTTTGTGTGGTAAAATGGAGGGAAGGTGTTATTTCTTGGATTTAATGACCATTTCTCTCCCACGTAGGTTCTTAAAGGTGGACAGGAAGCACCCACAAAACCCAAAGGTCGCCCCAAGAAGAACTCCATCCCCACCTCAGAAGAGATTGAAGCTGAAGAGAAGATGAACAGCCAGGCCCAGAGCCGGGAGAGCCTCACGGCCTTGCAGGGAGGGGAGGAGCTCTGTGACACACAGGAACCGAAAGCCCACGATGTCCCCTTGGAGGTGGCAGAGCCCCCAGGCCCGCCACAGGAGTTGCCAGCAGCCTCTTCCGAATCCCCACCATCAAGCTAAAATAGAATCCTTTGAAGGGAGAGGGAGACTAGGAGGAAGGAGAAGAGAGAAGACAGGAGAATAGGGAGAGAAAAACCTCTTAGGAAGCCTGGTAAACTGAGGGAGAAGGGGTTCACCTGTCTCCTTCCCTTCCCACAGGTTTTGGTGGTGTGGTCACTGGTAACTGCAAGCATTTGAGGATGACTTCCTTGCCTTAAGCCCTTCTCTTCCGGAAAGGATGCTTCTGCCACAGGGTGCCCTGCGTAAAGGGAGACAGTGCCTTGAAACTGCCTGTCCCAGCTGGGGTGACGGCTGTGGGGGCTGGTCACGAGCCCCACCTGGCATACTGGATGTCCCAGGCTCTCTCCCTGCCAGCCTCTGGGCAGCCAGTCATCCAAGCAGAAACATAGGGAGGACTTGGGCAGCTTGCCCAGGCTCCTTGCTGACTCAGCACTTATTTCTGTAGTTTTAAAAGAGAATTTAATGTTTTGGTTGTTGTTGGGGGGGTGGGTTGGTGAGGGCAGGCTGAACGAGTTGGGGGAAGGGAGTTCTGAGTTACTGCAATTGTTTCTGAATAAAGTTTGTTTGTTTGAAGATATGTGTGCCTTGGAACCCATTCTAAGATGGGCAGGTGACTTAAGAACCGATAAGCCTTGTTTTTCTTGCTTCATGAAGTTGCCATCCTTGAAGTTGCAATGCAGATATGTTAAGATAACTATTTTTTAATTAAAAATAAATCTTTTGAAACGGTTGGGTTTATGGTTTTTTTCTGGGGAGTGCGTTTAACTCGTACTGAATGTGTTTCTGGAAACAGAGACCCAGACACAGAGCACAGCTCCCTGGGCTTTAGTTTCCAGCCAGAAAAGAAAAGTCTGGGCCCGGCCCACGGCGGCTCCATGCAGAGAGCAATGGAAGACACACCAAGCCGCTTTTGGGTGAGGAAGGAGCAGCGAGGCTCTGTCAGCCGCCCCTCTCGCCGTCCGCCGGAGCAGCTCTGCTCCCAGGTACTATACATTCTTGGGCTCCCAGCTTCAAAAGTGGTTTTAGTCTTTTGGAAGAGATCATCAATTTCTTTGCTTCAAAAATTAAATTCTATAAAAAGAAGTCTTGCTTACCCTCCCACCCCCTCTACCCTATGCCCTCTGGCGCCTGCAGGCAACCACCGGTACTGGTTTCTTGTTTACCTTTCTGTACTGAGCATACACCTGGATGGCGGGCTCTGCAACTTCTAACCAAAGATTTGAGGGTTACCTGGCTAGAGGTGCTCTGTGAGGTGCCCAGGCGCTTGAAATTCAGAATGCTGTCCCACTTTTCAGAAGACCTGGGAGGAGGCGGGCTCTAGATGGCCTGCAGTGAGAAAGCTGATTGCATATGCTTCTCACACAGCCTGTCGTGGTCCTCGTCCTTGGCACGCTTGCTTTCGGTGTCCTGCAGGGCGGAGCGCCCACCCTACAGACTGCCCATTATGGCAATAATTCCATGGTCACTGTGCCGGTGGGGGCTCAGAAAATATAAACTGACTTGAATAATGGCCTCAGCTAGGAAGCAGAACTTGTTGCTAGTTCTGTAAAGCAAAGCATCTACTTCTTTTCAAAGTGAAGTAGGTCTGTCCTGCTTGTTTTCAATGCTCTGGCCACCGGTTGCCTCTGTCAGCAGGACAATAAGACAGTGAGTGCCGGGTCCACCTTGCTAAGGCAGTGCCTTCATTGCTTTTGCAGGTGAGATCGACGAAGAGAAATCAGGTTTTTTCCTTAACTCTCATGAATAGACAAAGGAGGGAAGGATCTGGCCTCCGAGAACCAGTTGGTGCAGACCACACCCAGCCGTCTGTGTGAGGTTCCTGTGTGGTGTGTGCAGAACGCTGTCTTTACCTCTAGCGCACTCCACATACAGTTTTACGATCTGCCTACCAGGTACTGTCACGATGGGCCAAAGAGAGTGCGCAGTGGCCAGAGTCAGCAGGTGGGTTGGTGCCCAGTGAGTCTCCCTCCTGAGGAACTGTTCTGTCCTACTAGCCCCCTCCTCCGGGCCCCCAAAGGCCTTTCAGTTGGATTCTGTTTTTCTGTGATGGTTTTCTGTCTCTTGTCCTGGACTCATCTGAGTTACTCTGTAGTGACTGGCATTGCACAGACATATGCGTGCACACACAGTGTTCCCGAGCCTGGGTTACAGGCTCTGTGCCTGACTTCCAGCCCTGAGTCCTCGGCCTGTCATCTTTGGTATTGTTTACTCTCCCTAGGGTAAACAAGGGTTTCAGTGGAGGCTTTAAGACCTCAAATTAGCTTCTCTTTTGGAAGCCCTGAGCCCAAGGTCAAGTGCATTTATAAGCCTCGGGCCTGTCCTCCTGCCTCAGCTCTGTATGGCTTTGCCCTGTGACTCAGGATGGGTCAGGCCTGGCCTTTCGGACACCAGTGGGCACTGATTCAGTGCCAGGCCCTGCTCCCTCCACCCCAGTCTTTCCCTTTTGCCTCCAGTTCCCGGGACTCAAGACAAGCATCCAGAAACCAACCGCACGGGTATTCTGTGAATCGTGGTGAATCGCTCTGTGCAGAGTCTTGAACAGGGTTGTCCAGTGGCCTTCGGCACCCAGGAGTTCCCTCCATGGAGCAGTTTCCTCGCTTTCTCAGCCCCCCGGAATCATCCCTACCTTTTTGGGCCTCGCCACACAAAATTATTCTCTCCTTTCTCTGACATCCAGAATGGTAACCCCTGAGAATTCAGGGTCTTATCTGAGGGTCTGGTCAGTTGTTGCTTTTTGAAGTTTTCCAGAGGAAGGGAGCTGGCGAAGGCAAACTGACCCGCTCTGTGAGGAGCGGAGTGCACTTTTAACAAGCCCTGTGAGTTGGTGCTGCTGCTTGCCCTGTGAAATGCACTGTTTCCTCTGGTTTTACGGGAAGCTCATGAGTCCAAGAGAGGTTGTCTTTCCCTGGATCAGAGTTAGAGCCAAGGCCATGGTCATTGGCAGCCTTCTCTCCTCCCACGCCACCAAGTCTGTGCCTTTTCAGGGACTGCTGCTGCTGCTGGTGGTGGTGGTGGAAATGCTTTCAGCAGCAGACTGCTCCCCATAGTTCAAATTTGTCCTAATGCTGGGATGGGGGCAGGGGTGGGGGCGTTGCTTCGTGGGCAACAACACAAGGTGAGGCAGCCAGGAATAGCGCCTCTGCTCCCGTCTCTCATGTCTCTCACGTTAGAAAGTGAAAAACTCCTGGAGCAGGTGCTGGCCTCCCGGAAGGGGTCCAAGGGTGCTGACCAATGAGCCTGTGTTTCCGGTCACTGTGTCCTCTGATTTGCGTCTCTGTGGTCCACAGAGGTTTGCGGAACTTCCAACTGTTACTAAAGGGGTCTCACACTATAAGCCCTGGGCCCTCAAGCTAGTCTGAAGAAATCTATCAGAAACCGACCTTAAACAGACTGGTTTTAAATTTTTCTGAGACTGGTGAGTTCTAGAACAGTCTAGAAGCTTCTCCCTCCTCCTGGGAGTCTCTCAGTTCCACTCTGAGAAGCTTCATCCACCCCCCCCACCCCTGCTCTGTTCCCACCTGTCCTTGTTCCTGCCTGCCTCAGCTCCCTTGTCGCTTCTCCCCTCCCCCGTAAGCACTTGAGGCCACCTCTTCCTTAATTAGCCTTGCCTCTTCTCCAGTCCCATCTCACAGATTCCTCTCCTTTGTCCTTGTCACCGTGGTCCGGCCTGCCCCATTTCCAAAGAGGACACGGACTCATTTTGTTTCCCTGTTAGAGAGTAAACTCCTAGAGGCAGCTTCTTCATCCCGACTCCTCTTCCCGTCCTGTGATTCTAAAGGCCCGTGGACAGATGATTTGAGGTCCCGAACGCTCCTGGTCTCCTGCCGACACCTCCCTGGACATCCAGAGGTTTCGTGCTCCCTCTGGACATCCAGTGTGGTGGACACAGCTGCTGCCATGCAGCCTTGAGGCCCCAACTTCCCTGGTCATTGATCACTGTTAGAACCACACTTATAGGCTGTGAGGCTGCCGGTTGCCAGCACCTTTCAGAGGCAAGAGGGAAGGCAGAGCTAAATCTCTTTGCTACCTGCAGAAACATACCCGTCACCCACAGGCAGCGATGCTGGGCCCATTTCCCCAGGGACAAGAGGGTGAGGGCAATGGGGAACCCATCCTTGGAGGCCCCCATGACCAAGGGTCAGTTCGCCCCCATTTCGCTGACTTCCTTTGGGGAAAGGTATCGCCAAGAAGAGACCCTCAGAGAGTTTCCCTGAAGGGGGTCGCAGGTGGCATTGCAACAACCAGCCTGGGAGGAAGACAAACGCCCACGGAGGCATCTGTCTGAGACGAAAGTCGCAGCCTGTCCAGGCCCAGGTGCTCCCCGGCAGCTGGCAGCTCACTGATGGGGAGTTCAAGCGGGCTCACCAGGCGATGTGCGGAGGTGGCTGAAGGGAGGGGAGCTCATCCTAGAGACTGGTGGGAAGGTCACAGCCGGAGTCAACTCTGACACCTCGGGAGGGGCAGTAACCAGAAGCATCCTACCCACCTGATATGGAGGGAACTGGGAGAGACAGCAGTGACTGGAGAGCAGGCCCCGAGCTGTCTGGGGTCAGAAGCTTCAGCCCTTAGAAAGGGCCTAGTTAAAGAACAAATATAAATGACCTGTGGCCACAGACAACAGGGCAGGGATTGACTGTAGGAGCGGGGTCGGGTGGGGCAGCGGGGAGAAATGGGGGAAAATTGAGACAACTCTAATATAAGAACAATAAAAAGAAAAAAAGAGAAAAGAAAGCAGCCATAAGCGGGGTTCCCCCCAGTTCAGGTCAACAGGTATTTCCGAAACACCTGTCTGTGAGGCTCACTGTGCAAGTGCTAAGGGCCGGGGCGGGTAGTAATGTGCCCCCACCCACGATAAGCTTGAATCCTCTTGGAGAAACGAGGTTTTGGGAGTATTTATACCTGCCCTCACCAGTGAGGTGGCGTTGTTTCAGGGCAAGGCAGGTGATTCATGGGATACCCGCCCCTCAGCAGGCCCTCCGCAGGCCAGGCCCACTGAGGGAGGAGGGTGACAGTCTGAGCGCCTGGTGCACCTGGAGGGGTGATCACCACTGGAACAGCAGGTGTGTGCTGAATTCACCTGAATATGCCTCTAATCCAAAATTGCCACTCAAATCCTGGGTGGAGGATGGCTTGGGGAGGGCAAAAAGATCCTGGTAATACCTCTTGAAATCTGGGTGTGGATCCCGGAGGGAAGGCGGTTGGGCACGAGCCCATTCTGGCTTCACTGCGTTTTGCGTCTGCCTCACTAGTGGGCAGTGGCTGCGGCAGCCTTCCCCGCCTCCCCTCCTGCCACCTGGCCTGCCCATCCCGCTCTGTTCTGAGGCGGCCTCTACCTGGCTGCCCTGCTGTCTGCCTCTGGTGAATCTTGGTCAGCAGCAGCCAAGAGGGGACAAGAGGGGATGGCCGGACGCTGCTTGCCGAGGGGCTGCAGTAAATCACCGTGACAGGCTCCTTTCACATCTGACCTCCTTTCTTTCCCAAACCCTCTTCCCTTCTGTTTATTTTTGTAGCAGGTTTATTAGACACACAGTTAAGAGCCCATTTAGCTCTGCAAACTGTCATCGCGCCTGCTTTATGAATAAGGCCATTCACTGACAAAAGCCTCTAAACATGCTTTAAAGAGAAGGTGGGGAGGAACAAGGGGCAGGAGAGGAGGAGGAAATAGTGCCCGAGGTCAGTGAGGAGGCCAAAAACAACCGAAACCTAAGCACCGGCCTCTCCTAGAGCTCAAGAATGTAACAAGGGCCCTCAGAGTTGCCTTGAATCACCCTGTTCATCAAGACGTGTGTCATCTCTCCTGCAGGACGCTGGGGTCTAGAGTTCACTCCTTTGTCTCAGCTGCCTGAGGGCATACGGCTGGGGCGGGCTGAGCCTAGGCTGTGCACCTGCTCAGCGCAGCTGCCAAGAACTTCAAGGCCTGTCAGGCTGAGTCCTTGCGCCTTGGGAACCCTCCTCCTGCTTCTGCCCAGGCTCCCCTCCTTCAGGTGGCATTTATTCTCCAGCATCCAGGTCCTCGGACACACACACAGCCCTGCCAAGAGTTGCAAGACCACAGGGCCGCCGTGTCTTTTTCTGCACTCTGATTTTGCACCAGCCCCGCAATGAGGACTGTTTGCATCGTCGCATTTCACCACCTCTGCAGCCCTCTGAAGTAGGCACTGTTATCACCTCCACTCAGAGATGGGGAAGCCCAGACAACGAGGTGGAACAATTTGCACAGTCACCTAAGGCAGCTGAGCCAACGTCCTCCCCACCCCCGAACTGGGCCTGTGCCTGCTTGTCCTTAGGAGGCTGAGCTGACCAAGCCTGATCTCAGGGCAAAGCACTGATTTAGACAGACCATGTGCCCCCCAGCTTCCTCTGCATGTGCTTCTGCCCCTGCTCCCAGCCGCTGTCACTGGGTATGTCTCACAATGTGGGGTGCAGATGATGGACCTCCGTGTGCCCCGAGTGTGAATGAGCAAGCCCCCATCCATCCATGTGGACCTGCAACAGTGCCGGCTCCTCACCTCTTTTATCGTGTGTAGTCTGGGGTGCGGGGGTGCGCTGTTATCTCTTTTTGCAGTGACCTTGGAAAGGGGTGCAGGTGCCAGGAGCAAACTCGGAGGGAGGGGGCATGTCTGAAGCACAGTAACAGACCAGGGTCTTCACCATGGAGTGGCAAGCAGTGCCAGGGGGCATTGCTTTTTACCCCCCCGGTGGGAGGGGCACAGGCAGGAGTGCCTGGGGTTCGGTGTCCTCTGATCTGGCTCTGGATGCAGATGCTGCTTTCTCGGTGGTTCTTGGAGTTACCCCTGAGCTCTAAGCCAGCCTTGGAGCCCAGGCTCTGGACCTGGAGCCTCATGCTTCTGCTCCTCCGAGGCCCTGGAGCTAGTTTTCCTCTTCCTGCTTCTCCCCTTCCTCTTCTTCTTCTCTTTAGTTTCTCTCTCAGCCATTTATTATTTTTTTACTTGCAGTTTGTGTCCAATGCGAATAAATACCTTAATAGGAGAAAGTGACTATGACTCAAAGCACAGTTACATGATACAGTGGACAATTAAAACAGGTGCTCAGGCCCCAGCCAGGTAGGCCAGTTGGTTAGAGTGCCATCCCCTTATACCGAGGTTCTGGGTTCGATCCCTGAATGAGAATCAAGCAGTGAATGCAGAAATAAGTGGACTAAATCAATGTTCCTCGCTCTCTTCCTCTCTACAATCAATCAATCAAAAATGTAAACATAGACAGATGCTCAGCTTGCAAGTATGAAGCAAGGATGAGAGTTCACCCACACAGAGAAAGCTGGAGATGTGTTGGAGCTGGGTATTTTCGGCTGCTTTCTAAGGATGGCAAATATTTGCTTTTGTTACCAAGGCTATTGTGCTTCTCTGGACCCAGAACACCAGCATGGTCCCGGCAATCAAAGAATTCAATGAGTGCGTATTTCTAAAAAAGGCCTCTGCACATGAGACAGATGCTCCAGACCCACTTTCCAGAATCAGCCTGGTCACTGACCATTGTATCCTAACGGTTACAGCACAGGCTGACACACAGCGTGCTCCAAAGGCAGTTGGTTTTATTCGTAAAGGCGGGAAAATGTACTTACAGAAATAACGTAAGAGAATGGTTGTGAGCTCAATTCAGGTGCATTTCCAATGTTCAATATACCTTAATGTGGCTTCTTTCAAGATTTACAAATAGGTGTTCAAAATGTATCTTTTAAACTTTTACATATTATTATATATGTATGCTGAAATAAAAGGCACTAATTTAAAGTTACTTGAGGTCACAGTCTTGTGGCTGAAAGAATTGGACTCTCTTGGTGAATGAAAATATGTGAAGGGAAATGCCCAGCTTTTAACCTTTTCAGCATACAAGCAAGGTTTAATAATTAGCCTTGGATTTGGGGTCATTTCCAACCCATCATTGCCCGCCCTGGCACATGTCAGTTACTTTCAGCAAATCAAAAGCAAAACCCTAAAGAAAACAATTTAGATGCCGAGAGAGCAGTGAGGGATTAACAATGGAAAACTTTATCTAGAATCCGTCAGCCCTAAGTTAGCACCGATGAAACAACGTGCAGAGGATTTAAAATAGAACCCGGAGGTTCCTGCCACTGTACACATAATATCTAGTGATTTTATAGACTTATTGCTTTGATGAGCTGAAGTGAAATATGTATTCATCCCATTTTCCATTCCTTTATTCTGGATCAGCAATTTTCAACCAGTGTGTGGCAAGAGGCCCATTATTTAGTTGCAAAAAAATTCTAACACATGCCATACCTGACTATTTGGTCAGGGACACTGACCTTCTTTCCCTTTGATAGGCAAATTAAAAAATGATGACAGCCAATGCAACAATAGCTTTCCAGTGAGAATGAGTCAAAATTATATCTAGTTTTGTCAGGTTGGCAAAAATAGAACATACTTTTTGATGTGTCACAAAATTTTCATTAGTTTTTGTGTGCCATGGACGAGAAGGGTTGAAAGTCACTGCTCTAGAACAAGTGAAAAATCTTTCCTTTTTTCTTTTCTTTAAAAAAAAAAATCCCTATCTGCGGACATGCTTGCTGAATTTTAGAGAGAGGAGAAAGTGGGGGGAGGGGGGAGGAGGCAACACCTGTCGCCTGCCTCTCCTGATGCACCTGGCCTGGGACAGACCACAACCTTCCTGTTTACCATATGGTGCTGCAACTAACTGTGAGCCACACCGCCCTTGCTGAAAGCTTTCCCCCTTGTTTCCAAGGTGGGGTGGTAAGCATCCCTATTTCCTAAGCCGTATTTAATAAGTTTACATCTCTCTTTTGTCTTCTATGAGAAATTACATTCGCCAGATTTAGCATTGGCATCCACCATCCAGTGAAATCTTTCAGATGTTCTTCAAACCAGCCACATTTGGGATTCTCAGTATTTTCTGAATCATATTTGTATCAACAAAATTAAAGAGTAAAGAGTAAAATTTAGTAGATTCGATATGGAAATTTTGATGTTTGATTTCTTATAGCTGTTCTGGACTTTAAAAAATAGCGTCCTCAATTCTGGAGCTAGGGAATTGTAGCGATTTTTCAGCCGGAGGCCTTACATCTGAACATAAGAGCTGCTATGTCCCTAAAGTCTCTTTTTATCTATAGGATTCCTTTCCATCTCTCTCCTTCCCACTCGCAGTTTGTTTGTAAGTTGGATGTATTGTTTCCATGAATGTTAAAGGGGTTGAAATTGGGATGAACTCATGCTGTGTTTTATCTTTTTAAAAAAAGTGTTTCCTAGCTCTGCCTTTTGGAAATATATAAAAACGATGGTTAACTAACCCAAAGGCAGTGAAAACTCCTAGCACTTGGATGACAGCCTCTAAAAGTCTGTTTCCCACTGGAAGGAACAGCCTCCCTGGAAGTGGCCCATTCCGGGTCTGGGGCGGGAATCGCACACGTTTGGCTTGGAATGTCTTGTCCCGCCGGAAAACAGCAAAGCTATCAAACACCGCTGGGTCCTGTCAGAAGGACATAGAGGACTTAGGAGCTGATATGAAGGTGCTTTCTAAAAGTGTCTGTAAGAATCATAATTGCAACAGGTTGAAGTAATCAAATATTTTTAAATCCAAGTGTTAAGATTTGAAAAATAAATGTAATCCATCACCTTTGAATAGATGCTAGGAAACGAATTCATGATTTTAGAAACTGGTAAATAAGTGGAAAATAAGCATTTACTCTCTATGAACTATGCCTCTGAGTAAGCAGTCAGAGAGAGTAAGGGAGTGAGGAATGACTGATGTAGGGTGTCACCATTCAGACCTTATTGAGTTAGTGAATCTGGGCGAAGATTGCCAACGTATGCTGGCGTCACAGAAAGGGACACAGCCAGACATCATACAAGTCCTTACAGAAGTACACACCTCCACCGGTGAAGGGACCTTGCAAAAAAAAAAAAAAAACTAAACTAAACCTGATCAAGCTTCTACATCAAAATGTCAACTTACAGAGAATAAAGGGACAGAGAACACGTTCACTAAAGCCCTCGTGATGCAATGGGTAACATCCAAACAACCTTCCCACTAACACTTCTGTGTGGGCTTCCTCGCTTTGACCCCTAATGCGCCCTTAGGGTCCTACCTCAACAGTCACGCTGTGAATCTTGTCACCATCCAAAACTTCTCTAGCTTGAAAATGACTAATTCAATCACTTACTCTCTGATCACAGCTTTCAATTCTTCCCCTCTTAGTTCAACTATGTCCCCTACAACTATTCTGGGATGCCATCGGAACCTCCATTGTGTAGGTTTATTGTCTTACAAAATATTAGCTTTCTCCTTTTCACTTCTCATTCACCTTAGACTTCACACTCCATTAACAATCTGAACTTCCTTTCTATTCATCCTTTTGTGGTTGCTCCCTAGCAAAATCTCCAACCCCCTGTGAACCGAACTATCTACTTCCTGCCTGTCTGCAGGAGGGCCCTGGGCGGCTGCAGGAGGAAACCCCCTGGGAAACAAGATGGGTACTGCTACCCATTCATGCCCAGCCACCTCACCCGTTCCTGCAACAATTTCTGGAAACCATCTTCCTTTTTCTAGACACATTATATCCCACCTGCGATGATGATTTCAGACTTTTTTCACCTCACTCACGGCAGATAATTTTGCCTCCACATTTCCTTCAAAAAAAAAAAAAAAAGAAGTCATTTACCCTGGCCGGGTGGCTCAGTTAGTTGAAGTGTAGTCCTGTATACCAAAAGGTTGTGGGTTCGATTCCTGGTCAGGGCACATACCTAGGTTGCAGGTTCAATGCCTGCTCAGGGTGCTTGGGGGAGGAACCAATCAATGTTTCCCTCTCATATCTCTCTCTCTAACTCTCTCCCTCCCCCTTCTCTACGCATATCCTAGGGTTAGGATTTTAAAAAAAATAAAAGGAAGAAGCCATTAGATGGGACTCCCTCAACTCCCTGCAGACAAACCTACAGACACACACATCTGGACCCCACCACATTTCCATCCCTGCTGTTGCTGAAGAGGTGTCCCTACCCCTATGCAAAACCACTTCCTCAACCTGTGTCTGGTGTCCCACCTCCAACTTTTGGAGACTTACATAAAGAGCGTTCCCTCTCATTCCCTCTTCTTCAATCTCTGCATCTATTACATATTATTTCAGTAGCTTTATTGAGCTATAATTGACATACAATAAACTTTATATATTTAAAGCTTATAATTTGACAAGTTTTGACATGTGTATGTATATATATATATATGTAAAACCATTATCACAATCAAGATATTGATTGGTGATATGTCCTTGGTGAACATATCTATTAACTCAAAAGTTTTCCTCACACCCCTTCTGATCCTCTCCCCCAGCCTTTCCCTGCCCCTCTTCCCCAAGTAACCTCTAATCTGCCTCCTATCACTGTAGATTTGCTTGTATTTTCTGAAGATTTATACAGATGGTACCAAATGGTGTGTACTCTGCTTTTGTCTACCTTCTTTCACTCAGTATAATTATTTTGAGATTCATCTATGTTGTGTATACATAATTAATTCATTTTTATTGTTGAGCAGTACCCAATGTATGCAAAAAACAAAATTTGTTTACCCATTCACCGATCGACGGACATTTGGTTTGTTTCTAGTTCTGAGCTATTACAAATGAAGCTGATAAAAAATTAATATACAAGTTTTGTGTGAATGTCTGCCTTTCTTTCTCATGGGACAATACTTAGAAAGGGATCATGGGGCTGGTGGGTTTCATTTTTTAAAGAAACTGTCAAACTGTTTTCCAAAGTGGTTGTACCATTTTATACTCCCACCAGCACTGAGTGAGAGTCCTTGTTCCCCCACGCTCTCAGCCACGCTCAGGATGGTCACTCTTTTTAATGTCAGGCATTCTAATAGCTGAGTCATGGCTTCTCACTGCGGTTTTACCGCTAGTGTGCATTTCCCTAGTGACTAATGACACTGACCTTCTGTTCATGTGCGGATTTCCTGCTTGTAGATTTTCTTTTGCAGAGTGTCTGTTCAAAACTTTTCTCCATGTTGAATTGGGTTGTTTGTTTTCCTACTCAGGTGGTGTTTTAGTTCTTTTTATCTTCTGCATACAAGTCCATTATCAGGTATGTTCTCCGCAAATATTTTTCCCCACTCTGTACCTTGTCTTTCTATTCTCTGATACTTTTGATAAGCAGAAGATTTGAATTTTGATGATGTCAGCTTTATTGATTTGTTCCTTTACAAATTGGACTTTTTGTGTCCTATCTAAGAAAATTCTGCCTAACTCAAGGTCACAAAATTTTTCTCCTCTTTTCTTCTAGTAACTTTATAGTTTTAAATTTTACATTTAGGTCTATGACCCATTTTTATTACTTTAATTTTTTATTTGTTTACTTACAACAATTTCTAATTCTAAATAATTTTTAATTTATTGCGTTTATTGGGGTGCCATTAATTAACACAATTGTGTAGGTTTCAAGTGTACAATTCTAAAGTAGATCATCTGTATATTGTATTGTGTGCTGATTTTTTAAGACATAGAGGAAGGGAGAGAGAGAAACATCAATCGGTCCCTCTTATATGTGCCCCAATTGGGGACCGAGCCCACAGCCTAGGCATGTTCCCTGACAGGGAATCGAACCGGTGGTTTTTCACTTTGCAGGATGATGCCCCACCAACTGAGCCACACTAGTCAGGGCATGTGCTAATTTTGGTATAAATGTGAGAAATAGTTGAAAGTTCATTATCTTTTTAATGCTTTCTCTCATTCTCGCTTATGAGGAAGTAGTTTTTCATAGCCATTTATTGAAAAGATGATCCTTATTCCACTAAAGTGCCTTTATATTTTTTGTCAAGAATCAGTTTTCCATATATGGATCACTCGATGGGCTAAACCTGATTGTAAGGAAGTCTGCAATATGTGGTCCCACTGTGTGCTCGGGAATAGAAGGAGATGTGCTCACTCAATAGCTACCCAGTGTCTGCCACGGACTGCCCTGAGTCACTAAATACTCTTCATTCTTCTTCACACAAATAGAATACACCCCACTTCCTCAAAGAGAACAGCCCCAAATCTAATTCAGCCATTACATCCTGCTCCAAGCCTTTATTTCTGACAGACTTCTCTGTCAAACACAGTAGAAGCTTCTCGTTGTATGGAAATCTGTGAAATAAAAAGGTGTGTGGTCTGCTTGCTCCCCAGCCTTCCAGCATCCACACACCCCTAACAAAATATCATGGAAAGTGACTGGATAAGCTTCATAGGTTATCCTATCTGCAAAAGATGGAATAGGAAACACAGCAACTGCTGGTCTACAGTCATTGTAAAAGCATGCTGGGCAGGTACTATGAAATTCCCCTACTAACTCAGGTCAGTGGAGTGGGAGGGAGGTTCCTTGATTAGACAATATTCTCTGGGAGAGACTTGCTTGTCCATTGTCTTCTGTAGCTACTGAATCCAGCACTTAGCACTCAGGTTCTTCCACGTCCACTTAACGAAGTTCTCCCCGCCCCCTCCTTTGGGGCTGAACAGCCTTATTACCTCATACACGCTTATGTAAGTTTGGGGGCCCAGGGATTGTTCTGATGCTTGAACAGTTAAAGACTTTTTAGCATGGGTGTGTGGTTTCTTTGATAATATATAGACTTAAAATTTATTTGGCTCCTCTTTCATTTGCTTCCAGTCAGTTCCATATACCAGTAACTATACCTCAAATTCTTTTCAAGCGCAATTCTCAGTGGTGATTTGCTTCTTTCTTCCTCATGTAGGTTATTTGCTCCTTTGAAGCTGGCTGAGTTAATAGGATTGGGTGAAAAGACCACAACACTTAATCTCTTCGGAAAGGTCAATTTTTTTTCTGAGCTCATTTTTTGGGGGATAATACTTACCCAGCACAGCCAACAGTAGCCAATACATGCTAACCCTTGGACTCTTTCCAACCCTTACTCCTGGAGGTATATGTTCAGTATTTATACACCTGTCTTGCAAGGTATCATAGGCAATGTTTCAATCAAATGTTTTGCCATTGCAAACACATTTCCTCCCCTTCATTCTCAGTTTTCTTGCTGCCTATTACCTCACTACTACGCCAATGTCACATATTTTGGTGTTTTTTTTTAAAGATGGCAGGACTCTACCTCAAAGTATCACATTTTGTACAAGCCAAAGCATACTTACTGCTCTAAGAGACAACCCCCAAACTTTTGTCATTTAACACAATTAAATTTATATTTTGCTCATGCAATGGTCCAATGTGTATATTCCCAGTCGGGTAGTTCTCCTTTGTGGCTTTCCTGCAAGCTGAGCCTCAGGGATTTCATTTTAGGGTCTCTGTTATTTCTTTTTTTATGATTTTTATTTATTTATTTTTAGAAAGAGGAAAAGGGAGGGAGAAAGAGATGGAGAGAAACATTGATGTGAGAGAGAGGCATCAATTGGTTGCCTCTCAAGATGCACCCTGAACAGGGACCAAACCCACAACCCAGGCATGTGTCTTGACCAGGAATTGAACTGGTGACCCTTTGCTTGGGGGACGGCACCCAACCCGCTGAGTCACGTGGGTCAGGACAGCTCTGTTATTTCGTAATGCCTCTTCAAACCCTGTGCATCCAGCTGGCAGATGATGGGCAGAGAACACAGTAGAGTTTCCAGGGCTAGAAATGGGATGCATCCCTCCACCTGCAGTGTCTAGAGCTAAGTCACATGCCATATCTAATTGAAGGAAACCCAGAAAATGTAGTCTCTTTATACTCCCAGGAAGAAGAAATGGGTTTGCTGAGCATCTACTCTGTCTCCGCCAAACCAAGGGTGGTTTTTGTAATGATTCCAGCTATGAGAAAATAAAACTAAACTGTTCCTGATATTATAGTTCTCAAGGACCAGGTAGAGCAGAGGTGATTCTGTATTGGGTTAAAAGTGGACTACGTTATCTCTGAGGCTACTTTCCACTTCATGAAGAGTAGACTAAAAGTCAGTTAATAAGCCACAGCCAAAAAGATAATTAGTAGGTTCACAAATCATGGTCTCATCTGCCCTTCTACTCTAAGGCCAATTAGTTGTATAAGGCAGGCTTTTACTGTGGTTGGCGGTGATCACAATTGTCTGGTGAGCCTGGCTAGATTAGTGAATTTCAGACGAACTTGAGGAAATGTAAATACACTTTTGTTTATTATCATCTGTAATCAGGCCAAAATATATACTTAACTGAATAATTGCCTCTGGGAAGGAAAATATAAACTAAAGCTCAGTAATTACATTTGCTAATTACCAGCCTTTTTCAAACTCTTACCCATGCCAGTAACTCCGCTAGCGAAGTGAGAGTCTTTATACTAACCTGTAATCTTGAAATGTCAGGAGGGTTCCCAAAAGATTATCTTTCCCTGCTCCAAGGATTTAAGGGGCTGTTCTTCTTCAAGGAGGAGCTTTATGGCGACAGTCCTCATCATGAATTCTCTTCCAGCAAACTTCCTCCGTCATGTGAAAACTTGGTCATGGTACATTCAACCTTTAGGGGCACAAAAAATACTGTGAAAGGTGGAAGTCCTAGAAGGAATGGCAGTAGTGACTACCATTTTGTAGTGTGTTACACTATATGTATGTATAATAAAATTTTATGTATATTATATATATGAAAAACACACTTATTTTCTGTTATTCAACAGAAAATTGAGTTTTTAGTTGTACTGCGCGGTGCATCAGGCCTGAGTAAGATATAGGTCTTTCTTCAAGTTTATCTTAGTCTAGGTAGAGGAATATAAGCATGTAAAAAACTATGCTAGAAATCACTACAATCTACAATAGGGCACAAAGGACAAAGTGTTTATTTCCAGCTAGGGGATTGGGAAACTGAGAACAGAAAAGTTTCATAGAAAGGGTAGTGGTTGAGCCAAGCCATCATCTTATCCAATTATGACAACACCCCTGGGAGGCAGATGGTATTCCCATTACTCAGATGAAGAAACTGAGGCTCAGCAAAGGTCACATGACTCATCCAAATACAGTTGGCCTTGAATTGTGGCCGCCCGCTCTCTCTCCTCCACTCTGCTTATGCAAGCCATGTATTGGTTGCTAAGTTATACACACACAGCAGATTTTCAGAGCCCGATTTCATAGCTCAGCTGATGGTGCTGACTGACATTCACCTTCAGTTCCCTCCTCACTGTCTCTTCAGAAGACAAGGCTCTGTGGGGGTGGCAATGCTCATCCAGGCAATGCTCATCCTCCTTGCTGTCACGTGGGCTCCCTCCCCTCCCCTCCTTTGAGTTTTCATTCACGGGACTCAGCTTGGGTTTCACCTTCTCTATGAAGTCCTTCCCCTTCTCTCTGGCCCCACAGAGCCAGCTTCTGCTCTGACCTACCCTAGCACTGATTGAAATGGACTTACATTGTTCTTGAGTTGATGACTCTTACTCTGTGCTCCCCCCTCTCTTAGGCTGAATACCCCTCAGGCAGGGACTGTCTTACAGTGTCCTACCCCAAGAATCTGGGCCAAAGCTGAGCCCATGTTCAAGCTCCCCCAAGTGATGTTTATGGGACGAAGGTTTTATTTGGGAGATATAAAAGGCAATGTCCTTTTCTCCTCCTGTTTTACAATACCCTTACTTAGCAAAACATAAAGTTGGTAGTCTACAAGGAGTCCTTCCTCTGTGTGTGTGTGCTCACATGCATAAGTAAATCTTATTGGTTTGTGGACTCCAAAAGTCTAGGATCCACAGCTCTAGTGAGTGGTTCCAAGTCTGAGGGATGTCAGAGTCCTTTAGGGCAGCAGAACACAGATTCTTGGGCTTTGTCTCAGAACTGAGGAACTGGAAAATGAAGGCTCAGACAATTGTGGGCCTGCAGATCATTCTGATCATGGATAGTGTTTAAATCATGCCTCAAACAGGCAGCTTCAACCTGAATCTCAGCTTCTCATCTTCCTCCCTGAACAACATGAGCTTCAGCACATGCTCTGGCTTCTCCACAAGCTACCAGATCTTGGGCTCCATGCAGTTGCCAAGCTACCGAGTCTGGCTGGCCAGCAGCGTGGCCAGCGTCTATGCAGGTACTGGGGGCTCAGGATCCCAGATCTCAGTGTCCCACTTCACCAGCATGCAGGACAGCTGGAGATCTGGGGGCCTGGCTGCAGGGACAGACAGGAATCTAGTGGGCATAGGGGGCATCCAGAGCAAAAAGGAGACTGTGCAATGCCTGAATGACCACCTGGCTTCCTACACGAAGAGGGTGAGAAGCCTGGAGACTGATAATTGGAGACTGGAGAACAGAATCCAGAAACACTTAGAGATGAAGGGGTCCCAGGCCAGAGACTGGGGACATTATTTCAAGACCATCAAGAATCTGAGGGCTGAGATCTTTGCAAATTCTGTGGACAATGCCCACATCATCCTACAGATTGACAATGCCCATCTTGCTACTGGTCACTTCAGAATCAAGTATGAGATGGGGCTGGCCATGCATCAGTCTGCAAAGAATGACATCAATGGGCTCCAAAGTGTCACTGATGACATCAACACCACTTGGCTGTAGCTGGAGACAGAGATCTAGGCTGTCAAGGAGAAGATGCTCTTCTTGAAGAATAACCACGAGGAATAAGTAAATGGTCTACAAAACGAGATTGCCAATTCTGGGTTGACTGTGGGGTTGGATGCCCTGAAATCTCAAGACCTCAGCAAAATCATGGCAGACATCCAGGCCCAGTATGATGAGCTGGCTCAGAAAAACTGAGAGGAGCTAGTCAAGTACTGGTTCCATCAGACTGAAGAGAGCACCACAGTGGTCACCTCAGAGACCACTGAAATAGGCTCCGCTGAGATGACGATCACAGAGCTGAGATGTACGGTCCAGTCATTGGAGATTGACCTGGACTCAGTGAGGAATCTGAAGGTCAGTTTGGAGAACAGCCTGAGGGAGGTGGAGACACACTATGCCATGCAGGTGGCACAGCTCAATGGGATCCTGCTGCACCTGGAGTCAGAGCTGGCCCAGACCCGGGGCAGAGGGGCTGTGCCAGGCCCAAGAGTATGAGGCCCTACTGAACATCAAGGTCAAGCTGGAGGCTGAGATTGCCACCTACCACAGCCTACTGGAAGAAAGGGAGGACTTCAATCTTGTTGATGCCCTGGACAAGAGCCACTCCATACAAACTACCCCAAAAAACATGACCCACTGGATTGTGGGTGGCAGAGTGGTGTCTGAGGTCAACGACACCAACTTTTGAGATGTTAAAGGCAGCAGAAGTGGGGCGCCCCACAGCAAGGCAGAAGGCCAATAAAAAGTTCATTGAAAGATTAAAAAGATAAATCATGCCTCAAACAATTGAGAGGGTTTGGATAGATAATGATGAATGAGGGAGGGAGGGAGAGAAGGAGAGAAAAAGGGCTTCAGAACAAGAAAACTGTGGGAAAAGCCGTAGCAGCTGAGAAGCAAACTTCTGGAACGGCAGGTGGACCATGTGGGGTAAATGACCCATACAAGGAAGTAGTGGGGCTTCTGGTTACAAAGGTAGGTGGTGGCTAAAGTGTGGCAGCTTTGAACTTTATACCCAAAATAGTAGAACCCCCAAGAGAGAATGGGGTTAGAAAAAGGGAATTACTGAAATCCTGATATGTAACAATCATTGTCTTTGGGTGAACAAATAATGTCCTACCTACTTAAGGATGCATTCTTTCTCTTTTTTTCTCACCCAAGGACATGCTTACTGATTTCAGAGAGAAGGGAAGGGAGGGGAAGAGAGAGAGGAACATCTATGTGAGAGAGAAACATTGACTGGCTGACTCTCCCACACAGTCCAACTGGGGATCGAACCCACCACCTTTTGGTGTACAGAATGATGCTCCAACCAATTGAAACACTCAGCCAGGGCTTAAGTATGTATTATTTCAATGAGTGCAGATGCTGTCTGGGTTAATAAAATATAACTTGATATCAATATCCGCTGATTATTAAGTAGCCTTTGGTTATATTTCCCATGATATGGGAAGCTATGAATTTTTATAACCAAAAGATTGAGAAGAGGGAATCCCTGGAGGTGTTTGAGAAAAGTAATGGGTGCTGGGGGTGCACAGAGGAAGGGAGCTGTTGACGGTGGAGACAACACTGAGAAGGCTGCCTGGAAGGCTCCAGGGTGAGCTAATGAGGACCTGCATGGAGGTGAAGAGCAGTGGGTTTGATGTCAGCACCACATTTTGTGGTCTGGCTGTGAGTCAGCTGCTCCTTGATCTTCGTACATGTCTGTCCTTCTCAGACCCATCCAAGGCCCCATGTCTTTGCTCAGCTATATTCCCTGAGTCAGGGGATTTTCCTCCTGCTTCTCTCCATGCAGAGCAGCTGGTAACAAGGTTTTTGATGAATGTATCTCGCTAATGACGATCTTCCAACATAGCCCTTCTGGCTTAAAAAGATCCTCCTGAAAATAGATTTCTCCAGATCAAAATCTAGTCCTGAATGAGTGACAGCAAGAAAAATAAGCCAAAAACCAGCCTAATAACTCTGAGCGAGATCAGATTTAAAGAGGCAGCAATCCTTTAATCCCAGGTGCTATTGCTTCTGCTGCAGACCCTGGAGTCCACATCACCACACAGAAGAGCCTCGGCCTAAGTCCACAGCCACCTGATCCCCAGAAGAGGCAGGGAACACTAGCTGTTCCCAGAGTGGGCATGATGGGCAGGCTCCTGGGGGTCAGGTAGGACTGGACATGCTGTAATGTTAGCCACAGCCTCCCTCTCTCTCTTCTGGGAGAAATTGGTGTGACCAAGATGCAGAGAACCCTAATCCTATCTTGGCACGGAGGGAGCCTGACATTTGCCAAGAATTTCTACCCAGAAATCCTGCTTTATAAATAGAGGAATCAGTATGTAAGATTGTGGCCAGGGTCAATGAGGCATTTTTGCATGGTGACAGAAAGACGGAATTTCCAAGAGGAAGGGACATTCCTGACACCAGATCCAGTCTTCCTGTCTCAGGCAAGACTGTATTGTGCTGTGGGCTCACCTGGCTCCTTTCTATATCACTGGCACTTCCGTTTCAGTGGAAGAAAGTAGTATAGGGATACAAACTCTAAACAGGTTTTTACTGATCCCTAATTCACAGAGTTCTTTGACTAATTGAAATTGTGTGTCTGGGTGTACTAACTTCTAAGTGTGACTATGAATAACAGGAGTTATAGATGAATATTTAAATCAATTATGATATTGTGGAGTGGATATTAATTATTTGTGGTCATCCTGCAACTTTTAGCTCCTCCTTACATTTTGGGAACTTATCATTTTATCAATTCTTTGTCCTTGAGGAAGAAGTGAGAAAATTCTCAACCACAGACCTCTCCCAGCTATGGTACACTCATATGTCTTAGATTCTGGCAATCAGCCACATCCCCCTGAGACTTGGATTCAGAAGTAAGAAATGTGGAGAGATAGCCACATATGAGTGACCAGCCTTCCAGCGGATGTGGTAGCAGAAGTTTCCAGATCTTAGGGAGTAGCAGTGGTGAAGTTTCTGGCTGTCAACTGTTATGAGACCAAGTGGTTGGACCTTGTTTTGGGCAGCTTACCTTCAAGGTCTGGCTCTCTTGGCCTCCAGGAGATTCAGTAAGTTAGTTAACATTCTTAACCCATTCTCTCAAAGTGCCAGAATGGCTTTGGAAGTTGGTCTTTGAATCTGAAGAGCAATCAGTGTGTCGTAGATCACTGATTGGTACTTGGAATGATTACCAAGTACCAATAGACCCTCAAGGAAATGGTGACATGGTGGTTGGTTATCTGAAGAGGCAATGACTATTTAGTTAGTGTTGAAGAATGGGATTCCTTGTGGTCCCTGAGCAACAGTGATGAAACACTTACTGCAATTTCTTGCCTGACCTACCTACTCAAAACTCTGGTGGCCTCAGTGGTATAGGGCCTGAGGAATGCAAGTCTATGGGGTGAGCTTACTGATTATTCCTCTGTTGGACAGTTTAAAGAAAGAGAAAATTTGGCCCTGGCTGGTGTAGTTCAGTGGATTGAGTGCCAGCCTGTGAGCTGAGAAGTTGTCAGTTCAATTCTTAGTCAGAGCACATGCCTGGGTTTCGGGCCAGGTCCCCGTTTGGGTGTGTGTGAAAGGTAACTGTTTGGTTCTTACACAGTGATGTTCCTCTCCCTTTGTCTCCTTCCCTTCCCCTCGAAAGAAAGAGAGAGAGAGAGAGAGAGAGAGTTTTTATCTCCTGAGACTATCCTGCAATCACATTGCTTCTATGGAGCCATGTAGCTCCATCTTGCAGCCATGGAGCTGGTGTAGGTGGAAATCAAACTCATAGTAGGGTGCTGAAATATAAAACAGGTTGAATTCATAGACTTAAGAGTGTTCTTATGTGGAAGTTAGAACGCTGACTGGGGAAAAAAGAGACATGGAGATTTGGTATGGGGACATCTAAGAGCATCTCAATTCCCAAAGTCTCAGAAGGAGAAGCTCCTTTTTCCTTCTTCATTGAGGCTGTTCCTGTCTTGATTAAATACCTGCAATTACCTTGTCTGAGGATGTTACCTTATAAGTACCATGTTGTTCTCAAGCACTATGTCAACCACCTCTCATTGCCATCAGACCTGTAACTAAAGTCAGATCCTAGGATATGCTAGGGGAACAATGACAAAGTCAGCCAGGGGGAAATGAAGTCTTGCATGACAAAAATAACTATGAGATTTAGCCCATTGATATGTTTAAAAATTGGAAATATGCGTGGCAATGGATGATAAGAGGCTGGATCAAGGCAAGGATAAAAACTGAATTTTGGGTGGAGCAAATACATTAATATGAATTCACTTAGTGGGGATTTTGACTTGAATGTGTGAGTGTAAATAGTTAGCGGTACTTTAATGGTCTCTCACTTAGTTGGTTAAAGCTTAGTTTTAACAAAAATCTATACAAAATGGAATCTGAGATGGTAGATGTCAGGAAAAAATGTAGGAAGATTGAAATCCCAAGACTTCAAGAAGAAAAAGAAGGTTGGAATGAATTATTTTATATGTGACCCACTCAAAAACCCTTAACTATATTCTTTTTTTTAAGATTTTACTTATTTATTTTTAGAAAGAGGGGAAGGGAGGGAGAAAGAGAGGGAGAGAAACATCAATGTGTGGTTGCCTCTCACATGGCCCGCTCTGGGGACCTGGCCCCACAACCCAGGCATGTGCCCTGACTGGAAATTGAACTGGCAACTCTTTGATTTGCAGCCTCGCTCAATGCACTGAGCTATGGCAGTCAGGGCCCTTAACCATATCCTTGAAAGAGCCTAGAGACATTCCATTCTCTATAGTCCTGAGATTAGTGAAGGGAGCACAAATGGATTATTTTATTGTAGCTGCTGTTTTCTGTAGGCTGGGGATACATGTAGAAGATGTTACCATTGCAACAATCTCTCTGATTGAATGAGGATTGTGGGAAACTATGGCGACAGAGGTCAAGAGTAGAATTTAGCCAACATGAATCAAGGTAATCCTGGCGTGCACACTAGTTGGGATTCAGATGGATAACAAAGACTTTGACTTCTAGCTAAGATAGAAGAGCAGGAACCAGATTTACCCTCCCACCTGAAATACCTAAAAAGCAAGACAAAATATAATAAACAATGGTTTGGAAACTTGAAAATCAGGTAATAAAGGAAAGTTATCCTTAAGAAATGAAAAGCAAATACGGGGACCTTCATGTAGATACCAATTTACGTCCTGAAGAGTGTTTCTGGGGAACTTTCCCTTGGTGCAGAGGAACAGAGCTGAGTAGAATTTGATATGGCTCCTGAGTGGAAAAGACAAAACTAAAAGTGTAGGGAAACAAGATGATTGTAATTTGCAATGCAAAGCACCAAGAGGAAGGACTTGCGTGGGGAAAAAGCTCTGCAGATCTTCAGAGGACCCGCCTTGGATCTAACCCAGAGTAAAGGTTAGTGAATGCACAGGAGGAAGCTACTCAAAACCAGGGAAAGAGCCACGGACATGAAGACTGTTTGGGGCTCACACACAGCTGAGAATAGTTCCTGTTCTCACCTGCTACAGTAGAAAACTTTATAACTCATGAAACATTAGTTGGAATATTCAGAAGAGTTTTGCTTCAGTAGTGGGGAAGATTTAGTCCTAGATGCTGGTCTGGTGCCAACAAACTCAACATAACAGCAAGACTTAAGAGGATCAGACTATTTCCAATAATTTAACTGGATTCCAAAAACAAAGCTGCAGAATGTTTATAGGAAAGTAAAAATATTCAGCACTAAACATTGTAAAATATACAATGTCTCATATTCAATAAAAACTTATTAGATAGGCAAAGAAGCAGGAAAATATGACCTGTAATGAGAAAAATGAAATTAATCAAATCAAACTAACTAGAACTGATCAAAATGATGAAATTAGAAGACAAGGTTATTAAAACCATTGTTATAATGGTTATAATGTCTGACATAAAAAATTTATTGGATCCGGTTAACAGTAGTTTAGACATAACAGAAGAAAAATTAGTAAGCTTTTAAACATGACAGCAAAAACTATTCAAAATAAAATATTTAGAGAAAAAGATTGAAGAAACCACATAGGGTATTAATAAGCTATAGGAAATTTTTAAGTAGTAGAATGTACATGTAATTAGAGCCCCAGAAGAAAAAGCACTGGGTAGCAGAAAAAAATATTTAAGGAAATATTGGCTGGAATTTTCCAAATTTGATGAAATCTTTTCAGTCCACAAATACAGGCAGTTCAACAAATCCTAAACACAAGGAGCATGAAGAAAACTACACCAAGGCATATTACAGTTAATCACTTAAAATGTGATAAATAGAAAACTTTAAAAGCAACCTGAAAACACCAGTATGTAGAGAAGAACAAAGATAAAAATTACAGCAAATTTCTTTTTGCAAGCCAAAGCAGTGGAACAAAGTCACTGAAATAATGCAAGAAAGAAAAAACACCTTTCAACCTAGAATTTTATACCCAACAAAATGAAGGTGAAATACACTTTCAGACACACAGAGCTGAACAAATATACCACCAGGGAACCTACCCCACAATAACTGTTAAGAAAGTTTTTTAGGCCCTGGCTGGTGTAGCTCAGTGGATTGAGCGCGGGCCTGCGAACCACACAATCGTGGTTCGATTCCCAGTCAGGGCACATGCCTGGGTTGCAGGCCAGTTCCCAGCAGGGGACTCACAGGAAGCAACCATACATTGATATTTCTCTCTTTCCCTTCCTCTCTAAAGATAAATAAATAAAATCTTAGAAAAAAAAAAGAAAGTTTTTTAGACAGAGGAAAAATGAAACATGGTGGAAATCAGGATCTATGTGAAAGAATGAAGAGTATTTTTGCTCTTCAAATAGTAACTATATGGATCAATAAAAAGTGTTTTTTATTATTTAAATCTCTTTTAAAAAAATTGACAGTCTAAAAATTCAAAGCAATGTAGTACAGAATTTATAGCATGTGTATAAATAAAAGTTTGAACACAGCAGACAAAAATGTGAATCTATAGCCCTGGCTGCTGTGGCTCAGTTGGCTTGAGCACTGGCCTGCAAAACGAAAGGTCACTGGTTCAATTCCTAGTGAGGGCACATGCCTAGGTTGCAAGCCAGGTCCCCAGTTGAGGGTGTGTGAGAAGCAACCAATCAATCCATGTATCTTTCACACATCTATGTTTCTCTCCCTCTCTTTCTTCCTCCCTTCCTTGCTCTCTAAAAATAAATAAAATATTTTTAAGCCATTATATGTAAAATTTTTTTAAATGTCAATCCATACAAAGATTAAAGAGGACTGAAAATGTTAAGTATATAAATAAATATTGAAGACTTTTTTCTTATTTTAAACACCTTTCAGAAAGTAACTGATAATTTTTAAAAAATAATGGCAATGCATTGTGAAATTTACAACATAAATAGAAGAAAAAAGTATTACAACATTAGCACAAAAACCGAGAAGAGAGCAATGGAAGTATATCGTTGTAAGATTCTCACACTTTGTGTAAAATAGTATGATAATATTTGAAGGTAAACTGTAGTAATTTAAAAACATATAGTAAAAACTTTAGAGCAAACTCTAAAATAGTTAATAATCATTTTATGTCTATATAGACACATAACTATAAATTATATAGATATCGCCATATATCTATGTCTGCCTATATTATAGTTAAGAAATCATTATATGTCTATATATTTATATATAGATATCAACATATATCTATATCAAGCTATCTCTATATAGCATTTTTCACAGAACTAGAACAAATAATCTAAAAATTTACATGGAATCACAAAAGACCTTGAATAGCCACAGCATTCTTGAAAAAGAAGAACAAAGTTAAAGGTATCATACTCCCTGATATTAAACTACATACTACAAGGCCATAGTAATTAAAACAGCATGGTTCTGGCATAAAAACGAACACAAAAATCAGTGGAACAGAACAGAGAGCTCAGAAATAAACCCATGCTTATAAGGTCATCAATCTATGACAAAGGAAGCAAGAATATATGATGGGGTGGAGACAGTGTATTCAATAACTGGTGTACAGCATTGTGATTAGATAATCGTATACTTTATTTGCAGCCACCTCCCTGATATTTCAAGTACCCATCCGGTGTCACACATAGTTGTTACAATATTAATGACTACTGTATTTTTCTGCATATAATGCACACTTTTTTGCCCAAATTTTTAAGGGAAAGCTAAGGGTTGTATTATATACATGGGTATTACTAATTTCATATCTACAGAAATGTTTTTAATTCTTTTATATATGCTTGTGTGTTAAAAGTGTAACTCTAGAAAGCAATAACAATATCTGTATGCAAAATAATACCCTGGAATATGATAATTGGTTTTGTTTCTAAATATAAATAAGTAAAAATTGAATTAAAAAATTAAAACGAAAGATGATTTTTCCTGAAATTTTGGGCCAAAAACATGGGTGTGCATTATACATGGCAAAATATGGTATATTCCCTATGCTGTACTTTACAACCCCAATGACTCTTTAATAATTACCAATTTGTTCTTAATCCTCTCACCTTTTCCACCCACTTCCCACCACCCCCACCTCTCTGGCAGCAACCATCCATATCCATGAGTCTGTTTCTTTTTTTTCTGTTGATTTAATCTTTTTTTAAATATATTTTATTGATTATACCATTACAGTTGTTCTATTCCCCCCCTTCAATCCCCTCCACCCACACCCTCCCTCCCCCACCATTCTCCCTCCCTTAGTTTATAACCACGTGTCTCAAGTTCTTTGGATTCTATATTTCCCCCACTATTCTCGCCCTCCCCACTATTTTCTGCCTACCATCTATGCTATTTTCTGTGCCTTCTCTCCTCTTCTCCCCCTCCCACCCCCCTGTTTCTAACCCTCCATGTGTTCTTCATTTCTATGGTTCCACTCCTGATCTAGCTGTCCTCTTGGTTTGCTTTTGTTTTAGGTGTGGTTGTTAATAACTGTGTGTTTGCTGTCCTTTCACTGTTCATCTTTTTCATCTTCTTTTTCTTATATAAGTCCCTTTAGCATTTCATATAATAAGGGCTTGTTGATGATGAACTCCTTGAACTTGACCTTATCTGAGAAGCACTTTATCTGTCCTTCTATTCTAAATGAAAGTTTTGCTGGATAAAGTAATCTTGGCTGTAGGTCTTTGGATTTCCTGACTTGGAATACTTCTTTCCAGCCCCTTCTTGCCTGTAAGGTCTCTTTTGAGAAATCTGCTGACAGTCTGATGGTTACTCCTTTGTAGGTGACTGTCCCCTTATCCCTTGCTGCTTCTAGGATTCTCTCCTTCATTTTGGTCTTGGCTAATGTAATGATGATGTGCCTTGGTGTGTTCCTTCTTGGGTCCAACTTCTTTGGCACTCTCTGAGCTTCCTGGATTTCCTGGAAGTCTATTTCCTTTGCCAGACTGGGGAAGTTCTCCTTTATTATTTGTTCAAATACGTTTTCCACTTGTGGCTGTTTCTTTCCCCCTTCTGGTACCCCTATAATTCGGATGTTGGAATGTTTAAAGATGTCCTGGAGGTTCCTAAGCCTCTCCTCATTTTTTTGAATTCTCATTTCTTCATTCCTTTCTGGTGGGATGTTTTGTTCTTCCATCTGGTCCATTCCATTGATTTGAGTCCCAGTTTCCTTTCCATCACTATTGGTTTCCTGTGCATCTCCCTTCATTTCAATTAGTTTAGCCTTCATATGTTCCTCTAATTTGTGACTTTGTTCCTCTAATTTGTGACTATAATCTACCAGTTCTGTGAGCATCCTGATAAATAGTGTCCTGAATTGTGCTTCTGAGAGGCTGGCAATTTCTTGGTCGCTTAGAGTTATTGGCTCTGGGACTTTGAGTTCTTCTTGTGCCATCTTTCGGGTTGTTCGTGCCTGTTCCATAGCAGGATCAGAGCCCTAAAGTGTTCACTAGAACAGGGCAACTCAGTCACTGGGTTGTGACGTTGTATGTGGGGGCGGGGTCAAAGAGGGACAATGGCTCTCACTGGTATTGCAGGGCAACTAAGTCGCTGGGTTGTGACGCTGTATGTGGGTGCGGGGTCAAAGAGGGACTCTGGCGTCCCATCTGCCGCCTGCCGCCCTGGCCCTCACCGGTGCTGAAGGGCAACTAAGTCGCTGGGTTGTGACGCTGTATGTGGGGGCAGGGTCAAAGAGGGACTATGGTGTCCTGTCTGCCGCCTTCCGCCACGGCCCTCACCCGTGCCGCAGTTGCTGCCGTCAGTCACTGGGCCCACGCGTTTCGTCCCACTGCACGCGAGTGTGCCACCGCCGTCAGCCCTCGCCCCCTGGGGCCTGCGTGGTCTGTCTCACTGTGCGCGAATATGCGCCCGCGGTCTGCCCCGCAGCCCAACTGGTTCCTGTCTGCCTGCACGCCTGGGTCGGGGCCCTGTCCTGCCCGACCCTGCTCGCTGCTGGCTCCGCCCCTCTTACCGTCCTCGTTGAACGGTTAGATGTAGTCGGACTTCCGTATAATTCAATTTTCTGTCGTTTGGTTGTGTCTTTGTTTCTCCAAACCTTTGTTGTATTCAAACTTGGTTGTGGGAGAAGGCACAGTGTTTCCACCTATGCCTCCATCTTGGCGGAACTCTGATTTAATCTTTATTGTACTTTTTTTCCCATCACCATTTGGTGCTCTTCTATTCCCCTTGCCCCAGCAAACCCCACACTGTTGTTCGTGTCCATGGGTCCTTTTCCCTTTTAGCTCAATCCTGTCACCCCTAACCTTCCCCTGCACCACCCCCCTCAGCTGTCATCCTGCTCTCCATCTATGAATCTGTCTCTGTTTGAGTCTATTTCTATTTTGTTTGTTCATTTTTTTTGTTCTTTAGATTCCACATATAAGTGAAATCATATGGTATTTGTCTTTCTCTAAATGACTTTTTTCACTTCACATAATACCCTCTAGTTCCATCCATGCTATCACAAATGGAAATATTTCATTCTTTTTTTATGGTTGAGAAGTATCTCATTGCATATATGTACCACAGCTTCTTTATCCAATCATCTATTGATGGGCATTGGGGTTACCTCCATATCTTGGGTATTGTAAATAACACTGCAATAAACATAGGGGTGCATATATTCATTTGAATTAATGTATTGGGTTTCTTTGGCTATATACCCAGAAGTGAAATTGCTGGATCATGAGTAGTTTTATGTTTAATTTTTTGAGGAATCTCCATACTGTTTTCCATAGTGTCTGCACCAATCCGCATCCCCACCAACAGCGCACGAGAAGACCTACTATTCTAAGGAAGAAGCCAACTAAGGTGCCAGAGTGTGATCTAGAATCTCTGAAGCAGATCTACTCTGCTGGGACTTGAGTTCAGAAGCAAAACATAAGAGGAGGTGGCTACACATAAGGGATCGTTATCTAGAAAGCATGCTTGGTAAAATTAGCTAATTCTTCACTGGTGGTAGTGACGGAATTTCTGGAATCTGGTTTCAGGAATTATAAGGCAGCATCTGTAGAGACGTTTTTGCTAGAGAGGTCCCTTGAGTGTGGTTGTTGCCCCGCCTCACATTCTGTCTCTCTGGTTTTCTTGGAAATTCACTGAGCTCATAATACCCTTTAATAATTACACACATTATTTATTTTAATAAGCCAACTGTGTGGATCTTGTTGTTTGCAAACACAAACCCCAACAAATCCTCTGGTGTGCTTTTTAAATGGGCCCTTTAGTGGAACTAGAGTTCTGTGCCTTCCACAGTAAGAAAACAGAGAGAAACAATTTCAGAAAACACATGCGCGGCAGGGTGTCAGAGATCCAGATACAGAACACAAATTTTCTCGCCATCTCTATCAACAGGGCTTACAGGGGGAACAGACATTCACTGAGGCTCTCCACCCTGAAGAGAGACACCGGGTATGATCATTCTTTAGTCCTATGTGTGCGGCTTGCCCACATTTTCTCCTAGCCTGTGGCTTGCTTATTCATTCTCTAGAAGGTATCTTTTGTTGAGTAGACATTTTAAATTTTGATGAAGTCTGAATTTCAAATATTTTTATATGGTTACTGCTTTCTGAATCTTGCTAGAGAAACCTTCACCCACCTTTCGGTCATGAAGAAATCCCCTTAAGTTTTTCCCTATCAATTTTATGGTTTTAGCTTTCACATTTAGGGTTATGATCCATTCTGGATGAATCATTGTGTGATGAGCAGCAGGAGTGCATTGCTCTCCATGTAGGCGTAGGGTCATTCCAACACTGTTCATTGAAAAGACTCTCTTTTCTTTTGGGTGGCCTTAGCATCTTTCTGCAAACCAAGTAACCACGTGAATGCGGGTCTGTATCCAGGCTCTCTGTATAGTTTTAGTTTCCTCCTTGCTCATCCTTATGCCGGCAGCACCATCTTGATTATCACAACTTATAATAAATGGGCCAGCAGATCGTTTGCCTTTTGACGTTATTGTTCTTTTTAAAATGTGATTTTAAAATTGACATATAGTAAAGAGGACTTTTTAACATTGTATGGTTCTATTAATTTCAACACATATGTAAATATATGTAGTCATCACCACATTCAGAATCTGAACAGTTTCACCCTTTCCTTACTCCTAATCCCTGGCAACCACTAATCTGTTCTTTGTTATTATAGCTTTATTTTTTTAGAAAATTTATAAATGGAGTCATACAATATGTAACTTTTCACAGTGGTTTTTTTCACTGAGCTAAATGCCTTTGATATTTAACCAAGTTGTTGCATGTAGATATGGCATTCCTTTCATTTGTTGGCTAATATTTCATCTTATGAATGTATTATAGTTTGTTTATCCTTTCACTCATTAAAGAATATTTGGATCGTTTCCATTTTTTGGCAATTATAGAGCTGCTATAAACACTCATGTATGGGTTTTAGTATAAACACATTTTCATTTTTCTAGGGTTGTTCTTTAACATGACTGTTTTTGATATGCTAAGTCTATCACATTACCACATTCATTTTAGAAGCAGCTTGTCAGTTTATATAAAGTCCTGCATAGATTTTGATTAAGATTGCACTGACTCTCAGATGGAAGAACCTGCGTCAGACAGGGAGCCTCGGCACCATCACCCCAGCATTACACAGGACAACTCCAAGCAGGAGCCTGTTTACCAAGCACCCTGTCCCGTTGTCCCCGAGTCGCCTGGCAAGAATTTGCCCGACACATGTGCTCTACTCCAGAATGACCTGCAAACTGCTTACACTTTAGAATGCAGGAGTTTAGCTTCCTGTACTAATTATTTTATTTAAGGAAGGGAAGGCTTTGTTTCCTAGGAAAGAAATTTCATGTTGGAAGAAAATAAAAATAGGTATTATTTGATGAACACCAGCCATCTGCCAGATGTTTTGTGTACATTATGATACTAAAACAACCCCACAAGGAATGTTAGCATTCCCATTTTACAGATGGAGAAGGTAAAGCCTAGTTAAGTGAAATAACTTGTTAAGATCATGCCAACATACTGGACACAGTTAAGATTTGAGCTCAAGTATGGCTACCTTAAAATTCCATGGTCTTTCCACTACACTACATTTTCTCTGTCCTATTTCCTGACAAAGATGATGACAAAGGAGATGGAAAATGTTTCTGGACTCAGGAGGTATTCTGAAGAATACTTGGCTTCTGATCAAGATGGCAGCACAGATAAATGCAGTACTCATTTCCCCTGCAACCACATCGAAATACAACTAAACTACAAAACAACCATCATTCAGAAGTACTTGAAATCCAGCTGCACCTAAGTCCTACAATTGCAGATGTAAAGAAGAGGCCCCATCAAGACTGGTAGGAGGAGCAGAAATTCAGAAGGGCTTGTCACACACCCATGTGTGGCAAATAAAAATCAGGAGGGATTCTAGCTGTGCAGGTCCCCCCTGAGAAGTGAGAGACCCCATCCCCACAGCAGACCCTACAGCCCAGTGTTCCAGTGCCAGGAAAAGAAGTTTCCATAACTTCCAACTATAAAAGCCAGTGGGGATTGTGGCTGCATGAGTTTGGAGTCCCAAGCATTCCTCTTGAAGAGTCTGCACCCACACACAGACTTACTCAGACTTGCTCTGAGTTCCAGTACTGGAGCAGGAGACTGAAAGACACCAGGAACGCAGGGAGGAACTGAAATATCTGGCATCAGGGCTAGAGCTGGGTAGGGGGACAGCTTTCTTCCAGACAGAGTTGCTGGCAGAAGCCATTGTTTCTTTTCTGAGCCCTCTGCCCATAGAGCTGGCAGGTGATGAGTCTCCATCAACCTGGGGACCCTGTTCCACCCAACTCATGGGCTCACACAGCTGTTTCCCATGACTTTTCCATACAATCAGTATATCTTGGCTCATGCTGCAGACTTTCCTAAAATTTCCCATACACGAAGCATCTGGCCTCAGCATGCCCTATTCCTCTTGCTAAGTGACTGCAGGCCTGGCACTAGTGGCAGTCAGCCTTGGTTCACAGCTTGATTTCTCCTAGGCACCTCAAAGCCCAGCACAAGCACCAGCCATCTGCATATTGCTTTGTAGCTCATGCATTTAGGCCCTAGACAGAACACAAATAGTGGCCAACATTAGTCTTACCTCCTGGGAGGCCCCAGAGCCAGTGCACCCAATGGATAAGATCACCCAGTGGATAGATTCGGATCACATCAAAGCACCACCCAACTATAGGGAACCGTTTCACATAGTGTGGGAATGTAGCCCAGCCCCCACTTGGAAAGGCCAATGGGGAGCGAGGTCCAGGCACACAGGAGCCACACCCACAGGTAGGTTCTTTCATGGGGAATCAGGCCTGCATTGTACCTATTCTGCTATGAGCCTGCTTTTGCTATAACTCCCTCACCCTGAATTGAGGCAGTAAGCACTTACTGTAACTTCCTAAAATCTGAGCTAAACCTCCCCAGTACGGAGTGTAACTGGTTCAACCACTTTTCCCCTTGGTCTGCAACATTCTTCTCTTTGAAGTATTCAGCAACATTCTTTCTTTTGTTATCTGTAAAAGGTAATCACCTGCAGTGAACCTGTGCATAGTAAATGAGGACCATCCGGATGTAATGTGCCCAGAAAAGCAATAATAGCTTGTCCAGGCAGGAGTTGGCCCCTCTCTCTTACTTAGAGAGTGGCCATGCCATCCCTTTTTCTCCACGGGACTTCTGTAGTTCATGTGAATCTGTTCATTGTGGCCACAACACACGGATCCTGCCAGCCAGGATCTGCATCACCCAACTAACTCCACAAGTGACACATTCAAGTGGTGGACTTTCCTTTTTTTAAAAAATCCTGATTATCATTAACAAGATGTTGACATTCATACACTAAAGGTACAGAACATTTCCATCACTACCAAGATCCCTCATGTTGCCTTTTTAAAAATTAAATTAAATTAAATTAATTTTTTATTGTTGTTCAAGTAGTTTTCTGCCTTTTCCCCCCACCCCAGTCTAACACTCCAGCCCTCCCCACCTCCCTCCCATTTCCACCCCCCCACCCCATTATTGTTCATGTGTCCTTTATACTTGTTCCTGTAAACCCTTCACCATTTCCCCCTGAAATTCCCTCCCCTCTCCCATCTGGTCACTATCAGCCTGTTCTCAATTTCAGTGTCTTCGGTTATATTTTCCTTGTTTGTTTGTTTTGTTGGTTAGGTTCCTGTTAAAGGTAAGATCATATAGTATTTGTCTTTCACCACCTGGCTTATTTTGCTTCTTAACATAATGCTCTCCAGTTCCATCCATGCTGTCACAAAGGATAGAAGCTCCTTCTTCCTTTCTGCTCCATAGGATTCCGTTGTGTAAATGTACCAGAGTTTTTCGATCCATTCATTTACTAGTGGGCATTTAGGTTGCTTCTAGCACTTGGCTACTGTAAATTGTGCTGCTATGAACATTGGGGTGCATAGGTTCTTTTGGATTGGTGTTTCAGCATTCTTAGGATATAATACTAGCAGTGGAATTGCAGGGTCAAAAGGCAGTTCCATTTTTAGTTTTCTGAGAAAATTCCATACTGTTTTCCACAATGGTTGCACCAGTCTGCAATCCCACCAACAGTGCACTAGAGTTCCCTTTTCTGCACAACCTAATACTTATCGTTTGTTGCTTTGTTTATAATGATAGGTGTGAGGTGGTATCTCATTGTGGTTTTAATTTGCATCTCTCTGATAGCCTTCGTGTTCCCTTTTTATAGCCATCTCCTCTTCTCTCCAGCCTTCACCTTGATGCTTAACTCCTGGTAACCAATAATTAGTTTTTTGTTTCTTTGACTTTGCCATTTCAACAATGTTCAACAATGGAACTATTCAGTAGGTAAAATTTGGGGATTGACTTTTTTATTCAGCATATTTCTCTGGAGATTCACATGGGTTGTGGTGTGTATCAATATTTCTTTTCTGTTGCATGCTTATTACATGGTATGAATGCACTACATTTTGCTTATCCAGTCACTTTTTGAGGGTCATCTAGGTTGTTTGTTGTTTTGGTTATTATGAATAAAGCTGCAGTAAACATTGGTGACTAGGTTTTGTATAAACGCAAGTCTTCATTTCATTGGTAATGCCCAGGGGTGCAACTGCTGGGTCATATGATAGTTGCAAGTTGGTTTCTTTCCCCGCAGCTCTATTGAGCTATTATTGACCTGAAATACATTATGGACATCTAACTAAGTTTAAGATATACAACATGATACAAGTATATATTGTGCAATGATTACCTCAGTAAGGTTAGTTATCACCTCCATCCTCTCACATAAGTATTTTTTTCAGAGAAGATTTAAAATCACCTCTCTTTAGGTGCAAGTAGAGACATCATTGTTAATTATTGCCCCCATGCTATACATTAGAGTCCCCCAAATTATTCATCTTACAGCTGAAAGTTTGTATTTTTGACCAACATCTCCCTATGTCCTCCACCCCACCCCAGTCCCCAGTAACCACCATTCTACTCTGTTTTTATGAGTTTGGCTTTTTTAGATTTTGTTAGTGAGAAAATATATGTGAGAATATATATACTGTTTTTCTCTGTGTGACTTAGTTCATGTAGCATAATGCCCTCAAGGTTTATCAGTATTGTCACAAAAGCCAGAATTTCCTTCTTTTTATGGCTGAGTGATATTTCATTACACACCCACTTATATATGCATAGTCTTCAGCTATTTATATACCAGTGGATGCTTAGATTATTTCTCTCTTGGCTCTTGTGATTAATACTGCAATTAACTTGAGGAAACAGATGTTTCTTTGAGATAGTGATTTAATTTCCCTCAGATATGTACACAGAAGAGGGCTGGGTGGATCATATGGTCATTCTAATTGGAATTCTTTGAGGAACCTCTCTACTGTTTTCCATGGTAGCTGCACAACATACATTCCAAGCAACAGTGCACAAGAGTTCCCTTTTCTCCACAACCTCGAAACACTTGATCTTGTCTTCTGGATGATAGCCATTCTTACAAGTGTGAGGTGGTTTGGATTTGCATTTCCCTGATGATTAATGAGGTCAAGCATCTTTTCCTGTACCTGTTGGCCATTTGTATGTTTTCTTTGGAAAAATGTCTATTCAAGTCTTTTGCCCATTTTTAATTGGATCATTTGTTTCTTTTCTATTGAGGTGTATAATTTTTTCATATGTTTTGGATATTAACCCCTTATCAGATACATGATTTGCAAATATTTTATCTAGACTATGGGTTACCTTTTTATTTTGTTGATTGTTTCTTTTGCTGTGCAGAAGCTTTTCCATTTGATGTAGTCCCACTTCTTAATATTTGCTTTTGTGGCTTGTACTTTTGGTATCATATAAAAAAAATCATCACTAAGACCAATGTCAAGAAACTTTGTCCTTATGTTTTTTTCTAGGAGCTTTATAGTTTTGGGTCTTACATTTAAGTCTTTAATCAATTTCAAGCTAATTTTTGTCAGGGGTCCAACTTTATTCTTTTGTGAATATCCACTTTTCCCAACACCTCTTGTCTTTGAAGAGACTGTCCTTTTACCATTCTGTATTATTGACTCATTTGTCAGATATGTGCAGACTCATTTCTGACCTTTCAATCCTGTTCCTCTGGTTTAGGTGTCTATTTTTATGCCAAGCCCATACTGTTCTGATTACTATATCTTTGTAATATAGTTTGAAATCAGGTATTGTGATGCCTCTAGCTTTGTTCCTTTTTCTCAAGATTGCTTTGGCTATTTGGGGTCTTTTTTTAAAAAACTATATATAAATGTTTTTTTAAATATTTATTTATTTATTTATTTATTTATTTATTTATCTTTAGAGGGGAAGGAGAGAGGAAGAGAAACATCAATGTATGGCTGCCTTTCATGTGTCCCTGCTGGGAGCTGGCCTGCAGTGAACTGGCCTGCAACCCGGGCATGTGCTCTGACTGGAAATTGAACTGCGATCCTCTGGTTCTCAGGCCCGCACTCAGTCCACTGAGCTACACCAGCCAGGGCTTATTTGGGGTCTTTTGTGGATTACTTTTTCTGTTTCTTACAAAAAATGCCATTGGAATTTTGATAAGGATTGTATCAAATCTATAGATGGTTTGGGGTAACATGGATGTTTTAACAATATTAATTCTTCTGATTCATGAACATGAGATATCTTTCCATTTATTTGTGTTTTCCTCAATTTTATTTCATCAAACTTTTGTAGTTTTAATTGTACAGATCTTTCACTTCCTTGGTTAAATCTGTTTCTAAGTATTTTATTTTTTTATGCTTTTGTGAATGAGATTGTTTTAGTTCCTTTTCAGATAGATTGTTATTAGTTGCAGAAACACAACTGATTTTGTATATTGATTTTGTGTCAAGTAACTTTACTGAACTTGTTTATTAGTCCCCACAGTTTTTTAAGGTGGAATATTTAGGATTAAAATAACTTTTATCTTTTATTTTTAATGTAGGTGTTTATCAACATAAATTTCCCTTTGAAAACTACTTTTTCTGCATCTCATATGTTTTGGAATGTTATGTTTTAATTTTTGTTTGAAGATATTTTTTGTATTTCTCTTTTGATTTCTCCTTTAACCCATTTGTTGTTTAAAGTATGTTGTTTAGTGAGAAAGAAGAACAAAGTAGGAGGGATCACAATACCTGATATCAAACTGTATTACAAGGCCACTGTAATTAAAACAGCCTGGTACTGGCATAAAAACAGGCACATAGACCAATGGAATAGAACAGAGAGCCCAGAAATAAACCCAACTCTCTACAGTCAATTAATATTCGACAAAGGGGGCAATAACATAAAATGGAGTAAAGATAGCCTCTTCAACAAATGGTGTTGGGAGAACTGGACAGCTACCTGCAAAAAAATGAAACTCAAGCACCAACTTACACTATATACCAAAACTAATTCAAGGTGGATAAAAGACTTAAATATAAGCCGTGAAACCATTAAAGCCCTAGAGGAGAACATTGGCAGGAAAATCTCAGATATTCCATGCAGCAAGATTTTTACTGATACATCCCCTAGAGCAAGGGACATAAAGGAAAGAATAAACAAATGGGATCTCATCAAAATTAAAAGCTTCTGCATGGCTAAGGAAAACAGTATCAAGATAAAAAGAGAAGCAACAGTTTGGGAAAACATATTTGCCAATGATACCTCAGACTAAGGTTTAATCTCCAAAATATACAAAGAACTCACTCGACTCCACTCAAAGAAGACAAGCAACCCAATTAAAAAATGAGCAAAGGACTTGAACAGACACTTCACCAAGGAGGACATACCAGAGGATCCAGAAACACATGAAAAGATGCTCGATATCACTAGCTATCAGAGAGATGCAAATTAAAACCACAATGAGATACCACTTTACACCAGTCAGAATGGCTATCATAAACAAAGAAACAAACAACAAGCGCTGGAGAGGTTGTGGGGAAAGGGGACCCTGGTTCACTGTTGGTGGGATTGCAGACTGGTACAACCACTATGGAAAACAGTATGGAACTTTCTAAGAAAACTAAAAATGAATGTGCCTTTTGACCCAGCAATTCCACTATTAGGAGCATATCCTAAGAACCCTAATACACCAATCCAAAAGAACCTATGCATCCCGATGTTCATAGCAGCACCATTTATGATAGCCAAGAGTTGGAAGCAACCTAGATGCCCATCCGTAAATGACTGGATCAAAAAGCTATGGTACATTTACACAATGGAATTCTATGCTGCAGAAAGGAAGAAGGAGCTCCTACCTTTTGCAACATCATGGATGGAACTGGAGAGCATTATGCTGAGTGAAATAAACCAGGCGGTGAAAGACAAATACCATATGATCTCACCTTTAACAGGAATCTAAACAACAAAACAAACAAGTAAGCAAAATATAACCAATGTCACTCAAATACGGAACAGGCTGACAGGGTCCAGAGGGGAGAAGGGAGAGAATCATAGGGGAAAAGGGGAGGGACTCACATGAATAAGTATAAATGACACATGGACAATAATTAAGGTGGGGGGCGGAAATGGGAGGGAGGTGGGGAGCACTATGGGGGGCAGGGCAGGGAATATAAGACAGAAAACTGGACTTGAATAAGAATTAAATTTAAAAAATTTAAAAAATAACTTAAAAAATAAAATAAAAAAAAATAAAGTATGTTGTTTAATTCCTCTTATTTGTGAATTTACCAGTTTTCCTCCTTGTGATTTCTAGCTTCAAACCAGTGTGGTCAGAAGAGAGACTTGATATGATTTTCATCTTCTTCCATTTTTCTAAGGTTTGTTTTGCGAACTAACATGTGTTCTATCCTGGATAATATTTCACATTTGCTTGAGAAGAGTGTGTATCATGCTGTTGAGCAGAATTTTCTGTTATGTCTGTTAGGTCCACTTGACCTAAGGTACCGCTAGAGTCCAATGTTTCCTTATTGATCTCTTACCATCATTAATAAATAGTAATACAAGAACAAACCATTTTGCATAGTCAGAACTATAAACCTAATTTTGGCCCTGGCTGGTGTAGCTCAGTGGATTGACGTGGGCCTGTGAACCACACGATCACGGTTCGATTACCAGTCAGGGCACATGCCTGGGTTGTAGGCCAGTTCCCAGCAGGGGACACACAGGAGACAACCATACATTGATATTTCTCTCCCTCTCTCCTTCCCTTCCCCTCTAAAGATAAATAAATAAAATCTTAAAAAATAAAAAAACCTAATTTTGCCTTCCCTGCATTTATCTCTTTTTTATTAGAACGTTTAAGTTCTACTTTTGAAACAAATTTTAATTATTTAATATAGTGTCATAAACTATAGTTTATGATAAAAAACATGTTTTTTACTTTGTCCTGCATTTATAAAGACAGTATTAGTGATGGTAGACACCCACTGAGAATGTGCTGTGTGCCAGACATCGAGGATACAAATACACATGAAAAGGCATGAATTCAAAAGAAGCAGAATTGTCTCCATTTGCAGATGACATGATATTATACAGGGTGTGACAAAAGTAGGTTTCCAGTCATTCATATGAAAAAGTAATGCAATGATGAGTAAATAACAATACAAGAACAAACTTTGTTTTGCATACGCAGAACTGTAAACCTACTTTTGTCCCTCCCTGTATGTGGGGTGATGGGTTAGATATGTTAATCAGATGAGGAGAACCCTTTCACAATGCACACATATATCAAATCACCATTATGTCTCACTTTAAACATCTTACAATTTTATTTGTCTATTATTCTTGAAAACAAACAAACAAACACAGAAGATATGGGGACGATGGCAATGGTGGCACCATCGTTTGAATATCTTATAATATGCCCTAAAAACAGGACAAGTGTAGAACACAAATGAAAAACCTGTTGACACCATTTACTTTGCAACTGAGCATATGTCACTCAACAAGTCACAAAAATATAGCAGTGAGAATAAAGCATCCATAACTACAAGACCCGATGGTAGCATCATTGGTGTGGGAGTAAGCAGAGAATCAGCAAAGGGGCATCTGAGGGTCCTAAAAAGAGGAGAAGCCTAAATCACCAACAGGTGCAGACTGGAAATTCCATCAGTCTTGTCTGAGAATAGCAGCCCAAGCGGAGAGAAGGTTGTGCAGACTCCAATTCACACATGAATTTGAGGGGTCTACAGTGGTAGAGAAGAACAATGGTCTCCAGAGGTATCCATGCTCTACCCAGGGGTATTCAACCTTACGGCATCTCTGCACCACACTGGGAAAAGGGAAGTTGTCTTAGGCCACACATTAAATATATTGCAACATGTAATCACAAAAAATCTCATAATGTTTTAAGGAAATTTATGATTTTGTGCTGACCTGCATTCATCGCCATCCTGGGCCTCATGTGGACTGTGGGTTGTGGGTTGGATGCCCCTGCATCCTTAGAGCCTGTGAATCTGTTACCTCACACTGCAAAAGAGGCTTTGCAAATTAGGAGAATGAATTTTGAGATTATCCTGGATTATATAGATGTCCCCAAACTAATGACATGAGATCTTAAAAGTGGAGAACCTTTTCCAGTTGGATGAGAGACATGCAAGAATGGGTCAGAAACATATTGAGGAATTAAACTGAAGATACATTTTTTTCTGCTCAAGCCAACAGAAAGAGTCTAACTAAAATACCAAGGTCTTAAAAAGTTAGAAAGGAGAAAGAATTAGGAGTTCAATACGTATACATTTGGAAGAGTTTCCATTTTTAATTTGTTTTTAATTGAAGAGAGGACATGGAATGAGTATTTAGGCATTTCGTGCCACCCAGATGATAAAGTAACCTGTTCTAAGGCCAGTCATGCTCAGACTGCTGGGAAAGAAAAGGAAGGAGACAGCAGAGATTTATGCTGTTTGGCATAACACGTTGAGATTCTGAGATTATGCCCAGTGAGATGAGAGTGGGCCTCCCTGACATCAGTGACCAGCCCTCAGTCAGCCTGTTTAGCTTATTTAGTGATTTGACCTTGCCGTGAGGTCTCTGTGGCATTAAGGACAGAGCAGTGGATAAATGACAAAAGAAACAATGACAACCTCAGCTGTGCCAACCTTACACTCTGAGTCTCCAAGGGACTGAGAAGGAGAATCCTAGCTGCTTGAATGTGGGGTTTTTTCAACCGGGGGGGAAAAAACCCAAATACCTATTAAGCCTTGGTTTGTCTTTGGCTCTGGGTTTATAAGCAAAATGGTCCCTGCCCTTGTGAAGTTTATCAGTGGTTGGGAACCAGACATGGCGACGAAGCAGCAGGATGCAGGCCAAATTTCATAGCTGGGAGGGAATGTGGAGATCGTCAGTCACCCCTCACTAGAGAAGACAAACTAAGACCCAAAGAGGTTAAGTGACTTACTTGCTCAAGGTCACAGAGCCAAGAGACAAAACTGAGACTTAATCCTGGGCTGGTCCGTACAGAATCGTTTCATTATACCAGTTACCACTTATTAAAGAAATACCCTGTGGTGAGTATAATTATATTACTTCATTTAATCTTCATGGCAGCTTCCTTATGTAGTTATTGTAAGTCCCACTTTATAGACAAAGAAACATAATTTAGAGAGAGGTACGTAAACTTCTAAGACTGCTCAATGAACCAACGATAGTGCCGGGGCTGGAACCCACTGGAGCCAACCGATCTCAAAGTTCGTGCTCCGTGCAGCCCCTGCTTCTCCAGCTGCCTTTTGGTGCGGACAACTCGGGAGTGAAGGAGAACGTAGCCCAGGCCTGTGTTAGGTTTATGCCTGATTTCCCTTCTTAGGGCTGGTGGTTTTGTTCCCTCATCTGAGTATCACCATGTCAGGAGTCCTTGACAGTGCCTGCTTGGAAAAGGGGAACATTATGGCCCAGAGCAGTAAAGAGATCCATTCAAATACTCCGAACATACCTCAGGCTTCGAAAAGGACAGAGTCCGCTGTGTTTGAGCAACTTCCGTCCATGCGTGTTCTTTCATTGTGAGTGTTGCAAGGGAGCAGGGCAAGAGTTACAGGTGGGTCTGACCCCTCCAAGGGGCACCTGGAATGAAAGTGATGGATTCCAGAGTATTATGTAAACCAAACAGCTTGGTGTAGTAGAAAGAGCATGAGATTTTGACTGAGTCTTGATCTAAGTTTGGCTTTGACCCAAGCATGGGCCTTTTTCCCCTACTTCCAATGGTCTATGAAATGCCTCTGGAAGAGAGGCATAACTGCATGCCAGCCTGAGAGAATGTTTAATGAAGACACAATCAGAGCAGGAATGGGAATAATCAGGAGGACTTCCTTTAGGACATGAGCATTATAAAAAATTTTAAAGTACTAGATCTCTCTTGTCTTGGAAAACACGTAGATGCCAACATCACCCCAGAGGCCACCAGCACGTCCTTGTCCATCCGGCACCCCTCATGGAAGCCTCTGCCCCATCTGGGCTCAGCCTCCCTGGCTCCCACTGTCGGCCTTTAGGGAGGGGTTGACCTTAACTAACAAAGCAATTCTTTGAGAGCCAGAAAGAAAGGCATAGGCTGGACTTTCCACCTGCTGCTTGCCCATTGTGCAGGAGGTGGAGGGGAAGAGGAGGGGCAGGGGCAGGGTGGCTCACAGTGGCCGCAGTCATTCCCCAGCTGTGCAGGAGCCAACCGTGCTGACGGGCTGGGCCTCCCCCACAGGCTTTCCCTGGGACCAGACAAAAGAGGAACAGAGAGCAGGAAAAGGGTGGAGGCCTCAAGTAAAAATTAATTAACACTATCTATTTTTCTTTCTTTATCTAAAGGTAATCTCTTAATCTCAGGAACTGGAATTCCTGTGTGCCCTTTGGTCTATAACCAGAAACAGAAGAGTCGGAAGGAATCTGTCCTGTTCAAGGTCTCACCTAGTAGATTTCCTTTTCTCAATGGGTCTTTGTGTGACAATCTCCTGTGACTTGAAGTGCATCTTCTAGGCTCTGACACGGGTGAGGCACATGTGGCCAAGGTGAGCTATCACCAGGAGAGCTTTGACTGGAGAGATGGGAAAAAGCAAGGAAATTGGCCTTTTGGGATTTGAGTTACTAAGGGAAAAGCGAAACTGTCATTGTTTCTCAGCTGCTGCTGAAGACATTCTTAATCTCAGCAATAGAGTTTTCTCTGCACCCCATTATGCCCCTTTCTCTCTGCCTCCTTCCGGTTGCATGTCAAGGACTAAGAAATTCCAGGCCTTGAGATTGGAAGGCTCTTTTGGAGGTCTTTTAATCTAGACTCCTACACAAAGAAGATGGGCAAGTCCTCAGTTCCCCAGGGTTCCATTGTCTAGAAGTATGGAAGAGGAAGAAAAGGGATGACGGGGAAGGAAATATGAAGCATAATTTGGAACCAGGTGGAAACTTGGAAGTTACTCTCATTATTCTTCATCTAAGGCAATTGCACCCCCATTCACCAAGCTGCTCAAGCCAGACTTTTGGGAGAGCATCCTGGATTTCTCTCCTTTCTTCCCCCAAAGGGCACAACCAATAATCTGGGCCATTACAATTTCTTGCTTAGGTTATGTTCTATCCTTCATTGATCTCCCGCTCTGACATACTGTGATTCTTCGAGCTAATTTATAAACCACAATAAGAATTTTCTTTCTGCCACATCATGTCTCTCCCCTGCTTCAATGGCTCACCATTGCTTTTAGAATACTTTTCAAACTCCCTAGTATAGTATTCAAAGATCTCCATAATCACTGGGCTCCTGCTTTTCCTGCCATGTGTCTGCCCACATTCAAAGCTCTCCTGAACTGGGGGGACTTCCGCCAAGATGGAGGCATAGGTGGAAACACTGTGCTTTCTCCCACAACCAAGTTTGAATACAACAAAGGTTTGGAGAAACAAAAACACAACCAAAGGACAGAAAATTGAATTATACAGAAGTCCGACTACATCTAACTGTTCAACAGGGACAGTAAGAGGGGCAGAGCCAGCAGCGAGCAGGGTCGGGCAGGACAGGGCCCCCGATCCAGGCGTGCAGGCAGACGGGAACCAGTTGGGGTGCAGGGCAGACTGACCGCAGTCGCACATTCGAGCACAGTGAGACAGACCACGCAGGCCCCAGGGGGTGAGGGCTGACGGCGGTGGCACACTCTCATGCAGTGGGACGGAACGCGTGGGCCCGGTGACGGCAGCAACTGCAGCACCGGTGAGGGCCGCAACAGCAGGCGGCAGACAGGACGCCATAGTCCCTCTTTGACCCCGCCCCCACATACAGCGTCACAACCCAGCGACTTAGTTGCCCTGTTCTAGTGAACACTTTAGGGCTCTGATCCTGCTATGGAACAGGCACGAACAGCCCAAAAGATGGTGCAAGAAGAACTCAAAGTCCCAGAGCCAATAACTCTAAGCAACCGACAAATTGCCAGCCTCTCAGAAGCACAATTCAAGACACTATCAGGATGCTCACAGAACTGGTAGAGTACAGTCACAAATTAGAGGAACATAGTCACAAATTAGAGAAACATATGAAGGCTAAACTAATTGAAATGAAGGGAGATGCACAGGAAACCAATAGTGATGGAAAGGAAACTGGGACTCAAATCAATGGAATGGACCAGACGGAAGAACAAAACATCCCACCAGAAAGGGATGAAGAAATGAGAATTCAAAAAAAATGAGGAGAGGCTTAGGAACCTCCAGGACATCTTTAAACGTTCCAACATCCGGATTATAGGGGTACCAGAAGGGGGAAAGAAACAGCCACGAGTGGAAAACGTATTTGAACAAGTAATAAAGGAGAACTTCCCCAGTTTGGCAAAGGAAATAGACTTCCAGGAAATCCAGGTAGCTCAGAGAGTGCCAAAGAAGTTGGACCCAAGAAGGAACACACCAAGGCACATCAGAATTACATTAGCCAAGATGAAAATGAAGGAGAGAATCCTAGAAGCAGCAAAAGATAAGAGGACAGTCACCTACAAAGGAGTTCCCATCAGACTGTCAGTGGGTTTCTCAAAAGAGACCTTACAGGCAAGAAGGGGCTGGAAAGAAGTATTCCAAGTCAGGAAATCCAAAGATCTACAGCCAAGATTGCTCTATCCAGCAAAGCTTTCATTTAGAATGGAAGGACAGATAAAGTGCTTCTCAGGTAAGGTCAAGTTCAAGGAGTTCATCTTCACCAAGCCCTTATTATATGAAATGCTAAAGGGACTTATCTAAGAAAAAGAAGATGAAAAATATTAACAGTGAAAGGACAGCAAACACACAGTTACTAACAACCACACCTAAAACAAAAGCAAACCAAGAGGACAGCTAGATCAGGAGTGGAACCATAGAAATGAAGAACACATGGAGGGTTAGAAACAGGGGGGTGGGAGGAGGAGAAGGGGGGAGAAGGCACAGAAAATAGCATAGATGGTAGATAGAAAATAGATAGTGGGGAGGGCGAGAATAGTGGGGGAAATACAGAATCCAAAGAACTTGAGACACGTGGTTATAAACTAAGGGGGGGAGAATGGTGGGGGAGGGAGTGTGCAGGTGGAGGGGAATAAAGGGGGGAATAGAACAACTGTAATGGTATAATCAATAAAATATATTTTAAAAAAAGAAAGAAAAAAAAAGCTCTCCTGAACTGGTATGATGTGCTGTCACTTGCCTCCTGAACTTTGTACATTTCTTCCTGGATCACCCTTTTCCCCACTCTGGCTAACTCATATTGGTTGTTCAGGTGTCAGGTTGGCTGCCCCCTGTCATGGGCAGCTTTCCCTGACCTCTGCTATCCCGGATTAGGCACCTCTTCAATGACCTGTGCACATGCTTCAGTTGCGGCTACTGTCCCCATTACCCACTACCAGTCAGTCTGTTTTTCAGATTGAGCTGCAAGATCTTTGAAGAGGCTTGTAGAGTAGAAAGACCTTCTTCACGTTTTAATTTGCATGAATTCAACTCTGTGACCATATTAAAAAGAGAGAGGGAAAGAATGAGGAAAGAATGAGAGTTTATTATATCGATGGTACAAGCAATGCTGATTCAGCATCAATCAGCCCACACATCCCCACATAGCATCTCGGTGAGAGGAGTATGAATCTTTGCTTAAAAGTTTTTGTTTGTTTTTATTTTCTTTTAGATCACAGGACCATTAATCATAACCTGTAAACATCATCTAGAGAGGAAGCAACAATATGTTCCAACACTGGAAAAGACACCAGTGACTCTCAAGACACTGGATTTAATTCTCTAGTATGGCATATGCCTAAGGAATTGTTAAGGGTAATCTATGCTTACATTTAATTTTTGCTTCTTTGAATGACTTTAGAATAAACATCGTGGTAAAATATAACTATCAGCCAAGCTTGCCCCTTTTCTCCTGGCAACTGCATCCTCACATGGTGATTACAGGAGCTGTCATGTTTTCACCTGTCCCAAGACAGGCTGACACATGTCTCCAAGATTATTAAATTTGAGATCCAGATAACTGAAGCCATGTCTTCTCTTGTGGGCAAATCTGTTAGATGCAAAACTAAAGGGGTATATTTTTTAGCACGTGGCCAATGCTAGTTTACTGAAAGAAATAGACAAGATAAAGAAAGAGGTGACCTGAGATGGCAAAGACTCGTTTCACAGGTGTGTGGTCCTTATCACTAGAGGGTCACAAGTAAGGGCTGGGTGGTGGTCCAGGGGAAGAGACTACTAATTGGGTATCTGCTTCATGAGCTGATCTCAGGCTCATGAGGAAGGGTGGCTACCTCAGTGAACCTGAAGCCTGAGTCTGTGTGATTCCAAGGAGTGTGAGAACATGTGGGGCAAGTAAATGTGAAGAATGAGAAAGGCCTCTGGAGGGAGAAGATGTAGAGCGGAAGAACAGTGAGTAAAGCTGGAAGAGAACTGAGTTAGCTGGCATAGGAGATGAAGTAGAGGGAATTAAAAATTTAAGTGTTTAGCCTAAGAGCTGGACAGTTAGAAAATGGAAGAAATTATGCCTCAGAAAAGTTAATGACCCCAAAGTTATGCAGCTGCTAAAGCAGCAGAGCCCTAACTGGAACTACAATCCATATGACTCAAAGGTCCACGCTTGCAGAACATCTGGTCTAACCCCATTTTATAACACATGAGGACAATGAGGCTTTGAGAGGCAACTTGCCCATGGACATCAAAGATACACAGTACTACCAATCCTAGAACCACCAAAACCCAGTCAAATACTCTTTTCAGGGTATTCTTTGCTTCTCATCATAATCGTGGAGGAAGGGGGGAGTTACCAAAGTCTTATAAAACTTATAAGACTTTTAAGGCCCTCAAAGAGGCTCCTCCCTTGTCTGTGCTTCTGTCGTCTCCCTGGTAACTAGGGAGGATATTGACAATGTATCACTGTAGTGTGAGACACTTGGAAAATACAAATCCTTCTGTTAGGAGAGTCCAAGCAATTATTTACTTGTCAATTTAGGAGGGCAGGGCAGGATTAATCTGAACTCAAAGGATCAGGGTAAAAATACAGGGGTAATTATTATTATAATAATGATAATCACTTAGTAATCTGCAGACTCTATATAGATATTACACCACCCTTAAGTAGCTTACATGTTATAATAGGGACTAAGCCAGGGGTGAAGGTGGGGACAGGAAGGAGAGAGGTAACTGGCATTGTGAGGGACAGAAGTTAGAAAGCCAAACTGGGGAAAGAAAACATGCTGGTTTGCTAGTGACGAAAGGTTGAAGATAGTCTGACAGACAAGACATTTTATAGTAAGTCATAGCTATTTGGATCAGGAAATATCTTTCAATCGAGCCCAAATTTCTCATTTTCCTTATTAGGATCTAAAAACAAGAATGTTAAGTGAACTGCCTAAGATCACATAGCTTGTCAGTGATAGGACTTGGACTAGAACTTGGGTCTTTTTACACTTAGTTCTGTGCTAGTCCAATAAAAGCCCACAAAGGTGCTGGAGAATGTACCAAATTGGAGAGAAAGACCAGAAAAAATGATGTTGAGATATAGGTCAAAGGGACTAGTCTAGTATAATCAAATGTCCATCTTTGTTTTTCATTCACACCCTCCCCCAACACATTTCAAAGACTACAAGAGTATTCTTTGAAGTACTCCAAGTGTGAGGCGTAGCCTTTAAACCTTCGTGTCTGGTGCTGCTCCAAATCACACTGGCTTATGAGAGTAGTAGAGAAATTGTTGGCTCCTGAAAAGGTCATGTGGAACTTTTTAATTTTTCCAGAAGTGAGAATCCATATAAATGAAGAAAAAAGTAAAAGACATCATAAACAAATGCCTTTTAGTAATTGTGCACATATTATATGCTAATTTTATACCATTTTGAATCTCACAACAGCTTCATTTATCCCACAAACATTAATTTGTCACCTACTATATATCAGCCAGTGTGGAGGCCTGGGAGTTTACTGCTAAGCAAAATAGATGTGATTCTAGCCCTGGCTGGTAGCTCAGTGGATTGAGCGCAGGCCTGTAAAGCAAGAGATCCCGGTTTGATTCCCAGTCAGGGCACATGCCTGGGTTGCAGGCCAGTTCCCAGTGGGGGACACATGAGAGGCAACCACACATTGGTATTTCTCTCCCTCTCTCCTTCCCTTCCCCTCTTTCTGAAAATAAATAAAAAAAATATTTTTAAAAATAGATGTGATTCTCACCCTTAGGGAGCTTCTGATCTAGTGCGTAACATAAGTGATAAATCGAAATTATTCTCTGTTGAGTTGAAACAATGATAGAGAAATGGTCAAGGAAGAAGAGCAAATATCTGTTTAAATGCGTAGTTGATAGTATTAGTTTAAATGTGTATTTGATAGTATTTACTTGCATAGTATTAGTAAAATCTCCAGGTCCTCAAAGCAAAGAATGAAGTATAAACAAGATTAAAAAGTATACACTGATACCACCTGGGGCATGGGGTGGGAGCAGGGTGCAGAGGGCAGCAAGAACACAGGCCATCATCTCAGCAACCATGGAACTTAAATTGAAATGTAATGTTAGATACTGACTGGATTATGCTATTCATGAAAGGATAAGCTAAAAAAATATGCCGCAAGATAAATGGAGATGTGAACAACTGTCTCAGCCTGGATTCTGGTGGAGGGGCATAAGCCCCACAGAAACTTTGTAATTACACAGCTTCAGATAATTTAGGTCTTAAAAATACATAACCTTGGGGTAGAAAGGAACAAAAAGAGAGTCCTAGTTTGATACCTTTGGCAAAAGCCAAAGCAGAAATTCCCTGGAAAGACACAGACTCCTCCTTTCACAGCTACCTAAATATGGATGCAGTGTGGACTTCCACAAATGTTCACAGATGAAGCCCCAAAGAAATCATAACTGAGGTGAGCTCATAATACAACATTATCAAATACACAAACAAGTCCCTGGAAGCACTGAGGAAAAAAATCAGACCCAATCCACAAGATTAGACCCTTAAAAATTTTAGTAATAGAACAAGCTGAAAAAAAAACATAAGAAAATATATTTTAAATTGTTGAACATATGAAATGAGGAATAAAAAACATGGGACAAAAAAGATGCTTCTAAAACACTAGGTAATTTGAGAAAGAACTATATAAAATATTTAAAAGTAAAAATTAGAGTATTGAGATTTAAATGAATTAAGTAAATTAGAAGCAGCTGAAGACGAATTAGTGAACTGGAAGATAGACTCAGGAAAATTAAAGAAAATTAAGTTCACAAAGATAAAGAAATGGAAAATAAGAAAATGGGACTGCCACATGAATAATAGACCAAAAATGTCAAGTTATGTCTATTATGCACTTTAGAATGAGAGAATTGAGAAAATAAGGAAGAGAGAATGTTAAGAGATAATTTCCTAGACTAGATAAAGATATGAATTCTCAGATATAGGAAGTATAATGAGTACCTAGCATAATAAAGAAAATTTACACACAGACACAAGGTAATAAAATGATAGAATACAAAAACAAAGAATATTGTAGGACAAAAATAATTTTTAACCAGAGAGAAGGACATAGAGAAATGTTTTAAACAGAGAAAAATATAGTGTACCTTCAGAGGAATGGCATGTGGAGTGACTTACGTAACATGAACCATTGGCAATGGAGTAGTATCGTCAAAACAGTAAGAGAAAATCATCGTAACCCTAGGATCCTACACTAAGTTGAGGTATCATGCAATAATGAGAGTGAAATTAAGACATTTTCAGGTAAATGAAAACCAAGACTTTGTCAAGAACAGAAGCTCACTAAAGAACTATTAAATTGTGTATATATAAAAGGAACTAAAATAAAAAAGAAGGTATCAGAAGGAACATTGAGCAAAGAAATCAGTAAGATAGAGGTGAATATACTTTACAATGACTGCATACAAGGAAAAATAATAATAATGGTTCATTTGGGCGGAGTATAAAAACAATGAAACTAAAATATTGGAAAATAATGACACATACTATGAGAAGGTGCTGATGGTAGCTAAACATTACATTTATATAAAATATTGATGGAATTAGGGCATATAATTTATAAATCAGTAGAGTGATAGGAAGGGAAAAATATAATTGAATCAATCTAATGAATGGCAGAAAATGAGGGGGGAAATCTGAAAGAAAAGTAGGAGTCAGTTTAGGGTCTGGGGATAGATGGGAGAGAGAGAGACGAGGTGAGGCTGGAGAAACAAGCCTGGACCAGATCCTGTAAAGCAGATTAAGACTTTTGACTTTGATATTATTTTTTAAAATATGTGGAAATTGAGTCTCAGAAGTTCGCTAACTCATTTAAGTTTATACTTCTGAATCAGAGACAGAGCTCTAAGGCACGCACAATTCCAAAACCTTTCCTCATCCCACTACGCCACACCGTAATCACTGTGAAGACGCCCAGAGACCAGAGCCTCTGACTCAGCACTGGCAGAGCTACCAAAACAACAATAATAACCAGTAACATTTACTGAGCACTTACTATATGCCACAGACCACGAGGTCATACTTCATCTCATTTAATTCTCCCAATTATACAGGAATAATTACTACTATCCCCATTTTACATATTGTACAAACCTGAGGCTTGGATGGTTAAACGACTAACTAGACAAGGGGCAAAGCAAGCTGTAAACGCAAATTCATCTGTCTTCATATTATATTGTTAGAATTTCTGGCCCTCGACAAATAAACAAAAAACAAAAAAAAAGGAGCAGACTGAATTCAATCATCTTCTCTATAGGCATTTTATTATTAAATATTTTATAGTAATAACATGAATTTAAAAAGAAAATACTCAGCATTAGCTGTGCTGCATTGACATAAGAACTTCATATTCTTCTCTATTACCTGTAAACTTTATGCGTATGGACACATTGTTTACATGGTTGTAATCATTAGTATAACAGCTTTGTGTGCCTTTCTGTATGTATAAATTATCCCAAAGAGTTGAGGCCCTCTATTGCTTCATTACTCCTTTGGTGTTAGATGTTTTGTTGCAGTCATCCCCTCCCTTTCCTATAACTTTAATCTCTCCCTCTTAATTAGTCCTTTCTTCTCAGTCTCTAACACAGGCTCGTCTCTCCTAACCCACAATTAAAATAACTAAATCCAAAAGGGGTTTTGGCCAAAATGGAGGCATAGGCAGCAACACTTTGCTTCCTTGTACACCCCAAAGAAGTATAACAACCAACTTAAAAACAAAGAACTGCCAGAAAATCATTTGCATGGGAGTCCAAACCTGAGGAGTTAAAGAAACATTCATCCAGATTGGTAGGAGGGGTGGAGAGGATGCCCAGCAAGGCGGCGGCTGGCCGATTTGGCAGTCCCACATTTGTGCGCAGATAAACTGGGAGGAACAACAGGGGAGCAAAACAGACTGTGAAACCCAGGGTTCCAGTGTGGGAAACTAAAGACTCAAAACCCCCAGCCATAAAATGCTATGGAGGTTACAGTGGTGAGAGAAACTTCCAGTCTCACAGGAGAGTCTACGGGAGAGACCACAGGGTCCTAGAATGTACACAAAGCCACCCAGCTGGGAATCAGCACATGAAAGGGCACAATCCACTTGCAGGGAGTCAGGGAAGTGACAGAAAGTGGGACAAGAGCTGAGCAAACAGCATTGTTCCCTCTCTGACCCCTCCCCCACATACAGTGCTACAACACATGGACGTGTGTTGCTTTGCCTTGATGAATACCTAAGGCTCCGCCCCTTACTGCCTAGTAAGGCAGCCCCTTACTAACAGGCGTGCTGCCAAAACAAAGAAATAGGGCCCGAATGAAAGTTCAGGTCAAAACTCCAGAAAAAGGGCTCAATGATGAGCAGAGAGACAACCTATTTCATGCAGAGTTCAAAATGTTGGTAATCAGGATGCTCACAGAACTGATTGAGCTCGGTTACAAAATGAAGGAAAAAATGAAAGCTACACAAAGTGAAATAAAGGAAAATATACAGGAAACAAACAGTGAAGGGAAGGAAACAAGGACTCAAATCAACGGTTTGGAACAAAAGGAAGAAATAAGCCTCCAACCAGAACAGAATGAAGAAACAAGAATACAAAAAAAAATAGGAGAGGCTTAGGAACCTCCAGGACAACTTTAAATGTTCCAACATCCTAATCATGGGGGTGCTGGAAGGAGAAGAGGAAGAGCAAGATATTGAAAACTTATTTGAACAAATAATGAAGGAGAACTTCTCCAATCTGGCAAAGGAAATAGACTTCCAGGAAGCCCAGAGAGTCCCAAGGAAATTGGACCCAAGGAGGAACACACCAAGGCACATCATAATTAAGTTACCCAAGATTAAAGATAAGGAGAGAATCTTAAAAGCAGCAAGAGAAAAGGAAACAGTTACCTACAAAGAGTTCCTATAAGGCTATCAACTGATTTCTCAAAAGAAACCTTACATGCAAGAAAGGGCTGGAAAGAAGTGTTTGAACTCATGAAAGACAAGGACCTACATCCAAGATTACTCTGTCCAACAGAGTTATCATTTAGAACAGAATGGCAGGTAAAGTACTTCCCCAAAAAGATCAACTTAAAGGAGTTCATTGTCACCAAGACCATATTATGATAAATGTTAAAAGGACTTATCTAAGAAATAAAAGATCAAAAACTATGAAAAGTAGCCCTGGCTGGCGTAGCTCAGTGGATTGAGCGCGGGCCTGGGAACCAGACGATCGCGGTTCGATTCCCAGTCAAGGCACATGCCTGGGTTGCAGGCCAGTTCCTTGCAGGCTAAGTACCAGCAGGGGACACGCAAAAGGCAACCATATATTGATGTTTCTCTCCCTCTCTCCTTCCCCTCTAAAGATAATTAAATAAAAACTATGAAAAGTAAAAGGACAACAAACTCACAACTATCAACAATTTAATCTAAAAATAACAAAAACAAAGACTAAGCAAACAACTAGAACAGGAACAGAATCATAGAAATGGAGATCACATGGAGGGTTGGCAGTGGGGAGGGGAAGTGGGGAAAGGGTACAGGGAATAAGAAGCATAATAGGTAGGCATAAAATAGGGGGAGGTTAAGAATCATATAGGAAATGGAGAAGCCAAAGAACTTATATGTACGACCCATGGACATGAACTAAGTAGGGGAGGATGATGGAGGATAGGGGGTGCAGTGCAGGGAGAAAGGGGATAAAAAATCAGGACAATTGTAATAGCATAATCAATAAAATATACTTGAAATATAAAGAAATATTAAAAAAATTAACAAGATAATAAAAATAATGAGGGGAGTTGTGGTCTCTGCAGTGGCTTATTGGTTGTGTTTTGAAGGGTCCAGAAAAAAAGGAAATTACTTGGATGTTCCAGAGGTATGTTACCAAGTATATTATTGTAGATGCAAAAAAACAACAACAAAAAAAGACACAGACAGGCTTAGTTAAGACAAAGATTGACCTTGTTTAGGGAAAAAACCCTGCCTAGGACATGACTACCTGCCATGAACTATGTTTAGTTAGAAAGTTTTAATTTCAGACCAGCCTATGTGACACTTTGTGTCTGAGTTTGTAGATCCACCACATAAGCCTCCCCTGAGTTGTCAGGTTTCGCATGCAGCCCCTTTTCCATCCTTAGGGGGGCTCTCTGCAGCTGAGATATACCTCCTGATTTTTAATCACTACATGTGGTTGTGGGACCTGCTCATTCTGTGTCTCCACCCCTCTACCAGTCCTGATGTGGCTTATTCCTTATATCCTTAGTTATAGAACTTCTGTTCAGCTAGCTTTCGGGCATTCTAAATGATAGCTGTTCTGTAATTTAGTTGTAATTTTGATGTGTGGTAGGTTCAAAGTATGACATTTACCTATGCCTCCATCTCGACTAGAACACCCTAATGTTCTCCATCTCAGTGAGGATCACCTAACACTCATTCTGAACATCTTTCTCTCTCTCACTTCCATGTTCAAGCCATCACCAAATCCTTTTAAATATCTATTAAATCTCTCTGGGATCAATTGGTCTCTCTCCATCTCCACTACCAGTCCTAGGTCCCATCAGCTCCTGGCTGGACTGTTGCAATGCCTGCCTCTAGACTGACTTATCTGCTGAACTGTGGTCGGCACACCATTGTCATGCTATATGCACTTCTGCCTCAGATGCAGTTTGGCCTGGCCAGTCCCACCCTGGCATAGGATACTTCCTTTGTTGGAACTCTTCAGTGGAGTTCAGCACCCCATTGGGACGGCTGGTGTGCCTTCCACATCTCAGGCTACGTCTTCTTTGCTCTCTAATTCTAGCCTCACTGGCATCCTTTCACTTTCTTGAATGCACATGATCCAACATTTGCCCATGCTGTTCTCTCCGTCTTGAGTATCACTCTCCACTCTTAAATCAAGCATCATCAGGTCTCCCCTCTACATATTCTCATGCTAACATGTGCCTCTTCTTGGCTGCACGTACCACTGAAGTGATTTTACTGGAGTTGTTGGGTTTTATGAGTAATACCTGTCTGCCCCTGCTATCTTACGAGTGTGGTAAGGACAGGAACTCTCTCTTATTTTATCACCACTTTGCCTTCGATTCCTAATATGAGGTTGGTATATGTATTAGATAAGATGAACCACCCAGACTCCCTTCAAGGCAGAACTTGCTGCCCATCTGAAGGGCAGAACCAGCAGCCACACTCCAGCTGTCAGCAACTGGAGTCTGCCGCCATGGCACAGAGTGGCCTCTCTGAAGACAGACTCTTTTTGAACAGTCTGCATGTGGCGACTGAGTAAAACAGGGTGTCACAGGTTGAAGAGTGGCCCCCAAATATATGTCCATGTCCTAACCCCCAGAACCTGTGAATGAGAGCTTATTTGGAAGAGGGGTCTTTCAGGTGTAGTTAAGTTGAGGATGTAGAGATGAGAGCATTTTTAGATCTAGAATGGACCCTAAATCCAGTAACCGATGTCCTTATTTACAAAAGACAGGGAGATTTGAGACTCGGACACACAGAGGGCAAGGCCATGTGAAGACAGAAGCAGACACTGGGGAGATGCTACCACAAGTCACAAAATATGTGGAGCCACCAGAAACTGAAAGAGGCAACGAAGGAGCCTCCTCCAGAGGCTGTGGAGGGAGTGTGGCTATGCTAACACCTTGATGTCAGACTTATGGCCCCCAGAACTGTAATTCCTATGTCTTCCCCAGGAAACTAATGCACAGAGGCATAAAGGCTGACATTTGGGCCACCGTGTCATGACTCTGATGAGCCGTTCCTGCTCCAGAGTAAACTGCTGGGTCCTCCGAGGCCTGAAGGCCTTTTTTTCCCCCTTTTTATTGCTGTTCAAGTACAATTGTCTCCATTTTCTCCCCACTTTGCCTCACCCCCCACCCCACCCATCCCTGCCTCCCACCCTTGAACACCCCCCTTTGGCTTTGTCCATTTGCCCTTCATACATGTTCCTTGATGGCCCCCTCCCATCATCCACTATTATCCCTCTCCCTCCTTGTCTCTGGTTACTGATTGTTCTTTATCTCAATGTCTCTGATTGTATTTTTCTCCCTACTCATACGTCTTCCTTCCTCATTTAATAAATTTCAGTCTCTAATAAAGATTGTGACTTCAAACTTTGTTTTACTGACTGTTTCCAGAGAACCCAGCATGACACACTGTAAGATATTTTCTAAATAAACTAATTAAATAGACAGAGAGTTCCTTGAAAGCAAGAACTATGCATTATTCATATTTACAACTTTAAAGCTTAGCACAGTGTCCCAGACATAATGTATGTTCAATAACAATTTGCTGAATGAAATAAAGAATGCACGAGTCTATAAATAGATTGAGTTAGATTGATAGATTGAAATGAATTTTGTAAAATACTTTTGTGTAATTCTTATGAGCCTACACTCACAAAGACAGGAAAGGAGAAAGGAAGGAAGTGAGAGAGGAAGAGAGGAAAGGAAGAAAGATTGATCGATTGTTGCTTGATGTGTCATGAACTCGGCTAAGCATTGTTGTCAGGCTTTTGTGAGGGTGGTAATAGAGAGAACACAACCTCCATGAAAGATAGCTTTTCCCCTCGAGGGCAACATTTTTGTTCTTGAAGAACTCAGACTCTCCCTATAAACATGCAGAAATAATTTCATTATCCTGCCCCTAGCCATTTTGACATAAATCCTTATGGATGAACATTTTCAGTGTAAAGAGCAAAAATAAAACAGAAGGGACATGTTCAAACAAGGCAGTGGAATGTAGGTAAAGGAGAAAGAATTGCCACTATATTCAACAGCTGAAAAGTCTTTGTGAAGGAGATGGAATTTCAGAATCACTTTACACCACAGAATGTTTCAAGGAAACAAGAAGATAGAGGTCACCTACAGTGCCTTCTTTGATAGATAAAGAAACTGAAGCTTGGAGAGAACAAGAGATTTGCTCAAAATCTCACTACTAAGTCAGTGGTGAAGATGAGGCTATAACCTTCAAATTCACTTCAATAAATTTAAACTGGGTTGTAGAAAGGAAGGAATGAAATAAGGGAAAGAGCAAGTGAGGGAGGGAGGAGGTACTAGCAAAATGAATGGGGTTATCATGTATGTAAGGAGAAAAATAATCAGGTTCTGGCTCAGAGCTTTGGACAAACGATACCCATTTTTCCCTACAACGACTGCGTGAGGCAAAATCTACTATCTTAATTTTAGCACCTAGGATGGGGAATTGAAACACTGGGTGAGTTGCCCAAATAAATGGTACAGCTAAGATGCAAACTCTAGTCTGTCTCACTCCAAAAATCACAGCTTTTCAGGACAGCATGTTACAAAAGAGACTGAAGTGGAAAGTCAAATGAAGGGATGGTGATACCTGGGTTACCTGGGAGGAAACTGGGAAGAAGTATGGGGTTGGAGTAACTCAGGAATCCCCAGAAAGGGCCCTTAAAGCTCAGAGTGATAGCATTAAGACTATGGAAGCTGTCTTCTCGTGGCACAATGAGGGGGAAAGGAGAAGATGGCAGCACTTTGGAGTTTGAGGTAAGGGTTGATGTTAAAGATGGACCACTGGGTAGGTAGAGACACCATAATTATTCCTGGTGGGGGAGGGCAATAACAATCACTCAGCACTGTTAAGGGCATGGCTCTGGAAATGACAGGGAACAAGGAGGTATGGGGGATGGAATCAATGAAGGAGTGGGAGAAGTGGGTGGACAAAACAAAGGGTCATGTAGACTTCTTAGTGGTGACTGAAAGGTTTCTTCCTCAAGGAATATAATAACCAGGCATGCTGCTCATGGCAACAAGAAAGCTGAGTCTGCATATGGTTCCAAACTGGCCAAGAAGGGCCCCAAATTAGAGGACACAGAAAGTTTAAAGCAGGAGACTTTAACACATGTCTTTCTGTAATCAATAGGATAAATAGACACAATAATCAATTATATTAGAGAAGATTTTAATAACATGATTGATAAACTTAATACAAGTGACATATACAGAACTCTGCACCCATACATGCCCAACTATACACTTTTTTCAAAGGAACATAGAATATTTACTAATGCAGGACTATAAAAAATTTTCAGTTAATTTTAAAGGATTAAAATCATCCAGTAAATATTCTGACCACAGTAGAATTAAGTTTGAAAGCCATAACAGAAGAATAATTGGAAGGCTCCAGTTAAGACCCAAGGGTATGTAAATGGGGTACTTGAATCCCCTCAAAACCACATCAAAATTACAACTAAACTATAGAACAACCATCATTCAGAACTGCCCAAAATCTAGCTAAACAGAAGTCCTACAACTAAGGATATAAAGAAGCCACATTGAGATTGATAGGAGAAGCACAGATGCAGAATGGACTGGCTCAACACCAAGAGACCCCAGAGCCAGCACACCCAGTGGACAGCTTCAGATGACATCAGATCACTCCAAACCACCCCTACAAGTAACACCTTCACAGGGCAAACTCAGCAGGCACCAGAGCCTCACTGAGCTAAGTACTGTTTCATGGGGTAAGCCCCCAAACAGCTGATCCTCCATGATGGTTGCAGCTAGTCCTCACAGTTGATAGGTCTGGGGGTAAATCCCTCCCATTAAAATGCTAACAGCAATCAACGCTCAATTACAACTGGATGATGTACACAGCCCACATGAGGGGTACAACTGGAGAGCTCAGCTCAGATGATCAAGGAGGCTGTGCTATTGGGCCTTACGTGACATCTACTGCATAAGACCACTCTATCAAGCCTGAGAGGCATAGCACCTCTATCTAATGCATAGACACAAACACAGGGAGGCAGCTAAAATGAGGAGACAAAGAAATATGCCCAAATGAAACAACAGGACAAAACTCCAGAAAAAAAAACTAAATAACATGGAGACAAGCAATCTACCAGATGCAGAGTTTAAAACACTGGTTAAAAGAATGCTCAATGAACTTAGGAGAAGAGAAGATGAACTTAGTGAGAACTTCAACAAAGAGATACAAAACATAAAAATGGACATAAAAAAGGACTTGTTAGAAATAAAGAATACATTAATTGAAATGAAGAATACATAGCAGGGAATGAACAGTTGACTAGATGAAGCAAAGAATCAAGTCAGAGATTTGGAAGATAAGAAAGCAGAAAACACTTAATCAGAACAACGAAAAGAAAAACATCCCCCCCCAAAAAATATGAGCATAGTTAGAGAAGCCTTGGGAAAACTTCAAGCATATCAAAATTTGCATCATCGTGGTGCAGAAGGAGACAGAGCAAGGAACTTAAAACTATGTAAAAAAAAAATAATGACAGGAAACTTCTCTAACTCGGTGAAGGAAATAGACATACAACTCCAGGAAGCACAGAGTCCCCAAACAAGGTGAGCCCAAAGAGGCCCACACCAAGACATAACATAATTAAAATGTCAAAGGTTAAAGACAAAAAGATAATCTTAAAAGCATCAACATAAAAGCAGTTAGTTACCTACAAGAGACCTCCCATAAGACTGTCAGCTGATTTCTCAACAGAAAATATGCAGACCAGAAAGGATGGGCACGAAATATTCAAAGTGGTGAAAAGCAAGAATTTGAACCAAGATTACTGAGCAAAGCTATCATTTAGAGTCAAAGGACATATAAAGAGCTTCCTAGACAAGAAAAAGCTAAAGGATTTCATTACCACCAAGCCAGTATTACAAGAAATGTTAGTCTTCTTTAAGAAGAACAAGGAAAAAATTATAAAATATGAGTGATAAAATAATAATACATACATATCTATCAACAATTTCTTCAAATGAAAATGGGTTAAATGGTCCAATAAAGTAACATATAAAGGTTTATCAGATAACAAGACCCTTACATATGTTGTCTACATGAAACTCACTTCGTATCAAAGGACACATACAGACGGAAAGTAAAGGGATGAGAAAAGATATTTTATGAAAATGGAAACAAACAAACAAAAAGGTGGAGTAGCAATACTTATATCAACCAAAATGGACTTTAAAACAAAGTTTATATAACAAGAGACAAAAAGGACAGCAATTCCACTTCTGGGTATTTATCTGTAGAACCTCAAAACACTGAATTGAAAAGACATATACTTCCATATATTTGCTGCAGTATTATTTACAATAGCCAAAGTATGGGTGCAATATAAGTGTCCATCAATAGATGAATGGATAAAGAAGAACTGGTGCAAGGAAGTAAAAGACCTGTACTCAGAAAACTACACAACCCCAAAGAAGGAAATTAAGAAAGACACAAGTAAATGAAAGCATATACTGTGTTCATGGATTATAAGAATTAACATTATTAAAATGTTCATAATACCCAAAGCAATAGATTCAATGCAATCTCTATCAAAAGAGATTCAATGCAATCTCTAGATTCAATGCAATCTCTATCAAAATACCAATGCCATACTTCACAGATATAGAATTAATATTTTAAAAATTTATATAGAACCATTTATGACCCTGAATAACCTGAGTAATTTTGAGAAAGAAGAACAAAGTAGGAGGGATCATAATAACTGATATCAAACTATATTACAAGGCCACCATAATCAAAACAGTCTGATACTGGCATAAGAATAGACACATAGACCAATGGAACAGAATAGAAAGTCCAGGCTGAGTTTTCTGGATTGAGGAGGGTCTGGAGGGGTTTTTAAGATCACTGGGTCCCTGGGCCCAGAAAGCCCAGATGCTTTGCTCCTGAGCAGAGTTCATCATAAAAGGAAGAGATGAATTTCTGTGTGGACCCCATTGAAGAGGTACAAAACATCCTCAGTGCTATGCAGAAAATCTTAGAGTATCCAATCTGTCACATTCAGCCCCAATAGCAATATTAACAGTAGTCCAGATTTTCAGCCAAGATGGTAGCATAGGTGGAAACACTTTGCCTCCTCGCACAACCAAATTTAAAGACAACAAAGTTTTACTAACAAAAACACAACAAAAACACAGAAAATTGAACTGTAAGGAAGTTCGGCAACAACAAACCATTCATCCAGACTGGTAAGAGGGGCGGAGTCAGCAGCTGGAGGAGTGGGGTCTCGGAAGGAGAAGGTGGCCGGACCAACCCAGGTGCAGATCCCAGGTGTGGGGTGGCAATGGGTGGACCCAGTGAGGGTGCAGGGCAGCTGGCTGACCATGGTCACACATTCACATTCATTCACCAGATAAACTGGGCAAAGGAGCGAGCAGTGGGGCAGACCACACAAACTAGGGCCCCAGTGATGGGAGTTAAAGCCTAAAAGCGCTGATTAAAAAGACTTTCAGGGTCGAGGTGCTGGGAGAGGCTCCCAGGCTCACAGGGAGTTCATTGGAGAGACCCACAGGGTCTTGGAGGGTGCACAAGCCCACATACCTGGGAACCAGCACCAGAAGGGCCCAGTTTGCTTGCAGGAAGCAGCAGAAGGGACTGAAATCCACGAGAGAGCAGAACAAACGCCATTGCCCCCCTCTGATCCCACCCTCACATACAGCATCACAACCTATCGACTGGGTCGCCCTGCCCTGGTGAACACCTAAGGCTCCGTCCCTCATATGTAACAAGCAGGAACAGACCAAAATGTAATGGCTCAAGAAGAATAGCTCAAAGCCCCAGAGCCAATACTTCTAAGCGACCAAGAGATAGCCAACCTATCAGATGCACAGTTCAAAATACCAATGATCAGGATGCTCACAGAATTTGTTGATTTTAGTCACAAATTAGAGGAACAAATGAAGGCTCAACTAAGTGAAATGAAGGGAAATGCACAGGAAACCAGTAGTGATGGGAAGGAAACTGGGTCTCAAATCAAGGGAGTGGACCAGAAGGAAGAAAAAAAAATGACCAAACAGAAAAGAATGAAGAAACAAGAATTCAAAAAACCCAGGAGAGGCTTAGGAACCTCCAGGACATCTTTAAACATTCCAACATCTGAATTATAGGGGTACCAGAGGGGAAGAGGAACAGCAACAAGTGGAAATTTTATTTGAACAAATAATAAAGGAGAATTTCCCCAATCTGGCAAAGGAAATAGACTTCCAGGAGATTCAGGAAGCTCAGAGAGTACCAAAGAAGTTGGACCCAAGAAGGAACACACCAAGGCACATCACAATTACATTACCAAAGATTAAAATGAAGGAGAGAATCCTAGAAGCAGCAAGAGATAAGGGGATAGTCACCTACAAAGGAGTTCCCATCAGACTGTCAGCAGATTTCTCACAAGAGACCTTACAGGCAAGAAGGGGCTGGAAAGAAGTATTCCAAGTCATTAATCCGAAGACCTACAGCCAAGATTGCTTTATCCAGCAAAGCTTTCATTTAGAATGGAAGGGTAGTAAAGTGCTTCTCAGATAAGGTCAAGTTCAAGGAGTTCATCATCACCAAGCCCTTATTATATGAAATGTTAAAGGGACTCATCTAAGAAAAAGAAGTTAAACATATGAACAGTGAAAGGACAGCAAACTCACAGTTATTAATAACCACATCTAAAACAAAAGCAAACTCAGAGTGCAGCTAGATCAGGAGCGGAACCATAGAAATGGAGATCACATGGAGGGTTAGCAACCGGGGAGTGGGAGGAGGAGAAGGGGGAGAAGGTACAGAAAATAAGTAGCATAAATAGTAGGTAGAAAATAGACAGAAGGGCAAGAATAGTAGGGGAAATATAGAATTTAAAGAACATGTGACACACAGACATAAACTAAAGGAGGGAGAATGGTAGGGGAGGGGGTGTGCAGGGTGGAGGGGAATGAAGGGGGGGAAATGGGACAACTGTAATGGCATAATCAATAAAATATATTTTAAAAAAAGAAAGTCCAGAAATAAACCCATGTCAATACAGTCAGTTGATATTTGACAAAGGGACAGGAACATAAAATGGAATAAAAATAGCTTCTTCAATAAATGGTGTTGGGAGATCTGGACAAGTACATGCAACAAAATGAAACTAGACCACCAACTTACGCCATACACCGAAATAAACTCAAGATGGATAAAAGACTTAACTATGAGTTGTGACACCATAAAAGTCCTAGAGGAGACCATAGACAGGACAATCTCAGATATCCCACACAGCAATGTTTTCACTGATACATCCCCTAGTGCAAGAGATATAAAGAAAACAATAAACAAATGTGACTACCTAAAACTAAAATGCTTCTGCATGGCCAAAAAATGCATCAACAAAATGGAAGGGGAACCAGCCATACAGAAAAACATATTTGCCAATGACACCTCAGACAAGGATTTGATCTCCAAAATATATAAAGAACTCACATGACTCCATACCAGGAAGACAACCAATCCAATTAAAAAATGGGCAAAAGATCTGAATAGACACTTCTCCAAGGAGGATATATGGAGGGCCCATAGACACACGAAAAAATACTCAACATCACTAGCCATTAAAGAGATGCAAATTAAAACCACAATGAGAGTCCCCTTCACACTAGTCAGATTGATCATCATCAATAAATCAACAAACAAGTACTGGTGAGGCTGCAGAGAAAAGGGAACCTTAGTGCACTGTTGACGGGAATGCAGACTGGTGCAGCCACTGTGGAAAACAGTATGGAATTTTCTCAAAAAACCAAAGATGGAACTGCCTTTTGATCCAGCAATCCCACTGCTGGGACTATACCCTAAGAATCCCGAATCACCAATTCAGAAGAACCTATGCATCCCAGTGTTCATAGCAGCATTATTTACAATAGCCACGTGCTGGAAACAGCCCAAATGCCCATCAGTAAATGAGTGGATCGAAAAACTCTGGTACATTCACACAATGGAATACTATGCAGCAGAAAGAAAGAAGGAATTTTTATACTTTGCAACAGCAGGCATGGAACTGGACAGCATTATGCTAAGTGAAATAAGCCAGATGATGAAAGACAATATCATATGATCTCACCTAATAGTGTCACCTGATCAACAAAACAAGCAAATGAGCAGAAAAGAACCAGAGGCTTGGAAATAAAGAACAAACAGACAGTGAACAGGGGGGAGGGAGAGGGGGATAACAGGGGAAAGAAAGGGAAGGGGCAAGCAAAGGAACATGAATAGAGGACTCATGGGCATGGACAATGCTGGGATTGACTGTGGAAGTGGGGGGGTATGAGGTAGGGGTGAGCAATGGGGAAAATGGTGGAACAACGGTAACTAAAGAACAATAAATAAAAAAATTAAAATAAGAACTGGTGCATATATACAATGGAATATAACTCAGCCATAAAAAAGAATGAAATCTTGTCATCTGCAACAATATGGATGGACCTACAGGGTATATGAGTGAAATGTGTCAGACAGAGAGACAAATTCCAGATGATTTCACTTATATGTGGAATCAATAATGCAAAAATAAATGAACAGGCAAAACAGAAACAGACTCACAAATACAGAGAACAGACTGATGATTGCTAGAGCAGAGGGTGGTTGGGGGTTGAAAAAGGTGAAAGGATTAAGAAGTACAACTGGGTAGTTACAGAACAGTCATGGGATGTTAGCATATGTCAGATGGGTATCAGATTTATTGGGTTGGTCACCTAGTAAGTTAATCACTGGGCTTAACACCTAAAATTAACATAATATTGCATATCCACTGTAGCTGAAAAAGAAAACTTATTTAAAGTCAAAAAAGAAAAAGAATTGGAAATGCTGTAAGTGTTCGAAAATTAAGTGATATACTACTAACTAATATGTAGATTGAAGAAGAAATTAAAATGGGAAGTAAAAAATATTTTAACTCAACAGTAAATAATAGTAATAATAATAATAATAACCACCTTCGGGGATGCAGTTAGTAGTGCTTACCAGGAAATTTTAGCCATAAATGTACATAGTAAGAATAAAAGAAGTTGAAAGTTAACCATTTAAAAAAGTAGAAACAGACTAAACTCAAAGAAGTATAAGAAGGGAAAAACTAACAGCAAGAGCAGACATTCTTATAATAGAAAATAACCATACAATTGAGAAAAATCAGAAAACCAAAAGTTATATTTTGTAAGAATTAATATAATTGATAAGATTGATGAAGAAAGAAGATACAAATGATCTATATAAAAAGTGAAAGGGGACACATTTCTATTGATACTACAAACATTAAAAAATTTAAAAGAAGATGTTTAGAGTCTTATACATACATTTTCCAATATAATTAAAATTTACGAATTCCTTTTAAAAATCTACAGCCTATCAAAGTGAAAACTACAAGAAATAGAAAATGGAAATAGTACTACAGTTACTCATAAAAATGAAACTGGGATTTGAAACCTTCCACCATGATGTCTCTGGGCCCAGATGACTTCACAGGTATACTTGCCCCAGACAATTAAAGAAATATCTTCAATCTTACTAAAACGAGGGGCCACTTCCCAACTTCATGAAGTCAGCACTGTCTTGATAACAAAACCTGACAAAGACATTATTTAGGCTCTCTCGGCTTCAGCTTGCTTATCTGTAAAATGTCTGGGCAGGTCCCCAATCTGATCCGTGATTTCATCATAAACTTCATTTGCTCACTAAGTGGAAAAATCTTTGTCTCCTGCCACAAACCATACTCACACATCATTCATCATTATTCATAACCTCATTCTCTTGCAGGGAAGAAATGAGCAATTCAGTCTTACCAGCACTTCACTTGCCAATGGTAATTGTAATTATATTATAGAACATTACTAGCATCCTAGAATCCCACCTGGTGTCCTTTACAAGACTGCTTTCCTCTTAGGTATTCTGCCTTCTACCATCGCCAACCAGCCTTCCCTGTTGGCCAGTATATGTTTTTAATTCTCCTGTGAGCTTTCTTCCTGTCCTGGGCCCTGGAAAACCTGGGTCAGGGTGTGTGTGTGTGTAAAAGTAGTTTATATTCTCACTCTTAAAACAGTTTTAGGGTTTTTTCTTTCTTTTCTCTGAATTTAGTACTAAAGCCAGTAAGAGAGCTGAGCAAGGTAGGCATGCATCCATGCAGTGGTTGGGGGGATGGAAGGGCTTCAGTGGCTCAGAGCAGAGCTGGAGCCCAAGCAGGAGAAGAAGGGTACCCATGTGGGTGTGACCCAGCACAGGCGTCAGAGTCTGAGGTGGGTGAGAAGGACATCAAAGAGGACAGCAGCTGGAGATTGGTTACACACAGAGGGTGTGACCAAATAAGTAAAAATACTGGGTATAATGAAAAGTGGGCTTTTTACCATTGGAACAGGCAGCTAGAAACACGGACAGTGAGAAAACTAGAGCAAACCTGTGATACAGAATTGAAATTGAGGCATTGGTATAAAAATGGCTGCAAACATGTGAATAGATGTAGAAATAAATACCAATGTGTGTGTGTCCTAACTCTGTCTGCTGGGAGGAGTGACGCACAAAATTAATGAACGCACTTAGCACCCAGATCTTGGTTCCTAAATACCATTCACCAGTTTAAAAAAAAAAAAAACAAACAAAACAGGCTCCTTGGAGAAATGTGTGTTTCTTGGGGTAGGGCTAGGGAAGTACAAGATGAGCCTGGAACATGTTGTGGAACTTGTTGTGGCAAAAGTAAGGAGATGCCCATTGATTCATGGGACATGAAAAAAGCACACAGAAACCTGCCCGAAGGGGCTCCCACTAGCTAAATCTGGGGCAATGGAGCTTAAAATAAACAGTAAAAAATTTTAGTACAGTGGAGAAAATAGGAAATGCTGTATCCAAACTGACATAAGTAGATAAATGAATAAGTTAAAAATTTGATGAGGAATGGGATATAAACAGTCTCAAAATCCTCCCCTCCTGCCAAATTACTGATTATCTGCAATGGAACAAAAGGGTGACTCTACAGTGGAGAAGCCTCGCAGACCCACCTTCATTAAATGATCAAAAGGTGCATGACCGGTAATGGCTCGTATTTAAATTGTACATTACTTGTTAGGATTTAATAAGAACCCAACATCCCCCTGTCAGGGCACATGCCTGGGTTGCAGGCCAGTTCCCAGTTCCTGTCAAAGGACACACAAGAGGCAACCATATATTGATATTTCTCCCCCCTCTCCTTCCCTTCCCCTCTAAAGATAAATAAATAAAATAAAATAAAAGTTTTTTAAAAAGAACCCAACATCCTTCTGTGATACTCCTGTTGAAGATGCATAATGTGAATCCAACCAAGAGGAGACATCAGATAAACCCAAATGGAGTGGTGTTCTACGAAAAAAGTGGCCTGTATTCTTAAGCGGCAAGGTCATAAAAGTCAAGAAAAAAACTGAAGGACTATTGCAGATACGGCAACTTCATGCACATGGGATCCTAGACATGATCGTTTTGTATAGAAGACCTCATTGGGACAATGGTTGAAACTTAAAAGCTGTCTGTCTGTTGAAATGCAGCAATGTTAATTCCCTGATTCTAGTAGTCGTGGTGTGGTTAGAGAATACCCTTGTTTGTAGGAAATGCTAAAAAACTTGAGGGTAATGGAGCCTCTGGTCTGTATTCTCAGATGGATTAGGACAAAACCCCTTGCTGTAGTACTGGGAACTTTTCTGTAAATTTGAGGAATTGTCTCAGGAGAGCAGCCATAGGATGCTTCCTTTTTCTCTGCATGCCTTCAGCCTGCATTTATTGAGCACCCCTTTTAGGCTGGGCACCAGGAAGGCAAGCATAGAGTCCTCGTTTAAAGTGCTCACATGTCTGAACAGGAACTCGTGCCCTCCACGTGTTCAGTTCCTGCCATGAAGCACCTACTCTGTGAGATGAGTAAACAGTTCCTGTTCTCAAGGCATGTGCAGTCCACCAGCAGGTTGAGTGGTTTGATGGGCTGGGCCCTGTTGAGGTTACAGAAGGATTCAGATCTGGAATCAGATAAACTAGAGTGCATTTCTGGTTTCACGATTTAACAGCTCTGGAATCTTAAAATAATGGACTGCTCTGAGCCTCTGTTTTCTTGTCTATACAATTGAGATTGTAATTCCTTCTACATTGGATTCATCATGAAAGTTAAGAGAATACATAGAAATCCTTTATACAACAGTGTGTAAATTTGTTTTGGTGGTGGCCTTGTCCTGGGTTATGTGGATTCTTGGGTCTAGCTGGGATCGGGACCTCAGTGTACTTGGTCACTCACCACTACGCACAGTACCTGTGGGAAGTCCATATTTGCTCATCATAGTGGTTGTTTTAGGGGGGGATGCTTCCCAGCACCAGTTATGTTCCAGATGTATTTGGGGGCTAGAGGTTCTATGTGTGTGGGGAGGGGAGGAGGAGTGGACATCACCTATCTTCACACACCCTATCTGCTCATTGGGGTAGGGGCAGGTAAAACAGGGTTGTGCTGGTAACAATGCCCCCTGAAATGCAGATGCCCTTTTGCTGAGGTCTTCAGGGTCCAGACAGATGTTGGATATATCCTGGGTACAACTTCAAAATGCTTTTGGCCCTACTTCTTAATTGAGCCATGGCTGTCAGAAAAGTTCTAGGCTGACTCAGATGGGGTTTGCAGCAGCATAACCTTACAGGGTTGCATCTCAGGTCTGCACCCAACACCTCTTACTACCTACCCCACGCTCATACACAGGCATCCTGGAATACAGGGGAGTTAAAGTGCACTGGTTAAGGCCCTGGGCCAATTGGTGGAGAGGCCAATGGATAATACTTCCCATTTGTCTCTTGAGTTCACTTTTTGGAAATATTTCATAAGGACCCTCCCAAGTTCACAATGGACTGTATTCCAGTTGCATTTAGCAGCGGCCATCTCCTAACACACCCTTCCATCTGGATTCCCTTCTGCCCTGTCTTATTCCCTGTCTATTGCTCCAGCTTGTTTGAACCATGTTCCCAACCACTTACATGCAAGTCTCTGTCTCAGGCTCTGCCTTGGGGGTGCCCCAGGCTAAGCCAGGATGAGGTTTGTTCACCCCAAGATCATCACTGCTTTGTGGGAGGGACCAGCAGGCCTACTGCAACCCTGCTGCAGCATTGCAGAAATGAGCATTGCAATAGCATTGCAATTTCACTGCAGAAATATTTGGAATATTCTCTGCCCTTGCCTCCCAGGGCCAAATGTTGTTGGTGGATTGACCTAACTCAAGAGGGACCTTTAGCCAAACTGGCACCTCCAGCCCCAACCATGGAACACTTATTGGCCAGAACAGTGAAAGGGGGCCATGTATTAGAAATCATTTTAAATCAACCAACTGCAAGAAGCATAGGTATGTACCAGGAGTGTTTGGCATAACTCCGTATAGAGTAGATGTCTTAAATCACCTATCTCAGGGAGGCCGCAGATTGGATTAATCTCCCTAGGAGGATTAAGGTGGTGCCACTCACTTTAGGCCCCACCTAATGACCCTTATAAAGAGCAGAACTTCAATTTCAGAAGTGTGGTGTGCTAGACTTATCATGTTGCTTTATTTTTCTCTAAGTCAAAATAAAGCCGGCATGGAGCACTCATCCAGTTAGCATGGTGGCAAATGCCACCCCATCACTGGGCAGCTCCACATGATGGAGAAGAGCCCAGGTTCTGAAGCCTGGCTATTTGGATTTTAGCTCTATCACTTAAGAGCTATGTGGCATCCGGCAAGTTGCCTCACCTCTCTTTATTCATCCTGTGAAGTGGAGATGATAATAAGTGGATAATAGTGATAGATAACTTCTTCATTGGCTTGTGGTGAGGATTAAATGAGTAAGTGTGTTTAGAGGGTTCTAACCCCATGACCTGGGGTGAGGTGGGGTGAGGTGGGGTGAGGTCAGATGCAGATCAAGAGAGAGATCAGAAAGCATTTTAAACTGTAAAATGCTTTCAGTACTCACAGCTCCCTGTCAAGAGCACAGGATCCCAATCCAGGCCACTCAGGGATGCTGCTGGCTTGGTCATGAGACGGAGAGTGGGAAACTTTGGGCAAGGGCCTTTACTGTACTTTCTGAAGGAAGGAATAGGGGAGGCAGGGCAAGCAAGCTCAGGGTTGGGTAGTCTGAATAATTTCAGCAGGCTCTGGGGTGTCCCTGGCTGTCTAGTGCAGTCCCTGGGGCAATGAGGGTGGGTGGATAGTGGCCTATGAAAGCCAGATAAGGGAGTGTATGAGGGTGTGGCCTAATTGACTGCTCAAGGAAGAACTGACTGGCTTCTACCCAGGACCTCAAAACAGGGTTAAGATAGCTATAAAAAACAAAACAAAAAACAATATTCTCCTGGCACATAGGAATTTCTCAGTAACTGTCAACTCTTCTAAGTAATTATGGTTCAAGATCAGTAGACAATAGGGAGCTTCTCACACTCCTCTCTCCCCCAGGGGCGCACAAGAATCTTGATGCCAGAGAAGGGAAGGACCTCTGTTTCTCATCCCACCACTGTATGAGTCTCCTGTGGCTGCTATAACAAATCGCCACCACGCAGTGACAGCACACAAACTGATGGTCTTCCAGTTCTGGAACTCAGTCACCTGAGATAGGTCTCATCGGCTAAAATCATGGCATCAGTAGCGCTATGTTCTTTCTGGAGGCTCTAGGGCAGTGTTTTCCCAATGTACCAGTCCCTAGAGGACACCTGCCTTCCTTGACTCATGGTTCCTTCTTTCATCTTCAAAGCCACCAGCATAGAATCTTCAACCTTCAATGCTGTGACTGTGACTCTTCTACCTGGGCCTTTCACTTTTAAGGATCCTGTGATTATCCTGGACTCACCTGGATAATCCAGGAATATCTCCCTATCTCAGAGTCCTCAACTTATTCTTGCTTATAAAAGTCCCTTTTGTCATGTAAAGTAACATAGTTACAGGTTCTGGGGACTGGGACATGGAAATCTTTGAAGGGATAGACATTTTTCTGTCTACTCAACACTGTCACCACTGATACCTTCATTATGTAAGTCTACATGGCCCCTCAAAGCCAGGTGTCTTGCAGCTTCCACACCATGACTGAGCCTGAGAATCTTCACAAAGGCTGGGAGCCTCCAAACCACCCTGGTGCATCCTGAAGCCATTTGCCTCTAATGTCCTCACACCCCCCATCTCTCCTCTACTTGCAATTCTCAGAGAATTCCATCAGCTTTCCAGCCTTGGGGATCCCTGCCCCACCTCACAGCTTTCCCCCACTCTCCTCCTGCACTAAGTCATCCAAGAAGCTTCTCTGGCTTTTAGAAAATAAAAGCCAGATTGAGGAGTGGGGAGGTCTACTTCTGAGTGAACAATAGGAGCTTCCCCAGAAGTAAGGGAGACCAAGGTAAAATAAAAATTTATTGAGCTGTCCTGCCAAGCCTCACTAGGCTCACTGTTTAACACCTGTCTTCCTTACTAGACTTGGCCTCTAGACAACAGACAGTGCCTGCATCCCACCCCAGAACAGAGTAGACACTCAAGAAACAAAGCCTTGGGTGTCTTTCAACTCAAACAACCTGTACTATTTTTTCCTATCTTATTATTACTATTATTATTCTAGGAAGAAATGCCATCCTAACTGTCCCATCATTTTGTCTCTTAGTACTCCAGTTTCCCTCCCTGAGATTGTAGATTATGTAGCAGGTCAGAAAACTAAGATATTGGGATATATTGGGAGAATTCCTCCAGGCCCCTTCCCACAGTCGTGGAAGCCAAATGCTCTGTGCAAAGCCTCTTTATGCACTTTCAAAGGAGCACTGATAAGACTTCCATCCACTATCCGTCTGTCCATCCATCCATCCATCCATCTAATATGATTATACCTACTACGTGCAGAAGGTGACCAAAGGAGAAGTGATATTTATAGAGCAAGTATTATGTGCCAGGTAATGCAGTCTGTACTTTATGAACATTTTTTCTGTAGGTTGGTGTCAAAGCATCACTAATAAGAGCTTGCATTTCATTTGTGTAGCTTTTATACTGTTCAAAATGCTTTCACATATATTCTCTTATTTGAGCTTCATTAACTTATTGGGGTGGGCATGGAAGATATAATCATCCATGTTTCAAAGAGGAGCGACTGCGCAAGTCATGCAGTTAGTTGTGTTGATGGCAGGTCGGTCTCTGGAATCCTGGTGCAGCACCACTTTTACCCACGGTGCTCCAAGTGGTTTCCCGGCCTGTGTGTCCCAGGCCCAGTTTGCCCTCTCTTCCACATAGGAATCTTTACATCTCTCCTGGCACTGTATCTAAACAAGTTCCCCACAGAGTGTATATACCTGCATGTGCAAAGACCAGCACATATTCACATACGAATACACAGTTTTGCACAGATACATGCACACACCATACACATAGGGATGTTAGGGAGTGAGCATTCAAAATGTATCTTAAGCCAGCACCTCAGAAGAAGCAGTTGAGAGACAACGTTCTATGAATATGTTCCCATTTCTGCACAGTCCAGGCTTTCAGAGCAGAGTACTGGGAACTGGTTGAAGGGTGGTTGATGGTTAAATGTGCTTTGGAAGGTAGAGGTAGTGAATTGCACTGGGAAAATGTGAAGACTCATATCCCCAGAGCCATTGTCTTACACTGTAGGGGCAATAGACCTAGAGACCCACACCTCTCCCAGGAGAGAAATGGTTTACAGTTTAGTGCAAATGTCTCTCTCTCTCTTCCTTCTCCTCGATCCTTACTCCTTCCCTTCCCTGCCCCCTTTTGTTCTAGATGCCTCACGTAAGCTTTGAGTCTCTTAATTTCAGGGTTTCTCTCCTCTGTACAAACCTCACTGCACAAGCAGGTAAACATCTGGCCCACACAGTGTTGCCTGGGGGAAAACAAGCCTGAGAACAGGCGTTCCTGGGATGCTTAGTGAGTGAGTGAATAAAAGGTCTCATCTCTGATCCAGAGATCTCACGTCAGGATAGACAAACATAAACCCAGATATAAAAATTTAACAGAACTTATCTGTTCTAAACCTCTACTGTCTGTTTTTCTAGAGTTGCCTACACCAATGATAGTGACATGATTAATAAAATTAGCCACATTTATTGGTGCTTTCTCTGTTCTAGACACAGGGTAAAGGCAGTAATTTGCCCAAGGTCACACATCTGGCCAGTGGTGGAGCCGAAGAATAGGTGCCTTCCCCGAGTTGATGCTGCATTTGGCTGGCTTCTTTCTTTCCCAGAGAGCAAGGCAGTGGTAGGTATTTTGGACAAAGCACAGGTGAGCTGGCTTTCTACTTGGAGGCAGCAGAGCTGAGTCAGAGGTGCAGGGAATCTGTGGAAATAAGAGCTTTCTCTGCGGGACATGGTTCCCTATTAGCTGAGCTGATAGCCTTTCCCGTTTCTTGCCATGGGATTCTGCTGTAACTAGACTAATTATGATATCAGTCCTCCATTTGCCAAAAGTATGAAGATGCCAAGCCTGCCAGATGGTCTCCTGTGGCTTCCCCTGCTGCTCCAGGCCAGTAACAACTTAAAGTGTCATTAGCAAGAGCCACACACTGAACTGGACTCCTTGTGTTGGGCCATGGAGGACCTCAGAGTGGCCTTGAGGTGGGTAGATGGGGTGTGATAGAAAGCAAGAAGACTGATTGGACACCCTGCCTTCATTGGCTGTTTCCCCCTCCGCCCCTCCTCCTAATGACTTGGATGAAATGCCTTCATCACTGCACTCCCTAAGCCCCATGCTAGGCAGTTACTGTTCCCAGAGCAGAGAGCATTCACTCGGGCCTTTGCACCTGCACTTGGGCTGTGCCTCCAGCTGGAATGCCTTCTTCTTTCCTCGACCCCAGCCCAGACTGTCCAGGACCCTTTCCCGTATCAGCCCCTATTGGAAGCGCTCCCTTCTCTGAACTCTCTGACAACTTACCTCTGGCACAGAGACTAACAGAGGTTGAACTTGACACTCTTGATGCAATCCAACTATTCAATAAGTACAGTATTTATTTATTTATTTTAAAGTAAAGATTTTATTTACTTATTTTTAAATATATTTTATTGATTATGCTATTACAGTTATCCCATTTCCCCCCTTCACTCCCCTCTACCCTGCATATACCCTCCCACCCACATCCCCCCGCTTTAGTTCATGTCCATGGATCACACATACAAATTCTTTAGCCTCTACCTTTCCTTCACTATTCTTACTCCTGCCCCTGTCTATTTGCTACCTACCATTTATGCTACTTATTCTCTGTAACTTTTCCCCCTCTATCCCTGTCCCACTCCCCAATTAATAACCCTTCATGTGATCTCCATTTCAGTGGTTCTGTTCCTGTTCTAGTTGTTTGCTTAGTTTGCTTTCGTTTTTGTTTTAAGTGTGGTTGTTAATAACCGTGAATTTGCTATTTTACTCTTCATATTTTTTATCTTCATTTTCTTAGATAAATCCCTTTGACACTTCATATAATAAGGGCTTGGTGATGATGAACTCCTTGAACTTGACTTTGTCTGAGAAGCACTTTATCTGCCTTTTCATTCTAAATGAAAGCTCTGCTGGTAGAGCGATCTTGGATGTAGGTCCTTGCCTTTCATGACTTGGAATACTTCTTTCTATCCCTTTCATGTCTATAAGGTCTCTTTTGAGAAATCAGCTGACAGTCTTAAGGGAACTCCTTTGTAGGTGACTGTCCCCTTATCTCTTGCTGCTTCTAGGATTCTCTCCTTCATTTTAATCTTGGCTAATGTAATGATGATGTGCCTTGGTGTGTTCCTCCTTGCATCCAACTTCTTTGGGACTCTCTGAACTTCCTGGACTTCCTGGAAGTCTATTTCCTTTGCCAGATTGGGGAAGTTCTCCTTCATTATTTGTCCAAATAAGTTTTCAATTTCTTATCCCTCCTCTTCTCCTCCCAACACCCCTATGATTCAGATGTTGGGACGTTTAAAGATGTCCTGGAGGTTCCTAAGCCTCTCTTCATTTTTTTGAACTCTTGTTTCTTCATTCTTTTCTGGTTAGATGTTTCTTTCTTCCTTCTCGTCCACATCATTGATTTGAGTCCCAGTTTCCTTCCCATCACTATCAGTCCCCTGTACATTTTCCTTTATTTCACCTAGTGTAGCCTTCATTTGTCATCTAATTTGCAACCAAATTCAACCAATTCTGTGAGCATTCTGATTAGCGGTAGGCTATCTCTTCATCGCTTAGTTGTATTTTTTTCTGGAGCTTTGATCTGTTCTTTCCTTTGGGTCATTTTTTTTTTTTTTGTCTTGACCTGTTATGTGGTAAGGGGCGGACTCTTACGTGTTCGCCAGGATGGGGCAACTCACATCCGCAGGGTTGTGACACTCTTTGTGGGGGAGGGGTCCTAGAGGGAACAATGGCACTTGCTCAGCTCTGCCAGATTGCAGTTACTTCCCCCGCTTCCCACAGGCAAACTGGGCCCTTCTGGTGATGATTCCTGGGTGGGTGGGTTTGTGTACATGCTAGGACCCTGTGGGTCTCTCCAATGAGCTCTCGTGTGAGGCTGGGAGTTTCTCCCGCTGCCTCAACCCCTACAGGTGTTTTCAATCAGTGGTTCGAGGCTTCATTTCCCTGTGCTGGGACCCTGGGTTTCGAGGTCTGTCTCACTCTTCAATTGTTTCTCCTGATTTATCTGCACTCAAATGTGGGACCACCTACTCCACCAGCTACCACCTGGCCAGCCAGAACCTGCCTTGCCTGCACTGGTCTTCCAGCTGCCACCTTGCCACAAATCCTCTCCACTTCGCTGCCCATCTCTGCCCATCTCTGCCCATCTCTGCCCCTCCTACCAGTCTGGATGAATGTTTCTTTAACTCCTTGGTTGTTGGACTTCCATACAGTTTGATTTTCTGTCCGTTGTGGTTGTTTTTTGTCTTTAAATTGTTGTTGTCCTATTTTTGTTTGTACAAGGAGGCACAGTGTATCTACCTATGCCTCCATCTTGGTCAGAAGTCTACTTATTTTTAGACAGAAAAGAAGGACTGGAGGGAAAAAGAGAGGGAAAGAAATATCTATTAGTGGCCTCTCGTACACACACTGTCCAAAGATAAATCCACAACCCAGGCACGTGCCCCAATCGAGAATCGAACCAGAGACCTCTCCCTTTGCTGGATGACACCCAGCCCATTGAGCCACAGCAGCCAGGGCAAGTGCAGGGCAAATTAGTATTTATTGAGTACTAATCAGTGTTGTGCTTGGTGTTGGTGATAGGGCGGGAAGTCATACTCAGCCCTGCCTCAAGGAGTTTGTGATTGAGCAGGGAAGACAAATGATGCAAAGAATTAAGACTGTTAGGACAAGGAAGATAAAGGCTGCTTGGGTGCAAAGTACAAAAAAACTGTGGAATCAAAGGACTTGAAAAACCCTTCCAGGATATGAATTTTCTTCTTTTTCAGTCATTTTGCAACTATAAGACTGTCTTCTCTATAAGCCATATAGGCTTCAAGACCAAGAATAGCAGGTGGTTTAGCCCCAATGGCTTTCACAACTGTGAGTCCCTGAGCAATCATCAGGAAACACTGAATGACACCAGTGTGACAGTGTCTGCAGGGAGCCTCTCCTCACCACCCTTCACTGACCTGACAATTCCCATATTCTTGCTGCTGCATCATAAATAGAATCTGGGGGGAAATATATGTTTCTATATGTTTTGCTGTTCCAATTTCTTTCCCTTGCTATTTATGTCAGCTGCTTCTCCTTGAGCGGTCTTGGAAGGAATACTTACCTCCAGTAAAAACAAATGTGGAGCCCTGGCTTGGTGGCTTGGTTCAATGGAGCATCATCCCCTACACCAATAGGTTGGAGGTTCGATCCCCAGTTAGGGCACATACCTAGGTTACGGGCTCAATTTCCAGTCCGGGTGCATGCAAGAGGCAACCAATAGCTGTTTCTCTCTCAAATAGATCTCTCTCTCTCCACCTCCTCCTCCCTCCTTCCTCCCTCTCTCTCTTAAAAAAAAAATCGACACATATCCTCAGGTGAGGACTTCAAAAAAAAGCAAGTGTGGATCCTGCAGGGGGCTGTGGGAGGCACACTCCACAGAAGAGTGTCAGGAGCCCGAATCCAGCAGCGTCAGCAGAAGGCAGAAATGCTGACTTCCCTTCTGAAAAAATCCAAAATGAAGTCACTTTAATACAGTTAATTTCATTCAATGTTTATGAAAATCTTACTCTGTGCAAGGAAGTACATAGGCCCCGAGGCAGGTATGGCCAACCACCCACCTCCCAGCCCTCACCCCAGGAGCTTACAAGTGTGTCAGGAAGCACATCTGACATGGAGATACCAACAATGACAGTTCTCTATTATGTATTAGGGTCCTCCGATCCCATCATTGGATGGGAGAGGACAGCAAGGTCAAAGACGGCCAGTGCTGAGCCTGAGGTCTCAGCAAGATGGGAGGCAGAGTGGGGCAGGCACTGAGCAGGATGGGTCAGTTATGACAGACACAGGGCTCTCTCTATGTGAGTCAATTCATGGAGACAGGGCAATATCCCTCAGTTTGGAGGAAGGTGAATAGCCTGCTTGGCCTCTGTGTGAAGTGCCTGAGGAGCTAGGAGGTGGTGCAGCCCAAGGGAGGGGTGTTGGGGGGACAGAAGGTAGGGAAAGGTGTTTGTGCTTATTCACTGGCAGGGAGGGAGCCACTGAAGTCTTGGAGCACGAGCCAGGTGTGACAGGACCTGCGTCAGTGAGAGTGTATGCAAGTTAGACTAACTGAGAGGCAGGGAGATGAGGGCAGGGAAGAGGGAGGGGGCACTGGGTATCTGGTAGTTTCACCCATTTCAGAGAAGAGACCAAGGCAGGGAGCAGAAGTCACCCGGCCCAATGTCACACAGGCAATCTCAAGGACAGCCAACAGATTAGTACATTGATGACAATTTACTCATTTTTAAGTCATAGCAATTTGCTACATGTTTTTAACAGTTTTATTGATATAGATGTGCTGTATGTCACGTGGCACACAACTCACCCATTTAAGGGTACAATTTAATAGCTTCTAGTATAGTCCCAAATATGTGCCTCCATCACTCAAAAAGCAACACTGCCCTTTAGCTATCATGTCCCTCCCTTCCCGTACCCTCCAGCCCTAGGCGACCCCAAGTCTACCTTCCGTCTCTGTAGATTTCCCTATTCTGCACATTTCGTGTGGGTGCAATCGTATCATTTGTGACTGGGTTCTCTCACTAAGCATGTTTCATATAAATCCATGTTTGGGTATGAGTCAGTACCCTATTCCCTTTTACGGCCAAATAATATTCCATTGTATAGTGATACCACATTTTATTTATCCATGCATCAAGGTCCTCCAAACAAGCCGGAGGACCTTCGGCTTGTTTCCACCTTTCGGCTATTATGAATAATGCTGCTACAAATATTCACATACAGGTGAACTTTTGTGTGGACGGATGTTTTCAGGTCCCTGGGTATATGCCAAGGGGTGGAATTGCTGGGTCGTGTTGTAACTCTACATTTAATATTTTGAGGAACTATCAGACTTTTTAAAAGTGACTGTACCTCTTTACATTCCTACCAGCTGTGTATCAGGGTTCAATTTCCCACATCCTCACTACCACTTGCTCTTCTCTGTCTTTTTCACTCTAACTGTCATCGTGGGTGTGAAGCAGTGTTGCTTGTGGTTTGGATTTACACCTCCTCAATGACTAATGGTGCTGAACAGCTCTTCATGCGCTTATCTGTGTATTTGTCTTGGAGAAATGTCTAGTCAGATCCTTTGCCCATTTTATGGCTATGGTTGTAAGCAATTTATGGTTATGTATTTTTATTATTGATTTCTATTAATTATTTATATATTCTCTCCATAAATTCATTCTCAGATATATGATTTATAGATATTTCTCCCCACTGTACAGGTTGTTTTTCACTTTCTTTTTTATTGAATTTACTGAAGTGACATTGTTTAATAAAATTTTATAGGTTTAGGTATACAATTCTATAACACATCATCCGTATACTGTGTTGTGTGTTCACCACCTCTTTTCAACTTTCTTGATAGTGTTCTTTGAAGCACAGGTTTTTAATTTTGGTGACATTCAATTCATCTATTTTTTTCTTTTGTTGTTTGTGCTTTTGGTATCACAGCTGAGAAACCACTGATTAATCCAAGGACACAGAGAGACAGAAGTCCAACTTCATTCTTTTGCATATATATATATATATATATATATATATATATAACCGGCATCATTTGTTGAAAAACTATCTTTTCCATTAAATTATCTTGACACCCTTACTGAAAATCAATTGACCATAAATGTAAAGGTTTACTTCTGGACTCACAATTCTATTCCATTAATCTATGTAAGTCTAGTCTTATGCCTGGACCACCCTGCCTCAATAACTAAAGTTTGTAGTAAATTTGAAATCAGGAAGTGTGCATTCTCCAATTTTGTTCTTAAGACTGCCTTAGCCATTCTGATCTCTTACATTTCTGTATGAATTTTAGAAGCAGGTTGTCAATTTCTATAAACTCCAGCTGAAATTTTGATAGGAATTGTGTTGAATTTACAAATCACTTTGGAGATTGTTGCCATCAAAATAATATTAAGTCTTAATATTATTAAGACTCCATCTATGAATATGGGATGTCTTTCTATAACTCATTTCTTTTTTATTGCCAAATAATATTCCATTGTATGTATGTAGCACATTTTATTTATTCATTTAGCCATCTGGGTTGTTTTCATGTTTTAGCTATTATGAATAATATTGCTATAAATGTTTACATACTGTTTTTTGCATTCATATATGTTTTTATTTCTCTTGGGTATCTACCTAGGATAGAATTGCTGGGTCATGTGGTAGCTCCATGTTTGCCATTTTGAGGAATTGACAGACTGTTTTTCAAAGTGGCTGCACTATTTTACATTCACAATTTACATTCTCAGCAATGCATGGAAGTTCAAATTTCTCCCTATTCTAACTAACATTTGTTATCATCTAATTCAGTCATCCCAGTGGGTGGCCAGTGGTATCTCATTGTGTTTTTCATTTGCCTTTCCCCCATGGCAATGGTGTGGAACATCATTTCATGTGTTTATTGGTTATCTTCACTTACTTCAGGGGCTATAGGCAATGAAGGGCCCAGGGCAACACAGGGTGGTTGACTGGCCATGCCTAGCACGAGGCACGGACATCCAAGCACAATGAGCAATGCCCATCACCTTTCTTGTGCAGTCAGCTGCCTGGGGCACAGGAGGGGTGGTATGATATGCCCACAGAAGATTCCTCTGGACACAGAGTAACCTGTAGTCCCAGCATGGCTGGTAGAAAGCTTTTGAAATAGAAGTGTCTCCTTTTGGGCCCAGGAGTTTGCTAACATGCTTTCAAAGGAATCTGCTATTTTTTTGAGCCTAAGGCAGATGACATAGAACCACACAGATCTTCGAAACCTTGATGAAGAGAAACAAGTGACAAAAAGGTGCCATCCTGGGAGATTCTGGCAGGAGCACTCAATATGTCTCATTCAGATCAGACTGTGTTAGTAGCAGAGAAGAGGGTAGTCCACAGGACTGACACCATCTTCTGAGTGTCAGGGGAGCACAGGAAGGAGGCATCTGGATGCCAGCTGTGTTCTAGGCCTCCTGGAGTGGGGATGAAGAGCTAGAAAGACAAAGAACAAAGAACCAGCTCCCCTGTCCAGCTCCTCCCTCTATGCTGCGATCTCTGGATGTTATATAGTATTAATGTTCTCCTTTGGCGCAGTTTACCAAGCACTAATGGAGTGTTCTCATGTTAAAAAGGTATAAGTGAGATTTCTGGTCAAGGCGGCAGCATAGGTAAACCTGGCTCAGGTCCTTGCATATCCACATCAAAATCACAACTAAGTTATAGAACAACCTAGATTCATGGCTAGGCTTCATTTGAGCATCTTCAAGCACAGTACAAGTAGTAGCCATCTCAGATTGCTTTATAGTTCATGCAGGGTGGCCCCAGGCAGAACACAGGTCAGGGCTGACACTGGCCTGCGCCACCCAGAAAACCTCAGGGCCAGCACAATCAGTGGACACCTAAAGACCACGTCAGAGCACCACCACCCTGCCCCTGATCCTCTATGGAGGGGGGAGGTTGGTGGTCAGTGGTCACAGCCAATCCTTGCAGCTTACTAGCCTAGGTAAATCCCTCCCACTGACGTGCCAACAGAAGCCAAGGCTCAACTACAAGAGGAGGGTGTATTCAGCCCACTCAAAGGGCATGCCCCAAGTACCCAGCTCACATGATAGGAGAGCCTATGCCACTGGACCCTATAGGACACCTACTCCATTAGGCCATGCCACCAAGACAGGGAGTCATAGCAGCTCTACCTAGTACATAAAAACAAACGCACAGAGGTTGCCACAATGAGGAGACAAAGAAATTAGGCCTAAATGAAAGAACAGATCAAAGTACCAAAAAAAGAACTAAGCAAAATAGAGATAAGCAATCTGTCATATGCAGAGCTCAAAACACTGGTTATAGGAATGCCCAAGGAACTTAGTGAGAACCTCAACAGCATAAAAAAGATCCAGTCAGAAATGAATGATACACTAATTGAAATAAAGAACAATTTATAGGGAAACAAGAATAGAATGGATGAATCCAAGAATCAAATCAATGACATGGAACAAAAGGAAGCAAAAAATAACCAATCAGAACAACAAGAAGAAAAAAGAATCCAAAAACAGTGAGGATGATGTAAGCAGCCTGTGGGGTGACTTCCAGCATTCCAACATTCACATCATAGGGGTACCTGAAGGAAAAGAGAAAGAGCAAGATATTGGAAATCTATTGGAAAAAATAATGAACGAAAACTTCCTTAATTTGGTGAAAGAAATAGACATGCAAGTCCAGGAAACAAAGAGTTCCAAACAAGATGAATGCAAAGAGGTTCACTTCAAGATGTATAATTAAAATGCCAAAGGTATTTTGCTAAAGATAAAGAGAGAATCTTAAAAGCAGCAAGAGAAAAGGAGTTAGTTACCTATAAGGGAGTTCCCATCAGACCGTCTGTCAGCGGAGTTCTTTAAAGTAACTTTCCAGGCTAGAAGGGATTGGAAGGAAATATTCAAAGTTGTGAAAAGCAGGGACCTACAGCCAAGATTGCTCTTCCCAGCAAAGATACCACTTAGAATCAAAGGGCAGATAAAGAGCTTCCCAGACAAGAAAAAAATAGAGGAATTCATCATCACCAAACATTATTATATGAAATGTTAAAGGAACTTACTTAAGAAAAAGAAGATCAAAACTATGAACAATAAAATGACAATATATACATATCTATCAACAATTGAATCTAAAAAACAAACTAAGCTGACAAGAAGAACAGAGACAGAATCATGGACATGGAGAGCTTTTTTATGGTTGCCAGATGGGAAGGGGTCAGGGGGAGTGGGTGAAGAGTCAGGGGATTAAGAAGTACAAATAGGTCTATAGCCATTCCACTCCAAACACACCCAATCTCATCTGATCTAGGAAGAAGTACAAATAGTTAGTTACAAAATAGCCATGGGGATGTAATGTACAGGATAGGAAATGGAGTAGCCAAAGGACTTATATGAATGACCCATGGACCTGAACAATGGTGTGGGGATTGCCTGAGGGAGTGGGGGTTGCTGGGTAAAGGGGGTCAAAGGGGGCAGAATTGGGACAACTGCAATAGAATAATCAATAAAACACAGTTAAAATAATACATAACATCCACATAATAGCAACTTGTCAAAACTATTAGATTTGATCTAAAAGTATCAAAAAAGTTTGGTTTGCGGGTATCTCATGATAATCTGAAGAATTTTCTTACCTCATTGGATCCAATGCTGTGTACTGATGTTACAAGAGAAAGACTACCCATTAATAGCAAGACCTTCTGGCATTTCCGGCAGCTACCCCATCTATCTCAGTGTCTGAGATGGATCTGTGCTGGGCTGAATTATGAGCCACTGGAGTATCACTGTTTTGGAGAGGTCTGTGCTAAGGGACCATTGGGAAAATTGAGCTGGATTATGTTGGAGGCTGCCCTAAAACTAAGTGTTGCCAGATTGGAATCTGTGGGATTCTTCAGACCTTGTGGGTGGAGGATTGGGAAGAGATGCAGCTTGAAATCCTTCTCTGAACATTGTCCTGAACCTGGTCAGGCTTCATTTCTGAACAGAAAGTATTCCTTCTGCAAAGGAATAGACACACTTCCAGTGCAAAGGTCCACTAAATGAAGAGGTAAAACAGAAAATAGAAAAGCTGGGTGCACACATGTGCCCACACACACGTAGCTTTGTAGCACTGTTGATTTTTGAAACTGAAATGAACTTGATCCGTAAAAACAACAGAAACTCAAGCTAAAATAACAGAATATCAACATTAAGAAAACAGGTTTTAAATGAAAAGAACACTTTTCCTTCATCCTTGCCCAGCATTGCTGTTATCTTTGGCATTGCATGGGGAGAGTAAATGTCATAATGGGTAAGAGAGTTGGCTCTGGAATCAGACTTCCTGAGTTCCAATCCTGGCCGTGTCACTTATGGGCTGCGTAACTTATGGCAAGTTCCTTTACCTCTCTGTACCTCAGTTTTCACACCTATAAATGTGTGAGTGTGATAATAATACTACCTATCTCTTGAAGTATTATAAAATTTAAACATAAAGTACTTAGAATAATGCCAGTCATATAGTAAATATTCAATACTCAACTTTGAAGTAAATGAAATATTCAATGCCTTATTACTACATGATCTTACAATAGTTAACCTTCTCATGGCAGGAAATCAAATCCTAGGTATCCAGGGCAACAGGTGGGGTAGTGCAGGTGGGTTTTTCCCGATGATTTCAATGAGAAAACGTAAAGTTGAGGTATTTGATAAGACCTGTAATTTTCAACACCTGTTGCTCACTAGAATCAACTGGGGAGGTTTTTAGACAAAGACTGGCTATACCCAGGCCAAGTAAATAGTAATATTTGGAATTGAAACCCAAGCCGCCATGTTTTGCAAAAGATCACGAGGTGATTCTAATGTGTAGTCAGGGCTGTAATTTGCTGGGCTGGATTCTTGCTACTTGAAGTGTGGTTCAGGGCTCCGCAGCACCGGCCTCACCCGGGAGCACGACAGGTGCTCAGGTGTCGTCTCACCCAGGACCTACTGAATCAGAAGCTGTGTTTTAACAAGATCCCCTCGGAGCTCACATGCCCATGGACAGGAGCACAGGAATAGGACGGGTGACTTCCAAATTTCACCCCTTGCTCTGAAGTCAGTGTCCAATTAATGCTAAATGAAATAGTGGCACAGTTATCTGATGTCCCAGAAAAGTCTTAGGCAAAAAGGCTTTTGGAATCTGGACCAGCAGGGATGCCATCAGAGCCAAAACCTGATTTTCCCCAGGCATGGAAACCTTGACATACACACACCTGTGCTCACAGGCCAAGGGTAATTAATCAGCAGGGTGCCCCTGGCACTGAAGCTCCTGGTGCCAATGGCAAGGGGTGTTGGGAAGTGACATAGATTGATAGAGACAGAGAGTGAATGAGATAAGAGAACCTTTTCCAGAGTTCTCAATGAACTTTGGCTTTGACAGAGTCTGGTGCTGCGGATGGCTCAGGTGAGTCATTCACTCAGAGTTGGCAGCCTCCAGTGAGGTGTGCGTGCCGTCCCCCAGGGATCCTGAGCTCCGGTTCACTGTTTCTTTTCTCCCTCCCTTGGCCATTAGAGCACAGCTTCACACTCCTGTCGGTCCCAGTTCTTTCTGTCCTCTTACTGCACCCTCCAAATCCGCCCTCTCCTACCCTGCATTTCCAAAGCACCTCCTCCATGTGCTATGAGTGGTGAGGGACATCAGGAACCCAGGGATGGCCACCATACAAAAGAGCATCAGCTGATCAAAACTAAGTCCAGTATCAACATATTCCATTAACTATGCAAATGGGAACTCCCCAGACCACGTGGTAAGTACGATAAACCAAAGACTAGTCGGCACCCAGAACTTGATGGCCTGGCTAAAAGAACCCAGTGGAGAACAAAACCAGGCCCTTGTGCAGGAATTTAGCACTGTACTTTAAAAAATGTGGTGAAATATATATATTACATAAAATTGACCGTTTAAACCAGTACAGGTCTGTGGCATTAAACACATTCACACTGGGTGCAACCTTCACAGCCATCCACCCCCAGAAACTTTTTCATCTTCCCAAACTGAAACTCTATCCCCATGAAACTCGAATTTCCCATTTCTGGAAACCTCTATTCTCCTTCCTGCCTTTAAGAGTTTGACAATTCCAAGGACCTCAAAAGAGGAATGATACAATATTTATTATTTTGTGACTGGCTTATTTCACTTAGCATAATGTCTTCAGGTTTCATGTATATGGTAGCTTGTCAGAAATTCTTTTGGATTTTTACCAACACCATGCCACTCTGAGAAAGAGTGAATACTCTTTTATTTAGACAAGGTCATTCTGTGTTGTTGGGAAGGACATAGGGAGGCATACACCTGGTCTTGGCTTCATCAACAAAGGCAATCAACACAAGAAAAAGGGTTCAACACAAGAAAAGCAGAGGTTAGAGTCTCCATCTATTAATGTCATCAGAAAAGATTGGGGGGAAGTGGGAGGAGTCCATCGATAGGAAGACAGGACCAAAGACCAGAAGAGGGCATGAAGCTGGTGGGTATGTACATGTTAGCGGGAAAAATTCCTCTACAGCTCTCTTGGCTTCCTCAGCTCCATCTGCTCATGTGTCAAGTCAGCAGGGTTGCCTCTGGGCAGCATCATTTGTTCTAGAACACTGCTTTGCCAAATGTAACCCTTCACTTTGGGCTATTCTTAATCTTCTGCGAGGCTGTCTTCAATATGTTTGCAGCTGGGTCTGTTGTTGACTTCACTTCACTCAGTCCCACCTCTCTCTCTTTCCCACCCCCAGGTCCCTGTTCACTGGGCAATCTAAGGCGGGACCCAGGACATAGCTGTGGCCCCCAGACTTTAGGGAGCTCACATCTGTGGAAGGAGAAAAAGTGGGAAGTTTGTCTCTTTTGCTCAGAGCTTCAGAATAAGATGTCAGCCAGAAGGAACTTCACAGGTGACATGCCCTCGTTTTATTCTGAGCTCACTGAGGCCCGGAAGTGTGTGGGGTAACTTGCCCGAAGTCACACAGTGGAGCAAAAACAAGAGTTCAGGCTTCAGGTCTCTGTGGCTCCCCCAGGCCTCAGTTTCTTGTTTAGTTGTGATCACTTCAGCAACAATGAACTCTCCTTCTCTCTGTCCTTGCCAGCCTTCAGGTCCTCCAGTTGACTTCCAACCTCTGCCCATGCCTCCAGGGACTGAAGATTGGAAGACCCATTTTAGAGGCAGCCCAGGAAGCCCCCCACCCATCACTTCCCGTTCATCCCACTCTCTCCAGGTTCTGCCTTCCCTCGTACCTCTGGGACCCCTCTTCCTTTTGTTATGATTGCTTATTTTTTCAACCCAAACTGCCGAGAGCCCTTGGGCAAACCATCTGCACAGTAAAATCCCAACTACAATAAGAAATTAATGAGCAAAGTGAACATTGCCACAGAAAGCTTTAAATATCTTTTCTATCAACTGAGCCAGCCCCAGCCCCTGCCCCACCCTCCTCTTTACACACCTCTGTTTCCAGGGCCCCCTCAACTCCTCTCTTGTTTCCATGAAATGACTGAAATGCCCCAAAAGGGACAGCTCAAGATTTGTAATTACTACTATATTGATCCAGGCAAGTTCTTCCCTGAGGAATTTTGGATTGATGGGGCAAACATTTTTGAAAGTTTCAGCACAGCTCTTTTAATCTCATTAGTGCAAATCCAACTGACAGGCACTGAAGCGACCCTGCGGGACTGAGGCCTGGACAGGCAGACACTTACATGGGGCGATTTCCTTCACACCTGGAGACGAGAAATCACGCTTGTCAGCCCCTGCTTTGAAAGACGGGAAGATTGGTGATAAAGCCGAGGGGAGAAAGGACACATTCCATTCCTTCTGGGGCGGGAGGAGCTGACGCTGACGGAAGCAGCTAGGGGTGGGGAGGAGCAGGGAGGGGGACGAGGGGAGACAGAGGAGGCAACTCCATGGGTCCCGCCTCTCACAAGAGAGGACCTGGGTAACAGCCAAAGCAAACCAGGCTGCCCTCCTCTTCGTCTCCCACAGCCCCGTGGACAGCACTGGCCACATCTGCTGTCCTCATCAGCAGAAACTACTTAGACGTCTAAGTGTTTGCCAGTCCTCCGAGGAGTCGAACCAGCGCGGTGCTAGCGCCTCGTGTCCACACATCTCAGTGACTGTCCAGCAGCAGCTCCCAGAACCTGGCCCTGGAACCGGCACTTCCTGCCGAGAACTGCCAGATCCTCATTTTGTCAAGGAATGACGCCAAAACAACACAAAATGAAGTGAAAAGCAAACAACTGTCCTCACCATGATTTCTTTTTTCAAGGTAAATAAACAAATCAAGCTCTTACATAGCTCTTAATGGTCTCATTCTGACGTGGGCCCAGGGAATAAAGACCTAATAATGCCTTTGGGTAACTTACAGCTCCCTTTCCAGTTCCAGTTTCCACCAGTGTCCCCAGTCTGCTTCCCTCCTGTACAGCATGCCCCTCACCCACCTCCACACGCCAGCATCTTCTCCGTCTTCTCACCTCCTCGCCCTCAGAGACGTCCCCTTGGCTAACTCCTGCTCACCCCGCACCGCCTCCTCTTCCACGAGCAGAGGGCCACCCTCCTCTGTGCCAGGGCGATACAATTACAGTCGTCCCCCTCGTCCCTGAGTTTGCTTTCCTCTGTTTTGGTTATCCCCACTCAACTGTGATCTGAAAATATTACATGGAAACTTCCAGAAATAAACAACTTGTAAGTTTTAAATTGTGCACCACTCTGAGACAGGTGACAAAATCCCATGCTGTCATGCTCTGTCCTACCTGGGGCTTGAATCATCCCTTTGTCCGGTGTCTCCACGCTTCAGACACTCCCTGCCCCCTTGCCACTTGGTTGCGAATGGTCAGGTCAACAGTAGCCGAATGCCACAGCACCCTGTGTGCGCCGTTCCCTCACTTCAGTTCTCATGTTGGCTTTGCACCAGCTCTCGGCCTTGCAAAAGGAAAGCTCAGTACAGTACAGTGAGAGAAAGGGAGGATAACATGCATCTAAGGTTCATTACAGTATATTGTCACGTTGTTCTGTTTTGGTGGTGGTTGTCAATCTCCTGCTGTCCCTCATTTGTGCATCCAACTCTAACATAGGTATGACTGTATAGGAAAAAGCCCAGTCTCTGTTGGGTTTGGTGCCGTCTGCGGGTTCTGGCATCCACTGGCTGTCTTGGAACACATGTCCCATGGCTGAGGGCTACCGTAACCACAATGCATTGTCATTCGTTACATCTACACAGCCACCGCTCCCTCTGCAAACTCTTCGAGGGTAGAGGTGGTGCTCACCCACCCTCCTGGTCCTAAGCATTCTGCAGAAAGTCCCCTCCCCAGTAGGGGAGGGAGTGATGACACAGGGGTCCCCCTCATTCACAGACCAGGGCCTGGGACTGTGCTGCATTACAAAACTGCACCAAAGTGGAAAACAAGTCTCTGCCCTTGGGGAATTCACTTTTAGGGAACTGGGTGAATCCAGCAGACTTAAGTGAGACAATGTAAACCATTTGGAATTAGTGTGACTCAGACTACGGGCACAATAGCTGAGGGAATTTTAAACGTGGAAGAAGTCATCTCAGGGTGGGGTTTGCCAGAGATGGTTTCATGGAAGAGTGAGTTTTAATCTGGGCCTTGAAAGAAGTGCAGACTTCAAATTGGCAGAGGGAAGCGAGGATAATTAAGGAAGGGTGAAGAGTAGGAGTGAAGGCCTAAGTGAATCACGCAGTGGCAAAAACAAAAAACGAAAAACAAACCCTGGGCACTGAGGGCACAGTGGTAAGAACTCAGAAACCAACATGGGAGCTCTGAGAGGGAGACAGAAGGGTAGGCTAACGTGGACCAGCCAGTAGGGAGATCTAAATGTCAAGCAGAGTTAATAGAATTTTATTGCTGGAAATAAAATTTCATTTTATTTTTACTAGAGAGATTAGACATCATCTGATGCCTAATCAGATGATCCAACCCTAGATGAGAAAGCCGAGGCACAGACGGGGAGAGTGCCTTCCAGGAGGCAGCAGGAGCAGCAGCGTCAGTGGTAACAATACAAGGCAGGTACACGCTTTATCCCCATTCTGCAGACCTGGAAGCTGAGAAGTTCAGCAGCTTGCTCACGTGCGTGCGGTAACGTGGACAAGGGACGGACTCGGCACTTGGAAACTGCCCCCACAGCGTGCTGTGCTGGTCGAGAGAATGTGGGATGTGGAACCGAAGGACCTGTGTTCAAATCCTGACTCTGCTCCATAGTCACGTGACCTCAGGCAAGTTACCTAACCTGGCTGATCTTCTGTTTCCTCATTGGTGCAAAGGGGATAATAACTCGACCTCACAGGATTTCTGTGGGGATTAAGTAAGATTTTATGCGTCAAGTTCTTGGCACACAGTATGTGCTTGGGAAACATTGGTTTCCCACCCCCCACCCCCCTCACCCATCATCTCCTTCCTTGCAGGAGCCTTGACACCAGCTCTGTGGTCCTGTGGCTGCAACTTCTGCCCCCACCCCTGTGTCCTTCCATGCCACCCCTGGACACTGGTCTCCCAGGCTTCTCAGTGTCTTCCCCTGGTGGGAATGGCAGGGTGGGTGTGGGGACCAGGGAAGGCAGCATTTGGCTTTCCTGAGAGGTTGGTCCTGTTCTCATTTGGCTCTGATGTCAACAGCATGGGAGGCAGAACAGATCTGCCCCCCCTGCCGGGTGTGAGGAGCAGGAAACCCCACAGTGACCCACCCAGTGGAAAGACACGAGCTGAACTTCCCCAACCCTATCATGGAATGACCTCTCGCTGGCCCAAGTCCTTGGTTTCCTGGGTTTCTTGAGTTCCTTATACCCCCTCCACCCTCTTCACTAAAACTATCTCATGTGCTGAGTTGTGCTGCTTAACTGCTCAAGGCCTCCAAGATGTGTACAAGGACACTAGCTGGTAGGGGTCAAGCATTTGCAGCAAGAGCTTTGCTTGTACCAGTTGCTTGAGATGGGGAGATAAGACGCATATTTTCCTTGCTGACTAAGGAATGCAGTAGAATGAACACTCACTCCTCCCAGTAAACTTTCAGTGTTCAGGTACTTCTAACAGGTTCTTGGCCTGTCGGTGGCACACCACTATCTTCTATCCTCTCAAGTGTCAGCAAAATTGAGCACATTTGGAAATTAGTGTTTGGGGCCATTAGTGTTTCTACCTAAGAGGTAAAAGAAAAGTATCTCTTAAAGTGAATTAACTGGGTTACCAAGTCCTCCAAAAGGCAAGGTCACGTTAGGTGAGCCAGGAGTTAATGAACTTGCACACTGTACAGCCTCTTTCTATTGCATTTAAATGAAGGGGAAGGAGGACACTAGGGTACAGGATCTCACTTTGGAAAGCACCTGCTGTGTGCCCAGCATCAGCACCATGTGAGTGCTGTGTGTGTGTTTGAGTGCTGTGTGTGTGTGTGTGTGTGTGTGTGTGTGTTATCTTGCCTAATCTTTCCCGCAGCCCTGGGAGCTGAGGAAACCGAACTGCCCAGCCCGCCAGTGCCGGGTTTTAGTCACAGCCTCACACTCCAACCGTGTACCTGAGACATCCAAAATTCTCTCAGCCATGCTCTCCACATTGAAAAGCAGGGAAATAGCATTCATCTCCTAGAGGAGTTCAGAGCTTGAAAGATTGTTGAGAGCACAGTCCCCCCTGCTCGGGGCTGGTGGCTTAGGCTTGGTTAGTGCCACGAGTGGGCGAGTCCGAAAGGCTGTCGGCCGAGGCTCAGTTCACTTTTGTCCTGTTGATCTAATCGAGTTTCCTTCTGCTGAAAATGAGGATGAGCAGTCTGTCTGGCCCTGGAATGTTTGAAAAGTATGAGATGACCCTGGAGTGGACGTCAGCTGGCCCCTGGCTATCCAGTCCAGGGCACTGGCCCTCGGTTTCCATATCTGTGAAATGACGTGGCCGGACTCGGTGATCTCTGAAGTTCCTTCCCACTCCGCAAAGAACTTGCTGTTCCGAAACGTAAACTCATTTATACAGTCTTAACAGTCTCCTTCTGGCCTTTCAACTGTGACAGGCAGCTTAAGAGGTAAAAGAAAAGTATCTCTTAAATAATTTCAAAACAAAACAAAGCAAGCTTCAGGCACTGCCTCTGGATTGGATACATTTTCCATTTCTTACCCTGTTCACCTGCACAGGGAACAAAAACAAGAAACTTTTTTTTTTTTAAATAACACACACATTGTCTTTCTACCTGGCTTTTCACGGGGCCTTGTGCCAGCAATGTGGATAAGATCTTTCAGGAAATTTCATAATGTCACATACTTAAGCAAATTGGCAAAGTGTTTATAGCAACAGCGCCACAACAGCACCCTGAGGTTTCAATTAGAGAAAAGCAGTCAGGCACCCCGAGCAGCTCTGAGCACTGTGAACGCAGCAGGGCAGCTCTGGAGCGAGGAGGGTGGGGGAGGGTGGGGGAGGGTAGGGGAGGGTGGGGGAGGGTGGGGCGAGAGCTGTCAGACAGGGGTTCTGGAGTGCTCCAGGCTTCAACATGGCTACTTCCTGGTCAAGCCATACTGGTCGAAACCACTCCATCACTCAAACCTGGGTTTGTCTGTCCAGGGAGAGGTATGGTGGGACCCACGTCATCGGTCCCAGGATGTCTGTGGGCCAGACACTGGGCTGGCTGTCCACAGATACAATTCCACCTTCTATCATATAGACTCTAGCGTGGAGGCCGGGCCCCACCAACTTCTCCTGAAGACCCTGCAGAAAGTCGGGCCTGGGGGCACAGGCCCCCATTGGTGTACAGTGACCCAGAGCAGGGCCTTTAAAACTATATGGACCCAGATGTCAGGCCTGGGTCATGGGCCAGCTTCACCACTTACTAGCTGTGTGACTTTGGGTAAAATACTTATCTTCCTTGACTCTCGTTTTTCTTATTTTTCAACAGAGATAGTCAGACCTAAGTATGTTGTTTTGTTTGTTTGTTTTTAATATTTTTATTGATTCCAGAAGGAGAAGAAGGGAGAGAAACCTAAATGTGAGAGAAACATCAATTGGTTGCCTCATGTATGGGTCCCAAACAGAGGCCAAACCCACCCCTAGGCACATACCCTGACCAAGAATCAAACCTGTGATGCTTCACTTTACAGACAATGCTCCAACCAACTGAGCCACACGATCCAGGGCCAGATCTGAGTTTTAATCATAGTCCTACTTTCCAGCTGTGGGTAATGCAGCCACCTCATTGGGTTTGAGGGGAGTTAAATGTTTATAAACTAACATCAGCGCAGTGCCCGACATAGTAAGCATTCAGTGAACGGGTGATGTCGTCTTCGTCATCATCGTCATTATTTTGGGACATTTCCCAAACTGTATGGAGGGTGTTAATAGGAATATTTGATAACTGGCTTCTGTGGTCAAGTTAATCATGGAAGTGTGAAATAATTACAGAGCAAAAGTGGACAAGCTTTCTTCTGGCGTGATTTCTCAAAACCCTCATGAGAATGGCAACTTCCTGAAAGGTCACTGTGTCTCAAATTGGTCTGTCCTTAGGTCAGGGCCACGTCAGGGGATGAGCAATTCGTGAAATACCATTGGGCAATTCAAGGCTCTAACTGGGAGAACAGGAATCTCCAGGGGAAAAAAGGGGACATTCGAAGGAGGAGGAATAAACGACCTGAAGAGAAAAGACCCCGAGAGAGGCACGCGGGAGCCACCAGGGCACCCCTGGGGAGCCAGAGCATCCAGTGGAAGCCCTGCTGCTCCGGAAGCTCATTACATTAGCTTTTGAATCTCTGCACCAGTCCTCGAGGGAGCCAGGCCGATTGTCCCCATCTTACAGGTGACCACAGGGAAGCACTGATAAGTGAGGCAACCAGTCCAGGACCACGTAAGTAGCAGGGGGTGCCTCAGAGATGCAAGCCCACACTCCCCAATGTCAAGTTCTAGTTTTCTGTGTAAGAAGGCTGGTTTACGTTGCAACACGAAGATTACTTGAACTCTACTTAGCTTGAAGCTGTTTGATAATTAAGATCCGTTTTGGCGTTAGATGTCACCCGACTGTTTCATCTGTAGCCTCTTTCCAACATTTACATTTGGGCCATTGTAAAAATTTGCTCTGTCAACAAGCATAATTGAAGGCTTACCCAAACCAAAATGAATCTTAGATTTAGTTGAATCAAATCCCCCCTCCCAGCCTCATTCTCTTTAACCCCATCTCTGTCCTTACAGCGCAGTGGTCTTGGATTCAGTCTCCTGAGCTCATGTCACCCTCCTAGAGTCCCATGACCTCACCACGGGAATTGCTGAAGTCAGCCTGTTCCCTTCACAGCCCTTTGGAATGAGGAAAATCCCAGAGGCCTGTTAATAGTGCAAGACACAGAACCCCACCCAGCACGCTGTTTAGCTTGGATGAAAAGTGTACGTGGTGACAATGCAAAGTGCCCTGGGCAGCTACAGGACCCAGTGATGCTCCTATCCCTCATCACTCACTGATTAATTTTACTAGGCCATACACATAGAGAGCTGCATCGGTTGTGGGGCTGGAGGCGGCGCCGTGTGCTGGGTGGAGGGGGGTTGCTCCCTCTAACTTCTGTTGTGTGTGCCGGCCTAGAGGACACTCCCTGCTAAGGGGTGAGAAGCACAGGTAGTAAACATTGTTCTCAGGTGGTGGTGGCCAATTAGGGACCGAGTAGGCGTCCGCCTGTCACACCCAAGCTCTAGGCACCTGGGAACGCATGCGGAGAAAGTCCTTTCTCTCCACTCTGTTGTGATGGCTGGCTTTTGGTTTTTGTTTTTGTTTTCTACTGGGAAAGCAAATTCAAACAAAACCAAAAGGCTTCCTCTTAAGTCCCTGAGAACAGAGAGTCTTTCCCTCACTCAGTGGTTGAAAAATCATGGACTAAGGCTGTGCTGTGTGCACAGCACAGGAAATCTCGGGAAGAGTGGAGGCAGGACAACGGGGCCACCAGAATCTCACAGGCTGGCTGAAGTGACAAGATCCTCAAACCGAGTGGCAGGGGGGAAAGACAAGACCAGACAATATCCTTGGAGGCTTCGGTGGACAACAATGGCAGCATTTTGGTCAGTGCTTAGGGAAGCACTGGTTCTGGTGCCGCCAGCTGGTTCTGGTGCCGCCAACTGCCACAGTCTCCTCCACCCCGGCCCCTAGCAGAGGACAGAGCAAATGAGCCTGTGTCCACCGAGGATTTGCGTTTCAAGTGCTGACACGGGGAAGAAACTGAGGTTCAGAAAGAGTTTAATTTCTGCAAGGTTGCTGTGGTAGAACTGAGTCTTAAAACCAGGTCTCTCTGCCTCTAAGTCTCTGCTCTTGTCCACGATGCCACTAAAACCTCCAGGGAAGGAAGAATAAACAAAGAATTGTTTGTTGTATGAAACAAAGAGTAAACAAGTGGAATCCAGCACTCACCACGGAGCCCTTCTGTGGCACTGCCTGTGCCACACGGCGACGGGCCGGATGTTCATAGGAAACTTCAGAGTGGAAGAAATCAGGTACGAGAAGGACCCAATGCAGCCCTCAGCTCCTGACCGTGGGCAATAGATGGAGGGGAGGAACTGCCTTACTCCTCTTGCTCCCCCGTGCCCAGCACCTGCGGATTAGCAGTCTGATGTCATGCCAGTATTTCCGTGGAATAGCGTGGGGATCGGGAGCATAGGCCATCGACTTGGATAGATCTAGGTTTCCCTCCTCCCCTCCCTGACTGGAAATTGAAAATCACTATGGAATGGATTAAGAATACAAATGGCAAAGCCAAACTTGAGAACTTTTGAAAGCTGTACATGAGAGAATATCTTTAGGACCATGGGATAGGAACACATTTTTTTAAGGTACAAACATTGCAAATTATAAAACAAAAGATACGCCAATTCAACTATATTAAAACTAAGGATTTCTGTCGAGAAAACTAAGAATTTCTCCAATGGCAATAAAAATGCAAGCTACAAACTTGAAGAAAAGGTTTGAAATGTTTGAATTGTTTTGAAATATATAAAGTGTTCCTACAAATAAAAAACTCAACTCCGTATAAATACGGGCAAAAAGCATACAGAAGCATTTCAGAGAACAAAGAACATATGGGGAACCAGGCGAAGCAGGCTGCGGACACGGAGGAGCTAACAAAATATGATGAAGCCACAACATTTGAGGTTTGCTTCAAGTTTTAAATAAAAGTTGATTTTGGATTTATTTGAACAAGAAACACACACAATGAGTGAACCCACGACAAGATTCTCACCGCGCCGCATCACCTGCTTGCTTGACAAATCTCAGTCTGACCACACCAAGTGGCGGGTGGGGTGTCGGCACAGCCCCGCACACACTGCTGCTGGGAAACTGAAAAACCACTTAACGTTACCCTGTAAAGTTGAATGCTTGCACACCCAGCTTGCACACCCAGCCAATGTCCTAGATATATGCCCAATTTCTGTAAATACGTACCCAGAAGAAAATTCAGTACATGTATCCCAGAAGACACACATGCCAAAAAATGATCATAGTAGAACTTACCAAAAGAGAGGGGAACTTGAAACAATCTAAATCTCCACAGAGAGGGGCATAAAGAAACAAATCATAACATATTCTTGAAGTGGAATGTTCTACAGCTCAAAACCCAAAGAGCTGCAGGGCCACGTTCACGTGGCTGAGTCTAAACAGGGTCAGGTTGATGGAAAATGCAGGCCCCAGAAAACCACATACAACCTGGCAGACTTTTTTAAACGTTTGAAAACTGTGCAAAATTAAAACTGAGCCAAGTTAAATCATATGCCACTGAGGCTTACAGACTGTGATGGGGTGGAGAAGCTTTTTAGAGAAGAAAGAAAATGATAGGCACAATATTCAGGGTAGTGCTTATATATGGGAAAGAAATGGGGTAGGGGGGAGGAAATACAAAGGTTATTGTTAAGTTATTGGTAATAGTCTGGCCTTGGTTTGGGCAGCGGGTCGGAAGTGTCTCTTATACTATTTAGCATGCATACATAAAATACAGTAAAAATGGACTCCAGTGGACCAGTGGGGATAATGTGCTTCCATTAAGCAATGATTATGACTAATCCAGTCAAACGATTAATAAATAGGAAATCCTGGGTCCATTACAGCCTCATTGTATGGGCCAAGTTAGGTTGCTTAACGTATCTTAATCTCTTGTCTGTGGGGAACTAAAATCCATGAGCCATTATAAAGATTAACTGATCAATAAATGGGAGTTAACACAGGGTCCGGCAGAAGTAAGGCCTGCTTGAGTGTGGTTGGTAGGGTAATAATATGGGTGTAGTAATTCAGTTTTCATTTGAACATTTCACCTAAAATGTCACATGGTGCTGGAGTGTCAGGGTGTTATGTTACAGCATTATATGCTTATGCTTTTGTAATAGAAGATTTTAGAATGAACCAGGGGCATTATTTGTGCCAGACCCTGTGTATATTTATAACAGCTTTATTGAGATAGAATTCACACCCATACAATTCACCCACTTAAAGTCTACAATTTGGTGCTTTTTAGTGTGTTCAGAGCTGGGCGACCACCAGCACAGTCCATTTCAAACGTTTTCATCTCTCCGGAGAGAAACCCAGCGCCCACCACTCTGCCGCCCCAGACTGGGGCAGCCACGCATCTGCTTTGTGTCTCTGTGAACTTGTCTGTTCTGGGCATTTCCTACAAATGGAGCCTGTAACAGGTCATCTTTCGTGATGGGACCTCATCTGTTTACCTTTCCCTAGAGGGGATACTCTCAGAGCACAGCTGTGCAGACCTCTGCTGGCCCACAGACACCTGCAGCGGGGCTGCTCCTGTTAACGCCAGCTGTAGTCCTGGCCGCCAACATCATTCTCTTTGAAAGGGTTAAGCGCTTTCTATCATCAAGATGCTGCAATACGCTCTCTTGGTCACACAAGTCTAACAACGCCCTGTGTGAAGTGGGCTCAGAGAAGCCAAGCCACTCGGTCCAGCTCACACGAGTCATCCCCTGGTCCAGAGGAGAGACCATCCATACTCAGGCCTGTCTGACCCCACAGCCCAGGGTCTTCACCGTCACCCGATAACGCTCCTGTGTGCAACAAAATGCTCCTGCTTTGTGGGGGTGGGGGGATAGGGGGCAGTAATTAGCTTAATTTCTATACAGTGATGTTTTTGCCCTGGCTACTTTGCAGTTTCTGTTGGAATCAAGTAGGGTTATGGGTTTGAGGTATTCTCTTCCTGACTAAAGTTATCCATCTCGAACCTTATTTTCTAGAAAAACTTACCTGTGGGAAGAACAGCAATTATCCCCTGAGAAAAAATGTGCCAGGGACTGATGAGTAGGCTGTTAACTTAAGGGTTGATACAAATAGGAAGAGCTCCAAGTCCTTCGTGTTCGGCTCTCAGTTAAGGGTGTGCCGGCCTATGTGGACCCTCCTGGGGGTGTGAAGTCAGAGCAGCAGGAGCTGCTGCTTGGTGGGCATCGGGACAGACTGTCCCTGCTTGTCTGGCAGCTCCCACTACAACCTGGAAATCAACGACAGGTAGCAAAGGTGCCAGGTGGGGGAACCAGTAACCCTGGCTGCTCCGGGCACGGATATTCAGACCCCAGTGGACGCTGTCCCTCCTCGAGGCCACCGCGACTCCAGAACCCCCAAAGGAAGGGCCAGGGTCCTTGTTGGGAGACGGCGCTCAGGAGGGTAGTTCCGTGCTAATTTGACCGTTTTCCCTTCGATTTTACATCTATTTGGAGGAAGGGTTGTGGCTTTTGGAAATGATACTTCTCCCACGGGAAGACACAGAATGCGCGGCCCCTTCCTCCTACTTAGCCCGAAGGGAGCTAAACAGGGCCTGATGAAGCAAAGAAAAGCCTCACACTTTCTTGGACAGCTCAAAAATCCCTGGGGTTGAGTTGAGTGCTCGGTGAAGGGTTCATGCTGGTGTCAAAGGCGTCCCTGCCATCACATCACTGCGCACACTTGACAGGACCCCAGCTCCCCGCACCCCCACTGACAGGCAGGAGACAGGCAGTCATGCTTGAGACCTGAAGGAAGAGACACCTGGCTGTGGTTACCTCCGACTAACTGCACTCTTAAATTTTTATTTGTTTATTAAAATTTTTTTGGATTTATTTTAAAGTACATTTTATTGATTATGCTATTACAGTTTTCCCAATTTCCCCCCTTTATCCCCTCTCCGCCCTGCACCCCCAACCCTCCAGCATTCTGCCCCCCTTAGTTCATGTCCATGGGTTGTACATACAACTTCTTTGAATTCTGTTTCCTATACTATTCTTAACCTCTCCCCATCTATTTTATGCCTACCAACTATGTTTATTCTTTCCTGTACCTTCCCCCAATTCCTCCCCTCCCCCTCTTCCCTGAAAAACCCTCCTTGTGATGTCCGTCTCTCCGATTCTGTTCATGTTCTACTTTTTGTTTAGTTTTTGTTTTCATTGTTGTTCTCTTTTTTTTAGGTTCAGTTGTGTTTGCTGTCATTTTACTATTCATAGTTTTGATCTTCTTCAGTTTCTTAGATAAGTGCCTTTAACATTTCATATAATAAGGGCTTAGTGATGTTGAACTCCTTTAACTTGACCTTATCTGGAAAGCACTTTATCTGCCCTCTATTCTAAATGATAGTTTTGCTGGATAGAGTAATCTTGGATGTAGGTCCTTGTCTTTCATGACTTTTTTCCATACTTTCAATACTTCTTTCCAGCCCCTTCTTGCCTGTAAGCTTTCTTTTGAGGAATCGGCTGATAGTCTTATGGGAACTCCTTTGTAGGTAAGTGTCTCCTTTTCTCTTGCTGCTTTTAAGATTCTCTCTTTATCTTTAATCTTGGGTAACTTAATGATGATGTGCCTTGGTGTGTTCCTCTTTGGGTCCAACTTCTTTGGGACTCTCTGAGTTTCCTGGACTTCTTGAAAGTCTATTTCCTTGGCCAGATTGGGGAAGTTTTCCTCCATTATTTGTTCAAACAAGTTTTCAGTTTCTTGCTGCTGTTCTTCTCCTTCTGGCACCGCTATAATTCGGATATTGGGACATTTAAAATTGTCCTGGAGGTTTCTAAGCCTGTCTTCATTGTTTTGAATTCTTGTTTCTTCATTCTGATCCAGTTGGATGTTTATTTCTTCCTTTTGTTCCTAATCGTTGATTTGAGTCCTGGTTTCCTTCCTGACGCTGTTGGTTCCCTGAATATTTTTGCTTTATTTCACTTTGGGTATCCTTCATTTTTTCTTTCATTTTGCAACCCAGCTCAGTCAGGTCTGTGAGCATTTTGATTACCAGGGCTTTAAATTCTCCATCAGATAATGTTGTTTATCTCCTCACTGCTTAGTTCTCTTTCTGAGGTTTTGCTCTGTTCTTTCATTTGGGCCTTATTTCTCTGTCTTGGTGCAGCTGATAAAGGGGGCGTGTCCTTAAGTATTCACCCGGAGAAGGGCCACCCTCCTTGCTCCCCCTTTGGGGGAGGGGCCAAAGAGGGAACAATGCACCTTGCCTGCTTGTCTGTAGCCCACTTTCCAACAGACTCTCAGACTCTTGTGTGAGACTGAGGTTTTCTCCCACCGCAGCAACCCCCACCATGGTCCACAGCCAGCTCTGAGAGTCTCAGCCTCCTGTTCAGTCAGCCCCATCCGCACCATCCACCACCTCACTGTGGGTCCTTTCAGCCAGCCCCCACCTTGCTGCAGGTCTTCTCTGCCCACGCAGCTGCCCGGCTTTTTCCTACCAGTCTGGTTGAATGTTCCTTTAATTCCTTCATGGTCAGACTTCCATGCAGTTTGATTTTCTGGCACTTCTGGCAATTTATTGGTTTTAGATTGGTTGTTATCCTCCTTCTGGTTGTGCGAGCAAGCAAAGGGTTTCTACCTACACCCCCATCTTGGCCAGAACTCAAATTTTTATTAAGTAACTTCATGACCCATTGCTAGGACAACAGGGGCTTCACATGGAGCCCAGGCTCTAAGGGTCTGCCTTTCTGCCCCTGCACCTTGGCCTCCTTCCCATCGTCTGCCTTCAAGGCTTCTAGCTTCTTTCTCTTTGCTGAGCAAGTAGGATTTTTTCCCTTGTAAAAGAGGAAAACAAGACACTAAGCTGTAAGCTTTAGACCATGCCGTATTGGTGTTGTGGGTTACTATGATATTCTTCTAGAGTTCATGTCAAATTTGTAATACAGGAGCAGACATTTGTAAGGGTTCTCACGGATTTATATATCATTCTAGGCATAGATACCTTCTCTGAGAGCAGGAGTCTAGTCTTCTGGTGTGTGCTCTAGCATTCTCAGAAGAGCATTAGCCACCGTGTAAATAGACATAGAGCACGAATCCAGCACTTGTCATCAAAAAATAAAATTCTTTAAAAGCAAAAGGAAATGCATTATTCCCTTGACTTCCTGAACATCACTCTTAACTACCTCACTTGTTAATACTTCTCAGTCTCCCCCGCATCTTCCTAATTCCTCTGACATTTCGGTGCTAGAGGCCCCCAAGTCTCGCCCCTCAAACGCTTCTGTTCTCCAGTTGATCTTAGCCAAGTCATTCCTCTTAGTACCATGCATACATCCACGACCCCCAGACCCTAGTGCCAAGCCTGGCCACCCCTGAGTGCCAGACCAGCTTACCCCCCGCCCAGTCTACACCTGCAGCCAGATACCTCAAAAAGCCAGGCTTTTTTAACCTGATTTGTCCAAAATGGAACTCTGACCCTCTCCATCCCTCAGACCTGCTCCCTCATCACCATTCTTCCTTCCACTGATGCAACTCCACTCTCTTAGTTGTCCTAACCAGATACTTTGGGGCTGTCCACGGCTCCTCTACTTCTTCAGAAATCCTGATGGCTCTACTTTCAAAATATTTCCAGAGATGGACTGCCCCTCCTCATCTCCATAGCTGCTGCCCTACTCCAAGGCATCATTCTCTTTAGCCTGGATTACTGACATTGCCTCCTTAGGGATCTTGCTGCTTCTACCCTTATTCCTTCTAGTCTATTCTTTATAAGGCAGCTGGAATGATCCTACGAAAGCCTGGGTCTTGTTATGTCATCCCTCTGTTTTTTTTTTTAAAGCATGCAATAGCTTCTCAGTGAGTGTCAAAGCCCTTACAGGAGGCCCTCTGTGATCCCCCCCCCCCACCTCTCACCCTCTTGCCTAGTACTGGTCCCCCCACCCCACTCACCTGCAGTTCCACTAGCCTCCTTGCTTTTCCTAAACATGTCAAACCCACTTCTGCCTCAGGGTCTTTGCACTTACAGTTTCTTCTAGGGGAAGTGCTTGGACGTTCCCATGGCCCCCTCTCCACCTTTACCTGGGTCTCTGCTTAAATGTTGTAGCCTCAGAAAGCCTTCTTGACAGAAAGTCCACTTCTTTACTCTTTGTCCTCTTAATTGGCTTTTATGTTTCTTCCCTGCATGCATCACCAGCTGACACCTTATATATTTATGTATCCATGTGATCTGTGCCCCCACCCTTGCTTCAGTATAACCTCTACAAAGGCTAGAATTTGGGGGTATTCTGTTCACTATTGTATCCCAGTTGCCAGAATAGGCCCTGGTGCATAGTAAGTGATTAATAAATATTTATTGAATGAATGCTTCACTTCCTGGAGGGAGGTGGATCTTAAAGAACAGGTAAGAATTACCAGGTGGAGAATGGAAGAAGATTCTGGGCAGAGTAAAAATCATCCCCAATCACTCCCAACATGAGTCAACCATTTCCAAAGCCACAGAGGCCTGAGAGCACATGGTGGATTCAGTGACTTACAAGTAGTTCTAAATAACTCTGAGGACCTGCTGCATTAATACCCATGTCCTTTCAAGGGCCTCTCAGAGTGGGACCCCTTACTTCCAGAGTTCAGGCCATCGCGTGACTATCTCCTGGGAGAAAGTCTCGCTGTCTGAGCTGGCTAATTGCTATTCCTTCCCAGCTCAGGAGCTCCCACCTGAAGAGCAGAAGCTTGGGTGGAGATCGCAGGGGTGGGGGGGGAGGGTCTGGGGAGGGAAAGTGCCAGGGGAAGGGAGGAAGTAAAGATAGAAAATAAGGAAGGAGCTCTCAGATCAATCCTTTGGGTTCATTATACCGGAAGGGTAGGTCTAAGAAAGCCATGCTCGGCAGGTAACGGGCTTTGGCCGGTGACTCAGCAGCCTTCACCGGGGCAGCCAAGCTGAGTGTGTGAAGGAAGTATAACTCCCCAAGGCCTGAGTAAGGTTGCAAAAAGCTCACTGAAAAGTATAACTAAGCCGTGCGTTGTCCCATCAAGAGGCTTCACAACCAGGCCCAGAACTCATCCCAAAAGAGGGTGCCTGATCCAAGTTCACAGTGTGTGTGTGAGCATGGGGACCAGCATCTGCCAGGAGGCCTTGATTCCATGGGAACTGGGAAACCAACAACGTGCCGCCAAGTGCACAGCCCATTAGTAAAGGGCCGCTGGCGCCCAAAGACTCTGGGATTTAGGCAGTCGGCCTCCACAATGCAGCTGCTTCACGCTCCTCTGGCTTCTTCCACTGAAGCGGCGCTGAGTGCTTTCCCAGGGCGGTGCTCACCCCATTAGGTGGATAAGGCTCAGGGAAGCCAAGTCTTGCCTGCAGCCACCCAGCAAGTTGATTCCTGAGGTCAGAATGGCGACCCAGACCCCCCAGCCTTGTTGTGACCATCACGTGACACTCTGCAAGGGACTCTAGAGGACAGCAGAGGCCATGGGCAGGCCTTCTTGTGTGCAACTTGCAAGTGCAGGGGTGGAGCTTGGTGGAAGAAACAGCGCAGAGCGTGTGTCCCAGCTGAGGTGCGTCGGTGGCGTTTTCTTTGTAAATGAAGGACGTCAGGGCTGAGATTAGCAGTTGTATGATTGTAAGATGTTGGAAGGGGCCCTGGGAGAGCATCAAACCAATTTGTTTTGTTTCTTGGTGAGGAAATGGAGGCCAGAAAGATTACAGTAACTCACTGCTCTAGGTCACACCGTTGGCTGATGCCAGGGTGAGGATGGGAGCCCACGTACCTTAAGCATTGGCCCCATTCTCTTTCCAAATGCCAGCGATTCTCACAATCATTACCTGTTCTGTGACAGCACCTTGAAACTCAGTAAATCACTACCTCCAGCGTCAGCCAGCTTTCCCCTCTGCTTTCTTGCCATCTGAACTGAACTGGCGCGAAGGACCAGAAGCAGAGGGATGGTGAGCTCTGCTCAGACCTGCCATCCAAGACCTAAAACCTCCTCAATTGTCTACTCATTTGGTGTTGGAGCCAAAATTAACACAGCCGTGGAAAGAAACGCTGGGAAACCTCCGAGAGGCTCTGAGACAGCCAGCCTCTGTGGGCTGGTGAACCTGCTCTCCGGGGCGAGCCCAGCCTCTCTGGGGCAGCTGCCTCAGGGAGACGTGTCTGGGCCTTCCATCCCACTGAGTGACGGTCGTGGCTCTCGGCAAAGGGGGCAGCTGCCAGCAGGAGGCCCTCCCAACCTTCACCCACTAGGTGTTCTTCCCAGGAACCACGTCAGCTTGGCGGGCAGTGCCACGGCGGGTGCTGGGACGGGCAGAGGGATGCAGCCCCCTCTCCTCTCCAGTCCAGGTATCGACGGATGAGGCATGGGTGTGGCCCTCCCGCGACAAACAAATAGGACTTTTATAGGCTGATTAACCTGCATGGGATGTGCCAGACTGTCAGGGACCCCCGGTTTTCCAGCCAGGGTCTGACTCCAGCCACAGCCCTTGCAAAGAGCAGTATTTTTAGAATGCTGGCCATCACCAGGCAGCAGCGAGGCTGCCTGTTCCCCTGAGGGATTCCTGGGAGCTGGTACTTGTTCTTTAAATTGCTCCCTTTGGCAAATATTCTGCCCCAGACTTTGTGCTCACAGTTCTGCGCAGTCAGTCCTCCCATCAGCCCCAAGGGTGACAATCGTGAAACTAATTCTCCCTCGTTGAGAAGGGCCTCTCCCGGGACCTTATTCTCCTGACTGCTCTCTGACCTCAGCGAAATGGGCCAGGAGACAGGCCCTGGGGTCCTTTCCCTCTCTCTTCTGATTTGCTGCCAGTGCCAGGCCTCTGAGCCAGAGGGGCAGTCTGGCTGGGTCCTGGCAGGTGGCCAAAGTCCAGGTGAGAAGCCAAGTCTTCATGTCTGACGGTTCATGCCCTCCTTCTAGCCACCAACCAGAGAGCAAGAGCTCGCGAGGTTCACATGCAAAGAGCGCCAGCCTAGGACATGGACCCCTGGAGTCTCAGACACTCCTTCAGGTGTCACTGAACCTTCCTTAACTTGCATTTCCTCATCTGCAAAATGGGGAGAGTAACAGCTCCCAGTGAGTTAGGATAAAGGAAGGCTTCGAAACGCTGATGGGCATTCCACTCCGAATGCATCCTTACCTTGCTCAGTCATGGTGTTCCTGGCTGGTTTGGCCACTTGCTGTCACTGCTGAGTTGGCAAGAGGGCTCACGGTGGGGAGAGGAGGGTACAAAGGAGGTGGGTCCTAAGGTTTTCATTTGCCCTCATTCCTTCCTATGAATAAATATTCTACAAGCACTCTTCAAGGAGCAATGCACAAAATCCCTCATTTCCAGGAGGGACAGCAGAACGAAATCCCTCGTTCGAGCCCATGATGGCGACGTACACTTCAAGCTGGACAACGCCCACTGTCTCAGTCTCCCATGCATACGTGACTGATGAATACCAGCAATGATGAGGGACCTTTCCGGACCTTTCAGGCCCAAACACCAGGGCCTGAACCTGGGGAAACCAGCAATTCCACCCTCTGAGTGGCCATCCACCTTCTAGCTCCGGACTGCATTCGTGCTGGAATCTTAGACTCATTCGAGCCTGTTTTTTAGCATGAGGTCACGTCGGGGTCAGCCGTCAATCCCTAACACTAGACAAACTCACCTCTGACTTAGTCAGAACCTCCAGACTTTTCATCCACAAGGCAATGAATTGGCACTTTTCACTGAGGAATGACTACTGGGCCCTTTAGAGTCTCATTAAGCTCTGTGACTTAAAGACTCTCCTGTTTCACAGAGCCAGAGCCGGTTAAGTGGTCACAGCTGCCAGGAACCTGGTTGAAGAGTGAAACTTTCCGAGCAGGTCGGGAGTAGTTGCACTAATCTCTGTGCCCGCTGCCCCTCCCCTGCCCTTATCTTGGGCTTGTTTTGACAGCTCAGAGCCAGGGCCCAGGAGAAGAACATCAATATCGCTCCTTTCTCTTTTCACGTCTTCGCTCCGACCCAGTGTTTGCCGCAGGGGGAAGGAAGAAACAATCAAGCATTGTCTTGTTCTGGCCCCATGTGTCAGGTTTTCATGGGATAAATATTATTTGCCTGGGAGGGGAACTGGCTGGAAGACAACGCACCGTGTAAGTGAGGGCTGGGGAGGTGCAGGGGGAGGGTGGTGATGTTTGGGTTTGGTTTTATTATGAGTTTAACCTTTTCTCCCATCATTCCGCCATTCCCTCCTCCCACCCCCATCACCAAACAGGTCATTCGGCACGAAGCCTGTATTGTGCGGGGCCTCAGCCAGGAAGTAGCAGAAGAGATTTTCTGCAGTGTGTCCACTCCCTTTCCAACTCCGGGTGAGGGCGGGGTGCCCATTCCAGGGACCGTCACAGGCTGAAAAGGACATCTTGGCCCCTTCCACCTGTGTAGCCCCTCAGCACCCAGAAATAGAAATCTTCCCTACTCTGGCTTACGTCTCTGTCCCTTAACTCCTCAGGCAAGTAATTGTCAGGACAGTGACGCCTTGAGGGGTCTGGAGAGACCAGGGCCTCAGATAACCCAGTAGGTCAGCATTTCTTGAATTCCTACTGCATACCATTCACCAGATGCTCTGGTGTGCTGCATTTCACCTCTGCTCCGTGTCTTTTGCCCCAAGAAAGCCTCACAGCTCTCTGGAATAAAGCACTAAAGACCAACCAACAGCTGAGAGACAGACATTTGAAAACCTGCTCGAGAGAGGCCACACCTACCTCCAGGCCTTCTCAGGAGAAGCAGGAAACACAAGAACCACACTGCCTGTGACGGCCGCAAAGCAGCAAGGTAGTGGGGGTTGTCTCTCTGCTGTGCCATCTGAATTCCTCTTTTCCTAACCACAAGGCTTTCCCTCATCCCGAAAATCCATTTTGGGTACAAGCCCCCAGGCCATCACTGTAGTCATAGCTGCTGCTGACGGAGACATCACTACATGCTGGGCATCATGCAAAGCGCTTTACCCATAGCATCTCAGTTGACAGAATGATGTCCCTGTCAGTCAGGTTGACTGATGGGAAACTGAGACTCCAGGAGGGTAAGGATTTTGTCCATGGTCACACAGCTTTGACCACTTCTATCAACCCCCCAAGTCTGAGACACTCAAGGGCACTTTCCAGAAGTGGGGATAGATTTGCAAAGCCCCTCCCACACCTCTAAGCCCATGAGACACATCTATGCTAAGGGGAGGGGGACAACCTCTGTCTGTGGTGAGAACTGGGGCCCCCAAGAATGGCAGCCCTGGCCTTGGCTTTGTGGGCCATTGTGCTGCTCTCATGTGCTGGGAACCCTCTGTTCCCAGAGGGCAGAGACACGTGAATGTCTGTCTGTATACTTAATTGCTTTTGTATACAAAACAACTCAGCGCTTTGCTCCATGCCACATGTAATCAAGGACTTAACCCCTGCTTTCTAAGAGCAGCAAAACTCTCACCAGCTTGGCCAGCAAGGCAAGCACTACCCCCTCCTCTCGAGGAGAAACAAAGAGCCACAGAGAGCCGTGCCATCCCGTGTGCTGAGCACAGTCGGTCAAGAGCACAGCATGTGCAGCCCACAGACCTGGCTTCAGATCCTGTCTCAGCAACACACTAGCCAGGCTCTTGGGGCACACCTGCTGACCTCTGTGAGGCCAGGGTTCCCAAACATGGGGAAGATCACAGGACCTAGCTGTCAGGTTACTGTGAGGATTAGATGACAAAACACCTACAAAGCCCCGAGCAGCCTTGCCTGGAAGAGTAGGTGTCCAGTGTTAGTTTCCTTACTCGGTGCACCTTCCGGCTTTTCAATGGAGCTCTCATCATGCAGGAATCTTGGTTTGCCTCTGCCTTGGGGACATTCCCACCACCGCATGCTGCTGGCACGTCACCAGGCTGACCGGCACAGGTCCACCACTCTCCTTGTAGCACAGCTGAGACCAGGCTGGAGCTTTCTAACGAGAAGTTACTCCAGTGAGGGAATAACTAAGCAGACACCAAGCCAGAAGAGCATGTAAGGAAACCACAGGGTTATTTCTCTACCTGGTAGCCAACCTGTCTAGCCCCACCTGTCTCCAAGGGGCACCCTCCTGCCTGTGCAGGGTTCTCAGGGGAAAGAGGCAGAGTTGCTCAAGCCCTCTCTCCCACCCACTTTTGGACCTACTGTCCTACCCCCCATCTGAACACAGACCTCCTCCCCAGATGATAGCAAGAGTGGCGTTCCTTTCAGAGCCCCCCTACCCCACCCTTGCTTTCAGGGGTCTGGCCACACTAGGATAACCACATCAATTCAGCACAACAAGCCCTGCACCCACACAGGAGGTACTCACCCGGAACGGCAGGGGCAGGTGGAGAGGGGAAGGTCATTCATTACAAGTGCTTTGTCTTCACACTGCCTCACTGGATCCTCATAGCAGCCCTGTCAGGTGTGTTTGGCTTATCATTCCTAACCTGCAGATGAAGACATTTCAGCTCGGAGAGGTTACGTGATTGATCAAGGTCACACCTGGTGAGCAAGCGGCAGACAGCCCTCAAGGTTAATCATCTCGTTCTAAGCTCAGCTCCCTGGCCACCCAGCCTTCTGGCCACCCAACCCTTGAGCCTAGGATACCAAGAGCAGCCACTGCCCCTTCCCTAGGAGTGAATCTGGGGCTTTCCTACTGCCCAGCATGAGAGAGAGGTCTCCTGAAAGTGTTAACTGAGATGAGCAATGGACAAAGCCACAGCTACAAGGCAAGGGGGCCTGGCAGTTGCCCCTGTCTCCGCCTGGTTGTAGGCCAGGAGACCTGCGTTCAGCAGCAGCCTTCACCACCTGGAAGGTTGTATGGGTTTGAACTCCTTACTCTTGGTGCCTCAGTTTCTGCATCTGTAAAATGGGGAGGAGCAAGTGAATTGATATATATATTCCTTAGAATGGTGCCCCGTACACAGTAGTTATTAAATAAGTAGAGGCATTTTACTAACAGTGTTGCTGCTGTTGTTCTTATCCCCTCTCAAAGTTTTGTGAAAAGTAAATGAGACGATGGACATGAAAATGTTGCGCTGCAAAGGTGAGGGACGAGCGCGCACGTGCTGAGAGGGTAACAGGAAAAAGGCTTCGCCTCAGACGCTGTATTTGAACCGCCTCAAATTCTCCCACATGAAAGGCAGAACTGCTTCTCCAGGCAGCAATCATTTGCCTCCTGGTTTTGTTGCTGCTGTTGTTGTGCTACATCCATTGTAGACCAGATCTTTTATGTGATGGATCCAGCTGTGTGCATCGCATGCAGTCTGGGCATTGTTAATGAAGCAGCCTGGCCTACGCAGACGGCGGATGTCCTAATGTGAACAGAGAGCACAATCAAGCTCTGTCTCACTGTCTCGGGTAATCCAGCTGCAACCGTTCTGGATGGTCCGGAGGAACCAGGCAGGCCAGCCACGCAGTGAGGGGGCCTTACTGCCCGCGGACCAGTGGCTGGAAGCCCAATAATACCACCCCTCAAGGTCCTGTAACAAGATCTCTCTGGCCCCCACCTGGCCAGGTTTGGAAAGCATCTGATAAATGAGCCAAACAAGAGTGAGTGAGTGCAGTTTTGTGTCCGGAACCATGTGCAAGGCAACCCGGTATACACGGGAAGTGTCTACAGCACGGTCCCTGCCCTTACGGAGATAGTGTGGCTGGTGGAATAGGACCGATGAAACCAAAACAATGGGAGAATCATCAAAGACAGCGATGTCACAAAAGGTTAGGTTTTGTGGCACAGAGTGTAAACTTTGGAGGCTAGAGTGGACAGAGACGGATGAACGCTGAAGGGGGCAGGAAGAGGTTCGTTGGCTGGGCCTGGAGGGGTATATAGGAGTGGCGCCGTGGAAGGGAGAGTGGCATTCCAGGTCCGGGAAACAAGAGGAGTTTGAGAGGAGTCTGGGAGGCAGGGAAGAAGGACCGTTTGTAGTCAGAGGGGTGTGACTGGAGCAGAGCGTGCGAGTGCACTGTAATTCCCAAACCCGTCCACTGCTTTGCAAGAACCAGGAAAATAAATGCCTATGGTAATAAAACTAGTCGACGATAGTCTGGTTTGTCCTGTTTTGCCTCCCACAGGCACAGCTATTCATGAACTTCAGCAAGTCACTTAACCCCTCTGCACTTACTCTCCTGCCCTGCAGGATGGGGACGATAACACATGGGAGCAGTCACAGTGAGAACTCAAAGGGGTGGTATGTGGAGGCTGCCAGGCCACACATGCTAATAGACAGGTATGGGGGAGACAAGTGCCCTTCAACTCCAGGGTCAGCAGCTCCAGGCTCAGGCTCACCCAGGGAAGAAATGGGCCCCCTCTGCTCTGGCAGGAGCTAGTACCCATCTCTCCTTCCAAAGGGTGTTGGGAGTTGCTTTGTCCCAACTGTGTTTGGGGCAGAGGGTATAGACAGAGCTCTCTTTGCTCCTGGTACTTGTGCCCTTGCCAGGAAGGGAGACCCAGACTCTGTCTTCGTCTCTTGCCGTTGATGTAGAGCCATAGGAGGTACAAGAGGAGAAGACCTCCAGCCCACAGACCCAGAAATTGTGACTGCCCCCTGACCTTGTGGGGTCCCAACAGATACCTGCCAACTTGGGAGCCCTGCAAAGTAGGGCTTTCTGAATAGGGCCAGCAGCTTTTTGACAGGGCACTCTCTTCTTTCTCCTCCCTGCAAGGGCAGAAAGTTAGGAGTAGCCTTGGTCGGCACCTCTCAAAAGTGCCGACCGGCTCAAGGAAACGGAAGCTGCCTGGTAACAGATGGGAGCTCGCGGGAAAGGCTGAGTCTAAGAAATGAGCGCCTGGTCCTCTGCGCAGACTCTCAGGGACCGACTGAGTTAATGCGGAGAAGCGGGGTCCTGCGGTTGCTAGGGTCAGAAACAAACAACGACTGCAAATGCCTCGGAAGGAAGGAGCATCTAATATAACACGGCTAAGGACAAGTCCGCACCTCCTGAGAGCGCTCCTCGGCCTGGTTTCAGGCCACTGAGTCCAAGTTTCTGCCACTGACCCAGGATCAAGGCTGTTTCCAAAGAGTTTGTCATTGTTTCCACCCGTGCCTTGCCCAAGAACCACTTGCCCAGAGCACCTTCCCTCTCTCCTCCCACAAGGCTGGGCCCCAAAAATCATTACTAAGAAGGGAGTCATCTGCCTGGTGAGGCCGGGTCTGGGCGGGAGAGCCCTGCCTCCCCGGTGCTTCGGCTGTGGGCCTGAGGGTCTGGAGGGGCTGCCTGCCTGTCCTGCAGCACGCCAGGCGGGACCCTGCGCTGCACAGCGGCCCCAAGCCCACCTGGGCTGGCAGAGAGGAAGCCGAGCAGGCTGTGACCACACAGGAATCTGACTTCTGGGGTTCTGCACTGGCCTCCTTTCCAGCCTCCTTTCTGGCCTCAATCCCACGCCGCACACCGCTGAGCACAGAGGGAATCAGACCACCTTCCTGGGCTGCTGCTGGCTAGGTGCCCCTCGGAGACTGCTTGCGTCCACCCACAGGGAGCCACCACCTGTACCTCTGTGGGTACCCTAGGTGTGGGGCAGGGCGTGTGAGCCTACGCTTATGTGTGTCAGTGCATGTGCACGTGCGCACGTATGTGACTGTGAGAGGGGCTTGCAAGGCAAAAGGCAGGGTGTGTGTGTACACATAATCATGCTTGGGCTTATGAGTGTGCCTATGTGTATATGCATGTGTCCGTACATGCATGCACGTGTGGTGTGAGCATGAGCTTGGGTTGCAAAGCAGAGAATAAAGCATGTGTGCATGTATGCCTACAGGTGTGTGTGAGAATGCATGTGTACTTGCCTGTGCATGTGAGGATGCCTATGGAGCCCTTGTTATGTCCATGAGTGTGTGAGTGTAAACAGGAACCAGAAGGGGGCGCCCTAATAGAGAATTCTAATTAGACCGAAGCTACTGGTAGAGCCCCTAGAAGGTACTGCTCTTTGAGGGGAGATGTTTGATTGTTCACAGCTATTATCCCATGCCCATCATAGCAGGTGCTTAATAAATAGTTGTTGCGTTAATGAATGGATCCCAGGGTAGACACAGGCCATTTTGAAACATTTTGGGGAGAGTAGAGAAGTGACGCGGACACTGGCCCGCAGTGTCCAAGGTGTTATAGCTGAGATACAAGACAAATTCACCAGACTACCAAGTCCTATGGAGGAAAAGGGACGGAACAGCTACTCCCTCAAGGGGGGAGCGCCTCGGAGCAGCCTAGCCACTCTGTCAAGGGGAGAGTGCACTGACCCTTGCCCGGACAGGCTTTTATTGGGTTCAATTTGCACAGGAATACAGGTAAAGTTCATCAGTTATTGTCAGGCAGTAAGGAACAAACAAGAGATAACATACAAAAAACTCTGAAGGCCCATTTTGAGTCAGGGTCTGTTAGCTAAAGGGCTACAAAACTTTGGGAAACAAACTCATTTCCTGCTCGGACCCTTATCATTTAATTGACAGCATTCTTAGCAAGGCAGATTTCACAGGATTTTACATATTCTTTCTCAGACCTGATCTCCTGGGGAGCCCACCCTTTCCAGCACAGGGCTGCACCGCCCTCTGTCATTGTTTCAGGTTTAAGTCAGGCAGGGGAAGTAAGGCAGCCAAGACATTAGGAGACTTCTCTCAGACAGAAAGAGGACTCAGGCTATGTCAAAGCCAAGGGGCAAGAGTCTATCATCCACTTTTGCTATAGCTCCCCAAGTCCTTCCCTGGGGCCTCCACAGGATCATGCCTGTCTTAGGTCGTTCCCTGCTTGGGGAATCTTACCCACTGTGGGCTAACCAATCAAGCATTGGGGGCCGGGCAGGGTAAAGTAAAAGGAGCAGAAGCAGTGCCCCTGCCAGGGAGATAAGCTTTGTCTCCTTAGTGGCTTATGGTCCAAAGGTCTCTCACTCAGCCTTAGCCATGGGGAGGTTATAGCTTCTGAAACCAGGCAGATGGTTCCCAACAGAGAAGGAAACCACCTGCCACCTACTTGGCTATTTATTCCTCGTGGTACCAACCCTGGCTCTGCCTCTAAGGCCAACCCTTCCCATATCCCGTTGTACCAAGTTTTCTTCCCTGCTCCTAAGCTCACACCTTCTTCCCTTGACCTGTTGCCCACTGTCTCCTTCCTGTTAGCCCACAGCTGTCAGAGTGGAAGACAGGAATGCAGGTCTACCTATGGGGAGCTACCAAGGTGGCCGCCAGTCTTTCTGGAAGCATATGGTGTGGTGGGGTGAGATTGGGCACTGTGTCCTACTCCTCTGTTGGGGAGACCTTGAGCCTCAGTTTCCCCACTTTAAAAAAGTGCCCGTAACATTTGCCTGACAGGGTTGTTGTAAAGACTCAAGGAGACAGTGGAAGGGAGAGTTCTGGAACATATGATAGGTCCTACAGAAATATTCAGTGGGGGGGGGTGGATTTTTCAGACTGGTAGGCAACAATCTGGGGGCGCTCTGTGTGCAGGTGGGGGTAGGTTATGGTTTGAGGATCACTACCACATCACCTCTCTTTTTCTCAAGATGCCTTGGAGGGGAATTTAATGGTTGCTGAAAACTGAGGCAAGCTTCATTTCTAAAACATTAAGTTAATTGGCCATGAGTCATGTATTCTGCTGAGGCTTCATCGCACTCAAGAGGGAGATTTTCCAAGTAATTAAGCCATCAGGTTGCAGCCAACCTGAAGTACCCAGCGCTGGCCTTGTCACCTGGGGACCTTCCCCTGCCCACACTGGCTGCCTCAGCAACTAGCATGGAGATTAGCAAATTCTTCCGCCCGCTGTAGAGGGAGACAATATGCGAAAACGTAAGCCTGCAATAACATTTTTCATCACTAAAGGAAGGATCAGATTTTACTCTTCTCCACCTGCTTTAAGGACCCACCAGAAATAACAACCTTCATGGGGTAATTAGGAAATTACCCTCTTACAAATTAGTGGATGTCTCCTTTCTTTTCCTTGGACAAGATGGAAAGGATGTTGTTTTTCTTTTACCTTGCTGAGGCTGCCGCGATTAACCAGGCCACCCGGGTAAATTAATTGTTCACTTGTGGGTAAGCTGATAGCCTGCCGGTCCAGGGCGCGCCTGCCAACGCACTCCAGAATAACATGTTACGTCCTCTGCACAGCCCTTCCTGATGGAAGGAAAACCTCAATCATATTTAGTTAAAGGAGCTCTTTATACCTGGCCTGTCAATACTTCAGAGGTGGAGAATTACATGAAGGTTAAGAAAAGGTGTCCTAGGACTGGCTAGACATAAATTTCTTTAAAGGGATTGGGTGTATTCAGTCTGTCCCTGATCAATATTGCCTATTTCTGGACTTGTGGGAAAGAGTATGAATATTCCACAGAGAACCCAGGAAGTTCTAAAGGCTCCCAGGAAGGCTTTTTATTTGATAGTAAGGAGAAACAGTAAAACTTCTTTTTTTTTATAATTTTTATTTAATTCTTGTTCAAGTACAGGTTTCTGTCTTATATTCCCAACCCTGCCCGCCCCCCACCCCATGCTCCCCACCTCCCTCCCCTTTCCACCCCCCACCCTTAGTTATTGTCCATGTGTCTTTTATACTTGTTCATGTGAGTCCATTCCCTTTTCCCCTATGATTCTCTCCCCTCTCCCCTCTGGGCCCTGACAGCCTGTTCCATATTTGAGTGTCATTGGTCGTATTTTGCTTGCTTGTTTGGTTTGTTTAGATTCCTGTTAATGGTGAGATCATATGATATTTGTCTTTCACCGCCTGGCTTATTTCGCTCAGCATAATGCTTTCCAGTTCCATCCATGATGTTGCAAAGGGTAGTAGTTCCTTCTTCCTTTCTGCAGCATAGAATTCCATTGTGTAAATGTACCATAGTTTTTTGATCCAGTCATTTACCGATGGGCATCTAGGCTGCTTCCAACTCTTGGCTATCGTAAATTGTGCTGCTATGAACATCGGGGTGCATAGGTTCTTTTGGATTGGTGTTTCAGGGTTCTTAGGATATACTCCCAAGAGTGGAATTGCTGGGTCAAAAGGTACGTTCATTTTTAGTTTTCTTAGAAAATTCCATACTGTTTTCCATAGTGGTTGTACCAGTCTGCAATCCCACCAACAGTGAACTAGAGTCCCCTTTTCCCCACAACCTCTCCAGCACTTGTTGTTTGTTTCTTTGTTTATGATAGCCAATCTGACTGGTGTTAAGTGGTATCTCATTGCGGTTTTAATTTGCATCTCTCTGATAGCTAGTGATATCGAGCATCTTTTCATGTGTCTCTGGATTCTCTGTATGTCCTCCTTGGAGAAATGTCTGTTCAAGTCCTCTGCCCATTTTTTGATTGGGTTGCTTGTCTTCTTTGAGTGGAGCCGAATGAGTTCTTTGTATATTTTGGAGATTAAACCCTTATCTGAGGTATCATTGGCAAATATGTTTTCCCAAGCTGTTGCTTCTCTTTGTATCTTGATACTGTTTTCCTTAGCCATGCAGAAGCTTTTAATTTTGATGAGATCCCATTTGTTTATTCTTTCCTTTATGTTCCTTGCTCTAGGGGACGTATCAGTAAAAATATTGCTGCGTAGAATATCTGAGATTTTCTTGCCAAGGCTCTCCTCTAGGGTTTTAATGGTTTCACGGCTTATATTTAAGTCTTTTATCCACCTTGAATTTATTTTGGTGTATGGTGTAAGTTGGTGCTCAAGTTTCATTTTTTTGCATGTAGCTGTCCAGTTCTCCCAACACCATTTGTTGAAAAGGCTGTCTTTACTCCATTTTATGTTATTGCCCCCTTTGTCGAATATTAATTGACTGTAGAGAGTTGGGTTTATTTCTGGGCTCTCTGTTCTATTCCATTGGTCTATGTGCCTGTTTTTGTGCCAGTACCAGGCTGTTTTGATTACAGTGGCCTTGTAATACAGTTTGATATCAGGTATTGTGATCCCTCCTACTTTGTTCTTCTTTCTCAAAATTGCAGCAGCTATTCGGGGTCTTTTCTGGTTCCATATAAATTTTTGAAGTGTTTGTTCTATGTCTGTGAAATACGCCATTGGTACTTTAATAGGTATTGCATTGAATCTGTAAATTGCTTTGGGTAGTATGGACATTTTGATGATGTTAATTCTTCCAATCCATGAACACGGTATATGTTTCCATTTATTTGTGTCTTCCTTGATTTCTTTCTTCAGTGTTGTGTAGTTTTCTGCATACAGGTCTTTTACCTCCTTGGTTAGGTTTATTCCCAGATATTTTATTTTTCTTTTTGCTATATCGAATGGGATTTTTTTCCTGATTTCTGCTTCTGCTGCTTCATTGTTGGTATACAAAAATGCCTTTGATTTCTGGATATTAACTTTGTATCCCGCTGTTATGCCAAATTCATTTATTAGTTCCAGCAGTTTTTTGGTAGAGGCTATAGGGTTTTCCATGTACACTATCATGTCATCTGCAAACAATGCCAGTTTTGTTTCCTCCTTTCCGATTTGGATGCCTTTTATTTCCTTTTCTTGTCTGATCGCTGCAGCTAGAACTTCTAATACTATATTGAATAGAAGTGGTGAAAGTGGGCAACCTTGTCTTGTACCTGATCTTAGTGGAAAAGCTTTTAGTTTTTGCCCATTGAGTATGATGTTGGCTGTAGGTCTTTCATATATGGCCTTTATTATATTGAGGAATGTTCCCTCTATTCCCACCTTGCTGAGTACCTTTATCATAAATGGGTGTTGTACCTTATCAAAAGCTTTTTCCGCATCTATTGATATGACCATGTGGTTTTTGTCTTTGCTTTTGTTTATTTGGTGTATTACATTTATTGATTTGCGTATATTGAACCATCCTTGCATCCCCGGGATGAATCCCACTTGGTCGTGGTGTATGATCTTTTTGATATATTGTTGGATGCGATTTGCCAATATTTTGTTGAGGATTTTAGCATCTATGTTCATCAGTGATATTGGTCTGTAATTTTCTTTCTTTGTTGTGTCTCTATCTGGCTTTGGGATTAGGGTGATGCTGGCTTCATAGAAAGAGTTGGGGAGTTTTCCCTCCTTTTGGATTTTTTGGAATAGTCTGTGAAGAATAGGGGTTAGCTCTTCCTTAAAAGCTTTGTAGAATTCTCCTGTGAAACCATCTGGCCCAGGGCTTTTGTGTGATGGGAGTTTTTTGATTACTTCTTCAATTTCATTTGCTGTTATTGGCCTGTTCAGGTTTTCTGCTTCTTTTTCATTGAGTTTTGGAAGATTATATTTTTCTAGAAATTTGTCCATTTCACCCAGGTTTTCAAATTTCTTGGCATACAGTTCCGCATAGTAATTTCTTACAATCCTTTCTATTTCTGTGGTATCAGTTGTAATCTCTCCTCTTTCATTTCTGATTGTGTTTATTTGTGTCCTCTCTCTTCTTTTCTTAATGAGCCTACTTAAAGGTTTGTCTATTTTGTTTATCTTTTCAAAAAACCAACTCCTGGATTCATTGATCTTTAGAATTGTGCTTTTAGTCTCTATGTCATTTAATTCTGCTTTGATCTTGGTTATTTCCTTCCTTCTACTTGCTCTGGGCTGTCTTTGTTGTTGTTCCTCGAGTTCTTGCAGGCGTTGGGTTAGGTTGTTTGTTTGAAATGTTTCTATCCTCTTTAGGTGAGCCTGTATCGCTATGAACTTCCCTCTCAGGACTGCCTTCACTGTGTCCCATAAGTTTTGGGTTGTGGTGAGTTCATTTTCATTTGTTTCAAGGAGTTAGAAACAGTAAAACTTCTAAGTCCTGATCTGTTTTAATTTAGTAATCGTCTAAAATGGTATTGGTCACAAGGGAAGAAGCACAAAGGTAAAGCTGGAATTAACATCAGCCTTCTCCTCCCACTACGACTCGTTCTGCCTCCCTCCACCCCCCACCCTTTCTCTCTCCTCTCTCTCTCTCTCTCTCTGTCTCTATCACACACACACAACAACCCAACAGACTTGACAAACCTATTGGACTCGTTATGAGTCTTCTGGGATTTTCAACATGATGAAAGAAGCACTGAAAGACAGGTGCCTGTGTGAGTGTGCACAGGTGTATCTTTTAGCACTTCTTTTTAGTACTTGATGCACCCCAAGAGCTCTTGTATGTTCTCTCACTTCCTGCAACCCTACAGGTACTACAGAAATGTTCAGGGTTTTTTTTTCCAACTGGTAGACGTGTTTAAAAAAAAAAAGCCCCTGCGTGGCAGATGTTTTTATTACCTCCAATTTCACCCCAGAGGAAACTGAGACTAAAACTCAAGGAGGTGAGGTGCCTTGAGCAATATCGTGCCACCAGAGGGCCCAATGTAAGGCCACGCACCCTCCCAGGCCATTAGAAGTGCCACGCACCCTCCCAGGCCATTAGAAGTGACCATCACCTCACTCCACCATGTGTGGAAAGGAACTGTCATTAAATCAGTGCTGCAGAGCAGCGCTTTCGACTGCTGTCATCTCACGGCGCACATAAACTAATTACTAAATTTCTGCAGCACACCTGAAAATATATTTTTTGCCGATCGGGACAAAAAAAGTAAGTATAATTTTGATTCATTCACACCCGCCAGCTGTTGTCATTTTCTTTCTTTGACAATCTGAGGGAAAGAGGCAGCTGTGGGCACACCACTTGAAAATCACTGCCCTACAGTAAATGGCTGGTAGCAGCTTCCTGGGGTGCCCCTTCCAAAAGTATTTGCATTTAAAAGGAAAACAATTTGTAGTAATCCCAAAGAAGAAAACTCTGATAGTAAAAAAAAAAAAAGTTAGTCTGCAGTAACAGGCCAATAAGGGAAGTAAATATAAAGAACTGAGAGGAACTGGGATCTCTTGAATTACAAAAACTGACAAAGGTTTTATTTCCAGGAGCCCCTACAAGCCTCCCAGCCTGCCCCTCACCCTTAGCCCTTCTCCTTCCCATCTGCCCTGGGCGGTGCTTCTCTTTACAGAATCAGAAGGGAAGGCTGCCTGAGCAATGGTTCCCGAGGTGTCCCCAGGGCTAGCAGCATCCTCCCGCCCGATGAGAGCTTATTAGGGTACAGACCTCAAGCTCTGCCCCCAACCCGTTTAATCAGAAACTCTGGGAGAGGGCCCGTAATCTGCATTTTAGCAGAGCCTTCCAGGTCACGCCAGTGCACAGTCAGTGGTTGGAGAACCACCGCTGTAGCGTCTGCAAGAGAATGGCCAGGCACCGCTCCAAGACGCACGGACCCTGATAGGTCCCTTCTAGTCCAACTATGCCCACCTAACACTCATCGCTCCCTCGACATTTCTTTCTCATGTGTCTTTGGCACCCTCTTCATCTAAATGATTTGTTTTTCATCTTCTCTGCCTGGCAATCTCCTACTTATCATTTGAAGCCCATTTCAAAGATCTCCCCCTCTCAGGACTGCGCCTACCTTCCCCCAGGAAGAGTTTCACTTCCCTCCTTCCCGACAGCGGCTGTGCAGACCTCAAAGCTTTGTCATGTCACATTCTTTTATTTTCTCTGCAGGACCTTAATAGTGGGCTGTGATAAGATCAGGGACTTCATCTTATTCCTCTCAATACCCAGCACTTAGCTTTGTGCCAGGAATACATTAGGTGCTTAATAAATAGTACTGAATACTATTTAACTATGAAAAAGTGAATGCATGAGTAACAAGAATTTTGAAGAATAGCCAAGCAGCCAGCCCGTGGGTGCGCAGCTGGTTGCCACGGAGCCTGATCTGCCCCCAGGCACCCTAACTACCAGCCCAAGACAGCGATTGATTGATTCACTCTCAGGCTTGGTGTCTTTAGGTAACATAATTGGTACACAAGAGTCATCCTGGGCAACTTTGTGGCACACAATTATGCCAAACACCCAGAACAGGTAAAAATCTTCCCTTTGGGCTACAGAGTTGCGACTTGGTGAGGTCATCGCCACTCTCCATTATCTACGCATCTCTCTGTGTTTGTATTTATATGTTTCACCAACCTATCACAATGGTATCTAGACCAACTATTAAACCACTTAAAACACCNTCTTTAGGTAACGTAATTGGTACACAAGAGTCATCCTGGGCAACTTTGTGGCACACAATTATGCCAAACACCCAGAACAGGTAAAAATCTTCCCTTTGGGCTACAGCGTTGCGACTTGGTGAGGTCATCGCCACTCTCCATTATCTACGCATCTCTCTGTGTTTGTATTTATATGTTTCACCAACCTATCACAATGGTATCTAGACCAACTATTAAACCACTTAAAACACCCAGGAACCAATCTGTGGCAGCCAGCAATTAGCTCCATCAAGTTTTTTTTTCATTTTTCTCCCTTTGAAATTGAATAGATGGTTATGACGATGCAGCCTCCCAGCCTCCAAGTCTTCAGGCTGCCTGCAGCCCACGTGTGCAGTACAGATTAGACTCCGGAAGGAAACTGTGTACACACAACTGTTTGGGTTCCTTTTCTAAGTCTGCTGATTTGCCTCAGTCTTCCTTCTCTATGAAAGGGGTCAGGACAAAGAAGGATAAGGGATCTACACCATTGGTTCATTCATTCAGGCAACACATATTATATTGCCTTGTCACAGGTCAGGCACTGGGGATGCATGGAGAAGAGGACATGGCACCTGGTGGGGGGAGCAAGGGCTGTAAACAGAAACTTATGCTCTGGTATTTTGTTGGGTTTTTTTTTAAAGATTTTATTTGTTTGTTTGTTTGTTTTTAAAGGGAGGGGAAAGGAAGGAGAAAAAGAGGGAGTGGTTGCCTCTCATGTGGCCCCCACTGGGGACCTGGCCCACAACCAAGTATGTGCCCTGCCTCGGAATCTGACTGGTGACCCTTTGGTTCACAGTCCATGCTCTGTCCACTGAGCTAGAGCAGCCAGGGTGGGAGGGAAGGTGTTTACCCTGAGAGCTCAAGTATGAGCAGCGCTTAGCCTGCTGAGAAGGAGGAGAGTTCCAGTCAGGGGAAGCCCAGAAGTAAGAGAGGAAGGCACTCCGAGGCTGGCGGCATTGTGCCAGGTGTTGGTACTGCATCCTGGGTGGGATGCCCTGAAATCCCGGATGCACCAGAGGCCCAGGCTATGAAGGATGGAGCTAATTGACAGCCTGGTGCTAGGACAGGAGACGGTAGGGGCATAATTTCTCAGCAGTGCCTTCCTGGGAAGTAATAAGCACGGCCAAAAGTTTGCCCCAAATATCCTCTGTATCAAGGAGAATCTCTCTTTCTTCAAGCCGTTTGTTACACAGACAGGGGAAAAGGTTGGAGCTCATCGTGATGATCAAACTTCCCTTTCTAACGGCAACCTCCCAGAGCTTATAAAACATACTGAGTCTCTTTCATCCCATAAAGTCTCTTTCATCCTATCTAAATAGAAGTCTTTCCTAGACTTGGCTTGGGCGGTGAACACACAGTACAGGGTACCGATGATGTGTTGTGGAACTGTGCACCCGCAACCCATATAACTTTGTTAACCAGTGTTACCCCAATAAATTCAATGAAAAGGAAAAAGTAGTGTGTATATATATACATATGTGTGTGTGTGTGTGTGTGTATATATGCATGTGTGTGTATATATAATATTTCCTCACCTTGTGAGAGGTGCAAGCTGCCTCTCCAGCCTCTGCTCTCAGCACTGTGCTGTCACCCATATGCCATGACCCCTGACCCCAGCCCTGCCGGGCCACACGTACACACTACCCCCCATGCCAGGGTGTCTCCAGCCTTTATGCCTTTGCACACCTTCTGCCTGAACTGCCCTTTTCTTATTTTGTTTTGTCTTGTCTTTTTTCTGCCTTTCAAACACCTATTCATATTTCAAACTGCACTGCTGTCTTCCCCTTTAATGAGACAACCCCCCACCAACCCCATTGGGAAGGCTCGATCACTCCCACCTCTGTGACCCCTGGGCACCTCTGCCGAGCATCCGCAGCCATGGCACTTCAGTGCTGCTTCTCCGGTTTAACCTCCAGGCCTTCCCCGGAGGAAATTGTGAGCAGTTCCCTAATCTTGGGCAAATAAATTATTTTTCATTTTTTTCTTTTCCTAACAAAGCCACCTTGGATGTGCTCCTCCACATCTCCTTGGGTACCTGTGCTAGAAGCTGTCAAAAGGAGATTTCTGGAAGGGGAAGTACTGAGTCACTGGGTTTGTGCATCTTCACCTTCACCAAGTATTGCTAAGTTGCACTCCAAACTATCTGTACCCACATATACAACCACCAGCAAAGAGTAAGACCTGATTTCCCCCGTCTTCTTATCAACGCTTAATGGGACCAGACTAGTTCTTTTAACTGATGGCTGTGAAATGAAAGTTCATTGTTATTTTAATTTTTAATTTCCTAATTACTAACGAGGTAAAAATCTTCCCATGACCCATTCAAGTTTCTTCTTCTGTAAGTTGCCTGTTCAGAAATACCCTTCGATTGTTTTTGGATTGTCGTTTTCTTACTGATTCGTAACTCTGTGCATTCTGGACCCTGAGCTGTTCATGCTCACTGCATCGCACACCCCTCTGCCCCTCGCTGCTGCCCATCAGCTCGGCCCCCCAGAGCCTTCCCTTGTACAGAAGCTCTGATCTTTAATGCAACTAACATCATCGCCCTGTTCTTCATAGTTTAAGCTTTGAACATGCCATTTAACAGATTCTCCCCCAACCCAAGTTTATAAGATATTCCAGATACTTTCATCTAAAACTTTGAGAGTTTTTCTTTTCACATTTAGGTCTTTAATCCTTCTAAAATTTATTTGTTTATAAGGTGTAAAGAAGGGATCCACTCTTATCTATTCCCGTATGTATCGTTAATTGGTCCAAATCCACTAATTAAATATGTCATCCTTTCCCAATTTTTGAAATGCCATTAGCCTTTTATTTTATTTTATTGGTCTACTTCAAGGGTCAGAAAATTTTTTCTATTAAAGGGCCAGGTAGTAAATATTTTATGGGTTGTGGGCCATAGAGTCTCTGTCACAACTACCCAACTGCGCCATTGCATGCAAAAGCAACTAATGAGTGTGGCTGTGTCCAATGTCACTTTGCTTACAGAGCGGGCAGTGGGCTGGATTTGCACACAGGCCATAGCTTGATGACCCCTAGTCTATTTATCTGCAGGTTCACCAATATGACACTGTGGCTTTATCATTTATCTTTCTGTTTGGTAGAGTTGATAACCCTTCTTTGTTCTTTAAAATTGTCAAAGCTATCCCTGGCCCTTTATCCTCCCAAATAAATAGGATCTCCTTTAAAATTGCATCAAAATCCCTGATTTAAAGGGGGAGGGTTTTTTTTTCTATTTTACTTTACTTTTCTAAGACAGCTAACTCTTTGGTTTTCATTCTTGTTACACATTTCCTTTATTTTGTTTTAATTTTTCCCAAATATATTTTATTGATTATGTTATTAAAGTTGTCCTATTTCCCCCCTTCATGCCCCTCCACCCTGCACACCCTCTCCCTCCCACATTCCCGCCTTTAGTTCATGTTCATGTGTCTTAAGTTCTTTAGCTTTTACATTTCCCATACTATTCTTGCCCTCTCCCTGTCTATTTTCTGCCTGCCATCTATGCTACTTATTCTCTGTACCTTTCCCACGACTCCTCCTCCCCCTCCCCTGTTGCTAACCCTCCATGTGATCTCTATTTCTGTGGTTCTGTTCCTGTTCTAGTTGTTTGCTTAGTTTACTTTTGTTTTTGTTTTAAGTGCGGTTATTAGTAATTGTGAGTTTGCTGTCATTTTAGTATACATGTTTTTTTTATCTTCTTTTTCTTAGATAAGTCCCTTTAACATTTCATATAATAAGGACTTGGTGATGGTGAACTCCTTCAACTTGACCTTATCTGAGAAGCACTTTATCTGTCCTTCCATTCTAAATGGAAGCTTTACCAGATAGCGCGATCTTGGGTGTACGTCCTTGCCTTTCATGACTTGGAATACTTCTTTCCAGCTCCTTCTTGCCTGGAAGGTCTCTTTTGAGAAATCAGCTGACTGTCTGATGGGAACTCCTTTGTAGGTTACTATCTCCTTATCTCTTGCTGCTTCTAGGATTCTCTCCTTCATTTTTATCTTGGCTAATGTAATTATGATGTGCCTTGATATATTCCTATTTGGGTCCACTTCTTTGGCACTGTCTGAGCTTCCTGGACTTCCTGGAAGTCTATTACCTTTGCCAGATTGGAGAAGTTCTCCTTTATTATTTGTCCAAGTAAGTTTTCCAGTTGTTGCTCTTCCTCTTCCTCTTCTGGTACCCCTATAATTCAGATGTTGGAACATTTAAAGATGTCCTGGAGGTTCCTAAGTCTCTCCTCATTTTTTTGAATTCTTGTTTCTTCATCCTTTTCTTTTTGGTCATTTTTTTATTCCTTCTGGTCCACTCCATTGATTTGAGACCAAGTTTCCTTCCCATCACTATTGGTTCCCTGTGCATTTTGCTTCATCTCACTTAGTGTAGCCTTCGTTTTTTCATCTAATTTGTGAATAAAATCATCCAGCTCTGTGAGCATCCTGATCACCAGTATTTTGAACTGTGCATCCAATAGGCTGGCTATCTCTTTGTCATTTGGAAGTATTGGCTCTGGGGCTTTGAGCTGTTTTTCTGCTTGAACCATAATGTTTTGGTGTGTTCACGCCTCTTACGTATGAGGGGCAGGGCCTTAGGTGTTCACCAGGGTGGGTCAACCCAATTGCTGGGTTGTGACGCTATATGTGGGGGCAGGGTCATAGACGGGAAAATAAAATGGAGCTTTGCTCCACTCTCTGTTGCACCTCAGACTCTTCCACCACTTCCCCCAAGCAAATTGGGCCTTTCTGATGCTGATTCCCCTGTGGGTGGGCTTGTGTGCATTCTAGGACCCTGTGGGTTTCTCCAACAAACTTTCCTGTGAGGGTGGAAATCTCTCCCTGTGCCTCAACCCCAAGTGTTTTCAATCAGTGTTTGAGGGTTTATTTCCCAGCACTAGGACCCTGGGTTGCGCCATCTGTCTCGCTCCCCAGTTATCTGCGTGCGAATGTGGGACCACTACATGGTGAGCCAGCCACTTTGTGCATGGTTCCCCGCTTCTCAATCGCCACCTCACTGGGTCTGGCCATTGCCACCCCACGCCCGGGGTCTGTCTGGTGCCGCCTTGCACACCCAGGATGCCTTGGGCGCCCAGTGTCACTGCTTCCTGTGTCATGACCCCTCTCCACTTGGCTGCCCAACTGCGCCCCACCTACCAGTCTGGATGAATGTGTCTATTTTAACTCCTTAGTTGTCGGACTTCCACACAGTTTAATTTTCTTTCAGTTTTGGTTGTTACCTTGTTTCTGAATTGTTGTTGTCCTTACTTTGGTTGTTCGAGGAGGCACAGTGTGTCTACCTACGCCTCCATCCTGGCTGGAAGTCCACATTTCCTTTAGCAATTGCCTTAGCTGTGTCTCACAGGTCTGGTTGCTTTATTTCTGTTATTATTAAGTTCTTCCTAACAACATGCCCATTATGATTTCTTGTTTGAATTTTGGATTATTTAGAAGTACTATTAAATCATCCAAGTATAAGGGAGTGGTGAGGTTTGTTTATTTTTAAGTTGTTAACTTTATATTTAATTACACTGGTTGAAGAATCTGGTTTAATTATGTAAACTAAGTTTTTTGTTTATTAAAACTTGCTTGATGGCCTCATACATGGTAAAATTTTATAAATTTTTTAGCATGCGTGTGAGAATACATGGTTGGCAGCCAAGTTCTAGATCAAACTCATTGCCTGTACTGTTCTAAACATCCCCACATGGCTATAGATTTCTCATACTTCCGTATATGTTTGCTCTCTCCCTATATATATTCATGTGATTCCATGCTATCAGCATTTCTGAGGGGGCCTCCAATACTTACTAACCTCTTCCCCGCTTGGTCTTCACACATTAAGAAATAAGAAGTGAGGGTGTAGGTCAAAGCATCATAGAATGGAGACTCAATTGAATGACAATGGATCTTGGCATGAGACTCAAACGGGCTTGTGAATGAACCCAAAAGGGGCCAGCACCCCGTCCCCAGCTTCAGGCAGCTCTAGAGCAGGGCAATCCCCCAAGGGCAGCTGAGCCCTTGAGGAAAGGGGGACAGCTGCTCCCTGGGGGCAGTCTGCTTCCTGCAGGCAGGGGGCACGGGGGCAACTGAACTGCAGGGGCCACTCGCCCTCAGTGCCCATATGGGGACCAGACGATTTCCTCCTGAGCACAGAGTGAGAGTGGAGGTCGAGAGAGGTGGAACACGCATTTGGAACACCTCCCCTCGTGAAAGCTGGGAGCCAAGATCATTTCATTTAGCATATGCCTACAAGTTTAAAATGGTTTCTTCTTCCTGGTGAATTGTGGGGTTTTTTCCTATTACTGGGTATTGACTCTATTTATCTATGACAAATACTACTTTTTGAATGAAAAATCGATTTTCTGTGATCTCAGAGACACTACACAGCAACTCTGAAAACTTAGTTTATGTCTGGTTTATCTTTTTCTGGCCCTTTTATACTTTGTGTCATTACATTTCCATGGGGCTGTTTTTCAAACAGCACCCATCTGAAATTTTGGTTGATGGTGCTGGTGGTAGGAATTGTTGAAGAAAGTTGTTTTTCTTTTTCTTTTGAAAAATGTTTAAACCAATACAATGAACACCACTATACCCCTCAACCAAGATTCACCGCTGCTCAGCCTTGCCAAATCTGTGTTCCCTCTCTCGTTCTCTGTATCTTTTTTACACGTCATTCTGCTGCACACGGCATGACACACCACTCCTAAATATTTCAACACACATTTCCAAAGAACAAGAACATTTTTATTGAGCTACCTCACCATAACCACACCTAGGAAAATCAACATTAATTCATTACCTTCTGATATTCGGATTTTCCAAGTTGGTTGCCCCCTTTGCAATAGGATTCATTCGAAATGTATGCATTGCATCTGGCCACTATGTCTCTTTAATTTCCAGCAACCTAGGTATCCGCCCCCGCCCCTCCCCCCCACACACACTCACTTCCTTCTGCTTTCTGTTCTACTGAGTCCTTTGTCCAAAGTCCAGGCCTACTGTTCTGCGCTAAGCTCCACACTCTGGATTTGGCTGACTTTCCCTCCTCATTTGATTCACCTCGGACATTCCTAGCAAGAACGCCATACAGCAGGTGGTGTCCATCTGCCAGTCATGCCCAGTTTGGCTCCTTGGTTATGTCAGTAACTCCCAGATTTCTCCACTGTAAAGGCCCAAATTCCTCTTTCTAATTCAAAAATAATCTGTGGAGTTTTAGCCTTGAGACCAAATACATATGTTTTGCTCAATTATTTCAGCATTCATTGATGATCCTTAGCTGCATACATTTTTATACTAAATTATAAGATAGTGATTGTGTGATTCATTATTCCTTGCATATTTATCGGATGGCTTCCTTCCATTAAACACACTGCGTATGTCCAGTTTTATGATTTATCAACATGCCTCTGATGGCTAGTGGATGGTTAGTGGGTCAGAGGATACCTGGCTTTTGATGGGTGTGTCAAACCTCATCGTTCTTGCTTCTCTTGGCCAGGCACTCGCTTTCTACCAGAGCACACTAGCAAGCCAAGAACTGCATTTGGTAGTTACTAACAGAGGGTGAACAGCTTTAACTCCAAATCCCTATGGGCCCATGCTGTGATTCTCTCACTGGGTCTTACTGGCAGCTCCACACACATCCCAATCTATCAAGGACACTTTAATTAACCTGAGAACTGCTAGGTCATAAGGTCCAAGGAGCAGGGAAGCTTGCACAAGGATCTGAATCTGTTTTAGAGACTTCTGCTCCAGGACTCATTCAAAACTGACAGCTTTATAAATAACGTGGTAAATAAATCAGAGTGGTACAATTACATGAAGTATATGTTTGCCTCCAAATCCTGGAGAGCCCCATCAAGTACTATGCCTCTATCTTCATGGTAGGCAGTGAAAGACACAGCGATTTGTCTCTTACTTTATAGGACACTATCCTGGCATGATCAAGGCCTAAATAGCCTTTAAAATTTTTATACTCGTTTTGCCGTCTCCTGAAGTTTCATGGGGTTTATCTTCCATCTTCTGGCATGAATGTGTTTCATTAAGACATTTAAGGTGTGTGATACTTCCTGCTAACCAGATCTAATTAGCATACTATCATCCTTGTAATGGCCAGAATAATGTTTTGTAGAATATCAAAATGCTCAAAGTCCCTTAATACTGTATTATATCAGAGAGCAGGGGAGTTGACATGATTCTGAGATGGGACGGTGAAAGGATACTGCTGACCCTGCTTCTGAGTATCTTTCTTGAGCGGAAGAGAATAGAAAACATGTGTTAGGTCCATAGCTGCATGCAAGATACCAGGAGACCTGCCGGCTTTCTGCAGTGAATACACTACACTAAGAGACAGCAGCCACCGTAAGTTACCACATGATTAAGTTCCACCCTCAAAGATGGACACAACTTTTCTACCAGTCAAACATGTGAACTAAAAGTGGGAGCAATAGGGATCACCACCCCCTGCATTTTAAGAAGTCCGTGATGGGCAAGATGTATCTGAAATTCCCTCGTGGAAGGGCAGTTCCAAGGACTTCTTTTTGGTCCGTCATATGGAAACATAGCTTCAGCTGCCTGTTGCAGTTTCACTGAGACCGGGGCTGGAGCAGAAGGAAAGAAGTTTATTCAGGGACCTCAACCTGGGAGAATGGTGGACTCTGGTCTCTAAAACCACCTCCCGCTCCTGCTTGAGCCTGTGGTTCTTACAGGGATAGGGAGGAAAGGCCTTTTTTAATCCGACAGTCCTGCTAGCTTTTGGCACATGCAGGTCCTGTCCATTCATCTTTCTAGCTTTTCCCATGCTCAGTGTAACAACCTCCCCCTGCACCATTTTGGTCCATGTGGGAGACTCCAGTGCTCCCTGAGTGTCTATGATAACCACTCCACGGACTAGGGAACCAACGTGGAGCCTGTCGGTTACTGAGCATGTCTAAGTTCCACTCTACATTAAGGGATTATGGAGATAAATGTGTTGGGTTTTTTATTTCATGGACCCCTCCACGAGATGAGGTTGAGGCAGGACTCTGTCGCCTGGCATTCATGAGTCTCCAGCCTTCCCGGTGAGTCCTGGAGTCATTTTGGAACTCTAGGTGTTAAAGTCAGCTCAAAGTCAATATTGAAGAACACCCAGAATGTCTACATATCTTTTTCACCAGTGCACAGTCAACCTGACAAACGGGTACTCATTTCTCAGGAAAAGATATGAAGGACCCTTTTGTTTAAGAACTCAACCTCCTCCTTAATCAAGCGATGCCAATTCTTTCTGAACTGAGTTATGTCTGAAGGGCACAGGGCTATGGGACCCACTGCAGCGCCTTCAGTCACAGGGTGACCCACCAGACCAGTGAGCACCTTAGCAGGGTGATGCCCTACTCTATGTCTTTGTAAATTCCATGTGAATGAAAATGTAGATTGCCCCTCTCTCCCAGCAGCCCATCATTGTCATTTTGTCCAGCAAGTCTCTGGTGGCTAAGCACCACTGCCAGGCCTCTCCCATGCCAAGATCCATCATTCCCACTGAGACGTCTGCCACCATGACCTCTGACCCGTGGCAAATAGCCACAGTGTTTATTCCATCATTCCAGGGCTTTCCTGAGCAAGTCAGCTCTTTTATCTTAACATAGGGGGTGCCCTCTTAAACCTGGAATACTTGTCCCAAAATGAAGATCAAGACTATGGAACAGTGTAATTTATGCCTGTGGGATATATAATTAATTATACTTTAAGGGTAATTTTTCAATATTGAGCAATTGCAATATTATCTCTCAATTTTTTATGATTTTTAATAAGCATTTGTTATGATTAACATCAAGCAGTTTGTGTTAATATTCCCTGCTTCTGCTTTTTCTAATTATGACAAAGGTCTATATTATGTAGAAGCCACTTTTACATGTTATTGAAAGAGGTAATTTGTCACAATATTTTGGCTCATCAAAGTAATAACCAAGTCTTTGCTGTTATATCTTTTTTCTTCTTTTATCTTCCTTCAGATTTTTAGTATAACCTATCACAGAAAAACTTTTCATCGTTTACTATTGTGGCCCATCTTTATCATTTAAAAACATGTAAATAAGGCCTTGGCTGGTGTAAATCAGTGGATTGAGCGCGGGCCTGTGAACCAAAGGATCGCAGTTCAATTCCCAGTCAGGGCACATGCCTGGGTTGAAGACCAGTTCCCAGCAGGAGATGCACGGGAGGCAACCATACATTGATATCCCTCTCCCTCTCTCTTTCCCTTCCCCTCTAAAGATAAATAAATAAAATCTTTCTAAAATAAATAAATAAATAAATAAATAAATAAATAAAAATAAAGTTATGAAAAAACACTGAATAACTTATGATTTTAAGAATTCCTGGGAATTCCCATTTCTTTTTTCTGCATCCCACTCTCTATACTCAGACGGCCACGGTGGAGGTGGAGACGAAAGGAAGGAATGAAGAAGTTTTAAGGGTAGAACCATCAGCTTTAGTGGCTGGTTAGATGTGAGAAACAGGGGAGAAAAGACTGTACAGAGGAACTCCTAAGTGTTTGGTTTTGTGGACTAGGCGATGATTTCAGGAAGAAAAGCAGTGTGGGGAAGTGAGACTGTTGGAACACCAAGTTTAAGGAGCCTGAGTCACTGGCTGGGGGTGTCCTCCCGTATCTGAGGCTCAGCAAAGAGGTGTGTTCTGGACAGGAAGACGCAGCAACGGGCAGATGGGAATCAGAATCATGGGCAAGTTAGTATCTGTTTCCAACTATTTTGGACTTGTTTGCTACATCTAAAATATAACAGAAGTGGGTGTTTGGGAGCAATATGGGGTAATCATTTTATGGCTTGCCAACCTTACACACCATCTTAGTCATTTTGACAAGCAAAACATGACAGCTGGCTGTGGCTTTTGGCCTCTAAACCTTCCAGAATTACAAATTTCTACACTGCAAAAAACAAAGCAGAAACGCCTTTTGGTTTTGCTTTAAAGTGAAGCTGGAATTTTAGTGAGGAGAATTCTTCCTTACCTATTCCTTTTCCTTTGATTACAGCAACATCTACACGAATATAGAGGGAAAGCCAAGGAAAATGAGTTAAATGGCCAAGGAAGTAACGTAGTCTAGAAGAAGAGAAAAGAGCCCAGCCGAACCACTGTGTCCTGTTACTAGCAAACGGCAATCTTGGGCGCTGCAAGTACCTCATTGTAATTATTTGTAAAAACTGAGCATCTGGGACTGTGTTCCGATGTGTTTGCTAGAGCCTCAGAGGAGAAAGCAGAGGCTCCGGAGTTATACTCACTGAGGTTGAAATCCTGACTCTGCTGCCTCTGAGCTATGGGACCTCAGATGAGCTGTGAAATCCCTCTGAGCTTCAGTTTCCGTCTCTGCAAAGTGAGTCACCCTCAGCTGCTCCCATTCCCTGGCCCTGCTGCCTTCACCAAACACTTCTTATACCTGCTCCCCTCTCCCTGACCTGCTGCCCATACCCCAGTCCAGGCGATGAACATCTTGTGTCTGGACCATGACCACAGCCTGCTCGTTGGTCTCCTCATCTTCAGTCTTGCTCTCTTGAAATCCATTCCTCATTCTACAACCAGGATGATTGTTGAAAATCGTAAACCTGTTCGTGTCACTCTGCCATTTAAATTCTGCAGTATCTCCCCACCCACCTCCGCTTCCAGTGGGGCACCTCCCAGAACACTCTCCGAGCTCCCTCTGCCTCTGGGTCTTTGTGCAGATTGAAAACAACCTTCATCTCCTCCACTCCATGCACTCTGACTACCTGACCCCTTTTATTCTTCAAGTCTCAGCTTAGGTGTTACTTTGGCAGGAAGTCTTGCCCTCCATCTCCCAACTCAGGATGAGGTTCCTGTTGTAGGTGTTCGTATAACACAATACACTCTGCTTACTCATTGTGTTTTGCTTTTGTTTTAATTTTGTGTTAAAATTTTATAATTACTTATTTCACTGCTCAGGGTTTTATCAGGAAAATAGAAGCCACTCTGTATATTCCAAGAACTGAGAGTTTTAAAATGGGAAAAGTAAGCCCTGGCCAGGTGGTTCAGTTGATTAAAGCAATGTCCTGTGCACCAACAGGTTTCAGGTTCGATCCCCTGTCAGGGCACATACCTGGGTTGTGGGTTCAATGCTCAGTTGAGATGCGTACACGAGGAAACTGATCGATGTTTCTCTCACGTTGATGTTTCTTTTTCTCTCTTGATCTCTCACTCTCTCTCCCTCCCTTTCTCTCTAAAATCAATAAACATATCCTCAGGTGGGGATTATTTAAAAAATGGGAAAAGTAATGTTTATGCAACCACTGGGGAGGAGCAGACCCAGAAAGCCACCATATGGCATTAAGCACGTGATTCTGAAGAGCTTACCTGGGGCAACAAGACACCCGGATGTCTACGATGATCCCACTAACTGTTCCAGCCTGTGGACGGTTCTCAAAGAGGCCATCTGAAAGCGGTTTGAAACTCTTCCCGCTTCCTCACTTAAGTGTTTCTCATTGCACGACCTCTCCCGGAATCATACAGTGATGAGATTCTGGGAAATGCAGCTCCTGGCGTCGCTTCTGTGGAGTGGGAGAGCATCAGAAGGGTAAGTCAGTGATTTCAGCTGACAACCCATAGTGCAGCGGACTTACCCTATGACCACCGACAAGAGTCATGCTAATGATTCGGATGATATGGAACGCAACAGATATTTGGCTGTGTTCACTGGACACCGTGCTCATCTTCCTGTGAAAATCACAAAAACAAAATGGTGATGCTCATTCGACGTGGTCCGTCCAATGAGTGTAATGACTGAAGCCGAGTTGTCTGTGTACTTCTTTATGACTGTTAAGTGGGTAGGTGAGTCACATCCATGTGTCCTACACATAACCTGTTAAAACCAACAGACCTCTGCAGACCTGGGGAAAAAACGAGGCAGTCTTCCACCCTTAGATTTCACACCTGGCCGAGGTGCTGTAAATCCAAATGATGTGAGCTGAGTCAGACTTTCCAGTAGAAACTAAGCCACGTGCATGACCAACAGCCAAATGACCAACTTTTTATGCGAAATGACCACAAATGCCACAACTACTTAAATTCAAATTATGTTTCTGTACCCAGTCAGAACAAAGCTTTACACAACATATACATACCAAGCAGGGCAGTAGAGAAGCCAGTCATTGTCGATTTAATAACCAATTAAACCGTTAATATCTTTTCATGGTTTTTGCTATGAATGAAAAGTGAAATTGCATTTTACTAGGAAATCTTTGGGTATATTCTGATAAGAGTCTTTAAATAGAACTTTGAGGAAACTTAGGAATTTGAGATGATTTTTGAGAACTAATGCCAGGGATGTATGCTTCTGTTACCAAGTTGTCAGTGCACAACTGCTTCCAGCCAGCAAAGACACAAAGCGACAAACAATTGGTCACTTAGCATTTGGATTCTGTGTGTTGCTTTCTCAACCAGTGCTCCTCGAACCCTAGCTACTACCTTCTCCCTATCTTACGCTAGCATACTTTAAAATTTTTCTTTTAAATGCACAACCTAACCTTTGCACTGAAATTCCCATTTTATCACTTATTACCTTGTTTTGAAGGGTCAAGAATGCTCTGTTCCTGGCCTGGAACTATAGCCAGACTCCCTAACAGGCATCGTTAGGTTGGTCCTGAGTCCAGAGTGACCCTTTTGCAGCAACAGCTGAATTGAATTTTGTAATGAAGAAATGTACTTTGCATTACAAAAAAAAAAGACTCTAAAAGAGTGAATAGTTAGAATACTTATGAGAGAAGGACTCCTTCTTTTCTCCATAAGCATATAGGACATAGAGATCCCCGTTTATCGTATTTCTCAGAAGTGGCTGCCTTGGTCTAAACGTCTCTGCAGTTCCTCTTTGTGAATGGTGTTTGGAATCAGAGTAATCGAAGTGATCAACCTCATTCACGTTATGTTCACCAGACTCTNCAGACTCCCTAACAGGCATCGTTAGGTTGGTCCTGAGTCCAGAATGACCCTTTTGCAGCAACAGTTGAATTGAATTTTGTAATGAAGAAATGTACTTTGCATTACAAAAAAAAAGACTCTAAAAGAGTAAATAGTTAGAATACTTATGAGAGAAGGACTCCTTCTTTTCTCCATAAGCATATAGGACATAGAGATCCCCGTTTATCGTATTTCTCAGAAGTGGCTGCCTTGGTCTAAACGTCTCTGCAGTTCCTCTTTGTGAATGGTGTTTGGAATCAGAGTAATCGAAGTGATCAACCTCATTCACGTTATGTTCACCAGACTCTCTTCCCTTGTCTGCAGCCTTTCTTTTCTTCCTCCTTCTATCTCCTCCCCTCCATTTCCTCTGCTGAGGTCCAGTTTTCTTGTCTGCTCTGCTGCCCTCGAGCCAGAGCCAAACAGGAGGGTGTGTAAGTGCTGGGGTGAGTACCAGGTGCAGGGGTCAGGGAGCCAGGCCAAGGCCGCCCGGGGCAGGGGAGGGGGGCTGAGGTTGGAGAGCATCAGGAGGGCGGACCCAGACAGCACTGCACTGACAGACATGACAGTGGTGCTCCTGAAGTCCCTGACTAGGCAAGTTTTGCAGAGTCTCTAGTAACTTCAGGGTTCTCATTTGTGAGATGAGTGGGCTGGGGCAGCTAACTCCTCTTGCTCCTCTAACACTCTGTGTCTCTGTGAGGTGCATTGGCAGCTTACAGAAACAACACAGCAGGTGTAATTTACTCAGCCACTAAAATGTAAATATGTGCCAGAGGCCAATGCACATTTAGCGAGAGAGAGCAAATTTAGCACAGCCATCTGAATTCTTACACGCTACGCAAAAGGTGAAGGTACTGGGACAGACTGGACACATTCTGAGGAGGTCTTGCGGAGGAAGTTTCCTGAGACCTCTGAATAACAAGAGAGAGTCGCCTTAGCAGCTTCTCAGTTCAAGCCACCATGTACTTGAAGGCTCTGGAAAACGCTGGACCTCATTAGGTGAGCTCACCCACTCTGCCTGCAGCTACCTCCCGGCACCACCTCTTCTCCTCCCAAGTTGCCACATCAAGTCATCCCCATTGACCTCCTGGAGCTCCTCCCAGCACTGGGTGGGTTTTTCTGTGGAGAGCACTGCACATGTCCAAACCCATGTCCAAACCCACAGCCCTCACCCCACCCAGAGTCCACCAAAAGCCCCTGACCTGACATACTCAATGTCAACATCCAACTCAAGGTTCTTGAAGGCTGTGCAGAATTTCCGTCCCCATTTGAGTCTGTGCTGTTTCATTGAGATGATGAACTCTTACAGGGAAGGGGCCACCTTTTTAAATTTTTTTCATCTGGTTTGGCTCTGAATTTATGCACTTAAACAGGTTCTCTTTGGATTAACTGTTAAAGAAAAATGGCCTGGGGCTTAATAAAGATTCATCCCAGCTCATATCATTGCTCAAAGGTAAGGCTGGCTTGTGTGGGTCTCCCTCCCCAGACCTGGCTGTGCTCTCAAGAGTCTTCAGGAAGCAACAGGTCAGACAGAGGCTCAGCTCTCTCACCAATACCTATGGGAGGAAAGAGGCCAGTATAGGTGTCCCTGCTTTGCATCTAGAGAACATGAAGTCAGAGAGGCACAGAAGAACTTACTCTGGAATTACAGTAAGTGATGGGGGCAATGAAAATAATTCGAGTAATAGGCCCCATCACCCAGTCTGCTGAGGATAGTTGGGTGGATAGCTGGAGAGAGCCAACAGAAAGGGACCTTAGTCATCTAGGCCAACCTCTTCATTTTTTTAAAGATTTTATTTATTTACTTTTAGAAGGGAAGGAAGAGAGAAAGAGAGGAAGAAAAACATCTATGTGTGGTTGCCTCTCATACACCCTCTACTGGGACCTGGCCTGCAACCCAGGCATATGCCTTGACTGGGAATTAAACCAGTGACCCCTTGCTTCACAGGCCGGCACTCAATCCACTGAGCCACACCAGCCAGGGCCCAAGCTCTTCATTTTCTAGGAAATAGAAATCTGGAAAGAGAGCAGTAACTCACTCTCTTATGCTGTTGACAGTCTCCCTGGCCCTCTGTGCCTCAGTTGCAAATATAGTTGAGCCATTATCTAAAACGGCACACCTCCCGGGCTCCCGAAGACCTAGGAACAATGGCAGGCCAATGCCACCCACCCCACCCTCGTCTGCTCAGCCTCATACCCAAAGCCCCAACAAATTAAGTCAGCAAATTGGTAAATCTCAACTAGATAAATAAATACGTATTTAAAATTTCCAAGCCTATGAGATCACAGAATAATACAGAAGCAGGAAACTAAGCAAAGCAAATGCTATAAAATACAACTGGAATAACTGACTGTAAGAAAGAAAAAAATAAATCCCCAATTTTCTTCCCCTACAACCCAAAGGTGTATCTCACTGATATAAACAGGTATTTTTTCCATTAATAGTACTTTTATGTTTGTTTCCTCTCTGCTGATCATTTCCAATCAGCTGAGTAGATAGGTCATGAAAACCCAACTTTAAGACAAACTCCCTGGCTTCCACCTCCGTAGAAATTTTGGAATCACCATCGTAAGGGACGTGTGGGGCACACTCCAGCATTCAGGGAAGTGGGCTAGTACTCCGTGGACAGACCACCTGTGGAGGGTTTGTAGAAACTCTGGTGTGTGTGCCATCAGGGTCTGGCCCTGAAAATCGGAGTTGTCCCTCTAAACAACTGAAGGGACAACTGAAGGAAGGCCCCTGAGGCTGGATGACCGAGGATAGGAGCTTCTGTGAAACTGCCCCACTCGAGTCAGGCTTGCTGCCTTTGAGGAACACAGCGACCAATGGCTCTCCACCTGACCAACCTAATGGCCTCCGCACAGGGGGATGTTCTCTGTCCTGCCTCTTGGAGGGACATGTTGCACACTGGAAACTTGCCCCAGGGTGCTTGGCAGACAGAGGAGCAGATCGGCTGTTTATGAGCGCTTCGGAACCCCGATTTACAACATTGGGTGTCTTCCTGGGTCAGAACAGCGCTCCGTAAATCAAGCCTTTCTTGGTTTGCCAGCCCCGTGAGTGTTTGCTGAGTCCTCAAGTCAAGGGCAAGTTGAAACAGTGTGGAGACTTTGGCAAAGGGCTCGTCCCCCCACCCCCCACCAGCTTCCCATTTTAATGAAACCACTCTAGGGTGAGGTTGGCCCTAGGAGTTATTTCTCTGACTCATACTCCCCTTGCTCTTTTCACACACTCAGAATGCAGCGACTCTGAGCACCTCATAGCCCCGGGCAGAGGGAGGCCAGGGTTGGGGCAAAGCCCTGCTGGGGCCCACTCCCAAGACTGAGAGACAAACAGGGAGGTGTCTTTCCCATCACCCCAAGCTATCTGGGGACACCATTGCCACACACTCATGATGAAGCCTCAAACTGGGTCTAGCTCTCAAAGGTGCAAATAGGCCTACTTCACATTCCTGTAGAGCTGACAGAGAACTGAGCTAAGGAAGGAGGGAGGTGGCCGGTTTGGCATCTGCCCTTCTGTTGGAAAAAGGAGTGACAGGGGCCCCCCATCTTCCGAGACTTGGGCTAACACAAGAGACACAGACCCTGGCCCAGAAAAGCAGCAGGACTGTTTAGGGCACCTTGTCCCATGCTTTGTTTTTGATCACCGGATTCATCAAACATTTACTCTGTTGGCGCTGACAGTGCAAAGATGATAAAGACGTGGCACCACCTTCAAGAAGCTTACCATTTAGTAGGAGAGGCAGACACATAAGCAGCTTCAGTATGGAGGCAACTTCTGGGGCGCGGTTAGGAGGATAGGAGTGGTTTTCCTTCCCCAAGAACATAGGCAGTGGCACACACTTCCCCCACACATGTGCACGCATGTGCACGCATGTGCACACACGTACTCACTCAGAACATAAGCTCTGTATTGTTGTATGTCCCAATGTGTGACGGGAAGAGCAGGGATATTCTGGGTGGAGCCAGGGAAGCTCTAGCAGCCCCAAGAGCGAGAGAGTTTGCACAAAAGCCACCTTCATTCCACCATGTTCTGGAAGGTGCTCTTACTACCAAAATGTCATTAGCTGCTGCTCACTCGGTCTGAAACAAACAAGTGTACAAATCCTGTCACATGCACAGCACACTGTCCTATCCCGTCACGCTCCCTGGAGAATGGGGACCACAGGTTGTCAGCTATCGGGCCTCAGGAGCCCCAAATTCTCTGCCCCTCCTCGGCTGATTTTGAACAAGTCTCTGCCTTTCTATACACTGAGAGCTCTTTAAATAAAGTGTAGAAGTGGGGTTTTACTGGACAGTGACTTTGGAGTATAAAGAACATGATGATAGATGACATTCACTCATTAATTTGTTCATGTGTTGTGTGTGCTTTCCACACTTACATTCAAATGTATCTTATTGTAATGTTGGTGCAGAAGTCACGTATGTGCAGGAGACAAAGATGAGTACAACGTGCCTGCCCTCAGGAGTTTGCCGGGAGTATGGGAGACCTGAGTGAATCAATCAACATAAACCCAAGAAGGAAAGACATAAATGCTCTAATAAAAATGTATCAGTACAGCCCCAGCTGGTGTGGCTCAGTGGGTCGAGTGCCGGCTGTGAGCCAAAGGGTCGCTGGTTCAATTGCCAGTCAGAGCACATGCTTGGGTTGCAGGCCATGTCTGCAGTGAGAGGCGTGCCAGAGGCAACCACATATTGATGTTTCTCTCTCTCTCTTTCCTCCCCCCTTCCCCTGTCTCTAAAAATAAGTAAATAGAAAAAAATTAAATATATCAGTAGAGCTATGGTACACCCCAGTTGGTTGGGTGTCATCTTGCAAAGCAAAGGGTCACTGGTTCGATTCCCAGTCAGGACACGTGCTTGAGTTGCAGGTTTGCCCCCCCCCAGTCAAGGCACAAGACTACTGATTGATGTTTCTCTCTCACATTGATGTTTCTCTCCTTCTCTTTCTCCCTCCCTTCTCCTCTCTCTAAAAATAAATAAGTAAAATATTTTTAAATGTATCAGTAGAATTTCTAGCAATAAGCCTGCCTACACTTATTTGAGCTTTCCCCCTTATTTTATCTGTGCTAGTTAAACAAAAGGAAAAAAGAAAGAACTCCAACCCAGAAAGAGTAGAAAGTGGAAGCTTATATCACAGTGGCCCAAGAGTCTACTTAGTCTTGCATGTGGGCCCCGGGGACACGGGTATGTTCATGGTTGTATTGGTGGGGGGCATGGTCTTGAGCATGCATCAGTTTGGGACTGGGACCAAGTACCATTGGCTAAGCCCAATGATTTGAAAGGTTTCCCAGGCCCTGGAAAGGAAACTATGGGAAGTGGCAAGGCATCATGACATCCCTTTGGGGCTCTGATGGACTTAAAAGAATAAAGTTGTTGATGAGAACACAACATCCCAGGCCAGTGTCACCTGCGTGCGTGGGGTCTAGATGTGTGCTGTCCACGCACACAGGAACCCCGAATCAAGACACCAACACACCAGAAACACAAGTCCTAAACCACAGACATTCCTGCAGCTCCCATCGAAGCAAGTGAAAAGTCACTTTGCAGAGGCACCTAAGCCGTAGTAGATGGGATTTCCTCTGGGGGAAAACACTGTAGGGATGGTCAGCTCACAACCAAAGTTTATAAAGCACGTGAGGAAACAAACCCCCATGGGTGAGGGAGTGTACGGGATGTTAAGCAGATGCAGGGAATAGACTTAGCACCTCAGTAACTGGAGCAAGTTACACAATTTGAATGAGATTGCAATATATGGATGTTTAAACTGATTAGACAGATAAATGAAGACAAAAAGTTACAAAGACAGTGGAAGCTAGTGTGGAAATGTAAAAGCAAATTCAACGAAGAACTACATAATACGTTTACAAGCGAAAAATATGGTCACTGGAAATGAAAAACTCAGCGGACAGATTGAATAACAGATCTGTTTGGTACGGCCACCCAGGAAAGCAGGCAGCACCACTTGGGAAGCTGGGTATTCACACAGTCCACATCTCAGCAATTCCACTTCTTGGAACAAAACCAAGTGAAGCCAAGAGACATGAATAATGGTGTTTATAGTAATGCTGTGCATAATAGCACAGACCTGGACACAGCCCAAATGCTCACTGACAGAATTGTGAATAAATAAACTGTGATATAGTCACCCAATGACACAATGGAACATTATAGTGCAGTCAAAACAAATGAATCACAGCTACATGCAGCAATAAGTGTGATCGTAGCATAATTCTGAATGAAAAAGTAAGTCCCAGAAGACTATTTCAGCATAGAATCATTTTTATAAAGTTACTCAACATTTTTTAAATATTATTTATTTATTTATTTATCTTTAGAGGAGAAGGGAAGGAGAGAGGGAGAGAAATATCAATGCCTGGCTGCCTCTCATGCATCCCCCACTGGGAACCAGCCTGCAACCCAGGCATGGGCCCCGACTAGGAATCGAACCGCGACCATGTGGTTTGCAGGCCCGTGCTCAATCCACTGAGCTACATCAGACAGGGCAAGTTACTCAAATTTTTAAAGTAAAAAACAATTATATTTTTTAATGTTTTTATTTACTTATCTTTAGAGAGAGGGGAAGGAAAGGAGAATGAGAGGGAGAGAAGTGTCGATGTGTGGTTGCCTCTCATGTGCCTTGTCCTGGGGACCTGGCCCACAATCCAGTCAGGTGCCCTGACTGGGAATCGAACCAGCAACCCTTTGGTTTGCAGGCCCGCACTCGATCCACTGAGCTATACCAGCCGGGGCAAAAAACAATGATATTTTTATAGCACCAGTTCTTGCTATCCTATTTCGGAAAGACACGCTTATTTACAATGCTGGAACAAAGGAAATTCAGCTTCCAATGTGCTCTTTGTGCCACCCCAGGAGTGATCTCTTTCTCCCCTGACTTTGTAAGTGGTGGTGGAAGAGGTTGTATAGGGTCCTTGACTCTTGGCAGGGTAACAGTGGCCTTCAGGCTGAGCACCACCAAGGTTGAGTCCAATGTGTGGGAGGCACCGACACTTCTGACTGACACGTAATCTGCCTCTGCATCAGAGAACCCAGCTGGGGCAGGGAACTCCCGTGGTGTGAGGGAGGGCCAGTCCCCCGTGGATCTCCCCTGCCCAGTGTCATTCCTGCCTCTTCTTCTGGCCTCCTATTCCTGTTCCTTGATCCAGTTTGGGCATGGGGGAAATCACCTTGTAACTTTATATTAAAACCTTGTTCTACAGCATTTAACATTTTTTCCATTAGTTCTATTAGAAGCTGGGATTTCAGCAACTCCAAATCCCTTTTAAAAAGATGAGTCCGGACCAGAGGCCAAACAAACAAGCCATAGTACTCAAGACCTGAATGGACTTAAAAAAACTATCTAGTTTGAGCTCAACTGTGTTAGAGTATGTATGGGTGAAGGAACTAAGGCCTGGATGGGCAGATGGTGTATTATTCTTTCCACATATTTCTGGTTCCATATGCTAAAATTTTGTTACAGGTTTTGAGTCTGTAGTCTGAGGAATATCGCTCTAATTTTCTTTTCTTATAATGTCTTTGTCTAGTTTTTGTGTCAGGGTGATTCTGATTTTATGAGAATAAAATGAGTTGGAAAATGTTCCCTCTTTCTCCATGTTCTGAAAAAATTGTGTTGAATTCAAAGTATTTTTCCACTTATTGTTTTTTTAGAATTCATATAAGAACTCGTCTGGGCCTGGTTTTTGTTTGTTTTTGTTTTGTTGTGTTGTGTTTTTAAGGGAAGGATTTTACATACAAATTCAACTTACTCAGTAGTTACAGGGTCATTCAGACTGTTCTATTTCTTTTTGTATTAGTGTTGGTGATTTGTGTCTTCAACAAATCTCTCCATTTCACCTAGGTAATCAAATTGATTCCTATAAAATTATTCATGATATATTTTATTGTCCTTGTACTGTCTCTAGTTCTCTCTTCCTTTCCCAATACAGTAAGTTGTGTCTTCTCTCTTCTTTACCAGTCTAGCCAGAAGTTTATCAATTTTGCTAACCTTTTCAAAGAAATCACTTTTAATTTCATTGCTTTTTCTCTCCTTTCTATCTTATTATCACTTTATACCTTCCTTGTCTAATATAAGCTTGTAGTTTCTGTTTCAGTGACCTCCCACAAAAGGAAGTGTTTTCATTTTCATTTAGTTAAAATTTTTGTCTCACTGCCTCTATGATTTCTTTCTTGACTCATAGGTTATTTAGAAACATGTTTAATTCTCAAACATTTGGGGTATTTTCCAAACATTTTGTATTATCAGATTGTACATTTAATTTATGATCAGGGAATGTGATTTCAGGCATTTTAACACATGAAGAATTGTATTCCAGAATTGTAGTCCAGAATGTCATCGATCTCAGTGGTGATCCCACGTGCACCAAAAAGGACTGTATTTCTGCTGCTGGGGGGTATTGTTTGTAAAATGCCGATGAGGTCAAGGCCACGGCTAGTGCTTTCAGGGTGTCTATACTCTTAGTGGTTTTCTGTTTCCTTGTCTCATTGGTCACTGAGAGAAGAATTTTTAAATCTCCAACCATTCTTGTGGGTTTATCTATTTCTGTTTTCAGTTCTATCAGTCAGTGCGTAGACATTTAGAATTATGTCTTTTCCAATTAATTTTCTCTGTGATTATAATGGAACATCCCTTTTCATCATCTCCAGTAGTGTTCCCTGTCCTGAACTCTACTTTGTCTCTCATTAATACAGCCACTCCAGCAGTCTTATACTTAGTGTTTACATGGCACATATCTTCCCACCCTTTATTTTTAAAACTTTTTTAAAAACTACTTTATTGAGATATGATTGACACACGAAAAACTTTACATATTTAATGTGTACAGCCTGATCAGTTTGGAGATGAGAACACCACACCCCTGAAACAGTCAGCCACCACAATNCCTGCAACCCAGGCATGTGTCCTGACTGGGAATTGAACCGCGATCCTCTGGTTCGCAGGCCTGTGCTCAATCCACTGAGCTACACCAGCCAGGGCTATTTTTAAAACTTTTTAAAAAACTACTTTATTGAGATATGATTGACACACGAAAAACTTTACATATTTAATGTGTACAGCCTGATCAGTTTGGAGATGAGAACACCACACCCCTGAAACAGTCAGCCACCACAATCTGTGCCATAAACATATCCATCAGCTCCAAAATTTTCCTCCTGCTTTCTGTATTCCCATCATTAATTATTATTGTTATTTTGTGAAAGAACACTTTATATAAGATCTGCCCTCTTAGCAATACACTATTGTTAACAACAGGCTCCATTCTGGAAAGTAAATCTCTGGGAGTTATTCATGTATAAATGAAATAACTCATACAATGAAACTTTATATGCGTTGACATAGCTAGCTGCCTGCAACCTCCTCCCCCAGCTTCTGGAGACCATCATCTACTCTTTGCTTCTGTGAGTTTGACTCTTGTAGATTCTTCGGGTAAGTGATATCTTGCAGTATTTGTCCTTCAGTATCTGGCTTATTTCACTGGGCACAACATCCTCCAGATAACGTCCATGTTGTCACAGGAGACAGGATTTCCTTCTTTTAGGGCTGAATAATATTCCATAGTCTGTTTATGCCACATTTTCTTTATCCATCCCTCCACTGATGGGCACCAGGCTGCTTCCAAGTCTTGGCTGGTGTGAATAACGCTGCAGCAACACAGGGTGCAGGTATTTCTGGGAGAGCTTGAGTCCAGCAACCTTTTTTTTCTTTTCTTTATATTCGGGTACATTTCCTTTGCATTTGAGTCATTTCTTATAGGCAGCCTATAGTTGGGTCTTACTGTTTTCACAAGCCTGAGAGCTCGTCTTTCATCTCAACTGTTCAGAGCCTTGGTCAGGGGACAGCCCTGGGAAGGGAGGGTGTCAGGGCTTCTTCCTCCCACCACTGGCTCCTCTTCCCTGGTCTGTACAGCGTCCATGTCCCCAACACCTTGATTCTGATCCTGTGAGTTTCTCAACACATATGATGTCGACACACGTTAATTCACCCTGCACGAAGGACAATATTGGCCTTTTCCTGTGTTCTCCAGGCCCCCGAGCCCTAGAGAATGTTAGCTGTGGATTGCTCCCCCTGAGCACATTCTCGTGTCTACCTGGTGCACAGGAAGAGACACCAGCCTGGGGCCCTAGAGGCTGAGAGAGGCTTTGCTTCTAACCAGCTGTGGCCCTCTGGCCAGTTTTGACATCCAGGTCTCACTGTCCTCAACTGTAAAGCATGGAAGTTGCACCAAAAGACCTCCAGAGCCCCTCCCAGCCCTAAACTTCTGTGGGGCTATTACTTGCTAAGGATCATTTACAGGCAAACAGCAGGGAACGTGAACTATAACTACACAAGTCCTGACAACCAGCTAAGAAACAGGGTGAGTCAGGCCTCAGCATCCCCCTTGCGACCAAGGCCTCCTCGTCCTAATGATTTGAGTTCAGTGGCACCTGTGACATCAGTTCCCCACCGAGGTGCTTTGAGGCTGACACCAGCACATCACTGGGGATCAGATGGGTTTCGTTCAGTAGCTCCTTCCTCCTTTCCTTCCCCTCGCTCTGTCGCTGCCTTGCCCCACTGGAACTGTGCATACCCTTGTGGACAAAAGCCCTGGGTAAACAAGTCTCAGTTCCTGGAGACCTGGGTTCAGGCCCCTGGGAGAAGCCACAGCACCCAGGAATCTCCGACGGTGCACTCTCTAATGTAGTAGTCACTTGCCACCCCTGATCTGGCCAGTCCTCACTGAGACAGGCTGTGAGCATAAAATACACACCAGCTATAGAAGACTTACTATGAAAAATACATGTTAATAGCTTTTATATTAATAGCATGTCAAAATGATAATACTTTCTATATATTGGGCTAAAATAGAACATTTATAATTCATTCCTCCTGCTTCTTTTTATTTTTTAATGAGGCTACTAGAAAGTTTTAAGTTATGAATATGGCTCACTGTATATTTCTGTTGGACAGCACTACTCTCTAGAGTATCAAATGTAATACCTTTGTGATAATAATAAATCTATTTATAAAAGGGAACATCCTGTAATTGGATGCTCATTACCCATTATGTAACTTCTGCTACTCTGTTGAGGGTTTTTTTTTACCCCCCTCTCTCTCCCATAGGATTTTTAAACAAGTCAATCTCTCAAGCCAAAATGAATGAATCTTTAAATGTTTTTCTCCTTTTTCTTTTAAATCACTGGAGCTCTGTGGGGACTTTCGTGACAGCAGGACACTGCGTGCGTTAGCCAAGAGTGAGGCCCTAAGTAGGCTTGGGTTTGTTCGTTTCCAGGACAGCCATTCACCTAGAAAATGAACTGCAAAAGCGTAGGTGCACGACTAGCACTTCCCCAGCTATGCACACACACACACACATACACACACACACACACACTTAGGTGTGTTACATATCAGTGTTAAGCAATTTCCCTAGTGGTTGTTTTTTTTTTAATTATTATCCTTATCATTAGCATTGTTTGTCTTTCCCTTTCCATCTCTTGCAAACTCTGTGAACAGGGCACCTGTTTCCCTTGCACGGAGGCTGCTGCATTAATAATAGGACTTTCAGGGCAAGCTCTTTCTGGGGTCCGGTAGTGGGAAGAACCATTTCTAATTCTTCGGTAAAGAAATGAATGGAGCTAGAATAGCTTCTATGCGCAGAAGGAACTCTCAGACTGAGAAGTGCCGGCTGCCTTTATCCAATCCAGGAGCGCTTTCCTGGGTAAACGTAAACCCTTCAGGGAGCTGCTTCCCAGAAGCAGGGGGTGGCAAAAGAGCGTTGTATCTAAGACTTCTCCTCCCCTCCTCTGCCTCCATGAGCTGCGGTTCACTCATCCACCACAGACGTCCAGGACGAGGCAGGCATGGGCTCTCCGGCTCTAGGAAAAGAAAGAAAGGTGCTAGTTGCTACCTAATACTTTGCATGTCCCATGGGGACAGAGCAGGGGCATTTCCACCAGTTCTGTGTCAGCAGAAGGACGTGACTACTCGCTGGTGTGAATCCAGTCTCACTCCAGGTCTCACCATATTTCCTGGGGACAATTGCAAGAGCCCTGTACCTGGTTGCGCCGCGTCCAGGTTAGTCCACTCTGACCCCCCACCACCACTTTCCAGTGCAGTCAGAGGGAACTTCTTTTTTTTGAAATATAGTTTATTGATTATACCATTACAGTTGTTCTATTCCCCCCTTCATTTCCCTCCACCCCCACACTCCCTCCCCCACCCTTCTCCCCCCTTAGTTTATAACCACGTGTCTCAAGTTCTTTGGATTCTATATTTCCCTCACTATTCTCGCCCTCCCCCCTATCTATTTTCTACCTACCATCTATGCTATTTTCTGTGCCTTCTCCCCCCTTCTCCTCCTCCCACCCCCCTGTTTCTAACCCTCCATGTGTTCTTCATTTCTATGGTTCCACTCCTGATCTAGCTGTCCTCTTGGTTTGCTTTTGTTTTTGGGTGTGGTTGTTAATAACTGTGTGTTTGCTGTCCTTTCACTGTTCATATTTTTCATCATCTCTTTCTTATATAAGTCCCTTTACCATTTCATATAATAAGGGCTTGGTGATGATGAACTCCTTGAACTTGACCTTGTCTGAGAAGTACTTTATCTGTCCTTCCATTCTAAATGAAAGTTTTGCTGGATAAAGCAATCTTGGCTGTAGGTCTTTGGATTTCATGACTTGGAATACTTCTTTCCAGCCCCTTCTTGCCTGTAAGGTCTCTTTTGAGAAATCCGCTGACAGTCTGATGGGTACTCCTTTGTAGGTGACTGTCCCCTTATCCCTTGCTGCTTCTAGGATTCTCTCCTTCATTTTAGTCTTGGCTAATGTAATTATGATGTGCCTTGGTGTGTTCCTTCTTGGGTCCAACTTCTTTGGCACTCTCTGAGCTTCCTGGATTTCCTGGAAGTCTATTTCCTTTGCCAGACTGGGGAAGTTCTCCTTTATTATTTGTTCAAATACATTTTCCACTCGTGGCTGTTTCTTTCCCCCTTCTGGTACCCCTATAATCCGGATGTTGGAACGTTTAAAGATGTCCTGGAGGTTCCTAAGCCTCTCCTCATTTTTTTGAATTCTTGTTTCTTTACTATTTTCTGGTTGGATGTTTCGTTCTTCCTTCTGGTCCACTCCCTTGATTTGAGTCCCATTTTCCTTTCCATCGCTATTGGTTTCCTGGACATCTCCCTTCATTTCAATTAGTTTAGCCTTCATATGTTCCTCTAATTTGTGACTAAGTTCCTCTAATTTGTGACTGTACTCTACCAATTCTGTGAGCATCCTGATAAATAGTGTTTTAAATTGGGCTTCTGAGAGGCTGGCAATCTGTTGGTCGCTTAGAGTTATTGGCTCTGGGACTTTGAGTTCTTGCACCATCTTTTGGGCTGTTCGTGCCTGTTAAGTAGCAGGAACGGAGCCCTAGGTTTTCACCAGAGCAGGGCAACTCAGTCGCTGGGTTGTGACGTTGTATGTGGGGGCGGGGTCAAAGAGGGACAATGGCTTCCCTCTGGCGCCCGCCTCCGCGACCCCCACCGGCACTGCAGCCACCACTGTAACCAGGGCCACATGCCCCGCTCCACTGCACGCAAGTGTGCCACCGCTGTCAGCCCTCCACCACTGGGTTCGCCCCCTGGGGCCTGTGTGGTCCGTCTCACTGCGTGCGAATGTGCGACCTTGGTCAGTCTGCCCCGCACCCCGGCTAGGTCCAGGCTGCCTGCGCTCCTAGGTCTGTCCTTCCCGACACTGCTCCACTGCTGGCTCTGCCTCTCTTACCGTCCCCGTTGAACGGTTCGTAGCTGTCGGACTTCCGTATAATTCGGTTTTCTGGTCTCTGGGTGTGTCTTAGTTCTCCAAAACTTTTGCTGTATCCAAACTTGGTTGTGGGAGAAGGCACAGTGTTTCCACCTATGCCTCCATCTTGGCGGAAGTCCAGAGGGAACTTCTAAGATGCAAAAATATTGTGTTGCGCTTGAGACCCTTCAGACAACCCCCCCGTAATTGAAAATGTTTGAAACCTATGACATTCTTCCTCTCTATTTCTCTAGCATCGCCTCTCACCCCCCTCCTTGCAGTTTTTCTCTCTTCCTTTGGCACCTTTACTGAAATTAATCCCCCTGTAAGTTTAGTTCCATTTCACACACACCCACTGTACATTTATTATGTCTCGGGCACTGTCCTGGGCTCCCAGGGTGAAGAGGAAAAGGTCGTGATGCTTGGAAGGCTCTTTCCTGCCCCACCGACCTGAAGAGCGGCTGTCATCTCTGACGGCTCAGCCTGTCACAGACCCCTGAAGGGCCTGCCCAGCTCTGCCCAGACCTGTCCCTTGTGCTTACTCCAGGGACATCCAGAACAGTGCTGCACAAAGTCCACTGTGAGAAAGGAGCTTGTGGCAGAATTTGAATCAACGCAAGGTATCTTTTATCAAGAAAGCCTTAGTTATAAAAAAGTATATGTGCCAGTAACAAATACTTTGCAGACCAACAGCTCGTTACTGGACCCCAGAAAAAGAGAATAGAGAGAAAGGAAACAAGGTGGAATTTTGAATATATACTTGCTGATAATTTGGAAATTAAATTATACAGCAAAAAGGTGTGGCTAGTAAACCAACAAAGAAAATACAGTGGGCTCATAAAAAATAATCTATTAAAACACAAAATAAAGGGAAAAAGAAAGAAAAAACAGATAGGTAAATTTTAAAAATAGCATTGTGTAGATGTAAAACCAACCAAATGAAAAAATATACTATGTATAAGTAGTCTAAATAACTCAATTATAACCATTGGAAATTGTGACATCATATGAAAAAAAACCCAAACATGCGCTACCCACAGGAAATCTACTTTAGACATAAAGACAAAATAAGTCAAACATAAGTAAATAACAAAAGATAAGGACACTAATCAAGATAAAGTTGAAGGGGCTATATTAAGATCAGGCCAAATATGTTTCAGAGCAAAATATATTGCAAGGGGAGAGTGAGGGTAACCAAATGTCAGTGAAGGGTCATTCATAAGGGTGACATAAGAAATCCTAAATGTTTGTTCCCCTGATAACAAAGCTTCAACCACGAGGGAAAACTGATTAAATTGCCAGAGAAACAGACAAATCCACAATTTTACGTGGAGATTATGACAGTCCTCTCAATAATGGCTAGAACAAGTAGACAAAAAAAAATCAGTGAGAATATAGATTTGAACAACTCTGTCAACTAACTTAACCTACATAACACCTTTAGAACACACCGTCCAACAAAAGGAAGCCCACTCTTGTCTACAACATTTACCATTTTATAGCATATTCTGAGCCATCAATAAATGTAAAAGGATTCAAATCATAAAAGGTATGTTGTCTGACCACAGTGAAATTGAAACGAAAATCAGTAACAAAGTTTTCTAGAAAAATCCTCCACATATTTGGAAACCAACTAATGAGCTTCTTAACACTCAATGTGCTAAAATAGATCAAAAGGGAAATTAGAAAGCGTTTCGAAAGGAACGAAAGTGAAAAACCAACATATCTAAATAGTGGAATATAGCTAATGTAGTAGTTAGAGGGAAATACATGTGTATATGACTAAATGCCTATGTTAGAAAAGAGAAAAGTCTCTAATCAGTGACCTCAGCTGTTACCTTAAGAAACTAGAAAAAGAAGAGCAAATGAAATCCAAAGGAAGTAGAAGAAAAAATAAGCATCAGAGCAGAAATTAATGAAATAAAAACAAAAGCAATATTCAGCTAAAGAGCTGTAACTTTAGCACAGATTTTTTTTAGATTTTAAGAAGATAATAAGGGAATATTATATGATATTTATATTTTTCTGTCCTTAACACAATACCCTTTATAGTCAATCCTTCCCCACCCCTAGTCTGTGCCAGGAGTATTTATTTTGTTTTTTAGGTTCCATGGTGTTGAGGGGAAGGATTTCATGTTTCTATTACAGTTGACATTTAGTATTATTTTAGGTTATTTCCCAGTGTGCAGCATAGTGGTTAGACATTCATACAGTCTGTCGAGTGATCCCCTGATGAGTCTAGTGCCATACATTGTTCTTACAGAATTATTGACTATATTCGCAATCCTGTACTTTGCATCCCCATGACTTTGTAACTGCAAATTTGTACCTCTTAAACTTTCTGCATCTCAGCTTTGTCCATCTATAAAGTGGGAATAATAGTACCTACTTCACAGGTTGAACAGTAAAGTGCAAAGTCCTGTAACAGTGCCTGACACAGACTTTAGGCCAAGACCCCAAGGGATGGGGGGTTTCATCTCCCCAACTCCTACCAGTTGGGTGCCCGTGAACTTGGTCCTTGGACCTCCTCTCCATCTGCCTAACCCCTGGTGATCTCTTCCCCTATTGTTCTGTTAATATCATTCATAAGCTGGTGACTTTCAAATTTCCACTTGATGGAAATAGTCCATATTTTGTTGTGGTGGTGGTTGTATCACTAACTCTATTTGTCAAAACTCACCAAACTATACACTTAAGAACGATTGATTTTGCTCTATGTAAATTAGACTTCAATATCCTGATTTCTTTGTGCCTCCTGCAGCAATGCTGGCCTGTGCTGTGGGAAAGCCACAGATTCAGAGGCATCCTTTCTCAGCCGTGAACTTGGCCCTGCAGTTTGATCCACTTCCCCTCGCACAACCCCAGCGCCGCACCCACCCGCAGCCATGAGCGTGATGGCCCTGGGCTGCCTCACGATTTTTTATTTCCAACGAGGGTCTAGCCTGGGTTCACCTCCAACTCTGAACTCCCAGCTGATGGGGACCTGCTGGCTGTTGATGGACAAGAGAAGCTGATGGTTTGTCGGGGCGGGGAGGGGGGGAGGGGCGGGGCGGGGGGCCAGGAACCAAAGGCAGAGATGACCTGCCCCGGCTGCAAGGCCAGAGCTGGGCAGGGCGAGGGAGGAGGGAACAGGAGTCCTGGGCCCCCTGGTTCCCTTTCACATCCCTCCACCCAGAAAAGGGAGATTCCTCCTCTCTGACCCTCCTGCCTTCAGCAGCTGCTGGAGGCCATCAGGTGAGGAACACAAGTCTCTCCTGGCTGAAGTGCTTGTCTCCAATACCCTCGGAATAACACTTCTGGTGACAGGCAGGCTTCCCCAGCTTTCTCCTCATGGCCTGTCCCCCAACAAACCCTGCCACTGCCTGAGAAAGGACTCTGCCTGGGGAGCACTGCTCCCCTCCCAAGGGCACCTGTCCGAGCCTGTCGCTGGTTTCCTCTCCCTGTCCCATCCCGCCAGCCCCGCAGGGGTTGCTGGGGGCAGGCTGTGGGCTTGCCTGCCATGGGAAACTGCTTCAGTGCTGGTCGCAGCCAGAAAAAGTCATGGCCTTGGAGAGAGTGCACTCAGCTCCCATGGGAGTGGCCGGGGATTCTGCCATCACTCCCAGTGATGCTGACTCTCACCTGGGCACTCGAGTTTGCCTCTGGGAAAACTGGGAAGGGACAGTGGGGGAAATGGAACGTTGGCCAGGGAGCCAGGCACTTTCTGAGGACAAGAGAAATTGACGAAGAGCCTGCCGACCCGGTCTGCACCAAACAGCACAGGGCTCGGGATGCACCTCAGAAACACCCAGATCCAACCATCTCAGCCACCCAGAGGCAAGTGGGGCCCAGGGAGGCTGGCTGACTTGCCCAAAGTCATGGCTGGTGCCTGGCGGAGCCAGGATGGTACTGGGCTCTCCTGGCTGAACTTGTTTCACCTCAGAACGCTCCAGTGGCTCCCTTTGCTCCCAGAGTGAAAGCTGAAGTCGGTGTGGTGCCTGCAAGGCCCCAGGTGACCTGCTATCTCCCCACCCCAGACCCTCTTTGACCGCCCCTCCCGCTCCCCTCAGCCCCACAGCGGCGGGTCCTCAAGCCCCTGGGCTCCATTTCAGGCCCCTGACATCAGCCGCATTGTCAGCCACATCAGCCCCTCCCCTTTGAGCCTTGGCTGCGTCTCCCCTGCTCAGTGAGGCCTCTCTGGACATCCGATTTACCATTCAGCCCCCAACCCTTGCCGCTCTGGCACTCTGACCCCCTCACCCAGCGCAGCTTTGTCTTCTTTCTCAGTTTGTCCCACCTCCTAACATATCCTTCAGTCTCTTATTTATTATGTTTCCTGTTATCCTCTGGCTCCGCCACGAGAGTGCCAGCTGCCAGCATCTGCGGTGTTCACTGCAGTGTCCCCACCTGCTACAGGGGGACCTCACTCCTCCAGTACTTGCTGGACGGACGAGTCGATGTGCCTGGAAAGTGCCCGTGCCCTGTGTGCCTGCCTGTCTTTCTCAATTTCTCCCCAGGGGCTTGATGTCAAACTTCACAAATGCTAGACCCGTTTTTAAAGTGCACCCCCCTCAACAAGGGGTGCCTAAAACCGAACCCACCTTCCATGGCCTGACAGTTCCTGCCCGGGACCTGAGTTGGAGGAAGAGGCCCTGTGTTTGTGACTTGGAAAGGGCTGGCGCCCAACAGCAGTGGTGCCAGGGGTGAGGGGACTGCACTTCACCGGGCACCGAGGCTCTGCCTGGTGCCCATGTGGCTGAGACATCGGGGTCCCACCACAGGGCTTGGAAAGCCTTCCTGCACTTGTTCCTTCTGCAGATGGCATTGGTGGCATCTCGGCAACTATGATCGGCCCGGATTTGGGGTGGGGCCCAGGATCCCATTAAAACGGACAGGTTTTCGTATCACTGTTCCTTTCAGGGGGGCAGCAGAGTAAGACCAGGTCATCCCATTGCCACTTGGTGTTTGGCAAGTTTCTCCAACTGACAGCAAGCAGGCCAGGGAAGGGAGTTACAGCTACGGAGCACCAGGTCTCCGTTTTTACACACATTCTTCCTCCTCGTTCTGCCAATAACGCTGGAAACCAAAGCTGAAAGAAGGCAGGGGGCTTGTCTAGAATCCTGGCCAGTAGAAGTTAAGGCAAAAGATTTGAATCCACGTTCTTTCTAATACTCCAGGCTTCCTTCCTCAGGACACTCCCTACACATGTAGTACAAGAATAAGTAACGGAAGGCAAAGACTCTAAAGGGCTGGAGCAGGAATAGGTACACTTTAAGAGCGGGGAGGAGCCCTGGCTGGTGTAGCTCAGTGGATTGAGCACAGGCCTGCGAACCAGAGGATCGAGGTTTGATTCCCAGTCAGGGCACATGCCTGGGTTGCAGGTCGGTTCCCTGCAGGCCAACTCCCAGCAGGGGATGCATGAAAGGCAACCATACATTGATGTTTCTCTTCCTCTCTCCTTCCCCTCTAAAGATAAGTAAATAAATAAAATCTTAAAAAAAAAGAGCGGGGAGGAGGAGCAGGAAGAGCAGGTACAGAAGGAAAGGAGAGGGGACACATGGCCACGGGCTGCTGTACTGGCCTCTTCCCTCAGAACAGTGGTGTCCCATCTCACATGTGCCCCGCTTTTTGTGGCTTTCCCAAGGTTTTTGCCTGTGTTTTCTCATGACAGCCTCAGAACTTGCAGGGTGGTGTTACCTTTCCCACTGCACAGATGAGAAAACTGAGGTTTAGGGAGGCCAAATAACTTGCTCAAGACCACACAGCCAATTTAGTGGCAGGTGTGGGGCTCCCCTCACGTCTTGTGACACCCCCTCCCAGTGTTATTCCCCTTCCTAAATAAAGACAATCCCGCCTCGTTGTAACAATGAGTAGCAGCCACAGACAGGGAGATGGGCCCAAGGAGGGACGGAAACATAACTAAGACATTTTGACATACAAATTTCTTGAGAGTAGGGCCTGGGACTGTACAAGGTTTCCTAGCACCCAGCGCAGCTGCCCGTACCATGGGGCGTCTGTGCCGCATGGTCTCCACCAGCTGACTTACGACATCTGTACCCCAGAGCCTGGTCTCACCCGCCTCCACGGTGAGAGCCCAGGACAGCACCTACTTGCAGCTCCCTGCTTCAGAGACTGTGGAGACCCCTACAGCCCAGCGGGGAGCCAGTCCCTGCCAGGAGCTGGTGCCACAGCTTAAAGAGCCACAGCCGACACAACCCATGGCCTAGGAAATCATTTGAAATGTGCCTGTCCTTCAGCAAATCCAGAGCCAACAGCGAGAAAACACATACAGGCAGTTCCGAGAGGCCTAACCTGCCCCAGAATGGAGGCTCTGCCTCGCATGAGGAGGGCACAGACCTCCATGTGTCTGGGTTTCCTTCCTCCAGGTGACACAGCATCAGGCCCCGAGCTCTTCTCCGCTCCCCCCAGGAGATTAGCACTGCTTCCCAAATGCTGCTGGGCTGCCCAGCTTTGCTGCCCTAAAGTCAAGCTTGGCAAACTCACCCATATCAAGGTGCTTGAGGAGTACACAAGATCGATCGCAGGGAGGACTCTGAATGGGGTAGTAGGGAACTGGAGCTGAGTGCCGGTGACCTTGGGCAAGTTCTCATGCCCCCCCTCCAGGACATGAGAAATGGCACGAGAGCACTTGCCTCCTCAAATGCCATGAGGCTACCATGAGACCTGCAGGCAGAAGCACTTTACATTATGCAAAACAGCAAAGAAAGGCTGGCTGAGATTCACGATTTTTAAAGGATGGCTGGAAGTGGGGGCACTGCAGCATGAACTGGTTGATTTCCAACTGTGCAAACTGGGGTGTGATTGCATCCTGGTGATAGAGAGACTTTGGTTCTGTTGACCCTCCTTATAATTTCTGTAATCGCACGCCCACTTCTTTTGCCCAAGTGTAGAGATGGGTTTGGAGGGACCCCCTCCCTGCTCTGTTCCTCCCCAGCAGAGACAGGCCTGGAGGTGGCCAGCCAGGAGCTCCGGGCAAGGGACCCCCCCACAGCTTCGGTGCACTGAGACGCTTTGGTCCCTCAGCCTCAGGAAGGAGGTGGCTGTGGCTGGCTGAGAGGAGGTGGGACTCCTTTATCCCAGGGCACAAACTGGAAACAGAGCCCCCAAAGCAGGTGACTCTTGAGCAATGCAGGGTTAGGGGCACCCACACCAGGCAGTCAAAGATCTGCACATGACTTTGGGTTCCCCCCAAACTTAACCACCCTGGCACCCATGAGGGGTTGGTTTCAGGACCCTCTCACATCAGCAGGCGCTCACGTCCCCCTTCTAAAATGGCAAAGATCAGTGATTCCAACCAGTGTGCCACGGCACCTGGCTGTGTAGTCGGGGGCTCAGACCCCCTTCCCCTTAGATTGTCAAATAAAAAATAACAACAGTCAACACAACAACAGCCGCCCCATGGGAATAAATCAAAATCATACCTATTTTTTGTCAGAATGGCAAAAATATGTATATATTTTTGGTGTACCTCAGAATTTTAGTAATTAGTTTATGTGTACCATGAAATTATTTTTTTTTAAGGTTGAAAATTGCTGGCGTCAATCAATGGGTACCGTCGGCCTTGTACATCACTGGCTCCGAACCACAGATGGAAAACCATACAGGTATTTATGAAAATAAATCTCGGGGTAAGTGGACCCACACAGTTCAAACACTCGTTGTTCAAAGGTCAACGGCAGCTTCAGTTGCCTCATGTATCTCTGTCACTTTTCCCCTTCAGACGGCAGCCCCAGTGCTAGGGAGACTGCATAGGAGTGCCCCGGTGACTTCTGCAGTGGGAGCTCCGGGATGCCAGGACCAACCCAGCCCAGGGAGCTTCCTCCTGCTGCCCTATGTGCAGCACCCTGGCACCGTGGCCCTCAGGGCAGCCTTGGCCTCTGAAGATAGATGCAGGCTCCTCCAAGCACAACAGAAGGACACACATACATTTTGCAAGGTTTTTATCCAGGGAAGGGAAGCTCTTGTGCCAGGCCAATCTCAACCTGGCCCTCTAGCGGCCAGCAGGGTTATTTGCAGGGTGGGTGGGTTCAAGAATTGAACCAAGTCACACCCCATGTGAGAATTGACCCACAGCCTAAAGGCCACCAAGTCGTGTTGATGCCACTCCCTTGCCAGGGCCACTCTGACCCAACTATGTAGGGGCCTCCCTATTACAGGATGTCATTGCACCAGTGTTTTCCTCACCATCTTCCTCCCAGTTGTAATTATACAGTTCCAGCATCCATCTCCATGAAGAAAGCCTGGACCCCTTTTATAACTCTGGGTTCTAGCATATTACCTGGGCTCAAAACCAATGCCTCTGAAAGAGTGCAGAAGTCTCAGGTGTCCCAGCTCCACCTCAACGTGGGAACCTCTCTGCCTCAGGAGACAGCTAGACCCTCATAAACAGTGATGGCCCACAGTGTGGCCACGCCCTGCCTCCCAGGGCTGCCCTCTCTGTAGCTGGCCACCAGGTGCCAGAGCTCGGAGCTCCACAGGTGGGTTTAGAGCAGGGAATGACAAGGGGGCTGGAGGGAGCAGGACGGAGTCTAGAGCTAACTAGAGAAAAGGACTTGGGGCACAGTTTTGAAGGGGGGTGGGCATGTCAGCAAAGGGGAACAAAAGCTGTGCAATCCACTTCTTCCTGGCACATCCTCACCCCCAGTGGCCACTCACTGAGCCACAGCCTATGGAGGGAGAGACCCAGCTCTCTGATCAGACTCTGTGTGTCTCAGCAACTTCCTCTGACAACAAGGGATGGTTCAGAACCCCTGGGGTCAGCTACAGGTGGCCTGATTGGTACAATATTGTGCAGATAGCACTTGAGAACCACCTCAAAATATGGGTGGATGGGTGGGTGGATGGATGGATGGGTGGATGGATGGATGGATGGATGGATGGAAAGGTGAATGAATTTCTCACAAGTCATCCTAAGACAGCCTCTGACTAGCAGGTGTCCTTGGTCATGAGCCCCCACCCCTGCTGTGAGCACACGTGTGGGGGATTTGCCGGTGGCCCAGCCATCCGGGACAGCAGTCCTCTGTCTCAGCTGCCTCTTTTGGGACTCAGAACTGCAGACGCGGGTTGGAGGTCAAGTTCTAGAGTTTGATTTTTCTATACAGGGGTTGGAGAGAGTGAAAGATAGAACGGTGGACACTTTTCTATTTCTCACTGGTTTTTTGTCGTGTGTGTTTTATTTTTTATAAGCCTGAAAGAAACTGTTCAAAGTTACTCCTTGCTTTCTAAATGATCTTACTCATCACCTGGAGATGCTTACCTGACCTCCAAGCCAAGGCAGATAGCTAAGAGCTGAGATTATTGAGGAGATTAATTTCTCCACACAGGGAAATCCCCCCTTTCTTTTTGCATAGGCAGCAGTTCAATAAATAATTAATGCTTGCTAATCTTTGAGCTATTTCTCCCACTGTAAAAAATTAATTGGTCTCCCATCATCTATTGCAGTGTAACCTAGAGGTATTTGGCCCCCATCCGCCACCTGCTGAAACATGCTCCTGCTGCAGCTCACCGGTGTGCGGCAGTGCCACCCAGCAGCCCTGCCAGCCCACAGGTTGGGGCCAGGAATGGGAGAGCCTCCCACAGACGCTGCCTCTTCCTTCCAGAAGTCTGGGGAGTTTGCAAGGGCTCCTTCTCACATCTCCTCCCTCGTTGCTGAGATCCCATTTGCAAAAGAGGTTGAGCAAGACTCAGGATGGGACGGGGAAGTAGCACCATGTCTCTCCAAGGCCTCGGGTCAGAGACAACAAATGTCTTCAGCTCTCTTTCTAGCTTTCGCCCCTGAGCTGTGCCTCAGTTTGCCTGAGCAGGACTACTGGACACACAGGAGGCGAGATGAGCAGAGCCAGGATGGGAGAGAGAGCTTCATGGGTGGCTCTGTTCCTCCAGCCTCAACTACTACACTTTTCTCTCTTTTAAGTCATAAATCAATCATACCACCTCCTCCAGGAAGTTCTTCTAGATTAAACCAGTATGACTACCCCCATTACTCCGAGTGCCTGACTTGCTTTTCCCCCTCGGTGCCCTTTGGTGATTTTCCTAATGACAAAGTTCTGTTGACTATTGTTTGTCTCCTTTGTTTTCTTCTATTAGAATTTAAACCCTGGTAGAGCAAACATCAGGGCTGCTCTGTAACAAATGTGCCAAGCACTAAGTGGCTCCAAGAATCTTAGAGGAGAGAGGGGCATGTTAGCTGGAGCAACCAAGAAGTTCAATGAGAGTATACCCTGTGCCAGCACTTGGAATGGTCCCTTTGGCAAAGTCATGCAGTAACCTTTGGGTTCCAGGGACAATCACATGTCACAGGCTCACTCAGGTGTGTGTCCCAACCCTGCAGCTTCTGCTATTGCTGAGTAATGTCACTTAACCTCTCCTAACCCAGGGTCTTGTCTGAAAAGTGCCTTCCTCATGCAGTTGCTGTAGGGATTATGTGAGGTGACGCATGGAGACAATGTTTGCAAAGTGTGGGGCACTAAGTAAGCAGGAGGGTTCACTGTTCTCATCACCCGTGTGGTTTCCTCACTCTCATATCTGGCCTGGAGCCAACCATCTTCAGGGACACCTCCTTGTGTCCACCTTGCAAGCAGCCTAGACTGCAACATGCTAATTTACCATCCTCCTTTCTGGCTTCTTAAGGCAGCTTGGTGAGCGAACACTGCAATATCGGAGCCAGAACGCTCCCGTGAGGTCAGCCAGCTGCTCATTTCACAAGCAGAAAAACTGAGGCCTGAGGGGCTGTGGCAGCTGGTGTGGCCTTGCTGGGTCTCGTGGTGCATCTACTCGAAGAGCTCAGGCCCCCGATGCCACACTGTTCGGGACCGGAGTTCTCAGTAAGAGCCTGTTGTGTATATATGTGTGTGTGTGTGTGTGCTCACCTTGCTCCAGGCACTGTGCTGACTAAGCACTTCCCATGGGTCACCAAGTTCATCCTCACAAAACTCATGGGGTCAGTGCCATCACTGTCAGACAGACAAGACAACAGAAACACTGAAGGCCACCAGCTCACCGTGCTGAAGCCGATGCTGAATGACTCCAGAGCCTGCACTCTTAACACATTACGCTCTGCTGCCCCTCCACACGATCTGCTCTCTCTCTGGGAAAGAGCTCTGTGGAAAACACACCCCTATTCCCAGGAGTCACCAAAAAACAAGGCAGAATGCCTGCCCTCAAAGTTCAGGGTCGCTCTCTTCCTCCTTCTTTCCCTTCCCTTCCTTCCTCTGCCCAAACAGATCAGTCTTCACTCTATTCGCCTGGCTGAGCAAGACAGGCTTCCACGTCAGTGAGTGGGGGCAGTGGCTCAGAGTGGGGTGTCAGAGCCCAAGCAGGGTGAAGTGGGCATCCGTGTAGGGGCTGCCTGGCACGGGAGTGTCAGGGCCCCAAACAGGTAAGGGGGGCCACCCCCACAGGGACTGCCCAGATGAGCGGTGAGAGCCCACACTGAGTAACACAGCATCCATGCAAGGGGGACCGGCCAAACACGTAAACACTGACTGTGCTGAAGACGACGGGAGCCAAGTCTTCCTCTGTCAGTTAAGGGAGTTAAGAACATGAGTAGAGCCCTGGCCGGGTGGCTCAGTTGGTTGCAGCATCATCCCATGCACCAAAAGTTTGCGGGTTTGATCCGCAGTCAGGGCACATACCTGGGTTGCAGGTTCGATCCCCCATTAGGGCACGTACAGGAAGCGGCCACTGTGGGTCAGGAACTGCAGTGAGAGCTGTGCCAGGGGGCCCGGCCCGTCCTTCCTGCCCATCAGAGATGGGACTCTGAGCAGGCGTTTAGGCTTACAGAGCACTCCCACCACACTCGAAATGAAAAGGAGGGCCACAGTGACGGAGACGAGCTGACGTGCTTGAACACAGGCGGGAAGTCCAGACTGTGAAGGCGCATCCACGAAACAGGCATGTTGGCCAAAGAACACAGCACGGCACGGGGCTTTTCTCAGCAGCTCAGAGAGAGGATCTAATGAGGAAGCGAGAAGGCGTGGACTAAATGCACCTCTGTACCTTGGCCATGAGAGTGGTAGACACCCTTTCACGTGTTACCACGGGCCAAGGACAATGAAATTCATAATCTCTCGTAGGTTTTCTGTTTTACCTCTGATTGGGACTTCGCTGGAGACAATGCCTTACCCTAAAAAAATGAGTCCCTGGCTGCTCCGGCCAGGTGGCTCAGTTGGTTGGAACATCATCCAGTGCACCGAAAGGTTGCAGGTTTGATCCCTGGTCAGGGCACATACTGAGGCTGCAGGTTCGATTTTTTTGTGGGGACTGGGGTGTGTACAGAAGGCAAATGATTGATGTTTCTCTCTCACATCAATTTTCTCTCTCTCTCCCTCCCTTCTCTCTCTCTCTCCCTTCCTTCACTCTAAAATAAACATATCTTTTGATGAGGATTTTTTTAAAGATTTTATTTATTTATCTTTAGAGGGGAAGGGAAGGAGAGAAGGAGAGGAATATTAATGTATGGTTGCCTCTCAGGAGTCCCCTGCTGGGAACTGGCCTGCAACCCAGGCATGTGCCCTGACTGAGAATCGAACAGCGATAGTGTGGTTTGCAGGCCCGCGCTCAATCCACTGAGCTACACCAGCCAGGGCAAATGAGGATTTTTTAAAAAATGAGTTCTTGGTCAGAATACTGGGCTCCAAGGCAGGGCAGTAGAGGCAAAGGCTTCAAGGCAGACAGGCCTGTTAACCTCCCTCAGGAACCAGCATATTCTACTTGCACTCACCGTCCCACCAAACCTAGGGTCAAGGGGTCTGAGTCCCAGCTTGGGCTCTGCCACCTGTGTGCCCTGTGGTTTTGAACGGACCTCACCTCCTGTGAATGCTGAACGCCTTGTTTGGAAATTGGAGGTGGGGTACCTGTCCTGTTCACCTCCCAGGGTTTCTGTGGCTGAGGCAATACACAAGGCCTTTGTCAACAACAAAGCGTGAGCGAACCATAACGTGCTGTTGTTATAATCTCGGTTGACATAATTCTTCTGTTTCCTGCCCCTTGCCCTTCCTGGGCTGACCGCCTGTCCTTCTTTCCATGGGACACTGTGTAAGGCGGGGACAGTCTCACCCCACAGTGGTGCCTACTCACTCCCCTGTCCAGCTGGGCCAACCGCAAAGAGACAGCTGTGACTCGCACCTGGGCCCCAGCCCAGGGCCCCTGCGTCCCACACCCCTGAGGCCATCACATACATGCCTTGATCACAGCTGCAGTGCTTCCATTTTGCCCAAAATCACAGAGCCGCACAAACAGTAATAGGAATAAAGTCCTGCTCGGTGAATCTGGGTTTAGCCATTCTTTTGTCAGTGGTTGGTGCCACAGCTACTGTCTGCTAATCTTTATCCAGCCTATTAAGGTTCTATTTTCCATAAGACACTTTTGTTTTACTCCATCACAACCAACTAGTTCAGAGCCCGGAACTGCAAACGACAGCAGGGCCAAGCCAAGGACCTCCTACTACCCACTCCAGGTACACCCATGTTAAGGGAGAAGCTCTGCACCCCTGGGTGCCGAAAGAGGACCAAGTCAGTTCCCACCCATCTCCCCACTCGGGCCCCCAGAACCACCGCCTCTCTCTATCCCAAAGAGGAGATGCCGGATTGTGAAATGCTTCGTGGGAAAAACAGCCACAGGGAGCCAGCTTCACGGGATTGCATCCAAAATCGTGAGGTCATGAAAAGTGTCTCTCCCCAAGTTCACACAGGCTGTTTTCCAGGGCTTATCCCCAATCACTTTTTATAGGGAGCTGGGGCTGGGGGGAACGGGGGGGGGAGAAAGCGGCTTATGGCCAGGGCGATGCACAACCCTCCACTTCAGCCCTTTTGGCTCTGGGTGCTCTCACATGCATATAGGGGTATCCCCCAGCCCCAGACACTGTGCTCCCCTTCCCTCGGTCCCTCTTGCCACCATCCCTTTTCACTCATGTAGGGGGACTCTGAATGTGAAATTTGCAAAGTTGGCATTTCCATGCGTCCTGTTTCACGATGCCTCTAAAGCTGGGAGTGAAAACAGGGTTATCTCTGCATGGGATACGCAGTGGGCCGGGCACCAAGGGGTGGAGCCGTCCCACCAGGAGAGGAGGGTGGGGTGGGTACAGTGAGCACTGGCCTGGGGATTCTGGTTCCAGCTCTGTCACTCACAGGACCAATGCGGCACCCCAGCAATCTCCGGAGTCCCGTCAGATTTAAAGGTTCCGTGAGTCTCTGAAGGGACCGGGCCTTGCCCAGCAGTGCGCCTGGGCCAATCAGAGTGCAGGGGCCTGACAGAACCCTGGACATCTTTCAGGGGCAGGCTTTCATTGCTGCTCACAGGGGACAGGTAAGGGGTGTGGCTGCAGGTAGGATGATGGGAGGGCAGGGGCAGGTGCGGGCAGAGGCCCGTGCAGAGAACGGGATAGTACTTTTCTATGGATGATTTGAGAGATAACCAGTCCAGGGATTGGCCACCCAGTTTAGGGGCCGGTTCAAAGGGCCTAGAGTCAACCAATAAGAAGGGAAGGAGTGGAATCTCAAGAATGAGGTCACTGCCTAATCACACACTTGTCACAGGGGGATCACTGGTAAGCAGCAATGAGTTCTGACAAAGCCGTGCTGGTGAAGGTGGTCCGAGCGCAGGGAACGCGTGGCTCTGAGGAAGCCTCAGAGAGGAAAAGTCACCCCTACTGCCTCCCGCAGGTGAGGACTGCCAGGTTTCAGCAAACTCCAGGGTGCTGTCTTTGATGCTAGGTTAATCAGCTTCAGATATTGTGAAGAAACATGTCAATACAAAACAGATCTATCTAGGTTTTGTACAGCTTTGGGAAGCAGGGATCTGATTGTTGAGTATTTGCTTGTGCAGACTATGGCTTCGTTCACCTTTTAACCCTGGCCAGATCCTTCTGGGGATAGTGTAAGGCAGTGGGGAGTTCCCCAAATTAATTTAGCACAACTTCCATAGAAGATATTAATATTAATGCTGTGCTGATGTGATACAGATATCGATAGCCCGCTTCCTGGTTTCAACACTGCAGAAACAGTAGGGAGAGTCCCCAGAGCCAGGCTCAGTCGCTTGACTTCCCACTCTCGCATTGTTCTTCAAACCGTCCTTGGCATCTACGCCCACGAACCCTGGCTTGCTCCTGGGGACCCGCAGAGAACCTTTCACATGGAAGGGAAGCGTCCATCTCCTCAGGGGTCCTGGAGACCCTGCAAACAATGGTCTGTTCACTTCCAAGAACAGCACTCACATTTTGGTGTGTATTTTCTACAAATGAGGACATTTTCCTACATAATAACAACACGATGCAAAAATCAGGCAACTGGCTCATATACATTACTATTGTGGAATGTTCACACTATTCAAATTTTGCTAACTGTCCCGATAATGGCCAGGATCACACATTGCCTCGGCTGTCCTGTCCCTTCAGTCTCCCCATTTGGATGTCTGCTTCCTGTGATTAGATTCAGGTGATTTAACAGGAATGCCACAGAAGTAACACTGGGTTCTGTTCCCATGCTATCAGATGGTGCCTGATCTCAGTTTGCCTTATTATAGCTGATGTGAAGTTCGACCACTTGGTTAAGATAGTGTCTACCGAGTTTCTCCACTACAAATTTGCTCTCTGGAAGCATGAGACTAAAAAATTCTTCAATCCTGTTCAAACGTTCACCCACTAGTTTTAACATTCACTTGATGTTTCTTGGCCGAATTAACTGCAATACCTGTTGTTAAATGGTGATTTCCTAATTTTGTCATTCCTTCCAAGTATTTACGTTGGCATTCCACTAAGAAGGAAAGCTTTCTCTTCTCTTCATTTTTTTTAGTCACGTCTATATTTACATCAGTACAGACTCCTGGGTTCTGTTTTATTCAATGGAATATAGTTGGTTACTAACATCACTCATCATTTGCATGTTCAAATTAGACCAGACTTGGTCCTGGGAGACCCTGCAGCCTGGCTTCTAGGTCCTTTGACACAACGCCCATCATTCTTTGAGCACTTCCTTACCTTCCAGCACAAGAAAATATTCCAGGGTCATTAAGTCCTTTTCCTGCCACACCCAAGAAATTGGTCCTTTCTCCAAGGACTCTTGGCTCCTTTTAGTGAAGAATGATATTTAGAAACTAAAGGAGAAGCAGGCCAAGGGCAGTAAGTGCCAGCCAGCATGAGCTACAGAAAAATGCACAGATGACTGCTGCCTGCGCTGGGCCTGGAGGTACCCAGGTGAGGCCACGCTGCAAACCAGGGCCAGCTGCCACTAGTGCTGGGCCTGGGCCACTCAGCAAGAGTATGCCAAGGCCAGATGCTGCTTGTCTGAGAGAGTTCAGAGAAGTCTGAAGCACAAGCCAAAACAGGCTGTTTGTATGGAAAAGCCACTGGAAATGGTTTGAGTGGGCCCACAAGTTGGGTGGGACGGGGGTCTCAGGGAATCACCAGAATGAAACCAACAGTGATAGGCAGGCCGATGGAGACTCAGATAGGGCACCCACCTGCCAGGTCTGTGGGGAAAAGCCCAGCAAAGGAGTGATGTCCTCTACCAGCACTTCTGTTTTGGAGAAAGGTGCTCCCTCAGCTCTTTTCCTAAAGCCAGACAGTTCAGTTCCTCGCCTTATGTCCCTGGTACCTTTTAAGCTGCTGCCCCAGAGCTGGACCTCAGACCAAGTCAGTCAGAGTAAGTCTGAGCACGGGCCCTTTAACAGGAACGCCTGGGACTCCAGAAGCCCCTCCATCTCACTCAGCTACTATCCTCGCTGTTTTTTTAAATATTTTTAATTGTATTCACTTTTAGAGAGAGAAGAAGGGAGACAGAGAAACACCGATGTGTTATTTCCCTTATTTATGAACTCAGTGGTTGATTCTGGTATGTGCCCTGACCTGGAATTGAATCTGCAGAGATGGCGTATCAGGATGACACTTAAACGAACTAAGCAACCCAACCAGGGCTTCCCCGCTGCTTTTTACAACCAGTTATGGGGCATCTCTTCCTGGCACTAGAATCCTGGGCTGGGGGCCCTGATGTGGGGCTGGGACCCTTTGCTTCTCAGGAAGGACCTTCTCAGGAAGGACCTTCTCCACCAAGACACTCCTCCTGATTTTTATCCACCACACATTTTCGAGGGACTGGCTTAGTCCATGTTCTGCCTCCGCTGTCAGCCTTGATGTGGCTTCTTCTCTGCATCCTCAGTTGTAGGACCTCTGTTTAGCTATATTTAGGCCATGATTCATGACGGTTGTTCTGTCGTTTAGTCGCAATTTTGATGTGGTTGTGGGAGGATTCGATGATCGCATTTACCTGCGCCACCATCAGGCTCCACCCCCATCCACACTTTATAGTCCAGCTGGTTTATGTACTCACCTATTGAAAGACATCCTGTTGATTCCAACCTGGGGCAATTTTGAATAAAGCTGCCATAAGCATTTGCATGCAGGTTTTTGGTGGACATACGTTTTCAACTCATTTGGGTAAATGATTAAGACCTCAGTCGCTGGATCACCTGGTAGGACTACGTTTAGCTTTGTAAGAAACCTCCAAACTGCATTCCAAAGTGTCTGTACCATTTTGCATTCCCACCAGCTGTGAACAAGAATCTTCATTGCTCTGCCTCAAGTCAGTATTGGACATGGCCAGTGTTTTTGATTGTAGCGATTCTCATCACCGCTTTGCTGGTAAAATTTTTAAACAGGCTCTCCAGTGAAGGGAAAGTCCCGAACTGTTTGTGGACGTTCCTGGGGTAACCACTCCCAGAGTGGCTGATTTCACGAAGGCTGTCGCGGAATACAGAGCTGCTGAGAGATGTGCAGGACTGTGCGTGGGCTTCCTCACACCAGTGCTGATACAAACAAATACTCAGTTCTGAGAGTGAGCCTCACCATTCTCAACAAATCCTTGTGCCATCTCCTCAGTGGCTGCATGGCCACTGCTTGGTCATGGAGGGTTGATGTCCTGGTAGTCAGAACGGGGGAGCCATTTGGGGAGCCTCCTGCTTCCCTCCCCTCCCCTCGTCCCTCTGGCCCTAGGTAGAGAAGCGAGTTGATGGCCATTGGCAGTATAATTTAGACAGGAATTCTGACCTAGAGGCATGAGAAGATCCCATTCCCTCTCTCAGGTTCTTACTCTGCCCCCACCACACTCAGCTCCCCACATAATGGTTCCGGGTCATCCTCTTTATCTCCGCAGCCAGTGGGGTTTCTGCAGCTTCTCAGGCGACATCGGATATAGGTGTTAAGCTTTCTGAAGTCAGAAGACAATTGTATGCACAAAGGATTAATTTTAAAACCCTCAGTGAGGGTTCAATTATGTAACTGATTCCCCTCTTCCTTGAGCATTCTTTCTTAGTCGTCAATAATTGGAGGTGGTAATGGTTGTCTGATGATTCCGTGTTCCGCAATTGCTTGATTAAAGCTAAATTTAGCTTTATCTGTGAGATTGTGCTTTGAAGTGTGACCAAATGAAACCGGGCTCCACAGGCACCAAACAGGTGCAGCCCTGAAGTCACGGCAGGGGTGTGGGAACAGGGCTCCTGGGTCCTGTGCCCAGTCTTGCCGCATTAATCCTAATCCACTTGAATGGAGGGGAAACTTTGGTACAATTAGCAGACAGGATTAGCAGGGGTGATCATCCCAGAGAAGTGAAGTAATTAGTCTAAAAGGAGGAGAGCACCCAAAGGCCCCAGAGGCCTGGCCAGCGGCCGCTCCCCGCCGCATCCCCTGCCCGTGCCTAGCGCCCTGCCTCGAGCTTAGGTCTGACCTCGGGCAGGTTGTGCAACCCCTTGAGATTAAATTCCTCATCTGTTACCTGAGACCACAAGCCTTTCATGATGGACAGGTGGCCTGGCTCAGAGGCTGCAGCCATGGGTTGGAAGCAGGCGACAGGGAATTTAAAACTAGCTTTGTCACCGGGGGTGCTATGCGACCTTGACTGAGCAAAGCTCTTGAGTTGAACCTGTTTCTTTCTTTCTCCTAAATAAGACTGACGTTGGTGAGGGGTTAGAAAGTTACCAGATGGCCGTTGTAACCCCCGAGCCCCCAAGCATTCTGCTGAACCGGATCTGAACCCCAACTCCTTGGCCTATAAGGGTCCAAAGTCCTCCCCAGAGTTTCTGGGAATTCTCCTGCCACCAGGCACCTCACCGCTGCAGGCCACCTCTATTCTGCCCCGCATCAACCCAGAGGTCAGCCAACCCCCAACGGCACACAAGCACATTATAAATTCAGAGGCACTGAATATGGCAAAGGCAGCCACAGAGTGGGGTCACTCATGCACCTCTCAACCTTTCACCCCCCCCAACCCCCAGAACAAGGTTTTCCTTCCATCCCCTTCCCCTCCGGATCTGATGCTGGGGGGCCTCAGGATGGGCGTGGATGAACACCTGCTCCCAGGAGGACATCAGTGAGCAGCCCCCCCGCCCCCCGCCAGAAGCCAGGGGCACTGGAAACCCTGCTTCCACACCACCCCTGCCCCGGTGGGAAGCCTGCTCTCTAAGCACCAAGGGGGCACACGCCCTTTGGCAGAGCTTTCTCAGGAGGGGAGGGAAACAGCTGCTTAGCAGAGAACTGGGGTGGGGAGTGGGCCACCTCCCTGGCTTTCCTCCTTCCTGCACATGTCCCTTATCAACCCCCATGCCCTCCATCCTACACCAGCGATTCCCTTCCCAACCAGGACACCCGTGCCCTGGCAGCAGAGAGAAGCACTGTGGGGTGGGACTCCGAGAGAAAAAGCCAGAAGCAGAGAGGGGACGGTGGTCCAGGAAGACGCGAAGGCGGGCACAGAGTGTGAGAAACACTCTGTGTGTCACTCCCAACACACCATCTAGGCCAAAGTGGAAGTCAGCAGTCGATGGAAACAGTGAACATAAGATGCACATCACACGTAAAACCAGTCCAGAGACCGACACTGCTCGGTAACAAGGATAGTGAAAAGCGGGTGTATAACTGAGCGAGATGGACCTCAGATGCCTGTTCGGCTTTGGAGTGGGACATGCCTCCCCCAGGACTTCACTCTGTGAACAAAGCCTGGCTCAGGCTGGTGATTAAAGGCAAGTGTAAGTTTCTGAGCACACTGCCCACCAGCCAACAGTGGCGGGAGGTGGCCGAGAAATGTGCCAGGAAGTCTGGGTAAATCAGCTTTGGATTGCTTTAAAGATTGGCTGTGGATAATACACAAAATAATTACCAGCCAAAGGGCGACCGTTGACCGTGCCACCTACAACAAGGGGAGCGTGAGGGCCAAGGGAGGCTGTAAAACGCTCCGGAGCAAGATTCATTTTTAGATTGTCAGGTAAGTGAAAGGTGCAGCTGCAGTTGTGACACCTCGCCTCTGCCCAGCACTCTGCAGCTCACCCCGCCCTTCCACCCACACCATGTTACTGAGAGAGCGGAGCGGCCCGGAAAGGGCAGTTCGGCCACCTCCGGTGAGCGTCAGCCCCTCCGCCACATGCCCCTCTGTGGATTTCTGGACGTGACTTTCTTTTAGGTGCCAAGTTTCTCACTTGTACAATGCAGGTGCTCATGACACTCATCTCGCAGGGCTGTCCTGAGGACTCAGTAGGACTCCCATTCACTCCTCGCCGCCCTCATTCATCCGTGCATTCACAAGTGGTTTGAGTACTTCCTGCCAAGTACTGTTCTGAGCAGAGTGCACAAATTACGCCAGAAGATCTCTTCATGAAATGTTCTTTCTAGCAGGGGAACAGAAAATCGATATAATAGTAAAGGGTCCTGTTGTATTGGATGTTAGGGCATGATGCCAGCTTGGAAACAACTGGAGCAGGGTGGGCGAGACCACAGCGCCTCGTACCTCGGACACTCTGGGTCCACCCCAGCCTCACACAGCAACCCTGGCCACCCGGCAGCCTCACACCTCACAGGCCACGGGGCTTGGGGGGCCTCCTGAGGCTCAGAGAAGCTGGTGGCCCGCCCAAGGCCACACAGCTAGCAAAGGCTGAGCCTCTGACTCCCACTCCGGTGCTCTGTCTTGGTGCAGAGGGGAGAGGAGTCCTGTCGTAAGGAGCGGTGAAGCTTTCGGGGGACTCAGCCACAGAGAAGCTGCTGTCACCTCAGCTCTGACACCGCCCTCCCCACCCAGCGAGCCACCAGAACTTGCTGAGCAGGACACTCCAGAGCAGCTGACAAGAGCGGCTGTCCTAGGCTGCGGGTGCCTGTGAGGAGGCCTCCTACACCAGGCTCCTGGGTGACAGTTCCCACGGCGCGGAGGCTGCCGGGTGCCAAGAGGAGAGACACTGGCGTGTTGTGTTGACTCCACTCCTCTGACGGCCCCAGGGCTATGGTCGGGAGACCAGGAACAGAAGGCAGTGGGGAGGCGGCCTTGGCAGCCGGTGGCAGCAGGCTTGAGCAGCGCACTCAGGCACTGCCCTCTCCGAGCTCGGGCTGTCCATCTCCAGAGAGTGCTGGAGGCATGCACAGGACTCCACTGGCCAGTCCCACCCAGCAGTCTGTCTGCAAACAGGCACGGAGCAGACTTCATGCGCCCACAATTCAGAAGGGACCCACCTGGGTTAGAACTCTGACAGGCTTTCAAGTGGGAGGGACAGGTTAGCTCCCATTCCAGGCCACCGCCACATGGGGCACTGGTTTATTCTGAGACTCTGCAGCCCTGCTTCTCCACAACGGGGCCCTCTGACTCCCACCTGCCTCTGGAATGCATCTGAACACACTGGGAGTGAGCACTGAGTTACCCTCGGTACCAGGTACCACTACGACCAGCCAGGGACCTTCCCCTTACTCCTGTTTGTATTTCTGGTAACTGGCTCTCTCTGTTTCTCCCCGTGTCCTGACAACTCACTGATCCCCCTAGAAAATCCTGATTTCTCATTCTCCTCTTTCCAGACTCCTCTCCCATTCATCCAGGTGTCAACCTGGTCACTGGTGTCTAAGGCGCCACAACACTTAATAAGCTTCCAGCTGCTGCCTGCCCGCCTCCATAGGTCTGCAAATAACATTGCCTGTGCTGGTGTACCCCCAAAGTCCTGCATTGCATCACCCCAATGTTACTGCCACAGCGACGGGCTCACCTGATGCCCTGCTCCACCTGACCAGATGGGCGCCCCCCTGCCCCAAATCCACACACAGGCCTGCCACAATCTTCCCCACGGGAGAGAGCAGGACCAGTTCCAGGCCCCATTCCAGGCCCCAGTCCCAGCCCGCGTCACCCCCCCCCCCCCCCCCCCCCCCCCCCCCCCCCCCCCCCCCCCCCCCCCCCCCCCCCCCCCCCCCCGGCGCCTACCTCGTCCCTGCCAGGCCACCTTCCAAGACACGGGCTGAGGTCTGGCCTCCCAGCTCTAAGAGCAGCACGAGGATACAGTGACACAGTCCGTTTCATCAATATCTTCTTTTAGCTTTTATTACACAAACGCAAACAATGAAACACATAAAGGAAACATCAATAGCTCTCCCCACACTTCTTACCCTCAATACTCAGTAAGGCCCACTCTTAACAGTTTTCGGCACAGCTCTCCGCTCTCTCACACACACACTCATACCCCACACAGAATTCTTCTACACAAGGGGAACACGTGCCAATCACTCTGCCCCTTGCTTCTCTAACAGAGCAAGGATGTGTTTTCTTTCCGGGCCGTTCATTAGCGGTGCCACAGTGTTCATCGCATAGATGTCCCCAAATATGTCCAATCACTGCCACACTGATACGCAGTTAAGGGGTTTCCAATTGCTCACCGCTACAAACGGTACCACAGCGGACATCTTGGTGCAAACATCTTTTCTCTTTCTCTACAGGTTGGTTTCCAGAATTTCTTACTTTATATGATATTCTCTGATGGTTAATGAGGATGACACATATTTTACCTGTTGGTTGGCATTTCACATTTCTTCGGGAAATTTCCCTTATACCTACTCCAGGGCCCGCAGTAGGACAGGACACACTGGCCCCCCACTTCATCTGAGGCGCCACTAGACCCACCTTCTTCCACAGCACCAGCCAAGAGCAGGATCTACACGTCTCAGGCCTGGTGTGGCTCTCACGGGACAGCAGGCAGGGCACACCTCTTTCCTAGATCTCCCCAGCCCGGTGCCAAAAGACCCACCACCCTCCCATCCATCCCCGGTCCCCTGAAAAGCCATCGAGGCAGAGAGGATGCCACTGTCACCCAGCTGAGTGGGAAGGTGCCAGGAGGGGGCTGTGGAGGAACATGACAAGGGACTAGAGGTATTGAAAATGAGACTAACGCAGCAGTTTTGTCGGGGGCACTCTGCAAAGCTCTGCGCCCCCCATTCACTACCAGGTGGCAAAAATTGATGAGTGAGCTAAATAACATTACCTGCCCTAACTCTCCGACAATGTGTTGCTTTGTGATACTCTTAGAACCCTTTGGGAAGTGATCACACCTGACCTGGGGGAGATGGGCATGGTGCTTATGTGGGACAAGGGGGCGGTATGCACCCTGAGCAAGCATTAGCCCTTCCCCGGAGACAGAGGTAAGACCACTCCATTAGCTCCAGGGGCCTATGGCCCGCCCTCACCTTCCTCCCTGCTCCCCACCAGAAGCTGGAAGACAACCGCCTCCAGCGGAAGGACCCTGCTACACAAGCTCTGTTATTATCATGGGAAGTATAAAACCAGAGCAACAGGAAAATCCCCGTGGCCCGACCACACAATCCAAACCCCCAGCAGCATTTTGAAAACCCCCAGCCCGTCCTGGGTGGCCCCCTCTCCTCAGAGCATCTGCAGAGGCCAGAGGACGGGCTCTGCATGGAAAGGCCAACTCTCCTGGGACTGTAGCCAGAGCAGATGCTTGGATAGTGACCTTGGCATTGTTCCAGCACGAATGTGGGACTATGTGCACACGTGGCTGGCACTCCATTATCTCCTCAGAGTAAACGTGAACATATTAAAAGTTACCCCAGCTCTAGAAAACATCTAAAGGAGGAGAGGGATTCTTATATAGTGATGGGTTCACGGGCTGTGCTCAGAAACACCCTCTGTGGTAGGTGTTGTTACCATCCCCACTGACAAGGAAGGAAAACTGAACTTCAAAGGCGTTAGGGAGTTTGGAGACACTGAGGGGCCACGAGTGGGAAAGCACGGATTAGAGCCCGGGTCTCCAACTCCACAACCAGAGCCCTGTCTAGCCCACCAAGTTGACTGCCTGATCTACCAACCGTCTTCCAGGTGGTAAGGAATGAGCAGAGAGAGTTTGTTTTCCTTTCCCCATCTCTGTTCCCACCCGTAAGCATCCTGAGTGGGTGATGGAAATGGAATCCAAACAAGGACAGGAGAGCCAGTCTATGTAGGATCTCCACCTGGGGAAGTGCACGTTCCTGGACAGAGACACCCTCCCCTGCTTCCAGCACCTTTGCTTGTGTTGCCTGCCATTCGAATTAGTGGCGCCCAGACAGGTGAGGTGGGTAGGAAAAGAGCAACAAATTCAAACTCAGACAAGTTCAAAACCAGCCACGCAGGGATGCAGAGAAACTATGTGCCTCTGTTACAAAGGAGTCAGCCAGCACAGTGCACCCTGCAACGAAAACAGAAGCCCCTCCCCATTAGGCTGTGAGCCTGCAGTTTCCAGAGTGAGTGGCGGGCGGCAGTGTGCTGATCAATGTTTAGCCATCAGTTCTCCAGGGGAAATAAAAGCCCTGAATTGTAGTAGGATTTGCCTGATTTCCATGCCCAGTTTCAAACTCGAATGTGAAGCCCGGATCGTGGAGTTAGGAAGAGGGGCACACCCCAGCAGGCAGTTCTGGCTGGCCAGCACCACTGGATCCAGCGCCCCCCCGCGGCAGCCTGGAGAACCTCAGGCCCGGACAGCGGGTGGAGCACCACGGAGAGGAGACATCAGCCCCTCGCAGACCCCATTTTGGTGCCAGTTCCTCTCATCTGTTCTTCTGTACGTGCAAGATCATACACACCCACAGGTGACGAGGTATTTAAGAAACACAAGTAAAGAGTAAAGGGGACAAAGGGGAGCTCGCTGCGAATATTCTGTGGTTTCAGAGCCCTCGGAAAAGAAAGTGGTCCAATTTTCTTTATTGTCTCTCCTACCCACCCCCTCAAGGCCAAATCTGAGCCAGGATGAGCTCTAGGGGCTGAGCTGATGGAGACCTCCACCCCCTCTGGCTGACTGTGCTCCAGAACGCCTTTCCCCAGTGGGCGGGGCACAGGCATCTTTCCATTGGAAGATGCAATCTCATCCCTCTCCCGCTCAAAAATCTTCCCATCCCTTCCTGCTCTAAAATGGTTTAGACGGCCGCCTGTGTTCTGTCCCCTGCCCACGCGATAGCCTCACTTTTACAACTCGAGTTCTCATTGTAATGAATGTCTTTGAGCTGCTCAAACTAACCAGCCTCAGCTTCCTACCTTCCTCCAGGCTGCCCCTTCCTCTGGAACTTCCCTTTCCCCACCTCCCTGACTGCCCCAGACTCCTCACCAGTTCTCCTGCTGAGCCCCCTCCCCACAAAGGCTCGCTGCTTACTTCCAGCCTGGACGAGATCCTGATGCCCTGAGCTACCGAGATCCCAAAGTCCCCCACGCGGAGTCCTCCGCACACTGCGCTGCCAACCCTGACTCACTGCCAGCCCTGTCCTCCTCACTGAGGCACAAACGCCTTACGGGCAGGCACCTGGTCTGTCTTATCCATGGTCGGGTGCTACTGCCTAGAATGGAGTTTGACACGCACAAGCACCCAGGGGAGAGTCTTTAAATAAATCCCCACCTTCCATTTATAATGCATTCATAGAGATTTTTAACATGTTCACCACTGAACAAGGCCCTAGAGATCCAGAAGCCAACAGGCACCACCAATGCTGTAGAAGGGTCTCCACTCTCCCCATAAATGCTAAGCCATGCAGCCGGGGCGCCCGTCATTCAAATGGGGGAGCCACCAGGTGAGCAGTGGGAAGCGAGATGAAAACTGTGGATTCCAGCTATAAATTATACAAATGCTTGGCATTAGAAAAGCATTTTAACACATCAAATATTAAGTCATTCGTACGCTCTGCAATTACTTTATCTGTCATCAGCACATTCAAGCTATTTGAAGTGGTGACAGATGGAAAAAGAGTTCCTGCCAATTCCTCCTGCAGGTGCGCATCTGGGCGAAGGAGGAGGATCCGTACGTGCAGGAAGGGAGGGGCGGGGTGGGGAAGGGTGACCGAGGTTATGAAACGGGAGCTGAGGTGAGAGGCTTGGCAAAAAACAAAAACTGCAAATTTGCATCCTGGAGAGCTGCCGGGCATTGCACTCCTGGGAACTCGGGTGATAACTAACTGGGCAGCTCGGTGGGTGTGAAACGGCACTTCACCCACATTATAGGAGGGAGAAACCCAGGCCCAGCAGAACTAAGGGAGTCCATGAGGCAGGGCTAGTGGCCAGAGCCAGGAGTTCTGGCTTTTCTCACCTTGTTGCAGCCTAATCGGTTAGGCTAATCAATTCTCCGAGTGCAGCGACCTGGAGAAAGTCAGGTCATTGGCGAAGGTAAGAGAAGAGGGTCCGGGGGATCACCTGCAGGGCTCCCCAGAGGCCCTCTGGTGAGGGGTTGAGGGAGGGTCAGGTGGGGATGAAGGGATGGAAGGAGGACCACGTACCAAATGTTGAATCTACACCAAAGAATTTTCTAGAAAATTTTCTAGTACAGAATGTGAGATCCATCCTGCAAGAGGTCAAATCACACCTTTAAACCTAGAGCAATGGCAGAACTTCCAGGCCTGAGAAGGTAGCCCTGCCGGGTGGCGCTACACGTTTGCCCACCTCCACTTGCCCCCACCTCTCCCTCAGATGCCGAGAACCCAGGGTTCTGCTTCAGACACACCAGCCTTAGCTGCCCTCTGAGAAGCACACCCCATTCCGGGAGGGCACAGCTTACCCCCACCGCCTGCTGTCACCCTGTCTGAGTCCGCATCCCACTACTCCCGCTCCCATCTTCTTCCACCATCTGTGCAATGTCCAACCACTCTGAGTTCACATCACACCTTCTCAACTCTCCTAGTTAACCCTGACATCAAAGTTCCCCCCTACCCCCTCCTTCCAATCCCTTCCTCATAAATCTGGACAAATTCAAACCACCCCTTAGGCAGGTGAACCCTTACCTGACCCCCGCCCCAACCATACACACCTCAGAGGTAAGGAGGTTGACTGCAAAAGCAAATTCACCCCGCACGCAGGGCTCGTTCCCGGAAGTGGTAACCTATCGGGCCCCAGGTGATGCCGGTTTTATTCCTTCTGCTCAGGCAGAGCAGGGGGGACATGACTTGAAGCACCGCGCAAAGGAATTGAGGCTGGTGGGAGAAAGGGCTCCCAGCTTGTGGAGTTGCCTAGTCCAGGCGGGAAGAGGCTCTGAGTGCCTGTTCTGCATGGGGCTGGAAGAGACACTTCAGGTCTGGGAAGCCTGGGCAGGGCCTTGCTTGGCAGATGGATTAGGTGCCTCCCGATGCCAGGCCGCTCTCTCTCTGTAATGGGCAGTGGGCCACCGTGCTGAAAGCCAATTGCCAAGGAGCCAAAGTGCCAAAAACCAGCTGACTCCCAGCAAACTGACTGTCAGCCTCGGCAGGCCAGTGGCTGTCGGGCGGAGGGGAGGTGGGGTCCGAGCTGAGCACAGCACACACAAGTTTCGTTGCTTTGATTTGTTTTTTGGTTTTGGTTTTGTTTTTTTTTTTATCACCCCACATTTTTTATTTATTTTTAGTCACTGTGTCATTTAATTTTTTTAATATATTTTATTGATTATGCCATTACAGTTGTCCCATTTCCCCCCCTTCATTCCCCTCCACCCTGTACACCCCTCCCCCATTCCCCTCCCTTAGTTCATGTCCATGTGTCACAAGTTCTTTAGCTTCTACATTTCCCACACTACTCTTGCCCTCCCCCTGTCTATTTTCTACCTACCGTCTGTGCCACTTATTCTCTGTTCCTTTTCCCCCCTCCTCCTCCTCCCATCCCCTGTTGCTAACCCTCCCTGTGATCTCCATTTCTGCCGTTCCACTCCTGATCCAGCTGTCCTCTTAGTTTGCTTTTGTTTTAGGTGTGGTTGTTAATAACTGTGAGTTTGCTGTCCTTTCACTGTTAATATTTTTTAACTTGTCCCTTTAACATTTCATATAATAAGGGCTTGGTGATGATGAACTCCTTGAACTTGACCTTATCTGAGAAGCACTTTATCTGCCCTTCCATTCTAAATGAAAGCTTTGCTGGATAGAGCAATCTTGGATATAGGTCTTTGGATTTCATGACTTGAAATACTTTTTTCCAGCCCCTTCTTGCTTATAAGATCTCTTTTGAGAAATAAGCTGACAGTCTGATGGGAACTTTTGATTTGGTTTAATAACACTATCTGACTCATTTTAAATTTGTGAAAACATTAGGGAAAAGGAATTTTTATGTTTCTCAAAATCAAGCATGGGTTTTTCAAAATGGAGAAACTTTGTTCCTGGATAATGTACATCTTTATTGGAGGAAAGGGCGGGTTGAGATTCCTGCCTTATTCATTCTTGCATTTATTCATTCCTACAAGAAGTAGGGACTCATTTCCCACCAAGGCAAAGCACTTGCCAGGCCTGGGATTATAAAGATAAGTAAGGGCCAGTCCTCGGCTTCGAGGAAGGCCTGATCTGGCAGGGGGAGCCTCGTGAGAGCAAAGAATGACCACTCGGACGGTCCTGAGATGTGAGGCCCTCCGGGAAGAGGAGGGAGGGACTCGCCAGGCCTGGTGTGAGGCAGGAAGGTTTCAGGAAGTTTGTGAGGAGCTCAAGCCGAGGACAAGTTTGGGAGCTGAGAGTCCTGGGAGCAAACAAACATGTGGAGGCCGAACCAGCATCATTATTCCAAAAACGCCCCGGACGCCTCTATGACTAAATCACAGTGGACCAGTGGCAGGAGCTGAGGCAGGGATGGGGTGGGGTGGGGACAAGATCATGGGGAGTCTTGTGTACATGCTAGAGACTGATAGATTCTTTATGTAGGTGATAGAAATCCACTAAAGAACTTTAAGGAGGGTAGTGACACATTAGGGCTGAGATATGGAAAAATCCCCCGTGAAGGACAGACCCGAGAGGAGGCAAGCTCTGTGTGCAGGGCAGGGGCAGAGAAGCTATGGGATTGTTACAATAACCGTAGGAGAAAGGCCCCTACATTGGAGTCTCTCCCACGTTGAAGATCAACGATGTTTGACACATCTTCCGCACCCACCACAATTGTGAATCCCACCGTCTTAAACTTCATAAGCTTTCAAGTAGAAGCTGAGAATAAAATTGGAATAAAAATGCAGAAACGTGGCCCTGGCCGGCCAGCTCAGTTGGCTGGGGCATCACCCCAATACACCAAGGCTGTGGGTTTGACCCTGGTCAGGGCACATACAAGAAGCGACCAATGAATGTGCAAGTAGAACAGCCAGCCAGTTTCTCGCTGTCTCTCTCTGTCTCTCTCCCCTCTCCACCTCTGCCAAATAAATAAATAAATAAATTTAAAGCAGAAACTCCAGGGGGAAAATATGCAGCTACTACAAAATAGAGACACTCAGGTGGGTAAAGAACAACTTTCGGAAAGTAGGAAGGAGAAGCCAGGCAGAACCATTCCTCCCCTTCCCCGAGGACTTAGAGCTGATCTCGAAAGGATGCAGCAGGCACCCAGCACCTGAGATTCAAGGACGCTTTGGTACGGAGTCCTCTACCACGTGGCCTCGGTCTGAGGGACCCCAGCCCGGGGCAGGGAGCGGGGAGCAGGGGGAAGCTATTCACTGGCTGTCTGGGCTCAGACATGAACAGAAAGGCCATGCAGACATGAACAGAAAGGCCTTCCCCACTCAGTAGCTCTGACGAGATCCCTGCCCTGGGAGGCCAGGCTTCCCTGGCAGGCCCTGGCCCCCTCTCCGTGCCCACCCATTGCCGGCAGAGAACGAACGATGGGTCCTCCTGAACGACTTGGCTGGAGTGGGAGACCAAGCCCGCATCAGCCCAGTGACAGCAGGGTGGTTCTGAACCTGCCGGGCTGAGTCAGCCATCACCCTGATAGAGCAAAATGCCCCACTGGTTCCCGAGGGAAGTGGGAGCACGCAGGGCCCATTAGGAACCGGATGGCAACCGTTAGCAAGCACAGCCAGAGGCTGCGGAAGTGCCCCACTGCCGCTTCACTGACCACACGCTGAACCTGAAACTCCTGCCTCTGAAGGTCCAGAAGATGCAGCGTGGAGGCTTCGCTGGCTGTTTCACCCATCCGAGAACTTCCTACGTGCCTCTGTCCCTCAATAAGTTACAATTCCCATCCTCCAGTGGGAGAATCACAGGCTTCTCCCTGTGTATTTGGTAGGAGAAGCAAAAGCAAGGGGACATGAACCCTACCAAAACCCAGCCGGGCTTCCACTGATGCCTCCCCCACCTCCCTGAGTATCACCGCCGGCTGTGGGGTCAGAGCTCCAGCTCCGTGGCATGGGGCCCCAACTACCTAGACCAGATTTCCACGGGGACTGCATCCAACTTCTACTGAAGCTGCTCTGTTTTTCCCTCTTTTGCCACCTCTCTCCCCTTCTCACATCTCACACAGATCACTGATCTACCCGTTGGGTCTGCCCTCTGCCACCCCAGGCCACAAACCAGACAGTCCTTCTTCACTCCCAGGCAGCATGGAGTGTCTACCAGGGGTGTGGGGCCCTTCCCAAGCACAGGGGCCTGGCAGGCACTAGGCCCTCGCCACTCCGGGTGTCAAGGGACAAAGACACACCCTCCTGAATGGGTGAAACCCGATTTGGAGTGCAAGCCCTCCAAAAAGGCTGAAGTACTCTCTGTGGTGTTTATCACCTGGTGTCCCCTGCCGTGATGAGAGCACCACAGAGGAGGTTTGTTTGGTTGAGGGATGTAGCCCATGAGCCTAGACCAGTGCCTGGCACTCAGCAGCATCGACACCTACTTTGCTAAATAACTCAGTGAAGTCAGGGCCGTAATTTCAGGAGTACACTGTGGAAGTTCTACAGGCTTCAGAGCAGCACCCAAGCACAGCAGCACTGCTAGCTCCCGTCTGCGTCGCTGAACACCTGTCTGGGCAGGAACTGTGGGGAGGAAGGAGGGGAGGGAGAGACAGAGCTGCCTGTCAACAGTCCAAGGCCATGAGGTTCTGTGAACTTGCCAGTGCCCGTGAGGAGATAGGACTAGACATCCGCAGAGCTGAGTGTATCCCTGTACCAGGATCGGGTGGTTCGGGAGTTACGGGACATGCACTCACATGCTCTGAGAGCCGAGGACCGCATCTCACATGAGCTCAAGTCTGCCAGGCCAGCTAATACTGCCCGTGGGAGAGCAGGGAGCAGCATGCTCAGCACCTGCCGGAAACCCTTCCAGAGGGTCCCTGCCACTGGCCCTGGGACATGGCCCAGCTCTTGGTCCCTGGTCCTCTGAGGGCCTCGGATCCACTGCGGAGGTCCCACACTTCCTGGCTGGGTCTGCCCCCGGGGAGAGGAACACATTCTCCTCGTCCCAAGTCCAGGCTCCGAGTGGCACACTCTACCTCTGCTCAAAACAGCTGGGCTGCAAAGAGTGGACAGGTCACAGGAGAAGGTGCTTTTTAAAGGGAGTTGATAGCCTTTTGCCCTCATTCTCTGATACTCTGTAATGCAGTTCTCTGGTTACTGGCCAACTGGAGTTTCATCTCATTCTTTAACAAGGCTACAAGTGGCCAAATATTGCAGCCATGAAGCCAGTAGGGCCCCACAGGAAAAGTGGCAGGTCTCTCCAATGACACATCCACACGGGGCCAGCAGTGTGACTCGGGGAGGCAGCGCCCCTGGAAGAAATGTCTCTCCACATCTTCTGTGTTGCCTGAGGGAAACAGAACATTATTGATTTTGCTTGTTTGTCGATGAAGCCATAAGTTTGCTGGGGGGGGGGGGTGCAGAGAACCTCCATTGGTTCTTCAGCTAAAACTCAGTGTGACTACTTTCTAAATACGTCTCAGTTCCCCCCACGTCTCTCCAGAAAACACCAGCCCACCTCACCTCTCACCTGTTAACAGGGGCTCTGTGCTCCACCTGCAGTCTTGCTCCCTTTTGTCCACAAGTCCCTCCAGTTGGAAAGATCTCCCCTGACTTCCTTCCCTAAAACCTGCCAATGGTTTCCACTGAGCCTCCTTAACCTCACCTGACTCGTCCCAGCCAACCCAGCCTCGTTCTTTCCCACGGCTCCACCTCTTACTCAACAGAACAGCCACAGCCAGTCCTTTCTGTTTTCTCCCGGACACCACGCCTCTGCCCCTTCCGAGTCCACCAGGACGCTAGTTCCTCTGCAGCCACACTCCCCCACCACTGGCCTCCCTCCCTCCCCGCTGCTCCCAACCCGCCTCTTCACTTACTAACTCCTGTTTGTCCTTCCAGTCTGCTGTCTTCAGACCCTCTCTGATCCACTGACCAGAGTGCACACCCTGCTGTCTATTACTATTTGTGTAAGCTTAGCCTACCTTAGCCCCATTGATGCTTTCCCATGAATCCCACAGGACGGAGAGCCAACCCTGGCCTCGCTCGATCGCTCACCACTGCTTTACCAATGCCCTGCACATTCCTGGACCAATACATGTGAGCTAGAGAAAAGCATTAACCCATTTTAAGAACAGATAGGAATCTGTCTCTCTGATCCCTCGCTAGAACCCTTGTCCAATATCGGCCTTTAGTTCTAGGTTCATTTCTTGTCTGGGATCTTTCTCTTATTTAATCACACCAGGCCAATTTACCTGTTCTACTTCCCTATGAAATATCTGCTGTCGGCACTTTTTCTTATTCTCTCACTGATTCACTCTCTTTCCCTAGACAGTAAATTCCATCTCACCAAGAAACTCAGAAGTCCCCAGAACCATTGAGAAACGTTGAGAAATTGGCTACTTACCTTTTCAAGGCTGTAGGGAGGGCTGGCGCTCCCCCTAGAGGTGACAATGAGTAAGTACTCCCGTAAAAATCATCTGACCTCCTGGATCCTGGTAAGCAATCTCCAGAATCCCCCCAGAATCACTAGGTGTGAATCTGGAAGGACTGTTAGGAGTCCTCTAGACCTGTAAGATCTTGAAGAGGAGAGCTGGGGAAAATATCTGTCTGCTACCCCTCCCTGTCCCTCCCGGCACCCCTGCCATTCTAAACCCACCGGCTGTAAACTGAGGGAGCCGGGCAACCCAAACCTGCTGCAGGTGGACCCAGGCCTGCGTCCCCTCCTCTCTGACCGGGTGAAGAATCACAATCGCTGATAATGAGAGTTTGTTTTAGTCAAGGAAACAAAGGTCTGAAGTACAAAATGAGAGCCAAGACCCTTTTCTGGGGGAACATCCAAGAACTCTGTTCCTCAATCTCTCTCCCAGAATTACGCAAGAAGGAATAACATTGCAAAACCTCATTTCCAACAGATCTCCATCCCCCATGCAATAAGACACCTGGAGCACTCGGATCAAATTAGGAACCATATGAAATGGGAAATGTTTGCTTGTAGACATTTTACGGTACCTACATAAAAAAACGAGTGGTATGTGAAGTTACTCTGTAGGTCAGATGCAGCTCTCCCTCACTGCTGCTGAGTCTGAATGAGGTGAATGGATGCCTCTGAACTTGAGAAGCTTGAGTGGTACTGTGAAGTCAAAACATGTGACTGCCCGGCACAGTGAAACTGGACCGTGAGAGGAGGAGCTTGAGCGGTACTGTGAAGTCAAAACATGTGACTGCCCAGCACAGTGAAACTGGACCGTGAGAAGAGGAGACGCTGGCATTAGTGGGCAGCAGGCTTTCCCGTAAAGACGCTTTCTCCTTACCGTGTGGCATGTGCCAAATTTAGCAGGTTCCTTTTTCTACCACCCTGCAACTCTGAGTCAAGGCATTAAATGTTTGTAAGTTTTGTTTTGTTTTGTTTTAAAGATTTCATTTATTTTTAGAGAGAGTGGAAAGGAAGGCGAAGGAGAGGGAGAGAAACATCACTGTGTAGTTACCTCTAGTGCACCCCCTACTGGTGACCTTGCCCACAACACATGCATGTTCCCTGACTGGGAATCAAACCTGTAACCCTTTGGTTCACAGGCCAGTTCTCAGTCCACTGAGCCACACCAGCCAGGGCAAATGTTTATATATTTTGAATATTCAGTAACCTATATCAGTGCTTCTCAAAGTATGATCTACAGACCACTAAGAGGTCTGCCTCTAAGACAATTCGGGGGGGGGGCAGACTATTTTGAAAATAATACTAAGTTGGCATTTTCCTTTTTTACAGTGTCCATCGGCTGCATTGATAGCAAGAACCACGTGGTAACACCCAGCTTTCCTAGCAGGCATTGCATTCTGCCTTGCCATGCACTCACAGGGAAAAAAATGCCAGTTTTTTAAATATATTTTATTGATTATGCCATTACAGTTGTCCTATCCCTCCCTTCATTCCCCTCCACCCTGCACATCCCTCCACCAGTTCCTCCCTTTCGTTTATGTCCATGTGTCACAAGGTCTTTAGTTTCTATATTTCCCATACTATTCTTGCCCTCCTCCCTATTTTCTACCTACCGTCTATGCTACTTATTTTCTGTACCTTCTCCCCACTTCTCCTCCTCCCACTCCCCTGTTGCTAACCCTCCATGTGTTCTTCATTTCTATGGTTCCACTCCTGATCTAGCTGTCCTCTTGGTTTGCTTTTGTTTTAGGTGTGGTTGTTAATAACTGTGAGTTTGCTGTCCTTTCACTGTTCATATTTTTCATCTTCTTTTTCTTATATAAGTCCCTTTAGCATTTCATATAATAAGGGCTTGGTGATGATGAACTCCTTGAACTTGACCTTATCTGAGAAGCACTTTATCTGTCCTTCCATTCTAAATGAAAGTTTTGCTGGATAAAGCAATCTTGGCTGTAGGTCTTTGGATTTCATGACTTGGAATACTTCTTTCCAGCCCCTTCTTGCCTGTAAGGTCTCTTTTGAGAAATCCGCTGACAGTCTGATGGGAACTCCTTTGTAGGTGACTGTCCCCTTATCTCTTGCTGCTTCTAGGATTCTCTCCTTCATTTTAATCTTGGCTAATGTAATTCTGATGTGCCTTGGTGTGTTCCTTCTTGGGTCCAACTTCTTTGGGACTCTCTGAGCTTCCTGGATTTCCTGGAAGTCTATTGCCTTTGCCGGATTGGGGAAGTTCCTTATTATTTGTTCAAATAAGTTTTCCACTTATGGCTGTTCCTCCTCCTTTTCTGGTACCCCTATAATTTGGATGTTGGAACATTTAATGATGTCCTGGAGGTTCCTAAGCCTCTCCTCTTTTTTTTGAATTCTTGTTTCTTCATTCTTTTCTGTTTGATCTTTTTTTCTTCCTTCTTGTCCACTCCCTTGATTTGAGTTCCAGTTTCCTTCCCATCACTATTGGTTTCCTGTGCATTTCCCTTTATTTCACTTAGTTTAGCCTTCATTTGTTCCTCTAGTTTGTGACTAAAATCAGCCAGTTCTGTGAACATCCTGATCACCAGTATTTTGAAATGTGCATCTGAAAGGTTAGTTATCTCTTAGTCGCTTAGATTTATTGGCTCTGGGGTTTTGAGCTGTTCTTGAGCCCATAAGGTTTTGGTATGTTCATGCCTGTTATGTATGAGGGGCAGAGCCTTAGGTGTTCACCAGGGTGGGGAAACCCAGGTCACTGGGTTTTGACCCTGTATGTGGAGGCAGGGTCAGAGAGGGGCAATGGTGTTTGTTCCACTCTCTCTCAGATTTCTGTCTTCTCTGCCACTTCCAAAGAGCAAATTGAGCCCTTCTGGTGCTGGTTCTCAGGTGTGTGGGCTTGTGTACCGTCCAGGACCCTGTGGGTCTCTCCAATGAACTCTCTGTGAGCCTGGGAACTTCTCCCGGCACCTCGACCCGAAAGTCTTTCCAATTGGTGCTTTGGGGCTCTAAGTCCCGTCACTGGGGCCCTAACCTGAGCGGTCTGTGTCACTGCTTGCTCCTTCGCTTGGTTTATCTGCACACGAATGTGTGACCGAGGTCAACCAGCTGCCTTACGCCCTCACTGGGTCTGCCCATTGCCACCCCTGGGATCCTCCAGCCACTGCTTGTGCTCTTTCCCACCTGACCCCACTCCACTGCTGACTCCGCCCCTCTTACCTGTCTAGCTGAACAGTTCATTGTTGTTGGACTTCTGTACAGTTCAATTTTCTGTGTTTTGGCTGCATTTTTGTTACTAAATCTTTGTTGTCTTTAAACTTGGTTGTGTGAGGAGGCACAGTGTTTCCACCTACGCCTCCATCTTGGCCGGAAGTCCGGGAATAAAAAAATGCCAGTTTCACTCATGAATGTTCTTGATGAAATAGCAAAAAATATTTATTTTATTAAATCTCAGTCCTTGAGTACACACATTTGTGAAATGTCACACAGGACACATTGAGCCCTTGGGCCTCACACTGAAGCATAATCCTGTCTAGAGAATAAGCAGTTGTGGATTATTTGAATTGCATGCTGAACTTGCTGCTTCTTTCATAGAAGTAACTCTACTTTTACTTGAGAGAATGACTGGTAAACTATGCATACTCAGACATGAATGTTTAGAGACATTTTTGCAAAAAATAAATAGAATCTGTCACTCCAGTGAAAGCAATTGACAGTATTTGTTGCCAGTAATAAAATTCGACCTTTCAAAAAAATGGCAGCTCATATTGGGAAGCTCATATCCCCCACTGTAAACTTGATGGCTTCCAGATCCTTTAAAGACATTTCTGTGAAGTCAGTTGTGTCATTAACAAATGTGACTTTTTAAAATCTTGTGTAATGGAATTGTCCAACATTTGGAAGGTCTGTGTGATTCAGTGAGCCATTGTTTTCCAAATGACCAATGCCTACGATGTTACAAAGTCATGAGCGGATGAAAACCCGTTCAAGTGCATCATTAACCAATGGACTTTATGGGGAGAGTGTGAAATTCCTCGATGTGGCTTTAGATGCCACCTCGCCACCACTCTTTAAGAACGCACTACTCACCAATTTCTTGGGTAAAAATTATCATTTATTATCTAATAAATGCTTCTTCTCTTTGGAACTATATATCTGTGTTATGCCTGATTTTCTCCACATATTTCAACTCAAACAAACAAACACATTGTTTTTCAGAAAGAAATAGGAGAATTGAACTGTCTTCTCTTAAGCCAAACTTAAAAAGATTGGGAAACAACTAAAACAATGCCATTCTCCTCCTTGACATTTTTTTGCTTTGTAAAATAAAGGTTTGGGGGTTTTTTTGTTTTCTTTGGTTTTGTTTTTAGAGAGAGGGAGGAAGGGAAGGAGAAAGAGTGGGAGAGAAACATCAATGTGTGGCTGCCTCCCATGTATCTGCTACTGGAGACCTGGCCTGCAACCCAGGCATGTGCCCTGACTGGGAATTGAACCAGTGACCCCCTGCCTCACAGGCTCATGCTCAACCCACTGAGCTACACCAGCCAGGGCTATAAAATGAAGGTTTTTTACAAAAATTATGTTACATATGTTGACATGCATTTATTAATTTTATTTTTGACTGACACCTTTTAAAATTTTCCCAGTTTCAATCTCTAATATATGTGAGTTAGAATAAACTCTCTCTGTGTAGAGCATGTCTCCGCCATAGGAAGCTATAATATAAATTGAGCTGTGGTATTTCTTTTTTTTTTTTAAGATTTTATTTATTTATTTATCTTTAGAGGGGAAGGAGAGAGGAAGAGAAACATCAATGTATGGTTGCCTTTCATGCATCCCCTGTTGGGAGTTGTCCTGCAGGGAACCGACCTGCAACCCAGGCATGTGCCCTGACTGGGAATCGAACTGCGAATCTCTGGTTCGCAGGCCTGTGCTCAATCCACTGAGCTACACCAGCCAGGGCTGAGCTGTGGTATTTCTTGACGTAAAATTTCCAGTGGATTCCCACTGCAAGTAGAATGAGACCCAGCCCTTTTCTGCAGACACACCCGCAGCCGCCCTCTGCCCTCGTCTGGTGCTCCCCGCCCCAGCTCTGGCACAGCCCTGGCTTTCTATCTCAGAACAATGGAATTGCTCTCACGTGGGTCCTCTGTGCCTACTTTCTCTCCATGTCCTTGCATGGCAGCCTGGTCATCATACAGACCAGCACCCCTGCCTTAGGACCCTCCACTAGCCCCTCCAAGGCAGCATTTACCTGTGGCATTCAACTACCTGCAATCACCTTCCTTATTTCTGTTTTCATGTCCAAGTTTAGTGTCTGTCTCCTCACACCAGCGAGTTTGCAACTTGTTCTAGAAGTTCAGAGGGAAAGAAAAAGAAGTCAAAACCCATGCTGGAAGTTGGGGCAAAGGGCAAAGATTAAAGGGAGAAACAAGCTTTTGGCAAAGATTCAGAATTTCAGAAGGCAGAGAGGCCCTGGTCTCTGGGGACAAAGCCATCATCTCTGGCTACTTTCCCTCCCATCAAACCCCAATCAGGCCCTTTCTGGGCCACCGGAAAGGGTGGCCTCAGGAGAGCCTTCGCCTCATGTGTCTTTTTCATCCTTATATCTCCAATACGTAGAATAATTTCAAGCAAGACATAAGATCGCAGTAAATGCTTTTGAATCACTGCATCCTTCCTGTGCCAATAGAGACCATGGAAGGGAAGAAAGGTGAAGAATTGAGTGAGTGAGAGGACTCTGGCCAGACACATCAGTCAAGAATCAAAAGTTAGTCGCTAACAGTGGTAGAAGTGCCTCATAGAGCGCTCTGCCTTCTGTAAACATCTTCAAAAGTCAACTCAAGAGAACCCTTCCATGACCCACGAGCATATAATCTCCCTTTGTCATGTACACACTCACACGCCTTGATTTCTCATCTGTGCACATTCACACTCACTTGTTGACTAAGATACGTAAGCATACACTCAACCACACAAACATGCACCCACATTTTTCTTTTTAAAATTTATTTTAAAATGCTGCCATTCCCTTCCGTCAGTGCCTACCACACTCATGAGATACATTAATTCCTGGGCTGTTTCAGCCCTCAAGCTCACAAGACACCCAGGCAACATTTTGCCTTCTCTCCTCTCAGCATTTCAGTGAAGCAACCCTGTGGCCACCAAAAGGTGTCTTCCCTCCCAAAGCAATCATAATGGGCTGGGTTTTATAAAGCATTTACATACCAACCTAACTTGTCACTGAGTGTCTTTCAAAATTGACAGAAGATACAAAATTACAGTAGAAGTAACTGAGATGCCACCCAGTTTTTTCATGAGGTTCCGCCATCCTTGCATGGGAGAGGCCTCCACAGCAACTTGCTGACACAAGTTGTCAGTGATCGATGGCTGGGTTTAGGAAGTCACCAAAAAGTAAGGGCATTTGTCCACAATATGCAGTTCTTCACCAAAACCTCCACAGTAATTTGATTCGGTTCTGCCTGTAACTGGACAAGGGGCCAGGGACTCTGGGGCAGCAGAGATGGGCAGGCGACATGGTGTGAGTCATGGGTCTCTGTGACCTGCCACCACTCAGGGTCAGCTGATCGCACCACATGAAACACCAACCCTGCCCAGCCAGGTCTCCCCGTGTTCTAAGAGAAGCTAGATAACCGAATTTTTATGCAAAATTCCCAAATATTTCAATTGTGACTCACAGTCTTTAAAATCATTTTTAAAAAAATATTTTATTGATTATGCCATTACAGTTGTCCCATTCCCCCCCTTCATTCCCCTCCACCCTGCACACCCCCTCCCCCACCATTCCCCCACCTTTAGTTTATGTCCATGTGTCTCAAGTTCTTTAGATTCTATATTTCCCATACTATTCTTGCCCTCCCCTCTGTCTATTTTCTACCTACCATCTATGCTACTTATTCTCTTCTCCCCCCTTCTCCTCCTCCCACTCCCCTGTTGCTAACCCTCCATGTGATCTCCATTTCTATGGTTCCACTCCTGATCTAGCTGTCCTCTTGGTTTGCTTTTGTTTTAAGTGTGGCTGTTAATAACTGTGAGTTTGCTGTCCTTTCACTGTTCACATTACTAGTGATCAGGATGCTCACAGAACTGGATGATTTTAGTCACAAATTAGATGAAAAAATGAAGGCTAAACTAATTGAAATGAAGGGAAATGCACAGGGAACCAATAGTGATGGGAAGGAAACTGGAACTCAAATCAATCAAGTGGACCAGAAGAAAGGAAAAAATGACCAAACAGAAAAGAATGAAGAAACAAGAATTCAAAAAAAGAGGAGAGGCTTAGGAACCTCCAGGACATCTTTAAATGTTCCAACATCCAAATTATAGGGGTACCAGAGGGGGGAGGGGAAGAGCGACAAGTGGAAAATGTATTTGAACAAATAATAAGGGAGAACTTCCCCAATCTGGCAAAGGAAACAGACTTCCAGGAAGTCCAGGAAACTCAAAGAGTCCTAAAATCACTTTTTAAAAACATGTTTAAAAATCTATTTATAGGACAGATTCAACCTTAAAGTCACAAGTTTGCAACTTGTCCTAAAAGTTCAGAGGGAAAGAAAAAGAAGTCAAAAACCATGCTGGGAGTTGGGGCAAAGGGCAAAGATTAAAGGGAGAAACAAGCTTTTGGCAAAGATTCAGAATTTCAGAAGGCAGAGGGGCCCTGGTCTCTGGGACAAAGCCATCGTCTCTGACTACTTTCCCTCCCATCAAACCCCAATCAGGCCCTTTCTGGGCCACCTGGTGGAAAAGGGATGTGCAGAACATGGGGTTAGAAAATGGGGCCTAGGACCAGTCGAGGGGACTTGAACTGGTCACCCCAAAGCAGGGGCGAGGGAAAGGTGCAAAGTCACTCACTGACAAACTTCACAAAGCTGGATGTGTAGAGAGAGTAGCCATGAAACTCTAAAGAACATGGAAGGAAATGTCCTGATTCTCAAGATTCTGGGGGCAGTGGATGGGGAGGGCCTGTCCTCTCATCTGGAAGCCTTCCACTGCTCCTGACACAGCACTGCCTGGGAGACTGTGCTGTGTCGTTCCATCTGGGACGAGGGACCAGGCATCTATTTGCAGCCACAGGCACATGAGAGCTGCTGAGAGGGACCCCGGGAGGCCCTGGCATTGGAATCCCGCCTCAGCAAGCTCATCATTCCATCTTCCATCGTGCTGGGGCTGGACAGGGAGGCATCTGGCCCCTCGGTCCCCTCTGGCAAAAAGAGGTTGAAAGGCAGCTGAAAAAGAGCTTGGCTTGTGTGGTCTCTACCATCAATTTTCCCTTCTTACTTCTCTCCCACAGAGCAGGCCTTCCCCACCCAGTGATCTGACAGCTTTTGCTCCTTGTCTTCTTTCTTCCAGAGACAGGGCAAGGAGTACGGGGGAGTGACAGCTCCAGGGGCACAGACTCCGGAAGGGAGGGGCATCTGCTGCTTCCTTCCAGAAAAGGCAGGTAGCACCCCACAGAATCAAAAACAGGTGTTCTAGAAGGGGCGGCACACAAACGTCCGTCATGGTGCTCCTCAGTCTGGCCATCGCCGGTGAACGGCAAACTGGCAGGCCTGCACAGCGGAATGTTTCTCAGCCACAGAAAGAATGAAATCCTGACACGCGCTACCCACGCGGAAGCACCTGGGAGAAATGCGCTAAGGGAAACAACGCACGTCTTGTCTGACTCCATTTATATACGCTATCTAGAAGAGGCAAACCCTCAGAGTCAGAAAGTAGGTGAGAGGTGGCCAGGGCCAGAGGAGAGGGGAGAGGGGACCAGGGGATGTCCCCCCTTTGGGGGATGAAATGTTTTGGAACTAGACAGAGGTGATGGTTGTATGATGTTGTGAATGTACTGAATGCCACAGAGCTACACATTTTTTAAATGGTTAATTTTGTGTTACGTGAATGTTACCTCAATTTTATATCTTAATAGTTTATTTTTAGTGTATTTTTTCATTATTATTTATCCCCCTTATACCCTCTTTCACCTCCCCCCACTCCCCTCCCCCACAAATGGTTGTTTGTGTCCCTGAGTCTTTTATTCCTTTTTTGTTCCACCCCTCCACCCCCACCCTGCCCCTCAGCTGTCAGCCTGCTCTCCATCCATGAGTCTCTCTCTATGTTCCTTGTTAGTTTATTTTGCTCATTACAGTCCACATATAAGTGAAATCATATGGAGTTTGTCTTTCTCTGACTGGCTTATTTCACTTAGCATCCTCATGTCACCCCAGGTCCATCCACACTGTCGCAAAGGGTAAAATATTCTTCTCTTTTTACAGACGAGCAGTATTCCCTTGTGTAAATGTACTGCAGTTGTTTATCTACTTATCTACTGATGGACACTCAGGCTGTTTCCAGATCGTGGCTATGGTAAATAATGCTGCAATGAACATAGGGATGCATATATTATTTTGAATTTGGGTTTCGGGTTTCTTCAGATAAATTCCTAGAAGTGGAAAAATGGTGGAATAAGATATTTCAAGTGATTTACCTCAGTTTTAAAACTAGAGTCAGCGTTGCGTGTTGGTTAAGCACTGGCTGCCCAGTTTGGGGCCCTGCCTGTGCCATGTGCCGGCTGTGTGGCACTGGGCATGCTGTTCCAGCTCTCTGGGCCTTGGTTTCCTGATCTTGGAGTTGGGCATGCCGGAAATCTTGCCTCTCAGAGCCGTGATAAGGAGCAAAGGAGCTAATATTTGTAAAGCACCTAGACCAGGCTCCATATAAATGTTTTCTAAGGTAGAGATACACGAGTCCCAGAGCCCACTGTGAGGAGATCCAGGGCACTCCTTCCAGTTCTGGGTCTCACAGATGGCCTCCTTGGGGAGCCAGGTGAGTTTGCAAATGCCTTGGGCATGGGACTCGTTGGGGGCAGAGCCTTGGTTTTAAGGACTTGTGAGGTTCCTGCAAAGGAAAGAAAATGTGGGGAGCTCTGAAGAAGCCACACAAGAATACTTGGGAGATTCAGAGGAAGATGGCGGTGGAGTAGGACAAAGGATTTCGCTTCTCTCCACGCACCGGAGAAGGACCTGGCTGATCTGCGGAAGAGCACAGCAGATGCCCAACGGGGACCCAGCATATAAGAAGGCAGGACTCCAGAGAGTGTAGCGGACACTGAATGACCAGAGGTTGAGGAGAGGAGACGACCACGGATCAACAAGGTACGAGGGAGCAGCGCAGAGGCGGTGGCGGGCCCCCTGCCAGGCCACACCAGGGCCCTTGCCGGCTGCCCCGGTCTCTGAGAGCCGAGGGTGGGCAACACCAACTCTGGGAGAGAACTGGTCACCGGCACCCCCCACCATCTGGCAGGGCGCAGATTGGAAAACAGCATAAGAGATCGGTCTGCCAGTAGTGGCAGAGAGGAGTGAGCATTCGGAAGCAAACCAGAAAGCTCTGATGACCCGTGGAGTCAGGTTGCCGGCTTGGGAGAACTGAGAGTTGCCCGAGCATTCCCTGCTTCGCGGGGCCTATGCTGACCCTCGAACAGTCTCGAACAGTCTCGGGGAGTCTCGGGCTGCTGGCAGGACCTCTAGAAGTGAGTCAGTTGCGAGCTCCATCCCTACTCACCCGGCGCAAACCAGCTCCATCCCTGCTCAGCGGGTGCAGACTGGGAGACACCGGGAGTCAAGTCGTGGCCTTCGGCTTGGGTGGATGAGGGTCGCTCGTGCCTCCGGGCCGGCGGGCCCACGCCGGCCCTCAGCCTGAACAACCGCCGGTCGCCCGCGCCTTCCTGGCCTCGCAGGGCCTGCGCAGACCCTCGACTTGGGGAACCGCAAGTCACCCGTGCTTTCCCGGTGGCACAGGGTCTGCGCCGACTCTCTGCTTGGGGAATTGAGAGTCACCTGGGCGATCCCTTTGGCGCGGGACCTGCACCAGCTCTCAAACAGTCTCGGGGAGTCTCAGGCTGCTGGCTGGGCCCCTGGAAGAGAGCCAGTTGCCAGCTTCATCCCTACTCAGCCGGCGCAGACAGGGAAACACAGGGAGTCAGGCTGTGTCTGTTGGTTTGGGAGAATTGTGAGTTGCCCTGTGTGTTCAGCCACAACACAGGGAAAGGCCCACACCCAAGCCTACGAGAACAGGAAAGCCTGGCTGGGAGAGTGTGCCATCACGCCAGACCAGGGCTGGAAAGCCTGGGAGAAAATCCTCTCTCAGTAGGGCGCGGGAGAGCGGCACCAGTCTGGATCTTGGGGGGGTACTGGCAAGACCAGTTGAGCATACCGAGGCTCTAGAAAAGCCACACTAACAGCCCCTCAGGCTGCTGCAGCTAGTGAGATCAGAAGAAAAGGTTTGACTGGCTGGACACCAACCAGAGGAGTAGTGGGAGCAGAGAACACCAAGATACCTACAGGAGACTGCACCACTGAATTTCACAGGTATCCTACCACAGAAGTTTACACCATAAACTCAGGGTACCAGTACAGATCAATCTAAGAAGCTGAGGCCAACAAGAAGAGCATCACAAACAATGGGAAGACAAAGAAACAATCCCCAAATGAAAGAAAAGGAGGAAGTCTCAGAAAGAATGTTAGATGAAATAGAGGCAAGCCAACTATCAGATATTGAATTCAAAGCACTGGTTATCAGGAAATTCAAAGAGCTTACAACGAGCTACCAGAAACTACAGGGGAGCTACAATGAACTCTCTGCAAACTATACCAACATGAAAAAGGAAATAGAAACCATCAGCAAAGGCCAAGAGGAAATGAAGAATACAATTTCTGAACTGAAGAACACAGTAGAAGGTATGAAGAATAGAATCGATATGGCGGAAGATCGCATAAGTGAGATTGAAGACAGGATAGAAAGAATCTCCCAGACGGACCAAGTAAGGGAAAAGAGAATCAGAAAAAATGAGGAGAATTTAAGAGAAATGCAAGACAACATGAAACGTAATAATATCCGAATAATAGGAATACCAGAAGGAGAGGAAGAAGAACAAGGGATAGAAAACCTACTTGAAAGAGTAATAACGGAAAATTTTCCTAAGTTGAGGAGAGATAAAGTCACACGGATCCAGGAATCACAGAGAGTCCCAAGCAGGTGGAACCCAAAGAGGCCTACTGCAAGACACATCATCATTAAAATGGCAAACCTCCAAGACAAAGAGAAAATCCTAAAGGCAGCAAGGGAGAAAAAGGAAGTAACATACAAGGGGGTCCCAATAAGGTTGGCTACTGACTTCTCAACGGAAACATTCCAAGCAAGAAGAGAATGGCAGGAAATATTCCAAGTAATGAGAAACAGAGGCCTACAACCGAGGCTACTGTACCCAGCAAGGCTCTCAATCAAGATAGAAGGCCAAATAAAGAGCTTCCAAGACAAAAGAAGTCTAAAAGAATACGCCTCCACCAAACCAGCTCTACAAGAATTACTAAAAGGGCTGCTTTAAGGAAAGGAAGGAAAAGAGAGAGACAGAGAGGAACACAGGTACATAAATGGCAATGAATAAGTACCTTTCAATAATAACCTTAAATGTAAATGGATTAAATGCACCAATTAAAAGACATAGAATAGCTGAATGGATAAGAAAGCATGACCCACACATATGCTGCCTACAAGAGACCCACCTCAGGTCAAAAGACCATCACAGACTAAAAGTGAAAGGATGGAAACAAATTTTCCAAGCAAATGGACAAGAAAAAAAAGCCGGGGTAGCAATTCTCATATCAGACAAAATAGACTTCAAAAAAAGGGCCATAAAGAGAGACCCAGAAGGTCACTTCATAATACTCAAGGGAAGAATCCACCAAGAAGACATTAACATCATAAATATATATGCACCCAACACAGGAGCACCCAAATATATAAAGAAAATCCTAGAGGACCTCAAGAAAGATATTGACAGCAACACAATTATAGTAGGGGATTTTAACACCCCACTGTCAAAAATGGACAGATCTTCCAAACAAAATATCAACAAAGATATAGCAGCATTAAATGACACTCTAGAAGAAATGGACCTAATTGATATATATAGAGCCCTCCATCCCAAAGAAGCTAAATACACATTTTTTTCAAGTGCACATGGAACATTTTCAAAGATAGATCACATGATAGGACACAAAATAAGTCTCAACAACTTCAGGAAAATAGAAATCATACCAAGCATCTTCTCTGATCACAAGGGGCTGAAATTGGAAACCAACCCCACGGGAAAAAACCCAAAACACCCAAAAGCATGGAGATTGAATGGTATGCTATTAAACAATGAATGGGTCAAGATTGAAATTAGGGAAGAAATCAAAAACTTCTCGAAACTAATGAAAATGAACTCACAAGAACCCAAAACTTATGGGACACAGTGAAGACAGTCCTGAGAGGGAAGTTTATAGCAATACAGGCTCACCTAAAGAAGATAGAAACATTTCAAACAAACAACCTAACCCAACACCTGCAAGAACTCGAGGAACAACAACAAAGGCAGCCCAGAGCAAGTAGAAGGAAGGAAATAACCAAGATCAGAGCAGAACTAAATGACATAGAGACTAAAAGCACAATTCTAAGGATCAATGAATTTAGGACTTGGTTTTTTGAAAGGATAAACAAAATAGACAAACCTTTAAGTAGGCTCATCAAGAAAAGAAGAGAGAGGACCCAAATAAATACAATCAGAAATGAAAGAGGAGAGATTACAACTGATACCACAGAAATAGAAGAGATTGTAAGAAATTACTATGAAGAAGTGTATGCGAAGAAATTTGAAAACCTAGGTGAAATGGACAAATTTCTAGAAAAATATAATCTTCCAAAACTCAATGAAAAAGAAACAGAAAACCTGAACAGGCCAATAACAGCAGATGAAATTGAAGAAGTAATCAAAAAACTCCCATCACACAAAAGCCCCAGACCAGATGGTTTCACGGGAGAATTCTACAAAGCTTTTAAGGAAGAGCTAGCCCCTATTCTTCACAGACTATTCCAAAAAATCCAAAAGGAAGGACAACTCTCCAACTCTTTTTATGAAGTCAGCATCATCCTAATTCCAAAGCCAGATAGAGACACAACAAAGAAAGAAAACTTCAGGCCAATATCGCTGATGAACATAGATGCTAAAATCCTCAATAAAATATTGGCAAATCACATCCAACAATACATCAAAAAGATCATACACCACGACCAAGTGGGATTCATCCCAGGGATGCAAGGATGGTTCAATATTCGTAAATCAGTAAATGTAATACACCACATAAACAAAAGCAAAGACAAAAACCACATGATCATATCAATAGATGTGGGAAAAGCTTTTGATAAGGTACAACACCCATTTATGATAAAGGTACTCAGAAAAATGGGAATAGAGGGAACATTCCTCAATATAATAAAGGCCATATATGAAAGACCTACAGCCAACATCATACTCAATGGGCAAAAACTAAAAGCTTTTCCACTAAGACCAGGAACAAGACAAGGTTGCCCACTATCACCACTTCTATTCAATATAGTATTAGAAGTTCTAGCCACAGCAATCAGACAAGCAAAGGAAATAAAAGGCATCCAAATCAGAAAGGAGGAAACAAGACTGGCATTGTTTGCAGATGACATGATAGTGTACATGGAAAACCCTATAGCCTCTACCCAAAAACTGCTCCAACTAATAAATGAATTTGGCAAAACAGCGGGATACAAAGTCAATATCCAGAAATCAAAGGAATTTTTGTATACCAACAATGAAACAGAAGAAGCAGAAATCAGGAAAAAAATCCCATTCGATATAGCAAAAACAAAAATAAAATATCTGGGAATAAACCTAACCAAGGAGGTAAAAAACCTGTACGCAGAAAACTATACAATGCTGAAGAAAGAAATCAAGGAAGATATGAACAAATGGAAACATATACCATGCTCATAGATTGGAAGAATTAACATCATCAAAATGTCCATACTACCCAAACCAATTTATAGATTCAATGCAATACCTATTAAAGTGCCAATGGCATATTTCACAGACATAGAACAAACACTTCAAAAATTTATATGGAACCAGAAAAGACCCCGAAAAGCAGCTGCAATTTTGAGAAAGAAGAACAAAGTAGGAGGGATCACAATACCTGATATCAAACTGTATTACAAGGCCACTGTAATCAAAACAGCCTGGTACTGGCATAAAAACAGGCACATAGACCAGTGGAATAGAACAGAGAGCCCAGAAATAAACCCAACTCTCTACAGTCAATTAATATTCGACAAAGGGGGCAATAACATAAAATGGAGTAAAGACAGCCTCTTCAACAAATGGTGTTGGGAGAACTGGACAGCTACATGTAAAAAAATGAAACTCGAGCACCAACTTACACCATACACCAAAATTAATTCAAGGTGGATAAAAGACTTAAATATAAGCCGTGAAAACATTAAAGCCCTAGAGGGGAACATTGGCAGGAAAATCTCAGATATTCCACGCAGCAAGATTTTTACTGATACATCCCGTAGAGCAGGGGACATAAAGGAAAGAATAAACACATGGGATCTCATCAAAATTAAAAGCTTCTGCATGGCTAAGGAAAACAGTATCAAGATTAAAAGAGAAGCAACAGTTTGGGAAAACATATTTGCCAATGATGCTTCAGACAAAGGTTTAATTTCCAAAATATACAAAGAACTCACTCGACTCCACTCAAAGAAGACGAGCAACCCAATTAAAGAATGGGCAAAGGACTTGAACAGACATTTCTCCAAGGAGGACATGCAGAGGATCCAGAGACACATGAAAAGATGCTCGATATCGCTAGCTATCAGAGAGATGCAAATTAAAACCACAATGAGATACCACTTTACACCAGTCAGAATGGCAATCATAAACAAAGAAACAAACAACAAGTGCTGGAGAGGTTGTGGGGAAAAGGGGACCCTAGTTCACTGTTGGTGGGATTGCAGACTGGTACAACCACTATGGAAAACAGTATGGAATTTTCTAAGAAAACTAAAAATGAACGTGCCTTTTGACCCAGCAATTCCACTCTTAGGAGTATATCCTAAGAACCCTGAAACACCAATCCAAAAGAACCTATGCACCCCGATGTTCATAGCAGAACAATTCATGATAGCCAAGAGTTGGAGGCAACCTAGATGCCCATCAGTAAATGACTGGATCAAAAAGCTATGGTACATTTACACAATGGAATTCTATGCTGCAGAAAGGAAGAAGGAGCTCCTACCTTTTGCAACATCATGGATGGAACTAGAGAACATTATGCTGAGCGAAACAAGCCAGGCGGTGAAAGACAAATACCATATGATATCACCTTTAGCAGGAATCTAAACAACAAAACAAACAAGCAAGCAAAATGTAACCAAAGACACTGAAATACAGAACGTGCTGACAGGGTCCAGAGGGTAGAGGGGAGAGAATCACAGGGGAAAGGGGAAGGACTCATATGAACAAGTATAAAGGACACATGGACAATAATTAAGGTGGGGGGCGGAGATGGGAGGGAGGTGAGGAGCACTGGGGGGGGGCATGGCTGGGAATACAAGAAAGAAAACTGTACTTGAACAAGAGTTAAATTTTTTTTAAAAAAAGAATACTTGGAAGCACAAATTACCCAAGTCGAATTCCGCAGGCCTGAGTTCACCAGTCCCAGTTCCCTTCCCAGGCAGATGGGGATTCGAGGCTGTGGAGAGACTGAGAGCTGGGGAGCCACACTGCCCTCTGGCCCTGGCCCCTCAGAGCCCACGCCGAGCTCTTGCCCAAACTCATCAGAACAGTGACTCTATCACTGGGTTTGGGGTCATGTTTTCATTATGTTTCATTTCAGAATAGGTATTACATTGGTCCAAAATCAATTCACACTCAAAGGTCACAGTGAAATCTCACTCCCATGCCAATCACTACCTCTTCCCCTCCCACAGCTAATCCACTAGCATCTCATGTGTTCTTTCCCAGAGTGTCTTTAAGGTGATACAAATACATGTGTTTTCTTATTTTCTCTCTTACTTGTAGGAAGGGTAGCATTGTTTCACTTAATATACCTTAGAAAGCCATTTCTAGATAGCTTCCTGCTTCTTTTTACAGCCATATAATATTCCTTTGTGGGGAATTACCATAATACCATTCCTCTCTTGATGGATAGAGGGATTGATTTCAGTGATTTGCTATTAAAAACCACTGGCAATTAATAAATCTTGCACATTATTTTTAAAAGATTTTATTTATTAATTTTTAGAGAGAGGAGGGAAAGGAGAAGGAAAGGGATAGAAACATCAATGTGTGACTGCCTCTCATGCACCCACTACTGGGGACCTGGCTTGCAACCCAGGCATATGCCCCAGACTGGGAATCAAACCAGCAACTGTTTGGTTTGCAGGCCAAAGCTCAATCCACTGAGCCACACCAGCCAGGGCAAATTTTGCACATTATTATGCAAGTGTACAATATTCTATCAAGATCTCTAAGAGTATTATTACTGGATCAAAGGTTACATGCATTTGTAATTTTGATAGATATTTCCAAATTATTCTCTATTTTACTGGCTAACTCTAACGTAAGAGAGTTCTATTTACTCACAGATACACCAACACAATGTGTTGTCAATTTTTTTGACTTTTTCCAATCTAGTATGTAAAAAACAGTATCTTAGAGTAGTTTTAATTTGCATTGCATATTGTGACTGAGGCTGAACATTATGTTTATGTATTTAGGGGCCATTTCTGTTTTCATTCCTATGAGCTGTCTGTTCCCACCTTTCAGCCATTTTTCTCTTGAGTTTTTGGTCTTTTGCTAATTGGTGTATGAGTTCCTTATCTATTAGGAAGACTAACCCTTTTCAATGATGTAAATTGCAAATATTTTCCAATTTTACCACATTTGCCATGCAGAATTTTTTACCGCATTTAACTTATCAATCCTCAATGCCTTTTGTGATTTTTGGATTTTGAATTATAGTTAGAAACACTTTACTGACCTTAAGGTTATAAAGATTTTAACAAAGGAATTCTCCCCTACCCTGGCTAGTGTGTCTCAGCGTATTGAGCTCCAGCCTGTGAATCAAAGGGTCACTGGTTCAATTCCCAGTCAGGGCACAGGTCTGGTTGCAGGCCAGGTTCCCAGTGTGGGCACACAAGAGGCAGTCACACATTGATGTTTCTCTCTTGCTCTTTCTCCCTCCCCTTCCCCAAAATAACTTACTACAAATATTTTTAAAAGAGAAATTTTCCCCAATTTTCTTCTATTATTATGTGGATTTTTTAGAAATATTTCAGTCTTTAGTCCATTTGAATTTTTTTTCTTCTTCAACTTTTCCTCACATGGGGAAGGGAACTAACTCCTTGTGTCCCCTTGCCATCCAGCCATCCCCCCACAATTCCCCTTTCAATCTAACCTGGACTTGGCCCTGCACTTGACTGAGACATGACAGCAGCTGCCAGCAATGTAGACTTCGGGAAAAGGCAGCGACCCCATGGCACCTCCCAGAGCGAGCAGAATTGCCACGTGAATTTGAGCTGTCTGTAACGAGACAGGTTCGGGGACTGAAGGAGGCAACTGAAAGGAACCCAACAGCAGGGACCCCGACATCGGTTGCCTCAGCCACTTAAAATTCTTGGAAGCACTGAACGGAGTCACTTGGAAAGAGAGAAAAACAGACTTAAAAAGCCACTCCCGGGTTTCAACATGTGTTCTTCGCTGGTAGAATTCGGGATGAGGATTTGAAGGACCCTGTGGGAGTATCTTTTCACTGCTCTCCCCTAATCCTGCCCAAATCGCCTAGGCTCTACAGCTGTTGGTTAGCCAGATAAACTATTTGTTCAATTATTCTTGGCCTCGATGGGGCGGCTTGCCTCAAAGGCTTTGGGCTTTAGAATTCGGGCTACTTCAATCAGCCACAGCCCTCCCAGGGCTGCCTACAGGAGACAGGGCCCGTTTGAAGATCGCAGCGCCCCCAGTCAGTCTTTCCCCTCCACTCCCTTTTCATCTCCACCCAGACGGGCCGAGGCGGCTGACACCTCCCCACGGACCCCGATGTCGGGGAGCGGAGTTAGCGTTGGGAACGATGCCAAAGCAGAGAACCAAGGCGATAAAATAATTACAAATGAAAGGGAGATTAGCAGGGACTGTCGGGACAAATGCTTCCAAAATGGTTCCTGAAATCTGGGGCGGTGCATTCTCAAAGGAGACGTCGCAGCAGCTGCTGTCTCCACGGCAACCGGGGCAACAGATGCCCCGCCGGGAGCACTCGCCGAGAACGTCAGACCCCCGCCAAAGCCCAGCCACGGGGTAGGAGGTGACAGACTGGGTCACCTGTGCGTCGTGGAAATGGACTGGTAATTAACCCAACTTTATTTTCTCCCTTTGCCTCCGCTCCCTCCACCTTCCCTTGGCTTCTGCAGTCCCACTAATAAATGGCTGGCAGCTGTCGACAGACGGGGCCCGTCTGGCAGTGGCTATGAGACATGCTCTCCTTTAGGGTTTGACCCTCCACGCTGCTGCAGAGTCCTCCGCAGGCTGCCACCTCTCCCTTCAGCTAAGGGCTCACAGGACGCCCTCTGCTCAGGTTCCTTTTGTGGCTACTTCACTTCCTCCCCCTCCTTTGACAAAATCCCCCCTGGCTGCAGTTTCCACCTGCTTCCCGTCAGTGTGGGCCATGATGCCCCCTCCTCAGAATGACCAGGTTTGCTGGTTGCAGAGGCAGTCCCTGGGCACCAGTGGCTCAGAGTCTCATCTCTGCGCCTTCAAGGAGCTTCTCACAGAGTTCCCACGTGCCCCTGAGTTTGGGGTCCACTGCAGGGCTCTGCTATGGAGAGCTCTGTGCACTCTGGCCCGCTGGGCCTCAACAACCCAAGTCTCCCAAATCAACCAGCTTTGCTCGAGGCTACCCCAAGGCCGACGATGGGGCCAGGAGACGAAGAGTCCAGGGCTGTGTGTCCATGGTCCTAGGGGACAATAACTGGGTGTCCTCTTTCTCTGGTCTGGACGCAGAGTAGCAGGCATTTTCCTTTACATATCACGCCTAATGCTTTGCAGACTTCTGGAGGGGAACCAGGGCAGCCCATAGGAGTGAAGCTTCCCAACCTGGAAGTCGATTGTCTTCACCGTGGTGTGGGGAGACCCAGGGGAGAGGCTCAACCCCAGCGTGGACTGTGTGCTCAGTGAAACAGGTGAGCTCCTGGACCATTTGCCTTTCCCCACAGTTAAAAAGATGAGCATAGACTAAGTCTGCATTTATTCTACCTGGAAAACTGGTACCAAGGGACTTTCCTTGAGCTGAGTGGAGCCAACGGTTTTTGCCACATTGATATAAGAGATCTGTCCAGAAAAAGTCCAGCCACTGTTAGTATAATGAAAACAGTTTGCATGACATCGATGTAACCTGGTAGCTAAGGAGAGTGGACTGGAATGTGCATGTGTGAACAATGACTTCACTGTACTGGTCAGTGGGGGCAGTAGATGCCATTGAGTGAGCATGTGTACTATGTGACCATCGCATTCAAAATGACTGTGCAAGGAGAGCAATGAATCTGCATCGAATTTTGCAATTGGATTGAACGTTCCTCCACAGAAATTATCCAGATGATTCAGAAAGCTGCAGCTATGGGCAACTGGTGATTGGCAGCTTCATCATGACAATGCACCCATTTGTGCGTCAGGTCTCGTGCCAAGTTTTTTTGTGAAACATCAAATCACCCAGTCCCCCTACAGCTGAGATATGGTGCCTTCTGACATCTGGCTTTTCCCAAACTAAAATCACCTTTGAAAGGGAAGAGATTTCAGAACAGTGATGAGATTCAGGAAAATATGACATTCTGAATGGTGATTGGGAGAACTGTATGAGGTCCCAAGGTGCCTACTTTGAAGGGGACTGAGGCGTCATTGTCCTATGTACATTGTTTCTTTTATCTTGTATCTTCTTCGGTAAACGTCTCCATTTTTCACAGGTCATGGCTGGATACCTTCCGACTGACCTTATAGAAGCAGGCAGGAGCCACTCTGAGAGCTATGAATGACAAGGTGTAAAGCCCGTGAATCAGTTCTCCATATTCAGTTCTTTTAGATGCAAGTCAACTTCTGCTTCTTCCACGAAGCCCCTCGAACTCATACCTCTCTCTCTCTCTCTTTTGAATTCCTAACACATATACAAGAAAAAACACCCCAAAATGGATTTTTCATTAAAAAGTGGGTATTTATTTTTACATGTTTAAATTCTGGTCACCTTCAAACTACTCTCCATTTGATGCAGTACACCTATTGAGATGTTTTTTCCACTGCTCAAGAGTTTTTGAACTCTATCTTGATGCCTTTTAGTGCTTCTGCTGTTTTTTGTTTCAGCTTTTACACTCAGGCAAAATGCATTCCTCTGAGGACTTTTTCATCCCGGGAAACAAAAAAATATGGCTCAGGGCAATGTGACCAGGGTAGGTGGGGTACGAGGTCATGCTGGTTTGGGTCAAAAACTGCTGAACACTCAGCATGGTGTGGGCAGGTGCATTCAGAAATCACCCATCATGAAATGGGCAAACACATTGAAAGAGTCTTCAAAAAATTTTTTCACTGAAGCTGAACACAGCCTCTCACAACAACACCAGCTGGTACGCCGATACAGATGGGTTCCTAGAACACTAACCTAGCAGGGGAAGCCTGCACTGCAAGGGGACTGCACTCCAGAAGACAATTCTGGTTTTTCAGGGTGTCCCCTCTTATATATCAGTGGCATGTGTTTTAGTGCGAACATATTCTTTATTCTTAGCATTCTACTTTCAACCCCAGGTCCCCACATTATAAGCTCCTTAAGCACCAAGGCCACCTCTCACCACCTCAGTACCTCCCTCAGTGTCTGTCTCAGTGGCTGTCCCTGAGCACCGGTGGATAGCCACTAAGCAGGGAGCCACGTCAAAGGGAGAGTGTTGGGAAAAGAAAGTAGTAATAATATCTTTACTGAGTACTGGTTATATCTTTACTTCTATACTGTAACCAGTACAGAAGACTGGTTACAGTCTTCTTGTAAGCATTTAACATGTAGACAAACAGCTACTGAGATGAACACACATTACAAAGGGGATGATCTGTTACAGAGCAGTTATGGGAATTGCCCAGGGTCACACAGCTGCTAAGAAGCAAAGGCCGGATTTGGACCCAGGGAGAGCAGTTCCTGAGCCCCTGGTCGTACACACGCCCTAACACTACAGAAGGAGAGCTGTCCCTGTGGGCATGGGAAAAGTAGATGAGGTCAGAGGAATGGAGGACCTGTATGCTTCCCAGAAAAAAAGAAACTGGACCCCAGAGTCTTTACCGCCACTCAGTTTGCAGTGACCAGCAGCAAAAGGGCCGTGACCTTAACCCAGTGCCTCAGCTCTGCTTCCAAGTCTGCCTCAGCTTTTACCTTAGCCACAGACTGCAGCTGCCCTCTGCAACCCTCCCCCCACCCACCTGCCCCACCCCCCAGAGATCCTTCCTTCACTGCAGGGAGTGGAGGAGGGGAGGGCCAGGACAGCCTCCCGTGTCACCGGAGAGTGGCCCAGCTGGCACCTCTGGAGTTGCCTGCTGAAACCAGGCTGCAACAAGCCACAACTGGCAAGAGAAGTCTCAGTGCTAGAAAAGCACCCCCCAAATTAAAACAACCCCTCACCCACCTTCTGGCCCCTGCTGCAGACTTGCTTTCACATCCTCCTCACGTCCTCACATAGGTGAGTACAGAACAGTAACGTATTTCAACAGAGTCCATATTCATATAACTCCTATCACTGTATGTTGTTACAATTGTTCTATTTTATTGTTAGTTACTGTTATTTAATCTCTTACTGGACCTAATTGATCATTAAACTTTATCACTGTATATGTATGTATAGAAAAAAAATCATACAGACACACTTTGTTCCATTGTGCTTCACAGATACAATGTTTTTTGAAAGTTGAAGGTTTGTGGCAACCCTGCTTCAAACAAGTCTATTGGCACCATCTTCCCGACAAGCTCGGTGATGGTTGGCACGTTTTAGCAATAAAATATTTTTAATTAAGGTATGTTCTTTTTTTAGACATAATGATATTATACACTTAATAGACTACAGTGTAGTGTAAACACAACTTTCATATGCACTGGGAAATGAAACTCTTCATGTGACTCACTTTATTTTGGTGTTCACTTTATTGAGGTGGGCTGCAACCCAGCCTGCCGTGTTTCTGAGGTGCGCTCTGCATCCAGAGGTCACTACCATCCAGGCATCCACTGAGGGTCTTGGAACATATCCCCTGAGGATAAGAGGGGGCTCCTGTATATTTATCTCATTCAATACTCACAACAAACTTATAATGTAGAATTGCTGCCCGTACTTCACAAATGAAAAAACTAACCTCAGTCTGTAGGCGAATGAACCAAAGTGGCAGGTTAGAGAGTCACACTCAGGCCCACTTGATGGGGTTCTTCCCACTCCACTGCCTACGTGCAGAACTGGCCCGGGCCTCACACAAGGCACAGAAGCTTTTGAACGCCTAAGGAGTGAGCTCGGGTAATTCTGCGTTCATCTCCTTCCCACCCTTCTTCATCCCCTGGCACACCCCAGAAATGGGGCCCAGGCTCAGGGGAGACGCCGTTATCTGAGGCTCCTCTCCATCCAAAAATTCATTCACCCCTCTGACGCTCAGGCTGGCCCAATCCCCACCAGATTCACATCCCTTCACTTTCAGTATTGAATTTTCCCTCTTCCCTCCAGCCCCTACCTGAGAGAGATGAACTTTCCTAGAAGTCAAAAACCTATGGATGTTTATAAATAAAAAACCTCTTGGACTCCATGAAACTACTGAGTCACTGCAGGAGGAAAGGTGCTTCCGAGCCTGTTGCATTCTCCTCCCTGATTCCAGGGGGCGCTGGAGAAGCCAGCTTTGGACAGGCTAACCAGGCTTGGGTCTTGCTGAGCTCTCGCAGCCTCCCTGGTTGCATGTCTCTACCTCTGGCCAGTGAAACCTCCTGAGTGTTAACTTGGCAAGAACGGGGGAAAGGAGCTGTGCTTCTTTTGCCCTTGATAAGAAACACTTACAGTCCTGATGGTGTGGCTCAGTGGGTTAGACATTGTCCTGCAAACCAAAAGGTTGCTGGTTTGATTCCCAGAGGGGGCACGTGCCTGGCTTGGGGGCTCAGTCCCTGACTGGGGTGTGTGCAGAGGGCAGCTGATTGATGTTTCTCTCTCACACCAGTATTTTCCTCCCTCTCTTTCTCCTTCCCTTCCCCTATCTCTAAAATTAAATAAGTTACCATTTTTTCAAAAAGATTTTTTTAAAAAGAAACCCTTCCCAAAGACATTCCTATTTGTTAAGTGACAGCATGTGACTAGAGTCCAGTTCTGTGTCTCAGTGGCAGGCTTCAGTGGGCAGACATGCTGCGGTGGGCCCAGGACACCGCTGTCATTATATCTGGCTTGTTCAGAAGACCCTTCCTTCCTGCCTTCTGGATTTCAAAGCCTGGTGTCCCCTCTCCTTTCAGAGTGATAAGAACCTGAGAAGCCAGGAGAGGACACTGCTGCAAAACTGCTTTGGGCCTGGGGTGTGGGGGATCACAGATGTATCTTGCAAGACAAGAGAAAGGGAGGTAATGGACTTTGCCCGGTGGCTGCTGTTGGGTGCACTGCACGGTTTGTGCTTTTCCCTGAGAGCTGAGCATCAACCGGTTTTATGGATAACACTTGGCCCAGAAGCCCAGTGGCTGGATGGAGATACAGGGAGATGGTCCCACGCTGGAGGAAAAGAATACACTGAAATTGATTCATTGGCTATGGTGCCAACTCAAGGAATAAAAATCAGAGGGAGTCTCTTAGCAGTAATACTTCTCCAGGAGCAACACAGCCCCCCCTGGTGACCGAGTGGGTGTAATGTCATTGCGATGTCATGGAAACAGTGCCACCTGCTGAGCTAGAGCTTACTGGTTTGCCAACCAAACCTCCGTAGGTGCTTTCCATTTGCCCACTTACATTAGGCAGGATTGGGCTTTTGGAAGTGAACTTGTGAAAGAAAAAGGTAAAAGTAAAAGTGGTTTGATTACTGGAACAACGGGAACCCAAGAGAAATGGGCAATAATCATTCCGATACCACTTGCAGGCCACCTGTACGAGGTGTGCACATGCTGAGGCAGCACGTCGCAGTGGGAAAGCGTGGCGTTTTTGATTTGTTTGTTGATTTGGTGATGACAGCCATTCTGACAGGTAGGAGGTGGTACCTTGTTGTGGTTTTGTATGGACGTTCCTCAGAAACTTAAAAATAAAACCACCATATGACTCAGCAATTCCACATCTGGGTATTTATCTGAAGAAACCCAAAACACGAATTTGAAAAGATAAATGCACCCTTATGTTCACTGCAGCATTATTTATAATGGCCAAAATACAGAAGCAACCTAAGTGTCCATCAATAGACAAATGAATGGATAAAAAAGTGGTACATATATACAATGAAATATTATTCAGCCGTAAAAATTAAATGTTGCCACTTGCAAAAATATGGATGGACCCAGAGGGTATTTTGCTGAGTGAAGTAAGTCAGACAAAGAAAGACAAATACGATTTCACTTATATACGAAATCTGAAACACAAAATAAATGGACAAACAAAACAGAAAAAACTCACAGACAGAATACAAACTGACCATCACCAGGTGAGGCATTGATAGGATGAGCGAAAAAAGGTAAAGGAATTACGAAGTCCAAATTGCCGGTTATAGAAACAGTCACAGGGACGCAAGGTACAGCATAGGGGGTCCAGTTGGTGACACTGCAGAAATGAGGTGGGTGTCAGGTGGGTGCCTCATTTATTGGGGCAACCATTTCATAAGTTACATAAATATCTAATCATTGTTGTACCACTGAAGCCAATTTGATATTGTATGTCCACTATAATTTATAATTTTTTTTAAAAGAGGAAAGATGATCCTTTCTCTCCTAAACTGCTTCTGCACCTTTGCCAGAAATTACATGGCCGTGTGCGTGGCTCCGTTTCCGAGCCCCCGTCGGTCCCGCCGGTGGGTGTGGACGCTGCGCAGGGCTGCCTGGCCTGGCTGCAGCAGCTTCGGAGCGTCCCCCAGCTGAGGACGGGGTTCCAGCAACGTTACTCCCGCTTGTCAAAACTGGGTCAGCTCCTCTGACCCTTTGCCTTTCTGTGTAAACTTTAGAACCAACTTACCTGCGCCAGCAAAATGTCCTGGTGAGAACTGGACTGGAATCATGTTAAATCTGTAGATCTATTTTGGCAGAATTGACAGCTTTTAACATTAAGCCTTCCAGTTCCTGAACACAGTGTGCTATTTATTTAAGTCTTCTTGGAGTTCTGTCATTGGCATGTTTAGTTTTCAGTGAGATTCTGGCCACAGCCTTTTGGGGTTTGGGGGGGCTTTTTAAGTGATGTTATTTTTTAGATTTAGCCTTCTATTCACAGATTTCTGGCTGTGATAGTAGATTTTCTGCCAACTTGGCTAGGCCGTGGGACCTAATTGGGGCCACACCTCCAACCAGATGTTGCTGTGAAGGTGTGTTTTAGATGTGATTAGCATTTAATCGGTCATCTTTGAGTAAAGCAGGTCACCCTCCACAGTGCAGGTGGGCCTCACCCTATCAGTCGAAGGCCTTAGGAGAAAAGCCCGGTTCTCTGGGGGAAAGGACTTCTGCCTCCAGATGCCCTTCAGACTGAGCTGCAACATCAGCGCTTCCCTGGGTCTCCAGGCTGCTGGCCTGTCCTGAGGATTTTAGGCTTGTCCATCACACAATAGCATGAGTCAATTTCTTTTCTTCTTTTTTTTTTTTTAGAATTGACTTTGTTTTTTATTTCAACAGACACACTCATTCATTGCCTGAAGAAAAACTAGGCGAGGTCTCGATGGGCAACAGTCACAGCTACTGAGCAAGTAAATACGCCACGGCTTCCCTGTCCTTCATTTCTTCCTGTTTTCAGTCTCGTCCGGCTCCTTCTCTTCGTGTTCTCTTTCCTGCCTCATTTATGTCAACTGTATCTCTGTTCAGTGAGCTGCTTCTGATGGGCTGTCTGGGAAAAGTTTTTTTTTCTTTATTTTTTAAAGATTTTTGACTGCTTCTGGGTGTGTTGACTTTACATCCTGGAGCCCCACTAAACTCACTCCCTGGTTCTAGGAAATTTTTCAGACTCTTTGGGTTTCCCGCGTGTACAGCTGTGTCGACCACGAACAGGAGTTGTCTGGCCTGGGTTGGGGACAGCAAGTCCAGGGGAGCCCAAGGTAAAGAAAGGGTGGTGTAGCCCTCAGATGTTATTATGAGGTTAGATGGTTTATAAGAGCAGAGCTTTCTCATTCGCGAGGCGGTAAGGAGCAGGGATTCAGATGCTAAGTCAGAAAAGAGGTCCGGACAGCCGGCAGCAGGAAAGCCGGAGAACAGATGAGGTCTAGAGACAACTCAGCCTGTCCTCAACGAGGCCGGGCTTTTCAATGAACCAGGAATCTGAGCTCACATCGAGGCTGGGTCCAGCTGGATCCAGCATGGGGTTCCGAGTGAGTCTGGCATACGGCGGGGTGCCCAGCGGGAGCCTTTGTAAGGTGTGTGGGCAGGGGGCTGCTGAGAAGTCTTCTGGGCCAGAAGTCACTAGAAGGAAAAAAGGAGGCCAGGCACTGCACGCTTAATGGGGAACAAGCCTTGGGTCAGCGGTGTCCACCCTGCAGCCCACCAGCTGCCCGAGGCCCAGGAACACTGTGCATGTGGCCCAAGGCAAAATCATAAATTTACTGAAAACATTACTTAGTTTTATTACTAAGTTTTATACTAAGTTTTATTATTTAGATATGTACATCTTCTACATTCGTGATCACAAACTTGAGACCTGATCGACGATTTTAAAAGATTATCGGAAGGGCCGCTGCGTAATTGTGTTACTATGTGAGGACTTTTTGCTTCTCTGTGGAGATGGATCTCATAAAAACCAGCACAGACCTTTTTTTTTCATCAGTTTCTGTTAGTGTTTGTGTATTTAATGTGTGGCTCAAGACAACTCTTCTTCCTGTGTGGCCCAGAGATGCCAAAAGGTTGGACACCCCTGCCTTAGAGCATTCTGAACATAACAGGAAAAATTTTTTTCACTTAAAGTCTGTGAAATTCTGGGATGCGAGCATCCCTTCTTGGGAAGCCCTCTCTTAAACCACAACTCCGGGCAGGGAGAGGCTCAGCACGGGCCAGCATAACATGCGGGCAGCAGTGCCCAGCCCAGCGAAACCCCAGCTCGGGCAGGGTAGCCCAGTGGGGAGAGGCAGCGCCATCCGGGGCAGCCATTGTGTACACAAGCACAGAAATGTTCCATGGGGACCGATGATTCTGGTTGCCAATTCCAATTCCAATGAAGGACATGAGTGGGTGGGACATCTCATACTATCAAGCAATACTACAGTGCAACCCATTTTCTGACCCAATTTTCCCAGAGATAGGATCAGAACCCACTGGCTAGGGTTCAGTCCTGCAGACCGGCCCCCCACCCCCATTGCCGACACCAACGGCAAGTCCAGGTTGTGGTCTGTGCTCTGACCAGCTGGCTGTAAATCAGAGGTTCCCAGAAACCCACCTTAGGTTCAATGAATTTGCTAGCGTGGCTCCCAGAACTCAAAGAAACATGTTACTTACTAGATTACCAATTTACTATAAAAGGCTGTAACTCAGAACAGCCGGGGGCGGTGGGGGGCGGGCGCTGAGACCAGGATGTGCCCAGCACCTCCAAGGGTTCACCAGCCCCGAGCTCTCCCAACCCCGCCCTTTAGATTGGACAGAAGCTTCATCTTGGAGCACGGTGGACGAAATCACTCTCCAGCCCCTTCCCTTCCCAGAGGTGACCACCCTCTCACCCTTAGGTGCTTCCAAAAGTCACCTCATTAACATAAAAAAGGCACCTTTACTGCCTTCATCTCAGAAAATTCCAAGGGTTTGAGGAGCTCTGTGCCGGAACTGGAGACCTGAACTAAATACGCATTTCTTGTCATAAACCCCAATATCACAAGCCCCCAGACACTTGGTGCAGACTTCGAAGGGGTTCTAGTGGCCTTGTGAGATATGGTGGAACAAGAACCAGTGAAACTGGAGTTTTTAACTCACCATATACTGTTTCTACAAGTCTGTGAAGTCAAGAAATTTTAAGCAGAAAGGGGAATTTCACCTTCGTGCCCATGGAACTCATCGGCCCCTCGGCTCCATCACGACACCCTCACCATCGGTGTTTGCCTTTTGCACACGACTGGCAGTCTGGCCGCCTCCAAGTTGTTAAGACGGTAGGAGCTCCTCTGACTCAACAGGAGGCTGTCTGCTAATCAGCACACGCGGCTCCCGCTTACTTTTCTGTCATCCCATCGAAGGCCCCTAACAGCTGTCCCAAAGGTCCAGGTTGTAGAAATTACTCTTTAGGTAATACGTCAAAACACCATTAGTGCCCCTCGACAGCCGTCCGCCCTTCCCTACCCCTCCTCCAACCTACACGCAACACCCATCCTTCCTCCTCCTTCCTCCCCATTCCCCACCCAACTCGGAGCACTTGTCAGAACCGTTACCTCTGGGCACTGGGAGCCTCAGACAGCCCCACCGCTGACTTCCCGTCTGCCCCCAGGTCCCAGACCTCAGGGCCTCCTGACAGCTGGGTCCTCCCTGGGTCCCCTCACATCTCCAGGCTAAGCCAGTGATCCAAAATAGTCTCCCGAACAAGGGCGACAACTGCACAGTTATTTTGGAAGGTGCCGTGGGTGGCCAAGACTAAGAACAACACCGGGAAGACAATGGGTGGGCACCGTGGGAGGCGGGGCCCCTGCTGTGCCCAGGTGAGTCCCAAAGACTGTATTTTTCCCGAAGCAGGACCAGGGAACGGAGGAGCCTAAAAATAAAACCACAGCCAGATCCCAACTGCTTCCCATCCCTAAATACACACAGAAAGCAAAGGCCTGGAAGTAACTTCCTTTAAAACGGCCTTTGTTACTCTCACAGGGTGAGTAGAATCCAGCCCCTGAATTACAAAAGGCGAATCCAGGGCCTATTTGAAGTAACAGCACTTCACAAGTTGCAGTTTCTAAAACAGCTTTGAGTGGCCCTGGCTGGTGTGGCTCGGTGGGTTCAGTGGGTTGGAGCCTTGCCCAGTGAACAGATTCGTTACCAGCGGGGCGTGAATGGGGCCAACCAATCAGCGTTTCTCTGTCACATTGATGTTTCTTTCTCTCTCTAAAAGCGTGGGGGGGCGGGTCCTCAGGTGAAGATTTTTATTTATTTATTTTTTAAATTTTATTTATTTATCTTTTTAGAGGGCAAGGGAAGGAGAGAGGAAAGACACATCAATGTATGGTTGCTTTTCGTGCATCCCCTGCAGGGAACTGGCCCCTGCCGGAAACTGGCCTGCAACCCAAGCATGTGCCCTGACTGGGAATCGAACTGCGATCATCTGGTTCGCAGGCCCGCGCTCAATCCACTGAGCTACACCAGCCAGGTCTTATTTTTTTAAATAAAATAAAATAGTCCAGATGGGAGTCCAATTGCACATGGCGATCAAGACAAACTGGCACTTGAAGCAAACGTAATCAGTGGGGGCGGGGGGGGGGGGCCTCTGCAGGAGGAGCCAGGGCTTGTGAAGTTTCTCACACGCTGGCTGTGTGATCTCGAGAACCCTACCCAAAGAATTCTATGTTTGTAAGAAAGCTCTACGGTTCTAACTCCCCTTTCCCTTAACATCTGTTTTCCCACTTGTAAACACTCGACACCTGGGCACGTAGGCCAGGGAGTGCACATGGTTTGCCTCATCTGCACAGGTTGCAACCCTTTCTTTTTTCCCCAAATAAATCCTTTTTGGTGAGGAAACACCTAGTCAATGTTATTTTTTCAGTCAACAACACCGATACATTTATTCTCTACTTTTGTAAGTTTTATTAAACATACATCCGGAAACACACACCAGGCATTCCGCTCACCCCTTGCTGATTTCCCACCAAGGGAACACCTCTGTGAAACCAGCACCCAGATGAGGAAACAGAAAGTTACAAAACCCCAAACGCACCCCCAGCGCCGTGTGCAGTCCCTACCCCACACCCATCCCTGGGCGGCCACTGTCCTGACGTCCACCGTGGTATATTAGCTGTCCCGTTATTGGAACTTCTGCAGTAAACCAAAGACTGTGTAAACCTCATGACTAGCTTTTTTGCCACTGACATAAGTTTGTGAGATTCCCCCTTTCTGTTTGTAGCTGTAGTCAGCTCATTCTCACTACTGCACAGCATTTCATTGACTAAATGTACCACGGTTCATTCATCCACCCTGCTTCGGGGCATTTGGGTGATTTCCATTCTGGTGGCATTCGTAAGGGAAGTGCTGTGAACATTCTGGAACGTGATTTTTGGTAAATGTACACAGTTTACCAAAAACTGAGGATATACTCATTGATTTTACAGGGAGGGGAAGGGGAAAGAGAGAGAGAAACATTGATGTGAGAGAGAAACATCGGTTGGTTGCCTCCAGTATGCACCCCAGCTGGGGTTAAACCTGCAACCCAGGTATGTGCCCTGACCAGGAATCAAGCTAATGACCTTTTGGTTAATGGGATGATGCCCAACCAACTGAGCCACGCCAGCTAGGGTTACATGCAAAATATTTACAAACCATTTTATGTCATTTCCATTCTTTTTGAAAGTGACAAAACTAATCTTCCCATTTTTAAATTAGAAAAATGAAGTCCCAAGGAAATCTGCACTTTCTAATTTCAGTTTTAGTCAACCATCTTGGAAGTTGTCCCAGTAACTGAAGGACCCGACCTGTGAACCATACCGCTCTACCTTCCACCCCAGCAAGGCAGCTTGGCTGAGCCTACAGCGCCATCTTGTGTTCACAGTGAGGCAGCTACTTTTTAAATGCAGAGTCTTATCAAGCATTATTCACTCAGTATTGCATACTGTGTCTCATTAATACGTAAGGTGCAGGCACACCGAGGTGAGTAGACAGTTTTAGGGTTCAGGTTTCCATCACCATATGAAATAAATTGCTTCACGCAATTTATTTCATCTCACTGTGCCCCAGTTTCCTAAACCTGAAAATGGACATAAAAGTAAGAAATGGATACAGTTTCTCAGAGGTGAATAGAAGTTGAGCAACATAAGGCATATAAAGCACTTGTCGACCTAGTTGTCACCCCACACATGGCAACTACCAAGCCCAGTCCCTGGAAGAGCTGACATGCTCATAGGGGAGGCAGACATATGGATGGAGCACAGAAAAGGCTGGATAAAGAAATAGAAACTTTCCCCATAGACATTCCATGTACATCGACCAACATCAAAGCTGTGTCACTCTGACTGTGACCTTTCAGAATTTGCAGTAAGACTCCTTTCATCTCAGTCAAAAGTAAGCTCATACACAACTTCCGCCAAGATGGAGGCATAGGTGGAAACACTGCGCCTTCTCCCACAGCCAAGTTTGAATTCAACAAAGGTTTGGAGAACAAAGACACACCCAAAGACCAGAAAATTGAACTATACGGAAGTCCGACAACAATGAACCCTTCAATCAGGACTGGTAAGAGGGGCGGAGCCAGCAGCAGAGCAGGGTTGGGCAGCACAGATTCCCCGACCTAGGGGAGCAGGAAGCCCGGAACCAGTCGGGGTGTGGGGCAGCCTGACCGAGGTCGCACATTCTCAAACAGTGAGACAGACCACGCAGGCCCCAGGGGACGAGGGCTGACAGCGGTGGCACACTCTCGTGCAGTGGGATGAAACGCGTGGGCCGGTGACGGTGGCGGCTGCGACGCAAGCTGCAGAGGGACACCATTGTTCCTCCTTGACCCCGCCCCCACATACAACGTCACAACCCAGCAACATAGTTGCCCTGCTCTAGTGAACACCGTAGGGCTCCAATCCTGCTACGGAACCAGCATGAACAGTCCAAAAGATGGCGCAAGAAGAACTCAAAGTTCCAGAGCCGATAACTCTAAGTGACCAAGAAATTGCCAGCCTCTCAGAAGCACAATTCAAGACACTATTTATCAGGATGCTCACAGAATTGGTAGATTATAGTCACAAATTAGAGGAACATATGAAGGCTAAACTAATTGAAATGAAGGGAGATGCACAGGAAACCAATAGTGATGGAAAGGAAATGGGGACTCAAATCAATGGAATGGACCAGAAGGAAGAACAAAACATCCCACCAGAAAGGAATGAAGAAGTGAGAATTCAAAAAAATGAGGAGAGGCTTAGGAACCTCCAGGACATCTTTAAATGTTCCAACATCCAGATTATAGGGGTACCAGAAGGGGAAAGAAACAGCCACGAGTGGAAAACGTATTTGAACAAATAATAAAGGAGAACTTCCCCAGTCTGGCAAAGGAAATAGACTTCCAGGAAATCCAGGAAGCTCAGAGAGTCCCAAAGAAGTTGGACCCAAGAAGGAACACACCAAGGCACATCATAATTACATTAGCCAAGACTAAAATGAAGGAGAGAATCCTAGAAGCAGCAAGGGATAAGGGGACAGTCACCTACAAAGGAGTACCCATCAGACTGTCAGCGGATTTCTCAAAAGAGACCTTACAGGCAAGAAGGGGCTGGAAAGAAGTATTCCAAGTCATGAAATCCAAAGACCTACAGCCAAGATTGCTTTATCCAGCAAAACTTTCATTTAGAATGGAAGGACAGATAAAGTGCTTCTCAGATAAGGTCAAGTTCAAGGAGTTCATCATCACCAAGCCCTTATTATATGAAATGCTAAAGGGACTTATATAAGAAAAAGAAGATGAAAAATATTAACAGTGAAAGGACAGCAAACTCACAGTTATTAACAACCACACCAAGAACAAAAGCAAACTAAGAGGACAGCTAGATCAGGAGTGGAACCATAGAAATGAAGAACACATGGAGGGTTAGCAACAGGGGAGTGGGAGGAGGAGAAGGGGGGAGAAGGTACAGAAAATAGCATAGCATAAAGAGTAGGTAGAAAATAGGGGGGAGGGCGAGAATAGTGGGGGAAATATAGAATCTAAAGAACTTGAGACACGTGGTTATAAACTAAGGGGGGAAGAATGGTGGGGGAGGGAGTGTGCGGGTGGAGGGGAATGAAGGGGGGGAATAGAACAACTGTAATGGTATAATCAATAAAATATAATTTAAAAAATTTTTTTAAAAAAAGTAAACACATACTAAAATAACCAGAGAGGACCTCCTGTGTGTCCAAGGAACTTTCAGGCACAGGGAGTAAGCTCTCTAGCATTATGAAGTTTCCAAGCTATCTTCCTCAAGCCTTGGTTGTTACACATTAGCATATTAATATAGTACATATAAACATCTTAGAATTTTATTTCATCTGTAAGAGATATCCTTTAAGTTCATTAAATTTAGAGGGTTAACATCAAAGAATATGGTTGACAATACATTAAAAGATAGCGCATCCTCTGTCTCGAGCTCACCCTAGTGAAGACTACAGAACTCCAGTTTCCTCTCCTCTTGCCTGTTCTTCCCAAGGTCCCTTGGGGGGGGGGGCTGGAGAATGACCCTTGTGGCCACCAGACACCAACAACAACCTTCCTTGCAAGCAGCCCCCTCCTCTGGCCAGCTTATCCTTCTTCTGTTTGCTAATAAAGAGGCTTTTCTCTCCATGGCTCACTTTACTGATACTAAAATCTCTCCCCTCCCTGCTACTTGGGGTCCACTGTGCCCTGAAGCTGGGACCACTACCTTTCTCATAGGGCTCCTTTCCAGTCACCATCCCTGCGTCTAACCTGAGCCACAGACCCTCTGCGAAGCCACGGCCTGAGCATGGTGACCTCACACCAGTGTGGAGACCGGAGGCTGCTGGTCCAGAGAACCAGCAGCCACAAGAGGGAGCCTCCTGCCAGCTTCTCCAGCCAGACCGAGGGCCACCCAGACAGTTCCACCTCCGCTCTCTGCGGCGGTGCAGCACCCAATCAGGTAAAACTTATATCTTACAGGCAAAAAAATCACCAGGCGTGCAAGGAAAAAGAGAGAAAACACCAGAAGAAAATACCATCCATAACGAGGAGAAAGGGCAAACCTTAAACCAACCCAGAAAGGACACAGACTAGAATTAGTGGACGAGGACATTAAAACAGTTACTATGACTGTATCCTGTATGTTGGAGGAGTTGAGGAGAGGCTGGCCCTGACAGTAGACACGTGGAAAGTATTTTCAAAATGCCCAAGTTGAACTTCCAAGAATGAAACTACAATATCTGAGGCAAAAATTTATTTCCCCATGGATATTTCATATAAAAGAGATTAACAGCATGAGATTATGCATGAGATTAACAGCACATTCGACACTGAAAAGGAAAGATTCGTGACCTGGAGACATAGCAGCGTAAACCATCCTAGATAAAACACAGAGAAATCACACCAAACAGATGAGAAGCGCGCCCGGGACTGGGGGACAACCTCGAGCAGCCCGCCGCCGGGAAGGCTTCGACGTGGAAAGGGGTCGAGGCCCTGGAAGCCGGAGAGCCCCTTGGAATGTGCTCTCACGTCGTTGGAGAAGAAAGCTTTCTCTCCGTGCCCAAGAGCCCAACACAGAAGTCCATGTGGTGTAACCTCTCAACGGTCCCCTCTCAGGCTGACGCAGCCGCCATCCCAGGTCTTACCATCACTCCACTCCCCTCCTTTGTGACTGTGTTGCTTTTTTAATAATATAAAAATAATATATGACCAAAAAGAGGCCACTTCAGGAACGCAAAAGTTGTTCCACAGCAGGAGGCCTCTACCGACATAAATCATCGCATTTTCACACCCCGAAAGAGAAAACCCACACTATTCTATGAATTAATTCAAAAAGAGATGTTTTCCTGAGATTTAATAGCACTACGCACAAAAACACCAATTAAAATAGGAATATAAAAAATACTTATATATGATGAAAACTGTTTACCAGAAATCAACATGAGACTTCTGCTTTCAATTACATCGAATAGCGGAGACCGATTCCGTTCGCCTCCTTAAACAGCGAGGAGCTGGACCGAATGCACGAGCCAGAGGAGGTCTCAGCCACTGAACAGGCTGTGCAGGACGGCCGTCCCCGAGAGGAGGACAAGCGAGGTGCACGCCGAAGTGCCCCAGCTCACCCCCTGGAGAAGTTTCAGGCCCGCGCAGACGGAGCAAACCAAAGCAGAGGTCAGCGTTCTCACTGGGTTAAGGGGACAAGGACCAGAGCTCTCGCGGGGCAAGGGGATGAAAATTTGCGAGGCACAGTAACGGACGTTGGGGCGGGGGGTGCTGCACAGATCTGCAGGCAGGGCCCTCCAGTCTGGGGCAGAAACTTCGCCCTGCACGTGGGAGGAAACCTCCAAGGCTGGGGAAGAACGCCGGGACCGCCGGGACCCAGGAGACAAGGTCAACCCTCGGAGCTCACGCGGAGCCCGAAATAGTGCTCCCACCAGCCGGGGCGGACAGACGGCCGAGTACCTGGGACACCGAGCCCAGTTCTCAGGAGCATGTCGCTTCAGCGGGGCCAAGTCGGGCCTTGATGAAAATCTCTGTTAGACCTGGCTTATCACAGCTTAAAATCAAGCCTCAAAAGAATGAAACTGACTCCAGGTAACTAAACCAAGCCCATAAAAAGGTAAAGGAATTCAAAACATCCAGCACCCGATAACGTAAACTGCCCAACGTCTGGCATCCAATCAAATGTTACCAGGCATGCAAATAAGCAGGAACGCGACCTATAACCAAGAAAAGACTCAATCTGTTGATCAAAACAGCAATTCCAGAGAGCACAGAACCACAATTAAGTGTGTTTTAGCCAAGCTCTCACATGTTCCCATCACACATCACAGCTTTTTTAAAAAAAGATTTTCTTTATTTATTTCCAGAGAGAGGGGGAGGAAGAGAGAGAGACACCGATGTGCAAGAGAAACGTCAGTTGGCTGTCCCTCACCACCCCCACCGGGGTCTGGCCCAGGACCCAGGCATCCGCCCTGCCGGAGAATCCACCCCGGGGCTTTTGCATGCCCAGCTTTCAGCAGCAGGCGCTGACTCAAACGGTAGGGAATCAGCAGAGTTTCTTTCCCCGATTTTTCGTGCTAATAATCCAAAAAGTTATTAAGAAGAAAAGAAAGCAAAAGCTTGGCTGGTAGGTTGTTTCCTCAGAATTCTCTAATCTTCACAATTTAAAGCCCTGGTTCACTTTGGGCTCTTTTCTGCTTTTCATTCCTACTCTTCGGTAAACAAATGCCTGTTTTATTGTTAATAAAAACATTTTATTAAAAAAGACTTCAAAAACAAAAGTTCAAAAAATATACCTGTGACTAGCGTATGCACGCCCTCTGTGAAAGAGCTGTCTCTGTGCGGTCGCTGTGTGTTAGGTCTCTAAGGACAGGAAGCTTCACAATGTACTGCTCTGTGCCCAGCACAGTAAGTGCCGGGTGGTATGCCTATATTCTCATATAAAAAACATGTATATTTGGGTTATGACAGCAGCCCTATCTGGCAGGTACCATCCTCAGTTCCATATTACAGGTGGAGAAACTGAGGCATGGAGAGTTCTCAAGCCTGCACTGGAGTCGCACAGTTTGTAACGGGCAGGGTTGGGTTTGAACTCAGATTATGTGCCTCCAGAGTCAATGATTTGAACTTCTGTACGCTACTGCCTCGAACTAACTCACAGGCTATATATAGAATAGACTATCTGGTTTTAAAAAATAAAACCACACAGGTGAGACAGAAGCAGCTTGCTCCCATTCTTTTCCTCCCTCCAGTCCCCAAAGTAACCACTAATCTGAAGATACAGAGAGCTCTCATACATGATTTCCCCTCCCCTCCCCTCACCTGTGGGTCTCAGGTGAAGACGTCTGAGTAAATCACACTACCCAGGTTTCAGCACACAATCAACCTCCACAGGTCCACACGGACCCCCTCTGATTGTTTTTGTAAATGAACTTGTGGGTACCTTTGTGCCCCATCCCCGTGTTTCCACCCCCACAGCTAACCAGCCTAATGGGCTTTGTATGTATTTTTGAATGTCCATATTTTTTTGTAAAACCCAGACTGATGGTGGTGCTGATGTGTGTTGTATGTTCTTCTGCTTTGGGATGAAATGCCCTGAGGGAATCAATTAAATCCACTTGATCTAGTGTGTCATTTAAGACCACTGTCCCCTTGTTGATTTTCTGTCTGGAAGATCTATCCATTGATGTCAATGGGGTGTTAAAGCTCCTAATTTGACTGTGGTGCTGTTGATCTCTCCCTTTATGTCCATCAAGATTTTCTGTACACATTTAGGTGCTCCTGTGTTGGGCGCAGACATGTTTACAAGGATTATGTCCTCTTGTTGGATTGCTTCCTTTATCATTAGGTAGTGTCCTTCTTTGTTAATTAATGTAGTCTTGGTTTTAAAGTCTAGTTTGTCAGTTTTAGGTATTGCTACCCCAACTTTTTTTTCATTCTCATTTACATAGAATATCTTTTTCTACCCCTTTACATTTAGTCTGTATGTGCCTTTTGATCTGAAGTGAGTCTCTTGCAGACAGAATATAAAAGGGTCTTGTTTTCTTATCTATTCAGCTGTTCTATGTCTTTTGATTGAAGTACTTAAGCCACTTACATTTTAAAAAGTTGAGAGAAAAAATATTTATTGCCATTTTATTATTTTAATCATGTTCTTCTGTTTCTGTTTCTTCTTCTTTTCCTTCTTCTTCTTCTCCTTCTTCTTCTTCCTGCTGCTCCTCCTACTTCCCTTCTCCTTCTTCCTAAAGTAGACCTTTTAACACTTCCCGTAATACTGATTTAGTTATAATGAACTCCTTTAGCTTTTTCTTGTCTGAGAAACTCTTTATTTCTCCTTCAATTTTATATACTAGCCTTTCTGGGTAGATTGGTCTTGGTTGTAGGTCCTCGCTTTTCATCACTTTGAATATTTCATGCCAATTCTTTCTGTTGACAGTCTTACGGGAGCTCCCTTGTAGGTAACTGTCTCTCTTACTGCTTTTAAGGTTCTGTCTTTGTCTTTAACCTTTGCCATTTTAATTATGATGTATATTGGTGAGAGCCTTTTCAGATTCACCTTTGTTTGGGACTCTGCACTTCCTGGACTTGTATGTCTATTTCCTTCACCAAGTTAGGGAAGTTTTCAGTCATTATATCTTCAAATAGGTTCTCAATCTTTTGCTTTCTCTCTTCTCTTTCTGGTACCTCTGTGAGGTGTATGTTGGTTCACTTCATGTTGTCCCAAATGTCCCTTAAATGATCCTCCTTTTTCTAATTCTTTTTTTATTTTACTGCTATGATTGGGTGGGGGTTTTTTTACCTTTTCTTGCAAATCACTGATTCGATCCTCTGCTTCATCCAACCAACCATTTATTTATTCTAGTGTATTCTTCATTTCAGATATGTAATCTTCATTTTTAACTGGTTCTTTTTTAAAATGTTTTATTGATTATGCCATTACAGTTGTCCGATTCCCCCCCCTTCATTCCCCTCCACCCTGCACACACCCTCCCCACCATTCCCCCGATTTAGTTCATGTCCATGTGTCACAAGTTCTTTAGAATTCATATTTCCCATACTATTTTTGCCCTCCCCCTGCCTATATTCTACCTACCATCTATGCTATTTATTCTCTGTACCTTCTCCTCCTCCCACTCCCCTGTTGCTAACCCTCCATGTGATCTCCATTTCTATGGTTCTGCTCCTGATCCAGCTATCTGCTTAGTTTGCTTTTGTTTTAGGTATGGTTGTTAATAACTGTGAGTTTGCTGTCCTTTCACTGTTCATATTTTTTAACTTCTTTTTCTTATATAAGTCCCTTTAACATTTCATATAATAAGGGCTTGATGATGATGAACTCCTTGAACTTGACCTTATGTGAGAAGCACTTTATCTGTCCTTCCATTGTAAATGAAAGCTTTGCTGGATAGAGCAATCTTGGTTGTAGGTCTTTGGATTTCATGACTTGGAATACTTCTTTCCAGCCCCTTCTTGCCTGTAAGGTCTCTTTTGAGAAATCAGCTGACAGTCTGATGGGTACTCCTTTGTAGGTGACTGTCCGTCCCCTTATCCCTTGCTGCTTCTAGGATTCTCTCCTTCATTTTAATCTTGGCTAATGTAATGATGATGTGCCTTGGTGTGTTTCTTCTTGGGTCCAACTTCTTTGGCACTCTCTGAGCTTCCTGGATTTCCTGGAAGTCTATTGCCTTTGCCAGACTGGGGAAGTTCTTTATTATTTGTTCAAATAAGTTTTCCACTATGGTTGTTCCTCTTCCTCTTCTGGTACCCCAATAATTTGGATGTTGGAACATTTAAAGATGTCCTGGAGGTTCCTAAGCCTCTCCTCATTTTTTTGACTTCTTGTTTCTTCCTTCTTTTCTGTTGGTCATTTTTTTCTTCCTTCTTGTCCACTCGATTGATTTGAGTCCCAGTTTCCTTTCCATCACTATCGGTTCCCTGTGCATTTTGCTTCATCTCACTTAGTGTAGCCTTCATTTTTTCATCTAATTTGTGACTAAAATCAAGCAGTTCTGTGAGCATCCTGATCACCAGTATTTTGAACTGTGCATCCAGTAGGTTAGCTATCTCTTGGTCACTTAGAAGTATTGCCTCTGGGGCTTTGAGCTGTTCTTCTCCTTGAGCCATAATATTTTGGTGTGTTTGTGCCTGTTATGTGTGAGGTGCGAAGCCTTAGGTGTTCACCAGGGCAGGGAAACCCAGGTTGCTGGGTTGTGACACTGTATGTGGAGGCGGCGTCAGAGAAGGGCAATGGCATGAACAAATGCTCTCTCTCAGATTTTGGTCCCCTCTGCCGCTTCCCAACATCAATCAAATCAGGCCCTTCTGGTGCTGGTTCCCGGGTGTGTGGGCTTATGCACCCTCCAGGACCCTGTGGGTCTCTCCAAAGAACTCTCTGTGAGCCTGGGAGCCTCTCCCAGCACGTTGACCTCTGAAAGTTTTTCTAGTCAGTGCTTTTAGGCTTTATTTCCTGGCACTGGGGCCCTTGTTTGTGCTGTCTGTCTCACTGCTCGCTCCTTTGCCTGATTTATCTGTGTGCAAATGTGTGACCCCAGTCAGCCAGCTGCCTTCCGCCCCCACTGGGTCCACCTGTTGCCACCCTATGCCTGGGATCTGCCAACCACTGCCTGTGCTCCTTGGTCATTCGGGCTGCTTTTTCCTGCCTGATCCCTCTCCGCCAGCCACCGACTCCGCCCCTCTTACCAGTCTGAGTGAATGGTTCGTGTTGTCAGACTTCGGTACAGTTCAATTTTCTATTTTGTTGCATTCTGGTTTCTAAATCTTTGTTGTTCATAAATTTGGTTGTGCAAGGAGGCACAGTGTTTCCACCTATGCCTCCATCTTGGCCGGAAGTGACTGGTTCTTTTTTATTATTTCTATGTCTTTCTTGGTGTTTGCTATCTCTTTTTTGAAGTTCTCACTAAGTCCCTTGAGCATCATGATAACCATTTTTTTGAACTCTATCTCTGATAAACTGCTTACCTCTATTTCATTTAGCTCTTTTTTTCCCTAGGGATTTCTCCTGTTATTTTATTTGTGGCATGGTTTTTGTTTCCCCATTTTGGCTGCCTCTTTGTATTTGTTTCTATATATTAGGTAGATCTCCTACAAGTCCCAGTCTTGGTAGGGTGGCCTTATATTGTAGGCATCCTGTGGGACCCAGTGTCAGAGTCTCATTGGTCACTGATCCAAGTGCTCCAGGAAAGCCTCTTGTGTGGGCTGTGTGGGCCCTCTTGTGCTAATTGAGTCTTTGTTGCCGTTGGCCCTTTCACTTGCAGGGCCGACCCTTAGGCTAACGAATTGTGGAGACTGTCCCTGACCATGGTGTAGGAGCTGCTGTGCAAGTGCTGACCACTGGAAGTGGAATTTGCCTCCGCAGGATCTGGCACCTGCCAAACTCTCACTTTGGATATGCCACGTGTGAAGCTAATTAGATGCTGCTCTGATGTTGTCTGAAGCTGGCCACTGTGTGAATCCGAGACAACTCTCTCAATGTCTCAGGGTATACCAAGTCTCGCTCTCACCTCCAGGTGCCTTTGGGGTAGGGTGGGCTCTCAGGGAGTCATCAGGGTGAGGCCAGCGGAGTTTCTCAGGCCCTAACAGACCAAGATTTGGCCATGTAAATGGTAAGAGGTAAGCCATGTAAATGAAGAGCTTTGCACCAGTCAGCCATGCGAGGGGAAAGTGGCCCTAGTCCTAAACCACACCACTTAGTTTGTCCAAGATTTTGCCACAAGCCCTAGCTCAACAGGGTGGGGCCACTGGGAGTTGGGAGGGTGGGCCTAGTGGATTTCCCACCCTGAAGGGAGGTGCAGGTGAGGCTTGGGGGAAGATGGGAAGAGTGGGCCCCCACCCTGGAGCCACACGCTCAGCCTGTCCTGGATTCTACGCAGACCTCCGCACGGCAGAGCCACCAGAAGTCAAAAGGGTGGAGTTAGAGGATCTCCCATGAGGGGCAGGCACGGTTTATGTTGGTGGGAAGCAGGGGAATGGCCCTTGCCAACAAGCCACATCCCTCAGTCACTGACACACCTGAGTCTGCCCAGAGCACCCCAGCCCAGGCAGCGGACGGCTCAGCAGGATGTGGTCTCCACAGGGTGGGGCTGCAAGAAGTCCAGAAGGCAGGGCTATTATTGATTTGCCCAGGCTGATTCCGTCAGAAGGGCAAGCTCCACCCAAGACAGATGGTGTCTGTGGGGCAGGAGAGGGACTCAGCACAGGGGTCCTGGTGGCCGTCCCCTCTGCTGTCTCCTCAGAGCCACAAACCCGTTTGTTTGTTTGTTTGTTTGTTTGTTTGTCTTCACGCAACTCCAGACTGCTCCACACTCCCTCCACTGGAGCTTGGCCCTTTAAGAGGGTGTCTGAGTTTCAAGCAGACTCCTGTTTCTCCCTGGCAGACAGAATTCCCACTGATCTTCAGTCAGACGTTATGTGGGCACCTCTTCCCAGCTCTGGTGCTCTGGGCTGGGGAGTCTGGTGTGGGATTGAAACCCCAGTCTCCTCAGGGGGAGCCCTTGCCACTGAGACATCTCTCCAGGACCTCATCCACCACCCGTGGGAGCAGGGCCAGCCTTTTTCGTGTCTCTGTGCTTCCTACCGGTCTCAGCGTGGCTTCTTCTGTAAGCCCTTGATTATGACCTCTATTCAGCTCCTCTTCAGTCAGTCATTCGGGCTGATTGTTCTGCCCTGCCGTTGTAATTCCCATCTGGCCCTGGGAGGAGGTGAACGTAGCATCCACCTAGTCTGCCATCCCCTTGGAGTTCTCCCTTCTTCATTTCAAAGGCGTAAAAGAAGCTGTAAAATTGTTACTGCTCAGAACATTTAAGACCTTGCTCCCCAGCCATTGTCTTCAGTTTTGGCTCAAATAAACTCCGATAAAAATTTAAAAAATACTGTCGACTTTATAAACACTCTATGCTTAGGTTATACACAATACATAAAACAACATGACATTTAAGAAAGCATGAAAGAAATGATGTGATCAAGAGACAAGGTCAACACAAGGTGTTTGAGGTGGCTGCTTTTATAACTGTTTTACAGCACACTATATAAGTAGAAAGAGTATATACCGCAAAACAGTCATAGTAAACGCCTAAACCAGTCACATAGCTTTTTATTATCATTATCGATAATTATATACTGTCCATAATTCCATGTGCTCTACTTTATACAACTAGCAGTTCTGTAGGTTTGTCTACACCACCACCACTGCCAACACAAGTAGGTGTTGCGCTCTGCTGTTAGAATGGCTACGATGTCCCTGGGTGGTAGGGATTTTTAGCTACATTATTATCTGATGGACTGGTTGTTTCCATGTGGTCCGTTGTTGACTGAAATGTCGACATCATCACATGGTGCGTGACTATATTAGCAGCTCATTGACTTCTATTGTTAAATTCTACTCCATTTTAGAGCTATAGCACACTCTGATTGTGTACTCACCAGTTCAGGGATATTTGAATTGTTTCCTGTTTTTAATATTATGTATAATGTTACTATGAACTTTGGCACGAACGTCTTTGTGTGGGCACGTTTTCATTTCTCTTGGAATACCTAGGCATGAAATTGCTGGATCATATAATAATAAGTTTGTCTAACTTTTTAAGAAACTGCCAAATTGTAATCCAGAGTGCCTATACCAGTTTACATTTCCATTAGCAATACATAAAGGTTCCATTTGATCCACATCCTCCCCAGTCCTTATTATTTTCTGTATATTGTATTGTATTAATGCTAGTGGGTGCACTGGTATCCCATTATGGTTTAATTTGCATTTTTCTAATACCAATTGAGTTAACCATCTTTTCCCGTGCTTTTTAAATATCCATATATTTTGTTAGTGAACTATCTAGCCAAATATTTTGCCCTTTTTAAATTGGGCTTCCTTATTAATTAAGTTAGAAGACTTCATTGTAACTCTAGACACAAGATCTTTAGCAGATAGGTATAACTTGGAAATACTTTCTCCTAGTCTTTGGCTTGACTTTTCGTTTTCTCGGTGGTGTCTTTTGAGCTTTTAATGTTGATGGTGACCAATCTACCAGATTTTTCTTTCCTCAGCCATGCTGTTGATATGAATGGCTTGGGTTCTCTCTGGCCTGTCTGGTGCAGACATGTGGAAACTTATCCAGACCTCTTGGCTGTCTCACATTCCAGATTTTCTTGTTAAATTTTTGGGCAGTCCCCTAGTTCATTGCTTGTCCCAGCCAGGACTGCTAGCTGGGCCACTGGTTTTACCTATTTGTCACTGAAATCACAACTATTGCTTACAGTACTGCTGGGTGTGGGTTTTTCCAGCTCATTCAGAATCAAGGGAGACCCCTCGAGCAATGAAGCTGTGGACTAACACCGAGGTAGGACCCCCACAAAGTTGGCTGCCGGCTGGAAGAAATGGGAACAGCCCCAGGAAGGTCACCACAGAACCTCCTGCTTTTACCCAAAGCTCAGTGTTTCATTAATAACCACTTCCCAACTGGCCGTCTGCCCCTTTGGTCAGTTTCCAGAGTCGCGGAATGGCTGTCTTTGACAACTTAGTCCAGTTTTATAATTAATTTGGGGAGAAGAAATGTTCTGGGCGGTGGGATTGAAAGACTGTACAGAGACTGGCTTCTCCAACAAAAATACAACTGGATAGTTCGGGGTCTTGCTGGTGCACCAACTCAGTAGTTTAAAAATAAGTAAGTAATGGAAAAGAATTAAACATTTATCCTGCCTTTTTGGCCTGAATTCTATGAGGGAAATGGGATAATCTTGGGTCAGAAAGTTGTGTGTGTGTAGAAATATTCTAGCTAAATAAGTACATAATGAATGATAGAAAACCACTATTCAGCAATCTCTAATAAAATAACTGATTCAGATAATGATCATTAATAAATAAATTTAACAAAATATATCCAAGAGCTACTCTGGTTTCTCTTCAGATCGTATAAATTTTTCACCTTTTACCAAATATATCCAAGACTCCTATACTGAAACCTATAAAACAATGTTGGGAGAATTTAAAGAAGATCTTTGTAAAAGAGGAATGTACTGTGTTCATGTGTTGAAAGACAGTATAGAATCATTTAATCCTCTCCAAACTGACCTATAGATTCAATGCAGTCTCAGTCGGCCACTGGCAGATTTTGTGTGTGTCCGTGAAAAACAAGCTGTTTTAAAGTAAATATGGAAACGCCAAAAGGGTGAGAACAGCTTGGACAAACAGAGGAACGGAGCTGCAGGGCTCCCGTTATTGGACACCAGGACGTCACAGTTGGGCAGCCCGGTCCGGCCAGTGGATGAGGCCTCCGGGGCACAGAGGCTGACAGTGAACTACCACAGGCCGGTGGCCCCTGCCATGCTAGGCGTCATCATCATCCTGACGCGGTGACAGCCCACACGTGGGACTGGTGTATCTGTTACTGATTTGGCTGATGCTTGCTTCTCACTCCACACGCGGGGCGGGGCGTAGGGGGGGGCCACTTTGCATTTACATGGAACAACCCACAATGTACTTTCAACACGTTTCCATGGGCACACCTCGACTGCCTGGCAATGTGCCACCGCTGGGCAGGGCCTGACCTTCAACAAGCCCAGGTCACCACAGGAGAACTGGTCATCCATTGTATCAATGCCATCCTGATAGCAGGGCCCACTGAAAAACCGGTGGAGGTCCTGCTGCAATTAGTCCCAGTGACAAGTGACAGTTGGGCTCTGGACGCAGATAGAGTCCAGGGCCCAGCACAGCAGGTGCAGTTCCTTCAGGGCCACGTGGGCGGGAAGCCAATGAAACATCTCAGATTCAGTAAAGCAGAAAACAGCGGACCCTGGCTGCATCCACTAACAATAAAAAAGAGGCCCAACATGTGGAAGGCCCCTTTGGGTACTGGAGACAGCCTGCACCACTTGGGGTCCTTTTGCTTCCACTGGTTAAGATGACCCACAGGCACTGGTTTTGAACGGGACCCTTTTGGACAACATGTCTCAAGCGGTCCAATAAGCCATGACCCAGCCATGGCCCTTGGAGCCTTCAGAACCAACGTGCACAGTGGAGCCACAGGTGCAGACAACCCCCTCAGGCTGCTGTGTGGCCACAAAAAGCTGCCCCTCGGCTTGACCCACTCCTGGATACTGGACCCATAATTCACCTGAGGCAGCCACCAGGTACACTCTTTGAAGAGCAGCTCCCGCCCTCAGTGGGGCACTGGTGGAGATGGGCGTGATGGTGCCCCTGCCTGACTAGGGCAGGATGGGCCTAACCACTGCTCCCCAGTGCAAAAGAATCACGCCACTGCAATGCATGTTGGGAAACATTGAGCTTGGAGAGAATGGAGGCAGATCATGAAGCCACCTAATTAGCTTGTGCCAGTGAAATCCCAATCTCATTGCACACAACCATTCTCTTCCCCTGCCCTGGAGCCCATTTAAATTACCATAGTACCCTGAACAGGGCCCCTGGCTCTAATCTGGTGTCTGCAGGCAATAGCCTCTGTTGTGGCACCAAGAACCTCTGACCCTCCCACTCAAAAGGATAACATTATCGGACATGCCAAGCTTGCTCATGGGCAGAGCATGACCTCCCCCGCTGGACTGGGTGACCAAGGCTAAAAGGTCTGGGTCAAGCAACAAGAACAAAGGTGTCTGTGAAGGTTGTAGCCTCGAAACTGGGACAGACAGCCTGGGTTGGAGTACCAGGATAGCCAGCTCCCCAAGTAACAGAGAGGAACACCTCTGACCACTGGAAGGCCAGGAAGTTGGTCGGGGGTAGGGAGAAAATTATCCCTCCCCATTTGGTCCCTTTAGAATGGCCAGTGGTGCCAGGGGTTGACAACACATTGGGGAAGACTAGCACAGAGGCAGCAGCAGGGGAGGTGTGAAGCGTTGCTGGATGTCACCCACATATTCAAGGTATTTCCTCCCCAGACGTCACGTGTCGCCTATTGCTAATCTGACAGGGATCCCAACAGCCATCAGTGCTTTTATCAAAGTGACATTCTCAGTCCAGGTTCAGATCCATAGGATACTAATGCCCACACATGAAGCTTACCTTGAACATAGAGAGAAAATGAGAGGCAGAGTTTACATGTCCCCACTGGTATGGGACAGTCTTACATTGTGAACTTGACCTTGCTACTTAACCCATAGCTAAACCACACATGGGCTTTGTGTCCTCGGACTAGAAACTCTTACACCTGTTCCCTGACCAGCACGATATGGGCTCCGCTGGGTCGAGCACCTGTCTGAGGGGCAGGGATACTGGGCCGCCGAGTCCCGGTGCTGGGTGCTCAGGGTGCTCAGGTGGGGCCCACTGTTTGGGAATCTCAATGTCGTCGGTCATTTGTACAAAATGACACCCAGAACCAGAAGGGCCCCACTCTTCTTACACATTACAGTGTTGCCAAAGACACCCCGCCAGGAAAACAAACACACAACCAGTTCCAAGCTATTCTTGACCTCACATCTGACATAGGCACATATGCCGGGGGGTGGGGAGAATGGCGTGCAACTTGTCGTTGACTGTGGTGGAGAGATCTAACATCACGGCCGGCATGTTCTCACTGAACTCCCTGGCACAGTGGTGGTGGAGTCAATTATTGGCGGCAGAACAAGGTGGCATTCGTGTTATTGCCAGCACCTCTTGTTGTGTATACCTCAGTAGCTCGGGGAAGAGCTACAGAAAACCCACGTTCAGGTGGTATGGTTATCAGCTGTACCACCGCAGTTGCCCCTGGCCCATTCTTTGACTCTTTTTGTGGGAGTAACGCCAGCCCTTGAAGCTCCTGGTTGGAGACCACCCTCCAGGGGGGCTGGGCCATCTCTGGGGCCTGGTCTCTCAACAACCCTAGTACAGGGTTGTCTCGAAATGATGTGGAGGTTCTGCCAGCAAACTTCAACTGCACAAGTTGCTTATGGGCGCCCATGGACACTGTCTTCACCTCCAAATTCAAGGTGGGCAATGGTCCTGCTGAATTTGACACGCTGCATCTGCTGTTTCAGCAGCCAGGGAAGGTGGGTGGGTGGGCTATTGAAAGAGGCAATGCCATGCGCAGTCTTTCAACTCCCCCTGGGACACAGAAGCTCAGGCCTCGGGCCTGGGCCATTTCCTGACCACGGGAGAGAGAGCCCACACAGCTGTGGGGGCTCATACCCTCATCTGTGAAGACCTTTCCCTGTCTCAGACTCAGCACCGCCTCTGTTCTGCTTCAACGAAGGCACTCAGGCACACCTGAAGCACTCGGTACTTCAGACCCCTGGGGGCAGGAGTCAGGGTCCTTCTATTCCAGCACAAGAAGGGCACGTGTAAGCCATATGTCCTGCCACAGCTGCCAGAGTGCAGGGGGGCCCTGCTGGCCAAGCGGGACCAACGCACGCTGTTGGAGCTGATCATGCCTGTCTCTTCTCTAGGCAAGCACAGCATCATCCCGTCCAGTGCTCTGCGGTGTTTTCCCTGCTGACTCTGATACCAAGGTGCTTTTGGACTCCTGCTCCCTCCCAGTGTCCAGCACTGCGGCAAGCTTTGCTGTTCTCCAGCAAAAGCTGGAGCCCTCCCCTGGAACTGAGAGCCAATGCGCCACGTTGCACTGGACAGTTTATTTATCTTTCTGAAATATTATTATGAATTAATAATTTTTAAATATTCCATGTTTTTAAAAATTGCTGGCATTCTATTGGGTTTTCCAATTGGTCCCTCTTTCGAGTGTTCCTTTAAGCTGGCTTCTGTGTCCTTTTGACAAGGCTTCTGCATTTACTTAGGTTTCCTCAAGTCAGAGCTGAGGAAAAAGTTTGTATGCAGTAGTGTATACGCCCAGTTGCTTCCAGAGAGCAGGAGTGAAAGATGTGGAGAGTGTCACCAGGAAGGGACAAGTTGGCTCCTGGGACTTTTTTCCTGACTGATACTTTTGCAAGAGTGGGGCACACATGGATTGGCTACTATTCTCCACTGCTGGAGAGGAAGTTACTAAAGTTACTAAAATCTGAAATATAAACGGGGGCATTACTACCAAATTGTATAGAAATGAAAAGGATTATAAGAGAACAATTGTACTGTGAATACAGTACAATTCATATTGAATATCATATGATGTTGATATTATATGAATATTATATACATGATATTTTTATATAAGAATATTATGTGATATGAATATCATATCTGATATATGCCAACATATCAGATAACCTTAGTGAAATGAACAAATTCTTAAAGACACATGACTTACTAAGACTGAATCATGAAGAAGTAGAAAATCTGAACTGACCTATAACTAGTACGAAGGTTCAATCAGAATAACACTGAATGTAAACTATAATTTAAATTTTTTTAAAAAGAAGATTGAGCCCTGGCTGGTGTAGCTCAGTGGATTGAGCACAGGCTGTGAACCAAACAAAGGTTGCAGTTCAATTCCCAGTCAGGGCACATGCCTGGGTTACGGGCCAGGTCCCCAGTAGGGAGCATATGAGAGGCAACCACACATTGATGTTTCTCTCCTTCTCTCTCTCCTTCTCTTCCCCTCTTTCTAAAAAAATAAAATAAAATAAGAAATAAAATATATATTTTAAATAATTAATTAATTAATTAATTTTTAAAAGATTGAGTTAGTAATCAGAATCTCCCAACAAAGGAAAGCCCTGGATCTAATGGCTTCACTGGTTAATGTCACCAAACAGATAAAGAACAACTAAGCCCTGGCTGGTGTAGCTCAGTGGATTGAGCACGGGCCTGCGAACCAGAGGATTGCGGTTCAATTCCCAGTCAGGGCACATGTCTGGGTTGCAGGCCGGTTCCCTGCAGGTCAACTCCCAGCAGGGGACGCACGAAAGACAACCATACATTGATGTTTCTCTCCCTCTCTCCTTCCCCTCTAAAGATAAATAAATAAATAAAATCTTTAAAAAAAAAAAACAACTAGCACCAATTCTTCTCAAATGCTTCCAAAAAAGCTGTATAGAAAGAAACACTTTTTCATTGATGAGACCTGCATTGCCTGATATCAAAGCCAGATTAAAAACACCCCCAAAAAGAAAAATACAGGCCAATATCCCTTATGAACATTGATGCAAAAATTTTTAATAAAATCCTAGCAAATACATTTCAACAGCATATCAAAAGAATTATATGCCATTATCAAATGAAATTTATTCCTAGAATGCAAGTATAGCTAAACATATGAAAATCGGTCAATATAACATACCACATTAACAGAATAAAAAGAGAAAAATACCAGTAATATAATCACAATCAATGCAGGAAGAAACATTTGACAAAATCCAGCACCCTCTCAAGAAAATTGCACATAGCAAACTAGGAATAAAAAAACTGCACCAACATAATAAAGGCTTTATGTGAAAAATCCACAGCTACCATGGCACTCAGTGGTGAAAGACAGAGAACTTCTCCTCTAAGATTAGGATAAGCAAACAAGACAAGGAGGTTTGCTTATTTTTTACTTCTGTTCAACATAATATTGGTTCCAACCTAAGTAATTAGGCAAGAAAAGAAATGACATCGAAGTTAGAAATGAAGAAATAAAATGATCTCTACTTACAAATTACATGATCTCATATATAGAAAATCCTAACTATTTCACACAGAAACTGTTAGAAGTAATAAACGATTCAGCGAAGTAGCAACACTCAAAAGTCAGTTGCATTTTTACACGCTAACAACAAAATCTGAAAAAAGCAATTAGGAAAACAATTTCATTTACAATAGCATCAAAAAGAATAAAATATATAGGAATAACCAAGAAGATGAAACACTTGTACACTGAAAACTATAAAACATTGCTAAAAGAAATTAAAGAAGACATGAATAAATGGGAGGCAACTTTAAGATGTAATAGTATTCAAAGCAACCGACACAGTCAAAGCATTTCCTATCAAATTCCCAAAGATGTTTTTTAAGGAAACAGAAAATTTATCCTAAAATTATATGGACTTTCAAAGGACTCCAAATAGCCAAAATAATTTTAAAATTAAAAACAAGTTTATTAGACTCATACTTCCTAATTTCAAAATTTACTATAAAACTAAAATAATCAAAACAGTGTCCCACTGGCATAAAGACAGACATACAGACCAGTGTAATAAAACACAGATCCCAGGAATAAAACCTTGCATATATAGTCAAGTGATTTTTTTTAAATATTTTATTTATTTATCTTTAGAGGGGAAGGGAAGGAGAGAAGTATCAATGTATGGTTGCTTCTCCTGAGTCCCCTGCCGGGAACCGGCCTGCAACCCAGGCATGTGCCCTGACTGGGAATCAAACCGGGATCATGTGGTTCGCAGGCCCGCACTCAATCCACTGAGCTACACCAGCCAGGGCTATAGTCAAGTGATTTTTGACAAAGATGCCAAGGCCATTTGATGGGGAAAAGACAGTCTCTTCAAATAAATGGCGCTGGGAAAACTGGATGTCCACACACAAAAGAATGAAGTTGGATCCTTGCTTAATGCCATATATAAAAACTAACTCAAAACGGATATATAGCTAACATAAGAGCTGAAACTATAAAACCAGTAAAAGGAAACATAATGACATTGGATTTGGCATTGATTGCTTGGATATGACATCCAGAGCACCACCAACAAAAGCAAAAGTAGTAAATTGTACTTTATCAAAAGTTAAACTTTTTTTGCATCAAAGGATTCTATCAACAGAGTAAAAAGGCAACCCATAAAGTGGGAGAAAATGTTTACAAGTCACATATCTGAAAAGAGATTAATATCTAGAATATGTAAAAAATTCTGAAAACTCAGCAGCAGCAGCAACAATAAAACCCAGTATGTCCGCCTCAGATATGGGCAAAGGCACGTCTCAAAAGAGGTACACAAATGGCCAAGAAGTAGATGAAAAGAGCAACAGCGCTGATCATGGAAATGCCAATCAAAACCACACCCGCTAGGATGGCTATTATTAAAAAGCAGGAAACTAGTGTTAGCGTGGATGCAGAGAAGTGGGAATCTCTGTGCAACGCTGGCAGGAACATAAAAGCGTGGAGCTGCTGTGGAAAACAGTACAGCAGGTCCTCAAAATTTTAAACATAGAATCAATCCTGCAGTTCCACTCCTGAGTGTATACACCGAACACTTGCAAGCAGAAACTCGAGCAGGTATTTTTAGACAAAGGGTCATAGAAGCACCATTTACAAAAACCAAAGGTGGAAGCAACCTAAATGTTTATGAACAGATGAAGGGATACATAAAATGTAGTATATATGTACATTGGAGTCCTATTCAGCCTCCAAAAGGAGTAAAATTCTGATACATGCTATAACATGGCTGAAATTTGAAGACACGCTAACTGAGTTAAGTCAGACACAAAAGGACAAATACTGTATGACTCCACTCATATGAAACGCCTTGAGTAGTCAAGTGTATAGACATAAAATGTAAAACAGTGGTTAGCAGGGGCTGGGAAAGTGAGACATGGTCAGTTATTATTTGAAGGTATACAGTTTCAACGTAGGATGATGAAAAAGTTCTGGAGATAGTGGTGATGGTTGCACAATAATGTGAATGTACTGAATGCCACTGTAGTATACAACTTAAAATGATGAAAATGGTCATTTCTATGTTATACATATTTTACCACACACAAAAGAATCCCTCACTGCTCTGCAAACTTTGTAACAATACATCGTGATTATTTTCCTGGTCAATAAATATGAATCTAATTGATCCTGTTTTAAAACTACACAATATACCATAGAAAGGGCATGCTATGCTATATTTAACTGCTCCCACATAGACAAACATTTGTTGTTATAAATGATGCTGCAGTCAGAATCTTTAAGGTTCTTACGATATATTAAAGTCTCCAAACAGTGATTACTGGGCAAAGTGAATAGATACTTAGATCTTTCTTTAAGCCAATTTTCATTTTTTTGCTTCATGATATAAAACAGAAGGGTACATGTCCTTCAATATTTAGATTATAGATTTGGCTGCAAATAACAAAAATCTCAAGTAGCTGTGACTTACACAGGATATAATTTTATGGGCCTTCCAGGACTGGTGAGGAAATGACTGCATGAGACAATGCAAGAATCCAGCCTCTTTTTATTCTCTTATTTCACCGTCCATTTTCATGGCCCACGATGGCTCACCGCCACGTCCACATTCCACTCCACAGCAGGAGAGAAGTGAGAAGATGGGCACACCCACTGCCTTTCAGGACTCTACCTACCACTTCTACTCATAGCCTGTTGTCCTGAACTGAGTCGCACAACCCAGCCCAGCCAGAAGGGCAACTGGGAAATCACAGCCATTCTGGGCAGCCATGTGCCCAGTTAGTACCAGGATGGCCAAAGGAGATTGGATAATGAGCAGCTCTGTGATAAGATCTTCCAAAAGAATAGTCAACCATGTCAGCAATGTTTGTAAAACAAACCATTTTCCATTTGATTAAAACACCATCCTTGCCCTGGCTGCTGTGGCTCACTGGACTGAGTGTTGGCCTACAAACTGAAAGGTTGCTGGTTCGATCCCTAGTCGGGGCATGTGCCTGGGCTGTGGGCCAGACCCCCAGTTGGGGGTGTGCAAGAAGCAACCAATCGATGTATCTCTCACATATCTATGTTTCTCTCTCTCTTTCTCCCTCTTATCCCCTCTCTCTAAAATTAAATAAATAAAATCTTTAAAAGCTGTACCTTTAAAAAAATTAAAACTAAAAATAAAATAAAATGCAGTTCTTGTGTTTATTAAGGCCCACATATAATTAGATCTGTTTTTAGATGCAAATCTGTTATATTAAAATAGCTTTACAATAATTGTTAACTGTTCTTATTGTATTAACCTATAGTTGTTGATATATTAGTGATTTATCTTTTGTTAACTGGTTTAAGCTATCTGATTTACATTGTTTTTACAGGTCAGGTTAAATACAGTGAAACTTATTTTGTAAGAACTAGTTTGTTCTGGCACTTGGATCTTGTAATTTGAGGCAGAGAACGTTTTCTCCATTCCAAGTTTCAATGTTAAGAAGCATCTCTACCCATCAGGAACTACAACCAAGAGGTCACACATTTGTTTCGTCATCATCGCTTTATTGGAAAAGAAAACCTTATTAAAGGGAAAGCCTGACTATAGCAGCAATCTTGCAACAAGGAACAGGATTTCCCAGGCATCTGGGACTCCACCTTCTTGTCCATTTAAAGACTGATGGGACTTCCGCCAAGATGGAGGCATAGGTGGAAACACTGTGCCTTCTCCCACAACCAAGTTTGAATACAACAAAGGTTTGGAGAACAAAGACACAGCAAAAGAATAGAAAATTGAATTATACGGAAGTCCAACAACAACGACCCGTTCAACTGGGATGGTAAGAGGGGCGGAGCCAGTAGCGGAGCTGGGTTGGGCAAGAAAGATCCCCCGACCTAGGCGCACAGGTAGCCCGGACCCAGTCAGGGTGTGGGGCAGACTGACTGAGGTCGCACATTCACGCACAGTGAGACGGACCATGCAGGCCCCAGGGGGCGAGGGCTGATGGCCGGTGGCACACTCGGGTGCAGTGGGATGAAACGCGCAGGCCCCGGTGACGGTGGCAGCTGCGGCACCTGTGGGGGCCCCAGCAGACGGGATGCCATTGCTCCTCTTTGACCCCGCCCCCACATACAGCGTCACAACCCAGCGACTGAGTTGCCCTGCTCTGGTGAACACCTAGGGCTCCGCTCCTCATATGTAACAGGCACGAATAGTCCAAAAGATGGTGCAAGAAGAACTCAAAGTCCCAGAGCCTATAACTCTCAGCAACCGAGAGATTGCCATCCTCTTAGAAGTACAGTTCAAGACACTGTTTATCAGGATGCTCACAGAACTGGTTGATTATAGTCATAAATTAGAGGAACATATGAAGGCTAAACTAATTGAAATGAAGGGAGATGTCCAGGAAACCAATAGTGATGGAAAGGAAACTGGGACTCAAATCAATGGAATGGACCAGAAGGAAGAACAAAACATCCCACCAGAAAGGAATGAAGAAATGAGAATTCAAAAAAATGAGGAGAGGCTTAGGAACCTCCAGGACATCTTTAAACGTTCCAACATCCGGATTATAGGGGTACCAGAAGGGGGAAAGAAACAGCCACGAGTGGAAAACTTATTTGAACAAATAATAAAGGAGAACTTCCCCAGTCTGGCAAAGGAAATAGACTTCCAGGAAATCCAGGAAGCTCAGAGAGTCCCAAAGAAGTTGGACCCAAGAAGGAACACACCAAGGCACATCATAATTACATTAGCCAAGACTAAAATGAAGGAGAGAATCCTAGAAGCAGCAAGGGATAAGGGGACAGTCACCTACAAAGGAGTACCCATCAGACTGTCAGCGGATTTCTCAAAAGAGACCTTACAGGCAAGAAGGGGCTGGAAAGAAGTATTCCAAGTCATGAAATCCAAAGACCTACAGCCAAGATTGCTTTATCCAGCAAAGCTTTCATTTAGAATGGAAGGACAGATAAAGTGCTTCTCAGATAAGGGCAAGTTCAAGGAGTTCATCATCACCAAGCCCTTATTATATGAAATGCTAAAGGGACTTATATAAGAAAAAGAAGATGAAAAATGTTAACAGTGAAAGGACAGCAAACTCACAGTTATTAACAACCACACCAAGAACAAAAGCAAACTAAGAGGATAGCTAGATCAAGAGTGGAACCATAGAAATGAAGAACACATGGAGGGTTAGCAACAGGGGAGTGGGAGGAGGAGAAGGGGGGAGAAGGCACAGAAAATAGCAGAGACAGTAGGTAGAAAATAGATAGGGGGAGGGCAAGAATAGTAGGGGAAATATAGAATCTAAAGAACTTGAGACACGTGGTTATAAACTAAGGGGAGGAAGAATGGTGGGGGAGGGAGTGTGCGGGTGGAGGGGAATGAAGGGGGGGAATAGAACAACTGTAATGGTATAATCAATAAAATGTATTAAAAAAATTAAAAAAGACCAATGGGTGTGAGCAAGTGCCAGGATGCGGGCTGGTGGGCAAATGAGTTCCCAAGGTGATGGGAATTTGGAGAGGCGCTCTGGGCTCTGGCTCTGACACATCTTCCATCTCAAAGGTGTGGCTCCATTAGCTTTTCAACTGGTATCGGTGCCTCTCTACCGTTATCTCCTTCCGCCAGGCTTCATTCACTCTTTTATAGAGGAGATTTGCTAGAGTTTATGCCTTATCCTCCCAAACCCCTTCCTTTGACTTTGTGGGGAAGAAAAGCTATTCGATCTAACTAAGCTGGACTTGGAATCCCCTCCCTCTCACCCTGCTAATGCATATCCTAGGCCTTTTTTAAAAACCTACGTACAGCGTCTCTTCCACGAAGGCTCTCTTGGTGTCCAGCGCCCTCAACGACAGATAAGTGGGAAGGCATCTCGGAGAACTGGAAGGAGGTTCTCAACCCTGACCTCCTGTGTTCACTAAGGAGCCGATAAGAAGCACGTCTGCCCGCTCCTCCCAGATTCTGATCAGCGGGTCCGCACTGCAGCCTTAGCTCTCGAGCTCGTTCTTCCACTTCCACAGGGGGTTGTGAGCTACAGGGTGGGAAGCGATTCAGCTAGGCCAACCCTTAATTTACAGATGAGAGCGTTGAGACCACATGATGCTATGAAGAAATTCCTGCATTTCTTAGCAGGAAGCAGCTCCTTTCAGGCAGGGACTTCCCGTCCTTCGCAGCTCTTTCCCGCACCTAGAACTGTGCCTGCCTTCGGAGCTGTGGCAGAGGTGTGGAATGAATGCATGCATGCATGAACGAACGAACGAACGAACGAACCAGCAAACCCATGTGGCACCAAGCTAAAACTACAACACTGGGTTCTGGTCCAGGATGTGACACAATCAATCTTCCTTAGGACAGCCTCTGCCCCGAGTCCTTGCCACGCCTCCCAGGCTCGGTAATTGCTCCGCATTTTAAGAGGTCACTATTGGTCGCAGTCTGCCCAGAGTGCCTTGCTGGAGCGCACACCTTAAGGAGTGGCCAGGGAACACGTCAGCTGGAGGGCAGGAGCGTGGAGAAGAGTGAAGGCTTTGAGAAGGAAGGCACAGCAACCGCGAAGGGGAGGGGAGGGCGGGCTAGTGGCCTGGCCCAGGAGGGTGGGGCGCTCGCACCTGCTCCTCGGCGCCAGCCCACAGGACGCGCAGCCAGCGGATTGCTTGGAGGCGCTCAGCACAGGTGAGATGCGCGCAATGGGCAGGGGGCTCGGGCGGTGGGGAGGAGCAAGGACGCGGAGGGGGCCAAGATGCGAGGGTGGGAGGCTCAGACCAGGCACAGGCGGGAAGAGCTGGAAGGCTCCCCGCTGGGGAAGCTCCCGCCTCGAACCTCTTCTTTCGGATTGCCCGAGGCCCTGGAATGAATGTGTTGCATCCCGGGCTGGTCGGCCTGCCCGTGCTGCCGCGTGAGAGGAGTTTAGAAGTGTGAAGCCCATGCCGTCCGTCCAACCCCGAGGAGCAGAGAACCCCGGGGCGGCCATAGCTGTGTCCCGCCCGGCGGCCCAAAGCTGCTGTCGGTGGGCCGCGCGGGACAGTGGTCCTAACACCTCCGCTGCCTGTCCTTGTTAGCTCCCATCCACAAAGTCACCGTCCTGCGGCCAGGAAGCCTGGAACCTACTAAGGTGATGGATTGATGGTCTCCCGAGCTCCCTATTCCGCTTCCGCTAATAGGCTGGTGGGTGCGGACCCCAGGAGAGCGGAGGTGAGATTAGCGGCGGTTGGAGAGGTGTGCGTGGGACCTAAGAGTAAGGTCAGGTGACCCTGCCTGGGTCTGGAGGGGATGTGACCCAGCGGTAGTTGTAGGAAACATGTGTGTTTCAGTGAAGGAACCCTGTGTCTTTATGGAAGAGATCAGTTTTAAATTTAGCCGGGCATCTCTTCTCAAAGCCACAGAATGACCATTTCCTTCACATTCCCTCCCACTCTGTCCCTCCGTTTCCACCACTGACTGCCCTCCTCTCCCCTGATCCTTTGTCCCCTGCCCCACCCTACACTCTGCCTGACTGGCCAAGTGGCTTAAGAAATTTACCTGTATTTTTACATCCATTTTCAGTGGGTGGTATGGCTTAGTGCTCGTAAGAAACAGATGTGCAACGCCGTAGGGGGGGGCGGGGGGGGGGCGGCAGGATCGTGCTGCACTGTGAATACAGGCCAGCGCGCCTCCCTCTGAGTTCTCTGTGGCCGAGCCTTTGTGACTTAACAATGACGCGCTTGCCCTCTGTGCCTGGTGTTTCTGGAACAGATATGGAGTTGATAGGACGGCCTTATCGAAGTCGGCCCTGGGGTTTCACAGGGGGTAGTGCCTGAGGTATCAGTGAGGAGTGATTTCTGGTCACGTGTTATTTGTTCCGGTATTTTGGGAGCCAGGTGTGCAATTTCCTTTTTTAAGGAGCTTTGATTTCCTCTCACTTCTTCCATGGGAGGTGGAAACAGTACCACCGGTTACTTCTCTCTCAGATACATTTTTCCTTATATTCTGCGGGTTCCTCCCTCACCCATCTGGCAGAGTAGCTGATGCCACTGAATATCCTCTTTAGCAAAAGTTACTCCACTTGGCCTTTTCCCCAAAACGTCCTTGGTTGTGTCTCTTCCTGAATCTCAGCCAATAGGACTCGGAGATACTCACAGTGTCTTAAGGGTTGGAGAGAAGATCGGTAAAGAGGAAGAAAGACGTCTTTCTTTTCTCCCCACCACCTTCAAGTTCACCTTGGCTGCTGTGCTTAGTTGGTCGAAGTAGGGGTGTTAGCTAGGTTGGCTGTAATCGAAGGTCGATCTCTTCTCCATAAATGCACCTGCTGGGAAAAAAAACTGCCCCTGGGAGAGGGGCAGTTTTGCCATCTGTAGAGCCACACCCAGGGCCAAGGTTCCTGCTGTTGCAAAACTTTTTATGATTGTGTGTCATCGACTAATGACTGTGTAGACACAGTCCATTTTGAGACTTTTTTCTGCAGACAGGTCATAAAACAAAACCTGGGTTATTCACAAGACTGTGCAGTAGTGAATGTAAGTGCTGCTATCCCCACACTTATTTGAACTCAAGTTCCCTTTCAACTGCCCACCAAACCTTTCCTGGGACTAGAAACAAACAGGGATGATTTGAGTTTTAGCTGTTTCTGTTTCTCTTGTCCGTTCTCTTGTGTAAAAATAAAACGGGCCACAAGGGGGAAGGAAACTCAAAAGATCTGTCAGCTTTATGTGATGAAGAATTAAACTGAACGTATCAAAGTGCACTCACATATTTCCTTTGCAGGATTTAGAAATTACAAGCATTTTCGGTATCTCATTGGTATCAAATTGGAAGGGGGCTTTACAGAGTACAGGTGATTTCCACAGCCTCACTCAGAAGGAAGAGTAATAGCCAAGCTCATGAATAAGGAAACTGAATCTTAGAGGTATTGAGTACCTGGCCCGGGCATATGCATCTGTTAAGTGATAGCCAGGACTTGAAGCAGAACTTCTTCCATTATACCAGAGCCCCCTCCAGGCTGGTTTTGTTTGTTTGTTTGTTTGTTTGTTTAATTGGGGGTGGGGATGAGGAGTTGTGATTGTTTAGTGTATTTCACACCCACCATTGTTCAATGTAGTCACAGAATTATTGTAGAGCTGAGGATAGCCTTGAAGATTACCAAGCCCAGCCCTGGCTGGTGTGACTCAGTGGACTGAGCGCAGGCCTGTAAAGCAAAGGGTCACCAGTTCCGTTCCTGGTTGGGGCACATGCCTGGGTTGCAGGACAGGTCCCCAATGGGGGACACATGAGAGGCAACTACACATTGATGTTTCTCTCCCACGCTTTCTCCTTCCCTTCCCCTCTCTCTAAAAATAAATAAATAAAAATATTTCTTAAAAAAAGATTACCAAGTCCAGTCTTCTTGTTTTCCAAAGAAGAAAAGTGGATTCAGGGAAAATTCAGAAAGTACCTGATGTTGCTTCCCCCAAATCTGCTTTGCTGAAGAAGTACAGCTAAAACCTAGCTCTCCTGGCGTTCAGGCTGAGGCTCGCTCTGGCGCGTGGTCCCTTGAGGATTTCCTAGGCACATAAACCAACCAGTTTAGTTTGACCGACTCTACTGCTTTGGGGGTCTGTGACAGCAGACCACAGCCCCCCCGAATGCAGCACTCAAATGTCTGTAGACCCTTCTATTCTTACTGTGCTCCACGTCCCACAGGGGAAAGCTCCTGGTTCATCTGACTCATTGCATTACGCCCAGCACGGTGCCTGGAGTAGCCACTCGGTGAAATGTGCTCAATGTCTGTCCAATAGTTGCTTCTGGGGTCCGAAGAATAATAGGAATATAGGTGTTGAGAAAAGGTGATTTTGGTCCTATCTGGAGTATTCATAAATAGATGATAATGACCTCGTTCAATGAAAAAATCTAGAAACAGCCCTAGCTGGTGTGGCTCCATGGCTTGGGCACTGGCCTGTGGAGAATCAGAAGGTCACCAGTTTGATTCTTGGTCAGGGCACATTCCTGGGCTGTGGGCCAGGTTCCTGCTTGGGGGCAGCGAGAGGCAACCGTTCATTGTTTCTCTTACATATCGACATTTCTCTGCCTCTCTTTCTCCCTACCTTCCCCCCCTCTCTAAAAACATAAATAAATAAAAAATTTAAATCTAAAAACCAATATGAAGAAATATTAACTATTATTAATTCTAGGCGTTGCATGTTATTGTTTGGAATTCTTTGCACATTAAATTCCTCAAAAGATAAATCTATGAAATAAACATTCAAACAAGTGTGAGATGTCATGATTCCATTCAGCCACAGTAACAGACAACCTTGCCCCAGCGACTTTAGTAAGAAGTTTGTTTTTCTGAAGTAACAAGATGTCTGGAGCTGAGGAGTCCAGGGCTGGGACGGCTGCCTCCGTCTCCTGCACCCCCGCCCTCCCCACACCACTTTCGCCCTCACAGGGAGGCAGGCGCCTCTCCTGCCTTTCTCAGGAGGCACGTCCCGGCTGACTCTGTCCTTTTTTATAATAATAATACGATACTTCCTGAATGCCCCACCCAGTCGACTTCTTACATCTCAGTCACGGAAGAACTGCGCCACATAGCCACTCCTAACCGTAAAGGAGCCTGCGAAAGTTGACTGTTTTGTCAGACGCGTTGCCAGCCCAACAGAGGGGGGCGGGACTCTGTTAATAAGGAAGAAGGGTGAGTGGATATTGATTGGGTGGGCATCTAGCAGAGTCTGCCCTGGTCCGTTTCATAGTCATTGACTTTATGTCTCTGCATAGGTCTTTGGGTTGTTTATTTATTTATTCTGTTTTTTGGTTTACTGAAAAGTATGATATGCAGTGGGTCTAGAACGTCTTTGAATTATAGACTCTGAATCCCACCCCCAAGAAATGCTGACTCTTTAGGTCCGGAATAAACTAGCGCTCCAGGTGATTGAAATACAAGTGATCGCAGGAGCCCAATTTTCAAAAACACTGACTTAGGGGTCCTTTAGCAGGGGCTCCTCATTTTATTTCCAACAACTTTCTGCATCACTCTTCTTGTGGTATTACTTCTTACATTTTCTCTTTTGGTCAGTATTAACAAACACACCGTTTTAGAAGTGGTTAAGTCCTCAAGTCTTTATGGAGTCTATACTGAGCTGCCCCCTAGAGGCAACTACGTGTAATGCTTTGGGCTATGTTCTATTTTCCACCATATTTCCAAACAACGTGATACCGGCTATTTCTTTTTCTTTTTTCAGCTCTAGGAAATATCTGTTAACTTCTTACCTTGGAGGCTGAGGATTTCTCTTCTTTATACCCTATTATTCTATCTCATATTCACTTCCATTTCTTGCAAGGTCCCAATATGGTTATATTCTATTTTTTGATATAGCAATGTTTATTTGCTGTTTACATTATTTTGACTTGGCAAATATTATTCACAACTGTGCCATATGATAAGCCATGATTTTTACACTTCCTTTCACGTACTACCTTCTTCTGAGCCGTGACATTAGTGATTGATTGCTTCATCTTCTTCAGTTGCTTAGATTTTTGAGTACTCATTACTAGCTCTTGTTCAAACTTTGTCAGCATGGTAAAACTCCTCTCGGTAGAGTTAAAACTGGAAGAGCCAGTTTGATTTCTTTCTCTCTTTGAAACATCCCTGATCGGCCCCCATTCTCTAGGACTAGTTATCGTTCTGCGAGTCCCTTGAGATGCCCCGAGCCCCCTTGCGACCACCCTGTGAAATGCACTGAATTCCTGTGTGGGGTTCTATGCCTTCTCATTCCTTGGTTTTGCTGAGCACAGCTTCCTGAGAAAAGGCACGTGGAGGCAGAGGCAGGTTTGTCCTAGAACCCACAGCACTGCGGGCTCCTGTGTGGGCTGAAACTGTTGTGAGCTGTGGGGTGGCGAGGGAAAGCCAGGCTGCCTCCGAGAAACATTTAGGATAAATTTTCTAAAGGGATTTTAAAAGAAAGAGTCCTGAACCTGCATGGCTCCAACTACTGTGATCTCTTCTCCCAATCTGAGTAAATATTCACTTTCACACCCAATTTTGTATTTGTAAGTTTATGGGTTTTTTTCCTTAAAGAGCACTCCCAAAATTATGTAAAATTCAGACCTGATGGTGTGGCTGGCTAGAGATTATTACCTGGAGATAACTTCCTCTGAGACTTTTGAAAGCACTGTTTCATTTTCTTCTGCCTTCCCAGAGTGCTGTTGAGACGCCGATGCCCTTCTCAGTTCTGATGCCGTGGATTTGGTTTTCCTCTCCGGCAGCTTGTAGGGTTTTCTTCATTCCTCCGGTTCTGATATTTCGTGATGTTGTGAGTCGGTGACAGAGGTTTTCAGTCATTGTTCCAGGTCCTTTAAGGTCCTTTTCCATTTACAACTCACGTTCTGCAGCCCTGGGCGGTTTTCCTCTGTTAGGTCATCTTCTCTGTCCTGTTCTTCTGAAACTTGGGTTAACTAGTCAGAAGTTGGATCTCTTAGATCCGTCCTGCTTCTTATTTTTTCTGCACCATTAAAAAAAGACTCTTGTCTTTTAGTTCTAATAAATCTTCCACCCCTTCTATTAAATGCTTACATTTTTAGCATTACGTATTTAATTCACAAGAGCTTTTATTTGGGCAGGAGCTTTGCAAATGTTTCATCTTATAGCATACTGTGTTTATATCATGGATGCAGTGCCTTCTCATAGTTCTCTGAGACTATTAAGTCCATATTTTTCTATATTTTGTGTCTGATTCAGCAGTCTACAACGTGTTAATTTTCAACTTCTCTTTTTCTGTTATTTTTTTTCTGTCTTTCATGTTGAGAGCTTTATTCAAATGTCCATGTTTAAGAATGGCATGTTTTTTTTAAAAAAAGAATGGTGTGCTAGGCGGCTTTTTGTAGAGTTTCGAGCTCCATTGCAAGTTGCCTACGCAGAGCAAGGGTTTTGGTGGCTTACCATTATGTCTCCAGCAGCTTTCCGGTATGACCAGTTTCTCCTTAGAAAGTTCCTATTCCTAGCCATTTATTCCTGTTTGAGAAAAGGCCACTAATAACTTAGATTTATTTAGTACATAATTTGTTTACTAGTAGAGGTTCTTGTTTTAAGGCAGGTAAGTGGCAGTCTCGGGTTCAAAGTCAGAATTTTGTTCTCCATTCTGCCCACTTGCAAGCGCCTTGTGCCTCTGCGCCCCTTTGTGTGTCTTTTTTTCTGTCTGTGGCATGGAGGCCATCACAAGGCTTCCATGAAGACTGAGTTCCTTTCTGTTAAAGACAGACAGACAGACAGACAGACAGACAGAGAGAGAGCCCTGACCAGTATGGCTCAGTTGGTTGGATGTCATCCAGTTGTCAAAGGTTGCTGGTTTGAGTCCCAGTCAGGGCACATGCCCAGGTTCAGTCCCCAGTCTGGGTGCCTGCGAGAGGCAAATGAGTGATGTTTCTCTCCCTCTCCTTCTCCCTCTCTCCCCCTCTCTCTGGAATCAGCAGAAATAAAAATAAAAGACTCTGGAAGGGAATTTCTGTCCTTAAAGTTCACTCTCAAATCCATATCATTTTCCCCTCATGCACCCTGACTTGTGACCATCAAGTCATGGGGCTGCCTCACCCCTTTTTGCTGGGAGAGTTCTAGATCACATGACTACGCCGGGTGTTACCTAGATCACATGACTACGCCGGGTGATACGAGTTACAGGAACGATTCCCGGGGTAGCTCTCGAAGACCTCATAATCAAAGAGCCTGCGCACTAGATACTGGGTTTTCTGTTGTTGGCTTTTCCTTCTCAGGCACCTTCTAAGAAGAGTTGCAAACTCCTTGAAGGCTGGGGTTCAGTCTTGTTATCTCTGTTCCTCCATCACCTAGATTCTCCGTCTAAGAACAATGTCTGATACATAATAAAAACTGGTTAAATGTTTCTTGAATTACATAGACTCCTTTACCCATTTTAAACTAGCCATTCCTACTTGTCCCCTTGCTGTTTCTTCTGTTTCTTCTCTATCTTTTTTTAGAGATTTATTGATTTATTTTTAGAGAGAGGAGAAGGGAGGAATAAAGAGAGGGAGTGAAACATCGATTTGCCCCAGATGGGAATTGAACCGGCGACCTTAGGGCCCTTGGAGCAACGCCCAACCCACTGAGCCACACCAGTCAGGGCTCTTCTCCATCTTTTAATGTCACTTCCTCTGGGATGAGGTGACCTCATTCTCAAAGCAGCAGCTGTAAGAAAACACACTAGGAAGTTCTCAAACTACCAGGTCTCCAGGTACAATTGCCAGCAGTGAAATCTCCCCATATCATTCTGTTAAAGATGTAATAATGTCTTAGGTCTTCACCAGACACCCTGCATCTAGTCCCATCTTTAACTGCAGTTCTATCCAGAATCTTTTCTTTCCTCGTGTTGCACACCTCACCTCTCTCTACTGCCCTTCACTGCCTTCTCCTCACTTTGATCTGGCCCCTACTTTGATCCAAGCCTTCTCCTTGCTCTATCTGACATTGTTTGCCTGCCTCCTCTCCCCTGCCTTTATCCCACATCTGGAGCAGTGTGTACAAAGTACAGTGATGCACTAATTTCAGACCTGCCCTGCCTATCCGGCAGACACCTCTTCACACCCAATCCAAGCCCAGGATGAAAAATCACTCTCTTCTGGCTGTTTTTGAGACTGTTTCTATGCTTTGGTCTCACTGGACCTGTTTATTTTTATGTGGAAGGCTCTAGACAACAATTAAACTACAATGCAAAGCAACGATCTGTCGATTAGTGTTTCTCACATGCTCCCATGACGTGGAAGCTTGGAGGAGAACAGCCTGGAGGAAGCTGAGGACTCTCTCAAGGCTTCAAAATGTATGCTGCCCCCAAATACATCTCGGTCTGTTTTAATATGAAAGTCGTTTTCCCCAAAATCTTTAGCTGAGATTGATACTCTAGGATGCTATTCTATATTGGTCTTGTGATTTCAGATATTCCTTTGCCTACCCATACACCAGTCTAAGAGCATAGTGCTAGACAATCTTTCAAAGACTCGTGTAGCTCTAAAAAGTATATGAAAAAGCAATGGTAGCAACAGCCTTATTAATGACTGGATTTAGGAGACAGTTTCCTCATGATTCAGGATTAAGGCTGAGCCGCATCAGGTCATGTCAGATGAAGAACTATTATTATAGGACAAGCTAAGCCATAGGAAGTTTGAGATGAAGCAGATAAGGTCTACTTTTGAGGAGCCAAAGATCTAGTGAGTAAGACATGCAAATGTGTAATTGTAATATGACAAGGTAAGTGATAAAATCAGGCTATATATAAAGCACTGTGGCAGCACAGAGGTGGGGCTCCTGGCCCATCCCGCAGTTCCCCGAGGGCTTCCGAGTAAAGGCGAGCCAGGGGGAGAAAATTGACAAGAACAGACTAGGTGGAGGCAAGAGCATGAGCAACGTGAGGCCTACTGAGATAAGATTTTAAAGATGCCCACTGGATGGGACAATATGGCAGGCTTTTGTTGACATCTACAAATATAAGTTCATAGCAGAACCTGGACTAGAACCCAGGCCAACTCAGTACGGCAGTGGAGAGGGAGGACTGAACAAAAACAGAAATCGTCTTTCTAGGTTTTTTCAAGAAACTCAACTGACTTTGATAATATTTTGTTGTATTACACAAAATCACCAAAATTCCTTTCTATCCAAAGTAAACTTCACTTAATGGTAATTGAGTTCAAAATTTCATGACATTTCAAATAGCTTCTAATATGAGAGATTGTTTTTCATTATCTATAAATAAACCTTTGATGTTTCTTGACTCTTGACTAGGAGAGATGGTAAAACAAAGATCCACATGGTTTGAGTAAATATGCAAAGTTTCAAAATTTGCAAAGTTATGCTGCTTGGAGATCACAGATGTAGTAAAGAGATGTAGTAAACGGATGTAGTAAACAGATGCAATGTAGAGTAACACAGAACCAAGTGGATGCTGAACACACAGTGAACACAGTTCAGGACGATGGTTACTTCTTAGGGGGAAGTTTGGGGGGTGGCCATCAAAGAGGGTCAACAGGAAGCTCCCAAGATGTTAGTAGGGTTCTGTGTCTTAAGCTGGGTCCCTTTTGGGACACAGTTGTTAAATTATTCTTTATACCTTTGATGTACATTAGTTATATTATTTTATATTTGAAATAGTACACAGGAAGAGAGATGCATGGTGGCTCTTAGGAGATCCAGGGTCAACGTCAATTTTTGTTTCTTTCGTTTTGTGTGACAAAATCTGAGGCTTAGTTGTAGTTGACGGGAAGAGGCAATAAAGGTGGGAGACATTCAGGATGGATGGAAGTGGGGCCCAGAGGGCACCGGCGCAGTGGATGCAACCAAAGGCCCAGCTGAAGGAAGGATTGGCCTGTAAGAGGAACGGTGACTCTGAAGAGAAGAATGGGTGTGGATACGTATGAATTTGTAGGTGAGGAAGAGGAAATTGAGGTGAGTGATGCCTTACAGTTTCAATTATGTTAATGAGTGGGAGGAAAGCTTCGCCCAGAGATGAGTGAACTCGGGTTAAGGGAGTGATGAGTTCTCAAAAACTGGTCTATGGGAAATGGATGGGACAGCTTGCATGTGACAGGCACTGATGAGTGAAGCGGAAGGCCCAGCATCTGTCTTGTTTGCTGATTCAAGTACTGAACAAGCTCGCTAAGAGGAGAGAAAGAAGGAAATGCATATTAAACCTTTTCCCCTTGTTGCCTGAAAAGTCAGCTGACCCGTCAAGTCCAACGACGCCCCTTTTGCCCACCCTGTGCCCAAGTGGTACCTGGGAACTGCTGCTTTGCTGCTGATTCCGTGCACTGCATTTCGTTCCCCCGCCCTGTGCCCGAACCTACTCCAAGTTCTTTTCATTTTTCATTTCATTTTGTAATGTGATAGGAGCAAAGAAAGAAAGGTATTTTAGAACTAGGAAATGCCCTGGAGATTACGTTTTCCCAACGACCCATTCAACAAAGAAATTATGATCTGTGAGGTCACGTATCTTGCTCAAGGTCACAGAGCGAGTTCATAGCAGAACTTGGACTAGAACCCAGGTCTTCGAACTCAGAGGCCAGTGTTCTTTACTAGTTATTGAGAACTAATTATATTTAGACAAGATTTTTTTTCTTCAATCTCTTTTTAAAATATTCTATTTATTTATTTTTAGAGAGAGGGGGAGGGAAGGAGAAAGAGAGGGAGAGAAACATCAATGAGTGGTTGCCTCTGGTGCACCTCCTACTGGGGACCTGGCCCACAACCCAGGCATGTGTCCTGGGAATCGAACTGGCAACTCTTTGGTTCTCGGGCCAGCACTCAGTCCACTGAGCCACACCAGCCAGGACTTTTATCTTCAGTCTTTAATTCAAGTTTCCAGTAAGAGGGCCTAATTTTCATGACAGCATGAAAGAAGCTACCGGAAAGGCCCAGATCAAATGCCAGGCCCCTCTGTGAAGCCCCCTCAGATTCGCTGGTGAGAAATATTCACTTTTCCACATGCACAAGGATTGCCATCAGTATAGGCCACGACATGCAATGTTTCACAAGCACATAGCTCCTACTAGGTTATAAACTCGGTGAGTGTAGGGACTGTTCCTTCTTTGTTATATTATTTCCTCAGCACCCAGCATAGAGTCATGTATTTAATATGCTCACATGAAAAAAAAAAAGAAAGAAAGCAGGAATGGGACCTTTTTCTGCTGAGGAACCAAACTGAGGAGGTAAATGAGTTCTATTTGTGGCGATTTTGTTCAGTAGCATCACGAACTTGTGCCAGAACAAGGTTGAGACTATTATTCTGGTCTTACGCCTACAGAGAAAATGTCACTGACAGTAGCAGCTGACAAGTCCTGAAGACAGCTCTGGACTGGAGTTAATACTGCAGGCCTGTAGAGCAGGGGTACACCTTGCCAGGAGTTCAGGACTAAGCTGCAGTCACACCAGCCTGTGGCCAATGGAGGACTTCCACCAGGGTTCCTGGTGCGTCCTCTGCATTCTGCTACTAGGCAGCTCGGGGAAGAAGTGGAGGGATGTCCCTCGCTGTTTGCAGAGTCACAGAAAGCCTAGTCAGGCAGGGCTGGGTGCATTCCAAAGTCAACGCAGGCCAGAAACCATCTGAGCATTTCTGCTGGCAAGGGCGGATTCAGCCAGTAAAATAAGATGCCACATTCTCCCCATAACCTCCTTCCCTACTGACCAAACACACATCCCACTGTCCAGGAAGGTAAAGGTTTAACAGTGATCCCCTTGCTTTTGGGGGGGAGGGCAGCTACTAAAAGCAAAGGATAGCAGCCTCCGTCCAACGTGCACACTTCTAAGGAAGGAGCCCGGGTTTCTCTCCTGTGAACTGTGGGTCTAGGTATACGAGCACCAAAGAGAGGAAACCAGGGTTTATTAAAACACTCATCCTAGACAGCCGCAGGCATGTTTGGCTGATTCTCACCAGATCCCTGTGAGGCAGCTGTGACTGTCCCTGTTTTGGGCGGGGTGCTGAGATTCAGAGCAGTTAGGGAACTTGTGGAAGGCCTTACCAGTAGCAGTGGCCAAACCAGATCGGAGCAGGGGTTTGCCACTCCCTAGGTCACGCTCTCTCTGTTAGTGATTATACCTCCCTCCAAAGGAAATTTCAGGAACCCAGTCTCCCTTAGGGAATCTAAGAAGCAGAGTGCACCGAACTAATGTAAAACTTCACTTTATCTTTTCCAATTAAATCCACCTTCCCTGGACCCATCTGTGCGTTGGTTTAATCCCCTCTCCAGCAGGTGGGACTACCGTGTCTGGTTGATTCGAGTTTTAAGCGTGCTGTTTTGCTCATTCCCAATTTAAGACAGCCTCAGGGTTTGATGCAGTCTGCCCAGGGGAGAATGACGTCTTGGGAAAGAAGCTGGGAATGTCAGGGCACAGGGACTAAGCGCCATTATCCAGCTCAGCTCTGGCCACATGCATGACTGGCTGCAACTGCATCTTAGGTTTTGCACTTACTGTTTGCCCTGCCTGGAGCTCCACCCACGCTGCCCATGTTGACTCGTTTTTCAAGGGATAGCAATTAGTGACACATTAGTGACACGTCTCTCTGTAATCTCTCTCCTGTTTCCCCCAAGCTGAATCAGCCCCCCTTTTATTGTAACACTCTGCGCACTCCGTGAAAATATTTAAAACCACCCAAGTGTGCCTTTCACACACATTAGGAAAAACTGTCCTGGGAACAAAAATTATACTTAGTAAGGCTGTTGAAACCTTTAAAGTATCTTTTTTGATACCCCTGCCAGTTGTCTTTTGGAGTGACTTAGTAGTCAAATCAATAAAAGTGTATGAAAATGTCAGGTAATTGATGACTGGATAAACGCGATCTGGTGTCCCGGGCTGAATTATGTTCCCCTCCCCTCGAGACTGTGTGTTGAAGCCCTAACCTTCAATGTCTCGGATGTGACTCTATTGTTTGAAGACAAAGTCTTCAAAGAGGTGATTAAGTGACAATGAGGCCAGTCACTAGGGAGGGTTCTAACCCAACAGGGCGGGTGTCCTGGTGACAAGAGGTCACAAATGCAGGCAAAAAAACAGCGATGTGAAGACTGTGAAGACACAGGGAGAGGCCAACCATCAAAAGCCAGGGAGAGGGGCCTCAGAAGAAACCTAACCTGCTGACACCTTGCTCAGACCTCTGGCCTCCAGACTGTGAGAAAGTACTTCTGTTTTTTGGTGTTTTTTTCTTCATCAATGTATGGTTGCATTTTGTGCGTCCTCTGCTGGGGCCTGGCCTGCAGAGAACCAGCCTGCAACCCAGGCATGTGCCCTGACTGGGAATCGAACCGTAATCCTCTGGTTTGCAGGCCTGTGCTCAATCCACTGAGCTACACCAGCCAGGGCAAAATACTTCTGTTTTTAAGCCACCCAGTCTGGGGCGCTTTATTACGGCAGCCCTAGCAAACCAACAAACAGGGTACAGCCCTGCAACGAAGAGTCAGTCCTGAAAAGGAATGGGTGCTGGTGCACACCATGACACAGGAACACCTTGACAACACCCTGAGGGAAAGAAGCTGGTCACAACAAACCACATACTGTATGATTCAGTTTACATGCAGTGTCCCAAACAGGCAACTCCAGAGACCTATGAAGTAGATTAGTGTTTGCCCAGGGCTCTGAGGGGGTGGGAAGGGGACTAGGGAAATGGAAAGCGTCTAACGGGCCGGGGCACTCTGTCTGTCGTGGGCGATGAGAGTGTTCTGACGTGGACCTACAGTGACGCTGCGCAGCTCAGGAAGTATTCTCAAAAACACTGAAGTTTACACTTTACGGAACTTGTATGATATGTGAATTATATCTCAATAAGGCTGTTATTTTTTAAAGGATATGGAAAACAAAGAAGAAAAGTGTAGGGAAGCGGGCTTACTCTCCACACACAGTTTTGAAGGGAGAACACTCCGAGGATAAACAGTGACACAAATAAATTACAAGAAAAGGAAGGCAGCCTGGTCTCTGATTCCTTCAGGAAAAAAGGAGGCTAGGAAGCAGGTCTGGAGTAGAACAGCGTCTCACAGCCTCAGCATTATCAAGGTCTGGGGCTGCAGCCCTGACCCGTGTGGCTCAGTTGGTTGGAGCATTTACGGGTTCGATTCTGGTCAGGTCATGTACCCAGGTTGTGGGTTTGATCCCCAGACAGGGTGCGTAGGAGAAGGCAGCCAGTATTTCTCTCTCATATTAGTGTTTCTCTCTCTCTCTCTCTCTCACTTCCTCGCTTTCTGAAAGCAATGAAAAAAATGCCTCAGGTGAGGATAAAAAAAGTTAAATAAATAAAGAACCGGGCCCGCAGAATTCTCCGTTGTGGAGACTGTTCTGTGCGTGATGATGGGCGGCGCCCTGCTCTTGACCTGCCTGGTGCCAGTGACTGCACCTCCCCCCCCCCCAGCTGTGACAACCCAAAAGACTTCCGCGACCCTGCTGAGAACTGCTGGAGAGCAGTGGACCTGCAGGTGCCCCGTGCGATGTGACGGAGCAGTTGCCTGAATTTTCATCGGGCTGTGCCATCGGACAGGGCGGGAGGGCGGCAGCGCCAGAACTTGAGCATCATTTCAAACAAAAAGATGTGTGGACCTGACGTCAAGTAGAAAAACAGGCACTCGGGGCAGTTCCAGATAGGATTTGCCAAAATTTTCTTTGGTGCATTTTTGGCACAATTTCCACCATTTCAGGCACCTAAGTGCTTCTTTGGATTTAATCAGGCTTTTCAATACTTTATTTAAAAAAACAAACCCACTACAGAAGCCCAAGTGTCCCAGCCGGTACTTGTTGACCGAGTTTATTTCTGTTTCATTCGGAGCACGTTAGGTTGTGCTGAACAGAAAAGCCCTCAACTCCGCTGTTCGTTCCTCCCACGCTCTGTGCTCTCCCCGACCCCCTGGCAGCTCTGCTCCGCCGCAGCACTCCCGGACGGAGGCTGCAGGAGGGGCCGCCGTACAGACCACTGATAATGACGTGACACAGGGAGCCGTGTTCGGGAGGGGGCGGGCATTTACGTGTTTCAGCCCAGAAATAACAAGTCACTCCTGCTCACAACTCACCAGACCCCACCCAATCACCAGGGCCACACAGCGCAGTCATACCACGTGCCTAGACGACAGAGCCAGGAAGGTTTAATGAACAGCATAAAGTGCTCTCCAAGTACTCTTCATATTGCTTTCCCTCCCGGTTCGTATGATGGATACCCACATTCGTAGGTATATATAAAAGCAGGACGTCATCGCTGCCGCACAAAACGGGGTCCTGTTGTTGGAGGTGGTTCCCATCTTGCTTGTCTCAGCAACGCTCCCCACAGAAGCCTTCCAGAACAGCTGGCACAGCTCCAACTCACTCTCCTTAAGGACTGCATAATTCTCTGTGGTGGAGACAAACCGTAAGTCAAAGGCACGACGGGGACTCAGTAGAGCCCAGGTTGTCTGGGTGTTGCGGTGGTTCCATATACTTTGGATGCAGTCATCGCAGATTGGGAGAAACGGGCTCTCGCCCTCGCCCTGCTGTGAGAGCCGGGTCCTCAGTTCTGAGGCTGGAGAGTGCAGGTTGCCAAGCGTGGGCAGAAGAACAATTCACTTCTCTGGCTGCTTCTTTTTGATTCTCCCACTCATCTAGATACATCCCTTCCTTCCCAATTCCTAGTCTCCGCATCCACAGTAAGGGAAAATATGGGCTTTATTAAAACAAAAGGTGCCATACGAAGTTTTATCTTTAACTCCAGACAAATGGCATCGACCATGATTTCTCCTCTCCTCTGCACCATTTCCTCTCCCTACTTCTCTTTAAAGACTTTTTTTAATGCTCACCTGAGGATATATTTATCGATTTCAGAGGGAGGGGAATGGTGAGAGAGAAACGCCCTGTGAAGGAAACATCGATCAGTTGCCTCCCATAGGCGCCCTGAACGGGGATCGAACCGGTGACCTTTCAGTTTTCTGGATGAGGTTCCAGCCCACTGAGCCACACCAGCCAGGGCTCCTCTGTCTACTCTTGTGACTCTCCTTTCCTCGTTCCCCACTCCCTCCTTATTCTTACCTCCTTTTTCAGCACCTTTAATTTGTCTTCCCTTTCACTTACCTCAGGTGAGAAACAGAGAGAATGTATGTAGGGGAAATGGTTGAAAACAAGGAATACAAGGAAAAGCACACCGAATATCTTACTCAAATTATGGTCCTTTCCTAGAGGTCTCTTTAGACATGAAAATCTGACCAAACCACTAGCCTTCTTGGTTGCCAGCTTTAACTTAAAGCTACTACCTCTCCAAAATACTCAACCCTCCCTTCAGACCCGCATTCTGTCTCATGTGATATCAAAAAGGAGTAAATGTGTTAAAAGTTAAAAGGAGATTTGGCTGCGGAGGCGCCTTCTAATGTTTTCCTACCTGTGGATTTTCCTCAGAATAATGTTTTTTACAGTGTAACGCCCACCCCATTCTGTGTACACCAGGGTGCTCATTCCTTCAGTGTTTGCTTTCTTCATGCTTTTAAGTTACTTTTTCAAGCTAGAGTTCTCAAGGACTTAGCCTATTTTAATATTGTTATCCAAATTATTAGAAGTCTAAATTTTTAGATTTATTTTAATTAATTACTTTTTTTAGAGAGAGAGAAATACTGATTTTTCTGTTTCACCTATTGGTGCATTTACTGGCTGATGCTTTCACGTGCCCTGACCAGGGATCGAACCCACAACCTGGGTGTATCAGGGCAACTCTCTAACCAGCTGAGTGGCCCAACCAAAACCAGAGTCTGAATTTTTATTGTTCATTTGAGGTTAGTTATTGCCTTGTGCCTCCTCGTAAAAACTGACCTATCCTGTAACCTACCCTAACATCTCTACCACATGTTGTACAACGTAGCAAATCTAATGAACTAAGCTAATCATTTGTTATGGAGAAATCTCCGTCCCTCACTCCTCTCCCCTATGAGGTCAAGGTACTTGGCCTCCAAGCAGCATAGGTAAATTTGAAAGTAGTCCTGACGGACATGAAGCAGGCCCTACAGATGTGAATTTCAAATCGGCTAAGAAGGAAGGGTGGGACCAGGTGTGGACTTACAAGCAGATAAGGATGCTGTCTGTATTTAGGGAAGTTCTCAGAAAAATGGGGGAGAGCACAGAGGGTTTGCAAAGCTCGTTTTTCTGCACTTCCAGGCAGAAAAACAGAGGAGTATAACAGGCCTGACCTTGAGAGGAAATTTTTTTTTATGTTGACCACAAAAATTAACTCAAAATGGACCATTCATTTAAATGTATTATGCAAAACTGTAAAACTTCTAGAAGATAATATAGAAAACCCAGATGTACTTTTTTAGAAAAAAACACCAAAGACATGATCCATGAAAAAAGAAAAATAAGCCAGGCTTACTTAAAATTCAATTTTCTGCTTGGCAAAAGACAAAAATCAAGAAAATTAGAAGACCGCCCTGGCTGGTGTGGCTCAGTGGGTTGAGTGCTGGCTTGCAAACCAAAGGGTTGCCGGTTTGATTCCCAGTCAGGGCACATACCTGGGTTGTGGGCTAGGTTCCCTGGTGTGGGGTGTGCAAGAGGCAACCACACATTGATGTTTCTCTCACTGTCTTTTGCTGCATCCACCAACCACGAGAACAAATGTCGGAGACTTTCAGGGTTCCAAAGATGTTACTTTATTGGCCAAGTTTAACCTGCGCAGGGGCGAACTCTCAAAGTGTCCAGCGAGAAGGCTGCAAACGAGAGTCGCACCTAGCTCTTACAGCTAAGTCCTTATATGGCAGCAAGCAAGCGTTACACAGAAGCTGACGTGGCGGTTAGCTGTTGGCTCACAGGGTGGGGTCTGACTCAACTGAAAGGAAAATTTTGAAACTAAACAGATGGCAATCAACTTACAGGATGTTTGCTAGGGACACAGGCTCCTTGGGGCTGAGACTATTTTTCTTGTTCCCAACATTCCCCCATTTTCTTTGGGGGTATGTCAAATCCTTGACTCCTTCATTTGGGATGATCAGGGGTCCTAGGACGGGGGGCTAGGAAGGAGAGAAGAGTGTCCTGCCACTAGGAGGATGCTCCTGTCCTGGCCCTGGGCCACAGTCTCTCTTTAAGTCTATTTATGCATTGTAAGTTTTCTTCAACTAAGCCACTTTCATTAATAAAATAGCAACAGTCTTCTCCTAGGAATATACAGGTCCCCCCTGTTCTTGGATTCAGAGCATTAATGAGGTTTCTTTCCTTCTGGAATCATATAAAGGACAATGGACGGAGGTCTCATCTTCTTATAACTACTTCAGGCTGGACATGGACGTCGTCCTACCTACCCTTGGGTCAGAGATACCCTGAAAGAGGAGGAGGTGGGTGCAGCACAGAGGGAGTCCTTCCTGCAAGGGGAAGGACCTTACAGGGTCCTAGTCAGTTGGCTGTCACCAGGAAGTCGCAGGCTTGGTGTCCAAAGGCTGGCATTACTGGACCGTTGGCCTTCTGGTCAGGTCATATTCTGGAGGTGACAGATTAGGCAGGTCATAGGCATACAGCCTATGTAAACAGAAGAACACACAGCTTAATTCACACAATAATTCCCAAACCAATTGCTGTGCCTGTGAGACTGTCTTTTGGGATGACATTCCATTGCAAGGTCCTTCCTGAAATGACATTTAACAGTGGCAATTTGACAGGTCCTTTGCACCTGTAAATTGTATATCTTTGGTGACATCACAAACCAGGTTTCAACTCTTAAATGAAAATAAGACAGTTTTAAGACAGCTAGCTGCACCATTCTGCTATCCAATACTGAGCATAGTGATTTTCCTAGAACTATAATTTTTCTCCTTAAGATCACCCTCACTGTTATTACGGGGACTACTTTAGGTCCCACTTTTGATTTTGACTGTTCATTTGCATAAACACACCAAGAGCAGCCTGGATCACTTATGTTTTTTTTTTAGATTTTTTATTTATTTATTTACCTTTAGAGGGGAAGGGGAGAGGGAGAGAAACATCAATGTATGGTTGCCTTTTGTGCGTCCCCTGCTGGGAGTTGGCCTGCAGGGAACTGGCCTGCAACCCAGGCATGTGCCCTGACTGGGAATCGAACCACGATCCTTTGGTTTGCAGGCCTGTGCTCAATCCACTGAGCTACACCAGCCAGGGCTGGATCACTTATGATCTTTAAGTCCGCTTTGCTGGAATTCACACAGAGAACCCTCAGATTGACTTCTCAGTCTGCCCCTCAGGGCACAGAAGCAGAGCCACACATCTGCCATCTGGCTTCGCCTGTACCAGTCATTTCACTGAAATCCTTGAGCCTCTATTGTGCCTATAGGTTCCTTTTAGCCATCTTTCAGGAAGGCAACCTTCGTTTCTTCCCCGGAAAGACTGGCACGAACCTCACAACCAACTAATGTACCAGGCTTTTCTCGTGGGCTTTTGCTAGCTTCACAGGTCAATCCCAGTTCCTCTGAGCTCTCTGGTAATGACCAGAACCCATACATGCCTCCTTCAGGTGTGACATTCCAGTCAAAGTCTTGGTTAACAAAACCACTATTAATGACTGGTCTTCTTGGTTTTATGCAAAGAAACCTTACGTCATCATTCATTCCTTCAGAATGCCAAATTCTGGAGGGATCAGGTAGGGAGAAAAACACAAAGCTTGAAGGAAAATCTTTCTCCTTCTAATACCCATCAAGATGCATCTCCATGCCTTATACCTTCTATTACTAACACCACATAATTTCTTTCCAAAACTTTCACATTTCCATTTATTTTTATAACTTCTCACAGACTTTCTACAATATTTATAAACCTTCTATAGCCTTTTTACCTATCCAGATTTATCCATAATTCTCTTTTAATCCCTGTTCCTTTCCCACACTGAGAAGGACTGTACTTAAACTCAGTATCTGGCAGCTAAAAGACCCTAGACTTGCAGGGACATTTTTTCACCTTTTTGAAGCTTAGACCTTGCAAACACCCTATAAATCAGATGGTCAGCCTTGGACCGCAGTTCATGACCTTCAAAACCAGAGCCATTCTTATCAAAACCAGTTACACAGAGAATTTTGACTGCTGCAGGGTCCACACAGCAGCAGCACACAGCTAAGCAGGTTTACAGAAGCAAGAAAGCAGGGCTGCTGATAGGGTAATGTTCTTTTGTTCTTACTTCTTAGTTACTTAGTTGTTTACTTCTCTTTATCTTAGTGGCTCAGCAAATGGACCCAGTCTCTCTGACTTGTCTGGGCTTGTCTAAACAGGTCTCTTGCTACATCTCCCCCCTTTATCTATTCTGAGGATGGGAGGAGGTCTCCTGAAGACTTAGGGGCATTCCTAATTCTAAGCAGTGTCGGCGACAGCAAATCTGTCCAAGGTTTATCCAGTCTCCTTCTCAGTGAATGATTTTAGATCTCTGGCCAGGGCCTCTCCGAAGGGAGTGGGAGTTTCTGAAGCACTGTGGCAGTCTGGTCTGGGTCTAAGCCAGCTAGGCTGAGGACTGTAGGTGCCTGTAACCCTGGTCTTTGTTGCCTGTCAGTGGGCTTTTTTTCCCTTCCTTTTCAGATACAGATACAGGACAAAATCCAAAACACAGAGTTCCGAAATAACACACAGGCATTCTCTTGCACCACTGTGTCCACTGGTGCCTCACAGAGACATGCTCCTTCAGGCCCAGTCTCATGGCAGAGACATACTGCTTTGCCTCAGGCTGAAGCACTCTTGAGCCCCAATTGACCCTTCCTGGGTCCCAGGTGGCAAAGGCATTTTTCCCAACTGGCTACAGGAGACCTTTCCTAGGTCTTACAATACAGGTTTCTGATCAGAAATAGAATCACATGTGAGAAATTTGCTCTTTTCCCACGAAACCAGAAAACAAGTAGTTGAGGTTTCCTTTACTCCAGGTTTAAAACTTTCACGTCTTTTATACATATTTTTACTTATCTAGATTTATCTATCATTCTTTTTTACTCTTGGTTCCTCTGCCTCGGGATCGAAGGGTGTATATACCCTATATGCTTCCATAAGCCTTTCTAGGAACTCTGCTGGGGATTCTTCTCTGCTTTGGATGACTTCACTGACCTTACTAAAGTTGGTAGGCCTTCCCGTAGCTGCCCAGAGCCCCCCCAGCAGAACCTGGTGACACTGGAGGAGCGCATCCCTTCCCCCGGTAGCATAGGATCCCAGACCAGGGGCAGAGAAGGGAGATTAGCCCTTGGGGTTTCTCAGAGAACGGGGGACTCCAATGTTTCCAATTACATAAGTCACTGGTGGAAAAGGGCACATAAACCAGACGGGGAGGCACCCGCGGAGGAGCATCCAGTGCAGGCGGCGCTTCCTGGAGAGGCAAAATGGCGGCACCTCCAGTCCCTCCAGCAAGGGGGGGGTGTCACTCTTGCTCCATAGGTTTTTCACCCGTGGAGCTACAAGCACAGTCACTCTTACAAACACACAAACATCCAAACAAATAACACAGTTCCATGAACACAGGGACCATCAGACGCGCCTGGCACACAAACTGAAACTAAATGCAGCGCAGCGTGCCACAGGGGAAGGAAAACCTAACGTGACCGGTCACAAATTACCAAAACCAAATTTCAGAGGGTGGCGTCCTACCTCTGAAAGTCCCTGGGTAGGTCACAGGCAGCGTCCCACCTACTACCACAGGGTTTCTTACTCCGGAGTACAAACACTAAAGAGAATTCTCACCAAAATACTTCCTTAGCTCGAGCTACCCATCTGGTCTCCGAACCAAAACTCCGCCGAGGGAGAATCTCGCTGGGGCCTCCAAATGTTGCATCCACCAACCTCGAGAACAAATGCCGGAGACTTTCAGGGTTCCAAAGATGTTACTTTATTGGCCAAGTTTAACCTGCGCAGGGGCGAACTCTCAAAGTGCCAAGAGACACAGTGCCCGCAAGGACTGCAAACGAGAGTCACGCCTAGCGCTTATAGCCAAGTCCTTATATAGGGGCAAGCAAGCAAGCATTGCACAGAAGCAGATGTGGCAGTTAGCTGTTGGCTCACAGGGTGGGGTCTGACTCAACTGAAAGGAAAATTTTGAAACTAAACAGATGGCAATCAACTTATAGGGTGTTTGCTAGGGACACAGGCTCCTTGGGGCTGAGACTATTTTTCTTGTTCCCAACATCTTTCTCCCTCCCTTCCCCTCTGTCTAAAAATAAATAAATAAAATCTTTCTTTAAATAAATAAAAAAAATTGTTATCCAAAATAAACAAAGACCTCTTAAAATTTCATAAGAAAATAATCTGACTTAAAAATGGACTAAAGACCTTAACACTTTACCGGAGAAGATATACAAGTGTAAGCATGAAGAGATGCTCCACATCCTATGTCACCAGGGAAATGCAAATTAAAACAGGGAGATGCCCCTACACACCTATTAGAAAGGCCCAAATCCTGGACACTGGTAACTCGGAACCGTGGTGAGAATGTGGGGCACCGAGAAGTCTGACACACAGCTACCGTCGCCATAAGAGACATTGGAACCTGTAGAGAATTTTTGTGAGTTTATTTGAGCCCAAATGACGACAGTTGCTGGGAAGCAAAACCTCAATGACTGGAAATAATGCTCTGGAGAAGGGCAGTTTAGCATCTCATTTGATACATTACAATCAAAGGAAGAGACAAAAGGGGGTTATGTGAAGTCCATTGGTGGTAGGTCAGGGAGGCGGTGAAAGCAAAGCAGGGGACGTCTGGGGCTGGATAAAGGGTACAATCACATAGACACATTCTTCTTTCACAAAGGTGGGTACAGGATAGTTCGCAGTCAACAATTAGCGTGATAACAGTGACAACGAGGGGGTTTGTGATCTCAGCTCTGGTGAGGTGGTGGTAGCCAAGGGGTTGTAGCCAACCCCCAAGGGGTTCAGAAAAAGGGACTTCACCTTGACATTCCAAAGACATGTTATCATACATGCAAAAAGATAATAGGCTCAGTTAAGATAAAGACCGACCTTTGTCAGGGAAAAATACCAGCCTACGACATGACCGCCTGCCAGGAACTGCTTTCAGTTGACAACGTTCCATTGCAGCCCGTCCTTCGCAGTGGTTGCTCGAGGTCCCTGAGTCTGCAAGGCTGCCTCGCAGGCCTCCCCTGAGCTTGTCACATTAATGGGCGGCCCCTTTTCGTCCACACTGGTAGGGATGTAAAACAGTACAGCCACTTTGGAAGATAATTTGGCAGTTTCTACAAAACATATTCTTGCCATGTGATCCAGCAACCTCACTCCTTGGTTTACCCAACAGAGATAAAAACTCACATCCACACAAAAACCTACACACAGATCTCTGTAACAACAGCTTTATTCACAATTGCCAATTCTTGGAAGCAACCAAGATGTCCCTCAGTAAATGAATGGACAAATGAACTGTGGTATATCCAGGCCACAGAATATTAGTTGGTGCTAAAATTAAATAAGCTATCAAGCCATCAAAAAAAAAAAAAAAAGACCACAGAGGAAACTTAAATGCATATTTCTGAGAGGTGAACCAATCTGAAGAGTCTGCCTAGCGTATGAATTCAAGTGTGTATGACATTCTGGAAAAGGCCAAACGAGGGAGACAATAAAAGGGTTGGTGGTTGCCAGGGGAGAGGGTGGGGGAGGGGTGACTGGGAGAGCACAGAGGACTTCTAGGGCACCCGGCTGCTGTGTTCCGTAAAGCAGCCAGAGAAGAAAGAACCATTTAAGGTGAGACCCAAGCCAAGGAAAACTGTCCTGGGAAGAACAAACGGTGCTGGGCCCTGAAGCTGGAGTGGACGGTGACTGCGGCACCAAGGGGGCCTGTGTCGCAGCGACAGACGGGTGGGAGAGATCCGGGGGAGAGCACAGGATCGTGTGGGCCCTGGGAAGGATTTCGGACTTATACAGCAGTAATAATGAAACTAATGACTTCAGTAAATGTGTATGTTGTAACTACGGTGAACGGAGAGGTGGTGAAGGGCGCCAGGAAGTTGACAGTGCCTGATAACAGTAAATTAACAGATGGCAGGGTGCACACAGATGAACTAGAATTATGAAGGTAATTACCAGAAAAAGCAGCAGAAAGAATGTAAAAGTATTTCCCTGGGGGATGAGGAGGGAGGGAGCGTGGGGCTGCTGCTTCTCATTTAAACCTTCAAATGCTATTTGACATTTTAAGAATCATAAGCATTTTTTGAAAGCTTGGGAAAGTTCTTGATGAAGGGCAGCTACCACAAGTGTAAATGGACCGGGCGCAGAACAGCCCTGACAGGGGCCGGTGCCAGAGGGTAAGGACACCCCGATGGCCAGGGTCAGCGCTGGTACTCCCTCTTCCTAAGTGCTGTTTTCTAGATCACTGTCAGCTGCTGTTTTTCTCCCACCCTCCATTTCTGCAGAGCCCCATCCAGGCCATGGGGGAAAAGTGATCATTTTCCTTCCGAATAAAGTCTAGATAACACACAGAATTTGGATCCCATCGCCTTGCTATTGCAATTAGAATAAAAGAAACCATTTTGAGTTTTACTGAATTTGAATCATATTGGCCATGTTCATTTATACTAGAGCTACATCAAATCTCGAACTTTTAAAAATATATTCCAACTAGGTGAAAATGAGACTGCACATTCCCTTGCGTGTCTCTAATCACTGTGAGATTTATATCAGTTTACATTATTTGTGCACTGTGTTCATGTCTTTGCTCGTTCTTTGGCGGTCTTCTTCCTCACTAATCTATAAAGGCTAAGAGAACATTGCTGCCTGCACATTTCACGGGATGACTGCTCTGCTCACACCATGTCTGGACACTTAGACCAGACCTTGAGTTTAGGCTTCCCGCTCCGAATTCCAGCTTCGCTTTTCCCAGGCCACCTTTTAAAATAGCCACTTAAGAGTTAGGCCCTCAAAAATTCATGCTCTCCACCCCACCACCTCAAAGGTAATAGGTGCTTGCGGCCCTGCTCTCTCTCCCCTGCTCCCCGGGATGTGGGATGGGAAGCTGCCCTTGCCAGCTCGTTGCCCCTCCCCAACCCCATCCCTGTTTCTGGGGTCTGTCGGAAGTAATGAGCCTGTGACGCTACTGCCCTTGTGTGAAAGTATTGAAACTGTGCCCTGGATCAAAACGGCCTTGTGGTTTTTCACTTCCCCAAGGTGGGAGCTTGGATGCTAAGTGTGTGGGTTGCTTGTCCCTTCTCATTCACCAGGTCATAGGCTGTGTATTAATATTCCAAGGCACCAGTTTCGCTTCTCAACACAAATACCCATTGATCCTGACGCTGCTGGTTTGCTTTCTGTCGTTTTTGATCTAGAAAATGCCAGCGTCAGTGGATACAAAGGCTCCCTTATGTTTACAAAGGCTCTTCTACCCTGACATCACTATTTACTGATCCTCCCGTTTCCCTCCCCCCTATTATTTGCCCACGTTTTTAAAGCCTCAGGGCAGCGGCATCCACTTGGCATTGGCGCGCTCTGCAGAGAAGCCTGCAGTGACGCAGCATCTCTATGTTTTACGAGGACGAGCACAACCTTCTTCCGACGGCTTCTGATCTGGAACCTCAGTCGTGCATCGCGTTTCCTGCCACGATACCCATTCGCCTTCTTCATTCAGCTGCCTAACAGCCTTTCCTCTTTTCCAGGCATCCTGGGGCCCCGATGGCAAACTTCAAGGGCCACGCTCTCCCAGGGAGCCTCTTCCTGATAGTCGGGCTGTGGTGGTCGGTGAAGTACCCCCTGAAGTATTTTCATCAAAAGGGGAAGAGGAGCCAGCCGGCTCGTCGTTATCAGCGTCTCGAGATCGCTGAGGCCGCGATCAGAACTTTACTTCCGGTCATTGGTAAGAACAGGGGCCGCCTGGTCCAGGGGGTCTCCCCATCACACCCAGAACCAGCAACCCATTTTCTGGGCCCTGTGAAATGGATGTTCCCATTGGCGGAGATGAAAGGAAAAGGATTCGGGGTTGTGTGGTGAGCTTAGGAACGTTAACAATTAACAGCGCGTCCTGTCTTAGCTCATTGCGGAAAACTACCAGATGAACGAACGAACCGCAGTCTCGGCCCTGGAAGGGCGTGGGTATAGGGTGTAGGACAGAAAACACACTTTATGAAAAAGACGAAAGAACAGGAAACAAAATACAAGCTCGTGTGCATGAGTTATGAGAAAGTACTAAGTGAAGTTTAGTTTTAGGAAAATCCACCCTTTTTTTCCCAACTGTCTCTCCACTAGAATCTCAAGAGTAAACACCCTACTCATGGGCATATCCTCCCTCTCCAAAATCTCAAGCAAGTATGGAGAGGGGAGGGGAGTTCATGCTGCAAGGCCAGTGAGAGAGACAGCGGAAGTCCTTCACCCTGCCCCATGCCAACAACCCCACCCACTTCCACTTGTCATCTGTTCCCTCTACCCTCGGTCCTCAAGGAATGACCAGCACCAATGGGGGGTCTTATTCTGTACATGCATTTGTGACTTACCATCCCTGGCTTACCGTTCCCTGGGAGGAGCTGAAGCAGTAACAGTAGCTTCTCTTGGAATGAGCAAAGGCACACAGCTTGGTTTGCCCGGTCCGGCTGGATTTGCCCACGTGCCAGCCATGTGGGCCTCCGAAAGGCTTTCTCGTCTCTCTGGAGCTGAGAAGCGACGGGGACCACATGGCAGAAGTGGTGCAGGCAGGACCGACCCAGCCCAAGTAGACCTGGAGGCACAGCATCGTGGTGGAAGTAATGCTCATCGCCAATCATTCCCTGGATTCCCACCGTGTGCCAGGAACTCCCTGGTGTGCAGGCTGAGGCTACAGTGGGGAGCTAAACAGCCTCTGCGCTCACGGGCGTTCCATTCTAGTGTCACTGGGGCCTCCCTTCCCTGGTTGCTTTCCCCAACTTGACCCTTCGCACAGAGATTCAGAGAGGGGCTGGGTCTGAGGGCAAGTGTTTGGGGAACAGGGGCCAAAATGCTGACATGGAGGATTTATTTAGGCCCCGTGAACATTTTGGGCACCATGCACAAAAAGGCACATCTTCTGCCTACCAAAGCAGGTGACAGGAGAAGGGGTGACAACTGAGACCACCGCTGTGGCCCACCTTCTGGTCCCAGTTGCTGAAGTTGGCCTCTCCTAAGATGCAGTGCGGTCAAAAATGCCCAGATCAAGTGCTTAGGGCACCAAGACCCAAAGCTATGGGAAGAGCCAAGCCCAGAGCCCAGGCGGTGCCTGGGAAGAGTGCTCATGGGACGTCTGCCCCGACAGGAACACCTGGGAGCTGCTTCCCTCCCCCAGGTGTGCCCAGGGGTCCTCACCCCGGCTGTCTGTTGGCTCAGACCCTGTCGTTTTCAACCTAATGGTTCCCTTCTAGGGCTTCTCTCACTGCTCACTGGGTGGAGGGAGCTCCGAGATGAAATTATCTGCCACGCTCTCCCTTCAGTGACAATGCCTTACTGTCATCTTAGCTACTGGGCAGGTGTCCTGTGAAACCGTGTGGCTACGTTTCTGCTGCTTGTCCCCCGTCCCCCATGGGTCCCCGTGCAGGGAACAACAGCAACAAAGGCTACGCAGGTTCCTCAGGAAATACCTTTGCACCGAAGCAGCAGAGTGGGGCCAGTGGACCACTGGCGACCTTCACCCACATCCACTCGTGACTCGGGGTTATTTTTCACGGTCGTGTGTTTGTCTTGGAATGCCTCTTCCCTCCTCGATTTCCATCCTCATTTCCCTGCAGGGATCCTGGCAGAGCAGTTTGTTCCAGATGGGCCCCATCTCCACCTGTACTCGGACAGCCAGTGGATAAAGCTGATGAATTGGCAACACAGCACGATGTACCTATTCTTTGCAGTCTCGGGACTCACCGACATGCTCACCTTTCTCTTCAGCCACGTTCCCTTGGGGCTCGACAGACTGGTCATGGCTGTGGCGACATTCAATGAAGGTAATTTAGTGGTAAGGAGGGAAAAAGGAAGAAGCCGACAGGTTGTGATTATGGGGACTTGGGGCACAGTAGACCGAACTATTGCAAATATACTAACCTGCCCCTGAAAAATGCACATCTCTGACCTTCACCTTGAGCAGGCTTGGCCCCATGCTCTGGATGGTATAGGCAACATACTTCATAAAGCAGCACATGAAAGCACAAGGCTTTTAGGCAAAGTCACCGGGTAACAGTGCACAAACTCCCTGCCCCCCCGCCCCAGGCGCTGCGAGTTCTTGTGTGCACATCTACACAGAAACACGCAACTGTCCAGAGACTGGGTGAATGCCACCATGCAGGAGTGTGACTCCCTGTGGCTTGGGAAGAGAAACCCCCCACTCCACCCCGACCCCGAAGTGCTGCCATCTAGACCCCATCACAGATAAAAGACTCACCCAGAGGCCAGGACAGATCTCCTGATAGAACTCATATTAAATGGGTCATAAAAAAGAATTTTTTTAAAAAGACATATTTAGCTTGCTATAGCAACAGAGTCTAACCCATTCCGGTGCTCTCTCCTCCATGGGACAAGCCACTATTCAGACTTAGACAGTGTTAAAAAAAAAAAAAAAAGACATGGTTACGTATTTTTTAAGGTTTTATTTATTTATTTTTAGAGAGAGGGGGAGGGAGGGAGAGACACATAGATGTGAGAAACATCAGTGTGTGGTTGCCTCTCACACACCCCCAACTGGGAACCCCACCCACAACCCAGGCATGTGCCCTAACTGGGAATCGAACCAGCGACCTTTCAGTTCACAGGCCGGCACTCAATCCAGTCAGCCACACTGGCCAGGGCAGAAAGCATTATGTAATCCAACAACTTCACTTACTTCTGTACCTCAGGAAGAGTTGAAAAAAGGTGAGTGAGGGCAAAACTGAATTTTAAATAAACACACACAGAATTTGTCGTAAATCAGCAGTGTTTCACCTACCCATCCTGTCTGAACCCTGCCACAGAGATTTCTGTAGAGATTTAAAACTATATCCTTTGCTACTTACACCCACTTTACACACGCAAACTGAGTTTCATCTGCCTATTGGTTGTCCTGTAATGTTACATAAACTCACTTTCCAAGTCCTGAAAAACCTGGCTTTGAGAAGGTTCTAGTAACAGAGAAAGTGCAGAACGGACTCTCTGCCACAGAAACGGGCAACTCTGACGGCTGTGACCGGCTTCGCGGCAGGTTTTCTCTTCTACCACCACGTCCACAACCGGCCGCCCCTGGACCAGTACATCCACTCCCTCCTGCTGTGCGCCGTGTTCGGAGGGGCTCTCAGTATCTTCATGGAGGTGATTCTTCGGGACAACATCGTGCTGGAACTTTTCCGGACCTCCCTCACTATCCTTCAAGGCTCCTGGTTCTGGCAGGTAATTGTCCTAATGCCATTTGGGTTGAGGGGCCCCACCCAGCGTGTCCGGGGAAGTCCTGAGGATGCAGCACTGACACCCCGTGGGTGGGCTCAGAAGGCCACATTCCCGTGAACATCTGGGGCACCATGCACAAAAAGGCACATCTTCTGCCTGCCAAAGCAGGTGACCGGCCTGCCCTGGCCCTGTGTAACTTTCTCCACGAGTGCCCTGTGGGTGCGTTAATGAGCCCAATCTGTGCAGCACACAGTCGGCAGGGTGCACATTGCTCTACCTGCCCGCCCACCCCAGTGCCGGAGGCACTGACACTGTCCACAGGGTCCTCCTGCTCACCTGTCCACCTGAGGTTTGGTTTGCAGTACACCTGTCCTATAACCAGAGTTAACCTCAACATTTTCCTGTGCAAGAAGGTCTTTCTGTGCTAACGCGGGTATGGGAAATGAGGTGCTGAGGAACATCCGGTCTGGTGACCTCAGGAGGGAAGGGCTGACTTCTCTGTATAATTCACCAGATTGGGTTTGTGCTGTTCCCGCCCTTTGGAGCACATGAATGGGACCAGAACGACCACTCAAACCTCATGTTCATCACCATGTGCTTCTGCTGGCACTACCTGGCTGCCCTTGGCATTGTGGCCGTCAACTACTCTCTTGTCTACTGGTATGTCCACAAAATGACCTTTGTCCAGTCTCCCCATCCTGACCAACCCTCTGCCCCTGAGGTGTGTCACACTGTACCACTGTCATTTCCAGGGACCCCCCCTTTCATAGCTGAGTAGTAACTTCTGCCACTTTGGTACCAACTAAGTGCCAAGTTCTGTGCAAGGAACCACGAACCTACAAGTGAGGGTGGCGAGACTGTCAGAAGGTCAAGGCCCTGACTGGTATGGGAACCTGTGGGAGAGCCAGGCTGCAGAGACAGTTCTGATGGACGGCAGGCCAGAGATGTGAAGGAAACACTCTACACTGGGCATCAGCCCCAGACTGCATGCCTGCTCTGTCCCCCACTCACCCCAAGCCTATCACAGATTCCTGTCCCTGAGACCTTGTGACCATCAGGTAACACAGGTGGCACGTGCTCTCTAAAAGCACTCTTCAGAGATAATAGTGTAATTCCTATGCACTTAGTGTGCCCCTTTGGCACATTACACAGCTTAACCTGTATCACTTTATGAATGATGTATGCACGGTCACGTTCTACAGATGGGAAGACCAAGGCTTCAAGAGACTAACTTGGTCAAGGTCACCCAATGAGTAAACGGCACAGCCCGCCTTTCTCCGCAGGGCAAGAGTGACTTTTGGCGCACAGTGGTGTTAGTTCTGCTGTGTCATGGCTGCCCTACCTTTTTCCCCAGCTCCTGATTTCCCTGCCTAAGGCAGACACACTTCCCCCAGAGAGGACTCCACGGAGGCAACTCAAGGGCACAGTTCTCTTTAGTTCTACTGCCCAGTCAGTGAAATAAAACAAACAAACGTGGGAGACCTTAGTCTCAGTTACAACATTAACTATTAAGTATTAAATCATGGTGCCTTTATCTACCAAGGAATGCTGGGAAGTCAGATAGGCAATCTCGTATTTGATAGAGACATAAAGGAAATGTTTTAAGAATGATCAGATGCCCGCACATTCTTAGGTGAACAAGTAGGGAGTTTGGGGGCTCACTTGTCTCCCCGTTCTCTCCTACAGCCTTTTGACTCGGCTAAAAAGGCACAAGGAAGGAGAAATCATCGGGATTCAGCAGCTGAAGTCTGACCCCACTGCCCAGAAAGCCCTCCTGAGTGGCTCAGACGAGGACTGAGAAGACATTGGTCATAAATGGGTGGACGCATCTGTTTGAGCAGAAACAGTGAGAGGGTCCCCAGGGACCGCTCGTCCCTGCCTCTCCACACCTGCACCTGCTCACTGAATTAGCTGAAGTCTGTGTGGGCGTGTACCCTCCATAAAGAGAAATGAGGCGAGCTTCTCTGTGGCTCCGACGAAGAGAAATCGGAGACCCTAAAGCTGCAGGACAGGAAGCTGCCTCACGGATGGTATAAACCCAGCAAAACTCACCACTTTTGATAACGCATCCCTTTTCCTCCCAAGCAACAGGAACTTTCGTATTAGAAAGTGAACGACAGTGCCTTTATTTCACAGATGCAATTCTAACATGTATTTTTTCAAATAATTCACAAGCCTTGGGGTGTTAAACATCTCCTGATTATAAATTTCAGAGAATACCACTGCTGGTAAGTGACAAAGTTTAAGCCAAAGGTGATTTTTATTTTTTAAATCAGGAAGCTGGTTAGTGGCCCAGCTGGGAGCTGGGATCAGGTGTTCTGACTCCTCTTCAGAGGATGCTGACAGGAAACCTGTATAATGAGGGAGAGAGAAAAATGGCAGGTTACGGAAGGCCCCGACTTTACAGCTAAACGCAAAGGGTAAGAATCCTGCAAAGAACATGAAGCTTGAACTAGTAAATACAAGTCTTGTCACTCTGGTCTTGGTTCTGGTTCTTTTTCTTCTCTTTTAACTCCTTCAACAAGTATTTATTGAACAGCTACTCTGCACCAGCACTGACATGTTGTACAGATTAAGAAGTGTGTGTCCAGCAAGGAATTCACGGTCTTGTGGGACAGAGATGCAAGCAGTGACAGACAGGGGACTGGTGCCCTGGGGGTAAGTAAAAGTGCCATGAGAGACCGAGGAGGGAGGACGAGCAGGGAGCTGCCCCATTGGAAAAGCACTTCCTGGCACAAAGGCAATTAGAGTGTTTGTGAAGAGTGAAACCTGTTAAGGCAGGGGTGTCAGACTCATTTTCACCGGGGGCCACATCAGCCTCGGCGGCCTTCAAAGGGACAAATGTCATTTTAGGACTGTGTAAATGCAACTACTCCTTAACTGGGGGCAAGGATCTCTACATTTGGCCCTTTGAAAGCAACCACGAGGCTGATGTGGCGCCCACTGAAAATGAGTCCAACACCCCTGCGTTAAGTTCTACCAAGTGACAAAAGTGGGTCGGGCCAGATGTGAAGGCCCTTACAGGCCAAACAGTGCGGTCCACTGACATGGCCTTTTTGGGACTTGAAACGTGTGTCTTGCTGGTTTCTCATCACAACCACCTCTGACATAAGTACCTCCAGTTCTTAGGGAAGCTGACTAGCCCAAGTTCTACTCAGTCGTAGAACCAGCCTCCCCGGGACTCAGACGCCAGCGTGTCTCACCTTCCCCTCTGACGCCCCCCACAAATGCGGCAGAAACCACCTACACGAAGCACTATGTGTGCTTTGGAAGAAACAGTGTACTCGGTGGAAGGTGACGTCCAGGGCAAGCCAGCGTTTCAGAGCTGAAGTCTCAAGTCGCAACTTAGAGGCTGAGGAGGAGCTACTTGAAAACACCGATTGAATCGGGAGAAGCGACCCACAGGTACCCTTTCAGGATCCACTTCAGTTTGCGAGCAGAAACCCAAACATTCCCTCAGCAAGGACTGGAGGATGTCCTACTGGCCATCAACGTGGCCCGCATTCCTTCCTTGGGCCCTGGAGGTGGGAAGGAAAATCGTGCTCTCGATTTCACTTCCCCAGTGGAGCTTTGCATTTTGATTTAAAGGGGCAGACAGAAGCTTTGAGGAAATGCAGTGGCTTCTCCAGAGGGCGAGGGGGTGGGGGGCAATGTGAAACCTTCACAGGACTGACCAGCCCTGGTGTGAACACTCCCAGACAATGGCAGTCAAGGACAGACCCAGGCTCAGACATGCAGTCTGAATAATTCCACCGACCTCTGTCAACCAGAGGCTCAAAGACCCATGGCCACCACAGGTTCCTCTGGAGCTGTCCCTGACGCGTACCCACCAGAGCCACCCGCCCTCCTCTGCGCAACCCCTGAGGTGCGACCCAAGGAACCCTGTTTGGCACCTGTGCTGGTGATGTCACTTCACCAGTCAGCAGGGGCTGCCACAGTGGTGCCCTGTCCCTCTCCCCAGGGAGCCCGACCTGCACAGGCGTCCTGACACCCATCTGTCCTCCTCAGGTGTAAACGTCTGTGGCCACGCGCAGACAGTGGGGCGACTTCAGTAAACACAAGTGTGGGGTGAGGCTGGGGCTGAAGGTAGGAACTCCTTTTAGTAGTTCTGAGAACTGAAGTCGTTCATTAAGCACATTCAGAGGGAGCTTATTTTAACCAGCAGGAAATACCTGAGACAGGATTCCGCACATGTCTACCTCTTTCCCATTTAGAAACCCTCCCCTGAACTCTTCTGTGAACTGTGGCTCTGGGAACGATGACATGCCAGTATCAAGGTAGCACACACAACAGAGGCAGCCTCCTTCCGCAGGTCGAAGACCAGCCTGGCCCTTCCCTGCAGCCTCTCCTGCAGGCACCAGCTCTCTGCCCCTTAGAAAGCTCCCCCTCACCTCAGCTGACTCCCCTCTGCTCCTCGCAATCCATCCACGCTTACCACCCTCAGGTCGGTCCCGAGCCTCATCATCGGACACCTGACAGCCCTTCTCCTCTCGGGAAGGCAGCTGGGAGGGTCCTTGACTTAGAACCAGAAGACTGGATTTAACACCTGGGTTCTCTTTACCTTCATTTTCTCAGTTAAAACAGAGACGATAAACATTTCTCAGAACTGCTTTCAGAATTACATGAGGTATCTCTGACACCTGTGTCACCCACAAGCCACTCTACAAGTCCCTGATCCTCTGCAACTTGCCCGATGACCAGCCCCCTCCCCAGGAGGCCGCCCCAGTTCTTCCCCTCCACCTCCTCCCCCAGACCCCTTCAAGCTCATCCCTGGACTTCCACAGATGCAAGAAACATTTTTAATAATCCGGACACTTTCGAGAGCTCGGGCTTCCCTAACTCTCGCAGGTATCACTGCAGAAAAGCTTCCCCACGCACCCCCATCCCCAATATAAACAGGCATATACTCCTAACCAACTGTGCTTTAATTCAATTTGACACTTCAAAATATCACTCTAAGCTCTCCACCAGGAGCTTGATGGAGGCTCAGAAGTACGAAACAGCCTGGGTTAAATAACTTGTGTATTGAGACTGACTTCTTTTGTGGCTCGTGCTGCCTAACAGGACACCTGCTCTCTTCCTGCCGTCTCTACTTTGGAATAAAAGTCAGCAACGTTTTAAAGAACCATATAAAAAGTATCATAGGATGGAGGGCCATATGGTCTCTATGGCATCCATTCAGTTCTGCCTTCAAATTGAAATCACCCACAGATAATACATAAATGAATGGGCATGGGCCGTGTCCCAATAAAACTTTATTCACGAAAACAAGTAGCCAGTCCAAGGGCTGTGGTTTGCTGACTCTTGTTCTGGAACAAAGCAGAATGCATCATCTCTGAACTGAAACAGTTTGTGCTGCAAAAGCAGTACTTCCGCAGCTCTCACCTACGGGATCCCCCGACAGCGCACTTGACTTGTGTGCAAACGGGCCCGAGGAGGAGAAGGACGGCCCGCAGGAGAGGGCACGGGTCAGGACCCTGATGCCCCCCTTACAGAGGCCGTGCCCAACCAACCCCCTTTCAAGGGACGCACATCATCCCCACTTCCTCTGTCTCTTCCATCTCAGAGCCTCTCCATCACTGTGTAGTCACCAAGTCAGCCACCAACGTAGAAGGATCTGCTATTCTCACATTCTGGTCAAAATAATAACCAGTTAAAAAAATAAGTTACATAAAAATTTATGGACACAAAACTCCTAACCAGACCATGAGTCACGGAGAAGAGCACAGTTAAAAAATACGATCCACACACATCACGAGGCTCATTCACCACCTGCGCTCTGTGCTGCAAGCCCTCCCTCAGCACCCTGCTCTCAGAAGAGAACTTCGGCTTGTGTGACAATCGTGACCTCACACAAGCTTGAAGAGCAGCTTCTGCTGCATCAGAACAGAGCAGACCTGGAGAGAACCTTTGTCAGCGCCCCCACATGGAGTGTGGCCGCAGAGTCTCAGCCACTGCTGCTACCACTCCTGTTGGCCGTCCTCGGACAGGGAGGCCCAGAGGAAGCATGGCCTCCCCTCGGCGGCAGGGCAGAGCAGGCCCAAGCGAACATTCGGAGAGCCCTCTTTCTCCCAGAGTCACTGCTGTTCAGGCGGCTGCTTGGGAGACGGAGCTGTGGTCACAACAACAGTGGAGACCGCCTTGGAGGGATTCGCAGCTGTTCCCTGTTGAAGATGGGAGGCGGGCACAGTCTGGATGCGCACCTGTGTGCAGAGAGAGCGTCTGATCAGCAGATGCAAATGCGCTCATCGGCTGAGAACACACAGCAAAGGAAAGCGAGAAACTCATGTATGGCCAACAGATCACCTCATACCTCACCTGTGTGGCCTGACCTTGCTGCTGAAGCTGCTGCAATTGCTGGGCAGTGAGGAAACTCACAGGCTTGTTGCCGGCAATGAGCTTAGTGCCCGCTGGCATGGTGGTGAGGATGATGTTGCGGCCTAACCCACCGAGGCTGTGGATGGAAAGCAGGGCAGGGTGTTACCTCCCGCCCAGAACCAGGCCATGTGTGGAGGGAAAAGAGGGCAGTCTGGTGCCCAGTGGAAATCCCAGCATTCTGGACTGAAATGGAAACCATCTCAGTGGTTTCCAGAAAGCCAAGCTTTCTGCCAGCTTCTCTGCTTCCGTGACGAGAGCAAAGAGCGGGCCCAAAGCTTGACCCTGATGTCCACACCTTGTTCAGCAGGAGTAAGGGATGAATAGAGCCCCAGAGAGGTGTGCACTTTTGGTCAGAAACCCACCCCCAACAGCTCCCCTGAGACCATCAGAATGACGCCCTCACATCCCTTATCCCTGTTACCAGGGCCACAGGAAGCCTAGACTCCAGAGTAAAGCCCTCGAGATGCTAGTACGAGGGCGGCCCTCCCTAGCACCCTCGGCCGAGTCCCACCCCATCGCAGCTCCGCCCACCCCTTCAGACCTTTTCTCCATAGTCTGTCTCACCACCCCACGCCATATTTTCCTTTATTCTCTCTCCTCACTGGAGGACAGCGAGGATTTGTGTCTGTTTTAATCACTGCTCTATCCCCAGCACCTGAAACAGTACTAGTTGCTTAAAAAATCTTGTTGAGCACAACAGGAGATGTGGAGGGAGAGCCCCCCAGGGCTCCCTGCCCAGTCCCCACTGAACAAGCACTCACTTGGCTCCAAGGTTGCCTTTGATGATGGGGGCTGTGACCACGCTCTTGCCCTTCATCGGCTGGCTGATCACAGAGAGTGGGACCGTGATCCGCGTAGGCAGCTTCCCCTAGAGAGGAGGAGACCAGGAGATGAGGAACCAGAAGGCTGTGTCCGGGGCTACCAGGGCTGAGAGCCAGCACTCAGCAGCTTCCGGTCCCTGGGCCTGAGGGGCTCCCATGGCCAATCAGCTGCCACTCATGGCTGCAGGTAAGGGCTCCTATGCTACACTGAGGGTCACCTGATCCGTCACTGTTCTCTTTCATGCCACCTAAAGCACAGTCACCATGTCACTAGACCCGAAGGAAGACGCGGGCTCACTGCAGCACAGTGAGCATCCGGGCACCTGGGGCACTGGGGCCTCCTGAGTGGCCCCCTGCACTCGGCCCTCCACAGCTGCCCGAGGGGGTGGGGCAGCACACAGGCACTCGGGAGTTAACTCAGAACACCCACACCTGCTGCTCCCTGGACTGATGGCCACGCCTGCCTGCTCTGGCCACGCCTGCCTGCTCCGGCAAGGGCCACACTCTCCAGGTGCTTTCTGTTTTTCCCAGAGATAAGAAGAGGTCAGTCAGGGGACACTAATCATAAACTCAACCAGGTGAAAGTCCAACCTCAAAGCTAATGAGGCCTAAGGAACAAAAAGTTGAAAAGGCCTCATTTTGGGGATTTCAGGATGGCTAAGATTTGGAAATTGCATCACCTATTTTTAGATTACCTGGTTTTTTAACCCTTGGTTGGTAGTAGAATTTATATACAGTAAAATCTCTGCTGCGAGCCCTGGTCAGGTGGCTCAGTTGACTGCAGCGTCATCTCATACACCAGAAATTATGGGTTTAATCTCTGCTCAAGATATATAATACCTGGGCTGTGGGTTCAGTCCCCAGTCGGGGCACATATCAGAGGCAACCAATCAATGTTTCTCTGTCACATGGACTTCTCTCTCCCCCTCCCCCCCCAATCAATACATACATCTTTGGGGGAGGATTTAAAAATGATTTAAGATTTACAGAGAGAGAGCAGAGTGTAGGGGAGAGGTGGAGAGATTGAACAAAAATTTAAAAAAAAAACAAAACTCATGGACACAACAGAGTGGTGACTGCCAGGGGAGGGGGGAGAACTTGGGAGGAGGGGTGGAGGAGGGGTAGAGGAGGGGAAGGGGGATGGATGGTGAACACACAACAGTGTGCAAACGCTATGCAGTAGAGTTGTGCACTTGAACCCTGTGTAATTTCATTAACCAGTGTCACCCCAATTAGACATTAAAAAGAAAAAAAATTACTCCAGAGGGGTGGTTTGATAGACTGCTAAAAAACTGCACAGACATTTCCTGAGGGCGAGCTGGCTCTGAAGAAGCCAGGTGCTCGGGTGCAAAGCCACATCGGAGCGGCAGCCCACCAGGGAGCACTAGGAGATGCCGACAGGCGGCAGCTCGGTGCCTCTAGGTGGATTTATTTGTTTTATTTTCTTAATGCCTCAACGCAGGGGTGTCAGACTCAGGGGCCACATCAGCCTCAGGTTGCCTTCACAGGGCCAAATGTAACTTTAGGACTGTGTAAATGTAACTACTCCTTAACAGTTAAGTGACAGCTGCCACTGGGTAGAAACAAGGTGTCAGGCCGCATAAAACAAGGCAGAACGCCGGATTCGGCCCGCGGGCCTTGTGTGTGCCACCTGTGCCTTAGTCACTTAAAAACATTTCCCGCCACCAGTACAGCAACTGGAATCGTCCCTGCATGAACTGGCCTAACTGGCAGACCAGACTGGGAAACCTCAATGCTTCCTAACCCACCGAATGCTCCCCACTCATACAGGGTGGGGCCGAAGCAGGTTTCCAGTCTTCAGTTCACAAAACACAGAGTTTACTCTTGTGTTAGTCTTTATTAATCCCTGTATTCTCTTCCACACCAACACCCACAACCTGCTTCTGCCCCGCTCTGGTATGTACCGGAGCAGACACAGGGCAGAGGCCACGGGCAGCAGCTCTGTGTGGTGAGGAGGGCTCCCGGGAAATACCAGCGGGCCCGACAAGCGGTCTTCCTTACTCCGGCTTCCGGCACACGAGCACCAAACTGTTTCCTTTTAATCCACACCATACACATCAGGGTTTGCTGGCTGGCTGGTTTCACTAACCTGTACGTCCTCCTCCCCCACTCTGGCTTCCACCCCAACAACTGAGGTTTCATTACACAGCTCGTTCAGAAAGGGAGCGGTCGTTTTAGCCTGTCCACATAAAAACACAGAACACTGCTCCTTATCCAGAAACCACATGAACACCCCTGCATCCAGAAACACACCCGTGTTAACACAAGGATTTGTGTCATGGTAAGTATAGTGTTTCAAGTTAGTGGGGAAGGGATAAATTAGTCAATGATGTTAGAATAATTTGAAAAACAAAATGAGATCTCCGCCACATGCTATTCAAAAAGTTACATTTCAAATGGATTATCAGTTATACTTTTCTTAAAACTCTGAAGATATTTCATGAGAATACAGGCTAATATCTTTATAACCCTGGGGTAAGAAGGCAAAAGACATAAAACTTACGAACCACAAAAGCAATGCAGATAGATCTAATCAGATAAAATACCCGTAGAGCAAAAGGCTCCCTGTGCAAGGTTAAAAAATGACAGAGTGAAGAAAATATATTCTGCACAAAGAATTAACACCCGGAAGATATACAGGGTCACCTCAAACTATGAAAAAGCCAACCACCCCAGAAGAAAATCAGCAAAGATGTTTTCACTGCAAGAGAGCACTGGCCAGCATCCACAGGACTGGATGCCCGACCTCACTGAAGGTTGAGAAAACAGAGAAAGAACGCTCTCACCACCACGACGGCTGTGCAAAGTTAAAGCCTCCACGGTACCCAGCACTGGGTAGGGCAAAAGGCTTACAGATTGGACTATAAGCTGCTGTGGCCTTTTCGGCAGCACAGCTGCGTGTCTGAACCTTCAAGGTGTTACCCCGTGGCCCAGCGCAGGCACCTCTGCTCCAGAAGCCGCACACGCGCGCGTCCGCTGTGGCGCCGCTCCCAGGCACAGAGCGCCCTCCAGCAGGGGAACGGCTGGACAAAGCGCATCCCTTCCTTGGACTACCTCGGTCTCGTTCCAGAAAACACGCTCAGTACCTGTGGGGGATCTGGGATGATCCCCAAGGCGTATTTTTAAATACACAAACCGCAGAGTGATATCTAGACAAAGATCTCTCAGGGATTTTTTTAGCCGCGTGTATGTCTATAAAAACACCCGGAAGGAAAGGACTAGATGGATAAATGCCAAGACACCCACAGACATTAGCCCTCAGGGAGGGAGAACTAGGGGGTTGTGAGAGAAATTTTATATTTTACTCTAGGTACTTAGGTACTGTTTCAGTATTTCTGTAAGAACGTATGCAGGCACTACTTTCGTAAATCTGTTTCAAAATTAAACACCAAAGTCTATTAGTAAATAAGCCTGTCTGGGTCAACTGAGGTGACGGAGGATTTCTGCTGCTGAAGAGAGAGGCTCCCTGGGGAGAACGGCTATTCTTCACCACAATCGGTACTCACAGCCTGCGACGTGGACACCACCGTGGTGCTGACAGGGACCTGCCGCACAGTGGGGGCTGCCGTGCCAATGCTGATGGGGGTACTGGCCGCCCCGGAAGCCACGGCCACAGTCTTGGACACAGCAGCATTCACGCTGGGCAGGGACACCGCCGAGGTATGGACAGTGCCAGACCCGCCAGCCACGGCAGGGCCCTGCTTGGCGTGGGCCGCCACTGTGATGGTCTGGCCTGCCTTGGGGGGCATCACTCCCAGGCCCTGCACGATGCGAATGGTGGCAGCCGGCTTCGCTTCTGAAGAGGCCACTGCGCTCTTCCCCTTCTGGTCGGCCACACTCACGCCCAGTGCTGGCATCAAGCGAAAGGCGGAGCTCGAGGCTTCTGCTGGCTTGAGGTCAGGAGTCACCTTGACCACGGTGGTTCCCGTTGGTGTGGCTGAAGGGGCACTGGCGGAACTGGCCTTCGCAGGGCTGTCGGTGGCATGCACGGGATTGGAAGTGACATGTAAGGTAGCAGAGATGCCCTTGCCTGCAGTGCCGCTCCCTGCCCCAAAGAGGTCCTGGGTCAGCTTGACCGTGGTGACCTGGGACTTGGCCAATGTGGCCATCATGTCCGGAGTGATCCGCAGAACCGTCTGGCCTTTGGCATCTGTGGTGATGGAAGAGGGAGGCAGACGCAGTACATCTTTACCCTGGATACGAAAGTTAGTGGCTGCGAGCGGAATGCTGCTGCCCGTCTGGGGCTTCACGCCAAGCTGCCCGGTGACCGCCACCTGGGTGGGGAGAAACAGCACTGACCAAAGGGTTCCCAGTGGCACTTGGGTGCAGAGCACAATCAGGCAAGCCTCCACTGTGTGGGCATGCGTGTTTCATGTATTTTTCCAACTTTTTATTTTTAAAAATGATAAACATTCAAGAAAGAAAAGAAGAGCGTGACAAATCCATGCACCTGTCCCCCAGCTTCAAAGGTTATCACGTTGTCAGTCTTGCTCTGTCTACCCTTCCCGAGGTCTGGGGGGCTGAGGGGGGCATAAAGGAGACATGGAAATATTTTTAAGTAAACTAGTATAGAGCATTTTGCTGACTGATACTTCTGTACATATCTCTAACCTAGAAGACTCTCTGAATTTAAAAAAAGTCACGTACTATTACCTAGTAATATATATTCACATTTCCCTAGTGGTCTTAAAAACTCTGTTCCTAGCTGCGCCAACCCCACCATGAGAGCAAGGCAGCAGTGGGGCCCAGCCCCCGGACGCAACGGATGCAACCCTTCCAGCCTCGGGGACTCTCTGCCACACAGGCATCCGCTCCTCTCTGCTGCACCACTGCCACCGGAACGCAAACACGCCGTGACATGTTCCGTCCAACACGACAAACCCCTGTGGACTGCACATCCCCCCTGCCCCCGCACCACTCCACTCCAGCCCCAGTTCTCTGCTCTCTTCAAAGAGCCAAATTACTCTAAAAATTATCTACCTTCACTATCTCCATTTCTTTGCCTTACATTCTCTTTTGAACACATTCCCAAAAGCCATTGATCCAGTGGACCCAGTCAGGTCCGCTCCGCACCCACATCCAGCGAGAGGCCAGTCCTGACCCTTGCATCCCTCCCACTCTCACGCACCTGGTGCCTGCCTGTGCCGACCTCACGGGGCAGCCTTTCCTCTCCTGGCCGGCCATACGTCTCCACACCTCAGTGTTCTCCATCTCAGGGAATTATCACCACCGACCCAGTCATCACTCGAGCCAAAAGCCACAGTGTTGATCTGGACCCCCTTCCCTCAGACCCCGTATCAAACCACCAGAAAATCAGACCTGACCCCTGCACTCTCACCCCCCATGATGACCACTCACAGGAAGCCAGCATGACCTCACCCCTGGCCCGTGGCAACCGCCTCCAACCCGGTCTCCCAATCCCACTCCTGTGCCCTCTAGTCCATTCTACACAGCAGCCAGGGGCACGCAAACTACATCGAGTCATTCTGGCGCACAATCCCTCCATGGTTCCCTCCCACACTTGAATTAAAGTCAAAGTCTGACGTGATCTAACCACTGGAAACCTCTCAAGAACCCACACTCCAACACTTCCACACACGTGCTCACTAGGCCTCAGGCACCACTGCTTTCCTGTCCCCCCAAACCCTTGACTCAAGGCATTCCACTCGCTCTTCCAGTGCCTGGGATGCATTACCGCCAGCTCCCTGTAACGTGGCACACCTTCCAACCTCAGTCCCTGCTCTCACATGCCACTCCTCAGACAGGCCTTCTCCAGTCACCCCAGCTGAACTGCCCACTGCACTCTGCACCTGCCCACGGACGCTCACAGCCCCGACCGCCCTGCCCCCGAGTACCCATTGCCCACTGGCTCTGGGGCAGTAGGAACCCCACGAAGGAAGGACTTAGACTGTGCAATATACCACTAAATCCCCAATATTTTTGACAGTGCCTGGCACGCACAAAGTACTCAATAAATATTTAATGAATGTCACTTTATCATTACGTAGCCCACTGCACCTGTAAAGCGGGGACGCTCGAAGTGCCTGCTCCGTGTGCTGAGTACCCAGTTACTTAACAGCCAGGACGCAGCCAGCACAGTGCAAGCTCCAGCTGCTGCTCCACCTGACGGTTCTCTGAGGCCCAGTGGCTAGCCTTGCACGTTCACAACCAAAAATGTACAAACACAGTCTTTTACCAGCAGTGAACTGGAACGCCAATGGAGCGTATAAAGTTATACCACAGGCTTTAACTTAATTCACGGAGGGTTTCCTCCCAATTCACAAACTCAGCTGCTACTTGAAGTAAACGGAAAGGAGCAGTGGAAGCCTCTTCAGCAGCTGCAAGCTTGCACTGCCCGTGGCAAGAAGGCATTCTTGAAATGCCTGCGCACTAAAAATCGGAGATTCCTGAGATCTCCTAGAGATCCCTGGAGACCCCACTGTCCTCTGCCTCAGGACAAAGGGGTCGGTCCCCACCCACCTGCTTGATAATGCTCTGTCCGCTGACGTTCTGAATGACGGCGGCTGTGGGAGCACTTGGCGCAGAGGTCCCAGGAGAACTCGTGGCTGGCTTGCTTGCAGGGCTGGCTGTGGCAGGAAGGCTTGTCACCGTGAGCCCCGTCTGCCCGGGCACCGGCCGCTGCACAGTGGCCGCTGCCGTCTGGGCTTTGACTGGAACGGTGGCCATTACTGTCTAGTTCAGAGCATGAAGCCAAGAGCTTAATCAGACCCTAGGAGGTAGATGGGCATGCCACCCCTGCCGGGGTGTGCCTCTGCAGGTACTTCTAATCTAACTGGGCTTCCCGAGCACCAGTCTCTAAAATGGACACGTGAAGTTCTATGTTCCCGAGCACACCTTTCACATTCGGAATGATCCCACACAGAACACCCCATGCCTAGATACTGCAGACAAACAGTGTGCCCCTTTTACAGTGCAGGACGCTGAGGCAGAGGACTTCTCTCTAAAATCGCAGGACTAGTCAGTGGCACAGCTAAGTCTAGAGGCACATCAGACAGAGCCTGAGACTCAGGAGCACAGGCCTGGACTTCACCCCACCTCCATAAGGGCCCTAACATTATACTGCTGGGTAAATCACCAAGCTTCTCAAAAGTTCTGATCTGCCACATGGAAAAAGCAGGACTCCTGGAAGCTCTCGCCCAGCTCTAAATGTTAAACAAGTTGTGTAATGAAGACCCTCATCAGCAGACGTGACATAAGGCCCCTCAGTCCTCGCCCAGACTGCCCATTGCACTCACAGCCCATGGGGCAGGGTCCGCTGTCCCTGTTTACCTGGGGCACAACTTTGGTCTGTGTAGCAGTGGCTGGAACACGAATCTGAGGTCCTGCTGGGTTCGGTGGCAGTGTCTGTGCTGGCCCAGCTGACTGCTGAGTCACAGCAGGAAGGCTAGGCTGGGCCACCACCCGCACCTGGGGCAGGCCAGCTGAGCCAGAGTGGCCCACAACCCGGGCCGTGGCCTGAGAGCTGGGTGGAGTCTGACTGGACGCCGGGGAGAGCATTGTTCCCAGCTGTGGCATTGTGGGTGAAGACACCAGAAGAACACTAGGAGGAAACGGGGAGCAATGATGGCCAACCAACTCAGGATGTGCACACAAGAGGACTCCGGAGGGGGCAGGCTAGAGGAAGAACAGAGGAGCTTACCCAGAGCTAGACTTAGCTGGTTCAGAGACAGGAGCAGGGCCACTTTTGTTGACCGCTGAAACTGGCGGAGGGGAGATAGGAGTGGCGGGCAAAGCTGGAGTGGTGGGGGTCACGGGTGTGACTGGGGTGGGTGGCATGCTGGAGTCACTAAGGCTCATCTGGCTCTGCTCAGAAGGGCCACTGCTGAGGACCTTCATTGAACTCTCCTTGCTATTGGACTTCTGTACATGGAAAATGAAAAGAAATTCACGTGCAGACTTAACACAGGTACGTGAAAAGGAGGCATGGCCCATGGCTCCGGATGCGCTGAGCTACGAGAAGGACTCACTGCCACCTTCCCTGACACCGCTAAGCCAGGCGCTCTCAGGGAGTCACTTACCACCTTAGACGATGGCTTAGGTTTCTGCTGAAGGGCTTTTCTGGCTTTAGCTGCTGCTGCTTGTGCTTGGTGAATCCGCTCTGCAAGCAAGGGGAGATGCTTCAGCAGTAGTTTAAGCACAGTGAGAAGGGGGTTTCATTAAGAGCCCAGGCTTCGCTGGGGGCTGAGCCCTGCTTAAACGCCACTGAAAAGCATCCTGGAATTGGGGCAAAAAGTCAGAAGCAACCCTACACTAGCTGAACGCTGCCCAGAGGCCTCACACACCGAACTCTTCCTCGCTCCTGTCACGATGCAGGTAGATCCACAGCTTTCGTCCAATGTCGTATTTCACACATGGGTCTTTTTCATAATGGAGCCGATCCAGTGCGCCACTCACTACTGTATTCACCTAGGGACCAGAAGCAAGGGACAAGGGACAGGTCAGACTCGGACACTGGAAAAAAGCTCTGAGTGTAAGTCACGGTTGCTGAGCCGATCATGTCTCAGCAGTGGGGCAGCACTGCCAAAAACTCACTTGGGATCACATGCCCAAACAGGAAACACTAAGATTCCTGAAAGACTGAGCTGCGGACCCCTGAAGGCAACAATGACCTCAGACCCTTAGAAGCTGTAAGAAACCTCAAATTTGTGCTTCACTGGCAGCCAGGGTCTCAGGTTATCACTCTTCACCTGTCTTGAGACACCCTTCTTTCCTCTTCAGTTTTTAAAAATTTAAGTTATTATTTATTTCCTGATAACTTTTCTGAATTTCTTTCTGGAACAAAACAAAAATAACCTCTTCTCCATCCTACCTGAGTGCTGGTGACATCTGGAGCAAGAAACTGGGAGTCCTTGAGCAATTCACAGATCTCTGCTCGTGTGCCTTCGCCATTAGGCAGCCGAGCCGCCGCGTCTCGAACTGGTGGCATCGGGAAAGAAGAGCACGTGAGTCAAGCAGGGCTGCGCCAGGAACCCTTCCTGTCCTGCTGCACCAAGGAAGTGCCCCAGGTCTCTCTGCCTCACCGGCCCCAGCACTGGGCAGACACTGCCCTCTAGGGGCGACCCCTATACACTCATCACCCTTTCAGCTGAAACCAAACACGACCCCTTGGGACCATTATAAACAGAAGTACAAAACCACATATTGTTAGTGCCATGATGTTGTGAGAGAAACCAGATGTTTTCACGCCACGTGACAGCTGTTGCAGACATCTCAAAATACCATTTCCACACATCACTATTTGGGAATTACAGGAGTTGTAAGACTCGCTTCTAGATCTTGTCATTTAATGTCATAAAAAGACACAATATTTCTGCATAAAAAATTGGTTTTAATATTTTGATAACTTTTAATAGGACTGGTTTCTCTTGTGACTCTACACATAGTATGTTGTGCATTTAAAGACCTAATTCTGAGAAGAGGCCCAGAGGTTTCACCAGACTCATGACACAAAGGCTGAGAGCCTCATGCTGAAAGGACTCACAGCCTGGAGGAAGCCAGTCCCCACACTTGTGCTAACTGCCTACCTGTGAACAACTCCTGTAAGAGAACAGACTGAGTGCAGACTTCAGGAAAGAAACACTAATTCTGTAGAAAGCTCTGGGGGCAGAAGCCCCTCCCCACACTCCAAAGCTTCCTAAAGCTGCACCTGGCCCTCAGAGCTCTCCCAAGTGTGTGGTGGGGGCGGGGGGCAGAGAGCACACACAGCTGGTCCAAGAAGGAAAGCAACCGCACCCAGTGACAGGATGGTGACGTAGGCAGGCCGGTCGGAGCGCAGCAGGGAGTGCTCCCGCGCCTTGTTGAGGGAGGTCTCCTTGTCGAACACGCCCTTCACAGGCCCCACCACAGACTCGAAGCCATGCATGCGGAAGGTGAATGCCTTATGGGGCTGGCTGTATCTGCAACGCTCCTGTCGAGAGCAAAGGGACAAGCCTCATACATCAAAACAGTGTGGCTCTCTCTAGGGCTCCCTACAAAAGGGGTCAGCCTGCAGAGATCCCACATGGAGCGAACAGGCTACTCCAACTAGGAATGCTGAGCCACTGACAGTGGGGAAGCATGGTCCCCAAAGCCCAAGCCACTAGCCAAGGGACAAAAAGGCAAAGATAAGTGTGTTTTGCTAGCTAGAAAATAAAAGGTTGTCAAAACATTTCTCATCCCTCATCCTTACACCATTTCTGCCCCAACAGACAACCCCAACCAACAGAATACCTAAGGTTGCAGGTGTGAATTTCCTCTAAGAAAGTGGACCTGAGAAGAGCCAGCCTGCATGGCCTCCCCAGCTATTTCTTACCTGCTCCTGAAATACTCGTTTTTCCTCTCCGGTACTGGGCCGCACCACATAGTCAGTTCTTCTGGAACACAAAGAGTTCGGGGGAATCTAAGAAAAGCTGAACTCACAAAAACAAGGAAGAGAACAGCAGTTTTACCAAGGGCTGGCAAACAGGGGGACTGGGCAGACGGGGGTCAAAGGGCACAGACTCGCAGCTCTGAGACGAGTAAGGCCCAGGTGTCTGGTGCAGAGTGCACTGACCGCAGTTAGTAAAGCTGTCCGTTTCACAGCTGGGAGCTGCTGAGAGACCACACACATTCCCACCACACACCCCCAAAACCAGTAAGTATGTGAGTGATGAACGTGTTAACTAACCTCACTTCGACAACTATTTCACAATATATACATGTACATGCATCAAATCAACACAATATTATACATCAACTGCATCTCAACGGAACTGGGGAAAAAACAGGGGACTACCCCAGACTGAAAACAGTCACATGAGGCACCATGACACACAGAGCTCAGGCCCAGAGCAGAGGTCAAGAGACCTCCATTCTCGCCCCGGTTCTGTCCTAACCTTCAGCCAGTCATCTAAGTTCTTGCCTCAACTTCTTCACTGGTAAACCAAGGAAGATGGATTGGATGAATCACTATCAAGTGGATACTGCAGGAGGGGAAGCCAGGGGAAAATGTCCCCCCACAGGGCAGATCACCGCCCCTCAGAACCTCCCCAACTCAGAATCCTTTACTCAGGGAGCCACGTTTATCAATGGGAGCACGCTGCCCTCCTGGAGCGCACCCTAGGATCGCTAACATCCCCCACAGCTCTGGCACACTGCGAAATGTCGAAACCTATGGCGGTACCATGAACCACGGCTTCACAGGACACCCCCCACTGGCAGAGAATCGTACTCACACCCGAGGGACAGGTGTTGTGGCATCTGTGCCGTCCTCATGTTCCTGCTGGAGAAAAGGAAAACGTGACAGGCAGATGAACTAAAGAATTCTGGCTAACGTGAGGGCTCTGGAAACCCAATAAGAAAAATCTGCTTTCTTTAAAAACCATACCTTACAGAACACTTGGTCTTTGGTTTCTAGCCACAGCTGGAAGAGTGCAGCTAATTCCTTTTCATTATCTTGGGACTGCCCTATCAGAATTAAAAGACAAAAGACAATAACAAAGCAAACTGAGGTGTTACTCAGACTCCCCTCCTAATCACTCGCTGTGCTTTTGCCACGGGAGCGGCCGTGGCCCCTGCACACACAACCCACTCGGCCTGTCCGAGTGGGGAGCTTCCATTGGCGTCTGCTGGGCCACCCCTTCCAGGCGGCCCCTGACTAAATCACTCACTCACTCAGTAAGCATTTACTGGCAGACAGTGAGTGCTGGCGAGGACGTGGAGAAAAAGGAACCCTAGTGCAGGTGGTTAGGAATGCAGACCAGTGCAGCCGCTGTGGAATCTCAAAACACCAATTCCAAAGAACTCATGCACCCCAATGTTCACAGCAGCACTACATACAAGAGCCAAGTGCTGGGAGCAGCCTAAGTGCCCATCAGTAAATGCATGGATCAAAACACTCTGGTCCATTTACACAATGGAATTCTACGCAACAGAAAGAAAGAAGGAGCTCCTACCCTTCATAACAACATAGATGGAACTGGAGAATATTATGCTAAGTGAAGTGAGCCAGGTGGTGAAAGACAAATACCATATGATCTCACTTTATAAGAGGAATCTAATGAAGAAAATAAAATAAAAAGCAAAACAGAACCAGAGGCATGGAAACAGGGAACAGACTGGCAGTGGCCGGGGGCGGGGGTGCGCATGGAAACACGGGAAAGAAAGGGAAGGAATTAATCAAAAACATGTATGAATGACCCACGGACATGGACAACGGTGTGCGGATTGATTATGGGAGCAGGGGGTGGGATGGGTAGAGGAGGGCAAAGGAGGAAAAATTGGGACAACTGTAACAGAATAACAATAAATAAAAATAAAATAAGAATCAGTTCGCTGAGCAGCCGCTGTGTGCCCCAGTGCATGCTCAGTCACAGTCCCTCATGAGGTTTACAGGCAAGTGAGGAAAGAGCACAGAACAAGTAAAACCTAAAAGTGGCAGGTATCGCAAAGGATGTGATGAAAGCTCACCCTAGGAAAGTTAGTTATCCTGTCCTTGGAGGGGTGGAGGGGTGGAGGGGTGGAGGGGTGGAGGGGTGGAGGGGTGGGGGGGTGGGGGATGGGGGGGGTGGCTGGAAAAGGCTCCCCTGGCTATTGAGGGCACATAGGCACCACCCTCAGGGCCCAGCAACAAGGACGCCAAAAGGCAGGAGAAAAGCTGGACTCCCCCTGCCCTGCCTAGAAGAGACAAGCACTTGGCTCATGTCTTCCTCCGCTATCACTTTGTTCCGACTCCTGCTGTGGCACCTGTCACATGATGGTGCCTATGTCTCCTGCCCAGACCAGCCACCCCAGGGACCAGCTTCACCCAGGTCTGCTGCGTAAAGAAGGCACCAGTCAGGGCCTAGCCTTCTCCAAGGCTGCCAAGGTGACCTCACCAGGTCTCCTACCTATTTTTACTAGTCAGTGCACAGTCCCACTGCCCCAGGAAGCTCTGGGCTTTCTCACCCTGCACAGCTCCTTACTCCCCTTCTGCCATCTAGAAACGAGACTTCGTAACCAGCAGATTCTCCTACAGCCACACCTTCTTCCCATGACACTCCCCCCACTTCCCTGTTCAATGTGACTTCCGGTTCTGCCTGACCTTTCTGCTGCTCAATGTGCTGGCTACTTGCTCCCTCACAGCCATGCCCCTCAGAGCTGAGCTCCACTCTCAACCCCGTAACTGACTCCAGACCATTTTTCTCCAACTCTTCTGAAATATCAAAATAAAACAAAAGCCCGTCCCTACGGCTCTTACCACCCACCTGTACCCACCCCATGCCCTGCCCCTCGCAGGTACTTCCCAGTCCCTCCTCCCCATGGCGTGCTGGCCCACCTCGCTCCTCACCCACCCATCTGCCACGTCCCACCAGCCTGCTGGGAGACTGCCACACCCCCACCCACGGAAGGCCCACCCAGTGCCCTGATCCTTGGTTCTGAGATCTCAGAGACCTCCTCCCTCCACCCTGGCCCAGCCCCTTATTCCCACAACCAGCTGGCCTGTGTCATTACCTCAAAGTGCTCCATTTTCCAAATGCCTGATCCAGTGTTCCTCAACCCTGGCTATACGTAAGAATCACCCGGGAACTTGTAAAATACCCAGACTTGTGCCGCACTCCAACAATTATTCAGAAGGTCCGTGAGGAAGGCCTAGGCAGCAGCATTTTTCAGAAGTTCCCTCCTGACTGCAGTATACAGCCAGGGCTGAGATCCTTTATACTAATTCACATATTCTGCCTCCCGACCACCATCACCGAGACTCCATCCTTGCTTACGTCCTCCCACTGAAGTATCACCTGGACTCAGAACTGCTCATCCACTCCTCCGATCCCATCGGCCGCCTCCCTTCACACGGCTCTCCCTGCTCAGTCTATGGCCATCACCTCCACAATACTCTCGCCAACACAGTACTACCTACCGCCTCTGCTCTCCGGTCGGCATCGCTCCCATCCACACGTCCCACATTCTCCGAGCCCCAGCTGAGACAGCTGAGGGCTGCCAAAAAAGGTAACGAACGCCACTACCAGTGAGCGACAAGCAGTCTCACTGGCCCCAACAACACCCGGCTATCTGACGTCATCTCTAGTCAGCTGCCCCTCCACGCTCCGTGCTGACTACCTCCCCCGCATCCGCTCCCTTCTCACTCTCGACCCGCACCCTCACCTCTCTCACCTACCACCTTATCAGCACAGCTGCCGGACCAACCCCCTCAAGATTCCTACAATAAAACCTACAGAGCCTGCTGGTTTGAACCCCTCATTTCCACCTATTATAAGTATGCTGTGTCCGGCCAATCCCATCACCTCTTCTCATGAATGTACATAGTCAATTTTCCCTGCTCTCCCCCATCTGCAACCTTTCTTCCCACTGTACCCTTTCCATCAACACTCAGGCCCACCCAAAATTTTCTCTCTGGCCACAAGTTCCTGTTCTATTCCCCACTCCCCAGCTAAGCCTCTAAAAAGAGTTGTTTAGATGGTCAACAAAAACTAAACAGCGTGCCTTTAGAACGGAGTGGGCGCTGATGCACCGGAGCACTGCCTTGCATGTCTGCTACCTCAAACTTCGGAATGTTACAACTGAGCAAAATAACCTCTGGCCTGGGCCTAAGCAACCTTGCTCCCCAAAAACGGTTTGCAAAGATAACAAGATAGCAGTTGTTACGGCTACTGGACTGAGGACTGCAGGTTACTATTGCTAAGTTAGCTTACCTGAACCAAAGGAAACACCTTCCTTCTACTGATGTGATTGCCGCCCCCCTTTCCCATAAATACTCATTGCCTGTGTTTCCTAACTGCAACATTATCAGAGCTTCTACCTGAATCAGTGCTTCCCAAATAACTATTCTTTTTTTTAATCTCAAATAAATTCTTGTTGATCTCACTTTGAAAGGCTTTTACATTTTGCTTAATAAGGTCTACCATCTCTTTAACCAGTGTGTACAGGTAAATGTTCAACTGGCCACAAAAAAGGGAGCCCTGACTGGGAGCATTTGCAGATCTCCAGGGTACACGTCAAGGGCCAGCTAACTGGCCACCTGTTTTTGTAAACCAAGTTTTATGGCCACACAGCCAGGTCTTATTTGCATACTGTCCACGGCTTCTTTGAACTGTGATGCCAGGGCCAAAGAGATGCACACTGGGTGCACACTGTCCTCAATAACAAAGCCCATTTTAGGAGCAAAAAATAATGATGTTATCAAGAATTAATCTAAAACCATAGGTACAACTAACATAAATGTTGATCCTACCATAAAATGCCCCTGCATATTTAAACGTAGCCACACCAGGGTGCACAATAGAAGGCCTATTCCGTCTCAGCTTCAGGGAGCCCAACCCATTAGGGGGGGTGCAAGGGGTGAGATTGGGACCCCAAATACCGAAGGGGCCTTTTATTTAATACTGCTCTTTTCAACCTCCTACTGGACTAAGGCACTGAATGGAAGACAAAAGAAGATGGGGGAGGAAATGAGAGCATGAAAACCCAGTGTTAAGGGTAGATAATTAGGAATTACTTACCAAGCAACTTCCACTGCTGGGTTTTCTCTTTAAATTCAACAAATGGAGAAAAACTGGAAGGCACAGCTATAAGAAATGGATGACAGAAACAAGCCACACAGGTCAGAGAGAGTGCTAAACTCAGAATAATGAACACCTCTGAGCTCTGAGGTAACTTCTGAATGTTTCATGGTGTATCAGGAGAGCAGAGACCTCCAAGGCACAGCATTATGCAAAGCCACACGGGTTTAAACCAATAAAGCTGCAGTGCAGTATGAGAATTAATCAGATAAGGGGGGAGGGGGTACTGACCTACAGAAAAAAGCTCCTTACCTCGGCTTTCGCCAGCAAGATACTGCAGTGCTGGCAACACCAACTCCGCCCAGTTGGGGGCTGTGGAGAACCAGCTATTGAGGGAGCTGGCCGGAGATGACTGCCAATCCAACACCCGCTCCTCCAGCTGCAGGAAAGGACAGGCAGACCCAGTTAGAGTCCTGCGCTAACCAGTAACTCCATGGATGTGCCAGAGCAAGCTGGGGTCCACCTGTCCAGTCTGCCCAGGACAGAATGCAAGTTAGCTGTAGACCTCGGGGGCAACCCAGAGCGCTCCTTTTCTAGCTACGGAGCATCGAAAATTTCTACAGTTTGAAAATTCTAATGTACATATGACTTTCCCAAAACTCTTACCACAGGAAGGCTAGACTGCCCCTCCAGAAGCAATATCTCCAGTAGAAGAGAGAAAAAGCTAGAAGATATTTCATTGATTCCAAGGCAAGGCTTGAGGTCCTCAAGAGGCCTAATGAGGGAAGAAAAACATGAGCACACAAAAGACCCAAGAACACATCCCTAGACTGGTTTAGACTCCCAAGCCTCCTGTCAGTCATAAAAAAGTTCAGTGAAGGACCACACCACACAGTTCCCCTAGTAGGACCCCTCCGACTCTGGGCTCGGGGTTCAACACAAACCAGTCCACACCAGCACCAGCACTGGGCACACCCTGAGGGTTAATCTGCCACCTGCAGACAAAAAGCTCTGCGGCCCACTCACTCCTCCTTGATCGCGGGCACTGCCAGTGGAGACGGGGCCTGCGAGAGAGGCGGCAGCCCCTCGGCACCGCTCAGGGGCTCAGCCAGATCCTCTGCCTCTGACTTGATCGTTTTTATCTTCTTCTTCTTTTTCTCCTCTTTTTCCTTAACCTTTTTCTTAAGGACAGCCAAGTCATACAGAGCTGGTAAGAAAAAGCAACACAAATCATAGAACTGCATTTCTACATCAGGAAGTGAGAAGTTTCAGCTGCATATTATTTGCTCAGGCCCACCAGTTAAAGAAAGACAAATCTCAAAAATAAGATGCTCAGTTTTGTTTACTGAACTCAAAGAGTGATTTGCAAATTAACTTAAACAGTTATTAAGGAGCCCATAATGATCTGCTGTTCTGACTTTGTATTCACTATCCACCCATAAACCCACACAGGCAAACACAAAACAATGTTATTTGCAAGAAGAAGGCTGTGATTTCATTCATTTTCAACATGGAGGCAGGCTCAGGAAATTCACCACCACCCTACAGGGTGGCGCCCTACAGGGGACGTCCCGTACCTGCTAAAGAACCTTTCCTGCCAGCGTTCACTCGGGTCATGATGTCATTGAGAGTCAGGTCTCCCGTCAAAAGGTCCGGGTGGTCCTAGAGTGACAGTCGAAGAGTTGTTATGGAAGCCCAAACACAAAGCTCAAACTGCTTGAGGTCTTGCCAATTTACCCAACAGATACTTAGATGTTACATGCACTTAAGGAAATCATGTTGAACTAAAAATATACACAGATAAAAACTGCTCTTCATAATGAGCCAAAGGAGAGCCCAGTTTCAACCTTCCTATTGTACTGCATTTACAGTTTATAAAGCTCTTTCACATTCCTTATCTTATGTGTTCTTCAAACAGTCTTGTTAAATATCATACTTTAAAGTCTGAAAATGGGACCCGGAGAAATAAAGGGATCTGCCCACCACCACCGGGTAAGCGGAAGACAGGCAGAGAAGTCAGCTCTGACCTCCGCTATGGGACCCTCCCCAGATCACCACTCTGCCCAAGGCAGACGGCCCTTTCTTCGTCCCCTGCACTCTCTGGCTGGGCTGCACTGGAACTGCCTTGAGTTGAGGCAGTAACAGAAACAGTAAAAAGGGGGAAGAGCACTGGATCTGACCCAGCTCTGCCACGTACTAGCCGAAGGGCCAAGGGCAAGCTCCTTTGCCTCTCTGAGCTGTGCTAACATGGACACGATTCACACAGCGGTCTTGAGTGCACATTAAATCAGACACTATGTTAAGCAGGCCCTATAAAGTCAAAGCATGTGTCTTCTCACATTGCCAGTTCTCCTGTCCTCTAACAGTGATAAGGAAGCAGAAAGAAAGTGGTGACTACCTGTATCTTCCCTACAACAGCCAACCCAGAGATTTCATACTGACAACCGCTAGTGACCACACACACCCTCCCCCCATCTTACTGGTTGGTGTTTCCGCTTCTCGTGGTGCTTCTTTAACATTATCTTCAGGTCACTGTCCCCCAGTTCTATTTTATCTGAGAGAAAATGAACCAAACCACACAGACCAGATCATTCACTCGCATGACGCTGAAACGTAAAACCTCTCTGGTCACCTGGGATTCAAAAGAAGGGTGTTTCTGAGCATCCCTCTGACTAGTGCCCTACAAGCACCACATCCTGAACTGGCCACAGGTCAACTCTTCAGTGTTTCTACACGTCGGTCAGTACCAGTGGCCTCAGTGACTCAGCCGCTCCTAAAACATACTAAAGGTTTTACACTCTTCTCTGATTCCTAGCCCAATAAAAATCCCCTAATTTCACAGGCTCTGGTCACCCCTTCTGTTCTATTATTAAGCTGTCCCTTAGCATCACTATTTTGTGTTAAGATTCTGCTTTAGCCCAAAATACCAGCTGATCAGCTCCTAAGAAAAACTTTCAAAGCAAAAAAAGGAAGGAAGAAAGGCCTACCTACTTGTAGAAAGGTGGAATTATACATACACTTCTCCACATTCTCCTGGCGGGTAAAAACCTAGCCCCCACCACCCTCTGGGGGCGCTCTTGAGTCTCCCTGCAGAGGCCCCAGAACACGCACACAGCACCAGCGAGTTCTCACCTGCAGTCTTCATATCCGTGGTTGAGAGCGTGGGCACCACCCTCAGGGGCACCGCGGGGCTAGGAGAACGCGCCGGAGAGCTCGGAAGCCACGAGCTGAGATCTTCAAAAGAAAATTTTTCTTGTAAATCCAACGTGGCTGTGGACTCCAACAGGGGAGATTGGGTAAGTGGCCATTTGGGTTCAACAAGGGCAAGCCAACAACATGGAGGCCAGGGTTCCACATTCCTTTCCGACCCTTCCCCAGGCGAACGGAAGCACACTGAGGCCATTTAAGCGGCTCGTCCAGGAGGAGAGACTTCAACAGAGTGGTGGGGTCGCACTGCGGCGGGCCAACAGTCACTACTACTCTCCTGTGGGGGGAAAGCGGTTCTCTCGAGTGGCACAGTAGGGCCTGCCGCGCAGGGGTCCTCTCACCTGCGCTCCAGCGCCTCTTAGGCACGCAGTCACGCCCACCTTGCAGAAGGCCCGCCCCCACGAGTGGAACAGCAGACTGGGGAGACAGATGGCTCCAACCCAGCAACAAGCTGCGGGTGCGAACCCAAAGCCCGGGCCGCCCCACGTGCCCCACGCCTGCGGCCACTCACCCTCTTCATCGGAAGACAGGGCCGTGTCGCCACACTCCTCCTTCACCTCCCTCAAGATCTTCAAGTAGCGCTGCTGGGTCCGCCACTCCCGCTCCTCAGGGGTGCGGGATGGTGAAGGGCGCTTCTGCCGGAAGGAGAGGGCCGGGCCGCTCCGACGGGCCATCTCCAGGAGGTCCTGGGAGGGGACCAGAGAGGGGACCTGTCATCACCGAAAGCCTGGTCTGGTCCGTTCCCGAAGTCTGCATTTTCCTGTCTTTGTTTAACACGCTCAACTCTCTCCCTCTAGACCACAAAAAAGATGCAGGTACAAGTGTGCTGAAACAAAACGGGCCTATTTTGACTACTATGTAGGAAAATTCTAAAACTGAGTGTTGACCTACTCCACCAAAAATGAATACTCATTATATTCAACACTGGACACCCATGTTTCCTCCCCAAAGCTTAAACCAGTTAAAGCCGGAACAACTCCCGTCCGGCCCCAGGGCCAGAGCTTGAAGCACTGCCTGCCTGTCGGGTCTCCCGGAGGCCCCCTGCGCTCGCACGAGGATTCCAGAGCAGCTGCCTCTCTCACTAAGCCAAGGCAGCTCTGAAAGCCACTGATTTGTCTTGGTAAATACTGAAGCCACGAGACTTCACCAAGTTCAAGAGGTACCTTTTTATTACTGTATCAACACCTCTGAAATCAGAGTCCATCTTAAAATCACAAGATAGGCTAATGTCACGGCTCAATTGGCAGTGGTTTGTCCTCACTGGTATCTTTCGTATTTTGTACCTGAGCCACTCCTTGGCACCACGTGAGCTGTGAGCTCACTGCCCACGTCCCAGAGCCGGCTCCAGCACTACTTACACTCCGGGACGCCAGGATCTGCTTCAGCAGCCGATGGAAGTACTGCTGCTGCGAGCTGAGGTATCGCTTGTACTGCGACTTGAAGCACAGCTGCCGATACTTGACCACCTCAGGGTTAAAGTGTCCATCTTAAAAAAAGAGGTACAACTATATAGACACCAGGCAACACACATTTAATCCATGCTTCAAGTGTGGTGAACTCTACTAAACTGGAATATAGTATTGGGGGGGGAGGTAACACCCATTTACATGGAGCCTGCAGTCCAGTGGGAGAAACAGCAAATAAACAGGTAAACAGATAAAGAATATTCAACTCTCTTAAGTACTACAGGGAAATTAAGAGAACTGCAAGGGTAAGGAGAACTGAATCAGGAAAGGGATCCTGAAAGAGTAATGCGTAAAATGAAGCCTAATTAAAGCAACTGTTGCAAAATACCGACAACTGATAAATGTAGGTGTAAGTTGCATGAATGTCCATTGCATTAGTTTTCAACTTTTCTACATGGTTAAAAGTTTTCATAATGAAAACCTGGAAGAAGTGGGCCTTCGAAGGATGTTCTGACCTTAAAGAAATGTCTGACGGCAAAAGCAGAGTGGGCCATGGCTAAGTGGCACAGAGTGACCTGGGAAGGGGGGCCGAGAGCAAACCAGACAGAAACGTTTAGGTCATGGTGCGGATTTTACCCTACGTGCAATGAAGACAATCGAAGGGTCTGAAGCAGGAGAACGACACCGCTGAGTGAGAGAGAATCTGTGGCAGAGGTCCGGGTGAGAGACAACGGTGGCTTGGCGCAATGCTTTCCCTCCACGCCCAGTAAAGACCAAGACCCCAAAGGTGGCCTGCAAGGCCCTTTGTGACCTGCCTCGTGCCACCTGGCCCCATCTTCCACCAGTTTCCCTTTTCCTCTTCTCCATCCCCACTGGCCTCCACGCTGTCTCCTAAACTGGCCACCTGCCCTACTTTTTTGAGGCCTTTGTACTAAAAGCTCGCTCTGCCTGCAAAGCTTCCTATTAACACCCAATATTTTCACAGATTACTCTCTCAGCCTTCGTGAGGTTTCTGTTCAGATGGCACCTCACCAGAGAAGCCTACCCAAATACCGTATCCAAAACAGCTCCTTCCCCGCACTCTAGTCCCAATACCCTATTCTCTGTTGCACTTAAACCAACAAACACTTGCTCATTTATCATATTTTTGTCTATTAGAAGGTAAGGTCACTACTCTATCTCCAGAACTCCAAAGAATGTCTGGCATAAATGAGCTGATTAGTAAACAGCGAAATGAATGGAAGTGGGGAGACTTGGGATACATTTCTGAGGGAGAAAGATCAGACCTGCTGACAGTCTGGATGCTGAGGCAGGAAAGGGAGCAATGGAGAGGTCGGCTGAGCACGGTCCCTCGATCACTGAACATGAGCTGCGGGCACCACTGCCGGAACGGGGAGGTCTAACAGAGGCCCATTTGGGACACATTAGATTTGGGCAGGCAGGCTTCGATGAGAATCGAGAGGGAAAGACCGCGAAGCTCATCTCTGAAAGCTACAATAAGGGCTCAAAGCACAAGGTGTTCCTCTTTTTCGCCAAGTGCCCTAATAGTGTCCAAGGTAACTAATAGCTACACACACTCAGAACAGTACCTGACACCTAACTGCCACTACATGAGGGCCTTGCCTGTATTACCTCATTTAATCTTCCTAACACTCTCATAAGGAAGGCACTACTAAACCCTCATTTCACAGATAAGGAAGCTGAGGCACAGAGACGTTAAATAACTTGCCAAGGCCACACAGCTAGCAAATGGGAAAGTCAGGTCTGACCACAGGTAGCCTGGAACTCCCAAGCCCAGCTCTGCACCACCTGCGACATGGCCTGTTGTAGGGAAATGGGGAATCTGGCCTTCAAGAAATGGGCCAAGGGTTTAAGGTGACTAATGCTGTTTGATGTACAGAAATGGGACTAACGTTCTACTTCTTTGCCTCTGTGCTTCTTCAAAATTATATTACTTCACTCTTTAGCTTCCCTGCTTTTCAGACAGTCAATAAATGCCACACCTCTGTCAAAATATCATTTAGGTCTCGGCCTTAACGCCATCTTCTTAGAAACCTCTGCGCCATGAGGGCCAAGTGGAGGAAGAAGCGAATGCGCAGGCTGAAGCGCAAAAGAAGAAAGATGAGGGGCAGAGGTCCAAGTAAACTGCTAGTTTGTGTACCCATGGAAGCCAAAGGAGCAGAAATAAGGGAAGCCAGAGGCCAGGGACACTGGTACAAATCATTCGACTGCATGCCTGCTATCGAGAACTTGTCGATGGACGGAGAACATACAGTCTGATCTCCGCGACCACCTTTTGAGAGACTCACGCTGCTCTTACAACAACAGTCCCTTTTGGTCCTTTGCCCTGGACCTGTGACATTCTGGACTGGTTCTGTTAACATTTGTGGCTGAATGTGTACAATAAATCATCTCTTTCTTAGTTGAAGAAAAAATATATATATCATTTAGGATACAGTGAATTAAATACTTAAACTATTATTTTAGTAATAATTAAATCAATCATTAGTTAACAGATTAAAACAGATCATTAGATTTAATTGCTTTCACTGTTCTTCATGTGACTCCTGGGAAATTTGAAACTGAACACGTGGCCCGCTCATGTGCCCGCTGCTGGCTGGACCGCAGCGAGACGGAGCCCTGCAGTTACTCCGCGTGGAGGAGGATGCTCCCCAGGTAAGGGTCTGAGCAGCTCACTCTGGCAGCCACGTGAGGGTGGCTGCTGCTGCAGCCCTAACGGGAGTCACCCTGAAGGGGTGGTGGCTGCGTGCAGGTGGCAAGCGTGGAGGTAAGGATGGAACCGAAACAACCGTGACAGAAACCGTGAGTGGGAGAGGGGTTAGCAAAGGAAGAGGGCGGGGGAGTCAAAGACCCAGGAGGAAATGCAGGACAAGAATCCCTGCTGCAAAGGGGAGAGAAGTGTCAGGATGGAGACAGGGGCTGGGGCATCCAACACTCAGGTCGTCAAGAAGGGAACGAAAAAGCATCTGCTGGTTTGGAAAGTCCATGTTCATTAAAGAGACACGGAGCAGGGGAAAAACTTCAATGATTTAATAACAATTAAAGTGGTTCTTGTTGGGACAACTGGTGAGATACAATGTAACAATGTGCCAATGTTAAACTTCATATTCCAACACAAAAAAATTTATCTATTTTCTGTATTTTTATATGATCATTTGTGGCTATGTGAGAGAATGTTCTTGTTTTGCAGAAATTAATACTGAAAAATTAAGGAGTGCTAGGTCTGCAATACTCTCAAATGGTACAACAAAATTAAATAACACAGTGAAACCTCGGTTCTCAAACTTGATTAGTTCCAGAAGGCTGAATAAGAAGGGATTTGTTCGAAAACCAAACCATTTTCTTCCCATTAGAAATACAGGTTTCAGCAGGAAAGGGTTGTTGAGTCAAGAACCTGAGTTTTATCTGACAACTGAGACGCTTTTCTGTGAACAACCTGTTCAAGATGGGAGACGTCTGAAAACCAAGGCTTGACTGTAACAGTGATGATATATACAGTAAAGATAAGAGTAAATGTGGCGAAATGTTAATAATTGGTGAACCTCAGGAAGGGTGTCTGTTACACATTCTCATAACATTTCTGCGAGTCTGAAATTTAAAATTAAAGATCGGAAGGGAAAATAAAAAGAGGTCCTGGTGGCAGCAGCAAGAACAGGCCTGCAGGCCAGGAGAGAACAGCCACAGGGCTCAGGGCATAACACTGAAGGGGCAGCTCCAGACGCCTTTCCAGGAGTCTGGAGACAAAGGGAAATGACAGAGGAAGATGAAGGGGACAGATGGGGAAGGACTTCTTTGAGCATGAGACCCTGAACACATCTACGGACTGGAAAAGAGCGAGTGGAGTGGATATCCAAGCCAAGAGCACGCACAGGCCAGAGGACAAGTAGCTGAGCAAAGGAGGTCCCAGAAGAGGTGACAGACAGAAGGATCAAGAGCAGGCATTAATGTTAAGCAGAAGGGAAAAAATCCTCCCTCTGAGAGAGTCAAATAGGTCAGAATGGAAACGAATTCAGTAAGCTGGGGTGGAGGATGGGAGTGAGAAGCTGGAGTTTATGATGAAGGGTCCTTTCCTTTACAAACTAGGAGGCAAGGGAGTTTGATAAGCATTTAGAACTTAAGGGAAAGGTGAACGTTTCAAAAAGAACCAGGAAACCAGGAAACATAACCACACGTACAAGAATACCAATAAGAAATGATAGCTCGCACCTGAAACTACGAAAATATTTTGTTAACTGTAGTTAAAAACAATTTCTTTTCATTAAAAAAAACAGCAATTGATAGCTGAGTTAAGACTGATAACCATAATAACCACAGTAATGCGACTGTCTTCAGCAACCATGGAACTGAAGTAGGACACTGGACGGGGGAAACATGCAGAAATCCCAGCCGTGACACTCCTTGTCTGTACCCTCACCAGACTATTACATCATTCTAGGGAAAGACACGACAGCAAACTAGATGGAGGTAACACGATGGAGGGTCCCTGACGTGGCTCCTCTAAAACCAAGGAAGCCCCGTTCGAAGAATTGGTTTATTCCCAACTGGACCCCTGGCTTCCGTGAAATAAACTTTTGCCAACCACAGAGGGGAATTCCTCTCTAAACTAATAATCCACCAAAGAGACCGTAAGATAGTAAGGTTTAAATGGCGTTTGCAGCTGTCAGTTTAACAGAACTTAAGGAGACGCACTGTCCTCCCAGGGCCTCCCTCCAAAGCTGCTTCTCCCCAGGAAGGGGGAGGGGAAGAGGCTTCCTCTGCTTCTCTCCACGGGACAGAGAGAAAACCGTGACGTAAGAGCGGTTCTAAACCGTTTCCAATCCCCAGTGCAATGACTGATTCGGGAAAAGAATCATTACTAGGTGCTAAAATCACTGAGTAAAACAAAGGCTTTCGGGAAGTAAGAGTATTACATGGTCCCAAATGTATTACCCCACAGACTGCTTCTTAATCACAAAGAAAAATAGGCACCCTCAGACAGTAGGTGTGACAGACCTCACTTAAACGAGGGACCAAACACGGCATCACCAACACTGGACAAACTAACTTCGTGTGCCTTCTGAAATGATGGCAGAAAAGAACACTTCCCACACAGCGTTCCTGGCAGAAACATTTAACCCCGACCTAATCATGAGAAAACAAGACAATTTCCCAGAAGACAGGATGTTCTACGTTCAAGTGTCCTAGGCTCTTCAAAAACGTTAAGTGTTTTGAAAGACAGGCAAACCGGGTAGAGGGCACCAGACCCAGGAAGCTAGAGATGTGTGATCCAAACACAACGCGTGAACCTTGACTTGGTCTCGGATTTAAGAGGCAACTACACAGGGCATTTGGAACAACTGAGAAAATCTGCACGCGGGACATTCTACGATACTACTCGCTCCCTGTAAAAGGTCTCAGTGTGGTAACAGGAGTGCGGTCACGCGGGAGAACATCCTTGTTAAGAGATACACGCACACTGAAGTACTTGGCTGTAGTCTCATGTTTTCTGCAGCAAAATGTATGTGATTCAGACACATATATGCATCTAACACACGTGTGTCGTGTGTGTGTGTGAGAATGCAAACAGTAAGCTATTAAAAACTTTCAGCCTGGCTGGTGTGGCTCAGTGGACTGAGCGTGGACCTGCGAGTCAGAGGATCACAGTTTGATTCCCAGTAGGGGCACGTGCCTGGGTTGCAGGCCAGTTCCCGGCGGTGGACGCATGGGAAACAACCATGCACTGATGTTTCTCTCCCTCTCCTTTCCTTCCCCTCTAAAGATAAATAAACAAATTTAAAAAATAAAAAATAAACAAAAACTTTCAAAGACTAGTCATGAAGGTGCCTCTAAGATGTTGGTAACGTTTTATTTCTTAACCTGGATAGTACTTTTACACAGCTGAGTTCATGTTATAATGAATCATTGAGCAATACACTTACGATTTACAGATTTCCTATGTAACTGAAAAATTTTATTAAAAAATAAAAGAATGGCCTAAGCATCAGTGTTGCACACAAAACCACTAAGTCAATACCTGTACATACGAATAAATAGAATAAAATGAAGGAAGGCTTATTCACCTACGTGAGCGTGCTCCCACCTTCCACCCCTCTCAAAAAACAGACCGCTGAGCTACACACCGCGGAAGAGCTTCTGGGCGATGTGCAGAGGGTTTCCAAAGCGGAAGTTCTCCCCACTGAACAGGGCCAGGATGAGCCGGCTTTGCTGCTCAATGTCGTCCTCAGGGAAGCGAGGCAGAAACTGCTGGAGGTGTTCGCGCTGAGAGTCACTCAATACTTCTTCCCATGTGGAGAGGCTGACCACATCAAAGAATATCTCAGGCTAGGAGAATGAGAAAAAAGCAGGAAAAAGCACATAAGAGGGAAAAAAAGGTCTTTAATTCAGTTTTTTTTGTGTATGAGTGGTAAAACAGACATGACATAAAATTCACCATTTTATCCACTTTTAACTGTACGGTTCAGTGGCGTTAAGTACAGTCACACTGTTATGCACATCACCATCCAAGTTTTAAGTTTTTGACACAAACTAAAATTCTATTGACAGCAACTCAATTATCAAAACTGAGAGATTTGTAAAAACCACATATAAACCAAAGTCTTACACCAAACAGCAAACAGTAATCCACTGGAAAATTATCTCAGCAGAGAGAATCCCACTTGGAAACCATTTCTGCCAGAAAGGGACATGATGGCAAAGGTCGGAGTTCAGCTTAAAAGGAGTCGCAGGGAAGAGCTGATACAGGAGGAGAGAACCTGAGGCGCTGAGGTCACCTGCTAAGTGAGATGCAGCAGGATGGAGTTCACTTTCAACCCGACAATTACATGCTGGGTATCTTCTGTGTGCTAGACACTGAGACAGACTAGTACTACATACGTATTATCTGGATGTGCAAAAACTAAACACCAATTACCACGCAGTTTAAGTAGTTTACCTATAAGCACATAAGAGAAGCACGCATCCCAGACTTAAGGTTTCCGAGTACACTTACCCAAGGAATTGACATTTTAGATAACAAGGGACAAGGGAAAAAAAAAGGATGGTGAGGCAAGAGGGTTAAAAATCCAAGAAGAGTAAGAATTCAGGCAATGTGTGGCTGGCATGTGGACAGGGAAGGAGAGGTGAGGCAGCGGACAATAGAAAGAGGAGCAAAGGCCCTGTAAACAGGTTAGGGACTTGTGACTTTATCCTAAGGACAACAGAGAGCCTCTGGAGGGTTTAAGCGAGAGACAACCCAGAAATCCAACCACCTTTTAGGCGTCTCCACGTGCGCGCACCAAAGCGCCTCAGGTTCAGTGTCCAACCTCTTCCCCTGCAAACCTACTTTGGCACCAATTTATTCCTCACATCTCAGAGTCAGGTTTTCAAAACGAGTGTTTGCTGACTGAATGACATAAGGAGATTTTCTTGAAAGAGTATGCAGAGTAAACACAGGATGACACATACCAACTTTAGTAGCTGTTACTTGAGGTGGGAGAGGGAACAAGGTAAGGGCAAAGCAGTGGCTTTAATTTTATCTCAAATTTTTAAAGAATTTTATTTAGTTAGTTTTAGAGAGAGGGAAGGGAGAGAAACATTAACTGGCTGCCTCTTGCACACGCCCAACCAGGAACCTGGCCCACAACCCAGGCACGCACCCTGACTGGGAATCCAATCAGTGACCTTTCACTTTGTGGGACGATGCTCAACCCACTGAGCCCCACGGGTCAGGGCTAATTTTATCTAAAATGTTCGACATACTGTGAAAGAAAAATCTGAACCAAATACAAGTAAAAAAATTATCTCCTAAAACTGGATGATGCACAGATGAAATGTTTTATGATGCTCTATACCTACCTTATGCTTGAAGTACAGCAAAATAAACAAGGTAAATAAACAGATGTTTTAGCACACCTAGTACCTTGCACATAATAAGCACTTAGTAAATGGTAGCCACCTTAATAATAATGCAATTAGAGCCTGCCTGTGAAAGTGGTCAAAGCATGTTGACATGCTACCCTCTCTCTACTTTTAGAGAGAGGAAGGAAGGGAGGGAGAAAGGGAGAGAAACATCAATGTGTGGTTGCCTCTCACATGGCCCCCACTGGGGGACTTGGCCTGCAACCAGGTATGTGCCCTGACTGGGAATCGAACCGGCAACCCTTTGGTTCACAGCCCACGCTCAATCCACTGAGCTGTACCAGCCAGGGCTGGGTTTGGTTTCTTGATTCACAATGTGAGTAACCTTTTTAATGCAAACATACAAATAATTCTACTCTTAAAACCTAAAACCTCTTGATAATTGCTGAAAATTATCATGTTAATAATAGGGCTTTATAACATATTACCAAGTTATGCTGACACATTATTAATCATGCAGAATGTAGCTTGTAATTTCTTCCTTAACCAGATTATTGAACAAATTCTACACACACACTCAATACACGAGATCCCTCTGGCCGCAATGCAGAAAATGAAACAGAAGGAGCACAGAAGACTGAAAAGGTTTGTAGTGGCGGCTGTGGGGAAGCTGACAGAGAGGAGACACTGGTGGGGACACGGGGACTTACATCCTCCAGGAGGTCCTCAGGCAGACTGACCCTGGTGTCCCCCAGGAGGCAGTCCTCCATGATGCGTGTGCCGTGGCCATCTCCACATGGACCCAGTTCCAGGGGGTCTGTCAGCATGTGATCCAAGGAATCCATTGTTTACGTTCCACAGGTAATCTAGACAAATACACGCAGTCGCACCTTAACAGGGAAAGGCGGAAGTCCCAGGACCCGACTGACACGCGCCTTCAGAAACTGCTCTGGCCCAGAAAGTACTCGATCACAAATCTACCCCATACCGGATCCGCACACCCTGACCTCGGCTTAGCAGCTCTTCTCCCTCCCTTCCAACCACCACACGCTTGTCCGGACTGTCAAACCCGATGAGACCTCTCGTTACTCAGAACGCGTCTACAGTAACTCCCAAATTTATAGAATTTCTTCTACTTTCATTTCACACATAAGTGAAATGAGGCTCGATAAACAGATCAGCAGAGTCCGTAATTTAGGAGTTCCCAGGCCAATAACCTCTCCTCTATAACAGAATGTAACAATTTAATTTTTTTGTTCCTTCACAGAAGAAAATTTGCTGAAAATCCACATAGACTAATAAATCAGCCACTAACAATAAGTTATTTAATAGAAGCCTTTTAAGTGCTGGGACTTTCTTGTATCTCATTTAACTCTTACAACTGTGCTAGACAGGGTTATTGTATCTATTCTATAGATATTAAAAGGATCAAAGCAGACAAGTAACTTGCCCAACCCCAGAGGTGGGACTGAAGTTCAGGTCTACCTGACTGCAAACCCATTTCCTAACTATACACACAATACGTCATATATAAAATTCCAATTTAAACCATGAAAAGGGAGCATCTTAATATGACTTCGTTAGTCCAAGTAAACTCCTAAGGCACCAACAACCAGTAAAGAAGTGACCACCCACCTCCAGCTGGTCCATCTCATATTCATACCCACATAAATGTTATGCTATTTTTCTCTTTTCTGTGATAACTGAACACAGCTGGCCACCTTTAGAAAAGTACATATGAGAACATTTCAGAGAGCATTTCATAAAGCTGATGGCGAGAACCAGTCTAAAGCTGAGGCCACAGGTTTGCACACACCTAAAAGGAACAAGAGCTTAAACTCCATCACCCTAAGTCTCTACGTCCTTTTCCTACTAAATGGGCTAACAGGCGACAGTCAAAACGCCAAACTACTCCTCTACTCAGTGACTTTGACCCAAATCTTACCTCACCAGGTGTCAATGAAGGGTAGTTGGTAACCCCGGATTCCTGCAATAAATAATCTCTAGATGGATGACAGTTTATATGGCGTAATATGGTCACATAACAGTAGTTAATATAATGACTTCTCATTCTGAAACTCTCAAACTTAAAGTCTGTAAAATCACTACTAAAATAAGCATATTTCCACTAAATTATTTCAAGTTATCTTGAAGTTTCAGATTTATGTACAATCCAAAAGATAGTGTTGATGGAGTCAGTTGAGTGGCCCCCAAGCAACTGTACCCCTTTCAGCCTTGGTGAATTACAATATTCTGGACATTCCCTGTGACTAAAGAACTGAAGCAGGTGAGAAAGCACGTGACACAGGTGTCAAACAGAAAACAATGAAGTAGCAACCTGATGCTCAGAGTAAAGTCCTCCTAAAAGAACTGACAGAACAGGGTCACGGCCGCAAAGCCAGTGCTCTCTACCCGACTCTTCAGAAGATCACCTACCTCCGCATCACAGCTCTCTCACAAGTGTCTTCAATTTGGGAGATGTGCACCTAAATTTAATCTTATTTAAGTGGTAAGCTTTGTCCTGCTACTATTCTGAACAGACTGTCCAAATACCAAAAGCAGGAGCTGGGAGAAGGTTGGAATCCCGGAAGCCAAGAAGTTCTAAGTCTTGTGGCTTCTGGACCTCTTTTCTACACCAAGCAGACCTCTCCCAATGGCTTTTCCTCTGCACCTGGGCTAACCTTTCCTCCAGGACCCTCCCCCCCAAAAAAGCTAAGCCCTAGGCTCCCTCCGGAGCAACCCCCTACTCCAAATCCGTCGCCAGCGGCCAAACCTTCCCTAGTCAACACCGTCCTAACCCAAGGCCCGAGTCCAGCCCCTCCAAACTGCACCTCAGCGCCCCGGCCCCTCCCCCACACCATACCTAACCCCCACCCACCCGAGCCACCCAGCTCCCACAGGCCCTCTCCTGCCCGGAGCCTACCGGCCCAGCGATCCTCCGAGACCTAGGCGTTCCCTCCCTCTGCTCCCCGACAACAACTTAACCCTTTAGCTGGCCAGGGCCCGCCCTCACCACTGCCGCAGGCGCGGGTCTCGCAGCCCGCTGCGCTCCTCGACCCGCGGGCTCCTGGACGCGCTCGCTCCCGCATAGCGTCTCTGTGCGTGCACGCTCCGGGCTCCGACGACGGAAAGGGTGGGGCCTGGAAATGCCGGGGGCGGGGCTTCGCTGGGCGGGGCTTGGAGTGGCGCGGCGCAGGGCGGGGCCAGAGGATAAATGGGAAGTGCCGGGGGCAGGGCCGCAGGGCGGGGCCTGGGGAGTGGGCGGAGGATGGACTGGCTAGAGCTCGCTGGGGTGGGTTAAGGGATGCAATTTGCAATTGGCCTTAAGGTCTCACCAGGTTTAGAAATCTCCGGAGGTTAGAGACGGTGTCGCTAGTTTTTACTTGGCCGCGAACTGAGGCTCCAAAACCCGAGTGACTGAATGCAATTTTATTAGGTGAGGTTTCCAGAGAACATACCCCGCATCAGCCACCTTGCTAAGCACTTTCTATCCGCTACCTTTGTAATACAGCTGTATTTTTTTAGCACTGTGCACTATTAGTTCCTATTTTATAGTTGAGGAAACATCGGTTTCTCGAGTTTCATTGAGGAGTACGCGGACTCCAGCCTAAACCCCAGTGTATCCCCATTTCTCTCTCCGGCCCCCGAGCCCTAAATGTTCTAAAAAGTGCATTCAACGAAGAAATAGTTTTAACTAAACTGAATACGTTCCTCTACGTCCCCTTCTTCGTATTCACTGGCTCTTAGAACGGCTTCAGACAGCACAGCGACTCGCTCGAGTGGTGCAGAGATCCTCCTCAGTTCTTGATTTGCATGCACCCACATCAGAGAAGCTGGAGGGCCCCCCAAATGTCCCTCCCTTGTTGGGAAATAGTGGCTTTTTAATAAAGCCCCGTCTCTGCTCCCCTGCTGGCTGCCAGCCTGCTCTTAGTTCCTGTTAGAAGTTGGTAGGCTCTGAAACTAGAAACCACCATGTAAATGAGCAGAAGAACACCATTCCACAGTCATCATCCATAAATTCTCTCACCTGGAGTCTCCGATCAGACTAGAGTGGGTCAGTCAAAACACTGTAGGTTCCAATAGTGAGAAATTAACAAGCTCAGTAGCTCTTGCAGCTTCACACATACTAACAAGGAAGAAGTTTATTTAAAAAAATATTTATTAATTTTTACACCTGCTGAGTAGCACAAGACTATTAACACTATAACTCACTGAATGTACATTAAATGTTCACATTTAAATAACAGGATAGGGTCAACATTTTCAACTCATGGGTCAGCTACCTTTAGCATCTCATGAAGTGCCTTTTTGCCCTAAGAGTTTTTCAAAGGATAATTGAAAATCAGAAAACAATTCAAGATCAAAACAACAGCTTTCTCTAGAGTTAACAGTTTTTCATGATAAAATGTCTATTATGTGGGCACAAATCAAACAATAAAAATGTTAAATCTATACATAACTCCAAAATTTTCACACTGCACTGACTGCAGTCTACAGTGCCAATGTGTCTTAAGAAAGGAAACCATATAAATGTTGGCTGCATACATTTTTCCCCCAGATTGGGTCTTCAGGTGGCTTATAATCTGCCATCTCTTCAAATCCAAGTCCTTCTGAAAATCGATTCCCTTGGACACATGTGAGGAATACCTGATCTTAAAGCAGTGTCATTTGGCTTGATTGCCATGTGCATCTCTGGTTGATAACATACCAACAGGTTTTAGAGTCTTTACTTCTTCCACATAGGACAAAAAGAAAGAAAGAACAAAAGAAAAAACTCATACAGGAAGGAGACAAAGAGGTCCTTCCACATTTCCTTCTGTGTATTTTAAAACTTGAAATAACTGGCACAAAATGAACATTCCATTCAGTGACAGTTTTCTATTTTAATCAATGTTGCTCCTGAGGGGAGGGGGGGTACCTTGCTGATTCAAATCAAAAAGGACCCAAGAGAGCCAAATTTAAGGAATAAAAGCTAAACTGGATCTTTGTGAAAGTCTAGTATTTTTCACCTAGCAAGTCTTTCTAGATTGGACCGTAGGTAACTTACAGTCACTACAACATGGGACTTGTTGACCCAGAGTCTCTATTTTGTGATTCAGAGCCAGTATTTTCTATTAAAAACACTGACATTACCTCTTTGTTACTGAAGATACAGAGTCCATTTTCAGTCTCTACACATTTCCCTTTCTCATTTTCTCTTGGTGCCCAAATTTTCAGGATAACTAAATGAATGAGGTCTCAGAAATAAAGTGCAAAATCTACATATTAGTAAAGTTATTTCAATAGAATTGTCTACTTTTCAGAGAGGTTATCTTTACCATAAAGAAGCTACTATCCTTAATTTATAGAACCAGTTTTTACCCAGAAATGTAAATAAAATAAATTAGTGACTTCATTTGAAATTTAAGTTAGGTCTTTCTGTCCTGAAGTGATAAATTCTACCATCAGTAATTATTCTAAAAGCATGTTAATATTCACAAAAAGTTGTTAAAATACACACTGATCTCTGCAATGTTTTATGTGAACAATTGGAATGTACAGTAAAAAGGAGGAAAATGTTTCCCCCATTGAATTCATAGCTCTCAAAGAGGAATACATATAAGCAAAACTATCACTGAGGCAGATTTTTTCCTTTCCCTACTAACAGTGTAATATTCATAAGGATTGGATTTCCTCCAGATCCCTTAATGCAGCGATTTTCAACCGGTATGCCACAAGAAGTATTAAAACATGCTATACCTGACTATTTAGTCTGGGACACTGATCTTTTTCCCCTTAGGTTGTCAAATGGAAAAATGACAGCAGCCAACACACAGTAGCCCTCTGGGGTTACAGTGCAAATGCCCCGTCTTGAACCATAAATATACATACAGGTCATATAATAATGAGTTGTAGCTTATTGGTCATGTTGCATAATAAGGTTGCATCTGATTGGCTAATTCTTGGTACTAGAAATCCGTATATACAATTATAGGCACCTGATTTTTTAAAAAGTCACTTTGGAGTGAAAAGTGTAATTACTTTTTTGTGGTAAAAGTCAATCAAAATTATACCAATTTTTTGCCAATTTGGCAAAAAACCTATTTTTTGGTGTGCCACAGAATTTTAGTAATTAATTTACATGTCCCATGAGATGAAAAAGGTTGAAAATCACTGCCTTAACATACTGTAAATGGTCCCCACGCTCTTATTTTCCCCTAAGTGTGAAGTTGGTCACACAAAAAGGTCCACATGAGTTGTAGTATGTTTATGGTAAAAGTGGTAAGAAATAAGGAGGACCACCTTGACGTCCAATCTTGAAGAATGTTCATTTTAAGAAAGCATCAGAAATCCTAGAAGACACTGAACGCTGTGAGTGAGGACTGAACGTACACCTGGGGAGAGAAAGGAATTCATCTTTTACCGATGACTGGTGAATGGGTCCTGCAAGGCAGGCAAGGTTTCAGTGCTTTTTACTTCATATATACATGTTGTCCCAGTAATTTGACTTGGTACCGACATTGCCAATATCTCCTATACCACCGCCCCAGAGAAGGGTTGGCAAAGCTTTACCCTAAGAGTTTCATTTCGGCCGACATCAAGCAGCCTTTTCTCGCACAGGGAGCACACCGGGTGGGATGGTGAAGTGAGAGCATTCTGACCTGATATGGTCAGAACACAGCATTCTGACCTGATGTGCTGAGGGCCAGCGCCTGTGCTACTGACAGCCTAACATGATTTTTTGCGTTAAAAAAGGCAAATCTGTTTTTTTTAAATCAGCAATAAGAGAACTTTAGATGGCAGTTTTTCTCCAGAGCATCACTGTCAACCCTGTCTCATCACTGTCCTCTTCATACTCAGGAGGTTCCCTTTGTTAAATCACGGCCAACTCAGAAGGGGAAGCAGTTCCGATCTCACGCACACCCCAGAATGAATGCCCCTTCTCCTTTGGCGCCACAGCTTGGAATAAAGTCCAATGGCCGTGCACTTGTCACATCCTTTCTCCACCTTTGGTACAAACACAATACACCACTTCATAGTTCCACAAAGGAAAAGTAAGGCTTATCAATGTGTTAAAAAAAAAAAACCCTCAAGAGCAAGGTGAAGTTTCTCCATCTTAAAATCTACTCTCCACTGAAAGATCTCCATTCCATGACAGAAACTCCTAGAGTTTGAAGAGTCCTTCTGGTGAAGATGACTTTGATAAAATAAGCCCCAGTGGTTGTATGAGCGTCAAAACCGTTACCTCCAAACTCTTGAGTGAATGATCAATCTTAAAAAAGAGTTATAAGTGTCAGAAGCTTTCCAATTTATGAATGAGAAAAGACATGATGTAACAGCTTGATTTCAGCTCGAGGACAGAAATTAAGGTTTGGTGATGTGCACTTCCCTGCCCCCATTGCCGCTGGTGGTGGTTGTGATGATGTACTGCGTGGCCTGCTGAGGGCTGCTGGTCTGGGGGTCCAAGTCACTGTGCGTAGTTGGCTGAGCCTGGACTCCCCCAGAGAGGGCGGAAGCTTGCTTGTCCTCCAGTTCTGGTTGGCTCTCTGATAACACATAATGACCCTGGAGCAGAAAGAAAGATCTTTAGAAATCAGGCCTAATGGGGGACAGTGAGTCTAGAGAGCAGAAACAGGGAGTATGTAAAGGAATATTACAAGGGGAAGCTAAAATAGGCACCTGTGGGAGATGCCTTATCAAAGTGTTTTAGAGAGAATGGACCAATCACAGTAATTGACTACATAGGTAATTTAAGGGAACACCTTAGTTGTTCTACTGAAACATATAGTGAAGAACTTCATATAGAAATTTGCATCATGATGGTAATCTACAGGGCAAAAGAAACATTTGCTATTGTGCTACTCCTCAGAATTTAGCTTCCTAAAATAGGATTGCTATCTGTCAATTAAATTTTAAGAGTAATATAAAATGGATCAAAGAAGAGTTATTATCTAAAGTCTCATGAAAGAGGCAGAACAGCCCTCAAGACAACTAGTCAAGATCAATTGTTCCCAGACTGCGGAATTTCAAACACCAGCAAAATTAAAAGTAATGATAAATGGTTCCAAATTTTATTCTGCCAAGCAAAGTCATTTTTTAAATACTACTGTCAAATAAGAGATATTTTAACTCTCAAAAGCACAGGAAAAACACAATCTTAGAATAAAGTCCCTCGCACGTTGAACAAATTTAGCTTTATGAAAATATGCACTGCCTTTCTATTTGCTCCTTTTTCCTCTGGCCACGACATTTGTCTCATAGACTGCATTAGCTATATCCTTATGCTAATGTTTTAAAGACAGAATGTGTTGGGTGGAGGGAGATTGGTTAGCCACTAGACTGAGAACAAAAAAAGTCACAAAGGAAAACTCAAGCATTGGCCTTTCCAAGCACTGTCCAGAAAAAAGGCCATAGGCAAATACCCATTTTATCTCAGCCCATATGCTCATCAGTCAACTCCGATTATGGCTTGGTGCCCCACGTGGATCTTTCTTTAGCAGGAGGGAGCTGGTCCTCAACCTAGGGGTACTTGGACCCCTAGGTGGTCCCTAACTGGGCTTCCAAGAATCTATGAACCCCCCCCCCCCAAAATGTACATTAAATTTGTGTGTATGTGAATTGTGGCAGGGGAGGGGAACATCCTTGGCTATCACCAGGTTCCCAAATGAGTTCCTGGCCGACCAATGGTAGACAGTGGGTCCCACAGACAGCAAACACTTCACTGATCACACAATTTTACAACATTAGTTATTGTTTTCACTGACAGTAGTGTTATTTTGGATTTACACATAGCTCCTAAGTCTAGTTAATGTGAGTTTGGATGCTAAAAATGAGCTCTCAGTATGCCGGGGCGGGGGGCGGGCACGGGAATCAGGTCTTGAGGCCACCGGACAATCCTGGTGCTCTGTGAGGCCTCTTGGGAAACAGTCTGCCCCTGGGAACACCCTAACATTCCCATCCACTTAAGAGTAGTTTTCTTCATTTAAATTCACATACTCTGTCTCCTAATAACTTATAGGCAGGTCGTAATTAACCGTGAAGATGAAAACACAGGTTGCAGTTATAATCAACATTGACCTGCCCAACCTAAATATCATAAAATAACATATGGTAATGTTCCTCACCTTGGGATGGCTGAGTTGTTTAAAATGGTTTCAAGAAGCCCCTAACAGATTGGTTATGCCATTCTTGCCCAACCCAAGTTGATAACCAACAGTAGTGAAGAGATACATACATTCCAAGAAGCACATAAAAAGGTGATCAGTTATGAATTTATACGTATACAGACCCAGGAGGTTCACTATAGTTATTCATGGGATGGGTATTTATCGAGCATTTACTATAGTCCAGCCTCCTATGCAAAGCACTGAGAATAAAGAGATAAAGACAAGATGACCCAGCTTTCAGGAAATTCATTATCTATGGGGAAAAGATAGGCAGTAAACCAATAATTAAAATAAACTGCAATAAGGGTTATTCTATAGCTCCACAAGTTGTTATGGGCCCACAGAGGAGGCACTTCTAACTCAGACAGCGGCAGCTGGGAAGAAGGCGGGGGAGGGGCAGACGGATGCGGCGGGGTGGGCAGGAAAACCCTCAAGAGCAGCATGGCTTACCGGAGTGACAGCCTTCACTTGGCCAGTGGTGACAGGGGTGGCCACACCACTATCGGTAATCACAAACTGTCCTGGTGGAAGTGTCATCATTTGAATTTCAGATGCTGAAAAACAAGAAATATCCCCATTTCAGGGGTCTCAGGTTTTACTACGAGTTGTAGACCAGGGACCACAGTCCCCGCTGAGACAATGCCCTGGGTTTCTTTGCTGGGAGGGGCCCACGATGACCCGATCCGTTGACGTAATAAAAGCATCTCTGGCAAGAGCTCGTCACCTGAGGTTGGTAGAGTTACCAACCATAAAAAACAATCACTGCGTCTCCCACAGGTTCGGCCTCTGAAGGCCCATAGAGACAAATACTCAACGATGTTTTAAAATCTTGAAGATACAAAAACTTACCTGTTAGTTTAATATTCTTGTGTTTTATACTCGCATTAGAATTAGTGGTCACAAAGAATCTACTATTGCCTAGCAATCACAAATTGACCTAACGTGAGTTTTATTTCACCACCAGTTACTTACTAAGGCAAATGAAAAACAAGTTCACCAACGCATCCAGTTGATTCTCAAAGTCATATTTCTGTACTATAAGGGACCAGAGCTTCCTGGGAAAATGGCTGATTCCAGAGCTGAGGCAGAAAACAGAGTGTGAACCTAGAACATGGTGTCACACCAGCACGCCAAATGCCATAAAAGACTGTGAGGTCACGTGGGAAAAACACAGGAGCCAACCTGAAGCTGCTCCCACTAGCTAAAGACGGGACGCCCTGCGCGTCACCAAGGATGACCACTGCTGTGGTCCGACACACATCAGAAGCCAGGAGCACGTGGCGGTGCTGAGACTCACCCACATGTAGCCCTTACTGGGCATGAGCCTCATCCCAGGAAAAAAAAACAATTTCGGAAATTGATGAAGAAAGGAGAGGAGCCAAGCGTTTAAAGCAGTCATCCTGCCATTCCTGTGCAAACCGTATGTCAGCGTAACCTGGTCATTGAGGTAAAGTCATGTTCTTCAGTGGAGTTTTCTAGCTAATTAGTGTATAAAAATGTAGAGCCAGGTGGTAATAACTTTGCAATCCCTAAAGAAATAGTGGACCAAAGGCAACAAGAGGCAACCGGACACTGTGTGCCTCCTGAGGGAAGCACACACCACCAGCTAGGAAGCGCCAGGGAGAAACGGAACCCAGCTCCAGCTGAGCCCCTGAATTGAACTGCTTGCCTGCAGGAAGTGGAAGGGGCGGCAGAAAGCATCTTCAGTGATAAGCTAGGGATGCCAACAGCAGCATCCACGTGGGGTTTTGAGAAATGCGGGAATGGGGAAAACCCTATAGTACCAACCACCCAGTTCCTTCAGCACATATATTGCAACTCAAAAGACGTAATCAATTGCAATGTCTGGCCCTTATTTGGAACCTGGTGTGAATAAACCAACTATTGAAAAAATTTATGAGACAATCACAGAAATATGAGCACTGACTGGATATTTGGTGGTATTAAAAAACTACTGTCATTTATTTTCAGGTGCAGTCACAATGCTATAGTTGTGGTTTTTTAAAATATTCCTTTGGTTTCAGAGGTACGTACTAAAATACTTACTGATGAAATTATACAGATTATTGTCTAGTTGGAGAACTGGGAGAGAATGGGGGTGACTCAGAGGAGACACACTTGGCCTTGAGTTGGTAACTGTTGAAACTCAATAATGAATGGGCCTGGGGACATCCATTACACTATTCTATTTTTATATATTCTAAAAATTTTTTCTAATAAACAATCTCGGTTCTAGAATCTTTTCTCCAGATTAGAATGCTAGTTCATACTATTATCCCAAGTTAGAATGCCAGTACATCAGCCTATACTTCTTTCATAGCAATTAAACTGAGTATAAATGTCCATCTATTTAGCAGGATTCTACTGGTATTTACCGTGACTAGACTCAGCCCTCACAGGGCCCGCCAATATTTAAGAGAACAGACTAGAGCAATAACTAAATGGAAGCATGGGAGCCCAGTTCCAAGCCGAACCTGTACAACATAGCCGAAGTCTAATCACGACAGAGACAGACCCCCACCCCAACCCCACACAAGCACAGGGGAAGATCGCCCAGCCTTCCTACTCTCCCAGCCCCTGCTCCTCCTCATTCCTGCCACTGAGGTCTGACCCCTCTACTCCTATTCCTCCTGCATCTTCAGTCATAAAGGTCTCATGCTGCTCAGCTCATCCCCAAGCCTGTTACCTGGTGTGACCTTCAGCAGCCAGCCTTTCACTGCTTCTGTAGCACCAATCTCTGGGCTTTGAAAGCAACTATGCATCTCTCTCTGTCTCTCTCCCAGCTAATAATCTTTCTGGGCCAAGGCCCACCTCCTCAGGAGAGGCAGCCCAGGACGGTGGGTTAGTGTATCTGGAGCCAGACCGCTTGGGTTCCAAACCTCCATTCACAAGTTGTGTTCCCCAGACAAGTTACTCTGTGCCTCATACCTTATCTGTAAGAGACAAATAACCAGTGTACTTACCCCACAGGTTGCTGTGAATACTGAATGTATAAATAGGTGGTTTAGAAGCTTCCCTGGCACACAGTAAGACCTTAATAAAAGCTGGCTAACATTGCTATGGTGTGTTGTTAGTGATGTGATTATTAATTTTTTGTACACCCAGGGTCTAGCACACTGACTGATACACAGGCACTCAATAAATATTGGTGGAAGAGACAAGCCAATACTATCTACATATCCTACACCCATCTGTTCTACCATGTACACCACCTGCCTACACTTGCTCCAGCAATGCCCCTAATGTCTCCGAACTGGGTGGCTCTAGAGTGCTGCCTTGGAGTTCTGTCAGGAAACCCATTCAAGCACATGTACTACAGACTGATACTAAGAAAACGGGCACTGATACTTTAATCCAGAAAATCCATCATAAAGCTGATGAAAGGATGACCTGCAGCTGCAGGCTCCCCACCCGTGACCTATAGCATTACCCTCTCATTTCTTACAGTAGCCACGGAAGGAATTCCAGGTGCTGGGCAGGTACGTGTGCTGCACAGAGGTGCCCTGCTGCTGCTGCTGGAGAGCCTGGCCTTGTGCAGATGCCGCGCCCTGTATGTGGGAGGGGCTGAGGCCCTGCTGAGACTGCTGGGCCGAGGGGCTCAGAGGCTGCCCGGCTACCTAGAGAGAAGGAGAACACAAGAGCAGAGAACTATTAATGCCCAATATGGTTAAGACTCACAAATAACTGAAGAAAATCAATCAAGCTAAACTGAGTTAAATATTCAAAGTACCACTGCTAAAATAATAACATTTTAAATACAAACAGAATTAATGAAAAGTAATCATAACAATAAAACCCTACTTAGTCTTCAAAGGATTATCTCCAAGGGCATCAAAAAAATTAATTTCAGAAAGCTTATTAGAAGCTAAATGAAGGTAAATATAAATTATTTATACTACATGAAATTAAAATAATTGAGAAGCTAATAACTTGACTGTGCCGCAAAGCCAATCTGTAACACAAACTGAAGTCACAGCTCCCATCGAATGTCCCGACAGCCCCACAGAGTCAGTGGAGAGAAACACAGGGACACGTGGGGACATCTGTGCAGAAGCTGTCCCTGTCACTAGGATGAAGTCCCAGCTTCCCCTCTGCCATTTGCACCTGCCATGCTCCAGTGCCAACCTACCTTCCCAACCTTTCCCCCAAACCTCATTTCCTGTTACTAATTTCAACAGCTTTCTGTAAATACACTACGATTCCCCATCTCTGGGTCTGCACTCAAATGAGACCACGTTCAAATCATAATGCCTTCCCCAACAACCACGTCAAAATCATACCTCTCCTTCAAGACCTGCCTGTTTCAAACACCACTTCTACAAAAATGTCCTTGATTCCCTGCTGACCATAACTTTCTGAACTCCCAGGACTTGACCACATGTCCACAGGGCTCTCAGACCCAGGCAATAAGGATCCTTGTGGGGATCTCAGTTGGCCCTTCAGCTATGACCTTCCACTTGCCAGGAGGCCAACAAACATGCCCACCAGGAATGCATGTCCCCTCCCAGGCCTCACTTTGGGGACCACAGTCCCCACTCCCTGTAGAAATGGCCTTGCACCCACTTCAGGGCCTTTATAAGCCTCTTCTTTGGGTCTGTACTCCACTGGGGTCCTGGGTTCTGGATGTGGACCCCTCTAACGCATTTGGGTCCCTGAGACCTAGGGGACAGCTGCAGGATCACCATTTGCAGGGGTGCAGACAACCACGGGATTGCCATTTGCAGGGGTGCAAAGCTGGCACGTGGATCAGGGTGTCTGTGTGGGTATGTGGGGCCCTGGGAGGTGCAGGGCAGAGCCTGGGTGAGAAGAAAGGGGGAGCAGCCCTGGGGAGGTGGTCCCTGTGCCATCAGAGTCCAACAAGGACTCTGCGGGGAACCTCCTGGCCCTCAAGCCTCAGGCTTCTTTGGGAGACTTAAAAGTGTGCCACTAGTGGGGGCGGGAAACCTGGGGCCCCTGGACAGAGAGGCTGCCTGCATTGGGAGACAGAGTGAGAGACCTCACACTAGGAGAGGAGGGTGGCGAGACAGCCTGGTGGCCAGTGGCATGGTCACACCTGCCACCAATAAACAGGAAAGTAGAGAATGCACATGTGTGGCCCCAGCATCTCCATGGCAACTGGAAGGGCGAAGAGATGCAAAAGAGGAAGAAAGCCTTCCTCCCAGCTTCTTCCTGTGAGAACTGGCAGCTGCTAGTGCCATCCACAGTGCTTGGCAGGAAACACAATTCACTTTGAATTGGCACCATCCATGAACCATGTTAATTAGTATCAACTGTTATTTTACTTGTATTTCCCAATTTTGTCATCATAAAAGTACATGTGTCAAGCAGGAAGATAGAACGTATTTTAGTCAATGGTTGGTCAGCTTGATTCAAGACTTGGAAGCACACCAACATGTGGTGCGCGGGCGTCATCCGTACCCTCGCCTGGACCCTGTGACTGCCGGGGTGGGCCTGCAGTATCTCCATGGTACGACACCTTCCCTTCACATCCTCTTACTTACACACTTGTGCTGTCTCCCTACTAGGCTCTAAGCTCCTTGAAGACAAGACCTTGGAAAGTTTCATGAGAACAGTAAGGACTTTATAATAGTTTTTTTAATGGATCTAGCTAAGCTATCTTGATAATAGAATCAACATAACAAACAATAATACTCCTCAAAGTCACTGTTCCAAAATTATAGAACCAACTTAGCAATTCATTCTGTTACCCGGCCATCAGAAATAGGAGGCAAAGACCGTGTCATCTCCGGGACATCGTATCATAGGGCTGCGTTTGGATACAAGCCAATCACTTAATGTGTGTCCACAATACCAACGTAAAAATTAAGATCCAAAACAGCAACCTCATTTGAATAGTCAAGGAGACTAGGTCTGAAGATAACATCTCTTCACTCATGAACTCTTCGCCCGAGGCCACATGAACCCCCGTGAACAGTTCACAGAACCACATACCTGGGAGGACGACGCAGTGGCGGCAGCGGGCTCGGTGACCTGGATGTGCTGCACCTGGATGGCGTGCTGGGTGTAGGTCTGAGGGTCGTGGAGCTGGCCCACGTCCACGGTGGACTGCTGGGACTGGTGAGGGGAGGTGGCCTGGAGGGCGGGAGAAAACAAACATGTTCCGATGGAGGTTAAGGGAAATCTTTCCAGAGAAAAAGTCTGGCCACACCAGTATCCCGACAAATGCAAGAAGAGATTGAACCTGAGATCCAGCGCCTCCTCCCAGACAGCTCACCCCTAAGCCAAGCTGGCAAACATTGTAGAGAAAGACAGTTTTCTAAATTAAGCTCATAAAACATAAGCCACTAATACTACTAAATTCTGAAAGAGAAGGAACCAAAAGAAATATAGCTTTTAATAATAAGCAGCATGAGAAGCTCTCAAGAGTCAAAAATCTTTTTCTCTTAAGTTTCAATTAAATTTAATGACCCACTCTTTATGAGTTAAAAGATATCAAAGAAGAGAATTTGCTTACAGCCCAGCACTATTAACCCACCAGAACGGTGGTTCCTAACCTTTTATGTACCACAGACATCCCGGAAAGTCGGGCTGAACCACAAACCCTTCCCCAGAACCACGTGCACACGTCATGTTACACAGCCAAGCCCAGGGAGCCATGGGCTCCTCCCAACCCTAAAACTAACAGCCTTCTCGTAAGAAAGGTGAGATGAAGGTCAGGGCCATGCAACTTCCAGTTTCCTGCTCTGATGTAAGTGTCCAGTTTTCAGAGACTAAATTATTTCAAAGCAACAACTCTTCAGTTGAGCCTGCAGGACACCTGCTCAGCATAATTAAATGAAACCAGGTTCTGGGCACTCTTTCTTCTGGCTCCCTGATCAGCAAGAACGAGCTACTGATTGCCTAGTAGAAGGAACACAGTTATACACCCAGACCAGCGATTTTCAACCTTTTTCATCTCACGGCACACATAAACTCAATAGTAAAATTCTGTGGCACACCAAAAAATGTTTATTTTGCCAATCTGACAAAACATGGGTATAATTTTGATTCATTCACATCAGGTAGCTAGTGTTGTGTTGGCTGCTGCCATTTTTTATTTGACAATCTCAGGGAAAAGAGGTCAGTGCCCCTGACTAAACAGCCAGGCATTGCATGTTTTAAAAATTCTTGTGGCACATTGGTTGAAAATCGCTGATCTATGTAATAAGGTACTGACTGATTATTAAAGAATGGATCAAAATGACTCTTTATAACCTCCCACTGATGTGAGCCATTTGATGCCTAGGTCAGGGCTTGTCAAACTGGCTCCTCACCATGTAACGAACCTGGGTGGTCAGGGGTGAGGACGCAGAAGAGGCTCAGAAAGGGTTTGTGTGGGGATGGTCCTGCAGCTGCACCACTGACAGCAGGTGCTAGAGCCTGAACTTTTGGGACTACTCCAGGCAGAAATCTCTGACGCTGCTAAGTCCACAGCCCTTTGTAGGCTGTGTCAAAGAAGTTGTATAATGCCTTAGACTCAGAATTTACACACAGAAGCCCACTGCATTGACAGGTAGGGTGTCAGGCTGGCTCTGAGAGCTGGCTGCTTTGGTTAGCCTCAGTGCCCTGTTCACTGGTGACAATATGGCATTTGTGTAGACAGAGGGAAATAAACACAGTCCAGTACCGGGGCCACTTGCACCACTTGAAGCTGAATGTGCTGAGGTTGCTGAAGACCAGATGTGGACTGTGACACGGGGATGTACTGGATCCTCTGGTAGTCCCCTTGCGGTGTTCGGTAATCTGTTGTTAAGGTCTGGGACAGTTCTGTCATGGCTTGANCAGGGCTTGTCAAACTGGCTCCTCACCATGTAACGAACCTGGGTGGTCAGGGGTGAGGACGCAGAAGAGGCTCAGAAAGGGTTTGTGTGGGGACGGTCCTGCAGCTGCACCACTGACAGCAGGTGCTAGAGCCTGAACTTTTGGGACTACTCCAGGCAGAAATCTCTGACGCTGCTAAGTCCACAGCCCTTTGTAGACTGTGTCAAAGAAGTTGTATAATGCCTTAGACTCAGAATTTACACACAGAAGCCCACTGCATTGACAGGTAGGGTGTCAGGCTGGCTCTGAGAGCTGGCTGCTTTGGTTAGCCTCAATGCCCTGTTCACTGGTGACAATATGGCATTTGTGTAGACAGAGGGAAATAAACACAGTCCAGTACCGGGGCCACTTGCACCACTTGAAGCTGAATGTGCTGAGGTTGCTGAAGACCAGATGTGGACTGTGACACGGGGATGTACTGGATCCTCTGGTAGTCCCCTTGCGGTGTTCGGTAATCTGTTGTTAAGGTCTGGGACAGTTCTGTCATGGCTTGAGTCAGCAGGTCTGTTGTCTACAAAATTGACACAAAACACATTAGTTGATAACGGTACTTCAGTGCTCTTAAATCCTACAGAAATTTAATGTGTATCATGGAACTCACAAATCAGCCCTGGGCTCAGATGGAAGAAGTCCCCAAATGAGGAGATGTTGGAAGCTTTCCTACATATTCACATCTCTCTGTCCATGTGAGGCCCCACAGAGACAACCTCAAGGTTCCAGCAATCTTGCAGCCAATGAGCAGCTCTGGAAATTTCTTTTTTTAATTATGTTTTATTGATTATGCTATGACCTAATTTTTACCCCTTTGCCCCCCCTCCACCCAGCATTCCCCACTCTCTCAGGCAATCCCCCCACCATTGTTCATGTCCATGGGTCATGCATATAAGTTCTTTGGCTGTTCCATTTCCTGTACTGTACTTTACATCCCTGTGGCCATTCTGTAATGACCTACTTACACTTCTTAATCTCCTCACCTTTTCACCCATTCCCCCAAACTCCCCTCCCATCTGGCAACCATCAAAATGCTCTCTGTATCCATGATTCTGTCTCTGTAGTTGTTTGCTTAGTTTGTTTTTTAGATTTAATTGTTGATAGGTTTATGTTTTTTGCCATTTTATTGTTCGCAGTTTTTATCTTCTTTTTCTGAAACAAGTCCCTTTAACATATCATATAATAATGGTTTGGTGATGAGGAACTCCTTTATTTTCTCGTCTAAGGAGTTCTTTATCTGCCCTTCGATTCTAAATGATAGCTTTGCTGGGAAGAGCAATCTTGGCTGTAGGTCCCTACTTTTTATGACTTTGAATATTTCTTGCCAATCCCTTCTTGCCTGCAAAGTTTCTTTTGAGAAATCAGCTGACAGTCTTACGGCAACTCCCCTGAAGGTAACAAACTGCTTTTCTCTTGCTGCTTTGAGATAGACTCTTTATCTGTCACCTTTGGCATTTTAATTATGTGTCTTGGAGTAGGCCTGTTTGCATCCATCTTATCTGGGACTCTGTGCTTCCTGGATGTTTATGTCTATTTCCTTCATCAAATTAGGAAAGTTTTTTTTCCACTATTTTTTCAAATAGATTTCCAATTTCTTGGTCTTTCTCTTCTCATTCTGGCACTTCTATGATGCATATGTTGGATCTCTTAAAGTTGTCCCAGAGGCTGCTTTATACTATCTTTATTTTTTTGGATTCTTTTTTCTTCTTGTTGTTCTGATAGGTTGCTTTTTGCTTCCCCATGTTCCAAATCATTGATTTGATTCTTGGCTTCCTGCCCTCTTCTGCTAAATTTTTCTTTATTTCAATTAGTGTATCCTTCATTTCTGACTGGATCTTTTTTATGCTGCTGAGGTCCTCACTAAGTTCCTTGAGCATCCTTATAACCAGTGTTTTGAACTCTGCATCTGATAGATAGCTTATCTCCATTTTGTTTAACTCTTTCTCTGGAGTTTTGTTCTGTTCTTTCATTTGGGCCATGTTTCTTCATTTCCTCATTTTGGCAGCCTCCCTGTGTTTGTTTCTGGGTATTAGGTAGAGCTGCTTTGACTCCATGTCTTGGTAATGTGGCCTAAATGTAGTAGGTGTCCTGTAGGGTCCTGTGGCACAGCCTTTCCTATCACCCAAGCTGGGTACTCAAGGTGTGCCCTTTGTGAGGGTTGAGTACACCCTCCTCTTGTAGTTGAGATTTGGCTGCTGTTGGCAGTTCAATGGGAAGGGTTTACCCAGGCCAGTCAGCTGCAAGAACTTGCTATGACCACTTACCACCAACCTCTGCTCTCCATGGAGGGTCAGCTGTGCAGGGTCACGGTGATGTGCTCCGACATGTTCTGTAGCTGTCCACTGGGTGCACTGGCCCTGGGGTTTCCCACTTAGTGCAGGCCAAGGTCAGCCCTGACCATTTTGCCTGGGGCACTGTGCCTGAGCTATAAAGAAATCTGCGATGGCTGCCACTTGTGCTGGGCTTGGAGATTCCCAGGAAAAGCTGTGAATCTAGCCTGGCTACTGTTAGGGCCAGGCCTGTGGCTGAGGCCAACTATTGCTTATTTGAGAGGATTTAGGAAATTGAAAAGCATGAGCCATGATCACAGGATTCATATGATATGAAAAGTAGCTTGGGTGGGCCTGTAAGTTGGGTGGGGCAGAGTCTCTGGGGTCTCCAAGGCACATCAAGAAGTGTTAGCCAGGTTGATGGAATCTCGGATATGGCACCAGCTTGCTGGCTCCATTCTGGAAGGGTTTAGAAAAGGGACAATGGCCTCTGCTCACCTTGATGCCAGACACTTCAGTCCCTCCCGATATACCACTGGTGCCTTCTAAGCTGCTACCCTGGTGCTAGGGAGTGAGTCTGAGTAGGTGAGTCCATGTATGGGTCCTTTTTTTTTTTTAAATATATTTTATTGATTATACCATTACAGTTGTTCTATTCCCCCCCTTCAATCCCTTCCACCCGCACCCTCCCTCCCCCACCATTCTGCCCCCCTTAGTTTATAACCACATGTCTCAAGTTCTTTGGATTCTATATTTCGCCCACTATTCTCGCCCTCCCCCCTATCTATTTTCTACCTACCATCTATGCTATTTTCTGTGCCTTCTCCCCCCTTCTCCCCCTCCCACCCCCCTGTTTCTAACCCTCCATGTGTTCTTCATTTCTATGGTTCCACTCCTGATCTAGCTGTCCTCTTGGTTTGCTTTTGTTTTAGGTGTGGTTGTTAATAACTGTGTGTTTGCTGTCCTTTCACTGTTCATATTTTTCATCTTCTTTTTCTTATATAAGTCCCTTTAGCATTTCATATAATAAGGGCTTGGTGATGATGAACTCCTTGAACTTGACCTTATCTGAGAAGCACTTTATCTGTCCTTCCATTCTAAATGAAAGTTTTGCTGGATAAAGCAATCTTGGCTGTAGGTCTTTGGATTTCATGACTTGGAATACTTCTTTCCAGCCCCTTCTTGCCTGTAAGGTCTCTTTTGAGAAATCCGCTGACAGTCTGATGGGTACTCCTTTGTAGGTGACTGTCCCCTTATCCCTTGCTGCTTCTAGGATTCTCTCCTTCATTTTAGTCTTGGCTAATGTAATTATGATGTGCCTTGGTGTGTTCCTTCTTGGGTCCAACTTCTTTGGCACTCTCTGAGCTTCCTGGATTTCCTGGAAGTCTATTTCCTTTGCCAGACTGGGGAAGTTCTCCTTTATTATTTGTTCAAATAAGTTTTCCACTCGTGGCTGTTTCTTTCCCCCTTCTGGTACCCCTATAATCCGGATGTTGGAACGTTTAAAGATGTCCTGGAGGTTCCTAAGCCTCTCCTCATTTTTTTGAATTCTCATTTCTTCATTCCTTTCTGGTGGGATGTTTTGTTCTTCCTTCTGGTCCATTCCATTGATTTGAGTCCCAGTTTCCTTTCCATCACTATTGGTTTCCTGTGCATCTCCCTTCATTTCAATTAGTTTAGCCTTCATATGTTCCTCTAATTTGTGACTATGTTCCTCTAATTTGTGACTATAATCTACCAGTTCTGTGAGCATCCTGATAAATAGTGTCTTGAATTGTGCTTCTGAGAGGCTGGCAATTTCTCGGTCGCTTAGAGTTATTGGCTCTGGGACTTTGAGTTCTTCTTGCGCCATCTTTCGGGCTGTTCGTGCCTGTTCCATAGCAGGATCAGAGGCCTAAAGTGTTCACTAGAACAGGGCAACTAAGTCGCTGGGTTGTGACGCTGTATGTGGGGGCGGGGTCAAAGAGGGACTATGGCATCCTGTCCGCCGCCTGCCGCCACGGCCCTCACTGGTGCTGCAGTTGCTGCCGTCACCTGGCCCATGCGTTTCGTCCCACTGCTTGCGAGTGTGCCACCGCCGTCAGCCCTCGCCCCCTGGGGCCTGCGTGGCCTGTCTCACTGTGCGCGAATATGCGCCCGCGGTCTGCCCCACACCCCAACTGGTACCCGTCTGCCTGCGAGCCTGGGTCGGGGGCCCTGTCCTGCCCGACCCTGCTCGCTGCTGGCTCCGCCCCTCTTACCGTCCCGTTGAACGGTTAGATGTAGTCGGACTTCCGTATAATTCAATTTTCTGTCCTTTGGTTGTGTCTTTGTTTCTCCAAACCTTTGTTTTATTCAAACTTGGTTGTGGGAGAAGGCACAGTGTTTCCACCTATGCCTCCATCTTGGCAGAAGTCCATGTATGGGTTCTTTAAGAGGAACTGCTTGGGGCTCCAGCAATCTCTTCCACCAACTCAGTCTCCACTGATTCTTGCAGCCAGAAGTTGTAGAGACTTACCTTCCCAGCACTGGAACCCTGGGCTGGGGGCCTGGAGTTAGGATGGGACTCCTCACTCCGGATGTGCCTCGTGAATTTTTATCCACCACACGCAGGTGAGGGACTAGCCCTTTGCACATCTTCACCCCTCCTACCAGTCCGGATGGACGTGGTTTTTCTAATTCCATAGTTGTCAGACTTCCATTCAGTGTCATTTCTGATGGTCTGAGTGGTGGTTGCTCTATTTTAGTTGTAATTTTCATGTGGTTGTGTGAACAGGCAAACCATCTCTGCCTATGCTGCCATCCTGACTGAAAGTTCAGCACTGAAAATTTCTTGCTACCCCTTTCACAGAGGAGACCCAATCGCAAGCATCATAGGCACAAGGGGCTACATTTGCAGCCAGTGAAATAACAAGACAGACCTGGCGTTGGCACTAAAAGACATGCAGAGCACCGAAGGCAATGCAGTGCACTGACCAGTCCCGCACTTACCACCACAGTCTCTCCCGTGGCACTGTCCGTGGTTAAAACAGCGGGCGTTGCGCTGATCACAGCTGTCGTCAGGGGCGTGTGCAAAGCGTTAGGGAGCTGGGCATACTCTGGGTGCTTCTTCCGAATGTGTTGTACCATCTTGGTCTGAAAAAGCATGGCAAAAACCAAGGATAATTACTGGAATTAGTCATTTTCAGTCTTTTTCACATGCAAACCCTCCAAAGATTCCTGAAGTCTCTTATGTTATCCATTAAAAAAAAAAAAAACAGAGCAATGCTCACTCTGCCCTTCCTAAAGAGGTACAATGCTATGAAAAGGGGGAAAAAGACAAGGCTGAAGAGAAATTAAAGAATCACGTGACCCCACACCATCAGTTGGAGTAGGAATACCGCCACCCCGCCCCACCCCCGGCATCCTCTAGTCCTGTCAATGCCTGCAGCAGTCAATCACAAGACCCCCCAGCCACAATGACCCCCTTTTCAAGAACTATCACTCAAGTTCCCATCCAGTAATTCTGGAAGCCTGCGCTCAGGAGCCCTGAGTGTGGACTGTGCCCATAGGAGACCCTCAGGGGGCGGGCTGAGGAATGAGGAACCCAGTCACATGCTCAGGCCACCACACGGTGCTCCTTCTGGGGAGAGGCCACCACAGGCTCTTCCTAGCCTGACCTCAGGCCACAGCTCCTTAGCACCTCCATCAGCCCCCATCAAGTCAGGAGCCATCAGAGCATCTAGCAGAAGGCCCATCTCTCAAGAGTCCTGAAACTGTGGCCTTGGTTCCAATAGGCCAGACGCCATCCCTTACCTTGCTGCTGTACTGTTTGGAGCAGTGAGGGCAGCAGACGGGAGGGGTGGCTATGGTGCCCGTGAGCTGGGTGTGGGTACTCAGCATGGGGTCTGGTTCTCCGGGGCCTGCAGGGCGTAGTTTCCGAATGCTTGGTGGGAGCTCGGCTCCAGGATGGTTCTTCAGAATGTGGGCTTTCCTCTTGCTGGCACTTTTATAAACCTACAAATTCAAATGCTTTGCTATGACAGCAGTATATGGTTCCACTTTCCTGCTTAAAACAAACCATCTAACAATTTCCTTACAAGGAAATGAGAGAGAGATGAGTGTAGCTCAAGATAAAATATTCGATACCATGTAGCTCTAAATAAACAGATCTAGTGAGAGAAATAGGGGTGAAACACAAATTAGAATAAAATAAGAACATCATCTAGATATGCCAGGCATCTTCCCTGCACTAATATCCCTAAGATAGCAGTAGTAAAAATAGCTTTTACTCTTCTGGCCAAGATGGAGGTATAGGTGGAAACACTGTGCCTCCTCACACAACCAAGTTTAAAGACAACAAAGTTTTAGTAACAAAAACGCAACCAAAACACAGAAAATTGAACTATACGGAAGTCCAACAACGAACCGTTTAGCCAGACCAATAAACCAGGCAAAGGAGCAAGCAGTGAGACAGTCCGCACAGGCCCCGGAGGCAGAAAGCAGCAGAGGGGGCCACCATTGCCCCTCTCTGACCCCACCCCCACATACAGCATCACAACCCAGTGACTGAGTTGCCCCGCCCTGGTGAACACCTAGGGCTCTGCCCCTCATACATAACAGGTGCAAACAGACCAAAACATTATGGCTCAAGAAGAACTCAAAGCCCCAGAGCCAATAACTCTAAGTGACCAAGAAATAGCCAACCTTTCAGATGCACAGTTCAAAACACTGGTGATCGGGATGCTCACAGAACTGGTTGATTTCAGTCACAAATTAGAGGAAAATATGAAGGCTAAATTAATTGAAATGAAGGGAAATGCACAGGAAACCAATAGTGATGGAAAGGAAACTGGGGCTGAAATCAAGGGAGTGAACCAGAAGGAAGGAAAAAATGACCAAACAGAAAAGTACGAAGAAACAAGAATTGAAAAAAAATGAGCAGAGGCTTAGGAACCTCCAGGACATCTTTAAACGTTCCAACATCCGAATTATAGGGGTACAAGAAGGGGAAGAGGAAGAGCAACAAGTGGAAAACTTATTTGAACAAATAATAAAGGAGAACTTCCCCAGTCTGGCAAAGGAAATAGACTTCCAGGAAATCCAGGAAGCTCAGAGAGACCCAAAGAAGTTGGACCCAAGAAGGAACACACCAAGGCACATCATAATTACACTAGCCAAGATTAAAATGAAGGAGAGAATCCTAGAAGCAGCAAGAGATAAGGGGACAGTCACCTATAAAGGAGTTCCCATCAGACTGTCAGCGGATTTCTCAAGAGACTTTACAGGCAAGAAGAGGCTGGAAAGAAGTATTCCAAGTCATGAAATCCAAAGACCTACAGCCAAGATTGCTTTATCCAGCAAAGCTTTCATTTAGAATGGAAGGGCAGATAAAGTCCTTCTCAGATAAGGAGTTCATCATCACCAAGCCCTTATTATATGAAATGTTAAAGGGACTCATCTAAAAAAAGAAGATGAAAAATAGTAACAGTGAAAGGACAGCAAACTCACAGTTATTAACAACCACATCTAAAACAAAAGCAAACTAAGAGGACAGCTAGATCAGGAGCAGAACCATAGAAATGGAGATCACATGGAGGGTTAGCAACAGGGGAGTGGGAAGAGGAGAAAGGGGGGAGAAGGTACAGGGTATAAGTAGCATAGATGGTAGGTAGAAAATAGACATGGGGAAGGGCAAGAATAGTATGGGAAATACAGAATCTAAAGAATTTGAGACACATGGACATAAACTAAAGGAAGGAATGGTGGGGAGGAGGTGTGCAGGGTGGAGGAAAATGAAGGGGGGAAATAGGACAACTGTAATGGCATAGTCAATAAAATATATTTTTAAAAAATAAATACAATCTTTAAAAATAAAAAAAAATAGCTTTTACCCTAGAGTTTAAGAGGTGGATACACGGTCACAGAGAGAGAACCATTTCCAAGGCCAGGGCCTCCCTCCGCCTGGCTGTGGCAGCCCTCACATGATGTACATGTTAACAGTTGACTACCAGGTGCCAGGGAACCTTCCAAAATGAAAAGTCTAACAGCAATGAGAACCTGCCCTGGTGAACCTACGCTGAAAAAAATTCTTACTTTAAGCTGACACAGCTACATTGTGTAAGGAAACAATATTACAAGGAAACAATAAACAGGTTGTACTCTGTCATTTTTGTAACTATACCAAAATAAAGAATGAACAGTACAAACAGAGTACTCTACCACAAAACTTTTTCACTCCCTACTCAGTCTTCTACAAATCCACACTCCATCACATATTTTACAAACTGGGTGCTTAGAAATTTTAAATGAATCCATGTACTAAGCTCTTGGTAAGAAGACTCTTCTTTTGTCATGAAAATCACAGAGAGAATGAACAACAGGTAAAACCAAGTCAACTAATTCTGCAGAAAAAATGATGGCTTAAAACAAGGCTATACCTCTTGCCCTTTCTTGTTGGGATGGAAAAATACCGAGAGATAAGGAACCATCTGTGGAGAGTAACTGCAAGGCCCTAGCGGAGCCCTACACGCCCAACAAATGGGCTGATGGGGCTCCCACCGAGACGCCCTGCTGAGGGTAGCTTCCGTTTACCTTATCACAGTACTGACAAAAGTAATCACGGTTGGGTTTTATGATGGGCAGGGTTAGCTCTGGCACCTCTTCTATCTTCATGTCCGGGTGCCTCTTTGATAAGTGATTTACCTAAAGGGAAAAACAGAAAAAGAGAAAGAGACCCGATCAGGAACAGAAGCTAAAGAAACGCCTCTGACGGGGACTGCCGGAAGCTGACATTCTCCGACGCGACGCCCCAAACAAGAAGGCATCTGGCCAGAGCCAGCACTGCCAGGCCCGCCAGACACCGAGGCATGCACAGCCACTGCCAACGGGAATTCAGCAAGTTACTGAAGAGGAGCTGGGTCACTGTGGAGCCTGCTAGCAGTCTTTGATGAAAGGACGGCTGTCGGAAAAAGGAAAGTTATGAAGCAGGAATTTCGTTGGCAAACTCTCAGGATGCAAACCCGCCTTTCACTATTTCATGCCCTAGCCTTAGAGAGGACCCCGAATGAGACAAAAAGTAAGGACCTGCAGTTTAAATAATGCTCCACGACTTCAGCTCCTGGTAGAAATAAAAAGTCCTCACTTAATGTTGTCAGTAGGTTCTGTGACTTTAAGCAAAACAAAACGTGCAACAAAACCAATTTTACTAAAGGCTAATGGACAGGAATAAGAATGAAGTTCCTCTTGGCACCTCAGCAGCATTATAACAAAACTACGTTAGCTATTTGAGGACCCGCTCACTCTGGCTGCCCTGACATTTCAGCTAACCCGGCCCCACCCTGCTTCCGTGAAAACTTGCCTCCTGTCGCTGTCTCCCACCCAGAAAAGAGAGACATCCAGGAAATAGTCAGGAGAAGGCAGAGACCCCAAGAGAAAGTTACATTCAGGAACAGAAACAAGAAGAGGGAAATAAAATACAGTAAGACCAGAGACTGAAAAAGGTAAAGCAACACAAAACTAGTAATAAAAAGCGATAGCTGGAGACCTCTTCCAATGAACTGTAGGCAAAAGAGGATGAACAGAGACTGGGAAAGACAGAGCTGCAAATCGGGAACTGTCTGCCCCTGGTTTTCCCCCTAGCCACAGACAAAACCCATGGACAAATCCGTACAGAATGTGGTACAAAGGCCATCACCAGGAAGCAGAAATGGACAGAGTAGAGGACGACAGGCAGAGCCCAGAGCCACGGGGCACTGACCAGCATGCCTCGTCTGCGGAAGCCCATCATGCACAGGCGGCACTTGAATGTGAAGCTGTCATAGTCGGTGGATGTGATACGAGGCTTGAATGTCTTGGAGCGGCTGATGCGGTCTGCTTTCTTGGCCTCCCGCTCAGGATTATGCATTCTTTGCATGTGTTCCCGTAGTTTGTCTTTCCGCTGTTGAGAGATTTTTGAAAAGGCAGGGCAGTTAGACGAGGGGATAGTAATTTTTTAATTGCAGGGGTATAAAAAAACCTCAATGCAAGTTAGTAGTGACCACGACCTACCAAGAAGCACCTGAGGGGCCATGGACGGCAGCAGTGGGATGCACAGGCATGCAGCCAGAGTGACTAGGAATGACCTTGTGCTTCCCACTGGGCCTTCAGTTGGAAAGACACTGGTGTTTGAGAAAAGAAAAGGGCTCCGCATTTACGCAGAAAAGATCAAAGGGCACACGGGATCAGTCCACAGTAAGAACTGTAAGACGGTTGGTAATGAACGGTAGGAAACACTGGCTTTACGAAGCCCTGTGTATACTCAACCCCCACACGTTTAACAAATATGAGGATACTCCTCTAACTCCAAAATGAGTTTAAGTAAGACTGTCTTATCGTTTGGATTTAGAGGTTCAAGTGAACAATTCCACGGTTTGCGATGGACAGAGCGTTTGGTCCAGGTCCAGTCTGAGGATCTAATCTAGTGACACATGTTGATGTGAATCCACAGGGGAAAAAAAAAACAGGCAGAGCCCATGAATAAAAACAAAATTTAAAAGGTGCCATCTCCCGTATCCAGTGAGGCTCTGTTCTTGAGCACGTGATTAAACTGTTCCTTAGGAAGATTCTGAACCTTTCTGCCAGACCAGCCCCTTCCATCTTTCGGTGCGGCCTGGAAGGTGGAAACACAGTGCAGCCATGATGTCCGGGTCAGATGCGGAGGTTCCAGAGCATCCCTGCTCTCTCTCACTCAGCCACCAGCTCTCTTCCTGACCACCGGCCTGCTGGCCGAGTCCATGGCCACCACCACATGCAGCAACACACCAGCTCTCCTTCTCAGGCCCAGCCTCTGGTCAGAGGTGCCCGAGTTCCCATCTGTGCACCCAGACCAGGCAGGCTTCCGCAAACGGACGCTACAAATCTTCTCCTACAAATAAGGTCTTCTTCCTACAGGAAAATCCCTTAGTGCATAACACTCCAAGTGGTTCGGCTCCCCTAACTGAACGCTGTCTAATATAGTGGATGGGAGTAAAATAGAAGCAGAAAAGTTTTATATATGTGTGTGTATGTATATGTATGTGCCTAGGTGCTAAGTGGCATCTGGCACAAAATAATCAAAAACTGTTAAATGGGTAAGACAGACAGCCTACCAGTTGCCATCGCAAACAGGGACACCTTTCACACTAGTCCTTCACAGAGTTCCAAAGCATGTACTACATATAAAAAGCCATGCAGTGATACTCCCTAACACACGTGCCACAAAGCTGAAGCTTTGAAAATTACTTCTCTTTTTAATGTCGCCACATTGCACACAACTGGACCCTTGTAAAATTATTTCCCCTCTGAACCCACTTCTGACTTTTTTCCAGTTTCCATGACAACATGACCTACAAACATATTCAGTGAGTATCGCTCAATGACTTTGTAGAATCATCTGATTTCCCAATGAAACATTTTTTACTGTTTTTACTTCTGTTTGTTCAATTCATATCTCTGAGTCTCCCATGGTTTTTCCTTTGCTTCTCCTAAATTCCAGGCAGGTCACTTAATTTATTTTTTATCCTAATCCCTGGAGTTGTTAACATTCCCACGAGTAACCTAAGCCCTCTCCACACCCTGCAGAGTTGCCACCTCTGTCAGGACCCCTGCTGCCCTCAAGGCTCGGTTATCAGGCTCTCAGACTTGACAAAATTCTCTTGATTTGATAAGCAAATGCATTGCTCGCTTAGGAATTCCTCAACAGCAATTTAGTTCTACTCATCACACGTTTAGATTCTCTTAGGAGATGCATCATAGCTCTTTTTGTGTGGGGATTTGAATTAAAATTTGGGGGAAATTAAAGAGAGTTTCTTTCCTTAATTTGATCATAGTAACTAACACAAACATGAGTTCTTTGAAAGTAGGTGATAAGCCGGCAAACAAAGTAGGCGATGAGTGCAGGGAACCAGGGCGGGCTGCTCACCGCTCACACACCTTAAATTGCTTCCCACACGTAGAGCACAGGAAATCTTTGCGGTCTGAATGCCGCAGCATGTGGAGTCGCAGTTTGTCAGGACGGCAGAAGGCCTTGTCACACTCGGTACACTGGTAGATCTTTTCTGAGTGGAAGCTGCGCACGTGTTTTTTCACCTGGCAGTGAAGACAGAAAAAGGGTACTCAGGCACCAAAGGAAATGACAGAAGGCAGCTCACCAACACTAGAGGGCGCGCAAAGCATTGCCATGGACTTGTAACCGCGGACTTGTCAACCAGGCAGAGTCACCCAATCCGCTGTGATTGACAACTGACCTTGCTGGCCCCCCACACACACCACACACACACACTCACTCACTCTCGCACTCTCTCTCTCTCTCTCTCCCCCCCTCACCCCACCACAAAGTCCACAAAGTGACAAAACAAGTAGCCAGAAGCCTTACAAATCTCAACCTCCCATATGACTTGAAAAGGAGGAAGAAAGCATTTTACAAAGCCCTGATTATGTGGAACCCACTTTTTTTTTAAAGATTAAAAGCAGAGCTCCCAGGGACTTAAATGAATCTTGCTAAAAAGACAAACAACAACAACAACAAAACATACAGGAAGATGAAAAAAAATCATTCTTCCCCATTTTTTCCTACCTCCAACTTGTACAGAAACAATTTAGCCCTTTTAGTAATAGGTTCTTTCATGTCCTTTTATACAATCAGGTTCTGAAGAAGTGAAGACATGAGCTGGATGATATAAACACATGACCCATTTGTGAGGGCAAGCCAACGCCAGTGTTATGTCCTCTTCGCGGGGATTTACTCCCTGTACTTTTTTTTTTGTAATTTAAACAAAGGCATATGGCCTTGAGCTCTCCCAGACACCCATCTCCAAAGAAGCATCGTGGGTGGGAGCCAGGTGGGAAGTCACAGCAAACCACTCCTATAAGACAGTTTGCTTCATTATTGTCTTTTGCCAGTAGAGTATGCCTTAAGGCAACTTTTCTCCTTGTTTATGTGAAGTGATAAAATTACCAAGACTTCCAACACTAGAAGAACTGTGATTAAAGCATAGACTACTTTTGCTTTGGGAATTTTTTTTAAAAAAAGACCATTTTTACTAGATATTTAGATTAAATTATTCACTGACCAGCATATAACAATATAGTCACTCGAAATCCAAGTGAAATCATAAATACTCGGGAATTTGTCCTTGCCCATTTTGTTCCAGAATACAGTACAGGGAAGGAGACCAGTGCCCGACATGGAAGTAAATTATGTAACAACTTTCTCTTTGTTTTCCTCTGAAATGCAGGACCTTAGTGAAACAGAACAGGAGCACAGTGGCAGGAAGACACTGTCCCCAGGACAGGAAATGGGAGCAGATGTCTTTAATCTTTGCCAGTACCCACTTTTTAAACATTATAATCAGGTAAGAGTGTTTATTACTTGTCATACCACTTAAATGTCTAAGTGCCGATGTCTTATTTGGGCAATTAAGAAGGTTATTTAAAAGGGTCACAATAACCTTGAGTTTAACAAAAAGCAGTTTGATTGAAAAAAATTCCTCAACTGTGAAGCTGTGACAAAGAGACGAAAATGCAGGTGGCAGGCAGTCTCAATTTCACAAAAACTCAGTTTCTTTCACCAAAAGAAGGAAGCCTGCAGCAATGTCAGTCAGTAGCAGACACTCACCTGGATAAAGTCTGGGAACCGCTTCTTACAAGTGGGGCAGGTGAAGTAGCCATCGTTGATGTGAATGGCCACGTGGTCTTTTAGCAGATCGAGGCGGTCGAAGGACTCGGGGCAGAAAATGCAAGAGTAAGTCTTCTGGTCTGAGTGGAGCTTCATGTGGCTCTCCAGGGACGCACTGCTGATGAAGCCCTTGTTGCAGAGGTCACAGGTCAACGGGCAGTTCCCCTCCCGCCCATGGAAGCGCAAGTGCTGGTCCAGCTTGTCCTTTTCCCGGAAGGCCTTCCCGCAATGCGAGCACTTGAATGGCCGCAAGGACTTCCGGATAAACAGATGCTGAAGAGCTGCGTTCTGAAAGACACACGCAAGTGCGGTCACTTGTGAGGAAATGGAACGTGCGGCTCACACACTTAGAGAAAAAGGGAGGATCTCTGCCAGCGCAGAGTTCCCACAGAAATTAAACTTAGGACACACAGTTGAAAAAAAGACTTCTCTGGTGAGACATTGAAAACGAAGCCATCTCAAAGAAGTTCATCTTGAAAAGACAAACATTTTCTGTGTTTCGTTCTGCAACTACGTATATGTGTTTTCTGATGAAAGGATTTAAGTAACATTCAAAAAACGTATTTCCAATAGAGGATTTTTGAGAAAACAAATCCCAAAGTGACAGAGACTAAAAATTGAAGATTTGGGAGAAATGACTTGGGATAAGTCGCTCATGCCTGAACGAGGCTGGAGCAACCAGCCAAATGTTACTTGTGCAAGTCCTTGAAAAGAAGAATTTGAAGCCTGATTAAAATGTTCAGTGAAATAAAATGTGGTAAGGAGGAGAAGTGAGGGGTAGTACTTGCCAGGGGCTGGGGGAGACGATGGTAAGGGCTTCTTTGGAGAGTGACGAAATGGTCTGAAATTAGATGGTGCTGACGATCACACAACTGTGGGAATATTCTAAAAACCACCATAAAGGGTGATTTTTATGGTATGTGAATTATATCTCAATTTAAGAAAGCAGAATGGAAAGAGAAGCAAAGGGTACAGATTTACGTGAACATTAGTGTCCATGAGATAAGGTACATGCGCACGCATCATCACCGGCGCATGTGCACCTAATCAACCTGGCATAGAAAACACAGAGGGCAAGCTGTCGATGCAGCCAGTTAGTTCCATGGTTAGAAGGCCATGCTAACCAAGTCAGGCTCATCGCCTTGCTCCCCGTCCAGACCCGTCGGCTCTGCCCCCTCGCCCTTCTCAGTCACAGGCTGCACTTCTCACGCTGTCAGCCAGTAAATTCATGCAGGTGTTACAGAGAATCCAAGGGAGAGTTTAAACACCCAGTGCAAACTCATCATTACTACTGGAAAAACAACTCACGCTCTGTGAGAGCAGAGCAACAGAATCATCTTTCACGCAGATAATACAGAAGAATACTTTAGTGATGTTATAATGAAGCCTCATTCACAAAAATATGAAAAATCCCTCAAAAATATATATAGGTGAATGGGTATGCTTGTATAAGGGAATACTAACTGAGGATTAGTGGAGCTCTTATTGCATTATTTGTGCAATAAAAAATACAATGAACAAGGTTTACACACTTAATTTCAAATTACTTACAAGCAGCAATTTCTAAACTAAATTTGATGTAAAGTAACCATTCAGGAAAAAGCAAAATAATAGTTTTTGATTTCGTGAAAATTCTGACCTCGTTACTTTACAACAGAAAACCTCCCCCTCAGGGCTCCCCACCCAGGGCAAGGACAGACACACGACCCGTGGATGTGCTCAGTAGACAGCCAGTAATTCTGGTCCCCGCAAGCTGACTGGGGACGCTGCCAGGCTGCATCAGTGTTTATTTTCCTTTGCACCTAGAGCCCTTAGAAAATACCTTATTTCACAGAGTATTGAGTAAAAGTTTGACAATTAATTAAATGTATTTTATACAAAAATCAAAAAGAACTATTTCAAGATTCTTCTCTGTGGCATCTGCAGAGATCTCCCAGAACAGACCTTTCTCGAATCAGTCACAGAGCTTTCTTTCACTTCACTGCACTGCTTAGCAGGTGCCTAATCTGTTCACTCTAAGGAACCTTACTTCACGTAGAAGCTCTCGGTATTTTGGCGACCTTCAAAATATTATGGAAATACTGCAAATACACAAATGCTCTGCCAAGGTTTGGGGTGCTGGTGGCATGTGAAATCACTTCCACATCCACCCAAGTTCACCTCAGTTTCCGGGGAAGACGCAGCGCACGACACCTGATCTCGGCCCCACTGGGGGATGCCGTCTGCCCTTGGGTGCCAGATCTAGAAGGCAGTGTTGTCTCGATCCATTATGCTAATAAGTATTCTGTCACTGCTGATTAGTGTGAGTGTCCTCAGACACTTGATTTAAACTGGGCAGCCACCTGGCTCCGCTTTCCGAGTTTATGGACAAACCTTATTCTTATCAAATTTTTAATTTTCACGGAACCCTGAATATTGTCTCAGTACTCAGAAACCAGATTGCATTTCTCCTATCTAATGACGCTAATGTAACACTCACACCACAAGGCAGTGAGTGCTGAAACCCCTCCGACCCCACAACCCGCCTACAGGCCAATTCTACCCTTGGGTGTCTTCTATAGTTCAGAGCTACAGTCGGCACACCTTTCCCGGAGGAATTACGAAACATGGTGAAGGCAGCCCAGGTGGATCCATCACGGGTCTTCTGGTTCCCGAGTGACAGCCGGGCAACCACACCACACTGGACGGCACATCAGCTGCTCTCAGGGTGCCCAAATGGTGTGGCAAAAATCTGTGATGAGGGACTTGACTTACAATGAAATGAAGTCTGAGACAACAGATTCTTTACGAAGACCATAATATGTTTCCACAGTTCGATGTTAATAGCTAAAGAAGCCTAAATTACTGACTGATTTTCATGTAATTTTGACCCTGCATTCAAAGCCCTGCCTAGTAGATCTCACTCACTGCTGTCCCTCACGGGCGTCCCAGCCCAGGGTCAAGCCAGCATGAGCACTGCCCTAGAACCGCACCAAGCACGTCCCTGTGTCTGGGCCTCCATCCAATGGCCTCCCTCCTTCAGAACAGCCGACCATCTCCCTGTCTCTCTTTCAAGGACCAGTTTAAGTCTCACTTCATCTATGAATTATTCCCTGACTCCTTCATCTTTTTCTTTCTTTCTTTTTTCTCCCTTTTTTTTTTTGGCTTTTCACTCTTTCTAGTTCCTAAAACAATTACAGGCCTTATTTTTAAACATAGCACTGAACTGGAAGCCCTGTCATGGTACCATGGCAGCAACATCTCCTCAATTAGACTGCAATTAGTCCTCTACAGGATGGCCCCCATGACACTCTGCTTTGTACCCAGCACAGTGCTACAGCGCTGAACGCGCATTCAGAATGCAACACCACCCGTAGGTCACGCACACTGTTCTGCAGCTGGAAGGGGCCTTGGAGATCACTTAGTCCAACCCTTGGTTTGCTACGTAAGGAGTCTGCAGCCCTCAATTTACGTACTGATCTATTGGAAAATAAATCATCATTCTCCATTGACTAATTTGCATTTACTGTAGCAACCAAATTGTAGTTTCTACCAGGATTTAGTAAGTACAGGTTGCAAAGAACAGCAGGTAAGGCAAACACTTAAATAACATTCTGTTATGTAAAACACAGGAAACAAACCTACCTGCAGCTCCAGCTGAGCAGGCAGCATTAGAGGAGAGAAAAATAGTTACATTACCAATTGGATTGGAAGACTTCCTTTCAGTTGGTCATTACCAACCTGGATAGAAAAGATGAAAAAAATACATAGCCCTACTTTTTAGAACGTGTGAGAGGAAAAAAAATACCTAACTAAGACTGACCTCTGCAAAAGCCACATGCACACAGCCTTTGCTTTGACACAAGGAACCTTGTACCAAAACCAGTAACCCGACTCATTCAAGAATGCAAGTACAATCGTAGCCAGATTATGCCTGTGTATCTACAACTTCACTATATAGGTGGGCTTTAGTTGTTTTTTCCCCTCAAAAAAATCACATGTAGGAAGCATTTCTATGGACTTAGTGAAAATTCAGAATGGCCAAAGCAGAAAAGACAGTAATTGGGCAAGAGTGCAATGCAGACTGGGAAACACTATAGACTGAGGGATGGGAAGGCACTGGTTCATAGCTTTTTGCCTTTCTGGTCTGTATTTATACAGGTCTGTTTGTCCTTTTGAAATGATATACATGGAGCCGAAAGCGCTGTACATTTCCACTGCAGGTGCTCGCCCAAGCTGTCCGGCCTCAGAGGGCAGAGAGCCCTTCACCACATCACTATGGATGTTCCGACGCATTTTTACACGAAGGCAGGAACTAGACTATTTTTCAAGGTCCCTTCTAGCACACAGGCAAATAAGAAGGCCAAAAGAAATATAAGCTGCACATATGCAAGTCAGAAGACCAAGAGAAACATAAGCTAAAGCCACGATCCATCAAGAAACTGTAAACCCTATCAAGTTATATGAAAAAGCCCCACCATCCACACATCAAGTACTAATAAAAGTCTACACACCCTGCTCACAACCACAGGAGCTTAAGTAATTATTTCCTGAATGCAAACTGTCAGCCCAGGCACTTTCCTCAAACCCGTACGGTTTTCCACACACGTCCCCGGCAGCTTCTAACTCAGCCTCGCTGCCCTCTGTGAAACCAGAACAAAACACATCCGCCCTGGAAGCCATGTGGCCTGAAGTCACCGTGCAGGTCACATGGGTGAGGTGCTGACCTCCTCCCTGGCCTAGAGACAAAAGTCCAGCTGTCCTGAGTGTGGGGATTGTACCTGCCGCATCAACTTGGACGCAGGTCCACTTTCCCTGACGAGTAATGACACTGGCCAGTCTCCCCTTGGAAAATGCAGATAACGAAATGAAGTTACCTAATATTAACTTCAGAGCTATGATTAGCCATGGACTAGCCTGGCTTAAATGTAAATAGTTACTACCATTAGATGTACTTATTTCTCCATTTCCAACCTGTGAGTTTAGGGATCCAGAGAGCTACCCTACTGTAGTGAGACCCACCCAGAACTACCAAAAGTCCAGCTTCTGTGCCCTCACTAGACAGATCAAGTCTGGGACCCGCCACCCAGCCTGCCACTGGACACAAAGACACTGAGAAACAGTTAACCCTTCCTTCCAAAGTAAGGGGATTGAGCGTGTAATAAGCTAGATGCAAGAGTCCAAAGTGGATGGTGAATAAGTAGGTTAGAAAAACATAGCATCTTTCCAGCTGGCTGCCTGGAGAAAGGCAGCGCCTAGTGAGGGAGGGGCTCTGCGTCCCACTTACTCGGATGCGTTTGGCCCGGCGCATGTCATCGGCTGTCAGGGTGCTCGGGGTGGGCAGCACGCTCTCCTCCTGCTGCGGCTGCAGGTGCAGGCTGTGAGCTTCCGTCTCCTGCTCCAGGGGAGACGGGGTTTCCTGAGGCAGCTGAGGGATCGGGAGAGCGGTCTGCTCTGGTTGATCCAGCCCATTCAGAGTGGCTGGTTCAGCCTCATCAAACTGTTCCTTGGGGGAAAAATGTAGCAAATCCTGCAATTGCAATAACCAGGAATTATTTCCTTACCAGAGATTAGTCCTAGAAGGACTGTCAGCTAAGGTTTAGAATTACTGCTTATTTTTTAAACGGCTGGTGTAATAATGCTCAGAAAAAATATTCTTCTTCTGAGAAAGTTAATTAGATAACTATATCCACAGGAAGTAAAAACTATGATATATTCCATGTTGCTTCATGAGGAAAGGACTGTGACAGGGCTCTCCTGGAGTATTACACTTTTCATTTTTAAACCAATTAAACAGAGTCCTTCAATAACAGCTCAAAAAAATAAAATACTTAGGACAAGAAGGTAGGGGTTTTGTTCGAAGGAACATTTGCAAACACATTTTCCTTTGCCTTTCCCTCATCACACTTTAACTGACAGGCAGCCCAGGGCGGCACGAGGGCACTGTCAGCCCCCGAGGACCATTTGCACGGAATCCAGTGACGGTCGGCCAGGCCTCTACGCGAGCACCTGCGCAGGGGCCCTCTCCTGTCGCCCCAGTACCTGTGTGCCGTCATCACACTTTTCCCCGTTTTCGCTGGTTATTTCCAAGCGGATGAATTTGGGAGGACGCCCTGGCCGCCGGCCTGGGCCAAATCTCCTCTTGCCTCGTCCCCTTCCTCTGCATCTTGTTCTGGGGACAAGAGATGGGGTTATAAATAGTCATGGTTACATATTACTCCATAAAAAGTATTTTTCCCAAATCTTGATTTTCCTCTCACTTTATTACAATATTTTTCCTAATTCTTTTCCTAATTGAAACCATTATCTTTGCTAGTACACACTTTCTAAATTTCTCATCTTTGCTGTCTATACTGCTCAAAGAGATGTCTTAAATTATTCAGAAAAAAAGAGGGAACTAAAAAAATTTAAAGCACTGACACTGTTTTGTTCCTGAAAAACCCGAAAGCCGGAACACCTCTCTGAAGCGATGTGGGACGTGCAGACAGGACAGAACACACTACACCTTAGTAGAGTATGACCCTAGAAACAAGATTCCGTTTTCTCCTCCCCTTGTCTCACCTCAGATTCCTTTCAAGAACTGTGGCTTGCCAAGAGTCAAAAGAACTTTCTTATTTCACTCTAAGCTTCTGGAAGGTCAGAACAAATTTCTAATCTGACCATTCCATAATGTGGCTAGTAAACACCACATGAACTTTATCCCTTCAATGGCATTCTATCATACAAACACTCCTTAATATAAGGGATTCAGAAAGTCCCTAAAACTTCATTTAAAAGATGCATATGTGTGATTGCATAAAATTAATCAGATCCTGTTTTATTCTTCCACTCATCTATTTAACAATTGAACAAAAATTATGTTTTTCCAGAAATTTTAAAAATATTTTTATAATGGAAAATTCTAAATGTAGGCAAATGTAGAGATTGCCATAATGAACCCAAAGTACCCATTACTTAATTTCAATACTGTCAACTCAGGACCAGTTTTATTCCATCTGTAACCCTACCACTTCCCCACACACATACCCATTCGATTATTTTGAAATAAATCCCATACATCATTTCATCTCTAAATATTTTGTATGGATCTCTAAAACATAAGAATGTATATAATATATATCCACAACACCACTATCACACCTAAAAAAAAACACTGTTTGCTTAGAATTATTAAATCTAGTCAAAGTTCACATTTTCTGAATTGTCCCAAGTTTCTTTTACCAGTTGGCTAGCCAACATTTTCATCTACTGTGCGTCAACGCACTGCTAGGCACGAAAGATAGCAAGTTGCGTGCCTCAGGTTTCGCTGTCCAAGGCCTAGCGAAGGCACCAGGCACATAAATCAAAATCATGGTATGATATAAAAGTGCTAATTAGCAGAGCCAGGAACTGACAGATGTATTTGACTTGCCTCTCACTGTGTCCTCTGCCCACCTCAGACTCATACTCCCCTGGTCTTACCCTTCCTCAACCTCAGTAAGTGCAGAGGCCCCATTATCTCCATCCTGTGCATCGCCCACCCTGCCCGGCACCACCTCCTAACTTCCCAGCTCAGCCCATCTAATACATGGGCTCACTGATCCTGCCTCCACAATACCAACTCCAATCCAGTCCTCTGCCACCGGTTGGCAGTCCTATGTCCTCTTGATGTTTTCCCTCCCTGCATCCACACATAAACTCCGAGGTCATGCCCTGCCCCGTGTAGGCCCTGCCCCGTGTACGCTCTTGACTTCCGTCCCCAGTGCTGCCTCACTCTCTTGCTGTGCTGTACTCGTGTAGCAAAACCACAATACTATGCAACCCAACTCTGCCCACGCTGCACTGGCATTCCCGCAGCGAACGAAGCTGCAAAATGACACACAGTCATGCTAGTGGTCGTAGTTTAAATTCATGACCATGAACCTTGAGTTGAGTTCTTAGTATTGCAGGCAACGGTACTGTACTTCCCTAGAACACTTACTTTCCCGCTTCCCTGAGCGCCACTCCCCACCATCTCCTCCCTCTTCAAACCCTGTAAACGCTGGTGACCCCACATCTGCCCCATGGACACTTCCCACGGGCACTCTCCCAAATCACTCTCCTTCTTCACCTGAACTGTTGACTCAGCGCCTAACTGACTCCCTGTCTTCACTCTTGCTCCAGTATTAGCTAAAATGTTTTTATTTTTATCTCGGGTGACGTTTTAAAATATAATTGACATCACAATACTCCCAGATCAGAATCCTCTACGGACTTCTTAGAATGAAATCCAGATTTCCTCCCATTACCAGCAAAGCCTATCCCATCTGGCTGTGGCCTACCCCATCCCATATGATTCTCCCTCATCTATCTTTTTATATAGTGGAATTAAACATATAATGAAGGAATTTACTAGGAACAGAAGTTTGAAAATCAGAGATGCAGATTTTTCCAGAGGTGTATGCTATCTCCAGAATTTGTAGTTCAGAATCTTTAGGTAGGGGAGGTTTAACTAAGGTCCCCCTCCCACTGGGTACTGGTTATGCTGGAAAAGAGAGCAGTGGTAACCGAGGGTGGGGGTGGGGGTGGGGGTGAGAGTGGGGGTGGGAGTGGGGGGGGATGGAGTGGGGGGGTGGGGGGATGGGGGGTGAGAGTGGGGGTGGGGGTGGGGTGGGGGTGGGGATGGGGGTGGGGGTGGAAGAAGATAAGCAATTTCTGTCAGCAGGCTACCTGGTTACCTGTCTTCACAGACTGACATATAAACACTCATTAGCTGGTAGGCAATACTGAAATGAGTCTGGACCGTGACAAACTAAGTTTCAGAAACCTTTCCCATCATTATACCTGCTAAATACATCCAGTTTCTCATCGTGAGAATTAAGATGCTGTTGCAACTGTTCCGAGCTTACAAACCGGCGGTTACACTCATAGCAGGGCCAGTTCTTCTCTTGCTCTCGAAGAACTGCAGTCACAGAAGAGAGATTACAAAGGCTGATGATCAGTAGAGACCAGTGAACCTCGAAGACACCAGTACCCCCGCCCTCCTCATCACACCACAGCCCGGAGTTCATAAACATGCGGCATCCACTCTTTGCGTCACTGTTGAAAATCAGAGGCTAAATTTGGGCAGAGAGCAGATTGTAGGACCTTCTTTCCTGGTACACGCATGTAAGACACCAAAGGAACAAACACCCTTACACTGCCATCTCCCAGCCACCCCAATATCACACACACACCACCCTGGAAAGACAGAAAACTCTCCAATGGAAGTCCGCATCCATCATAGTGATTACCCAGTAGATTCAGACACAAGCTTCGTAATGTGAGGGTGTATTTTATCACAAATGACTTGAAAACCAATGCCCAGTATAACCACTCTGGCAAACTGTTCAGAGCCGACTTATATGCATGCCCTGGGAACCAGTAATTCACTCCGAGCAGTATGGCCAACAGAAACACACACACGTTTGCTAAGAGACATACAACAATGTTCACAGTGGCATTCTCCGTAATATCTCCATACTGGAAACCAACCTGGTGCATAATAACAAATTTAGCCAGCTTTGTCCCTGGTTCCTGGGAAATGACCCCTAAATCTCTGGTCTTTCTTAAGTAATATGTGTTCCAGCTGCTCACTATAGTCACTGACCATCCCTGCATTCACACTAACAAGGCGGCTGTGTCAGCAGCCGGCTGTGCCAGAGGCCCAGCCACCTGACTGCAGCCTGCTCCGAGCGAGGTGCCGGCAGCCAGGGAGTGGGGCAGGGGCTGGAGAGTATGTTCGACCACAGGGACAATGACTCAGTCAGTCACACTGCGTAATGATACCTCCAGAGAAACCCTGGTCAGCGCACGCAGCTCAGGTGAGCTGCCCTGGCTGGTAAGCCAACATCAATGTCCCAGGGAGGTGCCATGGCCTAAGGACCTACTTGGTATCCTATCGTACAAACATTCCACAGTTCACTTACCTGTTTTGCCGTAGATGCGAACTTGCGTTGTACAACACAACTCTGACACTAACTACTTGGAGTCAGGTCACACGGCGATGAGAATGAATAAATTACAATACACAACAATACGGATGACTCTCACAAACATAATAGTGAGCAACAGGTGTGCACCAAAAGTGCGCATATCGTACACTTCTACTTATGTGAAGGTCAGACACAAACTGGTCGTGCCTGTGGGGTGGCAGTCAGCACAATCATCACGCTTGGAAGTGAGGATGGACGGAGCAACAAAGAAGGCACAAGAGGTCTTCTGGGGCACAGGTCCTGCTGTGTCCTGACCTGAGTGCAGGTGACACGAGTGCGTTCACTTCAGGAACATCCAGCCAGCCACACACTTAGAATTTGTACATTTTTATCTATAGAGGTTGCACTGCCCCAACATTTGTGTTAAAAACAAAGTCTGTGCCTGCCTTGCTATGTCCTCAGAAATGACTGAATCTAGACAGGGACCAGCCTCTGGTCTAGGCTCAAACTTAGTACTTGGAGGTTTTCATCAGGCTAAACACCATTTCCCAGCATCCAGGAAAGAAATGTAAATATGTCACTGTCACTTGATCCTAGAATTAGAAAGGCATCTGTAGCTCTAAAAAATCTACTGGAGTATCTTCTTAAATATTTTGAAATAGAAAAATTAGGGATTGCATAAAGATATACATAACTTGGAATTCATATATAAAATATTAAAAAGTACAACTACCTTTCCTTTCTTCCTCAGAAATGTCATGAATTTTCTGGTTCACAAATTCAGCATAGGATGCAGCGTACCACACCTGTAAGAACCGAGAATACCACCATCAAAAACTAAAGGACAACAATAAGTGTTCTTTGCCTGCTTTACTTTTAAATTGTTCTCCTGCTTGTATAAAACAAGCCAGGCTTTTCCACAGCCCATGGTAAACAAACTAACAACAACAAAAAAAACCACACTGTGACCCTGACCGATGTGGCTCAGTTGGGTGGGCGTTGTCCTGCAAAGCAAAAGGTTGCAGGTTCAGGGCACATGCCTGCAGTTGCTGGTTCAGTCCCCAGGTGAGGCATGTCTGAGAGGCAACCAACAGATGTTTCTCTCTCCCTCCCTTCCCTTCTCTCTAAAAAAAATAAATAAAATCTTAAAAAATATATCGCACTGTGGGCCTACCCTTTTACCACCAGCCTGCAGTCAGGAAGTTCACTTGCCAAAACACAGAGTGTTTTCTTTTTCTTTATTAAAAAAATTGTTTTTGTTATTAGAACACCTTCACAAAAGATAATATTAATGACTCTTCATCTAAATAAAAGAGTCTCTCTTGATTTTTTTATCTGTATTTAAGCACAGGTTGTTCACACAGCTGTAATCATAGAAGCTTCCAGCCCTACCAGTCACCAAATGGCATTTACTGGGTTCACGTGACTTTCAAATGCCACCACCCCCGCCTCAGCCTCTTCCTGCTTCCCGCCGCACTGCCTGCTTCTGCTCCTCGCCTGGCTCTTCTTCCTCTCCCTAACTTCTAAGTACTGGTGTTTCTCCTAGCTTAGTCCAAGTTCAGGACCTTCTTCATTTCCCCTAAGGTGATCACCTCCATTTCCAACCAATTCTCTGCTAATGACTCCCAATTCAGTATCTCTATCCCAGATCCCCCCTGTTCCCCCCACACTCATTCTACTGCCTACCTGATATTCTGGATGTTTCACAAACAGCTCCAACTTCACATGTCCAACACTGAATTTAAGATTCTCCCCTACTCCCCTGCTTACTTTTTCCATTTCAATAAACACCCTACCTTCCACCCAGTTGCTCAGACTTGAAATCTAAAGGTATCTTGGACTTTTCAGCTTTCTTCTGCACTCTTGGCAAGAACTGTTGCCCTGGCTGGTGTAGCTCAGTGGACTGAGCGCGGTTCCATTCCCAGTCAGGACCCATGCCTGGGTTGCAGGCCAATTCCCAGCAGGGGACTCACAAGAGGCAACCATACATTGATATTTCTCTCCCGCTCTCCTTCCCTTCCCCTCTAAAGATAAATAAATAAATAAATCTTTTTAAAAAAAGAACTGTTGATTGCTCAAATGCTCTCCACCTGTCTCTGCCACCTAGACACACGCCAACACAAGGTCCTGCCTGCTCTGCTAATGAGCCTCCTCTTTTCTACTCCTGCTCCATCAGTCCATCCTCCCTCCACACAGAAGCTAGAGTGGTCTTTTTAAAACACCATCACCACATTCTCTCGTGCCCTGCTTAAAAGCCAGCAACAGCTTCTTCTTTTGCAATAAACCCAAAATGCCTGACAGCCTCCTAAGGGCTCCACGATCTGGCCCTGCCTCGCCAAGCAGTCTCGGCTCTCATCATTCCACTTCCCCTCTCCTTCAACCAAGAGGCCTGCTGTCTGCTCCTCACACATGCCAAGTTCTTCCCTACCCCAGCCTTCATTTGCCCTTGCTGTCTCACCACCAGGAATGGGGGATCCGCCCCCTGCCCCCACCCTAAGCCTTCTACACTGCCAGCCCCTTCTCATCAGATAGTTCTCAACCTAACAAACATTCTCTTCAGGAGAGTCTTCCCTGTCCATCAATCGAAATGGGTCCCTTTTCTGTTATTTGCTCTTTTTGCACCATTTGTCTCCTTGCTAGCGCTTGCCACTATTTGATATTATTTTCTTATTGACATCTTTCTGCTTACCTCCCTCTACAATACAAATTTTTGGAACATGGAGAAACCAGTCCATCTTTTCCTAGTGTCTGATACCTAGTAGGAGTTCAATATATTAATCCCTGAGTGAATTAATCATATATAATTGTTATGGAACATTATTTTAGCAATATGAAAATATTTATTTTGAGAGTATTCATTTTTAACTGGGGGGAAATATTCTACAGCATCCAATATTCACTTAACCATGACAATACAGTTGCATTTTTAGGTGGTTGTCACCTCGCTGTTATAAATTCTACCCTGGCCCATCAGTTCCAAGACGTGCCTTTCTCATAGGTGAGCAACTCACCGTGCACAGCGCTGGACAATCACGGCCACAGGGCGGCCCGTTGCCACCTCTCGCTCGCCGCCCCCACCAAGCCGGCAGAGCTTTGTGCTACTCTCACCTCGGAGTCACGCGCTGCCCTGCCACTCCATGTGCTGTGAACACGTGCCAAGCAATGCAAATGAGGGCAAAAAGACAAACAAAAAATGTTGTCCCTGTTGTCTCCCTCAGAAGAAATAAATCTTGCTCTAACCGGTGTGGCTCAGTTGATTGAGCACCGGCATGTGAACCAAAGGGTCACAGGTTCAATTCCCAGTCAGGGCATATGCCTGGGTTGTGGGCCAGGTCAGGTCCTCAGTGCGGGGAATGGGAGAGGCAACCACACATTGATGTTTCTCTCCCTCTCTTTCTCCCTCCCTTCCCTATGTCTAAAATAAATAAATAAAGTCTTTTTTTAAAAAGAAGAAATGAATCTCAAAGCAACGGGAGGCTGGTGTGATCACCTTGCAGAATCCCTCATAAAGTATCAAACACCCAACTGCCAGAAGCTTTCTAGCAGCTGGACCCAAACCACTTCACTTTCAAGGACGTGGCGAAACCTGGCTCAGTGAGTTAGGCACCGTCCCACAACGCAAAATGTCGCCAGTTCAATTCCTAGTCAGGGTACATACCTAGGGCGCAGGTTCCATCTCCAATCAGGATGCGCACGAGAGGCAATCAATCCATGTTTCTCACATCTATGTTTCTCTCCCTCTCTTTCTCCCTCCTTTTCCCTCACTCTTCCAAAATATAAACCTTGCACAAGAGGGTAGTAACTTGGGAAAATACCCCAGAGGTGATGGCACAGCACTACCATTAGAAGAGAAATGCACTGCACTGTCCTCAACACGGAGGACACGGAGGATGACAGACACAGAAAAGCACAAACGTCCACGATGGAGTAAAGCAGTGATTCGGCGGAAACGGTCAGACTGCACACAGAGCAGCTAATGCCATCACCAAATTCTTTTCCCTATAGGTGACTTTTTATGTGCATGTGTTGTGATTTTAAAATTATAAGTAACGAAGTCTAAAACAGCTCATACAGTTTGGATACAACAACCATTTTGCTGATAAAGCAGCACTGTACCAAAACGTAACCAGCACCTTTTCCCTTAACGGCACATAGAACATGGTGCATGTGAAAACCAGTGTGCGAGTCACTAAGATACAGCATCCAAAAATTCTAAACGTGTCTTGCTCTGTCTTCGTTCATAATTATTTCCTCAGGCCAATTTTTCAGGAATTGGGTTCACTCAGTCCAGAATATTTTTACCATATGCTGCAAGAAATATTCTATAAAATATTGCAATTCTATAATAAATGTTCCTGTTATCTTAAAATTCTCACATTCACTGTACTGTACCCATTTATTTTTGCTAATTTAAATTGAAGAAAAAAAACAGTAACTCATAGTTGTCTTATGGGTTTTAAAATTATCAACATTGAAAACATTTAAAAATATTTCTTACTAATTTGATTCCTCCTCCAAATAAAGCCTGTTTCTGGCATTTGTTCATGTGTCCACCTGCACGTAGTGAGGTCAGAGGTGTACAACTCTCTCTGTTGCTACACTTCATCATTTTACTGTCTATTACCAATACTTCCCGCATTCTGAGCTTTCTACTCATCTGTTGTTTTGGTTATTATACTGAACTATTGTATTCTTATCTGTTTCTGTCTTACCTGTATAGTTGCCATGAAAGAGAAAATAATCTCCTCCCCTCCACAGTTCAGTTTTATCTTGTCAAGAATGTCTTGGGATAGATGGTATGAGATATAAATCTCCTTTTACATATTTTCTTTGGGGTGTGTGGATTATCTAGTTGATGGTTTCAAAGACATAGGTTTTGTACGGTTCTGGAACAAAGTCTAGGTAGGTCTTCACTCTCTTCCTAGAGATGTTATCTAGTCTCTCTCTGACCATAGTGAGGCACTGTGCAGTTCTGTGTTCTCCTCCTGATACTCAGTCCTCACCCATTTTTTCACTTATATCAGGAAGCTATACAGTATTGTAATGCCCTCTTTCGGCTATGTTTCTAACATAGATTTTTTAAAATATATTTTATTGATTATACATTACAGTTGTTCTATTCCCCCCCTTCATTCCCCTCCACCCGCACACTCCCTCCCCCACCATTCTGCCCCCCTTAGTTTATAACCATGTGTCTCAAGTTCTTTAGATTCTATATTTCTCCCACTATTCTCGCCCTCCCCCCTATTTTCTACCTACTGTCTATGCTATTTTCTGTGCCTTCTCCCCCTTTCTCCTCCTCCCACTCCCCTGTTGCTAACCCTCCATGTGTTTTTCATTTCTGTGGTTCCACTCCTGATCTAGCTGTCCTCTTGGTTTGCTTTTGTTTTAGGTGTGGTTGTTAATAACTGTGAGTTTGCTGTCCTTTCACTGTTAATATTTTTCATCTTCTTTTTCTTAGATAAGTCCCTTTAGCATTTCATATAATAAGGGCTTGGTGATGATGAACTCCTTGAACTTGACCTTATCTGAGAAGCACTTTATCTGTCCTTCCATTCTAAATGAAAACTTTGCTGGATAAAGCAATCTTGGCTGTAGGTCTTTGGATTTCCTGACTTGGAATACTTCTTTCCAGCCCCTTCTTGCCTGGAAGGTCTCTTGAGAAATCCGCTGACAGTCTGATGGGAACTCCTTTGTAGGTGACTGTCCCCTTATCTCTTGCTGCTTCTAGGATTCTCTCCTTCATTTTCATCTTGGCTAATGTAATTATGATGTGCCTTGGTGTGTTCCTTCTTGGGTCCAACTTCTTTGGGACTCTCTGAGCTTCCTGGATGTCCTGAAAGTCTGTTTCCTTTGCCAGACTGGGGAAATTCTCCTTTATTATCTGTTCAAATAAGTTTTCCACTCATAGCTGTTTCTTTCCCCCTTCTGGTACCCCTATAATCCGGATGTTGGAACGTTTAAAGATGTCCTGGAGGTTCCTAAGCCTCTCCTCATTTTTTTGAATTCTCATTTCTTCATTCCTTTCTGGTTGGATGTTTTGTTCTTCCTTCTGGTCCATTCCATTGATTTGAGTCCCAGTTTCCTTTCCATCACTATTGGTTTCCTGTGCATTTCCCTTCATTTCAATTAGTTTAGCCTTCATATGTTCCTCTAATTTGTGACTATAATCAACCAGTTCTGTGAGCATCCTGATAAACAGTGTCTTGAATTGTGCTTCTGAGAGGCTGGCAATTTCTTGGTCGCTTAGAGTTATCGGCTCTGGGACTTTGAGTTCTTGCGCCATATTTTGAGCTGTTCATGCCTGTTACATAGCAGGATCGGAGCCCTAGGTGTTCACCAGAGCAGGGCAACTCAGTCGCTGTGTTGTGACACTATATGTGGGGGCAGGGTCAAAGAGGAACAATGGCGTCCTGTCTCCTGTCTCCTGCCATGGCCCCCACAGGTGCCTCAGCTGCCACCATCACCGGGGCCCACGCATTTCGTCCCACTGCATGCGAGTGTGCCACCACTGTCAGCCCTCCACCACTGGGTTTGCCCCCTGGGGCCCGCGTGGTCCGTCTCACTGTGCGCGAATGTGCGACCTCGGTCAGGCTGCCCCACACCCCAACTGGTTCCAGGCTTCCTGCCCGCCTAGGTCGGGGGATCTGTCCTGCCCGACCCTGCTCCGCTGCTGGCTCTGCCCCTCTTACCGTCCCCACTGAACAGTTCGTTGTTGTCGGACTTCCATATAATTCAATTTTCTGATCTTTGGGTGTGTCTTTGTTCTCCAAACCTTTGTTGTATTCAAACTTGGCTGTGGGAGAAGGCACAGTGTTTCCACCTATGCCTCCATCTTGGCAGAAGTCCTTAGCATAGATTTTTTAAAGGTATTTTTACTTGGAATCATTCCAGAATTTCCATTATGTCATCAAGTTAATATTTATACAAATTCCAATAGTTATTCCCAAAAAACATATTCCTGAAATCCAAAGTCCATGCACAGAATTCCTTGGGCAAAATGAATTATTCGGATAAAGAAAAGAAATCAGAGGAGGAGGAGGGACCAATCAGAGAACATACATGTATGACACGTGGACACAGACAACAGTGTGGTGACGGCAGGGCCTGGGTCGGGGTGGGCAGGGGTGGAGGGTCATCTGTAACAGTGTCAGCAGTAAAAATTGAGTTAAAAACAGAAATCTTGCCCATGCATCTGAATTTCATTTAATAAGATGTCCTGTTTCCTACTAATTCTTCTTTCGCGTGTCTAAATCATGTTAAGTGACCTCATCTTTAATCACTCCATCACAAAACCAGCCTGCTCCCCAATCACTATGTCCTTAACCCTTGGCCTAATGCCTTTCTATAGCCTTTGATAGGCCCCAAGGTCATTCATTTTTCATTCTCTTCTACTTATGGGATTATTATAGGTGTATAGTACAGAGTATGTATTCATTAAGTAAATGAATTACAAGGAAAGAACCATTTTTGTAAGATCCCCACTTCAGCCCTGGCCAGCATGACTCAGTGGGTTGGGCGTTGTCCCACAAACCAAAAGGTTGCCAGTTCGATCCCTGGTCAGGACACATGCTTGGGTTGTGGGTCAGGTCCTCAGCTGTGGGCAACGGAAGGCAACCAATGTTTCTCTTGCACATGAATGTTTCTGTCCCTCTCTTTTTCTCTACCTACCCCCCAAATAAATAGATAAATAAAATCTTTTAAAAAAACCTCACTTAAAGGGGGGAAAAAGTAGGAAATGTAGTAAATAATCCCAGGTCCCAGCAGAGGCCCCACCACCCCAGCTCCGTACCTTCAGCTCCTGCTTAGGCTCCACGTTTTTGATTGTTGTGTAGTACACGTGGTGGCCGTACTGGTAAGCCACCAGGTTCTGCTCCAGATGATTCTGGGCCGGACGCACAAACATCATCCAGTTACAAAGGGTCTCGTCAGACAACTCGAACCACAGGTCTTCGTGCAAATCCCTGTCTTTTCTGTCCCCTTTATCAAGAGAAACCTGAAACCAAAGAGGAAGTCAAGAGCCACACTGAAAGATAAAAATCTTCAGTGTGATATGCCTTGATGTCATAATACATAAAATATTGCTCTTTCAGTTTCCCATACATCCTGAGTCTCCCCTTTGCATGGACACTGGCACTGTGTCCTGCCAGCTGTCACAGGGAAAGGGTACTCGCCAAAGACCCGCCTCTAGGAGAATAACCCAACCTGATGGAGGAGCTTCTGCTGATGTGTCATCATTAAATAACACATCAAAAAATGCTACAAATAGGCCAGAAATTTTCATTTGGGATTCAACTGCATTCATTTAGAATATGTAGCCTGTATTTCTTTTTATAAAATAATACTTTTTTGAAAATCTCCAGCATTTACCGAAGAATACCTCCCCATGACAGCAGCTAGTTTTCCAACACATATCTCAAATATTTTCCTTCCCACTGCCCTTTCTTGGTTCTCCAAAGTGACTCTTGAAGAGGCAGACAGCAAGGGGTTAAACAGAAGCAAAAGCATCAACTGTAAGAAACAGAGATCAGTATAAACATACTTCAACATGCAGTGAGCTATTCTTTAGCAAAAGATTCAATATCTGTTTCAAAAACTAAAAAGTGCTTTTCTTGAAAACATTATTGGTACTGAGCAGATTACATGAGTCTACATGATCCTCGGTTCTAATCAGTTGGAAAAAAACAAAAGCTGTTAGAGCCCCTGTTGTGGGCTGAATTATGTCCCCCAGGCAAAAAAAAAAAAAAAAAACCACCTTCATATGTTGAAACCCTAACCCCCAGTAGCTCAGAAGGTTAGCTACATTTGTAGTTCAGGCTTTTAAGGGGATGATTAAGTTTAACTGAGGTCATCAGAGTAGGTCCTAACCCAATCTGACTGCTGCCCTTAGAAGACATTGGGAAACACAGAGAGACAGCAGGTCAAGGTTGCAGAGAGGGATGACCACATGCTGAGGCAGGAAGGGGCAGCCATCTATCTACAAGGTGAGGAGAGGGGCCTTGGAGGGAACCAACCCTACCAAAACCTTGATCTTGGCCTTCTAGCCTTCAGAACTGTGAGAAAGTAAATGTCTGTCATTTAAGACACCAGGCTGTGCTGTTTTGTTACGGCAGCTCTAGCCAACTAATATGGCCCCTAAGAACCATACCTTTCAGGGTTAGTCACATAATGCCTTAGCAAACAACAGCTACAAAACTGAATTAGGAGCCCTGGCTGTTGTGGCCCAGTGAATTGAGCACCGGCCTGTGAACCAAAGGGTAACTAATTGGATTCCCAGTCAGGACACATGCCTGGGTTGCGGGCCAGATCCCCAGTAGGGGGCGTGCATGAGGCAACCACACATTGCTGGTTCTCTCCCTCTCTTCCTCCCTACTCCCTCTCTAAAAATAAAGAAATAAAAATGTTTTTAAAAATTAAATTAAATTTTTAAAAAACTGAATTTTTTTAGTTTAGGGAGACTCAGTAGGAAAATGTGTGCCCCTTTAAAAAATCATAAGAACAAGAGTGAACTATGAATAAAGCATAAATTACCTTCAGATGAATATAACAGTCTTTCAGCTCGGACTCCCTGACGAGGGGTCCCTCCACAGGGCCAAACTGGGTGCGCTTAGGGATGCGCCTCTTGGAGAATACGCCTCCAAGGAACCGATCGATGTAGAGGACCAGGGGCAGGCTGGCTCTCGCTCTGGTGAGCACGGGGCGGTTGGGGATGGGGTGCAAGGGGCCATGCTTCGGGCACACCGAAGAGTGCGCGTTGTTGCACTCTTCACACCCTGCAACAGAAAGAGAACCTGGAAGTCAAATCTTTCAACATGACTCGACCTCAACTAAAAAGTTCTAAGCTGAAAAATCCCCAAGTTTTCAGGCTGAAATTCAATTAACTCCTACAATTACAGCACCCATTCAATTGTGATATATTAGCTTTCACAGACTAATAAAAGCTTGTACTTTTCCTCTAAAATCAGGCAGAATTAGCTATGCCTGCCAAAAATAATACGCAGACTATGGCTTTGACTTATTTCTCTACCGGATATTAATTCAAATAGTGGCCACTAAATTTACAAATCAATTATAACATGTCTGAAAAGGAAAAAAAGAAGAGCTTATTAGACTAAATATTACAAAATTTGATGAGATGAAAGATGTGAATTTTATAATATATGAGTTTTATCTCAATAAAGCTGTTTAAAAAAAGAAACCCTGACAATACCGTTTAATCAGTTTTTTCAAAAGAAGTACAGAAGCCTCATTGTCTGGGCATGTCTAACAAAAATGGAGAGAGTGCCGAGAAGTCTGCAAGCTCAGTGCTTCTTGTGTGAACACAATGCTGAAATGGATGAGCTTCACGCCTCGGCTTTCACTCACTCGATGACCCAATCAGCCCGGCCCTCAGAGGACATGTGTTTTCAGTTCATCCTCCAAGTGCTCAGTTTGCGCTAAGTGTCCACACTCTCCCCCTCGTTCTCTGTGGTGCCCATCTGTCAGCTCACTGTCAGAAGTACAGGTACAGAGCCATGAAAGGGAAAAGTCACTGGACCTCTTAGAGGTCATACTCATAACTCTTAGCAAATTTAATTCACCAATCATATTTTACCCAACTCAGGCTATGTGATGATCTGGCTTAGGAAATAAGTATTTTCAATTTCAATAATTGGCCAGTAGTGGAGAGCTACTTTGTATTAATGTCTGTAAGAGAAAGTGGCTTTATGCATATTTGACTAATGAGTAGCCTTGAAAATATATGAAGTCAAGGGAAAACAAATGAGGCGGTTCTCTATCGGACGTGCACGAGAACACTGGCCCCATGCAAATGGGCTTTCCCACCATTGCGTGGAAGGTCCCAGGAGGAATAAGCAGAGACCACCAAGCTCTGAATACCAGCCTGGCTTACTCAAACAAATGAGATAAGAACTTCATGACAGCAGCATGAACACCGATGGAAAGTAGCAATGACCTGGTAGATAGAAGCAGGAACGCCCTCCTCCTCCCCAGGCAGGTGGCGCAGAGAGGCTGTGCTTGCAGAGCTGGGCCGTGGGTGCCCGGGGCCAGACTGCCTGCGTTTGAGTCCTGTCTCTGGCAGCCACTGAGCACAACCCTGGGAAACCTGCCTACCTCCTCAGACTGTGGGGAACGTGAACCAAGTCGGAGAGCATAAGACTGGGGGGAAGGTGAACCAAGTCGGAGAGCGTAAGACTGTGGGGAAGGTGAACCAAGTCGGAGAGCGTAAGACTGGGGGGAACGTGAACCAAGTCGGAGAGCGTAAGACTGGGGGGAACGTGAACCAAGTCGGAGAGCGTAAGACTGGGGGGAAGGTGAACCAAGTCGGAGAGCGTAAGACTGGGGGGAACGTGAACCAAGTCCGAGAGTGTAAAGCGCTGGTGCCTGGAATACAACAGGCAGTTTTAGAAGGTTATTGTGAAAAGACGTACAGCAGTGAAGAAAATGTATTAAAGCTGAAATTGTTGCCCTGGCCAGTGTGGCCCAGTTAGTCACAGCATCATCCCATAAACTGAAAGGACACAGGCTTGATTCCCGGGCAGGGCACATACCTATGTTGTGGGTTCAGTCCCCAGGTGGGGTGCATAGAGGAAACAACTAACTGATGTTCCTCTCTCTCTCTTTCTCCCCTCCCTGCCATGGAACCAATCAGCGTATTCCCTGGGGCAAATTTTTTTATTTTTTAATAAAATTGCTGAATATTCCAGAATAGGGCAAACTTACCACAGTGGTTTGGTAGCCCAAGTTCTGGAACCAGAGAGATGTAGGTTTGATGCCCGACCCACCACTCACCCTACGTGACCCTGAGCAGGCCGCTTAGCTCCTCGAGTTCAGCTCTTTCACCAGTGAAATCGGGACTCGAGACGGTGTCTTCCTCCCTCACACGCTGTTGTGAGGCTGGAGGGAGGTGAGGCCCAAGGAACAGGGGAACCAGGCCCACACACGGGAAGCCCTCACTTACAAGCAGTAGCTGGTACTCACACAAGTCGTGAGGGTCAAAGGGCCGAGGTGGATCTGGCTCCCAGTCATCCAGGTCTGAGTCTTCTCCATCTTCCTCTTCATCTTCCTCTGTGTCCTCATCTTCATCCTCTTCCTCTTCCTCTTTGGCCTCCAGTCTACTCATAGGGTTCTGCAGAGTAGCCAAAGGGTCTGAGCCATCCACACTCTCCATCGAGGGCAACACCTGGCTGTGCACTGGCAACGAGGCCTGGAGAAAGTGCCACCACAGAGTTAGGGCACATTCGCTCTTAGTTGGCTGGCGCACACGGACACACACGAAATGCAAGGTTGGGGTGGCAGGTGTTCCTCACCCTAGCTCCCTTCAAGGCCCTGGAGAGGTGATTTCCACCTATCAGCTGGAAAGAGGAGTATGCCTTCATTTTTGCTTTTTGTGCCCCATATCTGAGCAAGCTGCTGAGAAATCCCCAGTGCTCCCCCCTTTGATGCTGGCAAGAGTTTCACACCTGACCACGTGCCCCCGCCCTTCCACCCCAGCAAACCCTGAGCTAGTCTCCTTTCCTTACTCTCTCAGGACGATTCAAACCTGCTTGAGGGGCCTGACCTGCCTCCCCAGGGACTTCAATGTGGAAGTCACAAACCTCTCCACACCCTCTCGGTGTATGAGTGCTAGCATCGGTTTTGACATCTGAACCCAGTGTCAGACAGGGGTCCCTCCTGCCTTTTAGGGCAGCCACACAGTGTAGGTGGTGATGTGATCTATCCCCAACCGCTCAGGTTTAAAACTAAACACGTGGTGCAACACGCAGGTGGTAAAATTTCGTGGTTAACAGCTCTCCTCTTATCCCTCGGAGAGGCTGAGGTTTTGAAGATAAGAGTGAAAGGATGTCTATTTGTTTCATCACGCTGAAGTTAGTCTTTCACAAGGAAGAGGTCTGGCTCATGTATTAGGTTAATGCTACTTTACCAAATATGCTGGCAGAAAATAAATGGCCCCTCAAAGAGCTTTCTCACCTCCTAAATAAGTGTCATGGGTTATAGACCTGCCCAAATTCCTTTTATCCGATCTTATTTCTCACCCAATTAACACCCTAAGTCATACTCAAGCTAAGTCCCTTTCCTATTTAGTAAATACAGCAGGGGTTTTGTTTGTCTGTTTTTGTTTGGTTTTTGTTCAGAGAAAGGGGAAGGGAGAGAAAAAGAGAGGGAGAGACATCGATGTGCGAGGGAAACATTGGTCAGTTGCCTCTCGCTTGCCCCCAGACAGAGACCTGGCCCACAACCCAGGCATGTGCCCTGACCAGAATCAAGGCAGCAACTCTCGGCCCGCAGGCCGGCACTCAATCCACTGAGCCGCACCAGCCAGTACTACGGTAAGCTTTTTATAAATGTTTACTCCCTTTTCTTTACCTCCCCATACACTGTCTTCCCCACCCAGGATGCCCTCCCTGCACCAATCTTCTACACCATCATCACACTCGGTTTCTTCGTGAACCGTCCCTGACTGCTCTCGCCCTCCTGCCTCTGCTCTCCTGTGGCACCTGGAGTCACGGAATTCGGCTCCACCTCATTCAGCCTCTGCTGCCACACTTCCTCCCCGCACAAGGCAGCCCAGGGCACGCTGGGTAGACTGGAGAACTGCCAGGCCCCCATCATCCTGCCGTCCTCACTCATTCCCCAGTGGGCCCCACACCCGTGAATGTAGTGTGCACACTGACAACAGCTACTGTTCTGCGGCTGGTCCAGTGCAAACGTGCAGGCAAAAGTCCCTGCGTCCCTCTGTCCCTCTCCCAGAGTGCTACTAGACCACGTCTCTCCCCCGTGGGACCGAAACAGCTGATTTTCACTTAAATAGGGGACTTTTCATTTATCTCCAGTACATTTCATTTTATCACTTTTTCTGCTCTTCCAGTCTGCCAAGATCTTTTGGAATTGATTCTGTCATCTCCATATTAGCAATCCCTCATCACTTTGTATCCACTGCCAAACACCATCCGCTTTTCAATGAGTATGCATTTTTATGTGAGTCCACCTTGCCTCTCTAACTGCACCTCAGGGAAGCAGAGCACAGCCTTTGGAGTCACACAGATTTAAAATCCTGGCCCCACTACTTAGCAAGTTAATAAACTACTCTGAACCTCAGTTTCCTCACCTGTAAAATGGACATAGTAACAAATATAAACCTAATAGGCTGTTGTGAAGACGAAGTGAAATAATTATGTATATGAGGCTAGTAGTAAAGCACCTGGCTTTTAGTCAGTGTTTAATAGTAATAATAGATTATAATTATAAATTCTGTAAGGATCCAAATAACATCACATACTTCCCTCTACACTTAAGAGACTTTGGAATATCAAGTATGCAATGAAGATCAGTTTGTGAAAATACATTTGGCCCCTGGAAAGATGACACCAATCCCTTTAGGCATCGAATGGAACTCTGCCTCCAGTCACAGAAACACCCTTTCTTCAGCTTCCTAAACTCCATAATGAGAAGTCTGGTGTGTGTTTACAGAGCCTGCCTGCTGCAGCAGCCCAGGATTTAGGCTTTGCCCAGCATTTGAAATCCTCAGGCTCAGAAGGCAGATGCGATCAGTCACCTCCAAGAGGACTGGCATGTTTCAGCATGCGTTTGCTTAGCCTAGGAGCCCAGACTTTCACAGGACTTTCCATCTCTGAAGCTCAGGGCCTTTTAGAAGCTTTATGTGGGAGGACAAAATTCTGGAAGCTGCTTCGGCTTCCGCATCAATAAAAACAGAATAAAATACACACTGAGGTGAGGACTCCACAAGGAGAGGAGCAGGGACTTCTGGCAATAAAACTGGGTTTGCCACCTCCCTCCTGCACCCTCCCCTGACTCTGCCACAAAGCTACTTGGTTCCCACTTATTATCTCAGAGCACAGTTCCAATATCGCCCTTTACTCTAAGAACTTAAATTTTATGCCAACGTTAGTGATGAATGTTATCGCACACTGAACAAACTAAAGCATACATCCACCTCTGCTCCCCGTAAACTCTTTATCTCTTTGCAGAGCCAACCTCAAAGGATGAATTCAGCAATTCAGTTATCCCACTGAAGCTGTGATGTGTTTTTTCCCAAAAGATGCTGCTAGAAAGACTGTGGTCAGGCAAGATTACAGCTGGCTCCTCGCCACTGATGAGAAGGCTGACATTAAGTAGTGCCAACAACCTTCTCCTACAAGACTATGGCAAAGAAGAAGCTTGAAACACTATCTGGAAACACATTAAAGCGGAGACTGAACACACACCAGAATCGTGCAAACTACTGTTGAAAGGGGATGAAAAGGTCGATGGCAATCATTTCTAAGTAAAATCGGCATGTTTCCAGAGAGCATGGACCTTAACACACAATAGGCATGCATTATGAATTTGTTTAATTAATAATTCAAATTCAACTGGCACATCTGAGAGCTAGGCACAATTGTAAATTCCTTTAAGGCTGAGAAACATGACTACACGGTTCCAAAGCAGCAGAGAGGAATTCAAACTCGGGCCCTGCCCTGCCTTTCACTACATCACAACAGCTCCTGCAGAGGTGAGCCTGCTTGAGGAGGGCAGGAGAGGAGACAGCATCACACACACCCAAATACCAGAACCGCAGGTAATCACACCTGCCCCGAAACAACAGCCAGGCAGTGAGGTGGGGAGCAATATGTGCCAACTCTACCTACAGAAAAAGAATACAAGACAAAAATATTTTGACCCTGTGCATTTTGTCATGCACAATAAAACACAGGAGAAAAAGAATTTATTCAACTTATGGTACACTTTCTCCTTCCCACCTAATGTCACTCTCTCTGTAATTATTTCTGAAACTCAATGATGCATTTGCATTTCAGGGTACAACTTATCTGACAAGTGACACATGAAGCTAGGCTGGGCAGCAGCAAACACGACAGAATGCTTCGGGGTGCCTGCTGAGACCAATTATCAGCGCAGCACACTTCCTTCCCAGCGGGTGGGGCGCTGCACATGGTCCTTTTTCCGCAACAAACAAGAGCGGTGCTGCTCGGTCTGGACAGCACGGGAGCCCTTCTCAGGGCAGAGGAATGCGTCTACGAAAAAGGCCGCAAACGGATTTGGCTGCCACTAAAAACGACTGAAAATAGGAAACTTTTTGCTACGAAAAAAAATTTTTAAAAAGCATTTATTGTCTGTGTTAAACCCTCACTTCAATTTTCTATCCACAATTCATCCAGGTCACAGAATAAGCTGACAATCAATGAAGTGTTATAGACATTTAAAAAACAAACGAACCCCACCTGCATTGGTTCTATGCCAAGCCAAGAGTTATACTTCCCTGCGATGCGGCGTTCGCAGAGCCGAGTATGACTTTGATTTTGTACGGAACATGAAACAGATTGTTTCTAGAGACTAGAGAAGATGAAGGGCCCTTTGAGGTGCAAATGGCAATGAAACTTCTAATTAAATCTATGCCTTAATATTAAAACAACGGGATACTATTTTGCTATCAGATTGGCAAAATATTAAAGAACGCAAACACCCAATGCGGCAAGGGTGTGTGGAAATGGGTATTCTCACATACTGTTGGTAAGAATGTCAATTTTTTCAACTCCAGAAAAGCAATTTAGAGTCTTATCAAAATAACTTTCCCATTTATAATGACAAATTTCAAACATATATCAAATTGCCCCAGCTGGTGTGGCTCAGTGGATTGAGTGCTGGCCTGTGAACCAAAGAGTCACCGGTTGGATTCCCAGACAGGGCACATGCCTGGGTTGCAGGCCAGGTCCCAGGAGGGGGCATGTGAGAGGCAACCACACACTGATGTTTCTCTCTTTTTCCCTCACTTCCCCTCTCTCTAAAAATAAATAAATAAAATCTTTAAAATAAAAAAATTTTAAACAGCCCTGGCTGGTGTAGCTCAATGGATTGAGCGTGGGCCTATGAACCACACGATCGAGGTTCGATTCCCAGTCAGGGCACATTCCTGGGTTGCAGGCCAGTTCCCGGTACCCAGCAGGGGACAAATGAGAGGCAACCATACATTGTTATTTCTCTCTCTCTCTCTCTCCTTCCCTACCCTCTAAGATAAATAAATAAAATCTTAAAAAAAAATTTTTTAAACATGTATCAAATAGATAGAATAGTATAATAAACCTCACACACCCACCACTCAGCTTCAACAATGATCAACTCATGGCTAACCTTATTTCTATTATTTCCCCACAGGCTTTCGCCCTCACTAGATTATTCTGACACAAACCTCAGGCATTAAACATTTCTATCTGTAAATCGTTCTGTAGATATCTCTACAAGAAAATGACTTTTAATTTTATATATTATCACACCTAAAAAAATTAATCATTCCTTATCATCATCAAATATCCACTTAGTGTTAAGATTTCCCCAGTGGTCTCGTAATCTTTTTAAAAAAAATTTTTTTTTTACCATTGGCTTATTCAAAGTCTCCTTTAATCTGTAAATCCTCATTCATTTTCTTTTCCTTTCCTTTGGAATTTATATATGGGAGAAACAAGGCCACTTATCCCCCCGTTTCCCACTGCATGGATTTTGCCTACTGTATCTTTGCATGTCTTTTAACTTGTTCCACTCTGTCTATCTTGCTTCCTACAAGCTGGCAGTGGGATTTAGAGAGTGGATCGGATTCAGGCTCACCTTTAGGGGCAAAATATTTCATGTGGAATACAATATTCCCATTTCATGTGGTAGAATACAATAGAAAGTACACAATAGCAGGGGACCAACAATGAACGGTTCTCCTTTTTTCGGGATATTAACAACGTTCCCAGGGCTCAGCTGATTCCACCCATTGTAAACTGCTGCATCAGTTTTTTTCCTGATGGGTTCCGACTATTGTTGATTACCACTGCCTAGATCCATGTTTCATTAGAAGATGAGAATAGTGATATTCTAGGCCAGTCACACCCTCTTTAATTCATTAGTTGGAACACTGCTACAAAGAAAGTTCCCTCATCAAAGAATTGTTTACCCAAGAACATGCAGGGAGAAAGGCTGAGTTCCTTTTAAACTGGTCATTTACCAGTTTTCTGAATAACAACTGCGGTGGCCCCCCAGCACCCTCAAAAAGTGACCAATGAGTTATTTCTTCTAATATCAGTATGAGCTTATGGATTTTAAATATACTTAATGTGTTTCAATCATTGCAGCTGGTTTCCTTTTTTCACAGGTCAAACTGTCCCATTTTTGGACCTTACGAATTAGTCATGAGTCATTTCCACGGAACTCCAGAACGGAAGATTTTCCTACTCCCTTGCATTGTGATAAGACAAGATGTTTCAGGTACATCTTGTACATTTCCCTCCCCAGAGCCAGCACTGCTATTTCCCTAGGTAGCCTTAATTCCTCTTATTAAAAAAATTGTATTTGGAGACCATGTCAGCTCACTGCTACTGGATGCATGAATGTATCTAAACCTTCCCAGTTGCCAGAACTGGAAAATATGTTTTGTTTTGTTTTGTTCTTATAGGAGAAAGTACATGAGTTCATACTGATATTCCAATTCAAATTCAGGATTCTGGGGTTTTATTTAACTTGTTTTATTTTTATATTTGTATCTTGTCTCACTTTTAGAAAAAAATCTTGGTTCTTAAATAATTTTTAATGCAAATACCATCAGCCTCTATCATTTCTCCTTGGAGAACTTATTTTAAGGAAATAATTTTATATATCTATGACAGTGTTCTTCAGAGCAGCAAAAAATAATAGGAAATAACCTACATATAAATATAAAACAACATATAGAAAATAGTACATCCCTATAATATTGGGTTGGCCAAAAAGTCTTTAGTTTTTTCCATAAAATCAAAGACATGTTTTTCATTTTCACCAATAACTTTATTGATTTGTATATTTTGAATATGGCAGCTATCTCCCGCTATTAGCCTCTAGCGGGCAGAGGAGAGGGGTGTTGCTAAACACCTTCCAAAGCATAAGATAGCCCCACAGCAAAGAATTATTTGGTCAAAATGTCCATAGTACCAAGAAACTTCACAAACCACTTTGGACACATTTGATCAGTCACAGCACCTTTTCCATACACTGCACAAATGTTTTTTTTGTGTGTTTCAGTTGCATTTTTACCTTTCTTGAAATAATAAAGCATAATATGCCAAAAATCTTATATATTTTATTCCATCTTCAATATTAAAATGTCTACACAAAAATTCACCAATCTTGGTAAGTTTTTTTTTAACACAGGCTGATATGACAGCTGTTGTAATACAATCTAACAAAACTGTTTTGAATGAAGTTAAAGACAACTAAGCACTACTCAAGCCATCTTATAGGAAAAAAACTAAATGAACTTTTGGCCAACCCATAATACTATACAATTAACAGAAATGATGATGAAGGTAGAATGATGAAGGTTGCCATCAAGTTTAATTAACATATAAGAAGTGAGTATCAAGAGAACACACAGCGCAGATGGTTGGGGAACACTCCAGGGAATAGTAATGTTCACGGCATTATCTCCAAACAACAAAGAGGTGAAAAGGTAACTCATTACCTGCTGAGCTGTAGCATCCTGTTGGACGTAAGCTACCTGGCCTGGGTCTGTGAACAGAGTCTAGACAAAAAACAAACAAACAAAACACAATAGCTTAAAAGATCTTTAGAAAACTCACCTATACAGAAATTAGCCTACTGCTAAGCACCAATTCGTAGGAGAGTTAACTCCCATACAGATAGTAATAATCTTTCATTGATAAAAAACCTAAAGATAGAAATCTTACATTTAACCTAAGCCTTTCATTCAGCGGCACCCAAAGATTATATAAGCTAACCATCTCACTTGGCTAACATACTTCACGACTTTCCTGTTAAGAAAAGGCCCTCCTGAGGTTGAATGTCATGGCTAGTTAAAAAGGCACGTCACAAACGAGGACGCACACGCTCACACTTAACACTATGTATCACAAGGAGCAGACTTGCGATTAAATGAAAATGGATGAAGATACACAAAAATGCAGAAGGGTACTATATAGGCAAGCATTACAGCTCTTTCAACTATAAAATGCACACTCATTACCAGACGAGAAATAGAAGAAAAATAAATTTAACTTAATGTTCCATAGATTCTATTTCAGAAAAGGCCAGTAAAATCATAATTTAAAATAAAGTTCTCACAAACACACAATTTGTGTCATGAAGCAGCAAAGCTAATGACAGGAAAATCTTCAAAATTATTTTTGCCAAGGCACTACAATTTCCAACCTAGAAAAAAACTCTTTCCCCATAAACTTTTAAGAGACTTCAATTTGCCCGAGTCTTTAACAAACATCTAGGAATAAGAACTACAGCTAAGTTTTGACTGCAGAGAAATGTAAAAGAGGATTTCAGCCAGTGTCAGAGTCTTAGTTTTGACACTAAAAACTGACCAGAATCCAGGCATTCAGTAACAGAGCAACAAGCCGAAAGCGGGGCCCAGGGAGGGACCACGCCTGGGCGGAGGCAACCACAGCCAGCATCTCAGCGTCTGCTCCTTCCTGGTTGATGTCGGCTTGAAAGCCACCAATTCGGTAGGCCCCATTTCTTCTTGGAAATGATTAAAGCCTTTTGATTAAATGTTGCGTATAAGGGCAAATTTTTATTACCAGGGTCTTATTATAAAAGTATGGAACTTAACTGTATACTGGGGAATATTTGTGTTATGCACTTGGAAACTAATATACCAAGTCACTGGCAAAAAAATTAAAATGGCTATAGTCGTACAGCTTTTACCTCTGCTCTCCTGCAGTCCTACACACCAGTAAGGTATTAATCATTAATAGCAGTTTATAATAAGCTAGTAGGACCTTTTGCTTATACATCTAACTGTAATCATCTGTATGTTTTCACTGATACATCTTAGACTGAGCAATGCAGAACTAACTTCCATGACTGGCCTGCTTCTTGACACTTAGAAAAGTAAGAAGTTGACAATCTAGTCCATGATCACTGGGGAGAAGAACTGATACAAGGCTGGTGCTCTAGCTCAGCCATTTTCAACCAGTGTGACACAAGAATTTTTAAAACCTGCAGTACCTGCCTTTTCAGTCAGGGCACTGACCTCTTTTCCCTTAGACTGTCAAATTAAAAAGTGACCACAGACAACACAACAGCCCTCCAGTGTGAGCGCCCTGTGTTGGACCATGAGCACGTAAGTCAGCTCTATGGAGCTGCATCTTACTGGTCACGTTGTACAATAAGGTTGCATCTGATTTGTGAATTCTTAGTACTAGAAATCCTGATATACAAGTAAAGGCACCTGATGTCTTAAGAAGTCATTTTAGAGCAAAAAGTCTAAGTAATTACTATTATTATTTTTGTGAATCAATCAGATTATACCTACTTTTTGTCAGATTAGCAAAAATATATTTTTGGGTATGCCACAGAATTTTGGCAATTAGTTTATGTGTGCCACGAGCTGAAAAAGGTTGAAAATTGCTGCTCGAACTCATTACATTTAATTTAAATAAATAAATCATATCTTCCTCTGCCAAGCTGGTTATAAGCTCCTTGAAAGCACAAACTTATCTGAATATTTCCTGTACCAACAGCCATGGTGGTGACTGGCAGAGAGAAAGCCAAAGTAATTAGTGAATCAACTGACGAATAAACAAACTGTACATAACGCTCATTCACATGCCTGAGCAGCTTCCACCGGATGGATGTACACCAGGGTGTGCTCAGGACCGTCCACCGACGTGTAGGAGGCACCATCTGCCGTGTACACCACCTGCTGGGGCGGGCGAACCTGGTCATCAGTGTAGACAATCTGAGCCACTGCTCCAGCGTCTGGAACAAAGTGTACCTGCGGCAAAAGGCGGCAAATATGTAGCAACTATCCCTGTAGAACAAAATCAATCTCACAAAGCACTCTCACAAAGGTACAGAGCAGACCAGGCACAGCACACATTTGCATTTCTCGAATATCCCTAATGGAGAATGGGGATTGATACGTCCTCATCTATGTTGAATTACTGACTCGGAGACAGGAGCCAAGCACCTTGTCACTCACTGATATACTGCTTACTATTAGGCAGCTGATTTAAAGTCCCCTTTGCCTCAAATATCCAATGCAGATATCTCTTTGGGGGATTAAGGAGTAGGTGCTTAACTGATCCTGGAAGTATGACCAAAGATTTCTGATTAACATTTCCAAAATACAAAATACAAATTATTCTGTAATGTGAAAAAATACGTCAAGACTCAAAAGCCAACTGCTTTTAACACATCATAAAAAATCCTACTTTGTAACTAATAATGCCTTTCAGCAGACACATTAAAATAAGGTCACTTTCATTCTTACAAGTTCTTTCATACCCCAAGGCTGTACCTGGGGCATATCAGTAAATGTTTGCTGAATCAATGACTGTAACAGAATTCTTTGCCAACTAGAAAAAAGATAAGGAAAATTCTAATGAAGTATTTTTAAGGGGTTCTGGACAACTATTTCAATCGTCAACAGGGTAAATAATTTTATATCTACCAAGAACTACAGCAGACACTGAATTTTCTGAAATGCTTTCTGAGTAGTTAGCTTTGGGAGTGTGAATTCCTGAAGGCTCGAGTGTGGCATACAGCCCAAGGCTGAGACTGACGATACAGGAGCAGATGGCCAAGAACCCATTTGGGAGAGGGATAATTTATGCGCCGATGCTGAAGTTGAGCACTCATAGGTTGGAATCCTTACTCTTACACTGTCTTGGCTTTGGACCTAACTTTTTTTTATTTCTGCTTTCTCCAATGGAGAACAATAGAAACAAAAGATGATATAAACTAATTTAATCCCCAGAAAGACAACTCGAGAGCAAATGCCATCAAGCAACAACAGAAATAAAACAAACTTTCACTTCCATACTAAGGAATCAGTCCACCTTCTACTAAATTTAATTTGTCCATGAACATGGAGTTTATATACTGGAAGAATTAGGCTGACAACACACGTGTGCTGCATATTTAAGTGCTGCAAGATCATTCAGACTTCAGATTTGTTCACTAACATCAAAACCCGCATGAGTTTCAGTGCTTTAAAAAGGCAAAAAACATTTCCTCTTCAACTTGGTCTTTGCCACTCACTATTCTGCTAACCTGGACGGCCCAGCTGGGAGGAGGGGCAGTTAGGATGAGAAGGGGAACGAGGGATGGGTGGGCGGCTCTGCTCTCTGCTCCTGTCTGGTGGCCCATGTCTGGGGACCCTGGCCACACGGCCAGAACCACGTTCTCTTTTAGTCTGTCCTTTCATGGACTACATTTCTGTTTATGAACAGAACATATCAAAATATAGAGCTATATGAAAGTAGCTGTCAAAAAGGTTTCCATGAAAACAAAACAGTATCCTCAATGATCCCGCTAGAAGTACCTTTGGAACTTTTTGCTTTTTTTAAGTATTCAGACTCAGGTTTTTCAATCATACCAGATAATCAATTTTATTTACTATAATATTTATTATATTGCTTAAATTAAATAAAATGTGTATATTTTAATGTTTCAAGTGACATCCTCATTTTAATAATAATATTGTGATCAGGTAATTTGATGAATAATTAAATAAAAACTACTGTTTATTATAATGCTTAAAAATTAAGTTTTATACTTTGGTCACATATAAAACACGGCTCCATATGACTGCTGACTCTTCTCAAATGCATACCAAAAATGCAGAGGTTCGCCTTTCCTATAAGAATAGTCAAAAGAACAAGTAGCTGGTTATGATAGCAGTTTGAAGGCAGAGATCACAATTATAGCAGCATTTCAATAAGTGACTAACAGCCAGATTTACTGACTCAAAGGGACAATTTTCAATTGGAGGTTTACATTCCTAATTTGAAAAGAAGAAAAAGCCACTCACTTCACAGACATACCTCGTACTTCACTACTAGGTAACATCGAGGAAAGCACACTTTCAGCCCCAATAACAAAACAGAACAGAGCGGTGGCACAGATTACGACACTGAGAAAGGGAAAGGCGGAGAAGCTGCTGGGTGGTAGCTCCACCCACCTGCACCGCCCAGCACACGCTGACAGGAGTTCAGAGCACGGACACGCTGCCCACTCCTGACTACCACCAGCTCTGCAGGTCAGCACCCTCCCGACTGCTCACTATGTTACAGAAACTGCTATCTAGCTGTCAGCAATCTGTACCCAACCAGCAAACTGCTCTCACCACCACGCTGGAAAGACCGCTCTTCACCTGTGCCGCACTCTCCTCATGTTCTGCAGACGCGGGCCACACATGGGCGCTCTCCTCTTTAGAGTCCATTCTTTCCCCACTGGACAGCTCCACACCTGGGGCACCTAGGGCAGCACAGGGTGGAGGACAGTCATCTGTCCGCCCCGTGAGTGCTCATGAAGGACACAAAGACACCTCTGCAGTGTGCCTGAAAAAAGAGAGAAAGGACCAAGACTTTAAATAGATGCATACATTTTAATAAATTATAGTTTCAACCACAAAGAGAAAAATAAAACCTCCTAAAAGCTAACACACCTGGGCAAGAAGGTAAAAGTAGAAAAATTATTTGTTGTAATAATACAAGTACAGCATGCTTGCTATGCTCTAGGCACACATGATATAATGTGCTTCTCTTCAGAAGTCTCTTCTCTGCAGCGACTTCAGGTAGCCCTGACTGGTGTGGCTCAGTGGCTTGGCCATCATCCCGCAAACCAAAAGGAAGGTCGCTGGTTTGATTCCTGGTCAGGACACATGCTTAGGTTGTGGGCCAGGTCCCCAGCCAGGGGGGTGCACGAGGCAGCCAACTGATGATGATTCTCTCCCTCTCTCTCTCCCTTCCCCTCTCTCTAAAAATAAATAAAAGCTTAAAAAGAAATACTTAGGGTAGTCCTCTTAGTTCTCCTAAGAGGGAGAATGAGGTTGTCCAATGCTAAATGCAGGTGATCAATGGGCCGCACCCAAGTCTGGGGGCCGCACAGCCCCGGCCACCCCCTCTCTTCCACACCTGCCTAGGCGCTGAGTTCCTACACCACCTATTCGAAGTGAACGGCAGAGGAATGGAAGTTATAAAATGCGCAAAACACGGCATGCAAAGGAGGCTAAATTCTCTGGGCCCCAACTCGGCGAATGCAAAGACAGACTTTATTTCCCATTCGGTCGGTACAGCAGTGACTACAGAACAGATCAAAAGCTTCCCATTCCATCAGTACAGGAGTGGCTACAGCCAGAACAGATTGAAAACCCTGCCAAACAGCAACAGGAACTCGGTCTACATCGTGAAACCTTCTTCTTTTCCAAAACAGAAATCAATCTCCCCTTTTGATGATGATAAAATACTGACATTCTAAAAGTCCCAAGAGATGGCTGCCGTAAAGGGCGGCAGGGCAGCAACCGGTAAAGCAGCATGTGTAGACAGGAAAGGTCAGCCTGCGAGGAGCACCTTCCACTGAGGGTGAGGAAGGCCACTGGCCAGAGCCCAGCCAGGCCCGGCTTTTCTCCATTGTTAGTGGTGAAGGCAACCAAAGTCTTGCCTTCTGGAACACTGAGTTCAAACCGGCTATTAAGAAACAGAAGACTTAGAAAGAACCTTTTGATCCTCTTTCTCTTCCTGCCTAAGAGACTGAAAGGGAAAGACCTACTCCAGGAGAGGAATCTTCGGATGCCTGCCTCAGCCTAATTTGAATAAGCGCGGTAAATGGGAGGGCTTCCAGTAGAGGCTCCCTAGAATTTGACTGCCACGCGTGTGCGCGCAGCTGCTCCTCACACTCCCTGCAACCAGCCCATCCTCACAGCCGCACCTTCTCCCCCTGTGTCCGAAATACCAGGTATTCCCAGTGGGGACTCCTGTCCTCAAACATCCATGCTGATGTGAATTTCCTGTGCACATGTGTTAAAAATTTGATCTTCCCGTTAATCTGTCTCTCTTATTAGCCCAGATAGAAGAACTTAGAAAGTGAGAGGGAAAATGTTGGTTTTTTAGCTCCCACGAGAGCAATAAGCTGAGAGGAAGTTCTAAGATCACACATGCTCCCATCTCCGAACCAGATCAACACCCAAGGACGAAAGAAAGATGCTGGAACACCTGATGTCAGGGCCTAACTCTGAGATACAGAACCGCCATGTCTGACTGCACTGCAGCCTCTCCCTGGCCACGGAGCAGCCTGCTCCTGCCGGACAGCACCGGGTCCGCACCACCCCCAGCGCACTCACCACACACACTGCTCCTCCAAGCACCCTGCTCCTCCTCCACCAGAGTCCTACAAGCAGTGGCCATGTCCACCAGGAGGTGAACTTGTAAACCAAGGGACAAGGGGGATCTTTCTGGAAGAAACGGAAATATTCTATATCTTGTACCAGACTAGAATGGTTAGGTACATGGGGAATAATGTGTCAAAAGTAAAAACTCCATTCAATTAAAATATGTAGAGACTTCCAGCCAAGATGGAGGCGTAGGTGGAAATACTGTACCTCCTCACACAAGTAAATTTAAAAACAATGAAGTTTTAGTAACAAAAATGCAGCCAAAACATAGAAAATTGAACTGTACGGAAGTCCAACAACAACGAACCACTCAGCCAGACCAGTAAGAGGGGCGGAGCCAGCAGCAGAGCAGGGTCAGGCAGGAAAGATCATTCCATCAGACCAACCCAGGAGCATAGGCGGCGGTGGTTGGCAGATCCCAGGGGTGGCAACAGGTGGACCCAGTGAGGACACAGGGCAGCTGGCTGACTGTGGTCACACATTCGTGCACAGATAAACCAAGCAAAGGAGTGAACAGTGAGGCAGACTGTTCAGGCTAGGGACCCAGCAACAGGCATTAGAGGCTGAAAACACCAATTGGAAAGACTTTCGGGGTCGAGGTGCCAGGAGAGGCTCCCAGGCTCACAGAGAGTCCGTTGGAGAGACCCACAGGGTCCTGGAGGGTACACGGGCCCCTACACCCAGGAACCAGCACCAGAGGGACCCAATTTGCTTGTGGGAAGCCGCAGAGGGGACAGAAATCTGAGAGAGCACGGAGCAAAGCGCCATTTTTTTCCCTCTCTGACCCCGCCCCAACGTACAGCGTCACAACCCAGTGACTGGGTTGCCCCACCCTGGTGAACACCTANCAGGTGGACCCAGTGAGGACACAGGGCGGCTGGCTGACTGTGGTCACACATTCGTGCACAGATAAACCAAGCAAAGGAGTGAACAGTGAGGCAGACTGCTCAGGCTAGGGACCCAGCAACAGGCATTAGAGGCTGAAAACACCAATTGGAAAGACTTTCGGGGTCGAGGTGCCGGGAGAGGCTCCCAGGCTCACAGAGAGTCCGTTGGAGAGACCCACAGGGTCCTGGAGGGTACACGGGCCCCCACGCCCAGGAACCAGCACCAGAGGGGCCCAATTTGCTTGTGGGAAGCCGCAGAGGGGACAGAAATCTGAGAGAGCACGGAGCAAAGCGCCATTTTTTTCCCTCTCTGACCCCGCCCCAACGTACAGCGTCACAACCCAGTGACTGGGTTGCCCCACCCTGGTGAACACCTAAAGCTCCATCCCTCATACATAACAGGTGCAAACAGACTAAAACATGGCTCAAGAACAGCTCAAAGCCCCAGAGCCAATAATTCTAAGCGAAAAAGAAATAGCCAACCTCTCAGATGCACAGTTCAAAACACTGGTGATCAGGATGCTCACAGAATTGGTTGATTTTAGTCACAAATTAGAGGAACAAATGAAGGCTAAACTAAGTGAAATGAGGGGAAATGCACAGGAAACCAATAGTGATGGAAAGGAAACTGGGACTCAAATCAAGGGAGTGGACCAGAAAAAAGAACGAAACATCCAACCAGAAAAGAATGACAAAACAAGAATTCAGAAAAAATGAAGAGAGGCTTAGGAGCCTCCAGGACATCTTTAAATGTTCCAACATCCGAATTATAGGGGTACCAGAGGGGAAGAGGAACAGCCACAAGTGGAAAACTTATTTGAACAAATAATACACAAGAACTTCCCCAGTCTGGCAAAGGAAATAGACTTTCAGGAAATCCAGGAAGCTCAGAGAGTCCCAAAGAAGTTGCACCCAAGAAGGAACACACCAAGGCACATCATCATTACATTAGCCAAGATTAAAATGAAGGAGAGAATCCTAGAAGCAAGAGATGAGGGGACAGTCACCTACAAAGGAGTTCCCATCAGACTGTCAGCGGATTTCTCAAAAGAGACCTTACAGGCAAGAAGGGGCTGGAAAGAAGTATTCCAAGTCAGGAAATCCAAAGACCTACAGCCAAGATTGCTCTATCCAGCAAAGCTTTCATTTAGAATGGAAGGGCAGATAAAGTGCTTCTCAGATAAGGTCAAATTCAAGGAGTTCATCATCACCAAGCCCTTATTATATGAAATGTTAAAGGGACTTATCTAAGAAAAAGAAGATAAAAAATATGAACAGTGAAAGGACAGTAAACTCACAGTTATTAACAACCACACCTAAAACAAAAGCAAACTAAGAGGACAGCTACATCGGGAGCGGAACCATAGAAATAGAGATCACATGGAAGGTTAGCAACAGGGGAGTGGGAGAAGGAGAATGGGGGAGAAGGTACAGAGAATTAGTAGCATAGGTGATGGGTAGAAAATAGACAGAGGGGAGGGCAAGAATACTATGGGAAATACAGAATCTAAAGAACTTGTGACACATGGACATAAACTAAAGGGGGGAATGGTGGGGGAGGGATGTGCAGGGTGGAGGGGAATGAAGGGGGGAATAGGACAACTGTAATGGCATAATCAATAAAACATGTTAAAAAATAAAAAATAAAAAATAAATAAAATAAAATTTGTAAATTTTTTCATGTATAAATTGCACCCTAATAAAGTTATTTTTAAAAAACTCCTTATAAATAGTGCTATTTAAGCAAATATTAAAAGATATTCAGGGTGAGTTGTACAGTATGTTAATGATACCTCAACAAAGCTGTTACATTTTTTAAAAGAACAAAGATATTAAGAAACCTAGGAATAAGTGTCAACAATAAACAAAGATCTATCTGAATAAAAATGTTTTTCTTTTGTTCAAAAGGACATAAAAGACTCTATATCACAAATCATAAAATGTTCCATATGAAAAGCATTTTAAAATTTTATTTTCAAATAATTTCAGACAGAAAAGCTACAAAAATAACAAAGAATCCCCATATTTCTTCACTCAGCTTGCCCAAATGTGTGCATATAATGTTTACTTTATTATTCTCTTTTTAAAATTAAATTTATTGAGGGCATGGCTCCTTCCATAGGTTTTGAGAGTGACATGAAATAATACATGTCAAATGCTTAACACAATGCCCACTACATGATAAATGGTCAACCTAAAAGCTTTTTAAAAAAAGGTATCCAGTCATGTTGCGTTTTCCTGTCTGCCTGCCTCCCCATCTCAACTTCTTTCAGGGCAAAGAATGTGTTTGTTCACAAGAGTGACTCTAGATCTGGCACGCGACAGGTGCTCAGCAAGTCGTGTGCAGCGGGACACCAAATCCCCGCCACAGCGATCAGGGATGGCTTCTCGGGGAAGATGGAACTTAAGGATGAACGGAAGCAAGTAAGCAAAAACAGGAAGGGAGAGACTGAAATATCTCTGTTCTAACTCTACCAAAATATAGGAGGAGACATTACATGACACAGGAGTCCAGTAACTAATTCAGGCAAGAATAAAGGAGAGAAAAAGGAAACAACTGCCTGTCAGAGGTGGAGCAGAACAACAGGACAGTTAATACATGCATCAGAAGTTTGTCAGTAGAATGTGACCATGAGGAAGTGACATGCAGCCAACAGTAGCCATTCCCGGTCACTTAGACTGCTGTTAGCAAATAAAGAAGCCGAAGGGGGTCAAAACCCTTCAGTTTGAACAGTGTCTGGAATCCAAACAGAATACCCAGTTAGTAGCTCTTGTTCTTTAAGATATAGTTATAAGACCTGTTGTGCTTCTGTAACCACTAAGCTATTTAAAACACCAGTGTGACATTGTATAATTATTGTTTAATAAGTTGTTCAGGAAAAATGAATTCTAAGCATGTCTCAACACTAAGTCACTTTAAATCCTCTAGCATTAGTGTCCTCATCAGCAGAATGAGAACATAAAATGCTTTCGAACATCCTAGCCTTCGTTCAGATGAAAGCAGCAAAGTAGAAGGTCCATACAATCCAAAGTTGCATCGTGGCTTGAGTGTCTTGACAGCTCACCAGTGATATAACCTTGGCCAGATCACTTACACTCTCATATTACTGCAGGTAAAGCAGGGTTGGGGGTTACTTCCTAGAGTTCTTGTGAGGGTCACAAGACTTCTAGGTACAAGGTCTAGCACATGGTAGTGCTCAAATATATCAATATCTGTATTTTACAGATGAGCTTAGAAGAGGCTCAGAGTTGTCAAAATATTTCATATTTTTAAAACCTAACAATCTATCAAATAACAAATGCCCTGTGCATGAACTTCCTTTATAATAAGGCTTGTCACATTTGTTTTCCTTTTTAACTGAATGATTCATTGAGCCCTGTTGATATTTTTTCATCTGCAATTTACATTATTTTATTTCTCAATGACACTGGACATTCGTGTTATTTTATACTAGTTCCAGTGCACAGGAGCCAGGCAGGAAGCTTCAGGGCACTGCTTCAGCGCTGTCCACCAGGCAGGTGCTGACGGGCTGTTCGCTCCCACCCCCCTCACCCCTTTGTCTTTTCCACCGACCTAGAAGAACCCGAGAGTTAAACCATACTTTATCTGGAAAAGTCACCCATATTCCATTCTTTTACCCATTGTACAAAATGTTACAGACCTCATTTCCAGGAAGAGAGGGGCATGCTTGCCTTTCTATCCCCTCTAATGACCTTATTCAACAAATATGTGAAATTTAGTATGGAGGGGGTACAGGGCTGGAGTTAAAAAAAAAAAACTTAGTATGTATCAAGTACTGTTCTGCACCCTTAACAAACATCAGTGTATCAAAATAAAATGATACTTGCCTTCTTGAAGATTCTAGTCTAGTTATTTTTTTTTGAACAGTGTTCTAACAGTGTTCAGAATCAGGGTTCTAGACTTCTTGATCTACCATGTGCTTAACAGGTGTGATGTCAGTAAGCCACAAAATGATGCTCAGTCTCCTTATTTTGAAAGTCTAAATGATCTGCCCAGGCTGATAGTTGTAAAAATAGATCTGTATTTCATCAAGTCTATAATGCACTTTTTTTCACATTTTAACATTTCTGCACTAGGGATCTATTTCACAACAGCAGTACGCTGCAGCTGCTAAGAAGGCCCAGGTGGCAGCAGGCTGGGTGGCCACCGCCGGCTCCTGCTTGACCTTGCTCAGAGCCCTCCATTAGTTCTGGCCTCACTTCCCCGAGTCATGTGTGTTGTCAGCACTGGACGCCCTAACCTCCATTTTAAATATCTTCAGAAAGATGGCACCACCCTAGCTGATGTAGCTCAGTGGATTGAACACCTGCCTGCAAAGCAAAGGGTTGCCAGTTCTATGCCCAGTAAGGGCACATGGCTGGGTTGCAGGCCAGGCCCAGAAGGGGGCATAGGAGAAGCAACCACACATTGATGTTTCTCTTCTTTTTCTCCTTCCCTTCCCCATTCTCTAAAAATAAATAAAGTCTTTAAAAAAAAAAGAAAGATGACGCCAGAGTTCAGCATAAAAACTAAAAAGCAGCTGGCTGTAAATTTTATTAGGGAAGCAAATACCCACCACTGGAAAAATGACCTTAACAACCACAACTATGGGGCCTGGGTATAAAAGATGGCAAAGTGGATGAAGCTGTTATTAGTCAGAAATGTGGAAAGACTGGCCTACCACACACCGAGAAAGAAAAGACCAGACTCACGACTCCCAGAATGGGTACCAGTTGCTTGGAGAAGATTCCTGGCAATGGCAGAGGGCCCTCTTCTAAGAAACCTGAGTCACCAATACCCTTGATGGCACAGAGACACAGCAATTACTCGAAGTCACAAAGTGATTCTGAAAGTGATGAAATTTAGAGAATAAATTTATTTATTTCACTTGTATTTTCCCTTTCATGTATGCAAAAAAGTGATGTGGTAAAAAATCTGTCTAAATAATAAATCTAAAAGAGCTCTTTCAGTAAGTATATAATAAAAATTCTAAGTGGCAAAAGCACTTGCATCGGATTTTAATTGGCAAGGCCTTTTTCTTTTGTAATGATACATAAAACGATTGGGTATCTTACTTTCAATTACTAAAATATCATAACATTTGGAATCACGTCGCATCATGACAGACATTCAAGAAATGGTAGCAATTTTTTTCATGCTTTGTGAACATCAAACAGAAAAAAGTAAGCAAAAATCCTACTCCCATGAGACTCCCAATCTAATGGGAGAAATGGACACATAGCACTTCCCAGCTCACCCAGGTGCTGGGCACAGAGAACTTCCTAGGTCTTTCAGGTGTGGACTCAGAGCACTTCCCAGGTCACCCAGGTGAGAGACACAGAGCACTTCCCAGCTCTCCCAGCTCACTAAGAAGGCCAGCCCCTGAACCAAACCATGGAGTGTCCTGGGGCCCAGCCTGTACACCTCTGGCTACCAGTCCCATCCTGCTGCTCAGCCCAGTCCCATGGCCGTGGGGCCTTCTGCACTGAGAGAAGCCACCACTCCGGGACCACTCAAGACTGGGGTTGAGATGCTCCCTTTTCTTCACCTGCACATAGAGCTGGAAGAGGACCTAAATATGCCTTCAAAAGTAGGTATGTACCTGGGATCACAGGCGAAACTATAAATACAATCTCAGTGTAAAATGCTGATTATTGACATATTATTAACCCTCGGAAACATAAAGAATTCATACAGACTCTGTACTGGGGTGGTGCCTCACACACGAGACGCATCACTGTTTAAATGGAAAGAGGTATGCCACTCTCAAGACTTCTCTGGCTCACGACAAACCAGCTACAGGAACTGCTGGTTCCTTCCCTAAAATCTGACACCAGATGCACACCGGAGGAAGTTCAAGGGAGATTTGAAGGGCCTGCAAAATGAACACAAAAACTGCGAGGAGGGTGAGTGGCAGGGCAAATGGGAGTCAGGGCCTGGGAGGGCCAGGGCTCCCCCCACCACACTGCTGCCCCTGCCAGAGTGCCGACCCGACCGGTGCCTAACCCGAGTCCTGACCTTCCCTATAGCTCTTTAACTTAATTTCATTTCTATTTCTTGAAGCTTTTTATCCTTGACTTCCCAGTTGCAGAAACAGTCTTGAACTTTGTTGCCCAAATGAAGGAAAAATAGCATTACCAGCCATCACAATAGTCTAACAAAGTAAAGGCAGGCAGGCAGAATAAATATTTTTTTAAAAATGGGTAACTCCTACTTAAGAGCTAATGGGTCTTTACACAGGGTGAGCTGAACATTGTGTCCAGCCTTTGAAGGGTGGTCACTCAGCAAGAGACAAGGATATTTTTAAATAAAAATGCCCTCCCTCCCTGTTTAAAAAAATTTGCTTTGTTTTTTACTTTTCTAAGGCCTTTCCTTTTGTCTAAGACAAAAGTTCTAGATACAAGCTAGCTCATTACAAAATACTTTAAGAATTTTAGAACAAAATCTTGTGAGACTATTAAGAAACTCAGAATAAAAACTACACTTCGAAGAAAAGTTTGGTGTAGAGCAATGAAGGGGGAAATCAGCATCACAGGAAGACTCAGATTAGGCAACCTACAGAGGAAAAATGACAAAGATCCAGCAATACATGTACATGAACTGTTCTACGCAAACGTTCCAACTCTCTAAATGAAAAACCATGAATTACGTTGAGTGACTTGGTAATAAATGAGGACACGCGGTGAGTGACCTGAGGAGACCAACACGGCAAGAAGCGCCACGCTAGAACCGTCCAGTAAAGGCTGCTGGTACACTGAGTAACGGTAACTTGAGCGTGCACGCCCTTCAAAGTTACATTACACACTGTATGTTGGTTCTCACAATACAAGAGTTTACTTACTAACAATTTAACTGAAATAAAATAAACTTAGCTGTAATAAAATAAAGATTTAAGAAACCGTATGTTACACTATCAGTGTTTAAAGATAGCTAGAAAACAAAATTAAATATATTAAGGCAAACCGGTCGCCTCTTCATAATTTCATTAAAGTACTTTTCAGCTCCATAATTAATGTTAAATGTTTTCTATAAATTGTGGTAACTGAAAAAATACAAGGTTAAATAGTATAAGATAAAAGGCAGATAAGCCTCTTGTGAAGATATAAAATGAGACTTCTGGATATAATACTTCTAAACATTCCAGAACTTGATGGACAAGCACTTGTGATATTTAATTTCCCCACGACCTACAACGGCCCTCTGCCCTTGCACTGCCCCCCTCCCCATGACTTCCCTCGGGGAGCAGTCGGGAGGCTGCAGCCACTCTTGGAGACCCGTCCTGGCCCCGCCCTCACCATCGGCTGACCTTGTACAAAGTCCCTCACTGATCTTTCGTTCAATGCCAGCACCCGAATACAGAGACAGGAATGGGGTCTATAAACTTCACAGAGTCATAAAGAGGATTAAGTGAGTTAATATTTTCAAAGTACTTAGAATAGAATTTAGATTATGGTAAGCATTTTATATGTTAAATGAAAGAGATGATTAGGGTCAATTCTGAGTCACAAATTAAAAATGGTAGAGCAACAAGAAACTAGGGCAAAGGGAGAAGGGAATGTAAAAGAGAAAAGAAGATGAAGAGAAAGGAGAGCAAGGAGGAAGCAGAAGGAGATGGAGTATTCCAAAACCAAATAGTGAGGCTGGGAGGAAAGGAGGGCAGAGGACTGAGGGAACAGAGTATGGCAAGGGGGTGGGGCAGGGGTGGATTCTAAAAGAGCAGGAACTAAACAAGCACAACAAGGAGAGGGTTTACACTTAACTGATTTCTGGAACAAATAGTTCTAAAACAGAAAAGAAAAAAATACCCAACTTAGTTCTAAACAATGAACACGAACTGAGCGGAAGTGGCAATGGACAATGTCAAAATTATACCAATTTCGGCCCGAATTCCTCATCCTGGCTGAGAAGGGGAAGCCCAGGTAATTCATCACATTATGTTTCTCAGTTTTAAAAGTTCACAGCATATCATTATCAGTGAGAAAAAGTGGAAATGAGTAGTTAATAAGAACAACACTTCAACCAAGCCTGGCACAGCTGTCCAAGTGCTCGCAACGCTGCATTCGCTCTTCACCTCGGCCCTGTGGGGGGCTGGCACAGTGCTGGTGTACATTTTACATAAGAGAGAATGACTTTGGAGAGGGGTGACGCCACGAGCCCACAGTCATGGGTCTGGTCAGCTTAAGCTCTCTCCCTTTGTTATCTTATCCTACCACTGACCCCAACCAAAGAGGGACGGAAAACCCACAGGTGGGGGTGGAGTAATAGGACTAAATATTTTTAATCCCGTTTGTAAGTAAAATAAACACAATTTTTGTAGGAGAAATATGCCTAAGGACCTAAAGGTTTCTGGGAAAGAAAATAAGCGGAGAAAGCGAATTTTAAACTAGTAACAATAAACCTTTGACTAGGTCCCAAATAAAAAAAGGTGTTTTTAACTAGGCCATTACAGAGTCAGAATATTTCCCTGTAAACAGAGGTCTAAAAGTAAAGATTAAAAATGAAAAAGTGACAATAATGGGGTCCTCCAGGTATATCACCTGACAGCATTTGCATTTAACATTTGCTTTAAATGTTAATAATAAAGCAAACAATGAAATGCTCCAGACTGCAGAAAAACTCCAGATGAAATTGTATCCATTGGAAACAGAGCTCCAGAAAAACCTTCAGAAACTAGATAAACAGTCAATTGTAGATAAATTTAAGAGCAAGCAGCCTTTTTTTAAATCCTCATCAGAGGATTTGTTTACTGATTTTAGACAGGAAGAGAGAATGAGAGAAACATCAATGTGAGCAACATCGACAGGAAATCAAATCCAAAACCTAGGTACACTGCCCTGACCAGGGATGGAACCCGTCCCTTTTGGTGTACAGGGACAGTGCTGCAACCAACTGAGCCACCTGGCCAGCGCAAGCAGCACCTTTAACATCACAAGGCCCAGCTATCTGTCTCGAAGAACTATTGTAAAATGTTAAAGAAACATTTCTTATCCTAAAGATTTCTTATCCTAAAGAAATCTGCATAATTTGTTTCAGGCCATTATCGAGTACGGTGTAACCAGAAGAGAACTGAACCAAGATTTTAAAAAAGGGAAAAAACCTGATTAGAAAACACAGGTGACAAATGTAGGCAAGAAACGAAGCCAATCACACAGGTCTGAACCAGAAACCTGGCCTCCTCTTCCTCCTCGTCTGTGCGTCCCTTCGCCCTTCCACTTCCCATGCAGAAACCTTCCCACCACACAATGAGGCCTCCTCCTTTTCCTTGATACAAAAAACGCTTCAGGGACTATCAACGAAAGGTTTTCTTCTGTGACAGAAGGTTCTTTTTTCTACTCAGCATCGTGGCACTCCTTTCTTGTGCCTCAAAAGAGGCATGCAAGCAAATCTCTCTTCCCGTCAACCCAAGAAAGCTTTTTTCCCTCTAGTTCAGATTAGAACTTTTCATGTACCAAGAAAGGAAGATTGATCCTCCCACCCCATTTGATGGTTTGTTAGCAATGCATCAGAACCCCATCAAGGCACTGAAAAGAACTCTCCCCATTCACTCAAAGAAAAGAAAAAGCGGGGCTAAGAGACTCATTGGGGGTCTTAGCCTGACAATTCTACATTAAAGTCCTTGAGAGTTCAAAAGAAGCCAGCACTCAGGGTGAGTTCTAAAGAATGATCAACCTTGACGTCCGCCTTTCCCTTTTCACAAAGAGTAGCTGGTTGGCTGGGAACATGTGGATGCAGTTTCAAGGAGAAATCTCCCCGGAGTCCCCTATTCTACATCCACAAGATTTTAGGTACAAACCTCACAACGCAGAGTGTATGGCAGGCAAAAGCATGCAAACCAGCAGCAGCCAACTGGCAAGCTGTTCACAAAGCAAAGGAAAGTGGACAGAGGAACAGAACACCCCCAGCTCCCGAAAGCCTCAGGGCACCCTCCCCCAGAGGCACCCACCCCTCCCCCCACTATCCACACTCCCACTTGGCTGCTGTGGAATCCCACCCAAGCGAGTGGACTCCAGGCTGTTCTCAGTCTCTGTAAGACTCGAACACCAGGCCTGCCCCAGGGTTTGACCTTCCGGGGTCACGCAGAGATTTTGAGTAGTTTCCTAAAGGGCCTCTTCCTCAGGGGACCCTGCCTTCCAGTTTTGGTCTTCCAAGCAAAAATATGGCGTTATTAAAATGCAATTCCCGAGCTCTGAACTTAAATGTATGTATTACATATCCCCCCTGTATACAATGGAGGGAAGGCCACCCCTCTTCCTACCAAAGACCACCCTCTCCACCTGGCTGCTGGGAAGCCTTCTGGTCCCCTCAGGCTTTACCCCTAGCCATCTGCAGTGTGGCTCCCTACCTCCCTAGTGGAACATTCACATCAGCAAATCTGCACAGTATCTCCTATCTGTATTTTAATTTTATTATCTACTGATTAAAATTAAAAAGTACGCATTAGTCTAAACATGTTTTGTTTCAATAAGATGTTTATAAAATAAGATGTTTCAATAAGATGTGTTGTTTCAATAAGATATTGCATAAAACTTCCCCTGAAACCCACACTCCTGCTTACCTACTTACTCTCCCGCTCATTCCCCCACACAACAAATAAAAACTCTGAAAGTTGCTGAGACCCCATCCCCCTGCCCCCCCACCCCCCCACCCGGGCTTTGATCTCAACCACTCCCCTGAGGCTACACTTTTTTAAATGTCCATGGCCAAAGTCAAGGCTCTCTGAGGTTGTCTTCCAACTTGACCTCTCCACAACACCCACACCCTCCTTCAGACCCTCCATCTGCTACACTTGGCAGGAAACCTCCCTGGTTCCCGCCCATCTCTGCAGCCCCTTCCCAGGCCCCTGCCCAACCTCTACAGGCCACACTGCCTGCTCCCCCTCTGCTCTCCTTCTCTTCCCGAGCGTCCACTTCTCCGGGCACACCCCAGCTTTTAGGGCTTTTGGAGAAGCTCTACCTGACACTTATCACATCCTCCTCCACCATTAGATTTCAGATCTCCGAATCAGTGGTACCTCCTCGGAGGCCTTTCCTGTCCACCACCCGCCTCAGATACTCTGCTCTAATACTGTGCAAAGCAGCTATCATCAATTGATACATATATAATATTTGTGCATTATCTGACCTGCCCCCTTCCCCTGGAATAACAGCAGCAGGAGAGTGCCCTCACCCCTGGCATCTAGATCTATGCCTCACACCTGGGACCACCAACTACTGTTTCTGGAATGAATGTAGGGTACAGGCTTCTCCTGCCTTAGGAGGGAATTTGTTATTTAACAAAAACACTCTTGAGGTAAAATCTCATAAATTAAAAATGTATTACCATTTAGAATGATGATGCACAACTGCTTCCACAGTTAAGGAACTAGGTGTATATTTGACATCAATGTTTGTAATTGGACTTGAATGAGCTGGAAAGAAAAGAACACACAGAGGGAGAAGAGCAATTTATACATGGCATTATGTACACTAACAATCAGACTACTCTAAGAGAACTTGAACTCAGGCCAACTACACAATGGCAAAGGTACACAGAATCAGTTGCTCCCAAGTTACACAAAATCAAAATCAGTCATTAAAAATGCAAAGAATACGCTATAAGTCAAATATGGTAGAAGAAATTCTCCAAGAAGTCTGATTACTGTAATTCAAGGTGCATGTCTTTTTTTTTTTTAAGATTTTATTTATTTATCTTTAGAGGGGAAGGGAAGGAGAGAGGGAGAGAAATATCAATGTATGGTTGCCTCTGCCAAGGACACACAATGTATCGTGTGTCCCCTGCCGGGAACTGGCCTGCAACCCAGGCATGTGCCCTGACTGGGAATCAAACCATGACCCTCTGGTTTGCAGGCCCGTGCTCAATCTACTGAGCTACACCAGCCAGGGATAAGGTGCATGTCTTGATGTGTGATGTAGTTTCTGAAGTTTTCACATCGATGACCTTCTGTCATGCCATGATAATACTGTAAAAATTACTGTATTTTTGCCATATATAACATGTACTTTTTTGCCCAAATTTTTGAGGGATAAATAAGGACACACATTATACATGAGTATAATGATTACATACCATGGGTATAATAATCCCAAGTACAATGTGCACATTATATATGGTAAGATACAGTAGTTCAGATATCAGCATCCTCATACACAGATGAATTGAGCTCACAGTGGTCACAAAGCAGGCTCAAGTTGGCACAGCCAAGTTCAGTGGTAGGGCAGTTCTGGGACTAGAATGTACACCTCACTCCTCCCCCGAGGCCTCCAACACACTTTACTTAACAGGCCAGCCAGAGGTTCCGAAATGACAATGAGAACTGTTGGAAGTAACACAAGAACAGTGTTCCCGCATGTACAGGCCTAGGGCAAGCCCTTAAGCAGTGCCTGATGCCTTAACACGGCCACCAGTAGCCCGACATTGCTCAAACTTTGTCTTCTCGCAGGCTCTGTCCTGCTGCACAAATCTGGATGAGAAGCAACCCAGCTGAGAGGCAGGAGGCAGGTTTAGACTTGTCAGCTATGATCTACCTGCTATGTGACTGGAACAAGCTTTAACTCCTTCATCTATGAAATGTGAACAATAATAACTGTTCTACCCCCTGAAACAGGACTGTCAAATAAGGTGAATCGAAGAAATAAATGAAATAAAACCCCATACCTGGTACAAAGACTTGAAAATGTTCGTTGTTGTGGTTGTTCTGGTTATTAATATAATTATTACTACACCCTAACCATTCATGTTCATTCCTAGGGTTAAAAGGGACGGCACCTCAGCTTCTTCACCTGCTATTATGCATGCAGAATATACTTGGAATTCAAATCATACTGTAAACTCTCCACTAAAGTAAAGGTTTACCCAGCTAAGAAAGTGTACAGGATACTATAGCTTCAGAATAATACCTGAACATAGTTTTTGTAGGCTGAACTTCAGCAAAATGTTAATCTATATCTTTTACTATTTCAGGGCTCCAAATAGTACTAGGCAATGTTTCTAACAGCATGTTAACTAACTATACAAAATTGCCTTTGTTGATGCTATTCTAATTTATATCATGCTCATTTTTGTTCTGTATTTTTTTCAAAATTTTTAAAAGATTTTATTTATTTATTTTTAGACAGAGGGGAAGGAAGGGAGAAAGAAAGGAAGAGAAACAGCAATGTGTGGTTGCCTCTCGTGCACCCCGAGGCATGTGCTCTGACTGGACCTGGCCCACAACCCAGGCATGTGCCCTGACTGGGAATTGAACCTGCAACCCCTTAGTTCACAGGCCAGCACTCAATCCACTGAGCCACACCAACCAGGGCTGTAGTGTATTTTAATCTTTTCAATTTCATTCAAAATTCTGATAGAGCAACAGATAATACCAAGCATTGGTTAGGATGCATTAAACTAGAACCCTCATATGCTGCTGGTTAGAATGTACAGTGGTGCAGACACTGGAAAACAGTCTGGAAATTCCTGTAAGTGCTAAACATAGTTAACAAATGACCCAATGATTTGTCACCAAGGTATAATAAGCTCAAGAAAACTAAAAACATACGTCCACATAAAAACTTGTACATGAATACTCACAGCAGCACTATTCATAATAGCTACAAAGTGGAAACAACCCCAAATTCCATCAGCCGATGAATAGGTAAAATGTATTATTCATACAATGAACTATTATCAGACAAAAAATAAATGAAATACCTTGAAAACTTTGTTAAGTGAGAGGAGTTAGTCACAAAGGACCACATATTGAATGATTCCTTTTATATAAAATATCCAGAATAGGCAAATCAACAGAAATAGAAACTAGTGGTTGCCCAAGGAGTTGATACAAAATAAGGAATTGAGGGATGAGGGCTAAGGAGGTACGAGGTTTCTCTGGGGTTATGAAAATACTCTAAAACTGGCTGTGGTGACAGCGGTGTAACTGTGAGCACACTAACGCCACTGAACTGTGCCCTTTCAATGAGTGAACTGTAATGTATGTGAGTTATATCTCAATAAAGCTGGTGTTTTTTTTAATGGGCATTTAAATTGATGCAAAACTTCTAGGGAGTTATAAATATTAAGAAAAAATATATATATGGTCTGTGCAGAAGGTACCCAGCCATGTAACATGAAAAATAGAGATATTTATTGAAAAATATACAAGATACAAGAAACAGTGTACATAGGACAACAATGCCTCAGTCCTTTTCAAAGAAGGCACCTTGGGACCTCACACAGTTTTCCCAATCGCCATTAGCTGCCCTGTGGAACTTTTCAAAATCTCATCAATGGTATGAAATTTCCTCCCTTTCAAAGGTGACTTTAGTTTTGGGCAAAACCAGAAGTCACAGGGCACCAAGTCTGGCTGTAGGCTGGCTGAGTCACCTGGGTGGTCTGATGTTTCACTAAAAAGCTCTGTACCAGACATGATGCCGGGATATTGTAATGAAGCTGCCAATCACCAGGTGCCCAGGGCTGTAGCCTTCTGAGTCATGAGAATAGTTTCCGTGGAGGAATGTTCAAGATTAGTGCAAAATTTGATGCAGATTTATTACTCTATTCACTCAGTCAAGTACACACACTCACTCAATGGTATCTACTGCCCCACTAACTACTACAGTGAGGTCGTCATTGTTCACACATGTGCATTCCAGTCCACTCTCCTTGGCTGCCTGGTAACACTGATGTCGCACAAACTGTTCTCAGTATATTAACAATGGCTGGACTTTTCCCAGACAGATGTCATATATATATATATATATATATATATATATATATATCCTTTAATAAATGTCTTATTTTTCATATTACCTGCTGGATACCTCTGGACAGACCTTGTGTTTGTGTGTGTGTGTGTGTGTGTGTAAAGAGAGAGAAAATACTACTTGCTCCTTCAGTAAATATGAAGGCATTTCTGGTGAAAACAGCTTGAGAAAATTTCAGAGGCAAGAGAAATTTAGGACATGCTCAGGGACTAGTAACTATGAGAGAAGAAAGCCTCAGACTGTAGTCAGGATAGGCCTATAACAGAATATAAAAGACTTCAAGTTGAAGTCTTACCTCAGAATCACCTGGGGACCTGGGAGGAAAGGCAAACTGCAGTCGCTCCTGAAAACTTTGTTCCATCAATTGCAGAGGTTGGGGAGAGAGCAGGAGTCTTTGTTTATAAAACTCCCCAGGCGATTCTAATGTCAACCAGATCTAACTCTCATGTAATAAGGAAAGAAAAATATTTTATTGTAGCAAGAACACTTTTTGGAACACCATTCTGGAAGTCATCTGAGGGAGTGAGTATAATGAGGCCAAGAATGGCCCTGAGCCAGCACCGGGCAAAAAGACCAGAGCTCTGAATTCCTGCTCCAACTTGGTTAATACATGTTCGCACACAGACCTTCAACACTCAGAGTCTTTCCTTAAAAAAAGACTTTTAGACTACTGAAGAAAAATTTAGCAAGAATCCTTATGCCTTTCTTAAAAACTTACCAGCTTCCCTGTAAGTTTTTAGTATGTTTATGATACTTGTGTCTCAGAATTCTGAAAAGGCCTCGCCAACCAGGCTATTCTCACGGGTGTTTGGTTTTCCAGCTTCCCTCCTCCACATGGTAACGAGGAAATAATTCCATATACATGCCAGGAATATTTTAAATAAGTTTTGTATATAAATACAGACCCATGAGGAACATGTGAAAACTGAAAGACTGAAATAAATGACTCACCAAATAATATCGAGTATCCATATTTTTTACTATGAATTACCCATTTGCATAGCTCTCAGTACAATTCTCTCCAACTCCTTTTTGGGCAGTGGCATTCATTTGCAAGACAAATGGCAGGGGTACAGGTCCAACCTGTGGACCTGGTACCCTGTACACAGAAAGCTAACTGGCCCTCACATCTCAGGCTCTCCTGCGGAATCAGCAATTGCAGTAACTAAATAGGAGGCTTGCAGGCGGGTCTTCTGAGGCCCTGAAAGCCTTTCTTACAGGTGGTTCTGGATAGTTGCTATGACTCCTGACAATCACAAATACAACCCGCTAGTATAAAATACTGGATAATGTAGTAACACATAATCTTAATTAAGTATAAGCTGTTTCCTCAATACAGTCAAGCGCTTTAAAATTAATGGAGGGAAAAGGAGTATTAAAATTGCTTAGAGGAAATCAATCTAGAGCACAATTTTCATAATTTAACACTATGTATATATCACAAGTGAAAACAGTGAAACCACGCGTTCACTCTACCTGAAACTCCTGGAACATGCACGGCCTTTTATTCAAACAGACTGAACTGACCCAGGTTTAAGCAAACTGGTACTGGTTTGAAGGAATCCCCTTTATATACAATTCATTCCACCTGCAAACAGGTTAATGAGGGCTTCACCTTCTGTTCATTTTCAAATTCTCATTCCTTAACCTCAGTCCTCTGTTTGCAAAGTAACATATAAACACAGAAGTGTCAAAAACAAGCATTTGATTAACATAATGGTGAGCCCAGTGAGGCAGTTATTATTGCATTCGTTAAAAACTCTATTTACTCTGGCTGGTGTGGCTCAGTGGATTGAGTGCTGGCCTGTAAACCAAAGGGTCGCCAGTTTGATTCCCAGTCAGGGCACATGCCTGGGCTGCAGGCCAGGTCCCCAGTAGTGGGTGTGTGAGAGGCAACCACACATTGGTGTGTCTCTCCCTCTCTGTCTCCTTCCTTTCCTCTCTCTCTAAAAATAAATAAATGAAAATAAAAACTCTTATCTAACTGATGCATAATTAAGATTTGTAATCTAGCCCTGATCGCTGTGGCTCAGTCGGTTGGGCATCATCCCGCAGAGACTAAAGGTCACCAGTTCAATTCCTGATCAGAGCACATGCCTGGGTTTTGGGGTGAGTGCCCCGTTGGTCCCCAGCCAGTTGCCTGTCATATGTACCCTGTGGACCCGTGAGAGGCAACCAATGAATGTTTCTTTCTCACATCAATGTTTCTCTCCCTCTGTTTCTTCTTCCTTTACCCTCTCTCTAAAAAAATTTTTTTAAAAAATAAACTTTAAAAAAAAGATTTGTAATCTAAATTCAACCTCCTCCATCTTAATAACTACAATAGGAGACTAGCATCCATTGGTCTAATATTCAGAGTTGTCTTCTATAAGCCAAGATATTCCTTAAAATGTTTTCTCAGTACAGAGTAGTGGGGAAATGCTGGATGTGAAGGCAAGTAGAAGTTCTCTGTCTTGACAATGGGAATAATACCACCCGTGTTACCGAAGTCTCAGGCTCACTGTTAAGAAACGGTGAGATGTTTGTTCCAGTACAGTGGGATGGAGTGCAATGGGATGGAACAGGGATTTTCAACCTTTTTCATCTCATGGTACACATAAACTCATTACTAAAATTCCGCAGTACACCAAAAAAATTGTATTTTTTGCTGGCTTGACAAAAAATAGGTATAATTTTCATTCATTCCCATTGAACAGCTATGGTTGTGTTGGCTGTCATTTTTGTTCCTTTGACAATCTAAGGGAAAACAGGTCTGCTGACTGAATAGACAGGTGTTGCATGGTTTAAAAATTCTTGTGGCACACCAATTGAAAAAATCCCTGTTAGAGTATATTACAAATGTTAGTAACTATTTAAATGATGATCACCACAGGCTAAGTATTAAATTATGAAAGTATCTTATCCAGAAATGTCTAATTTTCAATTAAAATATATTTTAATACATTTTCATTATTAAGCAATTGATTTGGGAATAAGCATCTCTTAACTGCAGGTAAGCAGTCGCTCAAATGATTTGGCTAGAAAACATGTATACATCAACTTAAAATTGATAGAATTTTAAAACTATATATTAGCATTTTCTTCTTAAGGAAAGACAAAACAGTGGCATCGTGCTCCTGCGTAGGAGTCTCGGTCATGTCTGCTCTCTGCAAACACTTCTGGACCATTTCATGCAGATGTTGACTACAACAACGTTGACGGGATTCATTTGCAAATCCAGTGGAGTTAAATGAGACCACAAAATTAGAAACCCCTAATAGGTATAGCTCTTTGCTTTTAAAAATCAGCATAATCATAGTTCATCTAATTAAAAACACTTACTGTGGAAATTCAATGTTACTTAAATAAAAAGCCAGTGGAACAGTAACAATTATCGCTACTGCCATTTACTGAGCACCTATCACACACCTGGCATGGTGAGTTGTCCTGAGTATTCGAATACTCGGTATGTCTCTAAATATTTAAATAGTCAGTGGTCTTGAGTAACCCTCATGAGACAGGACAGTGAGAAACTAGGAGAATTCCTTGGCAAGTGGAATAGGGAAACTGAGACAGTGAGCTGAACACAAAGACTGAGTAGTTCACAGCCAGGTGCAGACGGTCACCTCCTCTGAGATAACATCCAGGCCTCAGTGGTATTTCAGCTCCAGGCTAGAAAAGCAGCAAAACCAGGTGGGCCAGAAGCAACTGCAGGGACTAAAGACATCCTGCCTAAAAGGGCTCTCCAGGCCCAGAACTGAGGCACGTTCTGCTGAAACCCTCTGAAGTCCTAACATTCTCTCCTGAAAGAACGAGATAAAAAGCCTCAAGACAAAGGACCCAGCCCCACCCTCTCCCTCTGGGTAGCGGCCCTACCCATTCCCTTTCCCTCCTTCCCCTACTTCTTTCTTCACAGGCAAGCGTCTCCTAAACTCTAAGACAATGGGCAGCTGGCAGCTGGTCTTGGGCTATCCCCCCCATCCTGTCCCCAAGGCCCCCTTTTCTCTGACTTCCCTGTGAGCTAAGGCAGCCCAGCCTAGGTTCTCCTGTTGCTTCTTTCATGCTAAGCCTTTCCTTGTTTCATTGTCCCAAGCTTTAATAAATGGATTCTCACAGTCAACTGGGCTCCTGTTGTAAAATCTTTCCTACAGGAAGTCAAGAACCCCCACACTACTGCTGACCCTGGGCAGATCCACTCAGGGCCAGGGCCCTGTCCAGTAACACTCACTGATAGAGGAATTCAGAGTTGGAAAATTTTAGTTTAAGTAATAGCTAATAAGCTTAGTAATCAATGCATGTAAAAAGCTACTGTTCCAGGAACTGAAGGTATGGCGCACCCTGACTCCAGGAGACCAAAAGCAGTTCCACCTTTGTGCCCCAGGAGGACTGCAAGAAACTCAAGATGTTATCTGAGCCTCTGTACTCAAGGGTGGGATGACCATCACCCAGGCCACAGCTAAACACCACCACCTGGGGTGAGAAAGCTCCAGTTTTCTTAATTCAATTAACTATTCTGTGAATTCCAAACACCTTATCTATACTTTGTTCTCCTTATAAAAAGAGCCAGCCCTGGCTGGTGTAGCTCAATGGATTGAGCAAGGGCCTGCAAACCAAAGGGCTATTGGCTGGATTCCCAGTCAGGGCACATGCCTGGGTTGCAGGCCAGGTTCCCAGTACGGGACACATGAGAGGCAACCACACATTGATGATTCTCTCCCTGTTTTTCTCCCTCCCTTCCCTTCTCTCTAAAAATAAATAAAATCTTTTTTTAAGGGCCATTTTAAAATGGAATTTAAGACGGTCCCTTGGGGTATGAACGCACCATCTTCTCAGACCACAGGCCATCTGAATAAAACGCTCATAACGATTCATCCCTGTCTGTGCTTATTGGGTTCGGTGTGCGACAGGTGGCACAAATGCAGGGATTGTTCTTCCGGTTTCGCTACAACGACCCAAAATTGTGATTTGTCCAAGGTCGGAGCGCTGGTAAGTGTGATTTGAACCCAAATGCTCTTTATTACAGACCTTAACCGTCTTTCCCCTTCTCTGCTGCACAGCTCTCCTCCCAGGCAAGGCTGCCAACACCCGAGCGTGGCTCGGACCTGCTGCTAATCCCCTGGTCTCCCACCAGATGATGCAATCGCTAGGCTAGGCTTGATCTCAAAGGAACCAGGAGAGGTTATAATTTATCAGCCCACACACAGACTGAATCAGTCAACAGCCAGAGTTGAGGTAACTACAAACTTAGAGTGAAGGTTACCCATTATAAAAATTCAAATAATTTTCCCCCTTTTTTAGGAAGTTGCAGTTGCAGCTGCAACTCACCGCCGCTCAGCCCTCTCCTGCTCCTGGCGGAGGAACAAGACGGTCAGGAAGCCGCGCGCAGCGATGGCTTTTAAAGACATCGGAAAGACACCCGTGGAACCAGAGGTGGCGATGCACCGAGTTAGAATTACTCTGACCAGCCCGAACGCAAAGTCTTTGGAGAACAAGTGTGCTAATTTGATCAGAGGCTCAAAGGAAGAGAATCTCAAAGTGAAAGGACCAGTTCGGATGCCTACCAAGACTCCGAGAATCACAAAAACTCCCTGCGGGGCGGGTTCTAAGACTTGGGACCACCGATTTCAGATGAGGATGCACAATCGACTCTTTGACTTGCACAGCCCTTCTGAGACTGTTAAGCAGATTCCTTCCATCAGTATTGGACCAGGAGTTGAGATTGAAGTCACCACTGCAGACGCCTAAGTCAATCTTTTTAATAAATTGACTACCAGTTGTTAAAAAAATTCAAGTAATTTTTAAAAAACGCAATATTTATTAAATGCCTATTCTGTACCAAGCAGTTTTAGAAACTGAAAAACAGATTGAATATTAAAATGTTCATCAGAGAGAAAAAATATAAATAACATTTATTTACTGTTGTGGGGGAAAAAACCAAATGGGAACCAAACCAAACAGAACACAGCAGCCCTCACATGTTAACTAAGTCAGTTCGTTCCAGGCAGAGTGGTCACTCTGAATACTCTTCTGGCTCTCTCCGGTGCATGCATTGCTCTCGGGTGGAATTGCTGGGTTTTAGAGTCTTCATATCTTTGACTTTCTAGGCGATGCCTCATCATTTTCCAAAAGAGTCAGAGCCATTTCCGTTCCAGCCCAGCATGAACATTCCTCTCGCTCAGCAACTTCAGGATCTGGTACCCTCAGCTTTACGGTGGGTGTGCAGGAGGCTGGCATTCTGCCTGCAGTCGCGTTTCCTGTGTCCTTAATGAGACTGAACAACTTTGTATGTATTTATCGGACATTCAGATTTCTCCTTTTCTGAAATTGCTGTTGGAGATTCTTGTCTAGTATTCTGAGTACAAGTAACATCTTATTTAAGAAACCCTTCTCTACACTGAGTCATGAATAAATTCTCCTATATTAACTTCTAAATGGTTTGTTTTAGCCCGGTGTTGGAAACAGCCTAAGTGCCCATCAGTAGACAAGGGAATTAAAAAACTGTGGTACATTTGCACAATGGAATACTATGAAGCAGAAAGAAAGAATTCTTACCTTTTGCAACAGCTTGGATGGAATTAGAGAGCATTATGCTAAGTAAAATAAGCCAATTGGTAAAAGACAAACACCATATGATGACACTTATAACTGGAATCTAATGAACAAAATAAATCTAATGAACTTATAAGCACAACAGAACCAGAGACATGGAACATGGAATGGAGACAGCAGTAAGAGGGGAGAAATGGCAGAAGAACAGAAAAGGGACTAGCCAAAGAATATGGATGAGACCTGGCTGGCGTAGCTCAGTGGATTGAGCACAGGCCTGCGAACCAGAGGATCGCGGTTCTATTCCCAGTCAGGGCACATGCCTGGGTTGCAGGCTGGTTCCCTGCAGGCCAACTCCCAGCAGGGGATGCACAAAAGGCAACCATACATTGATGTTTCTCTCCCTCTCTCCTTCCCCTCTAAAGATAAAAAAATCTAAAAAAATTTTTAAAAAGATAAAATTTCTAATTAAAAAAAAATTCCAAAAAAAACCAAAAACGGATGAATGACCCACAGGCATGAACAACAGAGCGGGGCTTGACTGACGGAGGGAGGGAGGGGCGAGCTGATTGGAAGTAGGCAAAGTGAGAAAAAAATGGGACAACTATAACAGACTAAACAATAAAAAATAAAGGTTTATTGTTTTCATTTAATCTGCCATGCCTCCTGGGCCACAGATCAATGTCTGAACGTGTGTGAAGTTGTTTCTGGACCCCCCATGGTGTTCCATCGGCCTGTTAGCCCATCCCAACGCCCACACCACACTGTTTTAATTACTGGAGCTCTTCTGCATGTCTAGCAGAGCAGTTTTCCCAATTTCTTTTTCTTGTTCAAGAGTATCTTTCCACTTATTGGGCCCTGACAAAAATTTTAGTGTCAGCTTGTCTAGTTTTTGAAAAGTTGCTGGAATAGTAAATCTGTAAGTCAAGTGTCCAAGCAACTGACACCTTGTAATATGGGACCTGCCAATCCTCAGACCAGTATGTCTTTCCATTCATTCATTTTGTTTAAACTTACTCAAAAAAGCTTTAGAATTTTTTCTGTGAAGGTCTTATACATACTTTGCTAAGCTTAAAATACATCTCTTACAGCTTGCAACAGTTGAAAATCCATCAATCTGAAAAAAGATATTATTTTTAAAATATATAAAAATATATTTGACAAAATATCTAGCGTATGAATACATAAAACAAGTATGTATAAATATAAATACGTACTTTCTTAAAATGTTTAAATGAAGCAAAGTTCATCAAAGCACAATTAACTTAAATCTAGGGCTACTGTTTTGTGGTTATGTCATGTCATTTCAACAGGTTCAACATACCTGAGAAAACTTACACGTCACACAACAAATGTCCTAAACACATACTAGTCGCAGGCCCTTATACTAAACAAATCATGAAGTACATAAAATCCAGAGTAATGTCATCGGATTCAAGAGGAGAAGAATGAAAGAGAAGATGGATAAAGGATGAGCAGGAGACTGGAATCCTGGCAACACACAGCCCGTCTCCCGAGACCGAGAAACACTCACACCTTGCCCCTATGGAAGCTTCCACCCCACATGTGATTCACTACACTTCTGTCTCCTTCGTCTCATCCAAGAGGTAGTGACTACACGTGCTCTGTCAAGGCCACACTTGAAGAAGGAAACAAAAACAGGTGCCTTAGGAAGAACACAAAAAGTGAGGCCAACACGAAGCAATACTTACAGCTATCCTACTACCCCACAGAACATGCATTGTAAGGTCTGTGGCAGGACTGAAAATAACCCCCCAGACTGGCCTCAAAATCTCGAACAATGCCAGGAAAAGGGTGGTAGATGGGGTAAACGTACAAAAATGAGAATTTTGAAGAAAAGGAAGAAAGCTTCAGTAATCACTTTGAATGTCTTAAGTTAATTGTACTCACTTCTTTATTCCTCCAAACCTTTTATTAGACTTTTAAGTGAAAGGCATTGTACATGAGGGTGGCTAAAAAACAGCCATAGCTCTGAGGAATTTATAATGTGTTTAGGAAGCAAGAAGTAAGCACATAAGATACAAATTAAATACTCGAAAAATGTTATTATTACAACAAAGCAGAACAAAAATGCTGCAGGACATTTACAGACCACAAAAATCACTTTCAAGTATGATGGTCAGCAGGGAAGAATATGTGCTTTTAATTAGCTCTAGTTCAGGGACTGGCCCATGGGCCATGGGACACCTGTTTTGGTGTGGCCTGTGAGCTAAGACTTGGTTTTTACATTTTAAAACAATAGAAAATTTTCTTCTCTTTTATGGCCAAGTAGTATTTGGCAAAACCATAGATGAACCTGGAGAACATTATTCGAAACTAAGTGCACTAAGCCAGTCAGAGAAAGATAAATACCATATGATTTCACTTCTCTGTGGAATCTAATGAATGAACTGAACATGCAAAATAGAGAGAGACTCATAGAGAGCAGACTGACTGCCCTGGGCTGAGTGGGGGCAGGGGTAGGAGGTGGAGGGATAGAGCAAAAAGGAAAAAGCACTCTTGGACATAGACAACAGTGTGATGACTGTGGGCAGAGGAGGTGTAAAGGGAATAAATGGCAATGGAAAAAAATACAAGAAAAGAAAGTAGATACTAAACAATTTTTAAAAATAAAATAGTTGAGACTTCCGCCAAGATGGAGGCATAGGTGGAAACACTGTGCCTTCTCCCACAACCAAGTTTGACTACAACAAAGGTTTGAAGAACAAAGACACAGCCAAAGAACAGAAAATTGAATTATACGGAAGTCCAACAACAAACCGTTCTACCAGGACGGTAAGAGGGGCGGAGCCAGCAGCGGAGCAGGGTCGGGCAGGAAAGATCCCCAGACCTAGGCGTGCAAGTAGCCCGGACCCAGTCAGGGTGTGGGGCAGACTGACTGAGGTCGCACATTCGCGCACAGTGAGACGGACCACGCAGGCCCCAGGGAGCAAACGGAGTGGTGGAGGGCTAATGGTGGTGGCACACTCACATGCAGTGGGATGAAACTCGCAGGCCCCGGTGACGGTGGCAGGTGCGGCACCTGTGGGGACCGTGGCAGGAGGCAGGAGACAGGACGCCATTGTTCCTCTTTGACCCCGCCCCCACATACAACGTCACAACACAGCGACTGAGTTGCCCTGCTCTAGTGAAGACCTAGGGCTCCGATCCTGCTACGTAACAGGCACAAACAGCCCAAAAGATGGCGCAAAAACTCAAAGTCCCAGAGCCAATAACTCTAAGTGACCAAGAGATTGCCAGCCTCTCAGAAGCACAGTTCAAGACACTGTTTATCAGGATGCTCACAGAACTGGTTGATTATAGTCACAAATTAGAGGAACATATGAAGGCTAAACTAATTGAAATGAAGGGAGATGCACAGGAAACCAATAGTGATGGAAAGGAAACTGGGACTCAAATCAATGGAATGGACCAGAAGGAAGAACAAAACATCCCACCAGAAAGGAATGAAGAAATGAGAATTCAAAAAAATGAGGAGAGGCTTAGGAACCTCCAGGACATCTTTAAACGTTCCAACATCCGGATTATAGGGGTACCAGAAGGGGGAAAGAAACAGCCACGAGTGGAAAACTTATTTGAACAAATAATAAAGGAGAACTTCCCCAGTCTGGCAAAGGAAATAGACTTCCAGGAAATCCAGGAAGCTCAGAGAGTGCCAAAGAAGTTGGACCCAAGAAGGAACACACCAAGGCACATCATAATTACATTAGCCAAGACTAAAATGAAGGAGAGAATCCTAGAAGCAGCAAGGGATAAGGGGACAGTCACCTACAAAGGAGTACCCATCAGACTGTCAGCGGATTTCTCAAAAGAGACCTTACAGGCAAGAAGGGGCTGGAAAGAAGTATTCCAAGTCATGAAATCCAAAGACCTACAGCCAAGATTGCTTTATCCAGCAAAACTTTCATTTAGAATGGAAGGACAGATAAAGTGCTTCTCAGATAAGGTCAAGTTCAAGGAGTTCATCATCACCAAGCCCTTATTATATGAAATGCTAAAGGGACTTATATAAGAAAAAGAAGATGAAAAATATGAACAGTGAAAGGACAGCAAACTCACAGTTATTAACAACCACACCTAAAACAAAAGCAAACCAAGAGGACAGCTAGATTGGGAGTGGAGCCACAGAAATGAAGAACACATGGAGGGTTAGCAACAGGGGAGTGGGAGGAGGAGAAGGAGGGAGAAGGCACAGAAAATAGCATAGACAGTAGGTAGAAAATAGATAGGGGGGAGGGCAAGAATAGTGGGGGAAATATAGAATCTAAAGAACTTGAGACACGTAGTTATAAACTAAGGTGGGGAGAATGGTTGGGGAGGGAGTGTGTGGGTGGAGGGGAATGAGGGGGGGACTAGAACAACTGTAATGGTATAATCAATAAAATATATTAAAAATAAAAAATAAAAATAAATAAAATAAAATAGTTGAAAAACCTCAGAAGAAGAATATTTCGTGGCATGTGAAAGTCCTATTACTTCAAGGTGACACTGAATTGGAATACAGCCGCGCATTCTCCCTGCAGGGGTGGAGGTCAGTAGTTGCGACAGGGACCACAGGCCACAAATATTTACTCCCTGGTTCTTTATAAAAAAAAGTTTACCAACCCCTGCTCTAGAAGGATGGATAGGATTTTAGTGGGCAGAACTGGGGGAGGAGAAAGGAGCGGGCAGAGAAGATAAACATTCCATCCACTCAAGAAGTGAAGGAGTACAAACATGAAGGAGAGCTTGTGACCGTTGTACAACAATGGGAAGACCAATTTGGCCAAAGCAGAGGGTCCAAAACTCAGTAAATGTTACTGAGCCATTTTCACTGTTATGGTGTATAGTAACAAGAATTCTCCTAGCTAGTCTGTGAGATTGGTACTATTATTATCCCCATTAATAAGGAAACTAATGAATGATTTGATAAACTAAGGCTTATAGAAGTAATGGGCCCAAAGCCACGGCCAGGCCACTGAGCTGAGCGAGCTATGAACAGGTTCCTTTGTCCCCATGCTGTTAGTGCTGCAGCGTAGCAAATCTCCATGAAGGGAAGGGAAAACCTCTACAGAGGTCAGTTAGGGCAAAACTCTCAGTGCTCTCGAACACAGGTGTAAAAGAATACAATTTTTATCTGTAGGCCATGATTCTTTTTTTTTTAAGATTTTTTATTTTATTTTATTTATTTATTTACCTTTAGAGGGGAAGGAGAGGGAGAGAAACATCAATGTATGGTTGCCTTTCGTGCATCCCCTGCTAGGAGTTGGCCTGCAGGGAACCAGCCTGCAACCCAGGCGTGTGCCCTGACTGGGAATTGAACCGCAATCCTCTAGTTCGCGGGTGTAGGCCATGATTCTTTAACTGCGTATACAAGGACAGTTATCCAGCCCTGGCTGGCGTAGCTCAATGGATTGAGCACAAGCCTGTGAATCAAAGGATCTATCAGGGCACATGCCTGGGTTGCAGGCCAGTTCCCAAAAGGGGACACACGAGAGGCAACCAACCATACATTGGTATTTCTCTCCCTCTCTCCTTCCCTTCCCCTCTAATGAAAAATATATACAATCTTTTAAAAAATAAAAATATTAAAAATATAATAATAATTTTCTAAAAAAAGGACAGTTATCCTACAAGCTGGTCCCAAGAGTTCCACACTTAGGATGAAACTATTATGGCCTTTTCTCTTTTTTTTTAGCACAGTTTGGTGGGTTTTTTTAAAGATTTTACTTATTTACCTGGCTGGTGTAGCTCAGTGGATTGAGCGCGGGCCTGCAAACCAGAGGACTGCGGTTCGATTCCAAGTCAGGACACATGTCTGGGTTGTAGGCCAGTTCCCAGCAGGGGATGCATGAGAGGCAACCATACATTGATATTTCTCTCCCTCTCTCTTTCCCCCCTAAAGATAAATTTAAAAATTTCTTTAAAAAAGATTTTATTTGTCAGAGAGAGGTGAAGGGAATGAGAAAGAGAGGGAGAGAAATATCAATGTATGGTTACCTCTCATGTGCCTCCAACTAGGGACCTGGCCTGCAACCCAGGCATGTGCCCTGACTGGAAATTCAATGGGTGACCCCTTGGTTCACAGGCCAATCCACTGAGCCACACCAGCCAGGGCAGTTATGGCCTTTTCCTAAATTGCAGGGAGAAACACTTATGAGCTTGATTTTCTCAACTTTAAGTTTCTCCCAGAAACCTATCTCAAACCTTTGAAAAATGGTAGATGACAAAAATCAGGCCCTGGCCAGGGAGCTCAGTAGGTTAGCTCATCGTCCTGACAGCCAAGGTTGTGGGTTTGACCCCTGATCAGGGGGCATGTAAGCACCAACCAATGAGTCCATCACCAAAAGGAACAACAAATGGATGTTTCTCCTTCTCTCTCTCTCCCGAATCAATTTTTAAAAAAACTTTTAAGTCAATGAGTAAGTAACAGGCCAAATTTGGGAAAATTCAGTTGCTTATGCTTAGCTCAACTTTTTTGTTGATAGATTATGCACTCAACAGTTGTCATTTTATTATCTTAAGTTCAAATGAATTATGAATTGAATACATTAATTCAGTAACAGTTAACTCAATTATCTGGAAGTAGTTTTAACATTAAGGTGTTCTTCAAATGAATGATAATGCTTCTGTGAGAGCTAACATAAGCCCTAAAATAAGCAGATACACCTTTTAGTAGAAACTAAAGAAACAAAAAGGTAAACACATACAAAAAAACACATAAAAAAATGTATAATGACAGTGCTACTTGGGAACACTCACCCCTACCAGACTGTCCAATGCCACACTGTTCAAAAGAAACATACAAACACACATGCAAGCCACGTGTACCAGTAAATTTTTTTAAAGTAAAAAACAGGCTAAATTAGGCGTGGCTGGCGTGGCTTAGTGGATTGAGAGTGCCAGCCTGAGAAGCAAGGGGTCACTGGTTCCATTCCCGGTCAGGGCACATGCCTGGGTTGCAGGCATGGTGCCCAGTGGAGGGTGTACGAGAGGCAACCATGCACTGATGTTTCTCTCCCTCTTTTTCTCTCTCCCTTCCCCTCTAAAAATAAATAAATAAAATCTTTTTAAAAAATGGCTAAGTGCATTATATTATATTTTATTTAATACATGCAATATACTATTTCAACATACAATCAATATTTTAGAAATAGAAGTATTGGAGTTTTCTCACACTAAATCTCAAATTGGGCATGTGAATTCACATTCACAGCACTAGCCATGTTTCAAGTGCTCCACAGACCATACTGGACAGCTCAGATCTACGGAACAGATACTCTGAAGATCACAGCAGGAAAGAGGCTATGGACGGTAACCAGACACTGAAAGTCAAGGGCATGGGTTAAAAAAAACGGAGTATTTAACTCTGATAGTCTCATGTTAAAATAACGGTGCAACTAAGAAATGAGTAACAAACAATATATCATTTTAGCAGTATTAACTTTATAATGATTGTTTTCACCAAATTGTAACTGCCCTTGCTATAGTTGTGATTTAGGATTATCTGTAACCTCCCTCCTCCCTTTCCATTTTCTCTCCCCTTTCCAATTCTCTAAATTACTTCAAAGTCATCAAAAAACACCTACGTCCAGGTGCTTTCCACAATCGGAACAAACTTGAAACACAGGTATGGGCAATAGAAAGCTCTTGCAGGATTTTGCAAAAGGATTGGAAATAATGTTTCAGCACTAACCATGAAGCATCAATGTCACAAAGGAGCTGTCGGAAATAAATTGGAAAGGCACCAGTTCAGAATGTTACACATTAAGTCTGGAACTAGGGTTACCACACTGATAATAAAAGGGCAGAGTCCAGATATCCTTTAGTAATGATTCAACCAAATCATGTAAATAGCATAACATCAGAAGAGGGAGACGAAGGCTTCAACAGAGAGTGACCCAAATAATAAAGTCAGAAAAAGTCACCTCCCTGCCCTTACCCCAGTACTTCAGCAGAATTTGAGCAGAACCATTCTGCAAAGATGTGGTTGTACCAAACATATGGTTTTTTTTTCCTCAACTCACTACTGTTGCTACACCAGACCAAATTCTCATTTGCTATGATAAATGTAAAGGAAATTTATAAAAGTACCTACAATAGATTTAAACAGTAGTTAATAAATTCTGCTTGTGAAAAAACATACAAATTGCTGGACAGGGTGTGTCTACACATTTTCAAAAGGAGGTGGGGTGGGGAAAACCATGTATTGTAGTGATAATAGGTCAAAGTACATCAACCTTCTATTTTAAAACAAGGTCTGACTAAACAGAACAAACACTGAAATGACAAGATGTTTAATAGTTCACTATTTTTACCAAATGAAATTATGTAGTTTACCAGTACTTGCACTGTAAAATTTTTAAGGAAATCAAAATTATGGCTCATTTCTCAACTCTTTGAACAATTCTGCTTGTTGCTCAGAAACCTATCCCAGTGGGTTATGCATGTAAATGGTAAAAGGAATCAACTATTATAATTCTTTTAATTCAAAGAACTTCATGATACCCCTTCAACTAATGGAGGAAACTACTGAAAGTGGCAAATTATCACTGAAGTCATAAGGTATCTATCTACTTTTTTAAAAAAAATAGATACAAAAACCATGTACCATAAGGACAAGTTTGTGAAAATGTTTTTATGCACACATGAGATTTGAAGCACAGCAAAGGACCAGCAGGGATTATCTTTGGTAATTGTACTTCAGGTAATTTTTTCTCTATTTTCTATGTTTTCTACAATGATCAGAAAAATTTATACAAGTAGAAATTGAAGCAGCACCAATTTATGATTATGTTGGATTGATCTGTGCTCCCTTGTATCACCATAATCTCTAAGCAAAAAGCCTGTAGGGCCCTTCAAAGACACGGACTTTGCCTTATTTATGATACATTCTTGATCACATTCACATGCACCATACGTATACAATGCATAAATTAATATGCAGTGGAGCGCGCTACAGAACATTAAACCAAAAATGGCTCATTTAGAAAAACAGCTGTTTAGCACCCTTGCAAAACAGAGCAGAGCCAAGGGTGGGTGCTCAAGGAATAAATGTGTAATAGGAGTCACGAGGTGGAGAAAATGTCTTGGTCCAAATTTTAAAAATGTAAATCTACTCCTAAATTTTACACTTTAAAATAGTTCATTTTACGACAACTTCAGCTCAATTTATGAAAAGAGTAAACCTATAAATTACTTCCCAAATACACCAGTTTGAATCCATACTGCTTTAAACCTGGCTTTGCTCCAACCAACCTTGTTTTTGTTTCTCACAGCAACATGTAAGTATTGTTAATCGAGGTATATAGAAGCCATGGTGGTGCTCGGGGAGAGGGGGTGCGGGGGTGGAGTGGAGAGCAGAGTACTAAAAAGATACAATATACCTTCCTGACTTCGATGAGTTTAAAGCAATAATGGAACGGGTCAGAGAGGCCACAAAATAATTCCGAGTGACTTTGTTTTTAGTAAAGGTAAACGCTGTGGAGTTTGAAAGAACTTTGAGGGGTGATGAGCCAGCCGAGCAAGATTTGAACAGGCGAATTAGACAGGACTGAGCTGGGTGGAAGTCAGCATACATTTAATCCTGGATGACAGCACCCCAACCAAACCTCCTTGTGCTTAAACGTACACAAATATCGACCGAAAATCGACTGAAACCCAGCAAATCCAAGCCAGGCTAAACACGCACGCACATGAAATGCAACAGCTGTGCGTTCACTTAAGAGACACAATACCTAATACCTGGCTACGGACTAACAAGTGCTTAATGAAAGTTGGCGATCGGCTGGAAACTGTAACATTAAGCGGCTCCCCAAAGGCCTATGACTCCCGCCTTTGCACTCGACAGACGCGCAGGTGAACCTCAGCTCCGCCCAGCCCACCCCGGGCCACAGTTTCCCGAGCCTGACCCCAACGGGCCACCTCCAAGCTCCTCCAAGCGGGGCCTCCCCGGTCTTGGTGACGCAAAATTGTAAATAAGGAATGGGACACCAGCAATCAATGGCAGGTGGCGGCGCGGCCTTATAAGACAAAGCAGGGAGCCCCTTCCGTGGAGCCCTTCAAGGAATGGGTTCCCTGCCCACCAGCCCCGAAGACCGGTGCCGGGCCGCCACCCACGCGTCGTCCCCGGGCCTTGGCCGCGGGAGACGCCCCGCAGCACCCCGAGCGCCCGCCCAACCGCCGCCGCAGGAGCGCGCTGAGCGCCCAACTGCCGTCCCGGCCCAACCAATGCGGGTAGGGGAGGAGAGGTGCGCGCGGCCAGTGGAGCATGCGAGCCACTCCAGGGTCGCAAGGAGGAGGCTGCGCGTGGAGAAGGCAGGGGCGAAGCGGCGCCGAGGCCATCGCGGAACGCAGCGCCAGGAGGGACTCCTCTAGGGGGGTTTGCCCCTTTCCCCTTAGAAGGTGCAGATGTTTGACCCCCCCCACCCCGAGTGAGGTGCCGCGTCCCAGCCCTGGCTGGACTGTACCATCGGGCGGTGCCGCCGGGATTTCTCCCCCCCACCACCACCACCATCAATCCCCCCCCACCCGGGTCCGCGGTCGGTTGGCCCCGGCCGGGCTCTGAGACGCGGAAAGAGCTTGGCGCCATTTTGGGTGGGACTAAGCAAAGACGAAACACCCTCCCAGTCGATGGGGTACTCTGGACGCCGGCTTATCCGGTTCCCTTAATCCTGTAGGTACTTACACGAGGTTGGGTGAGGGGAGCTGGAAGATCAGCGGGTCCCCGATCCTCTCTCCCTAGGGGTGATGGAAATCAATCCCCCCCCGCCACCTCCAGGTGGTTCTTCCCGCCGCAGAGTGGGAGCAGCATAAAAGGCGGGGCGTTATTACCATAATCTGCCTAGCAACCTGATCTCGGCGTTATGTGATTGGCTGACTCTGTAAACCCCTTGCCTGGCCTAGAGACGAATAATGCTGGGGCGAACTGACAGGCCCAGATTTAAGACTCGTGACGAAGATCCCGAGACGCTAATTCAGTCGGCAGAGAAACCAAAAGGAGATTCGCACAATGGCCCAATGAGTGAAGGCCTCTTTATTTCGTGCTCTGCTGTTCCTTTAAAACCCAATCAAAGAGCGAGTCTCAGGCAGCGTTCGTCTGCGTTCATACTCTAAGCCAATCAGAAAAGCTGACTCCTAAGGTTCAGAGTCGCCCGGTCTTTGAGCGTCCCGCGGGCTCCGGGACCGGTAAACGGCCGGCCTCCCGGCTCCGGCTGGAGAGGTTGGACTGCAGGTCGGGGTTTCAAGCGAGCCCTCCTCACCCGAGAGGCCCGGTGTCCTGGTGCTCCGCGCGGAAGCCCACTTCCTAGCCTCGGGCTCTAGGGTTGCTGGGGTGTGCGCGGGGGCCCAGCGCTCCTGGGGCTCTCCACGCTTTCATCTCTGACCCGCTGATTCTGTTCAGTCCCCGCCAAACCCTGGAGCGCCTCACTGCATCTTTCCCCATATGTTCCGAAAAAGAAAATGATTTTTTCGGAAATGTGAAGTATTATTCGACACTGGCCAACCAGTGATTTAACTACTTTATTAACCTCAGGATTCCATATACTACCGTCCCTTAATATTGCCTTCTCAAAGGGCCACCGAGTGCATAGAAATAAGCTCAAGCTTTGGAGCAAGAAACCCAGCTGTATTACCCTAATGTGAATGGCAACTGGAGAGACCGGGAAACTTCTACCTTCAGGAAGCATGCCCGTCCGTAACATCTACGTGGCTACGTTATTATGAAGATTAAATGAGATTCCAGTGTAAAATAGCACATTAGAACTTAAATTACGGTAATACATCAAATTACTAAATTATGGCTAGCCAAGAAAAAAGTAGAAAATATCTGGGTGGGGGAGGAGATCATAAAATTCACTCAACAATATCCTCTTTCCTGTTTTATTTTTTTTAACTGGAAACAAAGTTGGAAGAATGGGAGAACGTGATGTTTTTAAAACTTCAAGATAGTTGACTACTTTGTAACCAATTTTGCAACTACGCCATATCTTGTTCCTCCACAGACTCATGTGCATGCAGCACTTGACGTGGAATAAAGACTATCAGTAAACACATGGGGAATTTAATTGCAAAGAAGTGTGAATTGGGGCCTGATAAGCCAGAGCTTAGCATTCATTGTAAGAGATGCTATTATTGTTCAGCTCTTATCCAGCTAGATACTATTATCCAGCTCTTAAATGGATCTGAAAGTCAGATGCCTTAGGGAAGACTGTCAGTTAAGAGTCACTCTAATGTTCCCCTTTAGTGTGGGGGTAGATAATGCCAGAGGTCTGGCAAGTCCACTCTTCTACCCCTTAGCCTCTAGAGAGAGCTTCCCCCATCCTGAGATTTGACATTACATCCTCTCTGATGAACTGGACCAAAAATGACACCAAGGAACCCAGAAGGGAAATTTGCCATAAGGAAATGAGGATATATGGACTGGAGGACCGGCTCACCCTCATGGATTGGGGAAATGGTCTAAAACTTCAGAATGCACAAATACTACAGATAGGTCCCACCCCAGAGATTTATTTTATTCAGAAGGTCTGTTTTAAAACACAGGACTCTGGCCCTGGCTGGTGTAGCTCAGTGGTTTGAGTGCAGGCCTGCAAACCACAGGATAGCGGTTTGATTCCCAGTCAGGGCACATGCCTGGGTTGCAGGCCAGTTCCTGGCAGGGAACACACCAGAGGCAACCATACATTGAATTTCTCTCTCTCTCCTCCCTTTCCCCTCTAAAAACAAATAAATAAAATCTTAAAAAATAAAACACAGGAATCTGCATGTTATATAAAAATTTTAAATAATTTTTAAGTTTATACAGAGTAAAATTCACCCCTTTCAGTGTACTAGTAATCACTGACTATGCACTATGTCCAGTCACTGTTCTAAACAATGAGGATAGAATGGGGACACTTCCTCCAAAAAGTCCCTGCTCTCTTAGACCTTACATTCTACTGGAGGCAACAGAAGAAAATAAATAAGATAATTCCAAGTGATGGTTGGTGCCATGAAGAAAATAAAGCTAGAAAATGCAAAAAGGAAGGGAACACTGGCAATTTGAATAGGATGTCAAAGAAGTCCTTTCTTTTTTTTTCTTTTAAATCTTGGACTTTTTCATCGAATCATCTATCTTACTATAAGTACTATATAAAACATTACTACATATTATTTTTATTATTTTATCTTTTCTTAAATATTTTTTAATTTAATTATACTAACATCTGAGCTAAGACTTGGGTGATGCACACAAGCCACCCATGTTAAGATCTTGGAGAGCATTCCAGTCTGATTGAATGCACATGTAAAGGCATGAAGGGGAAAAAAATCCTCGCATGCACGTATTAATTCCTTCTTCCATTGAATGATGCCAGGCACTGTCATAGGTGCTTAGGGAAAACACAACACATTAAAAATCCCTGCCTTTAAGGATCTTTTGCTCTAACACACTGAAAAATAGTAAGAAGGCCAGATTTGCTGGAACACAAGAAGAGGAGTATCATACTACAAGAAAAGTTGGGGAGCCCTGGCTGGTATAGCTCAGTAGATTGAGCGCGGGCCTGCGAACCAAACAACCGCGGTTCGATTCCCAGTCAGGGCACATGCCTGGGTTGCAGGCCAGTTCCCAGCAGGGGGTGCATAAGAGGCAACCATACATTGATATTTCTCTTCCTCTCTCTCCTTCTCTTCCTCTCTCTCTAAAAATGAATAAATAAAATCTTTAAAGAAAAAGAAAAGTTGGGGAAATAGGCAAGGACCAAATCTTATAAGGCTTTGAAAGCTGTAATATTAGAGTTGTTATTGTATTCTAAGTGCAATTTAAAGTAATTGGTGGTTTTTAGCAGGGCTATGATGCCACTTAAAAAAAAAAAAACTCTGGCTGCTCTATATTTGAGGAGGGGATAAAAACAAAGACAAGGTGGGTAGTAAGGAATGCGTCATGCTCTAAGCAAGAAATAATCTTTTTCGTAATCTTGACTAAAATGGGGAGTAAAACAGTGTAAATGGGAACGAGTGTAGGAACAGATATACTTTGGAAGAAAAGCCACAGAACTTGTGAAGCTAGTTCTAATGGATGAGCTAATGGGACAGAGTGTAGATTTCTAGTGATGACAATGGAGTGATAAAGTTGAGACTTGAGTGACTAAGTAACTATTGAAGCCTTAACTGAGAAATGGCTGGATCAGTAAGAATTCTGTCATAGTCGTGTTAAGTTTCAAATATCTTTTAGAAATCCAGCTGGACACATAGGGCAATTAGAACTCAAGGAGAGATCTGGGCTACAGTGTAATTTTAGAACTCATCAGACAGTAAATTGTATTTACATGGGATTACATGAAGTCTAACTAGTTAAGGTCATCATGAGGATTAAATGAGGGAGATAGCATGTAGACAAGAAAGTCTAGGACAAAGCTCATGGAAACAGCTGAATTTAGAGATGAGACACAGGAAGGAGCCAAAAAGAGACACTGACGGCCAATAAACTAGAAGAAGAGAAGAGGATGGTGTCTTAGAAGCCAAGGGGAGAAAATGTAGTAGCCAGCTGCAGCTGATGTTGCTGAGGGTTAAGAAAGATAAAGACAGATAACCTGTGTCCTGGCCAGGTAGGTCAATTGGCTGGAGCATTGGCTCCATATGCCAAGGCCGTAGGTTGGATCCCTGGTCAGGGCACGTACAAGAAGCAACCAATGAATGCATCAATAAGTGGGACAACAATCAATCTCTCTCTCTCATCAATTTAAAAAAAAAAAGATAACCTGTGGATCTGGAAAAATGGAGGTGGAAGCAGCTTCAGGGGAGCGTTAGGAAACTCAGGAGTTACCGAAAGAAAGAGTGAGAGGTGAAGAATACCAGGTGTTGCCAATGTGTAGCAGATAAGGTAGGTCAATAGAAACAACTAGAATGTTGTGTGTGCTATTTTTAAAAGACTTTTTAAAAATTGTGTAACAGAGTGAGGAATCTACAAAGGTTTAAAAAAGTCAGTGAGTAACATAGAAAGTTGGTCATTACAGAGGAAAGCACACTGATAAAAGAAATTCTCAGAAGAAAAAAAATATTTGGCAGCAACTGTAACAACTCTTAATGTTTTTTCAGGCAAGAATTATCAATGGCCCTGACTGGTGTGGCTCAGTTGGTTAGGTGTCCTCCTGCAAAGCGGCAGGTTGCCTGTTCGGTTCCTGGTCAGGGCACAAGCCTATAAGCAGTGCATCAAAGACAACTTCAGATCAATCAAAGGGAAACTGAAGAACAGAGTCCAGAAATAGTAAAGCCATTGATGACAGGGGCTGTGGAGCAAATCGAGCACAGCCTCGATAATTTCGAAACCCGCAGGTCCTTCATGGCAAAAAAATGTGAATCCAGATGGTATGACTGATCTGTTGAACCAGCAGAGGACGGTGTGACCGCACATCGATTTTCTTTAAGGATGGTTTAGGACTGGGACAATGTGAACAAATTGGGCAATTTGGATCTATCACCTGTCATGATAACTGGCCTCTGTTTTTCATCCACACACCAGGGTTAGGATAAATGGGACTGATGTTACCGTGAACGCTTCATTTATTTTAACCTGCGTTTATTTGGAGCAGAGGCATTGTTTTCAAGAAAAATATGTCATATAGGTTGTCTGAAAATAAAATGCATTTTAAACTAATAAGGGGCTTTCAAAAGAATTCGCCATGATGGGGTATCTGCTTTTGTTTGTGGCCCAGACTCCAAAAGATCTTAAGTCACGAAACTGCATATGACTTTCAGTTCAAACAGCTGCAGTCATGGATGCCAGAGAAGGGATTGTAAAGGAGGTGCTATTCAGAAGAAGCCTGGGGAGTTCATAAGAAGAGAGAGAAGCCACATAAGGGCTTTAAATCAAGTTGTTTCTCCATGAAATACAGTCAAGGAAAAAGAAAATGCATGAAATGGAAAAGTATATTCCATCACACGTGGTTACTTTAAGAAAACACCCTTGTGGCCCTGGCTGGGTAGCTCAGTTGGTTAGAGCATCATCTTGATATGCCAAGGTTGCAAGTTCAGTCCCCAATGGGACACACAGAAGAATCAACCAGGGAATGCATAAATAAGTGGAACAACAAAAATTGATGGGTCTGTCTCTCTCTCCTCCCTCTCTACCTTTTTCCATCCTTCTCAAATCAATAAATTAAAAGAATTTAAGAAAAAAGAAAACATCTTTATGAATATGATTTGGTTTGAAATTTTAAACCATAATTTAAATGTCATTATGAGCGAAGCTGTGCAAGCAAGAATTATTATTTTTTCTTGGTCACAGAGAACATTTTATTAATTTGACCCCAAAGGCAAGAGAAGTAAAGACAAAAATAAATAAGCAGGAGTGTGTCAAAATGAAAAGCTTCTGCTCAGCAAAAGAAACCGTCAACAGAACAAAAAGCCAACCAACAGAATGGGAGAAGATATTTGCAAACAACAGCTCTAAAAAGGGGTTAACATTCAAAATATGTAAAGAACTTACACAACTCAACACCAAACAAGCAATCCAATTAAAAAATGGATTTTAATTTTTTTAAATCCCTGGCAGGGTAGTTCAGTTGGTTGAAGCCTACACCAAAACGTTGTGGGTTCTATTCTCGGTCAGGGCACGTATTTTGGTTGAAGGTTCCATCCCCAATTGGGGTGCAAATGGGAAGCCACCAAAAATGTTTCTCTGCAAGCAAGGATTATTATGGATATGAGTACATTGTGGTTCCTCTCATTTGTAGAATCTCATTTAAGAGTAATCATTGTGCGCTGGCCAGGTAGCTTAGTTGGTTACAGTGTCAACCCTATGTGCCAAAGTTCTGGGCCAAGGTTGCCAGTTCAATCTCTGGCAGGGTACATGCGAGAAACAACCAATGAGTGCATACAGGGGTGGAGCAGCAAATCAATGTCTGTTTGTCCCTCTCTCTCTCCTTCTCTCCTTCCCCCCGCTCTCTAAAAGTCAATACATAAAAGAGAAAAGTAATCATTGTGAGAAGTTTTCTCTTAGAAATACAGTGTCAACATATACCAGCAAATTAATAAAAGAGAGAAACTATGACATGTAAGGATGTTAGAGAGCCTCCAGCCAAATCACATCTCCTCAAACGTTAAAAGAAATCATACTGGAGAAAAATTTATGAATATAATGAATGTGGACAAACCTTTAACCTGAAGCAATACGTCAGAGATCATGAGAAAATACATAATGGAAAATGTGTATTCATGCGAGTGATAAATATAGTCAAGTGTTTTCTCTCTCCCTCTCTCTCCCTAAGTGTGCTTTTTTTTTTTTTTTTTTTTAAGAGAAAGGAAGAGAGGGAGAAAGAGGGAGAGAAACATCAGTGTGTGGTTGCCTCTTACATGGCCCACACTGGGAACCTGGCCTGGGACCCAGGCATGTGCCCTGACTGGTAATCAAACCGGCAACCCTTTTGTTCACAACCCATGCTCAATCCACTGAGCTACACCAGCCAGGTCTCTTTTTTATATACATATATAATTTTTAAAGGTTTTATTTATTTTTAGAGTGAGGTAAAGGGAGGGTGAATGATTGATCAGTTTCCTCCAGCACTCACCCCAACCAGGATTGGCCAGCAACCCAGGCATGTGCCCTGACCAGGAATCAAACCAGTGACCTTTCCTTTTGCTGAACGATACCCAACCGACTGAGCCACACCGGTAAGGGCCCAGTGTTCTCTTGAATCTCATCCCTCACTCTACATTTAACAATGCATATAGATTAGAAATCATGTAAAAGTGCTAAATGTGAAAAAGCCTTCAGCTATAATAGAAAAACTTCATACTCAGCATTCTAAGAAAAACTTATGAATGTGGGAAACTTTCTATTCAAATGTCAAGACTCAGTAGACACCATGGAAGACATGCTGGGGAGAAATCCTGTGCATGCAAAGAATATGGGAAGGCCTTCAGTAACAAATCAGATCTCACAGATCATGAGAAAATTCATATGGAAAGAAACTCCTGAATGAAATCAATGTGAAAGCATCTTTAGATAGAAGCAATACCTTATTAAAGATAAAAATGTTCATACTGGGGTGGGGGAGTGGAAACTCTAGGAATGTAATGAATGTAGAGAATCTTCAGCCCAAAGGAAAAACCCTCATTATTTATCAGATAGTCCATACAAGAGTGAAATCTTGTGACTGTAATAAATATGAGAAAGCTTTTATTCATACATCAAGCTTTGTTAGACACCAGGGAAGTCATATTGAAACTAAACCCTATGCATGTAAGGAAGGTGTGAAAGCATTCGATGGCAAATAGAAATTCATATTTGAGAGATACCCTATAAATACAGTGAATGTGCAAAAATCTCCAGGCAGAAGATATACCTTATTAAATATTACAACATTTAGATAGGAGAGGCAATCTATGAACATACAAGGGTAGAAAAGCCTTCTCTTCAATCACGCTGCTTACTGTACACCCAAGAACCCATACAGGTAATAAACATGAATGCAAAGAGTGTGGAAAAACCAAGTCTCCGTGTTCAGACACTGATCTATGAGAACCAACACTGAATGGAATGTCCATTAACAGGTGAATAGGTAAATACATCCTGTTACAGCCATACAGTGGAGCGATAAAAAGAAATAAACTATCAGCACATGCAACACCATAAATTAATCTCAAAATAATTATGCTGAGTAAACTAAGCCAGACCAAAAGAAAAAAAGAGCACCCACTTCATGATTCCATTATGTAAAATTCTAGGAAATGCAAACTAATCAGTAGTACTAGGAAGCAGATCAATGATTACCTGGTAGGTGGGTGTGGGGAGGAATTACAAAGGTCAAAAACAAAACTTTTGAAAATGATGACTGTGTCCTCTTTTTGATTGTGGTGACAGATTCATGGACGTGCACATACAAGTAGTTCAGAGGTCATTAAATTGCCCACTTTAAACATGTGTAGTTTAATGGGTATCAGTTATGCCTCAATGAAGCTGTTAATATTGTTTTTAGGACTTCTGACAATTTTAGGTCAAGAAAGTTTTAAAATTGGTTAAGAATTTGAAAAGGAGAATTTAATCTCGATTTGTTTATTATATAATTAAGATTTACCAAAGTCTCACCCTGGCTGGTGTAGCTCAGTGGATTGAGTGTGGACTGCGAACCAAGAGATCGCCAGTTCGATTCCCAGTCGGGGCACATGCCTGGGTTGCAGGCCAGGTCCCTGGTTGAGGGACCAGGAGAGGCAACCACACATTGATGATCCTCTCCCTCTCATTCTCCTTCTCTTCACCTCTCTCTAAAAATGAATAAATAAAATCTTTTAAAAAAAGATTTACCAAAGTCTCTTAGGTTTTTTTAGATAAACATAATGTAAACAAAAATACTAAAGACTAAAATATAACATAGGACAATAAAAATCTTCTAAAACAATCTAGGATGTGCTGTGTACTGCCACTTCTAGAGACATTGGTGAGCTTGTTCACCATGATTTGAAGCCAAGAAGCTCTAATGGAAGCAATAGGTATATTTTAATTACATGTCGATAAAAACTACAGATATATAGACTGTAAACAAAGTCCATAAACAATACATCAACATTTCTGCTGTACAGAGAACAAAAAGTAATTTCCTATAAAGTTTTAAAAAGAAGCAAACAACCCAGTGGTAAAATAGACAAAGGGCATTAATAAAATGACAGGGAAGAGCAAACCCAAATGCCCGAAAGCACACCAAAGCCCTAGCAAGTGTGTCTCAGTGGTTTGGGCGTTGCTCCACAAAACAAAAGGTCACCAGTTCGATTCCCAGTCAGGGCACATGCCTGGGCTGTGGGTTAGTTCCCCAGTCAGGGTGTATACGAGACACAAGTGATGAATGTTTCTTTCTCACATTGATGTTACTCCCCTTCTCTTTCTCCCTCTCTTCCCCTCTCTCTACAATAAGTAAATAAAATCTAAAAATGTTTTAAAAACCATATTAAAAGATTTGCAAATTTAAGCTTCAAGTAAACAGAAATTAAAGTAATGATTAGATATTACTTTATATTCATCAGAAAAAAAGTTTTTAAAAAGTAGCATCTGTTGGGAACAAGAAAAATAGTCTCAGCCCCAAGGAGCCTGTGTCCCTAGCAAACATCCTGTAAGTTGATTGCCCTCTGTTTAGTTTCAAAATTTTCCTCTCAGACCCCATCCTGTAAGTTGATTGCCCTCTGTTTAGTTTCAAAATTTTCCTCTCAGACCCCACCCTGTTCCCGAGTGCGGGCTCTGTAAGCCAATAGCTAACCGCCACATCTGCTTCTGTGCAACGCTTGCTTGCTTGCCCCTATATAAGGACTTAGCTGTAAGCGCTGGGAGCGACTCTCATTTGCAGCCCCTGTGGGCACCGTTGTCTCCGGACACTTTGAGAGTTCGCCCCTGCGCAGGTTAAACTTGGCCAATAAAGTAACATCTTTGGAACCCTGAAAGTCTCCAACATTTGTTCTTGTGGTTGGTGGATGCAACACATCTATTGTTAGATCACTTTCATATAATGCTAGTGGCATTATGAATTGTTGCAGTCTTTTCTGAAGGCAAGGTAGTAATGTCCATTAAAATTAAGTATGGATACATATATATGTATAAACATGGATGCATATGCATTCAATTTTAGGAAACACTTAAGTAGTGGTTTAACTCAGCAGTCTCCTTTCTGCGATTCTATCTAAAAGGAAAAAAAACACCAATATCAGGTCTTTAATGCAGCATTTTTCAGGATGGCATAAAGCTGACAAAAATTAAAACATAATGGTACATCCACACCACAGAATGATGTGCAGCGATTAAAGAAAGAAAAGGAACCGTAGCTGTATCCATGGGCTATTTTCAAGAACTATTGTTGTATAAAACAGGCAAAATGACAAAAAAAAAAAAGTGTGTTGCATCAGTCAGGACTCAACTACAGAAACAGAATCAGTGGGAACACGTATCAGGAGATTTACGGTGGGAGTTGGCTCAGGGATTGTGGAGGCTGGCGAGGCCAGCACATACTTGGTAGGGCCGCCCGTCAGGAAGGGCAGCCCTGAAATCTCTGGCTCAGGCTGCAGCTCCAGTTCACAGGCAGAATTTCTTCTTTTTCCTGAAGTACCAGTTCTGCTTTTAAAGCCTTTCAACTGATTACATAAGGCCACACCCTCTTAGATTATCTAGGATATTACTTATAAAGCTACTGATTATGGATTTTAACCACATGTACAGCATGTCCTCACAACACCTGTATTAGTATTTGATAGGGTAAAACACATTGGCACATACAACTGACCATCACATGTATATTTCATTTCTCAAAAACAAAAGAAGAAAAAATCCCTGTACATTTATGTGTGTGTGAATATGTTGTGCAATTACCTTTATATTTGTAAATACATGTATAGCACCTATGAGCTGCACACGTGGGGGAGTAAGGAGAGAAAAACATCAACCAGTTACCAGGCTGTGTGGGGCAGGGTGACGGAGATGGACCAGCAGCAGGAGGGGAGAACAGTGCCAAGCGAAAAAAGAAGGAAAAAAAAAGACTGCAATATAAAAAAACATGAAATCCAGGATATATACCTATTATCATGTTTATAGATTTATATTAAAACTACTTATGTGAATATAAATATACAAAGATATTTAAAATCTAAATATTTAGCAAGTATTCATTGGATAAAAAGGTATTCATTGCTTGTGATTTTCTAAAAACATCATGTTAAGAGAAAACCACAAGCCCCAATGGCGCCACTCATGCCAGAAGCCCGGGTAGCAAACGAAGGTTTAATGTCTGATCTAACTGCAGTTTCAGCCCCTCCCAGAAGCATAAGCCTCATCAACCAGTCTGGGATTTCATGGTCAAGCACTGGTAAGGTGATCTCGAATATGGGCCCTCTCCATCCCCCAAGGAAAAGAAGAGGCAATGTGCAGATAAAAAACATTCGGTTCTATTCCCCCCAAGAAAAGACATCTGAGTCCCCCAACAATCTTTTCTTCCTATAAAACCCCTCCATTTTGTACAACCTTTCAGAGCGCCCTTCTAGTTGCTAGGTGGGACGATGCCCAATTCATGAATCGCTTAATAAAGCCAATTAGATCTTCAAGTTGACTTAGTGGAATTTTGTTTTTTAACAATCACAATAAAATAAAAATGAACGTGTTCTTGTTAAACATCTCTTTTGAAGCACCAACAATATACGCATTCATTTTCTAGAAATAGCTTAAAAGATAGGAGGCTAGATATTCTAAATCAGGGTATTGGCAGGGCCATGTTCCCTCTGAAGGCTCTGGGAGAGTCCTTTCTTTCCTCTTACCAGCTCCCAGTAGTATTACCACCTGGCGATAGGACCACCAACCACTAAACACAGAGAATTGCACTGGAGAAAGATTGGCTATTTTATGATGAACAGTCCCCCGTAGGAGAAGAAGAAGCTAATGCTCAAAAGCTAGACCCCCCCAATCCAGGATTTGGGTGGGGTTTTCAGGGTTTAGGAGGGAATAGACATGCAGACGTGTTGGTGGGGCAAGGTTTACATGGAGGACCTTGGAGCTTGTTATTAATGCTAAGGGGCATTAGCACTGAATCTTCCTGAACAACAGACCCTTCACTTTAGAAAGGTTTCCAGGGTTGAAGTTCCAGTGATGTCCCAAAGTTACCTGCCTTGTGGTTCTTGATTTTCACAAGATAGAAATTGAGAGGAAACCCTACAGGAATTTCCAGACATTTTATTAAGCTTATAGTTGAGCCGAAAGGGAGGCAGCAGAGAGGAAAGGAAGATCCTCTGAATGGCTTGGGGAGGGGCCCTGCTTGGATACTTTCATAAACTGGAGACAAAGCCGACTTATGCAAAAAGGCAGGCTTGTGAAGGGTTCTGGGAGGGGAATTTTCCCAGTCAGGGTGGGGTTACTTCCTCCTTTTCTCGGGTTGCTTGACAACTGTCTTGCCCATGACAACAAGATGGCCGTGTTGCTCCTTACGGTTATCCCAGGAAGATTGTGTAGTAGCCAAACCTTGAGAAACTGAGCACGAGGAACAGTGGTTTCCATGCCTCTTAGCCACCTGGTCTTAACTCACCTTCCCAGCCATCCAGTCTTGTTTCATCACCAGCCCGAGTCCCGGTACAGGCTCACCAGTCCTTCGGTTGCATGGGTGGTGGTGGGGGTTGCAGGGTGTGACTTTTGTTCCAGGTGCACCTAAAGGTCAAAGTTCTCTCCTTTGCATATGCTTCAATGCATGACTTGCAACTTTGGTCTGTGGTCTCTGAAAAACAGCTTAGGATCTTGTTTCACAGGATGGGACCATTTTGATCTGGTTCTCAGGTCACACTGGTGGCGGCATAAAACCCTTGGCTTCCCCTGGCTTCTGGGTCATCCCTGCACTTTTGGCCGTCAGCTTCCTTCACACAGCCATCTTTTCTCTCTGCATTTATGTGACTCCAAGTCTCTCTCTCTTTCGAAGGACAACGGTCACTGGGTTTAAGGCCCACCCGAACCCAGTAAGACCTCACCTTAACTTGACTACATCTGCTAAGACCCTATTCCCAAATGAGAGCACATTCACAAGCGCCAAAGGTTAAGATTTTAACAGATTTTTGAGGAGAACACAATGAAACCCACTACAGTATCCAGCTTATAATCAGAGGAAGCATTTCTATAAAACGGAGTTAACAACTATTCCACATTTATTGTAATTGTTTAATACTGCCCTGGAAATTTGAAGCAATGCGAAAAAATATAAAACAAAAGTAATAATTATTGGAAAGGCAAAACAAAATCACTGTTATGTGCAGAAATCCAAAGATATGTTGAAATATGACTGAGTCTGTAAAGAGTTTGAAATGGGGACCAGGCACAAAATAATTAAATACAAATAAATGTTTTCTTAAATAGTAACAATTATAATAGGAAACACCACAGAAAAATGTGTAAGTATGAAAAGTCTATTAAGCATTTAGCTTTGTCCTTTAAGAAATAAGACGTGTGAGCCCTGGCCTGTGTGCCTCAGTTGGTTAGAGTATCATCCCATACACCAACAGGTCACTGGTTCAATTCCCAGTCAAGGCACATGCCTAGGTTGTGGGTTCGATCCCCAGTTGGAGCACATGCAGGAGGCAGAGGACTCTTGGAACTTCAGAAAGTCTTTCCTAGTAACTGAGTCATCTTACATTTATTTCTTTGTTTAAGAGATTATTATTATTATTTTATTCTCAATTGAGAGAGAGGGGAAGGGAGAGAGAGAAGTATCAGCGTGAAAGAGAAACATCAATCAGTTTCTCTCTTCTGCAGATGTGAAAACGAAGCCAGACAAAGCGGCAAGAAAGGATAAATCCACAGACAAAAGAAGTGCAAACAAAAGGGGAAATGGGGAGCAAAGGTGAAAGAGACCCAAGTGGCCCACCAAGAACTTAAAGATCCACCACAGAAAATGGAGAGACTGAAGATGAAGCAGGAGAAGAAGAAGCCGAGTCTCATGACTACCATATGGTATGGCTGAGCAGTGGTCCCTGTCTCTCATAAAGGCAAGTGACTTAGTAGTTCCAGAAGGCGGGAATTCCACCCTATCCCGTTTTTTCAAAATGTAAATGTTTGTTTTTAAAGAGGTGAAATCACTTGCAGGATGTTTATTTTTTTTGTACAATCAGAAAATAGTGGGATATTGAATATGGGAGGATTTAATTGCTATGAATGTCTGTTTAACACTCTGTAGATGTGGTAGTTTTTATATTCCATAATACAAGACACACTAAATGGCAATCTGGAATAAGTTGTGCATTTAATGCCTTGACCATTTAAAATTACTTTTTAAAGTTTTTAAAAATATTTTTTAATTTATTTTTAGAGAGAGGAGAAGGAAGAAAGAGGGAGAGAAACATTAATTAGTTTGCCTCTCACACCTGCCCAACTGCGGACTGGCCTACAACCCAGGCATGTGTCCTGATCAGGAATCAAACTGGTGAACTTTTGGTTTGCAAGCCTGCACTCGCAGAGCCACACCACCCAGGGCTTACATTAGCTTCTAGTCTCTTGTGTTTAGTAGAATTGTTTCCTAAAGAATACCACTCTTTGATCTTGGCTCTCTCCCTGTCATAATTTTGCACACTCTGTACCATCTTTGGTGAGGTACTCCAATTTTCCTAGTAATTTTGTTAGTGCATTGTGAAAGACTGAAAATTTGATTATGTAGTATATATGACATCAAATTATGAATTAGTAGGACTTTGATGAAAAAACATATCAACATTTGAAGATATTGGTACTTGATACGCTATTAAGGACAATTAGCCTCCACATTTCAAGCTGGAAATGAAACCGGAAAGGTTGGCATTGGAGCTGCCTGTCACTACCAGAACCATTAAGTAGGGACGAGGAGTGAGTCTTTACGGGAGCTTTATTCAGATGGCCAGCAGCCTGAGAAGGCAGCTGGCAGGTTACGGACCCTAAGAGAGAGTCTCAGCATGTTATCTCAAGCTGACCTTTTTTATAAAGAGAAGAAAAGTGTAGGTAAGGAGTTTGGAATCCAGGAAAAAAAGTAGGCAAGGGGTTTGGAATTCATGAAAAAGGTTAATCAGATGAAAGCTACAGTCCAGCAACTTTTCTAGCATCCTTTCCTCTGCTGACCCGTGATTCTCGAGCTGCGTCGTGGGCATTGGAATTTTTCTCCCTGGGGCAGAATGGCTCAGATGCCATCCTGATCCCTCGAGGTCCTCCTGGGGAACAAAGGTTGAACTGCTTGTGGGTCTCCTGGAGTCGGGTGGGGTCTGGTCTTACATCCCGGTTCCTGACACATTAACTACTAAGCTTATTAGTCATAACTTAAAGCTAAAATTTTTTCAGCTCTTGAGTTGCCCCATTAGAAATTCACTGGAATAACCGTTTAGAAAAGAATCATAACTACATGACTTTTCTGGGTTTTGGTACATATGTTAAGAATTGCGTACAAAATGGAATGTCTGTGGACTTATCGTCAAAGCAATTAATAAAAATCTCAATTTTGAAGGAAAATAATTTCTTTTAAATATTTTATTTTTAAACTCTTAATTAAAAAATAATCAATGACAGGAAAATTCTGTTTTGAGTTTAAACCCCTCTATTTGTGTCATTTCTGCAGCTTGCTGACCAGGCCTTTCATACGGGTGGCCCCACTGGATCTAAATGAGATTACAAATGTAATAGCAGACCAAACAGTAAATCAGAGAAGTCTTATGCTAAATGGGAAAAAGGAAATGGAAAATTATTTAGAAAACAAAATCCTAAGCCAAATATGGCAAAGATTACAATCCACAGAAGCATTGTTCTGAATATTTATGGGTAATCCATGAATAATCCTCAGAAATAGATATTGCTGATGCAAATCAGATGAAAAGAATTTAGATGGATTTTCCCAGCACATATGGCAATCAAGAAGAGAAAAACACAGTGATATCGGCACCAGGGCCATGGATGCATTATTTTAAAAACTGAGAGGAAACGAAGGGCCATTGTTAGAGAAATAAGGCTCTGTTAGTGAGGACCACATTTCTCTGATGATCAAAAGTAGGAGACTGAGAAATGAGAGGAAACCTCCAGTCGTACCATAAATGTCTACCATGATACTTCACACTTGGATTTTAAGTTGCTTGATTCTTTTACTCCTTCTCAGCGAACATTGACAAGAGATGGGTATTGCACAGATTTAAATTCAACTAGGACATTTTTGCCTTCTTAAGTGTTTATTTACTCTGCTCCTATGGTCGTGGATGTAAATACTCTCTTAACTCTTCTTCCTCATCCTGTTAAAATACAACAGAGAGCTTGAAAATTAAGCAGAAATTATCCCCCTCCAGGCTTCCTTTCAAATTCTAGTGTGGTATCCAATTTCTTTTTATTTTAGTCAGGACAAAAAAAATTAATATATTTATTGATTCTAGATAGAGAGGGAGAGAGGGTGGGAGGGGGAAAGAGAGAGAGAAAGAGAGAGACATTGATTGGTTGCCTCCCAGATGCTCCCCTCCCAGGACCAAACTGTGAATTATGTACGTGCCCTGCCTGGGTATCCAACTCACAACCTTTTGGTATATGGGATGACACTCCAACCAACGAGTCACACTAGCCGGAGCAAAAATCAAAATACTTAAGTCACATTTTTTTCCTCACAAGGAAGAAACATTATTTGCCAATACCTACAAATGCAATTATTGCTGATGACTAGGTTCCTAGAAAAAAAAGAACTTTTTAGCTATTTTGTTTGTTTCTTCACACAAAAGTAACCTACACAGGCAAACATCTCTCAGGTTCTGTTCATATTCTAGTCATTCAATCTATTCATACACAAACTGTTAAAAAGTGTTTCCCCAGGTTAAAGAAGAAAATTCAAATCCTAGCTTTAACCTTGACACTATGAATTCCTCTAAACTTTTTATGCAAAATGCCATGTTCAGGTTCATAGGTGTATTTCTTCCAGGGAGCAACTTTGGTACTTAGCACATTCCAAGGAGCCCAAGATTCCATAAAGACTTAAAACCACTACCTTGTATTATTATTGAAAACAAGGGATTTTTATATTGAATTCCATAGGCTTTCTAACTAGCTACATCAGTACTTCCTGAATTTTAATTCACACACAAATCATATGGGGATCCTGTTTAAAATGCGGGTTGTAATTCAGAAGGTCTGGGGTAAGGTATGAGATTCTGCACTTTGTTTAAAAAAAGATTTTATTTATTTATTTTTAGAGAGGAGAAGGGAGGGAGAAAGAGAGGGAGAGAAATATCGCAGCATGATTGCCTCTTGCACTCCCCCTACTCGGGACCCTGCCTGCAACCCAGGCGCAAGCCCTAGACTGGGAATCAAATGGACCAGCAGCTCCTTGGTTTCCAGGCCGGCACTCAACCCACTGGGCCACACCAGCCAGAATGAGATTCTGCATTCCTAACAAATTGCAAGGGGATTCTGTTGATGTTGGTCAATGGGACGCACTTTGAGTGATAGTAAAAGATATAACACACCTGAAGAGAGCCCCATGCAGAGTCCAGAAAGTGTCACCTACTCAGAAGATTCTGACACTGCACTGTTTTTGTCAATTTGCCCCAATGTCCAATGAGGAGAAGAGAATAGACACTTAGCAGCATTACTTTTGCCATAATCGGAATTGTTACAAAAACAAAAGTTAACCAGGTAAGCTTGAAGAACCTAATTGGCTTTATTAAGTGATTCATGAATTGGGCAACATCCCATCTAGCAACTAGAAGGGTTTTTATAGGAAGGGTGGATCAAGGGACTATCAGTAAAAGAACAAATTAATTTGGAACCAGGAAATCTTTTCTTTGGGAGAATAGAGCAGAAGGGTTTTTTTTCTTTAATGTTTTTTAATCATGAAGATTTTACCTTTCCTTTCTATGGTGGATAGAGAGGGCTCCTCTGACAGTTTCCTTACTGGTGCTTGACCACAAAATTCCAGACTGGTTGATTAAGATTGTGTTTCTAGCCCTGGCTGGTGTGGCTCAGTGGATTGAGCGCAGGCCTGCGGGCCACACGATCGCGGTTTGATTCCCAGTCAGGGCACATGCCTGGGGTGTGGGCCAGTTCCCGGTGGGGGACTCACGAGAGGCAACCATACATTCATATTTCCCTCCTTCTCTCCTTCCTTTCCCCTCTAAAGATAAATAAATAAAATCTTAAAAAAAAAGATTGTGTTTCTAGGAGAGGTTGAAACTACCATTAGATCAGATATTAAATCTAGGTATCATGGGCTTTTAGCATGAGTAATGCCATTTTGGGCCTGTGGCTTTCTCTTCAACAGAATAAAGATCATATTTGTGAGAGGAAAGTTACACCATGCCCCACTATTTAGAAGGTCTGAAACTGATTTTTTGCAGATTTTATAAATCAAGGAAGCTCTCTGATTGAATTTCCTATTTTTGTGTTTCTTTTGTTAAACTTAAAAATCTTTGACTTCCATGACTGAAATCTTTTTCTATAGGGTTGCACTGAGCCCAAAATGTTAGCCAAAAACTGATCTTGGAGCATAAAGTCTAAATACCAGCGGCATGGCCAGGTAGGAAAAAAACCCAGTATGTCTGTTGTCCCAGAATTTTGCAAGCACTTTTATCCACCAAGTAGGGGCAAGGCAGAGGAAAGAGGCAGTCTGAACGCATTTACAAGAGCTACAGGGAAAGGGTTGGGAGCCGGTGTGGCAAGGCCAGCTCTGGGAGAGCAGGGTCTGCGCAAAGAAATGTCTGCTCCTATGAGGTGGCTGTGGGCAGCAGTCTCGAAAGCCCACTAGCGAGCGCACAGGCAAAGGCTCCTGGAGCTCAGTGGTGCTGAAACAATCCGCGGAAACAGCCACCTGGAAATGAATCTGAAATTCCAACAAGCAGAACGAGAATGTGAGAAGGCTTTTGTTAGTTGGCTCATAGCCATTAACAGACTAACAGTTCTCTTTTTCCCTCTGGCCACTGCAATGTAATTTAAAAGAACATTTCAGAATGATTTTCTTATCACTTCCATCCCCTTCCCCCAATCCATACTGGTTCCAATTGGTTCCACAGAAACAGTTTAATAACATGCTGTCTGTTCTCTAAGTGATATAAACTGATGATGCTCCTGGTCATTAAAAAAAGTCATGATTTTATTATCTTCAAGACTGTGAAATGCTGCTCTCTCTTTTTCATCCTCAGGCATATAAATCGTGTTATAAACAGGTTTAGAAATAGGCAAAACAAATGCATTCTATTATTATTCCAATGGGTGTCACAGGAAAGAGACCAGGAATGTGTGGGTTCCTGACTTCGCGCAGGAAGGATTTCACAATTCAAGTCCAGGTGATTTTGAGATAATACTTATTAAAGCTGGCAGTGACACAAAGGGAGGGCTTAAAATAGAAAAGGCAAGATCATGGCAACCCGAGTGAGCACAGGCAGAGAGCTGCTTGGCCCTTTAGGGACAAAGTCAGAGGCAGAAGTGAGCCCGCTGGGCCATGTGGACTCTGGAGGCAAAAGGAGAGCCCTCAATGAGCTGCCGTTGCCTGCAGTTTCCCTGGATGCAAGTCTCCGGGGAAGCTTTAGAGCTTAGAAAGAAAGCAGAGGCACACCTGAGGAAGGAGAGGAGGTGAGGTGTGGGTGTGCCCAAGGAAGAACATGTACTGAGTCCTTTGTCTTAAGGGTTTTTATCTGTTTTCTGAGATAGGACTTTTAGGAGGGGTCTCAGGGGAGTATTCATCAGCTTTCCAAGTGTGTCCTTTAATATGCTGATGCATCAGAATGAGTGTATAGAGGGGTCAGGGTCATTCTTTGGTCCGTTTCACCTTCACACAATACCACTGCAGAGGGACCAGCAACGAGATGTGTCTACCCCAGAATAGTCTGGAATGGGTAAACCATTTGCTTCTACGTGTCCTTGGTTAGGGAAGAACGTACAGTTTATTAGCTGGCTGTAAATTGCTTGGCCACCTGTTTAGATCTCTGCCTCAGTTTCCTCATTACAATTGCCAAGGAATTGTCGCAGCTTCCCACCATCCTGCATCATTGGGACAGAACCATCTCTTTTTTATTCATTCACCTTATTTTTCTTCTCATCTGCTTATTACGATTGATTTACTCAAAATCATCAGTACCTACCTAAAAGTTTTGCCAATATCTGAAACTTAACATCAAAAATTAAACTAACAATTCTTCTTACTTACTAATATGAATCATCCATGACTCATCAACTTTGTGATAAAAACTTTAAGATTTTGCCTGACTCTGTCAAGCTCCAAGTTTAATCATTCCAAGTTCTATGATATCATGCTCTTTATTGATTCCTATAGTGATTAGGATTTAAAATGAGAAAAAGAATATGGAAGTACATCAGTTTTCTTCCCCCTAACCCTAACCAAATGGTGCAGCCTCCCCTCTGAAACTGAGGGGAAAAATAGAAGCAAAGAGGAAGAGGAGCTACTGAAGAAGGGAAAGGTGGTACAAGTGTATTCTGGTACTGTTCACAACCCCTCTTAACTGGAGAGGAGGACCAAAGCCACTTTAAAATAATGCCAATATAGCCTTGGCCAGGTGGCTTAGTTGGTGGGAGCATTGTTCCCTGCACCAAAGGGTTTCAAGTTCAATTCCCAGTCGGTACACATACCTAAATCGCAGATGTGATCCCTGGTCAGAGCCTGTATGGGAGGCAACTGATTGATGTTTCTCTTTCATGTTGACGTTTCTCTCTCTCTCCCTTCCTATCTCTAAAAATCAATAAAGACATATTCTTGGGAGAGGATTAAAAATAATAATACTAATGCTGGGTTCTGGACAAGATGGAGGTATAGGTAGAAACTCTTTGCTTCCTTGCACAACCAGAAGGAGGATAACAACCAATCTAAAATCAGTAAAAACCCAGACGCACCAGAAGATCAATCTGCATGGAGATCCAACAACCAAGGAATTAAAGAAACAGCCAAACAGAACAGCCAGACAGGTGCACCGAAACAAAGAACTATGGCCCAAATGAAAGAACAGCACAGCTTCAGAAAGAGAGCTAAGTGATGAGGAGAGAGCTAACCTATCTGATGGAGAATTTAAAGCCCCAGTGATCAAAATTCTCACAGAACTGAGTGAGCTTGGTCAAAAATGAAAAACAAATGAAAGATACCCAAAATGGAATAAAGCATAATATTTAGGGAACCAACAGTGATGGGAAGGAAACCAGAACTCAAAGCAACAATTTGGAACAAAAGGAAGAAGTAAACATCCAACTGGAACAGAATGAAGAACCAAGAATTCAAAAAAAAAAATGAAGAAAAACTGAGGAATCTCTGGGACAACCTGAAATGTTCCAATATCTGAATTATAGGGGTGCCAGAAGGAGAAGAATAACACAAAGAAAATTTATTTGAACAAATAATGAAGAAAAACTTCCCTAATCTGGTGAAGGAAATAGACTTCCAGGAAGCCCAGGGAGTCCCAAAGAAGTTGTACCCAAAGAGGAACACACTAAGGCTCATCATCATTAAGTTACCCAAGATTAAAGATAGAGTATTCTAAAAGCAGCAAGAGGAAAGAAGAGAGTTACCTACAAAGGAGGTAGCATAAGACTGTCAGCTGATTTCTTAAAAGAAAACTTGCAGGCAAGAAAAGGCTGGAAAAAAGTGTTTGAAGTCATGAAAGGCAAGGACCTACATCCAAGATTGCTCTATCCAGCATAGGTTTCATTTAGAATGAAAGGGCAAATAAAGTGCTTCCCAGATAAAGTCAAGTTAAAGGAGTTCATCATCACCAAGCCATTATTATATGAATATTAAGAGGACTTATCTAAGAAAAAGAAGATCAAAAATATGGACAGTAAAATGACAACAAACTCACAACTATCAACAAATGAACCTAAAAAGAAAAAGGAAAACAATGAAAACAAAACTAAGCAAAAAACTAGAACAGGAACAGAATCAGACAAATGGAGATCACATAGAGACATTTCAGGGGGAAGGGGGAGGAATAGGAAGGAAGGTACAAGGAAGAAGAAGCATAATTAGTAGGCATAAAATAGATGGGGAGAGGTAAAAAATGGTATAGGAAAGAGAGAACTCAAAGAACTTATACGTACAACCCATGGACATGAACTAAGGGGGGGGGATGCTGTAGAGTGGGGGGGTGCAAGGCAGAGAGGAGCTAAAGGGGAAGAAATTGGGAAAACTGTCACAGCATAATCAATAAAATATACTTAAAAATACTAATGCAATATAATGTAAATGGTTAATAGCCTGGGCTCTGCTGTCAGACTTACTTCCAGTACTATTCATTAACATTCTTTTGTCTTATTTCCCTCACCTATAAAATGAGGATAATAGACTTCTGCCAAGATGGAGGCGTAGGTGGGAACACTGTGCCTTCTCCCACAACCAAGTTTGAATGCAACAAAGGTTTAGTAAACAAAGATGCAGCCAAAGAACAGAAAATTGAACTATACAGAAGTCTGAGAACAACAAACCGTTCAAATGGACCGGTAAGAGGAGTGGAGTCAGCAGTGGAGCGGGTTGAGCAGGAAAGATCCCCCGACCCAGGCATGCAGGCAGCCGGGGTAGCATCGAAGACCCAGTGAGGGTGCGGGGCAGGCTGACCCCGGTCACACATTCGCGCACAGATAAACCAGCAGAGGAATGAGCAGTGAGACGAACTGCACAGGTCCTGCGGGTGAACCCAGTAAGTTGGCAAGGTGGCAGGCTGTCCGAGGTCACACATTCGCGCACATTGGGACGGACCACGCGGCCCTGGCAGCGGGAGGTGGCAGAGGTGGGCACCATTACTTTCCTTCGACCCCACCCCCACATACAGCATCACAACCCAGCCACTGGGTTGCCCCACTCTGGGGAACACCTAGGGCTCCACTCCTCACACGTAACAGGCACAAACAGTCCAAAATATGGCTCAAGAAGAACTCAAAGCCCCAGAGCCGATAACTCTAAGCAAAAAAGAAATAGCCAACCTCTCAGATGCACACTTCAAAACACTGGTGATCAGGATGCTCACAGAACTGGTTGATTATAGTCACAAATTAGAGGAACATATGAAGGCTAAACTAATTGAAATGAAGGGAAATGCACAGGAAACCAACAGTGATGGAAAGGAAACTGGGACTCATATCGATGGAGTGGACCAGAAGGAAGGAAGAAACAACAAAACAGAAAAGAATGAAGAAACAAGAATTCAAAAAATGAGGAGAGGCTTAGGAACCTCCAGGACATCTTTAAACGTTCCAACATCCAAATTATAGGGTACCAGAAGGGGAAAAGAAACAGCCATGAGTGGAAAACTTATTTGAACAAATAATAAAGGAGAACTTCCCCAGTCTGGCAAAGGAAATAGACTTCCAGGAAATCCAGGAAGCTCAGAGAGTCCCAAAGAAGTTGGACCCAAGAAGGAACACACCAAGGCACATCATAATTACATTAGCCAAGATTAAAATGAAGGAGAGAATCCTAGAAGCAGCAAGGGATAAGGGGACAGTCACCTACAAAGGAGTACCCATCAGACTGTCAGCGGATTTCTCAAAAGAGACCTTACAGGCAAGAAGGGGCTGGAAAGAAGTATACCAAGTCATGAAATCCAAAGACCTACAGCCAAGATTGCTTTATCCAGCAAAACTTTCATTTAGAATGGAAGGACAGATAAAGTGCTTCTCAGATAAGGTCAAGTTCAAGGAGTTCATCCTCACCAAGCCCTTATTATATGAAATGCTGAAGGGACTTATATAAGGAAAAGAAGATGAAAAATAGGAACAGTGAAAGGACAGCAAACTCACAGTTATTAACAACCACACCTAAAACAAAAGCAAACCAAGAGGACAGCTAGATCAGGAGTGGAACCATAGAAATGAAGAACACATGGAGGGTTAGCAACAGGGGAGTGGGAGGAGGAGAAGGGGGGAGAAGATACAGATAATAAGTAGCATAGACGGTAGGTAAAAAATAGATAGGGGGAGGGCAAGAATAGTAGGGAAAATAAAGAATCTAAAGAACTTGAGACATGTAGTCATAAACTAATGGGGGCGAATGGTGGAGAAGGGGCTGTGCAGGGTGGAGGGGAATGAAGGGGGGACTAGAACAACTGTAATGGTATAATCAATAAAATATATTAAAAATAATGATAAAATAAAAATAAAATGAGGATAATATTTAAGGGTTATCTACCAAATTATCCATTCCTCCTTTCTCTTTTTTTTTAAAGATTTTATTTCTTTATTTTCAGAGAGAGGGGAAGGGAGGGAAAAATAGAGGGAGAGAAGCATCAGTGTGAGAGAGAAACACTGAACTGGCAACATTTTGCTTTGCAGGACAATGCTCAGTCAACTGAATCACATTGCTCAGGCCTCCTCCTTCTTCTTTATTGACAAAAATTTACTTGATGCCCTGGCTGGTGTAGCTCAGTGGATTGAGTGTGGGCCTGTGAACCAGAGGATCACGGTTCAATTCCCAGTCAGGGCACACGCCTGGGTTGCAGGCCAGTTCCCAGCAGGGGACGCAAGAGGCAACCATACATTGACATTTCTCTTCCCCTTTCCTTCCCTTCCCCTCTAAAGATAAATAAATAAAACCTTTAAAAATTTATTTGGTGATCTTGCAACCTCCCTTGCAAATGACCAAGAAACATATGACCAAGAAACATAATTCTGACCAAAAATATGTTGATGGAAGTCCTTGAGAAGAGATACCTGTTGTCCTTTCTCTCTTGCTGGAAGATTCAATGTCGAGAATTAACAGTCATATTATGACCATGAAAATGAAAGACATTTATTTGCTAACCACAGTGAAGTGAGAAGACAGAATGAAGTTGAAATCTTGGTGACCTCACTGAGTTACACGTAGAACTAGACCAGGCTCCTTATTAAGCGGAAGAAGAAAACAGTATCCTGACTTCTTTAAGTTCTTGCAGTAGGTTCTTCTATTACATCTAATACAATCCTAACTGATACGCTATTTTGCGGAGGTACTGAGAATACTATTAAGTGTGATAGTAAATTAACATAGGATCTAGTACTAGTGATCATGCAATCGGTTTCAGGGGTCATCGTTGTCATTATTATTACTAGTATTCTCCACAGCTCCTGCATTCTTCCCCATCTCAAGCACAAGCTTCTTACATTCTGCTTGGTTTCCACACCGTTGGTCAAATCAAGGCACTCAGTATACTACATACAGGTTATAGTTGTCCCAACAAGTGTCTTAGTTGTACCTTGAAACATGAAAATTTTCTAGAGAGAAGGGATGAGGGGGGAAAGGGTGTCAACACAGGTCAGGAGGTAGGAGAGCAGAGTATTACAGAAACAGATTTTCTGGAGGATTAGTGGAAGATAAGATAGAAAGATAGGTCAGAAACAGGTTGTCAAGAGTTTTCTATGACGGGCAAAGGAGTAGGACAAAAAATTTGTGGTATATTTTCCTATGAAAACTTTAAGGCATTGTTTGTTCTTGTTTTGACACAGGAACTAATATTGAATACAATGAAAAAAGTCAAAATGTTTGATGCTTTGGCTTACCTGGCTAGATTTAGTTTGCTCAATGATAACACGAGGAAGTTAAAGCAGATGCTCTCAAAGAACTGTGACTGCCCCTGGCCAGCTGTGGCTCGGTGGACTGCGTGCTGGCTTATGAACCAAAGGGTCACTGGTTCAATTCCCACTCGGCATCAACATGCCTGGGATATGCCTGGATTTCAGGCCAGGTCCCCAGGAGGGGGCACATGAGAGGCAACCACATATTGATGTTTCTTCCCTCTCTGTCTCCCTTCCCCTCTCTAAAGGTAAAAAAATAAAATCTTCAGAAAAGAACTGTGAGCATTCTAAGAGTCTCTCAAAAATACTCTAATACCCAAGCTTGAGTGAGAGCCTCAATTTCAATATTTGACACAAACTTACACTTCCATTATTTTTTCTTTCTACAGAGTTAATTTATATTGTGCACTTTGCATATGCAGAAACTTGCTGCTACCTCAAGTCTGACTAGAAGCCAACCTCAATTATCCATAATCATCGGAATAATCTTCCTCATAAACTTTGTGAATTTATTGCACAGTCCTTGTTCCACCTAGTTTCCCACTCCTTTGTCAACCAGCTTGGCTCCCTATCAACTTCACTTCCCTCCAGTTTGCTTTCTTCATTCTGCATCTCATACAGGAGGCTCAATTCTAAGCCAGACAGAGCATCAGCTTGTAAATCAAATGCAATATAATAGTACAAATGGCTTCATAAGTACATCACATTTGTTTTTTAAAATAGGTTTATTATTTTTGAATTATAGCACAATGTCAAACATAAAAGAAAATAGACAAAATATTTTAAAAGAATAAGGAAGCAACACCACCATATGAGGGGAATGGTGTTAAGTTTGAGGGGTAGTCCTTTCCCAATTTTTGTATGGCTTTTACACAGTTGTAATCATTTTGAATATTCAATTTGTTTAACCTGATATTATAGCACAAATATTTTCCATGCTATTATATTGGATTTATGTGTAACTTTTTGATAGTTATATATTTTAAATTTATCATGATATATTTAAGACATATAAAAAGATATATGGAGCCCTGGCTGGTGTAGCTCTGTGGATTGAGCACAGGCCTGCGAACCACACGATCGCGGTTCAATTCCGGGTCAGGGCACATGCCTGGGTTGCAGGCCAGTTCCCGGTTCCCGGCAGGGGACGCACAAGAGGCAACCACACATTGGTGTTTCTCTCTCTTTCTCTCTCCTTTCCTTCCCCTCTAAGATAAATAAATGAAATCTTTTTAAAAAATAAATAAATAAATAAATAAAAAGATATATGGAATAGTGAAGTGAAAACTCATAAATCCTTATGAAGTTTAAAAAAACATCATCAACATTTCGATTGATTCTTTCTGGGTAATCTCGTTTGCATCTCCTTCCTTCTCTGCCATGTGTGGTGACTATTCAGTCTGCATTTATCTATATTTCTATCACATATGTATGTAACCAAGAAATATGTAGTCTTACTTGCATCTTTCAAACTCTATATAATTAGTATCATACAGTGTATATTCTACAACTTACTTTTATTTTCTTCTCAATATTATGTTTTTGGGAGTCACTTATGTCAATTCATATTTGCTATGTGATGTTTCATCAAATGAACATACAATAATGTCTCTTGTGTTTTAATGTTGAGTATTTAGGTGCTTTGCAACAGTATATATAATGTTCTGACAAATATTTTTCTGCATATTATTTTTTTATCATGTAGAATTATTCTCTTACATAGATCCCAGAAGTGAAATTATCAAAAAGCGTGAACATTTTTTAAGATCCTTGATACATATTGCCATATAGCTTTCCAAAAGGATTATACCAATTTTATATTGCCACCAGAAATATATTACTCCCTGTTTTATCATATACTGGCTATTCATGGATGATAGTATTAATTCTTTCCTTAACTTTGGAAGGCTTGATCAGCAAAAGGTGGTATTTTGATTTCTGGTGAAGTTGAACTTGAAGATTTTATTTCCTTGTAGAGAGAGGGGAGGGAGGGAGAAAGAGAAAAAGAGAACCCTCAATCGGTTGCCTCTCGCACGCTACCAACAGGGGATGTGGGCCACAACCCAGGCATGTGCCCTGACTGGGAATCAAACCAGCAACCTTTCATTTTGCAGGCCAACACTCAAGCCACTGAGCCACACCAGCCAGGGCTGGTGAAGTTGAAATCGAAGCATTTTCCTTATTATCTATTAATTATATTACCTTCTTCACGATCTGTCTTTTATGGCTTTTGACCATGTAGGAGTGGAAAAATTCTCCTTTTGCCCTTCTAGTTTCTTTGGCTGGTCTAATAATCAAATTAATGTAAGACATATTAACAGGAATAAAACAAATTTAATTACTTATGTATGTATGGGGCCCCATAAAAATGAGCCCCCTGGGGAAGTCAAGCAGTTGAGGCCTATATGGCCTCGGAACTAAGGAATGAGGTAGGGCCTGAGGCTTCCAGGGGCAGAGGGGAGTTCACAGCACCATATTCTTACATTTGGGGGATGTTCAGTAGATGTTTGCCCTGCCACACAGGTAGGTCATTCAGATAAAAACTTATCTCTGGTCACAGTTTTCTCTCTGAACCAGGCCCCATTCCCCACTCTACCTAAATTTTTTTAGGTAGTTAGTGGAGAGGTGAAAGTTTTCTTGAATCTGCTGCATCTTTATTGCCTTCAGCTCAAAATAGTCCATATACCAAAGTGGCACATTTTGGGAAAATGCATTCTGAAACCCTTTACCCATTAAGACTGTGGGAGATTTATCTCATCTTAATAGTTTTATTATATAACTATATATTGATTTGTTGTCAAGTTTGCTACACATATTTTTGAGATTTGCTTGTGGGTTTTTTTTTTGGTACATGATTTAGTTTTATTTTATTTTATTTTTTTTGTATTTATTTATTTACCTTTAGAGGGGAAGGGGAGAGGGAGAGAAACATCAATGTATGGTTGCCTCTTGTGCGTCCCCTGCTGGGAGTTGGCCTGCAGGGAACCGGCCTGCAACCCAGGCATGTGCCCTGACTGGGAATCGAACCGCGATCCTCTGGTTCACAGGCCTGTGCTCAATCCACTGAGCTACACATGATTTAGTTTTAAAATAATGCCTATAAGTATATAAATAAAAGGTTTAATAATTAAATCTATTATAATATGAACTTGTTCATGTGGGTGGGCTATTGCAGAATAGAGTAAGACATTTTGATGGTAAAATCATTACTATATCATAAAATTTACAAATGTATATGCTACTCTGAAACTGGTTAAATTTTAAACTCTTTTAGTGGTTTTAACTCATTCATTTCCCGGAATAGCATTTCCAAAACTGTTATATGTTGACTTCATGTAGTTTGTAAAGTGTAAGCTACCTTAATAGCCTACAGAGACTTTTATTTATGTTTTCTTTCCTTATTTATTCATTTATTTTTAGTTTCCCCTAAGAAAATAATTAGCAGCTCAAGTTTAAATGACCATTAAAGCCTGTCATATTACATTTCACTAAACTTGTCTAATGTTAGAAAATTAGCACTTTTACTGTTTATGAATGTCTTCTACTTTGAGGAGTGAACACTTTTGAAATTTGAAAAACAATTTTAATCGATTTTTTTTTTTTTAGAGAAAGAGAAGTTTGGGTGGCAGGTGGAAGATTAACATTGATTTGTTGTTCCGCTCATGTATACATTAATTGCTTGCTTCTTGCATGTGCCCTGACTGGGGATCGAACCTGCAACCTTGGTGTGCTGGGCCAACGCTCTCAATAGCGGAACTGCTCAGTCAGGGTGATGCTTCCGCAAGTTTAAAATAAAAATTTGACCTTTAAAAAATTTTAAGGCATAGATTGAATGAATCAGTGCTTCCACTCTGAGAAGAAGAAAAATAGTGTCCTTTACTTACTTATCTTATACATCCTCTGTTACGAAGAAAGTCCTGGGAATTAGTAGACGTCTCCTTAGAACCTTATAGAATTAATATAACTCTTAACAGGTCAAAACAACTATCGATCTACCAAAAGGTATTTATTGGACACTGCTGGAGGTTCAGGCCTGCCACAGGTGCTAGGAAATGTAAGGAAAGTGAGTAGGTGGCCTTTTTAGATAGAGCAGAGCAGGGGAGAGAACAGTGAGAAATCAAAATGCAGGTTGTTGGACCAGATTAAAATGGTCTTTCATAACCTGCTAAATATTATGGAATTTTTCCCATAGCGATTGGCCACCTTCAGGTATTTGTTTTCTTTTGGTCATGCTGTTACCGAACAAGGGGGTGGGGGGGGCAATACTTGGCCCACCCAGGGATGCCAAAAACTGCTTCAGAAAACAGAGGCCCCTCCCAAGAACGATATACTAATATCTATTGGGCTCTTCTGTCCGCGCCAATTGGAAAGACATCTCTCAATGCCAGAGATGTGTGAAAAGGAAACAAAATGTTTATTTAATGCTATTTAGGCCTAATGGCTTCAAAGTCTTTAAGGGTATACACCTACACACACACACACACACACACACACAGCGCTCCCTTCTCCCACTATCCCAACTCCAGGTACCATAAATGAGGAAAAGAGTACACGTCCGTTTTTCAGGTCGCTGGCACTGTGGGCTGTGTCGCCTGTCTAGGCAGGATCTCCCACTAATCCAAAGTCATGTGGCACCTTCCACTGGCAAGAGTTTTTTGTACCAAGTTCCAGTCAAAGTCTCTCCTGCTTTCCAGGCCACTTGGCCAAAGGGAGCACCCCAAAGGCGCGTAAGCCTATTCTACCAAAGCCGCACTCCAACAAAAGCGCGTCTTTCTTCTTCACCTGGCCGCAGGGATCTTCATTCTGGCAAAGCTGCATGGTTTTCCCTTTTCTGTCTGGGAAAGAGGGGGTCCTAACTCTGGCAAAAACTACATGGCTCTCTCTTTCATGACTAGAAGAGGAGGGGTCTTAACTCTGCTGAAACTGCGTGGCTCTCCCCCTCACCTGGCCAAGAGGGTGTCCTCACTCTGCTAAAGCCACATGGCTCTCTCGCAGGCCCTGTCCTAGAGGATCAGCCCCCCAGTTCCAGCCTGGGTACCAGCCACTCACTTCTCCCTGGCCCAGAACTTGGTCACAGCTATTTAACATATCTATGAAACCAGTTAAAGGTTATACATATGTTAAATGACCATTGTAGAGGTTAGCTGCAAAACTGTTGCTATGCAAAACAGCTCTCAATGACCCTGCTCCATTTGTCCCTTCCCCTAACTGGAACCTGGGGGCTGGGGTGGGGAGGTGAGGACACCTTCTATGTCTCTCCCATATTCCTATACACTTTGAGTTCTGGACACCATTCCAAATCTTTTTTTTGCCCCCTCCCCCCACCCTTGGCTGTACCCTGTATCAATGCCAAAAATCAGTGGGCACCTGTAAACGCACAGGTATGTACAGGGCTACTTTTGCCATATTTGCAATACCATGAATCTAATTAAATAGTACAATGTGGTCCTTTCCCTTTGCAAAAAAATGTGTTTTAGAAAGATGATTCAGGAGACAGTGTGGAAAATGGACTGCACGGAGGAAATATGGATGGAGGTGGCCACTGGGAGACTGATCAAACAATCCAGGTGAGACATGATGAAGGTCTAATGTTGTAAGACGCCATGCTAAGCACTGCAGGGAACACAGAGCCTAACAAGACATGGCCCCTGCATGAAAGATGAATGAATGAAAATGTCAGACTGCATGCTTATTTACTCTAACACGGTGCCTCTGGAGATGGTGATATAAAAACGTATGAATAAAAGACTTTCATTAAAATCCTGCCGAAGGTCAAAATTACAGAAAGCAATAATTCTTTTTTTTTACAGCCACCTCAGCTTTATTTTTATTAGTTTTATAATAATATATCTTTTACAATCTTTTACCTTTACCTTCAACTTATTTTGTTTTTATATTTAAAGCAAGTTTCTTATAGGTAGCATATAGCTGGGTCGCCCTTTTTTATTATTTTGTAATTTATTTTTAATTAATTTACTTATTTTTCATTTTTCAGTTGGGTTGTCTTTTTATTTTTTTCCATTTTTTAAAAATTATTTTTCAAGTACAGTTTTCTGTCTATTACTCCCATCCCATCCCACCCCCGTGCTCCCCCCTCCCTCCCATTTCCACCCTTCTCAGTTGTTGTCCATGTATCCTTTATATAGGTTCCTCTAAATCCCTCCCCTATTTCCCCTGAAATTCCCTCCCTTCTCCCCTCTGGTCACTGTCAGCCTGTTCTCTATTTCAGTGTCTTTGGTTATATTTTGCTTGCTTGTTTGTTTTGTTGTTTAGCTTCCTGTTAAAGGTGAGATCATATGGTATTTGTCCTTCAACACCTGGCTTATTTCATTCAGCATAATGCTTTCCAGTTCCATCCATGATGCTGCAAAAGGTAGGAGCTCCTTCTTTCTTTCTGCAGCATAAAATTCTGTTATGTATATGTACCATAGTTTTTTGAGCCATTCATTTACTGACGGGCACCTAGGTTGCTTCCAACTCTTGGCTATTGTAAATTGTGCTGCTATGAACATTGGGGTGCATGTGTTCTTTGGGATTGGTGTTTTAGGGTTCTTAGGATACAATCTTAGCAGTGGAATTGCTGGGTCAAAAGGCAAGTCCAATTTTAGTTTTCTGAGAAAAATTCCATACTGTTTTCCATAATGGTTGTACCAGTCTGCAATCCCACCAACAATGGACCAGAGTCACCTTTTCCCCAAACCCTCTCCAACATTCGTTGTTTATTGAAAGCAATAATTCTTGCTTGATATTTTCAGTTTGACTCTGTTGTCTCCCATGTCTTTATGTAATCGATTTACACACCCAGCTGTTTGTGTTTTGACCAAGTACAAAACACGAGGCAACAGGAACAAAGCTGTCAGCAGTTGCCTGGACTTGTTAGCGGATGTGATCTCAGTAACTAAGGACTCTCTGACTCAGCAACGACAGAAAAAAACGAAAATCTCCCCTTTCCATTCTCTGGCCAGTCTGGCTGTTACAAGACTGTCAGAGTCCACAGTGATGGGGAACCTCTTTCTACTGCCCAGCTTGCTCATTTGCTGTGTCATCCTGAGGCAGGACTGGAGTCTCCTACTAAACTTGAATCAGTGAGCTGGGTAAATCATTTCCAGGGCTTGGCATCCGGGGCCAGGTGCCAAAAAGACCAGACCGCCTTCCCTCGCCCAAGGCTCCATTACTCACCTGGGCTCTGGTGGGGCTCCAGCTCGGGCCCTGGAGCCCAAACAAAAGCTACCGCAGCGCTCTCCCTCACCTCTCTTAAGGAAACAGAACACCCAGCCCAGATAGGGAAGAATGGGATTCAGAGTCAGATAAGGTTGAATAGGGCCATTGTCAAGGCAGTGTGACCACCTGCAAGTCAGTTAACCTCTTTCAGCTGCAGGTTTCTCACCAGTGAAATAGTGGTTATGACTCGACCGCACATATCTACACAAAAGAATGTCTGTGTAACACCTGCCACTCTCGCACTTTTGCTGGTGGAAATGTCCAATGGTGCCGCCTCTTTGGAAAACGGTTTGGCAGTTTCTTTAAAAGTTAGACATAAACTTACCATACAGCTCAGCAATTCTACTCCTAGGCAGACACCCAAGAGAAATAAAAACATATGTTCACACAAAGACTTGTGTGTGGATGTCCCTAGCAACAGCCTTCTTGCACAAACCACAAAAACATTATGCTAAGTGAAAGAAGCCAGATTAAAAAAAAACACTCACATATTGTGTAAGGCAGTTTACATGAAGAAGAGCAAATCCAGAAGCTAAATCTTAAAGTCGGTTACAGTTGCCTGGGGCTGAGGGAGGCTGGGGGGGAGGGGGAGTGACTTCAAATGGGCCTGAGGGGTCTTTTGGGGGTGATAGAAATACTCTAAATTAGATTGTGGCTATGGAGGCATAACTCTAAACTTACTAACAGTCACTGACTATAAACTTAAACTGATAGAAGTTTATGGTATATAAATTATAAGTCAATAAGCTGCTTCTTAAAACCTACCAGACATGTAGTAGATACTCAATACTACAGTGAATCACCAACATTTAATTAGCATTTATTGGTGAGTGACTTTAGTCACATTACATGTCTTAGCTCAAGTTCACATTTTTTTAAAGATTTTATTTACTTATTTTTAGAGAGAGGGGAAGGGAAGGAGAGAGAAAGAGAAACATTGATGTGAGGCAGAAACACCAATAGTTGCCTCTCAGGTGTGCTCCAATGAGAACCAAACTCGTCGCCCAGGGATGTGCCCTGACCAGGAATAGAATGGGTGACCCTTCATTCTGAGGAATGACACCAGACCCACTGAACCCCACTGGTCAGAGCATCAGCGTAACTCTGATTTCGAAGGCACATTTCTAAATATCATCAACTTCCATTTTCAAATACCTTTTTCCATATCCACTTACCATGTGCGCAATTATCAACTGAAAATCTTTCTTTAAACAAAATTACTTTAAAAACGTACATAATTTATGTAAATATAAAACCTTGTATCCTTATGGTAAATAGAAAACTAGTATCATTTGTTATGAATAAAATATACTGTGAAAATAAACATGAGAAAAGCCAAACGATCCTAGTTTGGGGGCAGACGGTTTTTCCTAAAGCAGTCTCACTCTGTCTGCTTGCAAAAGGACGCTGAAAATGCTAGGAAAGAGGGTGAAGGGGGGATGAGTAGAGGTTCAAGGAGACTTGGCTTGGGGTGGGGGTCACAATACAACATACAGATGACGTAGTACAGGACTGTCCACGCCCTGTCCAGTATGGCTCTGTTGGTTGGAATGTCATCCTGTGGCTGAAGAATTGAAGGGTTGGTTCACCGTCAGGGTACATACCTAGGGTGTAAGTTCGATCCTCGGTCTGGACGTGTATGGGAGGCAATCGATCGATGCTTCTCTCTCTCCCTTACTCTCTAAACGCAATGAAAACATGTCCTCAGGTGAGGATAAAGAAAGAAAAAAGAATCGTACATCTGAAAACTATACAATTTTATTAATCACTGTTACCCCAATTCAACAAAAACAATTTTTAAAAAATGTTAGAGAGATGACGTAAGCATTTCTCTCTGATGGAATCAGACCCGGAGATTAGGATTCCAGACTGAGAACAAAGAAGGGTTTTTGTGCCCTCACTGTCTATGCGGAGTTGAAAACGGTTGAGGTCAGATAACTTCCCAGGGCTTGTCAGGAGGCAGCTGAGCCTGCTCCTGTTCCTTTATCATTAGGCCCCTGCAAGTCCATAAAAGGAGAAGCCTGGAGAGCGGCTGGGAAATCATCAGGCCTGGCCAGGTGTGAGGTAGTGTGCCTTGGCCTGGGGCAGTGAGAGGCCTGAGAGAATCATTCACAGGGACCAGCCCCCGTGAGGAGGGAGTTGGGTCTCCCCTCCTCAGCGGAGGTTGACATCCGTCTCCAGGCCTAGAGCTGCTGCCCCAGCTTGGGGTGTGGAGACAGAGGCCTCGGAGGAGCCCGGGTGCGCCCCTAGTGGAGATCCCTGGAATGGAAGCCGTGGGACTCGGAGGTAAGGCAGCCAAGCGGGTGCCCTGAAAGACTCGGGCTCACACCACTGTGAGAACCGAATTTGGATGCCTGCGGCCAGGGAGCAGAGGCAACGCGGCCTAGAGAGGTCAGCCATCCGTTGGAAGGAAATGTTTTCTCCCTTTCCCTTCTTTCCCAAAATAATGGGAAAAAAGATTCAATTGAGCGTAGGAGAGGGAAATAAGTAAACATTTCATGTTTGTCCTCCACTTGATTTAGACTGTTTAATACTGGGTAGAGAAGGATTAAAACAACTTAAAAAGACCTCACTTTCACACTGTGCCATTCAACTAATGCTTATACGGAAACAACTAAATTATCTGTGAACCTCCTACAGTTTTGGGAGGTGAAGAGTTAGATGCCTTCAACCCCCACACTCCAACCCCAGCGCTGCCAACATGTGCTACGATGATAACTGAGTCACCGCTCCGCTCAGTCTCCATCCACAAACTCGGGTCTCTTCCGAGTGATGGGCATCAGGGCAAAATTTAGTAACCTGCATGCCTCCATGAAAGGGCCATTTCTCTCAGCTGCTCTGTGTTTCTTGTCCCTTACTGATTTCTCCGTTCTTGCCTCTCCTTGGTCAGCGAGGGTGAACTCCGCCTGCCACCCGCCACTGGGCTGAAGGAGGATCCGGGGCTTGAGTTTCCCAAGGCACCATGGGAGGGAAAATGTTGGGGTACAGAAACTCCTGCCCACAATGGCCAGAGTTTGAGTTCAGATTCTGCTTCTTGGTATCTATGGAGCCTTGGACAAGTCCTTGAACTTTTTGAACCATACTTCTTTATCTGTTAAATGGGATGAATTATAATATCTGCCACTCAGGTTGTTGTGAAGCTCAAATGAGGTGACATGAGAATACACAGCATACAATTCTATAAATGTTACTTTTTATTATCGTGGTGGCAGTTTTTAAAGGTGCACCTTTAAAAAGTAATTCGTCCCCATTGCTGGTGTGGCTCAGTGGATTGAGTGCAGGCCTGTGAACCAAAGGGTAGCAGGTTCAATTCCCAGATTAGGGCACCTGCCTGGGTTGCAGGCCAGGTCCCCAGTAGGGGGCGTGCAAAAGGCAACCACACATTGATGTTTCCCTCTCTCTTTCTCCCTCCCTTCCCCTCGGTATAAAAAGTAAATAAAATCTTTAAAATAAATAAATAAATAAATTTTAAAAAGTCATTTGTCCAATTGAGGCATGTATGTATGCTTCAACATCTCTCAGAAATGCAAAATTGAAAGACAAGAATAATTTCTAGAAACATACACAATGTAATTCAATGAGGATTTTTATTTTCCCAGTTTTATTGAAATAATGTGGACATATAACACTGTGTGAGTTTAAGGTGCAGAATGTGATGATTTGATACACATATCTTGTGAAATATATACTTCTACAGTAGGGTTAGTTAACACCTCTGTCACCTTGGAATTACCATTTCTTTGTTGTAGTGAGAACATTTATGATCTACTCTTTTATCAACTTCCAAGTACAAAACAACACAGTGTTGTTAACTGTAGTCACCCTGTGGCACACAAGACTCAGAGCGGGACGTCTGTGCTCTTTCACCGGCGTCTCACTTCCCCCACGCCCAGCCCCGGAAACCACCACTCTACCCTCTGTTTCTGAGTCGGCTTTTCCAGATTCCACGTACACGTGAGATCATCAGTATTTGTCCTCATCTGTCTGACTTATTTCACTTAATACAGTGCCTCATCTTCTACTCATTCTTTTGAGGCAGGATTTCCTTCTCTTTTGTGGCTGAATAATAGTTATGTATAGATCACATTTTCTAGATCTATTTATCTGACACTTCAGTTGCTTCCATATCTTGGCTATTTCGAATATGCTACAATGAATATGGGAGTGAAGGTGCCTCTTAGAGACAGAGATTTCATTTCCTTTTTTTTAATATACATTTTATTGATACAGTTGTTACAACTGTATTTTATTGATACTGTTACAGTTGTTCTTTCTCCCGCCCCCCGCCCCCCGGGATTTATTTATTTATTTTTTATTTTTTTATATTTTATTGATTGTACCATTATAGTTGTTCCATTCCCCCCCTTCAATCCCCTCCACCCTGCACACCCCCTCCCCGCCATTCCCCCCTTTAGTTTATGACCATGTGTCTCAAGTTCTTTAGATTCTATATTTCCCCTACTATTCTTGCCCTCCCCCTATCTATTTTCTACCTACTGTCTATGCTATTTTCTGTACCTTCTCCCCCCTTCTCCTCCTCCCATTCCCCTGTTGCTAACCCTCCATGTATTCTTCATTTCTATGGTTCCACTCCCGATCTAGCTGTCCTCTTGGTTTGCTTTTGTTTTAGGTGTGGTTGTTAATAACTGTGAGTTTGCTGTCCTTTCACTGTTCATATTTTTCATCTTCATTTTCTTAGATAAGTCCCTTTAACATTTCATATAATAAGGGCTTGGTGATGATGAACTCCTTGAATTTGATCTTATTTGAGAAGCACTTTATCTGTCCTTCCATTCTAAATGAAAGTTTTGCTGGATAAAGCAATCTTGGCTGTAGATCTTTGGATTTCCTGACTTGGAATACTTCTTTCCAGCCCCTTCTTGCCTGGAAAGTCTCTCTTGAGAAATCCGCTGACAGTCTGATGGGAACTCCTTTGTAGGTGACTGTCCCCTTATCTCTTGCTGCTTCTAGGATTTTCTCCTTCATTTTAATCTTGGCTAATGTAATGATGATGTGCCTTGGTGTGTTCCTTCTTGGGTGCAACTTCTTTGGGACTCTCTGAGCTTCCTGGATTTCCTGAAAGTCTATTTCCTTTGCCAGACTGGGGAAGTTCTCCTTTATTATTTGTTCAAGTAAGTTTTCCACTCATGGCTGTTTCTTTTCCCCTTCTGGCACCCCTATAATTTGGATGTTGGAACGTTTAAAGATGTCCTGGAGGTTCCTAAGCCTCTCCTCATTTTTTGAATTCTTATTTCTTCATTCTTTTCTGGTTGGATGTTTCGTTCTTTTTTCTGGTCCACTCCATTGATTTGAGTCCCAGTTTCCTTTCCATCACTATGGGTTTCCTGTGCATTTCCCTTAATTTCAATTAGTTTAGCCTTCATTTGTTCCTCTAATTTGTGACTAAAATCAACCAGTTCTGTGAGCATCCTGATCACCAGTGTTTTGAACTGTGCATCTGAGAGGTTGGCTATTTCTTTTTCGCTTAGAGTTATCGGCTCTGGGGCTTTGAGTTCTTCTTGAGCCATATTGTGGACTGTTTGTGCCTGTTAAGTATGAGGAGTAGAGCCCTAGGTGTTCACCAGGGTGGGTAACTCAGTTGCTGGGTTGTGACACTGTATGTGGGGGCGGGGTCAAAGGGAAGCAATGGTGGTCCCCTCTGCCGCCTCCTGCTGCCAGGGCCGCGTGGTCTGTCCCACTGCGCGCGAAAGTGCGACCTTGGTCATCCTGCCACCTTGAGCACTCGCTGGGTTCACCCGCTGGGGCCTGCGCAATCCGTCTCACTGCTCACTCCTCTGCTGGTTTACCAAGGCCACCCTGTTCCGAACCCTCACTGGGTCCTCGCTCCTACCCTGGCTGCCTGCGTGCCAGTGTCAGGGGATCCTTCCTGCCCGACCCTGCTACGCTGCTGGTTCCGCCCCTCTTACCGGTCCCGGTTGAACGGTTCCTTGTTTTTGGACTTCCGTATAGTTCAATTTTCTGTTCTTTGGCTGCGTCTTGGTTTATTAAACCTTTGTTATATTCAAACTTGGTTGTGGAAGAAGGCACAATGTTTCCACCTATGCCTCCATCTTGGCGGAAGTCTCTCATTTCCTTAGATACCCCAAAGTGGAATTGTTGGATCCTGTGATTGTTCTATTTTTAACTCTTTAAGGAAACTCCATACTGTTTTCCGCAGTAGCTGCACCAATTTGTATTCCCAGCAATAGTGTATAAGGATGCTCTTTTTTCCACAGCCTCATTGACACCTGTTATCTTTTGTCCTTTTGATAGCAGCCTTTCTAATAGATGTGAGGTGACATCTCAGTGTGGCTTTGATTTGCATTTTCCTGTTGACTAGCGATGTTGAGCATCTTTTCATGGACCTTTTGGCCTTTTGTGTGTCTTCTTTGGAAAACGTTGTGAATTTTGAACACATGAAACAATGCTGTATGTTGTTCATGAATATATATACACATGTAGGAAAAGTACTTCAAATGTGTGGGAAAGTACATTAAATTCATGCCACCGGATGCTCCAGGGAAAAGGGGGCCATAGGACTGAGGAAGGGTGCACGAGCGCTTCTGGTGGAGTCATAGGGTTTCATTTCTTTGAAAGAAGACAGAGAGAGAAATATTCAAAGCAAATATAAAAACTTATAATGATTGTTCCATCTGGGTGGTAGGCACATGAATGTTTACTGTGCTATCCTCTATGCTTTTCTCTTTTGAAAAAATTTTTGTTTTTTAAAATTTTTTAGTTCTTAACGTTTTTAATTTTTCAATGACAGCTGCCATTCAATATTATTTTATATTAGTTTCAGGTGTACCGCATAGTGTTTAGACAATCATACAATTTACAAAATGTTCCCCTTGATGTTGTGAGCACCCACCTGGCACTGTACCTAATTATTACTATATTATTTTTTAAAGACTTTGTTTATTTATTTATTTATTTTTAGAGAGATAGAAAGAGAGGGAGAGAAACATTGGTGTGTGGTTGCTTCCCGCGCCCCCGCACTGGGGACCTGGCCCACAACCCAGGCCTGTGCCCCGACTGGGAATCAGGGCTGGTGCTCAGTCCACTGAGCCGCACCAGCCAGGCCTCTATTACTGTATTGCTGACTATACTTTCTGTACTGTATCTGGCGTCCCTGTGACTGTTCTGTAACTACCAATCAGTGCGTCTCAATCCCTTCACTGTTTCCACCCAGCCCCGCAGCTCCCTCCCGTCTGGCACCCATCAATTTTTTCCTCATATTTATGAGTCTGTTTCTGTTTTGTTTATTTTGTTATTTAGATCCTACGTATAAGTGATATCACATGGTGTTTGTCCTTCTTTCTTTGTCTGACTTATTTCGCTTAGCATAGTGCCCTCTGGGCCTCTTCATGTAGTCACAAATGGTTGCATTTCATTCTTTTTTATGACCAGATAACATTTCATTGTATATATGTACCACCTCTTCTTTATCCAGTTTTCCATCCCTTGGCACTTAGGCTGCTTCCATATCTTAGCTGTTGTAAATAATACTGCATTGAACAGAGTGGCACATGTATCTTTTCAAATTAGTGTTTTGATTTTTCTGTATAAATATCTAGAAGTGGAATTGCTGGATCATATGGTAATTCTGTTTTTACCTTTTTGAGGAAACTCCCTACAATTTTCCACAGTGGCTGCGCCAAATTGCAATCCCACCTACAGAGCACGAGGGTTCGCCATTCCGCATCCTCCCCAACGCTTGTGTGTCGATTTATTGTTTTCCATTCTGACAAGTGTGAGGCGAATCTCATTGCAGTTTTAATTTGCCTATCTCTGATGATTAGTGACTTTGAGCATCTTTTCATATGTTTATTGGCCATCTGTACGTCCTCTTTGGTGAAATGTCTATTCGGGTCTTTTACCCATTTTAAAATTGGATTGTTTATTTTGGTGTTAAGTTGTATGCGTTCTTTACAAATTTTGGATAGTAACTCCTAATCAGATGTGTCATTGGCGAATATTTTCTCCCAGTTGAAAAAAAATTCTTAAAAACGTGTTTTAGCTCAATATTTATCATCTGGAGAAAACAGAAAAGGATAAAGGCAATGACAACCACAAAACCTAACTAAAATAACTACTATCAACACTGATTGGCGTAAGTTCTGCCCGTCTATTTTATGCACTTACAGACACAAATGCAGGCAAACACAGCTGGGTCATTTTGTTTTGTGAAACCTAAGGCACCTGCTGGAGGATGGGTTGGATTGCTCTGGGCCCAGGTGTCAACAGTGGGCCTTATACAAATAAAACCATTTCCACCACTCTTTTCTTATTGAGGTTTCTGGTTTATAAAATTGCCCTTTACAAAAGCTCTGTTGTGTAGAGTGTAAATATTTAATTTAATCCACATCCACTCAAGCCTGTCTGGTGTTTGTTTTTCATTTATATTTCATTGTGTGACCTAATGCCCAATTCATCTGCCCATTTGCTCCATTAAGTTTAGCGGGGAGAAAGCAAAATCATTTTTTGGCGTTGTAGTTATACCAAATGTTTAGGTGCTTAACTAAATTTTTCTACTTAGTTGGTGTTTTTTTTAAATTTAATTATTGTTCAAGTACAGTTTTCTGTCTTATATTCCCAGCCCTGCCGACCCCCCCCCAGTGCTCCCCACCTCCCTCCCATTTCCATCCCCCACCTGAGTTATTGTCCATGTGTCCTTTATACTTGTTCCTGTGAACTACCTACTTGGTTTTAAATTAATTTTATATGTGTTCTCTCACCTGAATCAATAAGGATATATTTTTTTCTCTCCAGTCTTTCACTTTTCAACCACCTACTACTTTCAGTTTGGGTTCAAGTTCAGGAGTTGGTTAAGGTTAAGGTTTCAATTTTCAACCAGTCAAGAAATCTGGATTTGGCCCTGGCTGGTGTAGCTCAGTGGATTGAGCGCGGGCCTGCGAACCAGAGGATCGCTGTTCGATTCTCAGTCAGGGCACATGCCTGGGTTGTAGTCCAGTTCCCTGCAGGCCAACTCCCAGCAGGGGACGCACAAAAGGCAACCATACATTGATGTTTCTCTTCCTCTCTCCTTCCCCTCTAAAGATAAATAAATAAATAAAATATTTAAAAAAAAAAGAAATCTGGATTTGGCCTCTAGTATCTGGAAAAGCCAACCAAAAGTCTAAAATTGCTGAGCCCAAGCTCTGGCTGGTGTGGCTCGGTGGATTGGAGCACCGTGCCCCAGTCTGTAGGGTCGTGTGCAACATCCCCAGTCAGGGCACATACCCAGGTTGCTGGTTTGATCCTCAGTGGGGGCATGTACGAGAAGGCAATCAATTGGTATTCTTTCTCACATTGATATTTCTTTCTCTTTCTCTCTTTCTTTCTCCCTCCCTCCCTCCCTCTCTCTTCTTCCTCCCTCTAAAAACCAATGAAAAAATGTCCTCAACAAGAATAAAAGATAAAATGAGATCACACTGTCCAGTATAGTAGCCACCAGCTACCTGTGGAGAAGTTTAAATTTATTAAACTAAACAAAATTTACAATGTGGCTCCTTGCTCCCACTAGGCACATTTCCAAGGGCTCGGTGGTCACCCATGGCTTCTGCCTGCGTGGGACAGCACGGATCTAGAACTCAGCCATATCTCAGAAAGAGCTGTCGATAGTGCTGGTCTGGAGTCACATGGCAGGAGCCATGGTCATTCCCTGCACTTGCCAGATTGTCCACTGTCATCTTCCAAACTTTGAAAACCTCCTGCAGGTACCAGTCTGGATGAGGAAACTGTGAGTAATACGTGAGTGCGGAAGACAAAGCTGGTGAGAGCCCTCTCCATTCTTCCCTGGAGACGGCTGTTCCTGCTATGCATCTTGGGCTTCTGTCCTGGCCTACATCTTTGGGCTCTTATAAGATTTTCATCTGGCGGCAACGACCTCCCCAAGACAACAGGCCTCTCACAAAGGATCTCCTTCATCCCTCTCCAGAAGAGGAGAAGAGGCAACACAAGAAGAAATGCCTGCTGCAGAGCCCCAGCTCCTACTTCATGGATGTGCAATGCCCAGGATGCTATAAAATCACCACCGTCTTTAGCCATGCACAAATGGTGATTTTGTGTGTTGGCCGCTCCACTGTCCTCTGTCAGCCTACAGAAGGAAAAGCAAGGCTTACAGAAGGATGGTCTTTCAGAAGGAAGCAACACTAAAAGTACCCTGAATCAAGATGAGTGGGGAACCATCCCAATAAACACATTTTGTATTTTAAAAAACCAAGAGTCAGAAGTAGCCCTGGCTGGTGTAGCTCAGTGGCTTGAGCGCGGGCCTGAGAACCACACGATCGTGGTTTGATTCCCAGGCAGAGCACATGCCTGGGTTGCAGGCCAGTTCCCATCAGGGGACTCATGACAGGCAACCATACATTGGTATTTCTCTCCTTCTCTCCTTCCCTTCCTCTCTAAAGATAAATAAATAAAATCTTAAAAAAAAAGAGTCAGAAGTAGATTCACCCCTCCAAGGCTCCTTGTTATTTTATTTGTGGAAGAGTTTAAAAGGATATGAAGCAAATTTAAGAGGCAATCCACTTTCATTCTTAGACAAACTTTTAGTCACTGCATCCATTTATTCTCTTTTTGGAAATCAGACCAATAGATGCAGAGTATGGAGAAAGTGACCAAGGCACATTCAATGACTCCAAAAGGTCAATAAGTGGTCATAACTCAGAAGACCAAGGACATGCTCTACCAGCAGATAGGGTGACAAGATAAGCTAATACCTGGTCATCTTTAAATAAAAGAAAAGTAGTTAGCAAATCAAATTCCTGATGAGTCTGTCTTTCCAAAAATTTACAAGATTTTTCTTACAATTCTCTCTGGTGTTTCTGTGATCTCACCTAGTGCACCATTATTTGATTTTTCTTTTTAAAAAATATATTTTATTGATTATACTATTACAGTTGTCCCACTCCCCCCCTTAACTTCCTTCTGCCGTGTATACTGCCTCCCACCTGTGGGGGTGCTCCATCCACAGAGTCCCCCCATCCACCATGGATGGGAATAAGTCTACCAAGACATGATCTGCTTGAGGAGAAAAGGTACTGATGTCTCAAAGGAGAAGGACCAGGAGCCTGTTCCTCAATGGGCTTTTATTTGGTTCAATTTGCACACGAATGTAGGTAAAGCTCATCAGTCATTGTCAGGCAGTAATGATCAAACAATAGATAATACTCAAAGAAGTATGAGGGCTTATTCTGAGTCAGGGTCAGTTAGCTAAAGGACCATAAAACTTTGGGGAAATCAACTTGTCCTATGCGTGGACCCTTATCATTTAAATTGACGTTATTAGCAAAGCAGGTTTCACAGGATTTTATGCATTCTTTCTTAGGCCTGATTGCCCTGGGCAACCCACCCTTTCTAGCACAGGGCTGCACCCACCTCCTGCATAGTTTCAGGCTTAGGGCATAGTCTCTCAGGTTTAAATCAGGCAGGGAAAGTAAGGCAGCCAAGAGATTAGGAGACTTCTTGCAGACGGAATGAGGACCCAGGCTATGTCAAAGCTGAGGGGCGAGGGTCCATCATCCCCTTTTTCTATAGTCCTTCCCTGAGGGCCCCAATCACAACCATGCCTGTCTTGGGTTGTCCCTCCCTTGAGGAATCTCACCAGTCACTGGCTAACCAGTCATCTGCCAGGGGCCAAGCAGGGTGAAGTAAAAGGGGGCAGAAGCAGCACCCCTACCTGAAAGATAAGCTTTGTCTCCTTAGTGGCTTATGGTCTCAAGGTCTCTTTATTTAGCCTTATCCATGGGGGTTACAGTTTCTGAAACCAGGCAGGGGGGTTCCCAACACCCTCCTGCCTTTCCCCGCTTTAGTTCATGTCCATGGGTTGTACATATTAAGTTCTTTGGCTTCTTCATTCCCTATACCATTCTTAATCTCCCCCTGCATATTCTGTTATTTAATTTTTCACTGGGTTTATTCTCCCACTGCATTTTTCCATTTGGCTTTTACGGAAGTACGCTCTATGGTTATTTTAGAATGAGTCAATATACCATTTGAACTTCAAATCACCAGATTTTATTAGAACGCCTATAGCGTATTTATTATTCAACAAATAAAAGTATGTCCTTTGCAATAATTACCCTGGAGCATGTATAAAGTTAAAAACACTCAGGAAGTTATTTAAAACTATAAAAGCCTTCAGCCAATGACACACTGTAGGCATCAAGCCACTTTAAATCATTTTAAAGCAGATTTCACAAAATTCTCTCTCCTGGAGAGGCCAGCGGAAGAATGATAGATGTTGGTCCAGACTCGGAAGGAAGGCAAGCTAGAGGCTTCACCAAGACAGAGTGGGAGGAAGTTACGTACACAAGTGTCCTCCACAGGGAGCTTCTGTTGTCTTCATTCCCCCCTTTCCCAGGTGGATTTGGGGCCGGTAAGACCTACCAGGTCTCACAGTGCTGTGCACAGGTGGGGAGGTGGTCGCTAGGGCAACCAAGTCTCAAACCACTTAGGTCTTTACTAGACATGGTCAACACTTAGAATTTCCCTTAGAAACAAATGGCAGTTAGTTCGGATCTCTAAGATAAATTCAGCCTCCTACTTTTGGATTTTCGGAAGCAAAGGAAATGAATCCAATGAGTTTTCATTTAATTATGTGAGTCTTTCCCCGAGTGCTAGGCCAGGATGAGCACTGTGTGTTACGTTGTCTCCACTGCCTTCACTTCAGCTCCCTGGAGGCTAATCCTCACTTCCCCACTCCCTGCCTTTGCCTCTTTGCAGTAGCAGTAAGGAGCTTGGAAAGAGGATCTGAGGTTTTCATCAGCAACAGAGTTACTAGTGTTAAGTAATCCCACTTGCTGTTCAGTGTGTTATTTAGTCAATGCTCAGACCACCTGTGTACTGTATCGCCACATACTTACGGAAAAGCCTTTTCCTAGGCTCTGCCTAAGACTCAAATGGCTCAAACCTTTGGAGAGAGTGCCAGGAATCTGCATTCTAACAAGTTCTTGTTCATGATTCTTACACTAAAATTTAAGATGGAATGGATAGCGGATAACAAGATTTTCCATGCCTTTTATTATGAAGAATAAGATGAGTCAGAAATTCAGCCGAATCTCTGAACCAGAACGAAAAAACTATTAATTGAAAAAAACTGGGCAAAAAGCAGAAGTAGATGAATTTGAAAGCCGTAAGTACTTCTGAGGGGCCGGTGCCAACAAGCCCAGTGTTCGTGTGTTCCTCACTCCCCGAGCTTGTTCCCCTTTTCGGTGTCCATCCCTCCTGGCTGAGACCATCTGCACATGTTCATCTTCACTTCTTCTCATTCTCATTTGTATTTGGGAAGTGGAAAATAGAAGTTTCTGTCCTATATACCACATAAAGTTTTTGTAAAAATGGATCAAATCAGATGATATCTGTAAAAGCAGTTTGCAAACTAGAAAGTGCATTACCAACATTCCAGGGTCTGGAGAATAGTGAATTGTATTATTCTTTGACTACTCTTTGTCATTTTGAAAAACTCAGTTACTAATTCAATCTTCTCTTCTGTAAATTAGGAGCATGTCTTTGAACCATGACTGAACTATATCATGGTTCAATCGATTTATTGCTTGTTTGTCTTTGCAATAGAATTAACTGTGGCAATTTACGATGATTATCAAGACATTTAGATAAGATGCATTTCTTCATAAATGTAGATACCTTATTCCTCTCATGATTCTTCATATTGTTTCTTTTCATTTTTTGAAATTTTTTTATTTACTGATTTTTTTTAGAGAGACAAGAAAGAAGAGAGAGAGAAGTGGGGGAGGGAGAGAGAAAGAGAGAGAGAAGGAAACATTGTTTTGTTGTTCCACTTATTTATAAATTCCTTGGTTAATTCTTGTATTTGCCCTGACTGGGGATTGAACTCACAACCTTGGCATATCAAGATGATGCTCTAACCAACTGAGCTACCCAGCCAGGTATCTTCATTTTTGCTATTTGCATTAAATTATCTATTTCAGGTTTTAAATAAGTAACACATCTGCAAGAATCAAAAAAGTATAAAAAGCTATAATATAAAAAGTCTCTTTGCTTCTCCATCACCCATTTCCCACCTACTTTTTATAAGTAATCACCCTCACTGAGTTCTTGTGTGTACTTCCAGAGATGATTTTTTACGAATACACAAGCAGATATAAGTATATATTATCATTCCTTCTGCTTTTTAACATGATGGGAGCATACTCCATATACTACTCTGAACTTGTTGCACTTAACAATATATCTTGGAGATCTTTCCCTAACCTAACATAAAAAAGAGTTTCTTCAACCTTTTTTAGAGCTTTAGTAAATTCCATTGCATAGCTGTCTTTTATTCATTGAATCAGTATCATCTTAATGAACTTCTAGGTGCATTCCAATCTTTTGTCATTATAAAGAATGTTGTAATGAATAAATTTGCACATTCATTATTTCCCATTTGTGAGTATATCTGGAACATAAATTCCATATGGCTCATTTTCTAGCTTCTGAGTGTTTTTGTTGATTTTTTGGGGACTATTTCCAAGTCATGCACAACTCTCTTCAATCAGAGAAACCAAAATTGTCCACAATACCTAAAAATAATCTCCCCAGTGCTGAATATAACAGGATTGTTTTTCACTCTTTTGTTCTTGCAAATCAGATCTGCCAAAATTGTAAACCAGTTTTTAAAAATGGCCTAACAACTGTTCTACAAAATAAAACTTATTAATAAGTAATGACCTAACATTACTGAAGAGTGTGGAATAGCAAAGCGCCATAGTTTCCAGTTATATTACTGCTCTTTATTCTCACACATTCCCCTCTGTAACATGTCTTCTTTGTTTGCATTGTTGTGCTAATGGGAAGCTTTGATTACAGACAAGGTGGCACATACAAGAAAGGGAAGCAGTATGAACAGGGGGTAGAATGGGAAAATAAAATTTTAATTGTCAAGTACATATGGAGGCTAAAAGTTCCGATTCAAAGTATTTTGGCTCAGCCCTGGCTGGTGTGGCTCAGTTTGTTGGAGAGTCATTCTGTAAGCTGAAAGTTTGCAGGTTCAATTCCAGATCAGGGTACAAAACTAGGTTGCGGGTTCGGTGCCCCGTCAGGGTTTGTTACTTGGAGGTGCGTAGGGGGAGCAGACTGATGTTTCTCTCTCACGTGAATATTTCCTCCTCTGTTTCTCTCTTTCCCTTCCCCTCTCTGTAAAATTCATAAGCGTGTCCCTGGGTGAAAATTTAAAAATAAATAAATGAATAAAATATTTCATCTCATTATCTGATTATATGTCTCAATTTTAGCTTCAGAAAATACAGTCAACATGCAAATATGAAATACCATTAGCCCAGGAATTTGGTAGCTATAGCCCATTTGTGTTTAAGGTGTTGGCAATTGCCTGAGAATGTCCAGATTCCCTTAATGTTAATAATACTCAATGATTCAAAGTGACAGCAGAAAGAAATACAGAAATACAGAAATAGACAGACAGAAATAGCTTCTAACTCGAAGGAAATTTTGAGGTATTTACGAAGCATACACAATCCAAATGGTACTACATCAGTTTTTTTTTTTAACTTAAAAAAATGACATCAGTTTTTTTTTTACCCTGGCTAGTGTGTCTCAGTGGATTGAGTGCCTGCCTGCCAACCAAAGGGTCTCTGGTTCGATTCCCGGTCAGGGTACACGCCTGGCTTGCAGACCAAGAGGCAACCACACAGTGGTGTCTCTTTTTCTCTCTTTCTCCCTCTCTTCCCCTCTCTCTAAAAGTAAATGAATAAAATATTTTAAAAAATGACATCAGTTTTTGGTAAGAAATGGAACTTAAGTAATGGAAAGCCATAGACAACTCCAAAAGTTTATTTTAACAAATTGTCAGCCCTGGCTGGTGTAGCTCAGTGGGTTGAGCGTGGGCCTGCAAACCACACGATCGTAGTTCGATTCCCCGTCAGGGCACATGCCTGGGTTGTAGGCCAGTTCCCAGCAGGGGACCCACGAGAAGCAACCATACATTGACATTTCTCTCTCCCTCTCTCCTTCCCTTTCCCTCTAAAAATAAATAAATAAAATCTTAAACAAACAAACAAAACAAACAAACAAAAACAAAAACAAAAAACAAATTGTCTCATCATGATTTTCCCTACATGTTACCTTCCATTTCTTTCCTTTTCTCACTCTCCAATCTCCTTTTGGCAGAATTTCTCAAGCAGAGATAAATTGACTTAAAAAAAATGTCCTTGCAGGCCTGCGAACCAGAGGATCACGGTTCGATTCCCAGTCAGGGCACATGCCTGGGTTGCAGGCCGGTTCCTTGCAGGCTAACTACCAGCAGGGGTCGCACAAAAGGCAACCATACATTGATGTTTCTCCCCCTCTCTCCTTCCCCTCTAAAGATAAATAAATAAATAAAATCTTTAAAAAAAATGTCCTTGCATTTCCTCAAGGGAATGGCTAAAAGGGGGGTCAGCAGTTTGGGGATCTAGGAGGTTCTGGATGACATGCAAGAGGTGGATGGTTGAGAGCTCACCTTGCTTGGTTTTCATCAGACACCTCTGAACTCAAATCAGAATTGACTTATGACATAACTGAGTGATAGAAAAAGCAGAACTCAAGACTGAACACCCCAAAATTTTTCATAAAAACTAAGCAAAATGACACAATGAAGAATTATATAGAAAACCCATCATTTTTTAAAAATATTTTATTTATTTATTTTTAGAGATGGGGAGGGAGGGAGGGAGAAAAACACTGAATGGTTGCCTCTTGCACATGGCAACCCGGAATCTGGCCTGCAATGTAGGCATGTGCCCTGACCGGGAATCCAACCAATGACCTTTCAATGTGCAGGATAACGCCCAACCCACTGAGCCACACCAGCCAGGGCTAGAAAACCTATTGTTGAGGCATGATTCCTTAGACTTATCTGCATCCTTTATCGCTGATAATTCAATCTCATAGATCCTGAAAGCTTCAACCTTAATCTATCTAGGACAGCAACCAAGAGCAAAAGATGAAAAACAATCACCATAAGAATAGCACTCTTCTTGCAAGGACGGTTATTGCTTCATAGATCAGCTTTACAACTTGAACCCGTTACGACCTTTTTATTTGGTGATGTTACTTGATTTTCTAGTTTTCAAGTATCACATACCCTCACCAAACATGTCAGTTGATACATTTATCCTCACTATGCTGTGTGCCCTTGAGTGTAAACATGACCCACAGATCTGAAAGACAGCACACACGGTCAAACTCAGTTGGCCGCTGAGCAAAACAGTTTTGGACTGCATGCATCCACTTAGATGTGGATTTTTCCAATAAACACTATAAATGTATTTTCTTTTTCTTACAATTTTCTTAATAATGTTTTGTCTAGCATACTTTATTGTGAGAATACAGTATATAATACATATAGCACACAAAATATGTGTTCATCTACTGCTTGTGTTACCAGCAAGGCTTCTGGTCAATAGTAAGCTATCAGCAGTTAAGTTCCTAGGAAGTCAAAGTTTCCATGTAGATTTTGAACTGCGTGGGGATTGGTGTCCCTAACCCCTCTGCTGTTCAAAGGTCAACGATACCCGTATCAAGTACAGCATTCAATTCTGTCTGCTTTCTACAGGTTTTTCATTTAGGGACAACCACTTATTCTTCAGTTTCTGGATACTTTTTAGCATGCATTTCAAAGGGAAAAATATTTCTCACATTAACCTCAATACCCTTGTCACATCTATCGAATTTAACAAAACTCAAATGAGTCTTCATTCCATTATATTTTAGCACGGCTATGTAATTTAGTGTGTGACTACCAGAGAAGCACAGATGGCACAAGCCTGGTTTTCTGAAAAGCTCTGGAGCAAATCTGGTCGTACCAGGATTAGCAACGTCGGAAGGCCTGGCGGTGGAGTTAGTCACCACTCAGCGAATAGCTCCTTGTCTGATCTGCAGCCCATCCAAAAAAGGAGCGGACCGGGCTTACTACGGCATATCTGGAAACGACTCAAGTCTTCAGCAGCTTTCCCCATGTAAAATGCAGCAGGGGATTTAAAAGCCGATTTAGAATATGTTTCTGGACTGCTGGACGCAGAGCTCTTTTTATCTCGGAATAGTACAGACGCCATCAAACGTCCCTGTAGGGCAGGCGGCCAGGAGCCTCTTTGAATGCTGCTGACTGCTTTTCCGGAGGCGTGCCAGAAAATGTGATCAGGAGCAACTTCTCATCAAAAGAGAACCACATTAAAGTGCCTCTAGAATTTATATACCAGGTCACCTTCTGAGAGTAAGGCTTCTGAGAGTTAGCATACATTTACTTCAATTAGTCCCCTGCAGAAGGAATAGTGTTGTGGGGGAAAATATGGGAAATCCTTATTTCCAACAAATGGACGGTGAAACTTTTGGTGGTGCTTAGGCAGTATGCATCTAGTCTAGCGCCTAATTTCTATGTAATATGGAACAAATAATCTGATCTCTTTAAGCCTCAGAGAGTTATTGTTAGTATTAAATTAAAATGAAATAATTTTTAGTTTCTCATATACCTTGAAATGGAAAACGGTTCCCCAAATAGCTAAAATGAGTATCTGGTCTCCTGAAATCTGTAACCCACCAGTTGGCAATTGGTGTGTTATCTTTTAGTTTTATGTGGCAAACTCTTTTGAGATTGGTTACCGTAAGTTTGGTAACCAAAGTTTACCAAAAGCAAACCAAAGTTTACCAAAGCAAACCAAAGTTTGCTTACCGGAAGTTTGGTAAGCCCTGGTTGCCCAAGGCTTGGGGGAGGGGCGCTGGGGTAATGAGGAGTGACTACTGATGGAGTTGGGGTATCTTTCTGATGAAATGAAAATGTTCTCAAGATGACTGTGATAATAGTTGCACAACTCTGTGAATATGCTAAAAATGGTTGAGTTGTACACTTTAAATCAGTGAATTGTATGGTATGCAAACTACATCTAAATAAAACTGTTATATTTTTTAAAAAACCAAGAACAAAACAACAGCAAACAAAAAACCAGAAATTAGGCCTTGGGGTCGGATGAAGCCCTTCTTACTCAGCTCCACCCATTCTGACATTTCTTAACTGAAACAACAAACAAATGAATGGCATTGTCAATATAAGTCAAAGAAGAAGAATATGGCCTATTAACTTGTTCTACATCTTATCTTCAGCTCAAAGGTTCTTCAATCCCAGTGGTTTCATAGACTACCTAATCAACATACATCTAATGATTAACAGAGAACCAAAATAAGGATCCCAGGAAAGACATCTGGGAAGGAGGAGAGATGAAATTTGTGGCTAACCTGGCAACAAGATCCAAACTAAACTGAATGTTGAGAAATACAGTCGTTGATATTGACTATTTTCTACCTATTATCCTTTTCCCAATTCTTCCTTCCCATTTGATCTCATTTGCTTACCACCCCTCCTCCAGCGCTGCTGCTACCTCGGTGCCCTCAGGAGGTCATATTTTTGCCCCTCCTCCCACACCACATCCCAGTTGTTGACTCAGCAGTGTGTATGTGACCTAAGTTGTTCAGAGAATCTCAGGACTCCTGGTTGGAAGGCTGGGACAGGAGCTGTCTTTTCTTTGGGACAATTTCCTGTGCTGATGTAGCACAGGCCCAGAAACCGGTTTCAGATGACTCATCGTCAGCCTGTGGACGCAGCTGCCACTCGAGCAGGGCAAAGAGAATCCCAGAGCCCTGGGCTCAGCTCCTCCAGGAACCAGGCCCGCTTCTCTTCCCCTTCACCTCTAGATTTTTCCCGTTACAGAACCCGATAAATACTACGTTCGTTTAAGCCAGTTTGAGTAGACGTTTCTGTTACTTATAGCCAAATACATAAAAATAAGACAATTTAATAAATTCTAAACTCATATCTAAACTGAGTATCTATTAAGATGCTTGAAACAATGCTTGGTACTTACCATGCACAGTGAGTACTTACCATGCATAGCACTTATGTAGTACCAAGCATAGTGAGTACTATGTAAGTGTTAGTTATAATTATCAATGGAAGTGCCAGTATGAATATTATAACATGGAGATAATAATGACTAACTTCTCTATTTAACAAGGCATTGTTAATAAGACAAAACATGAGAGAGAAGTGTACCATTCCTCCCTCCATTTTGAAAGTCATACATATGTGTTTTAGAAAGTTTGAAAAATACAGAAATATATTTAGAAGAATAAAATAATTATTTATAATCCAACTATCCAGAAAAAAGATCCATATGTTGACTTTCTCCACCAAGTCTGCTTTTAGTGTGCAATTCAAGTTATTTTATATGAACAATTTTGCATTTTGCTTTTTAAAAATTTACCAAATCTCATAGGCATTTTTCATTATTTATTCACATCTTAGATTATTTTCCTAGAATAGAGTCCTAGAAATGAAATGAGTGAAAGTTATAGGGTTCTTCTGGACGTGAAATGAGATGACAGGTACAAAAGAAATTTGAAAATTGGAAAGCACTATACAATTATGAGCTCTTGTTGTAATATCATCTCTTCCCCAAACTTGCTTCTCTCCCTGAATTCTCTCTTTTGCTGAATTGCACCAGTATGCTCACCAGTACCATAAACAACCAACCACAATTACCTACTGCCCTGTATCAAGTACTTAGGTGCTACACACTGGGCAAAACATGTAAGAGTTTTATCTGTTGTTCCATTTAGTCTGTATAAGATCTCGCTAAGAAGGAGATAACTTATTTTGCAAGGAGAATGCTGATGTTTGATGAAATTAGATCATTTAAAGTCACACAACCAGAAATTTTAGAGCAGGTATCCGGAGTCTGAAATCCATCAAAATCTGAAATCCATGCCTTTTTAGATTTTATTTTTTATTTTTATTTATTTTTTAAATGTGGACCATTTTTTAAAAATATTTTTATTCATTTATCTTTAGAGGGGAAGGGAAGGAGAGACGGATAGAAATATCAATGTATGATTGCCTCTTGTGTATTGCCCACTGGAACTGGCCTGCAACCCAGGCATGTGCCCTGACTGGGAATCGAACCACAATCCCTTAGTTCACAGGCCCACGCCCAATCCACTGAGCTGCACCAGCCAGGGCCCATGCCTTTTTTTAAAAGGAAAATTTATTTATTTGTTTTTAGAAAGGAGGGTAGGGAGGGAAAAAGAGAAGAAGAGAAACATGAATCATTTGCCTCTCTTATGCATGACCCAGGAACATTCCCTGGTTGGGAATCAAACTGGTAACCTTTTGCTTTGTGGGACTAACACCCAACCCACTGAGCCACACTGGCTGGTGTTGAAGCCTCCCTTTAACCACTGTGTTGTCTGCTACCATGCCCTGCCTTCTCCCTGTGTGCATTTATTTCTTCCGTGTCCCTCAGGTCATTGAGTGGGGCAGTTTCTAACCCTTACCTATGTCACCCTCCTCTGCGTCTCTTCTTCCTCTGCCCCATTTCAGGCTCTCACTTAGTGTTTCAGTAGTCTCCTGGTCTGGCCCATCCCTGCTCTGTCCTCCTGACAACACAGCGGAGCTTCCTAAAATGCAAACCTGACCATTATGTAGTGCTTCCCCATAGCTGTCAAGATGAAGTTCAAAACTCGTAGCTGAGCACCCTTGTTTCCCATGCTTTTCTTGTTTCCCATGTTTTCTTTTCTCAGTCATTTCCATGTGGGTTCATGGCACTTTGTGCTGTCCTGTGCATACAGAGCCTGATATCTCTGCTGGGCTGACACCTGGTAACCACAGCCACCTGCTGTGCACATGCGACCCCTCTATTGTCAAACTCACATAAACTATCTGCTCCTTCAGGAAGTGTTCCCTGTTATCATGACATTTTTAACGTTGAGCAAAGAGCCTTTATTTATTAAGCAAATTGAGAACAAGAAGCATATCTTATTTCACTTTATACCTCAAGTAAAACACACGGCATGCTGTAGGTGCTAAATAAATATGAATGAATGAATTATGTTGAATGAATTATGTGACTTCAGCATTGATGTCTCATCAGGGAATGTTAGGTTGTATTAACAAAACACACACTGTCCAGAAAAAGACCATTATGTACTTCATACAGCATGTGAAGTCATGTGCTCAGTTTTGGAGTCCACACTTTCAGAGGCTGACTGATAAATTGAAATGTATACAGAGGCACATAGAAAATCTAGAAACAATGGGATGAGAAAAATGATTACAGAAATGAGTGTGTTTACATTTAAGAAAAGACTTTGAGAATGGGGAGGGGGCAGAATGGGATATGACAGGCATCTGCAAATACGTGGTGAAGATCAGCTCAATAAAAGAACAGAATTTCTAACCACGGAGCTGTTTCTCCAGCCTTCCATTGGGGTTATCACAGAAAGAACATCTGCACAGAGTAGAAGGATGACCCAAATGTCTTCAAACTTTTTGATTTGGGGCTTCTCAAGCTGAGTAATTTCACATCAGCTTTTTTGAAAAGCAAGTACCATGTGCAATTATGACAGTGGAAACTTGTAACAGTGGGGAATTCTAATCCATACTGCCATTCTTTTGACCTTGTTTCTGTAAGTGCAGACTCTGACTCATATGTAGCTTCTAGAAAAACAGCGTGTTTGTGTAAAAATCCTAGGAACTAGCTTCAAAAGATACTGACTCTGACCTTCAGGCATCTCAGCTCAGGGAGATTTGCTGACCTTCATCCATGGAGTCAGGATGATGTAAAACCAGGCTGACGTAAAGCCAGGATGATGCGAAGCCAGGATGACTAAACCAGGATGATGCTCACTGAACCATCACTTGCATATCGGAATGCACTGTGCGTGTCTGCACGTAGAGAACTTTACAGCCCTCTCCCTTCACCTCTTTGTTCCCCGCTCCCTCCTCATCAAAACCTCTGCCCCCACTTAGAGGTGGAGATGGGCTTTGAGATGTGAGTCCCCATCTTCCAGGTGGCTGGAACCTGAAAATAAACCACTTTCCTTTACGTCAGAACCTGCCTCTTGAGTATTGGCTTTCGCAGACCTGCTTTCGGTTACAAAATCACCAACAATAAGATGTTCTAATATTTTAATGCAAGGAGTTCCCCACACTAAAGCTTTTTTAAAAAGGTTTTATTTATTTACTTTTAGAGAGAGGGGAAGGGAGAGAGAAATAGAGGGAGGGAAATATCAGTATGTGGCTGCCCCTCATGTGCTCCCTACTGGGGATCTAGCCTGCAACCCAGGCATGTGCCCTGACTGGGAATTGAACTGGCAACCTTTTGCTTCCCAGTCCGGCACTCAGTCCACTGAGCCATACCATCTGGGGACCTACACCCAGTATGATAAAGGTTTATTAATCATCATTTTGTATTTTTTTTACAGAGAAGGCAAAATAAACCATACCAATAAATTATCTGAAACACCAAATGAGAGCACTAAAAAAATGTGGCATCATTCTGGGCAGGTGAGAAAATAGCCTAGAAGCAGAACCGACCAAGTACAAGGGATGGGATGGTTTCTTTCAAATACAGACTCTGGGACAACAACTCATGAATGTAGGTAAGTAGACAGGGTTCCATGCAATAACAACTCCTCCAAAAGTGATTTGCAGCTAGGGGCAGCTTTCCTCAGAGCTAACAAAGATTATGATTTGGGGCCCCTCTCACCCCAGTCCCCTCCAACGCTGCTGGTAGAGACCCTAACAACCTTACGAGGGCATCAGGAGTGTATATTAGGCCTTACAAGCCTTGTTTGCTCTAAGCCTGTAACCAGTTCACCAGCAAAACAAAACTTAACATATGCGTAGCGTGTTTAAAATTGTTTCTCAAGCCCTGGCTGGTGTAGCTAGGTGGATTGAGCACGGGCCTGCAAATCAGAGGATCGCTGGTTTGATTCCCAGTCAGGGCACATGCCTGGGTTGCAGGCCAACTCCCGAGTCGGGGGGCGTGTGAGAAGCAACCACACATTGATGTTTTTCTCTCTTTCTTTCTCCTTCCCTTTCCCTCTCTCTAAAAATAAATAAAATCCTTTTTTAAAAAAGTTGTTTCTCAAGCCTTGTATTTCAGACACAGCTACAAACCCAGACTGTAATCAGTTCAATCAACACGATCTTTGTAAACAAAAGATATTACACTCTAGGGCCACTTCGCTCCAACGTCGAGACCCTGCTCTAGCATTACTGCATTTGGGTGCTCTGTCTTGATTTTAAGTAGTTGATCTTTTTGTCTACTTGACTTTTTGCAAACCAGATCCTTGCTTTAGTCTATCTAGACCAGTGGGAGGGTGAAAAAAGACTTTATACATTAAAATATTGAAATTCTAATAGCCTTGTCTTGCGGTAAAGATATAAATCAAAAAGTAGGTTAAACCTGTTCTGCTTCAAGTACACCATCCCTCTGACAAGTGATTTTAGCTATTCAACATCGCAGATAGGGAAACAGAAGCCTCCTAGGCAGGGTGGGGCAGCCAGGTAGCTTTCTAGCTCCTTAGTCACATTTCTATAGAGTGGCTTCCCTGTTTATTAATGGAAGTGTGATTTTAAAGAATATCACAAGGCTACATTAAAATGAGAGCAATAGAAATGGCCAGTCATGGATACCTTTTCCATGTCTCCACCACCGAGGGCTTATTTGGGTTAATATTTCTGATATCCGGTAGGGAGCTGGTTAGCATGATGTGAGCAGAAAGATCTTAAGTCTCTGAGTTACACAAACCACAATTCCATTTCCTTCTCTGCTAGTTCCTGGGCTTTGGCTGTGGGCAAATTATTTAACCTGACTGAGCCTCAGTGTCCTCATCTGCAAAATGAAGATAAACCTCATCTTAGAAATCTCAGTGGTCTCTTACCTTTTCAGTTTCTACCTTGCCCCCAGGGTCTTCTTATCAATGACAAACGGCTACAGCAACAAAACTCTCTACTCACACCCCACAGAGCGACTCTACCAGTTTGTTCTTTCAACAGGAAACCTCTTGGAAAAGAGGACTGTTTGTGTTAGCTCTTCCCCGCGCCTTTACTTTCTACAAGTAACTTTTATCCTTAGAAAGAAACATGACCAATGACCAAGTTCTATGGTCTCCAAGTTCAGTGCTCCTTCCTCAGTCCTCATCCAATTTGGTCTTTTCTAGCCTTTTGGTGCTATGGTGATAAACATTACTTAAATACCCTTCGGTTTCTTTCTAGCCCTCTTGTTGCTGCCCTATTGGCTATCTCATGGATTTAACAAATAATTTTTGTGTAGGTAATGCCCCAAGTTTGAATTTCAACCTCTCTGAGTTTTTTCCAAAGTAATTACTATGCCTCTCATGCTGGAAACATTGCTGGCATTTCATTGTCTCAGCTCTCCTCCCATCCCCATAGTCTTCTCATTTCTGCCAAAGGCCTGTCATCATCACGTTCTCCCAGGCACCGTGTCTGAGCACGTGAAGTCTTTTTTGTTCCCCACCCCCTTCTCTTTCATTGACTCCTGGGGCGGATGACTTGCCTTTTGCATGTGTCTCCTTTCCAGTCCCTGCTGTACCTCTCTTAGTTCTACCCATATTTACTTCCCCAATATCACAGAAGGCTCCTGGTTTGCCTCCTTGCCTCTAGGCTCTACTTTATTCCTCATATGGCTGTCACATTCAATTAATTTTTGTCACACTGCAAAGTAATTTTAGTTATATCTTTGTCCAAAGATTTCTATGGCTCCACAGTACCTTTCAGGCAGCGATACTACCTACCATTCTACCTTCTGCTATTTATAGAACTGTGCTCCAGTTAAGTGAAATACCCACCTTTTCTCTTTGGGCCTCATGTGTTTCTAGCGCTGTGCCGTTGCTGACATCCTCCCGCCCTGCTTCTTGTCCTCTCCTGGTGCTGTGCGTGCACGTCCTGTGTACATTCCCGGGAGACCTCCACTACAATCTCCTTTCACGTCCTCGCCTGATGTCCTCCGCCAGGTGTACCCAACTCCCTCCTAAAAATGTAGGCAGTTCTTATTAACCAATGTCACCCCACTAATTCAATAAAAAATGTCGGCAGTTCTCCTCTTAGGCCATTTGTGACTTTCCACCTAGTACTATACTTATGCATGTACAAGTTTTATCTTCTCTGCCAGACTGTAAAGCTCATTTAGTTATGCATTCATTCAGTAAATATTTTTAATGCCTATTAAGTACAACCACTATACCAGACTTTGAAGAGACAGAAATGGAAAAAAAAACCCAAAACAACCCATGGCTCCTCCCCTCAAGGGACGCATGGTGTAATTAGGGAGACGGTAAAGAAATGACTAATATTTATTTTACAAATAGTGTGTGAGAGGTGAGCACAGAATGCTTTGGGGATCACAAAGAGACACACCAGCTCAGTCTTACAGACGAAAAAGATCAGAAAACGTACATGAGCAGGTGATACTTGAGCCCAGTCTTGAGTACTGAGCCAGTTGTGGATGGGACGGCGGGTTTGGAGAGGGGAGGATGCATTCTGGGTATGGCATAGCTAAAAACTACCACTTGTAGGTCCTGGCCAAGTCCTATAACCATTTCTGTGTATTGCCCATACGGCAATGTTTCAACACCTGTCTTAGACCAGGACTGTTCCATTAGAAAGTGTTCACCATTCTGATTTGTAATGAGAAAAACAAAGGCAATGTAGTGAGTTGTCAAAATAAATCATGTTGTATCCAATTTTTAAGTTTTGAAATCATGACTTTACCTGGCTGGTGCAGCTCAGTGGATTGAGCACCAGAGTGCGAACCAAAGGGTTGCCTGTTCGATTCCCAGTCAGGGCACATGCCTGGGTTGTGGGTCAGGTCCCTGGTAGGGGGCTCTAGAGAGACAACCACAGAGTGATCTCTCTCTCCCTCTCTTCCCCCTCTCTAAAAATAAATAAATAAAATCTTCAAACAAAGAAACAAACCAAAAAACCAAAAAAACCCCACTGGCCTTTACTGGAGAAGGATCTTTTCGAAAAAATAAAATCATGACCTTACTTAATTTTTGTTATCTTTCTTTATGAAACAATAGTGATAATATACAGTTGTGTCTTAATTTAATATTTCATTTGGAAAGCCTAATTTAAAATTAGCAACTATGAGTAAGACACTTTGTTGTTCTTACTGGTTTATGATATTCAAGAATCAAACTCTTAAAAGTATTAGTGAATAGGAATTCCCTGGGGAGCTTAAAAAAAAACCCGATTCCTTTATATCACTTTAGTCTTAGTGATTTGGAATTTTTGAGGTAGGAGCTTAGGAGTTTGCCGTTTTACAAAACTTCTCAGTTAATTTGGAAAAGCATCCTGATTTGGGAACAACCACTCTAGCATGGTTTACCTCACCCGAATAGGTGTTGGATAACCAAGTGTCAAAGGAGTAAATGAGCTCTGGCTAGTGTGGCTCAGTGGATTGAGCACCAGCCTGCAAACCAAAGGGTCACAGGTTCAATTCCCAATCAGAGCACATGCCTGGGTTGTGGGCCAGGTCCCCAGAGCAGGGGGTGGGGCTTGAGAGGCAACCACACATTGATGTTTCTCTACCTCTCTTTTTTCCTCCCTTCCCCTCTCTAAAAATACAATCTAAAAAAAAAAAGGAGTGAATGAGTGCTAAAAAAATCTAAATAAAATCTTTTAAAAAAAGGAGTGAATGAGTGCTGCTCATATAAGTACACATTTAGGGAGATAAACTTTACTCTTTCCCCCAACAATCTTAAGTGTACATGGAAGAGAACTCTTAGGAGAAAGTCTGATTTCTAAGAAAACAGAGAAAAACAGGAAGTTATTTTAGGACTTTTTAGTTTCATGCACGAAGGGTGATGAAATGAAAACACAGTACTCTTCAAATGACTTGGTAGCTGACATGAGTATATTTAGCATGAAAAATTTTTGTTTGAGAATTGCAAGACCAGGTACGGGCCTCTCAGTGTGATTTAATAATAAGAGGGTAACATTTAAAAATCAAGAACATTAAAAAATCAGGCAATAAAGTCTTATTAATGATCCTTTAGTAAACTAAAAATGCATAAAACTTCTTCTAGGACCTAATTTTAGATAGAAACCTCCTTACAGCATTTTCCATATTTCCTTGTCCCATCCCACAATATTGGAGCTCAGTGTTGAATAGACAGTGCCGAAAGTTTGAATGTATTTTTTAGATTTATTTACTTATTTACCTTTAGAGGGGAAGGGAAGGAGAAAGGGAGAGAAATATCAATGTATGGTTGCCTCTCATTCATCCCCTGCTGGGAACTGGCCTGCAACCCAGGCATGTGCCCTGACTGGGGATCGAACCACGATCCTCTGGTTCTCAGTGAGCTATGCCAGCCAGGGCCAAAAGTATGAATATATTGGGAAACTGCTCAGAACTCAGATAATTTCACTTTCTTTTTTTCTCTCAGCATTTAGATTCATAGGAATTCAGAGATCCCTGAGTTCAAGTCCTCAATATTGTGGGCAGGGAAATAGGTCCTAGAGGAACTTACAAGACTCACCCCAGGCTGACATGAGTATATTTCCACAGAACAATGCCATGGGTGGTCACTTGATACTGTTTCCACAAAGACTTTTCTTTTCTTTTTTTTAAAGATTTTATTTATTTATTCTTAGAGAGAGGGGAAAGGAGGGAGAAAACCAGCAATTGGACCAGCTCACAACCCAGACATGTGCCCCAACTGGGAACTGAACCGGTGACCTCTCACTTTGCTGGACAATACCCAATCAACTGAGTCACACTGGTCAGGGTTCCACACATACTTTCATAGGAACACTTGTACTTGGTAGCATGTTGCTTCACCCTTCTTTCACCCCTTAGTATTTTCATGATTTCCACTATTGTACATTCATTTTTCATGGAATTACACAAGTGGGTGAAGTGAGACAGGTTTTTAATATTCGTACTTGACAGAGGAGGACATTCCAAATGATGAAGGGCTTGGCTTGCCCAAAGCTATGCAGCTGTACTAGTCTGCTCTGGTTGCCATAATAAATTACTACTGAGTGGATGGCTTAAACCACAGGAATTTATTTCCCACAGTTCTGCAGACTGGGAAGTCCAAGATCACGGTTCATTGATGAAAGCTCTTTTCCTGATCTTCTCTCAGTGTCTTCACGTGGAAGAGGGTACCAGGAAGGGTGAGAGGAAAAAGCAAGCTCTCTGGTCTCTTCTTACACCAATGCCATCATGAGGGCCCTACCCACAGGACTGTATCTAATTCTAATGACCTCCCAAAGACCTTATCTCCAAACACCATCATCACAGTGGAGTTAGGGCTTCAACATGCATGAACTTTGGGACAGACACTCTCAAGTTCAGAGCAACAATACTAGGACCAGAACCCAGCCAGCATAGCTGGTGTCAGTGTGAGCACCTGAGAAAGAAGATACCTAAAGGGCTCCTGGTGTTTCACTGGGCTTGAATTTAAAGAACAAAAACAAAACAGAGCCTAACAGCCATTTCTACACCTGATTTCTCACACAAACTGCATTGTGCACAGAGAATCCTGCACTAAACTACTTGCCTCTGTGCTGAACTGCCTGCCTGCACTGTGTTTCTGCCATCTGAGCCAGCCCTTATAAAGGATGGGATCCTATTTCAACCAATAGTACTGAGGCTTTCCCCCCAAAGCTGTGCAGCTTCGACCAATCAAAGTGCCTCTATTCTGACCAGTCAGGACAGTGCCTTGACTTTGAACCAGTCAAACCTCAAGGACTTAGAGTCCTCATTTGCATGAGGATGGAAATAGGGGTAAGGACCTCTGTCTACAAAGTCACCTCCCCTGTGGCTCTGGGAACACACTTACCCTTTGCACTAGAGACTGTCATCCTGCTAGAGCAGTTTGGAACACAGCAGCAGGGAACTGGAGCAGAGCTGCCTAGCTCAAGACCGACCTGGCCCCAGAGCTGCCTCACAGTGGTGCTGTTTTCACAGCCCTGCTGTATCACCATTGAGCTCTTTTGCGCTGAAACTGTTTCCTTTTTCACTGCACCCCAAATTGGGGATTCCCGTCCCTAAAACGTGCCGAGGTCTCCACTGTGAGGGGATCTTGTAGTATATGACTTACTGAAATCTTACCAGTGGTAAGACAAGTAGTGGAAATAACTAAGGGAGCAAGGAAGAGCTATAATGGGAAACAGCACTCTGGGGAGACAAGAGGTGATGATGACACATCCAACCGAGCTGAGGAAGAATGCAAATGCTTTCTACAGGTAAAGGTTGGAGAGTGGACATTGCAGGCCTAGGGAGAGCTATACTGGAAAGGTATGGGTTGTGTTTGGGGAATGGGGCAGAGCCTGTTTAACCACCACGAACTGTGCATGTCAGCAATAAGGCTGGAAAATCCAGTGTTCTCATTGCTCCACACTATTTAATTTATGGACACTGTCTCTTCCTTTTTACTGTTTTCTGGGATAGAGACCCTGCTCTTCTTTATTTGGTTTAACCTAAAGGAACTAACAAGGACTCTTCAGAGGGTGGGTTATAAACCACACAGGTATTGAAAGAAAACGAAGCCGTGGGGAGGGTGTGCCAGGAGTGAAAAGGGGCAGCAGAACCTGTTCCCAGTTGAAGGGGGAAATGCGGTGGAGCAAAAAGGCACAGAGAAGCAGTTCTCTTGCTAGCGATCTTAACCCCCCCAAGAAACACGATCTTTTCCTATAAAGCAGGAAAGAGAACCTGGGTTTAAGGTCACACGTGGTCCTTGCGCCACTGGTCTCCATGGGAGACAGCTAAATCTGGCTAGAGTCTTGGGAAGGAGGGGGAAGAATAAGGCCTAAGGAACAGAGGTCAAAAGCGTGTAAAACATCGCCGAGTACCGCGGCGAAGCAAGGGCGAAGCCGGCTCGGGGCTGGAGAGGGGCGCGCCCGGAGCTGGGGTCGGTAGAGGAGGAAACTGCCTCATTTACCCTTCCCCTCATTCGGGGGAGGGCCTTCGGTTACCCAGCCAAGACCGGGAAAACTTTATCCTGTTTTTTTAATTCTGTAAAACCATTTTACAGAACCAAAAAAGAGGGCGGTACCCAAAGGAATCTGAAAAATACCCTGTAAGGGCGGGGGAGCGGGGCGTGTCCGGATCAGGGGGCTGCAGACGGACTGAGCAGCGCTGCGCGAACTGATAACCGCGCGGGGTATCGGAGGTCGTTGAGAGCTGCAACCAGGGCTGAGGTGGGCCCACAGCCCCCGCGACGCACACCCCCGCGCACAAGTCGGGGAGGGGAGGGGCTGTCAGAGAACGGGGGCGGGGCCTGGTGCGCAGCTGTAGAGGGCGGGAGGTGCAGGCCCTTTCGTTCCCTGATTGGGTGTGTGCTGACCAAAAGGCAGTGTCTTGCAGCGGTTCTACAGGCCGGAATTGGGCAGTGGAGAAGGAGGGCGTGGCTTTATGAAGTCAGTTCCGGTCCGTGTAAAACCCCCGGGGCGGCGGCGAACTGGCTTCAGATGCTTCTGGGTCGCGGTGGGGAAGGTTTTCGTTCTCTGTGGGTGAGCTTGAGGCCGAGCGGTAGAGCGACTCGGCGAGGGATGGCGACCACGGGGACCGGGGCCGCTGCGGCCACGGGCAGGTTCCTGGTACTGCTCCTGCTCGGGCTCACGGCACCCGCCGCGGCGCTGGCCGGCTACATCGAGGTGCGGAGCGGACGAACCCCCAAGCGCAGTGTTTTTCACCCGCCGTGGGAGCGCGGCCTGTGGGCGGGTGGTCTGGGGGTGCGCGCACACGGGGAAGTGGTGGTCCGACGCTGCGGCGGGTCTGGCACTCCCTCCCCCCCATCCCTGCTTGGTGCAGTGTTCAGCCGTGGAGGTCGGGCTTCCTCGGCCACCGCAGAGGCCAAATGAAAGGCACCGGGGCTGCGGGGGGCGGCCGCCTCGACCGACCCAGCCCCCATCCCGCCCGCGACCCCTCCGCCTTCTCGAGGGTCCCTGCGTGGGCCAGATACCCACCGCGCGGTCTCCCCGGACGATGCGAGCCTTGCTCCGCAGACGCGGATCTCGAGGCGGCGCCGGCTGTGGGGGCAGCGCGCTGCCCGCGGACGGTGAGGGGCTTTCCCCTCCGGAAGCGGCTTATGCATCCTTTGTTGGCGAGGTGGGATCGCTGTGGGATGCAGCGTCCTACGTTGGCCCCGTGGAAGCGCTGGGGTGCCGGGCGAGCGCGCCTGGGCTGCGCGGTGAGAGCGCTCCTGCACCGGCCGCGGGTGTCCCTCTGCTGCCTGTTCTAATGCCTCCCTCTCCGGGAGGTCCACCGTGCCAGCTTTGAGGCGGCCTTGAAGAGGAATTAGAGCTCGTTGCCTGAGTCTGGTTAAAAGAAGGGAAAGCCCCTCTCTGGTGGCCGTGTTACTCCCTTTTAAGAGTGGATTTCCTCGAGTAGGCAAGGTAAAAACTCTGCAATCCTACTTTTTTCGGTGCCAGAATTTAAGTAGTTCTGATAACCTTGTAAACATCTTTGTGCTGTGAGATGGTTATGTGGCCTGGATTCCTGGGCGATTCACTGGAGTTGAGGCCGCGGGAACACAGGCGAGTCCCCGGGGTCGCTGTGGTTCTGCAGCGTGTCTGGACACCGCCGCTGCAGAGAAACCTTTCTGTTCGTGCGGGGACGTGGGACTTATTTTTACCTGCCTTCTTGGAATGACCATTGAGCTGTTGGCCTGGAATGGGTGTTATGGTTGTGTCGTTATATTTTTCCCTCTTCGCTATTTTAAAGATTACAGTTGATTTCTGCCTATTTAGCTAATTTCAGAGAGAAGTGAGACTGGATTTGATTACATAGGCATTGACAGACTTCCTAATAAAAACCCCGAGTTAGAAAGTGTTGTACAGAATGTTTAAGTATTTCCACGGGTAAAATAAATCTAGTCAAGACGAACTTTTTTAGATGAAACAGCTGAAAACGTTTGTATTTTGCTTAAAGCTTTAGGAAAAATGATTCTTTGGGGGGAAATTATTTAGATTACAGTTACTTTAGCTTACACACAATGGTTAGATTTGTATCTTTGATCCCCGGTATGATGTCGCATGAAAGCAAGCTAGGTCAGTGGGTTGCCGGGGGAAGGATTTTGCATAGAATATAGAACTTAAAGCTTACAAAACCCATTGTTCACACTCTTACCTCACTTCCCAGGGGTGGGAGTAACTTCAGACACTAGTGAATTCACTGTAAAGAATTCATTCGTTTTAAAGAGTATTTTCCTTTCAAGTTTAAGCAGAATATTAACGCTGGTGTGCTTGCTTCAAGAGAGAACTAAGATTTTCAGAATTAGTTGTGTATTGAATTTAGATTGGTGCCCACCACATTGTTTGGCTCCCTAAAATGATTTTTAAATGCTATTTTAAAATTTCTGTTCTTCAGAACTATATTTTTGCCCACACTAAATTATTTTTCAAATGATTTCTTCTTTTGTCAAGCAGGCAGAATTTTATGCATATGTATATACTTTGATTTTATTTATTTGTTGTCAGGCAAAGGATTGCCTGAGCCTTAATTTAGATGAGAATGGCCTAAATCTGGATGTCTTTGGGAAGGTCTTTATTGAGATTAGCCAAAGGGATGCTAGCCAAAGCCCTGATCAAGTTGCCTGGCACAGCATTATTAATTGGAGAATCTTTAGTGTTGCTTGGTGTTGATGGAATTAATCTCTTACACCTGTTTCAAAAGAAAAAAACACCTCTGTACTCAGGGTCACTTCCTTTTTTAAATCCAGGACAAATCCTGCTGTGTGCATGATCCCATTTGGGATTCTCAAGTGTATTTGTGCTGAAACTCTGCACTGTATAAAGTGGACATTGAGGCTTCTGAGAGCCAGAACTTGAGTTCTTTCCGCCACATTGGAAAGAAAGGCCATTTGATAGACAGTTTTCAGGGAAGTCAAAGTATGATCCCTGCAACAGAAAGTAAAGAAGGCTTTGTGCTGTCATATTTCTGAGTGGTGGTATGGGAAGTGTGTGACTATAATTTGGAGAGATACCAGTGCCTCTGATAGGAATATCAGTCCTCGTTTTATCATAGCTGTCTTCGAAATCTTTTGATGAATATGATAAACTAAGTTTTACAATCAGGCCCTCCTTTCGGAGAGGGATTTGTTTCATCATCTAGACCTGCCTGCCCCGTAGTAGCATAGCCACTTGTGGGTAACAAATGACCTTGCAGTTGTGCATGGTGTGATTGAGGAATGAATTTTCCATTGCATTTAATTTTCATTTACTTGTACTTTTTGAATAATACTATTTCCTAGACCTGAAAATGAATGTTTTTAGGCTCTTTAAAAATTTTTTTTTTTTACTTGATTTTAGAGAGAGGAAAGGGAGGGAGAAAGGAAGGGTGAGAAACACTGATGTGAGAGGGAAACATTGGTCTGTTGCCTCTCTTTCACGCCCGGCTCTGGGCCAAACCCGCAACCCAGGCATGCGCTCTGACGAATAGAACCGGCCACCTTTTGCTTTGCCGTATGGTGCCCAACAAACTGAACCACACTGATCAGGGCTACTTTTACTTCTAAAGACCGACACTCAAATCAGTTAGTGGAAAACTTTTTAACTATGTTTGAAACAACTTGGTTATGTGAACCTACTTTTTTAACTGTACATTTTGTGAAATATAAATGCACATCAGGTTTTTTTTTTTAAAGATTTTATTTATTTATCTTTTAGAGGGGAAAGGAGAGAGGGAGAGGAACATCAATGTATGGTTGCCTTTGGTGTGTCCCCTGCTGGGAGTTGGCCTGCAAGGAACCGGCCTGCAACCCAGGCATGTGCCCTGACTGGGAACCGAACCGCGATCCTCTGGTTCGCAGGCCTGTGCTCAATCCACTGAGCTACACCAGTCAGGGCTGCACATCAGGTTTTCATTTGAAAATTTAGCATCTGTATGGAGATGTATTATAATTGTAAAATGCACACCAGATTTCGAAGACTTACTATGAAAAAAATGTAAACTATCTCATTAATTTTTACATTGATTGCATGGAAATGGTAATATTTTTAGACACGGGCAAAGTAAAATATATTAAAATTAGTTTCACTTGTTTCTTTTAATTTTGAATGTGGCTACTAGAAAATACTACATCCAGGGCTCACATATTTCTATTGGACGGCTAATTTAATGTCTTGCTTGCAGTTGGTTCTGCATGTGTTTTTTTTTTTTTTAGCACAATTTAAAATATTGCTGTTTTTTTGCCCAATAAATTCTTGCTTGGAGTTGGTCCAGCATGTTAAGCGTTTTCTTAGGACAACTTTAAGTATTTATTTTTTCCTCTATTGGTTTTTCAGTTAAATTTTATCTAGAAATAACTTTAAACTTACCAAAAACTGCAGAAATTGTACAAACAACTCTCATGCCCTTTAACCAGAGTCACCAGTTGTTAACATTCCCCCTAAGTAAGCGTTTGCTTTGTCATTAACTCTGTTATGCATTTTTTGCTGAACTGTTTGAGATTAAGTTGCATACATCATGCCCCTTTACCCCTGAACACTTCAGTGTGTGTTTCTTAAGAAGCAATGACATTGTCATACCTAACCTCGGAATAGTTACTGATTTCAGGAAATTTAACATTGATTCAATACTTTAATGAAATCAAATACTGTGTGTATTCCAGTTTGTCAGTTGACCTAATAATGTCTTCTTTTTTTAAAGATTTTATTTATTTTCAGAGAGAGGGGAAGGGAGGGAGAATGAGAGGGAGAGAAACATCAATGTGTGGTTGCCTGTTGCATACCCCCGACTGAGGACCTGGCCTGCAACCCAGGCATATGCCCTGACTGGGAATCAAACTGGTGACCCTTCTGTTCACAGGCTGGTGGTGCTCAGTCCACTGAGCCACACCAGTCAGGACCCAATAATGTTTTTTAGCATTTGAAAACATAGTTATTTTTTTCCAAGTTAAAGAGCTTTAGAATTTTTGGCAGTAATATGTGAAGGGTTATTACTTTTTTCCAAATATAAAAATTAGATTTTTAAACTTACCTGATATTTTTGACTTTGGAAAATCAAAACTTAAAAACTTTTCAAGATTCTTTAATGACATTATTTACCGTTAAAGAATTTTCAGACTTATGCATTTTCTTTTTAAAATGACAATAAATGTTAAGTAGGTAGTGCTCTTCATTGTAAAAATAAAAAATACGTGTGGCCCTGACTAGTGTGGCTCAGTTTGTTGGCTGTTCTGCAAACCTAAAGGTTTCCAGTTCGATTCCCAGTCAGGGGACATGCCTGGTTTGCAGGCCAGGGCAGGCCCCCCAGTTAGGGGCTCACAAGAGGCAACCTTTCAATGTTTCTCTCTCTCTTTTTTAACCCCCTTTCCCTCCCTTTCCCTCTCTCTAAAAATAAATAAATAAAATCTTTTTAAAAAGTGCATGTAAGCATAAGAAATGAAACATAACATGAAGTCATATCATCCAGGGAAGCCCCGCTGTACGTGTTTTGGCGGCGTGTGTCCTTCTGGATCTGCCAGGTGCACAGCGCTCCAGGAAATGGCCGGTATCTCACGGTGAAGCCGGTACCTCACAGTTATTATTTTGAATTGTCCTGAAGTGAACTGTTAGAAGAAAATAAAGTTGTCTGTGTGATTAAGAAGTAGGGATAAATATCTGAATGGTAACTCTAGTCTCTACAGAGGGGGCATTTTGAGAAAGAATTTGCAGCCTCCCACACTCCAGTTTTCATGCGTTCTTTTTCCAGAAAGTGAGATCAGCTAGATTCCTTAATTATATTTGCTGTAGTGCACCTTGATTTATGGCCTGAGGTGGAGGGTGAACCATGCAGGCGCATTCGAATAGAAATGCATTCCAGTCCTTTGTATCAAGTATAACTAATAAAATTACGTTTGCTAAGAGGCTTTTTTTAACCTAAGTACCCTGAAGTCTTTATTTGTTAAAATCTTTTAAATATAACCGTGATCTGTTTTTTAAAACTGGAGTTTTCATTTGTTTTTCCTACTGCTGGTGTTAGATCCTAAACAGTACAATATTAAAAACAAGTAACGCTCAGTCCTTTTTACACAACTGAATGCACTTGCATGTGATTTCTGGGTCCCGCCCCCAGGGGTTCTCATTGAGTACATCTGGGAGTTCTCATTTCCAAAAGCTCCCCAGGTGATTCTTCTCTGCAAGTAGATAAAAAAACAAGGCAATACTCCAGCAACAACTAAAAAAACCCCAACAGCTTATTTGGGTACACTGTCTTATATAAGTTCCCAGACTTACGCATTTTCTGCATAAGTCTGGTGGAGTACCACCAGTCTGGTGAAGTAGGTGCTCTTATCTCCACCTAAGACAAGGACCCAGAAAGGCCACCTGTATACAGTTGTGCAGCAGGGCCAGGGTATGCATCTGTCTGTCCTATTCTCAGCCTGTTTACTTCCTTTCCTCTACATCAGGATGTTTTATGACGTGTCCCTCTTGGCTGCAGATTTCTTTTCATGCATATCTGTCTGTCTTGCCCAGTTCCAGAAAACTGGATTGGAATTTTCTTTTTAAAGAAGCTAGTTTCACCCTGGCTGGTATAGCTCAGTGGATTGAGCGTGGGCCTGCAAACCACACGATCGCGGTTCGATTCCCAGTCAGGGCACACACCTGGGTTGCAGGCCAGTTCCCAGCAGGGGACGCACGAGAGACAACCATACATTGATATTTCTCTCCTGACCTTCCTTTCCCCTCTAAAGATAAATAAAATCTTTTAAAAAAGAAGCTGATTTCATAGAAGCTCTTACATATCTCTGAAGATTGTAATTACAGGGGACTTTGTTTTTACATTTTCTATGGCTTTAAATTTTTATTTATTTAATTTTAGAGATAGGAAAGGGGGGGAAGAGAGGAAGCAGGAGAGAGAAAGAGAGATGAGAAAGAGAAAGATTGATTTATTGTTCCACTTATTTATACATTCATTGGTTGATTTTTGTGTGTCCTGACCGAGAACTGAACCTGCAACTTTGGTGTATGGGGATGATGCTTTAACCAACTGAGCTACACAGTTAGGGCTCTGTGGCTTTTTAAAAGTGTTTAATGCCTTTTACTGTAGTATGCAAGTTCTTTTTTCAAAATACTGAGCTTGTTTCATCTTTGTGTTCTGTGAAGAAAAATATATGAAAATATGACTCCCAGTGGGGAGTCTTCTGAAAATCACAGTATGGGGTTATTTGGAAGAGAAAAATGCTACGAAAACCAGACTTGAATCACTGGCTTAATTGATGGACAGAACATTAGGAAGAGGTTGATTCAGTAACCAAGAGGACTGGGGTAAGACTGTGGTTCAGAAAAAAGATAGCGTTTGCCGAAGGGCGCTTTAGGGTCGCCTTAGGGCACCTTTGTGGAAAGCCCAGCACAGCTCTCCCAGCCTGCCTTCCTCAGCTAAACAGCGTGGCTGCAGCATTGCCATTGCAATTCTGGAGGACATGCTCCGATGGGATAGCGTTCAGGGGAAGCAGAGACTGTTTTCTTTTTTATCTCCTTTTAAGAGTGAACAAACCTTACTCAAAGCCCAGCAGCCACAGACCCCCTCAGGTCTTACTGGACAGAGTTGTGTCAGGTGTTTCTAGCCAAACCAGAGGGGATTGATCCGCTGAGACCGCAGGGTGGGGTTCTGTCAGAAAGGAGGACTGTGGATGTTGGGTAGGTCACAACCCAGTGCCTACTACAAGGGCCTTCTCCATTTATTTGGGAGGTTGGTTATTTAGCTGTGCTAGCGAGGAAGGAAAAGAACTAATTTATTCTCCCTGGGAGTTAAAATTTGGTGGTGCAAATGAGACGCTGAGGAACCTTTCACGGCACAGGTATTAGGATCTTGGCATTTCATGTTGAGAGGGAGATTACCATCCAAAATAGAAAGGCTGGAATGGTGAAGTGTATGGAAAATTTGACATGAAACAGTGGGTACATGAAACATGGATGAACCACAAGGGAGATATGTAGCCTGGAGAAGGAGAAAACTTAGGATTTAGTGGCAGTGGTGGTAAAGAACATAAGTATTTTGGGATATTTTATACTTTGTTTCTTGAGTGCTAAACAGATGACTTGCTCAGGCTGAAGCAGAAATTTTACCTGGAGAAGTGAGGGTAATAAAGAGTACAGGACCTTTTATTTTACTCTCATTAATTATGAATGTTTCCAACGTAGTATATAGTAAATATATTAAAAAATTCATATTCACCACCCTATTTTGTTAAATTTTAACACTCCCATATTTGCCTTAGCCTTTGATTTTGAGAGAATGAAAAAATACAGACATAGAAATAAAACCTTAGAATACAAAGGCCTTTAAGCTCTCCCACTTCCCACTGACCTGCCTTTCCGGAAGTAACTCTTATCTTGAGTTGGGGTTTAGCATTCCCATTCACGTCTGTGTGCCGAGAGAGACCCCTGTCGTCTTTTGGATTCCAAAGAAGCCTGCTCTGGCTCTTAGAGTTACAATAAATACTGGTTTATCAGTGTGCTGTTCATTGTTTGACAGTGTTTTATGATGATTTTGGAAGATACTTGAACTGTAAGGAAAGGTAGTTTCATGCCAGCATACAAAGCACCATTTCCAGCCTTCTCCACCCAACAGCAGAAGCCATTGGGTATTTTTTGAGTTTTATTGTTGTTTCTTAAGGATTTTATTTATGTATTTTTAGAGAGAAGGGAAGGGAGGGAGAGAGAGGGAGAGAAATACTGGTTAGTTCAGGCACCCCACCCAGGGACCTAACCCATAACCCAGGCATGTGCCCTGACCCGGAATCAAGCCAGGGACCTTTTGCTTTCTGGGATGACGCCCAACCAGCTGAGCCCACTGGTCAGCCCTTGCTTCAGTGTTTTTATAGCGTTTTGCACGGAGATGTTTACATCTCTGTGTCAGACTTAATCGTGTGATTGTGATTTTTTTAAATGGCATCTTTAAAAAATTTTTGGTTGTCTTTGTTGTGGTTGTGGAAATGCTGTTGATATTGCTAAGTTTGTGTATTAATTCTAATAATTAAACTGCAATTTTGAAAATTTCTGAGTATATTTGTGAATTGTGACAGTTTTATTTCTTTCCTTCTGATCCTTGTAGCTTTTATTTCTTTTTCTTGCTTTACTGCACCGGCTAGGACTTTGTAAAATGTTAAAGAGAAATGGTATGGTAGCTGGTATCTTTGTCTAACTCCTGACCTCTGACAAAGTATTTCACCATTCTTAGGATTTTTGTAGGTTTTTGGTAGATACCTACCCTTTATCACAGTAAACTCCTTAATTCCTGAGCTTACCAGAGATTCTTGTGAATGAATGTTGAATTATTTGAAAACAAATTTTTTCCAACTATTAAGATGATCATTTGATTTTTCTTTTTAATTTTGATAGTGTGAAATATATTAATTGATTTTTAAAAATATACAGGTGACTTTGCATTCCTGAAATAAACCAAACTGAGCTTATTATTTTCTGGATTTGGTTTTGAAAATTTTGTTCAAGATTTGCCTTTGTGCTCAAAAGTGGGTTTGATGTATAATTTTTCTCTTTTATAGTATACTTATCAAAAGGAGTTGAGGGAGGGGACATTGCCTCTTGTTATGTTTTCTGGAACATTTTTATTAAATTAAAATATAATTGACATATATTGTTACATGAATTTTAGGTGTTCCGCATAGTTATTTAACATTTATTTTCCTTACAAAGTGATAGTGAAAATTTAGTAATTATGTGTTAATTCTCTGGAATATTTTATGTAAGATTGGCATTATCTTTTTTTTAAATGTTTGGGAAAAATTTACCAGCAAAGCCATCTGGAATTTTCTTTGTGGTAAGGTTTCTAATTATTGATTAAATTTATTTACTAATTGTAGGATTATTCCTATCTTTTTGTGTGTTTTTTTCTCTAGTAATTTATTTCATGAGACTATTTAAATTGTTGTTGTCTCTGAAATTGTTCATAATGTATTTATTGGTTTTGTAATGTCAGTAGAATCTGCAGTGATGTCCCCTTTTTTATTCCTGACTTTGGTTGGTTGGTTGGTTATTTATTTACTTATTTATTTAAATCAGCCAGGTGTTAGTAGTGTTTTTTTCTCTATTCCCATCCTTCTACCGCCGTGCCCCACTCCCCCAACTCCTTGCTACCAGCACCTTGTTCTTTACATCTATGGGTCTGTTTTGTTTATTCATCTGGGTTTTTTATGTTCCCCATATAAGTAAGATCATACAGTATTTGTCTTTCCCTGACTTATTTCACATAGCAGAATATCCTCTAGGTCCATCATGTTGTCGCAGATAGAAAGATTTCATTCTTTTATGGATGAATAGTATTTCATTGTATATATGGACACCGTATCTTCTTTATCCCCATTCGTCTGTTGATGGACATTTGGTTTCTTCCATATTTTGACTATTACTAGTAATGCTGCAATGAACATAGGGTTGCATGTATCTATTTTTGAGTTGAATTTATTGAGGTGACCTTGGTTAATAAAATTAAATAGGTTTTAGGTATACAGTTTTATAATAAATTATATATTATTGTGTGTTCACCGCCCTATGTCAAGTCTTGTTCCATTACCATTTTCCGCCTTTTCCCCTCTTCTGCCTCCTTCCACCCAGCATTCCCTCCGTAATCATCATACTCATGTCTATGCGTCTGTTTTCTGTATTTAATTTTGCTTAATCCCTTCACCTTTTTCACCTAGCCTCCCAATCCCTCTGTCTCTGTCAGTTCTCTGAATCTGTAAGTCTATTTCTGTTTTGTTTGTTTTCCTCAGAAAAATACCCCAGAAGTTAGATTGTGGAATCATTGGGTAGCTTGGTTTTTAAAATTTTTAATTGATTGGAGTGAGTTGGCTAATAACATTACTGTATTTTTTGGTCCTTAACATGCATCTAGGTTTTAGAGGAGGAAAATAGGGAGAAAATTTTTGAAGCAAAAAAAATGTGGTAAAATATTTAATAACATAATATTTCACCAATGTAAATGTAAACAGAACTCAACAGCAGCATTAAAAACCATTATTCCTCCTGCATTGGGGAGGGGTGCGTCTTATCGTCCGAAACATGGAAGTGTCACGCGTGCATCATCTGTATCTTGCAGTGTGTGCTCACCCCCACAGTCTGATCTCCCTGTGTCCCCACACATTTGACCCCTCTTACCCTCCCTCTTTACCTCCCACTTCTATTTTTGATTTTTCGAGGAAGCAGTGTACTGTTTTCTGCAGTGGCTGCACTTGCATTCCCACAGTGGCTGCACTTGCATTCCCACCGACAGTGCAGGAGGGTTCCCGTTTCTCCACATCCTGGCCAGCTTTTATTGTTTGTTGGTTTATTGCCTATAGCCGTTCTGACTGGCGTGAGGTCGTATCTCATTGTGGTTTTAATTTGCATTTCCCTGATTAGTGGTGTTGAACATCTTTTCCTGTGTTGGCCATCTGTACGTCTTTGGAGAAATTTCTATTCAGAGCCTCTGCCCATTTTTTAATCAGATTAGTATGTGTGTTGTCTGAGGTCCTTATATATTTTGGATATTAACCTCTTATCCGATGTATTATTGGCTAGTACCATCTCTTATTTAATAGGTTGTTTTGTTGATAGTTTCCTTGACTCCACCAAAGCTTTTTAGTTTGATGTAGTCCCATTTGTTTACCTTTTCTTTTGTTGCCCTTGCCTGAGGAGACATATCCAAAAAGTTATTGTTAAGAGCCATGTCAAAGAGTTTACTGCCCATTTTCTTGTAGGTTTTTAAGGTTTCAGGTCTTACATTTAAGGCTTTAATCCATTTTGAAGTGTATATGGTGCAAGAAAGTGGTCCAGTTTCATTTACCTTGCATGTACTTGTCCAGTTTTCCCGGTACCGCTGATTGAAGAGACTGTTTATCCCATTGAATATCTTTGCCTCCCCGTGGTCGAATAATTGACCACATAAGTGAGGGTTTATTTCTGAGCTCTATATTCTAGTCAACTGATCTGCATATCTGTTTTTTTTTAAAGATTTTATTTATTTATTTTTATAGAGAGGAAGAGAAACATCAATTGTGTGGTTACCTCTTGTGTACTCCCCACCAGGGACCCAGCCCAAAACCCAGGAATGCGTTCTAAACTGGGTATTGAACCAGCAACCCTTTGGTTCATAGGCTGGCACTCAATCCCCTGAGCCATGCCAGCCAGGGTATTTTGATCTTTTCTTAAATAAATCCCCTTAACATTTCATATAATAGGGCTGGGTGATGATGAACTCCTTTAGGTTTTTCTTGTCTGGGAAGCACTTCATCTTTCCTTCCATTTTTTTTTTTAATATTTTATTTATTTATCTTTCGAGGGGAAGGGAAGGAGAGAGGGAGAGAAACATCAATGTATGGTTGCCTTTCGTGCGTCCCCTGCTGGGAGTTGGCCTGCAGGGAACTGGCCTGCAACCCAGGCATGTGCCCTGACTGGGAATCAAACCGCGATCGTCTGGTTCGCAGGTCCGCGCTCAATCCACTGAGCTACACCAGCCAGGTTTCCTTCCATTTTTAATGATACCTTTGCTGGGTAGAGTAATCTTGGATGCAGGTCCTTGCCTTTCCTGATTTTGAATACTTCTTTCCAGCCCCTTCTTGCCTGCAAGGTTTCTTTTGAGAAATCGGCTGGTAGTCTAATGGGAAATTTTTGTGGCTATCTCTTTTTCTCTTGCTGCTTTTAAGATTCTCTCCTTATCTTTAATCTGGAGTAATTTAATTATGATATGTCTTGGTGTCTGTCCCCAGCTTCTTTGGGACTCTCTGAGCTTCATGGACTTGGATGTCTATTTCCTTTGCCAGTTTGGGAAAATTTTTTTTCATTGTTTTCAGATAACTTTTCAATTTCTTGCTCTTCCTCTTCTTCTTCTGGCACCCCTATGATTTGGATGTCAGAACGTTTAAAGTTGTCCCAGAGGTTCCTAAGACTCTCCTCATTTGTTTTGAATTCTTGTTTCTTCATTCTGTTCTGGTTGAATGTTTATTTTTTCCTTTTGTTCCAAATGGTTGATTTGAGTCTTGGTTTTCTTTCATTCACTGTTGGTTCCCTGTATGTTTTTCTTTATTTCACTTTGAATAGCCCTCACCTCTTCCTTTATTTTGTGTCCATAATCATTTCTGTGAGCATCCTGATGACCAGTGTTTTGCTCCCACTCCATACCATGCTTCATGTTTGTGATGTCATTTTAGGTCTTTGTGTATTGTGTCTCTCCTAAATCCCTGTTGTAGTTTTGAGTTGAGTTTGATGCATCATTCTTTTCATATCTGTGGTCATTTTTTAAATGCCTAATTTCCTGAATTTATTAAATACTTGGTTTTACCTGTGAGATTTTTCTCATATTTCCTTATGGTTATGGCCTTTTTTTCCTGTTTAAAGAAGGCCCTTTAACATTTTTTGCAAATCTGGTTTAAAGATGATGAACTCTTTTAGTTTTTGCTTGGGTTGGAACTATCTGTCCTCAACCCTGAATGGTGATGTCACTGGGTTAATTATTGTAGGTTGTTCCTTTCCTCCCATACTTGGTAAATGTTCGCCCCTCCTCTCTGACCTGAAAAGTTGCTGCTGAGAAATGAGGGGATGGCCTTATGGGGTTTCTTTGTGTGTAACTCACCGTTTCCTTCTTGCCTACTTCAGGGTGGTCTCTTTATCTTTGACGATTGTCATTTAAAACACAATATGCCTTGGTGTGGGTCTCTTTGGGTTCATCTTGTTTAGAACTCTTTCTGAGATCTCAATGTTTCTGTACTTTTCCAGGTGAGGAAAGCTTTCAGCCATTACTTTAAGTAAAATTTATGTCTCTTCTCTCTTTGGGGTCCTTGTAATGCGGAGATTTGAGTGCCTGCTGTTATCCCAGAGGTTCTTGTTTTTAAATTCTTTTTTCTTTTTGTTGTTCTGATTGGTTGATTTTTATTAGTCTATGTTCCAGATGGTTAATCCATTCTTCTGTGTTACTGCATCTGCTCTTGATCCCTTGTTTTCCATTTCAGTTACTTTCTTCAGGTCTGCTTAGTTCTTTTTTTGTTTAAGGTCCTCTCATTTTTTTATTTATACTTTCTAAGTTCCTGTATTCTACTTTCTGGTATGGTGAGCATTCTTACGATCATTTCTTTGAATTCTTTATTAGGGAAATTATTTTTCTTCATTTCTTTATGGTTTTGTTTTGGGATTTTTCTTTTTCCTTTGAGAGATTCTTCCATCTTTCCATATGTTTGACTGTCTTTGTTTGTTCGGTGAATTAAACAAAACAGCTCTCTCTCCAAGTCTTGAAGAAGTGGCCTCTGTGTAGGATCCATGTGCCTGGTGGTTTTGGCAGGCCAGTAGGATCTGAAGGGGTGCTTAAGGTGTCAAGGCGCTGGTCTTATAAGCAGGTGCAGCTCTGGATGGCAAAGCCAGGTGCATGTAATATGCCCTGTTGTTTCTGCTTGCTCCCTTTGACCTGAATTGGGCTTGGGGATGTGTCTGGGAGTGTGCTCTAATGACTCCGCAGGCCAGGCCCCTACTCATCCTGTGGGGGTGGAGGCAGATGTAAATTGCTTTTAACTCTGGAGTGTTCCCACATTCCCAGAGAGCTCTTGGGGCTCCTGAGCCTTCTCTAAATAGTCTTTCTCGCACAGGAAGTGGTCTTGTGTAGAAGTGATCTCTATGTAGGCTTTATGTGCCTGGTAATTTTGGGAAGCCGTCTGGAGCAGAACAGGTTTTTATGGTGCCTGTGGCCCCTGCTTTCCAGGCTGGGGTGGCTTCCAGCAGGGGGGCCAGGACCCTGTTGTTCCTGCTGGTTCCCTTTGTTTGGAGCCAAAAGGCTCCAGGCAACATAGCTGCAAAGGCCCTGCGGTTGATCTTGCAGGTAGGCCCAAGCTCCCAAGTAGAGCTCCTGCCAGCACTGGCTGAGTTAGAGGGGGCATAAACGATGGTGCTCCAGAGCCAGGAGCCAGTCCCAGTTTCCTGCCTCCTCTAGTCTCTTGTTTGTTGTGTGGAAGCTGTTCATTCAGCCTTCAGTTTGTCTCCTAGGAGTAGCACTGTCCACAATCACGTGTATTTCAGTTTGCTCTCGGGAGGGGGTGAGTTCAGCATCCACCTGTGCTGCCGCCATCCTGGCCCTCCCAATAGTTTTTAAATAATCAATTTTGGATTTGTTGATCCTCTGTATTTTATGTTTATTTTACATTTTATTGGTCTCTGCACATTGTTTCCTCCTTTCTACTCTTCATGGGTTTTTATGTTCTTTTTCTAACAATTTGAGATGACTGCTGATTTCAACTTCTTTCCAGACTTTCTTTTTTATAATGTATTCCCTAAAGCTATACATTTTCTTTTGAACAGAGTTTGAGTTGCAGTTCACAAGTTTTTTTAGCTTTTTGTTTAATTTATTCTAATTAATGAATTTGGTTAATTGATTTAAGAATTCCATTATAATTGACATAGGGCATTTTGTAAATTTAAGGTGTACATCGTATTGATTTGATACATTTATATATTGCAATATGTTTAACACTCTGATGTTTGCCAGTGCCAAATCAGTTTGCATAATTATTTTTTTGTAGCTAGAATAATTAAGAACTAGTCTCTAAACAACTTTGACGTTTATAATACGGTGTGCTGTGCTTTAAATCTCAAGAAATTTATCTACTAGTTGCAAATGTATACTCCTAAGCAACACCCAAGTTTTGGGATATATTCTTTGTTCATGGGTCTGATTCTATTTTGTTTGTTCACTGACTTTGCTCTTCAGAGTCCACCTAAGTGAAGTCATATGCTGTTTACCTCTCTGTCAGTGTTGACACTTACAAGTATTGCTCCCACAGCTGTTTTTCATTTCCATTTTCATGAAATACCTATTTCTACTCCTTTACTTTCAGTCTGGGTAGATTTTTGGTTTGAAGTTGGTCTCTTGTAGACAGCATGTATATGGGTCTTATTTTCTTACCCATTCAGCTACCCTATGTTTTTTGATTGGCAATTTTAAGCTATTTACATTTAAAGTGATTATTGGTAGGTATGTATTTATTGCCACTTTATTCTTTTAGATATGTTCCTCTGTTTTTGTTTTTGGGTTTTTTCCCCCTTTTCTTAAAGCATGCCCTTTAACATTTCTTGTAATACTGGTTTGGTGGTAAGGAACTCCTTTAGCTTATTCTGGTCTGGGGAGCTCTTCATCTGTCCTTTGATTCTAAGTGCTGGCTTTGTTGGGTAATGTAGTCTTGGTTGTAGGTCCTTGCTTTTCATGACTTTGAGTATCATGCTGGTCCACTATGGCCCACAAGGTTTCTGGTGAGGAGTCAGCTAACAGTCTTACAGGAGCTCCCTTGTGGGTAACTGTCTTTTTTTTTTTTTTTACCCTGTTTTATTTATTTATTTATTTATTTAGATTTTATTTATATATCTTTAGAGAGGAGAGGAGGAGAGAAATATCAATGTATGGTTGCCTCTCATGAGTCCCCTGCTGGGAACTGGCTTGCAACCCAGTCATGTGCCCTGACTGGGAATCGAACCGTGATCGTGTGGTTCTGAGGCCTGTGCTAAATCCACTGAGCTACACCAGCCAGGGCTGTTTCATTTACTTACATATCTGTCTTGCTGCTTTTAAGGTCCTGTCTTTGTCTTTAACCTTTGCCATTTTAATCGTGATGTGTCTTGGTGTCGGCCACTTTGGGACTGTGCTTCCTGGGTGGTGTGTCATTTTCCGCCCCCAGGTTAGGGAAGTCCTTGCCATTATCATCAAATAGGTTCTCAATCCCTTGCTCACTCTCTTCCCCTTTTGGTGTCCCTTGCTGTGGGTGATGGTTTCCTTCATGCTGTCCCAAATATCCCTTAAACTATCCTAATTTTTAAAATTCTTTTTTTTCCTTTTGCTGTTCTGATTGGGTATACTTTTTTAACTTGCCTTACACATCAATGATTTGATCCTGTGCGCCATCCAACCTACTGTTTATTCCTCTAGTGTTTTCTTCATTTCAGATAATGTCATCTTCATTTTGACTGGTTCTTTTTTATGGTTTCTATGTTGTTGTAGTTCTCACCAAGTTCCTTGAACATTCTTATAACTGTTCTTTTGAACTGTATAGTAGATTGCCTGCCTCTGTTTCATTTCTGCTATTCTTTCATTTGAGGAATGTTTCTTTGTCTCCACATTTTGGCTGCCTTTATTGTTTCTATGCATTAGGTAGTAGATCTGCTATGATTCCCAGTCTTAGTAGGGTGGCCTAATATCGTAGGTGCCCTGCAGGGTCCCCTGGTATAGTTTCTTCCATCACCTGCCCTGGTGCTCCACGAATGACCCTTGTGTGGGCTACATGGGCCCTCCTGTTGTTGTTGAGTTGTGATTGCTGTTGGTCTGTTTGTGTGTGGGGTGGCCCTTCAGGCTGGCTGGCCATGAGACTCAATGATGACCACAGTGTACGAGCTGCTGTGCAGGTGCTGAGCACCCAGAGTGGAGAAAGGAGCACGCTGCGCCCCAAGGCTGGCTGTTTACCAGCACTGGGCCCAGGGGCAGGTCTGCGAAAGTCCCAAGGCCCCCTGAGATCCACCTCTGGCTGCTGTTAGGTTTAGTCACTGAAAGAGGTGCATGAGGCAGGTTCTCAGTGAGTCACCAGGTAGGGACACGTGGTGTTCACCAGACTGATACAGGCTGAAACATTGCTGGTGCTGGGTCTGAGACCTCTCAGTGCATGTCCCAGGGTAAGCAAGTCTGTGTGCGTCCACTAGTAGGTGCTCGGTACCTTTGGGCTGGGGCAGGGTCTCCAGGAGCTGCCAGGGTATGGCCCGCAGAGTTTATCAGGCCCCAACAGACCAAGATTTGGCTGGGTGAAGGTGAGGCTCTGTACTGTTTCTCTGTACTGTCCCTGTACATGTTCATGCATGTGAGAGGAAAATTTCTCCTGTCCCAGAGCCACACAACTCAGTCTGTCTGTCCCAAAGTCTGCCAGCAGCCTACTCTCAGCAGGACAAGGCCACTGGGAGGCGGTACCGGGGGAGATGACAGTCAGGCTTGGGGGAAATAGGGACTGTGGCCTCTGCTCCAGGGACACAAAACTCAGGCTGTCTCAGATTCTGACCAGACCTTGGCAGGGTGAAGCCACTAGGAGTCCAGGGGGTGGGAGCTACTGGATCTGCCATGATGGGGAAGTGCCAGTCAGGTTAAAGGGAAAGTGGGAGGAGTGGTCCCCCTGAAGCCACCCAACTCTAAGTTGCTCTAAATTGGAAGTTAGTTCCCACAAAATTAGTTGTTTAGCCCTGGCTGGTGTGGTTCAGTGAATTGAGCACTGGCCTGCAAACCGAAGGGTTGGTGGTTTGATTCCCAGTCAGGGCACATGCCTGGGTTGTGGGCGAGGTCCCCAGTAGGGGCTGCATGAGAGGCAACCACACATTGCTGTTTCCCTCTCTTCCTCTTTCCCTTCCCCTTTCTCTAAAAATAAGTATATGAAAATCTTCTTAAAAATTAGATGTTTACTCAGTTTATAGAGAAGAACCTATGTGCTTTTAAGTAACTAGAGAAGAATAGACAAGCAGGAATGGAATGGCAGATTCTGCTGGTGGTTGAAATAATAATAATAGTTAAATTTGTGGTAAAATTGCTATGTATAGTGCATTCACTAAGCCTTAGAATAACCCTCTGAGACATGAACTGCTGTTGTCCTTGTTTTATCAGTGCTGGACTTGGGGCATGCACATAGAAAGCAACTTGACCATGTTCACAAATCAGTAAGTGATGGCCTGGCTCTCAAATTTGTGCTCACTGGCAGAACAGATAGCCCTGGTCAGAGGCTTGGGGAAGGGAGATTCAGGGTGGCATGAGAGCACCAGAGGTCTGTGGAGAAGGTGACCAGTCAGCATTAGGCAGACAATTTGCTTTAGATGATTTTTAGTAATCAGGAAGTAAAGAGGAAACTCGTCTTTTTTTGTTCAATACCAAATCACTGTTAGTTCATAGTATTCAGATTTATAGTGTTACAGAACAGACACAGGGGTGGTAGTGAATGATATAAAGGACCCCACCCCTTTTTCTCAGGGGGTTCCCCTCCCCCCATACTAGGTTCGCTATGCCCACTGACAGAGGAAAGATGTCTCTCAATGTCAGAGATTGGTGAAAAGGAAAGGAATTATTATTTATTTAAAAGTTATACACACTGAAGTTCTTTAGAATACCGATAAACACACACAGTCCTTCCTTTTCCCCTTTGCCCAGTCCGGGATACCGTATCTCAGGAAATAAGTAGAAGTCCATGATTCGGGCTCCAGGCACCATCCACGTGGCCAAAAGGAGCACTTCCAAAGTGAAGTAGTCCTGACTCTCGCCCAAGCTGTGGTTCTCCCCTCCTGCCACAGCCGAGTGGTCCAAACTTATTGTATGGCTGCTGCGCACGGGTTTAAACGCCAGTGCCAGTCTTCTTCTGCAGCCTCATTTCCGACTCCTACAATCAGTTACACCTGCCAGCACTCCTGTATTCCAGCTTTTCTGGGCTGCCATGGTAAGTCTGGGCAGGTGTGGCCCCCTTTTCTGTGGCTCCATGGCGTGGAGCCAATCATCTCCTCACTCTCACACAGGCACTGTAACTGGGGGAGTTGCCTCCCAGTTACATCTTGGGTGGAAGTCACTCCCATGCCCCTGGCTCAAAGCATGGCCACAGCTATTTAATATATCTATGAAGCCAGTTAAAGATTATAGATGTGTTAAATGACCATGCCAGAGGTTAGCTGCAAAGCTGTTGCTGTACAAAATGGCCCTGCATGGCCCTGCTCCATGTGTCCCATCCCCCAGCTCAGACTTGTGGGGGTGAGGACATCCTATGTGTTTTTCTAATATTTTTTGGACACCTTGAGTTCTGGGCCCATTATAAATCCTGATTTGGGGACCCCTCTTGGCTGTACCCTGTTACAGTAGTAATTATACATTATAATTAGAATGATCTGTCTCAGGAACCTATTTGCTGCCTCTTACAGTCTTTCATTGAAAATGATTGTGAGAGTCTAAATTGACTTTTACAAATTATTATGATGACTCTTACTATGTATTGTGTCAAAGAAGAAATATATATTGTCATTGTTAAAAATTCAGAAAATAAAAGTAAAGCCAAATGAAAACCAAAAAAAGAAAGAAATGGAATATACTTTATCATCCAGATAAATTGCTTTTTAATTTTTCCAGTCTTGTTTTATGTACATTTATTTTTTTAAAGAGTGGATTTTTTTTTTTGGTACGTTTATAACCTGTCCAGTGCCCACTTGACGTTTTGAATAACATTCCAAGCCATTAAATATTTGACGACATAGCTTTTACTTGAGTCACTTTTTACTGTTCGGGGCTTTTGAACTCCCTGCATTTGAAATGCACAGTATCCATGCTCATTTTGGAGCTTTTGCTGAGGCACAGGCATTTCGAGTGACTCAGGATGCTGCCCTACCAGCCAGTGGGTTGGGTATTTGCTGGCACTGTTGAAACTAATTTGAATGTTTGATTGAATTTTGCCCTTATTTTTATAAAACTGAACGAGAAATTGGGGCAAGTGCTTATTTTATTGATAAGAAACACATGGTTTGATGGAGTTGGTGCTTATTTGGTATTTTTTAGGCTGAGTCTTTGGATTTAGGTAAATATGCAGTTGGCTCATTTATGTAGGAAAAGTTAAGGAATGCTTATAAAATGGTAGGATTAAACTCCAGGAATTTTACTAAAACACTGGGAATAATAGAGATCACTACAAATTACTAGTTTTAGTAGCAGAGCCCCCCAGTAACACACATGTCTTAAAACTTGCTCATCTTTTTGAGAATATATTATATACAAAGGTAAAGGTCTTCCTCTTCTATAATTTATTTAATTGATTTCTTCACCATTGGCTATTTTACATTTCCAATTTTTCTCTAAACAGCATGCAGAGTGGCTTTATGTTTTTTATCCTTACATCTAGATCTTAAATTGACATTTAAGAGTGCCCTTGAATGTAGATGCTTCAAAAATTGAAGGCTTTCTTCTGTGGTAGTAAGTTCATCAGAAGTTCTTCATGGTCATCACTATTAGCACACATTTATTAAATTGCTATGTGCAGGACACTGTCTCACCGACTTGCACTTACCTAATGAGCAGTGAGTGATGTTGAGCATCTTTTCACGCTGGCCATTTGTGTGTCATCTTTGGCAAAAGATCTGTTCAAGGCTTTCTGAGTTGGGTTTTTGTGGCGGTGGTCGTTGGCTGTAGTTCTTTGTGTGTCCTGGATATCAGTCCCTTAGTAGATACGTGATTTGTGAATATCTTCTCCCATTCTGTAGGCTGTCTTCACTCGCTTGGTAGTGTCCTTTGATGCACAAAGGTTTTTAATTTTTACCAAGTCCAGTTTAGCTATTTTTTTTGGTTGACTGTGCTTTTGGTATTATCGTATCTACACCACTGCCAAATCAGATGTTGTGAAGATTTTTGTTTTCTCCTACGAGTTTTATCTTTATAGCTCTTATGTTTATATTTTTGGTCCATTTTGAGTTAATTTTTGTGTATGATTTAAGGTAAGGGTCCAACTTCATTTTTTTTTTTTTAATATTTATTTTTCAAGCCCTGGCTGGTGTAGCTCAGTGGATTGAGCGCGGGCCTGCGACTCAGACGATCGCGGTTCGATTCCCAGTCAGGGCACATGCCTGGGTTGCAGGCCAGTTCCCTGCAGGCCAATTCCCAGCAGGGGACGCACGAAAGGCAACCATACATTGTTGTTTCTCTCCCTCTCTCCTTCCCTTCCCCTCTAAAGATAAATAAATAAAATCTTAAAAAAAATAAAATAAAAAATATTTATTTTTCAGAGAGGGGAAGGGAAGGAGAGAGGGAGAGAAATATCAGCGTGTGGTTGCCTCTCATGTGTTCCTTGCTGGGAACTGGTCTGCAGCCCAGGCATGTGCCCTGACTTGAGATCGAACCCTGATCCTTTGCTTCACAGGCCCGCTCTCAATCCACTAAGCTACACCAGCCAGGGCCAACTTCATTCTTTTGCAGGTGATTATCCAGTTTTCCCAGCAATCGTGGTAGAAAAAAAGGCTTCCCTTTCCCCCAGTGAATGGTCATGGCATGCTTATCAGAAATCATTTAACACCATATGCAAGAGTTTATTTCTGAGTGTATTTCTGAGTGCTCTATTGTATATCTGCCTTTTTTTAATGCTAGTAACACTATTTTGATTATTTTAGTTGTATAGCGAGTTTTGAAGTCAGGAAGTGTGAATCTTTCAGGTTTGTTCTTTTCAGGGTTGGGAGATTCTGTGTGAATTTTAGGATGAGTTTTTTAATTTCTACAAAAGATGCTGTTGGGATTTGTATGGGTGTTGCACCAAATTAGCAGATTGTTTAAGTATTGTCATTGTAACAATATTAAGCCTCCTAGTCCTCAAATGGCCATTGATCTTGAAATTACTATAATCAAATTTCTTATAATGACAGAATACGATTAATTTTAGTTTATACCATGACACTTGAGTGTTAGGTGTTTGATGAATTTTACACTTTTTTCAATGAACTGCCAGCCTTCCTGACTGTAATGCCAGGTGCATGACCTAAAGCAGTGAGTGAAAACCTGTAGGCTGTTGACCAAGTTCTGGGACCAGAACTTGTGTTTTATTGGCTCTCATTGTGGTATTCATGGGCTTCATTGCATTTTCAAATCAGCACCATTTGAATCAGCACCATTTGAACAGCACCATTTCCAGGTAACATGGATTTTTATGTAAAAATGTCTCGGCATTTGTTGAAGAAGTTGGAAGATGGGGTAGCAGTGCCGAAGTGGGAGCAGGCCTGCTTTGGTCGTTGGAGGCGCTGTGGTCTCCCTGGGGAGGCCGAGGGTGGGTCGTCATTTTTGTTTTATGTCCCTGTCTGCTGCTGTTATAAAGTTTGAGCCCTTGTTGAAAAGAGGAGAAAGAGAAAGTGGGCTCAAAATTACCTCTTGAAATAAATATTTATTATTCATGGCAGATTTTAAACAAACTAAAAGCCACATTGGATAACAGAATTTTCTTTGATTTGTTGGTTGGACTTGCTCTGTCCCACCCCCTTTGGGTAGAATTTATTCTTAATGCTGTATGAGGGTTTATCTGTGTGGAACCTCCCCACCCCCATAGCAACTCTTCAGAAAAATGATTATTTGAGGCTTGATTAGCTTCCACATTATCTACATTAATAAAATATTCAGCTGGGCTATTACTTTGAAAGATTACTCTTGTGAATTGATACAAGTCATTGAGACTGAATGTTGGCTAGTGTTGTTTTTAAACAATGGAAATAGTAATCAGGGCAGATTAAAATTGGTTGAAAATGTTTTAAGTATTGATTGTAAAAGATTAAGTGCAAAGCACAGACTCAAACCTGATAAGCTCCCAGCCACGCTGGGCCATGCCATACGGTTTTGTGTGTCTGTATGAAGTGAGGGAAGAGTTCAGCTTGTCACGGAACGGTGGTAGTGGAAGGTGCATTGCAGATCCAGTTTGGGTCTCGACTGGGTGAATGGGTCTTCATTGAAGTATTTTTATGGTGATCCGATGGTTATGTGAGCAGTACTGCTCTCTGTCTCTGAGAAGCTGTAAAAAAGACAAAATACAACATAAAGTCCAAGTCTGGTTTGAGGGGTAATAAAGATTGCTTCAGTAAACGTTATCAAGAAGTTTACCACTTTCAGCATTTTTTAAAAGATTTTATTTATTTTTGAGAGAGGGGAAGGGAGGGAGAAAGAGGGAGAAAGAGAGGGAGAGAAACATCAGTGTGTGGTTGCCTCTCACACGCCCCCTACTGGGGACCTGGCCTGCACCCAGGCATGTGCTCTGACAGGAACCAAACCAGCAACCCTTTGGTTCACAGGCCTGCGCCGCACCTACCTGGTGTGGGCTCAGCATTCTTTTTACTTGGTATTTGTGAAGAAAACTTCTTCTGGTTATCACATCAGTGCTACATCAGTATTTGGAACATTTTTGAGTTTTATGGAGAAAACATTTGGAAGAAAACATAGACAAATGATCAGAAAGGTAAAGAGTGTCTTATACAAGTATAGATAAGATTATATCATTTTATACTACCATAGGTAGAGTTCATTGTTGGCCAAGTAAAATTTTATCATGTTAGGTGTTACTGGGACTAAGATACAGCTTCTGTGATGTTGTGTAGGTAACTTAGATTTACATCCTTTTGGAAATGTTGAAAACTAGTTTTTTCACAGGGTCAAAGAAGTCACTGTAACCTAATATAAACAGGTGTTTTCATCCTGACGTTAAGCATTACAAATGAATTGCAAATTTTTTCCCATTGAGCTTGTGAATAACTTCCCAAGAGATGAGCAGAGTGGAGGAGAATCATTCTAATATAAGCCAACAGTGGATTGCCAAAGTTTGGCTTGGCTACTAAGTTACCAGATAGTATTACATACCTAAATAGTTTCCTTACCTGCCAGTGTGAACTGTTCAAGGGGAGCTAGTTCTGTTAACTTTGTAAGACCATTTAGAAGAAAAACAAGGAGGGACTTTTGTAGACAAAGTGTGTTGAAAATTACTGGAGTGTTTACTGAGACTTTTTTCTTCTTGGCAGAGGGCACTGTATGTGTTGGCAGAATTAATTTTCTCTGTACAGTGTTGGGGCGATACGCCATTTAGAGGCTGATCTGTTGCTAAGGGCATAAACAATTTCAGTAGAGTTTTTTTGTTAAAAACATACACATGTACCAGTGTATATACACACATATATGGTTGTGAATCGTAGTGATATAGTAAAATAAAGAATAAAGACCTTTTGGGAGTTTTTAACTATAAAGCTCATAAAATTAACAAGGTGGTGATAATTTTCCCCCCAAATATAACAGTTTGGAATTTGTGATGGTTGCTATGCTTTCATCTGCTTTTGTTGATTTTCTTTTATGGAGTATCAGAATTGAAATAAAAATGGCATGTTGCTATACAGAGTATTTGGTTAACCTTGGCTATAAATCATCAAAGGAAGAACGTTTTAGCACAAGGAGAAGGATGGTTTGATCACTCCAGGAAAAGACAATGATTAGATGTATTTTAAGAAAATCAGTGTTCAGGGAAGGCTACACACACTGGTATAGAAACATCACAGAGTTTTCTAGGAAAATTAATCGAGATTGGGAGTCAGAGATCGCTGAACATGCCTCTTTGGAAAACTGCCTGGCTTCCTCCTTGACATGGTTGAAGCCTCAGGCACTAGAATGAGTTGGCAGTGAGAATCATCCAGGTGTATGAACTTGAAGGAAATAACAAGGTTCTTAGAGCACCAGAGGATACTCATGCTCGCTTCAGGGAAGTTTTCAAGGGAAGGAAGGATCTTCTTTCTGTACTTCACTAGATTGTAAGAAGCTTCAGCCACTCTTGCCCGTGAAGGAGACATTCCAAAAGAACTTATATCGTCTAGATGCTTAAATTTGTAACACTGGTTGTGTCTTTTTTTCTCTTTATTTTCGTACTTGTTCAGTAATAGACTTCCAATTTGTTTTATTATGCCTATTATGAAAGTAGGGGAGTACGGAGCTTCTGGCCAAGATGGAGGTGTAGGTAGATCTGCTTTGCTTCCTCACACAGCGGGAAGGAGGATAAAAACCAATGTAAAAACAAAAAACAAATCAGAACGGCCAGAAAATTTAACTGTTTGGAAATCCGACAACCAAGGAGTTAAAGAAGGAGCATTCATCCAGACATTAGGAGGGATGAGGCAGGCAACAGGGAGGGGCGGCGTGGGTGCACTGCAAGGCAGCAGCTGGCAGACCCGGCAGTTCCACAGTCACATGCAAAGAAATATGGCCCGAATGAAAGAACAGGTCAAAACTCCAGACAAAGAACTAAGCAACCAGGGGATCGCCAGCTTGTCAGATGCAGAGTTCAAAACACTGGGAATCAGGATACTCACAGAAATGATTGGGTATAGTTGCAAAATAAAGGAAGAAATGAAGGCTACACAAAGTGAAATAAAGAAAAATATACAGGGAACCAGCAGTGAAGAAAAGGGAGCAGTGAAGGGAAGGAAACCAAGACTCAAATCAACAATTTGGAACAAAAGGAAGAAATAAACATTCAGCCAGAACAGAATGAAGACACAAGAGTTTAAAAAACGGAGGAGAGGCTTAGGCACCTCTGGGACAACTTTAAACTTCCCAGCATTCGAACCTTATGGGTGTCAGAAGGAGAAGAGGAAGAACAAGAAATTAAAACTTACTTGAAAAAATAATGGAAGAAAACTTCCCCATTCTGACAAAGGAAATAGACTTCCAGGAAGTCCAAGTTGGACCCAAGGAGGAACATACCAAAATACATCAGAATTAAATTAGCCAAGATTAAAGATAAGGAGAGAAACTTAAAACAGCAAGAAGAAAGGAGAGAGTTACCTACGAAGGAATTCCCATGAGACTGTCAGCTGATTTCTCAAAAGAAACCAAACGGGCAAGAAAGGGCTGGAAGGAAGTATTCAAAGTCATGAAAGGCAAGGACTTATATCCAAAATCACTCTATCCAAGCAAAGCTATCATTTAGAATGGAAGGGAAGATAAAGTGCTTCTCAGATAAGGTCAAATTCAAGGAGTTCATCATCACCAAGCCCTTATTCTATGAAATGTTAAAGGGACTTATCTATAAGAAAAAGGTCAAAACTATGAGTGGTAAAATGACACCAAACTCAACAAGTATCAACAACTGAACCAAAAAAACCAACAACCCCAAAACAAAGTAAGCAAACAGCTAGAACAGGGACAGAGGTACAGAAATGGAGATCACATGGAGGGCTGTCAGCAGGAAGGGGGAGGGGGAGAATGGGGGAAAAGGTACAGGGAATAAGAAGCATAAAAGGTAGGTACAAAATAGACAGGGGAAGGTTAAGAATATTACAGGAAAAATGGAGAAGCCAAAGAACTGATATGTACCACCCATGGACATGAATTAAGGGGGGGAATGCTGGAGGGAAGGGGGTAAGGGGGAGAGAAAATAAGGGACAACTATAATAGTATAATGAATAAAATATGCAAAAAATAGGTACCATCAGTGTACTTTTCACTGTGGCTACTTTTGACCACCGTTTAGGAAATGATCAGACAATAATTGGGGATCTCTTATATGACAAGTGTTTGAGAATCTTTCCCTTTTTGTTAGGGTTATTTGGTTTATATGCTGTCTTTCCTACCACTCCAAGCCTCCGTGCAGCTGAGAACTTTGAGGACTTGTAACCCGTATATTTTTTTTCATCTCTGGAGCCTACTCTTGTAAGGCCCTTACAAATGTTTATTGACTTAAGGCAATAATAATTGAATCAGCGATTTCTCTGTGATGTGAGTTGTATATCATATATGCTCTGCCATTCTGGTTGTTATTATTTGTCTTTGGAAGACCCTTGGATTTTGTTCTATGGTTGTCAGAGGCCTGCGAGGGGTTGTGTGTGCTTGTGTGAGTGAATGTGTGTGTTTCAGTCGGACATAAATTTACAAGTGAATCTAAAGAGTTGGGAGACCGGAGAGTGTCCCCCTGTGTGCCCTTCCCTCCCTCTCCCCTCCTGAACCAGCCTGGCTTCTTCAGGCAAGTTTTGTGGCTCTCACCCATTTAACTCTTAGCAAGTTGAGGATTTCTCAAGGAACCATGTGAGTATTGTACCTCAGCTTTGCAGTTACCAGAAACTCCTGCTAGTCTTCCAAACGGAAGAAAGGAAGTGCATTTAAATGGATCTCCTTTCTGGCCCCCGTCCAAACCCTGTCAGCGTTTCTTCATCCTGTCCTACCTTTGTCCTGAGCAAATGCAGTGCCTTCCTAACGGGCCTCCTTGTCCCTGCACAATCCTGCATATTCCTCCTGCTAAAGTGTGCATAGCAGGGGCACACTCAGGCTGGAAGAAAGCCCAAGCACAGTTTATGTGGAGCAGAGGTTTCGAAGACTTTGCCCTTCACCTTGCCCCATAGTTGTTTCTGTTCTGTGCCGAGCCCCATGCCTCCCTCTGTTGGAGCTCTTTTCAGATTACAGCCTTCCTAGTTCCTGCTCCCTCACCTCGTTCATACTGTGGGCCTTAGGTTGTAGCTCGGGGTTTCTCTGTGTGTGCCCTGTCTCGAAGACAGAGCCTCCCAGGTACCCACCCTGAGTCTCAGTTTTCCCAGCTAGGGCTGCTGTAGTAGAGAACCACGAGCTGAGTGACCCAAGGAACAGAAATTCATCATCTCCCTGTTGTGTTCTGGAGGATAGAAGTCCAAGATCAGAATGTTGGTAGGACCATGATCCCTCTGGAGATGCTAAAGAAGGGTCCGTTCCGGGCCTCTCTTGCTACCAAAAGGTAGACGTTCCTTTTGGTAGTTTCTCCCATCCAAGTACTAACCAGGCCCAACCCTGCTTAGCTTCCGAGATCAGATGAGATCGGGTGCGTTCAGGGTGGTATGGCTGTAGACAATTTTTGGTAGTTTCTTAACTCCAGTCTTCAAGTGGTGCTCTTCCCGTGGGTGGGTGGGTGGGTGGGTGGGTGTGTCTTTTCATATGTCCCCTTTTTATAAGGGTGCCAGTCATGCCGGATGAGGGGCCCACCCTACTCTAGTGTGACCTCATCTTAATTACACATGCAATGACTTTATGGTCAGATAAGGCCACGTTTGGAGGTAGTGGGTGTTAGGACTTAAGCATAGGAATTTTGGGCACAACTCAGCCCATAATACCCACTGACTGGCATGTTGAGTATAATTATTGTAAAATGATTGGATGAGATAATCTGAGTAAAGGATCAGAACTTTATTTTCTTAACTGGCATTATGTTTAAATAATCAAAAATAAAAGCTTATGATGTTGTTAATATGTTCCCATCTCTAGTTTTCAAATACATTTGTAGTAGCTTTGAATTGTTGCCCCCTGAGTGGTACAGGTGGAGGATTCCAGGTGTTCTAGCTCTGTCCTGAAGAGAGAACACTGCTTAGTTTTCTATTCATTTAACATAAGAATGAACCAACAAGGACAAAGAACAGGAGAGAAGGAAAGGTGTCCCCCAAATTAAGATAGCAGATGGATCTAAGTAACTGAGCTAGCAGACCAGAAGCAGCTGGCACCTAAATAAAGGCAGAGGAAAAGCCAACTAAAAGCAAACGGACTTGCAGAGCAGAACTGAAGGGTACAGAGCATCAGGGTGAGGCCAGTGACAGGGAAGGGGTTGGAAGTATGAGTGGTGAGCCCCTCCGCAGCCCTCCCAACTCTGTACCCCAGGAAAAGACCGATTCATGCAGGGAAGGCAGGCTGAGCAGCAGATGAGGCACAGGAGGCAAGAGTTTTCAGGGTGGTAACAGTCGTGTCCAGGAAATGGGGCTGTGCTCAGGCCTAGAGAAAAATCACTGCGGGAGAAGCAGGAAAAGGGGGGCTGAGAGAAGGCTGGCTTAAGAAAAAAGGAATTGAATCCTTGGGTTCCCCGAGTGCGTATGGCCATTCGGAAGGGGCTTTCCAGGTCCTCTAACAGCTTGCGTGTCAGGGACCATGCATGAAACCAAGTGGTAAGAGACACACTCAAAAGGGAAAATAGATACCCAAGGAAGGAACTGTACATGGCACATTTTTATGTTACAGTAATGTAAAGAGTGTTGGTTTGACCAAGAGGGCAAAGGAACATGGTTGGATGAACGTAGGATGCTAGTTTAAAGTTGAACCCTTTCCACAGGAAGTTGATAATGGAGGTCAGACTGACCAGATACAGAACTGCAGCAGGGGCCAGCTGCCTAGGCTGGAGGGCTGGGCAGCTGGGTGAGCCGTGTGCCGTGGGGCTTTTTCAGGTCGTGTATGTGGATTCACTTGGCAAAAAAAAAAAAAATTGAAACTTGCTGTACTGCCTGAGCTTTTTTTTTTGTTGTTGTTGTTCATTTAATGTCATTCATTATTGATCTACTTATATGAAGACTAGTACTATTTTGAGATTGCTCCTGACCGATACCCGCTAACTGATAACCGGTACTGGTTTAACTCCGCGTCTTGAAGAAAACAGGTGCACAGGCACTAGAGTCAGTCACTTCCTTGGGTGTAAATGATCAGCCTCTTATTCTAGGTGCTGTTTCCAAATACTGTGGTTAGAAAATCAGATGAGGGTCTCTTCCTGAGGACTTCCATGCTGATGGAGGGAGCTGGGCAACGCAGGTGAATGAGCAAGGTAGTTTCAGATTGCTGGCTGAGGGGTGGTAATGGGCTGGGAGCTGGCCTCAGGAACACTGCTTAGAGGATGCACATTTGAGTCTTTTTAAAAAATATTTAAAAGTTTATTTTTAGACAGAGGGGAAGGGAAGGAGAAAGAGAGGGAGAGAAACATCAGTGTGTGGTTGCCTCTCACACACCCTTTACTGGGGACCTGGCCTGCAACCCAGGCATATGCCCTGACTGGAAATCAAACCTGCAACCCTTTGCTTTGTAGGCCTGTGCTCAACCCACTGAGCTACACCAGCCAGGGCCACACTTGAGTCTTGAAAGGGGAGCGTGAGTCTGGGTGGAAAGCCTTGAGTCTAGAAAGACCCTGGCTGGTGTTTGGACACAGGGACACAGGGTGGTGCTGAGCACGAGGCTAGGTGATAGAGTGAGGCAGGGGTTGTTGCGCAAGAGTTGGAGTCCTTGGAACAGAAGAATGAAGTGTCCTGAGACCATTTGGAATGCTGGGTGGAGATGGCTGATAGAGGGCCAGGGACAGTCGGTTGCAGCTCCCCAGAGGCCCACCTGACAAGGAGAAGAATGGTGCTGTTGTACTTTTCCATTGTGTGTGTTGGGGTGGGGGGTGTTTGCACACAGTTACATCCTTCTTCTTCATTCTTGTTACTTGAGTGTAGCTTTCCTTTCTCTCCTTTAGGTATTTATTTAGTGGTTGGGTGGCTTGATCTGAGGGAGGCTAATTAATGGATGAGGTAGCGTGCAGTAAACATACTGACTACCAGCTCATACTAGCTTTATTACTTTATTTTTTAGAGTTGCTGATAATTACAATAATGCACATGGGCAGCAGTCCCAGACAGGAAGAATAATTGTCTGCAAGCAGATCTGGTGTGAGCTGATAAGACAGCCTCTATTTACTTTTGAATTTAAATGCTACATAAATCATTGGAAAGCTGCCTTAAGATGCCTTTTGACTTGCTTTGAACTTGGAGAGGGGGCGGCTTTTCAGATTTTTGTTATTTTCACAGTTGGCTTTATTGGATATTAGAAGTTAAACTGAGTTGTGACATTAAGACTGGTATCCTGCACCTAGTAAATATAGTAAAGTATTTAGCAGAATAGCATAGAGATATTGCTAGTTGGATTTTAAAATGTGAGTTTGCTTCTCTCTGATCTGTGAAGGTCATTCTGGCAAGTGGTCTTGTTACTTTAATCATTTCACCCTGTGAAGGTTTAGAAAACACACCTTTATATAAATTCCCCCAGTCTTGCACACACTATTTATTTAGTACACTCTTAGTAAATAACTGTTTAAGTAATACTAGCCATTGGGTTCAAAGGTGAAGCCCAAGTTCACGCCATTTAGATAATCTCGTACTAATACTCAAGCCTCCTGGCTTTCTGACCCGTGTGTTCAAAGTATGACAGAGTACTGTTTAGGTTTGGAGTCATGCACAGTCTTATTCAGGGAAGCTGTCTTTGTTTCCCATCCATGCTTCTTAGGTATCCGGAGTTTTAGGAAAAGTAGAGTTTCATCTGTTGTAATGTGAACCAAAATCCAAAGTTAATATTGTAGGCTTCATTTCTTGTAATATCTGAAATTTGGGTAGTGCCATATTTAGATTGTGCATAGGCAACAACTGAGGTCAAGAGAGGGAGCAAATAACTTCCATGATGTTGACTAGCTAGTAAGTAGAGGGACTGTCCCTTAAGAAAAATCCATTCAGAGAAGTCATTCACATCATGCTTTTTTGATCATGGCAGTGTCTCAGTAGTAACTGCAGATTCGTGCTGACCCCACTCCTGTACCGGCTGACAGACAGACCTGAGCTAGGACACCAGAAAATTTGTAGTGCTTTTCCTTTAAATGAATAGTAGGGCAATATTAAATTGTTCATGTAAACGTTTGCCAACTGAAGTCCCACAAAATAAAATGTAGAGATTATTGGAGCCTGCTTTTCTTCCATTATTTAGTGGGCATCTGGATGCCTAAAGCAGGCATCCAGATTAATAGGTAAAAAAGGAATGTGCAGTCTTTTAACCCCATCTCATGCTGTCCTGGATTTGGATTTGAGGAGGATGGCTGGTCTGAGGAGGATTTTGAGTGTTCTTCCCTGTCTGTGCATGACTTAAGCTCCAGTTCTGTGTAATTGCAGCTGGGGAGAATTAAATCTTTAGGGACCAGCCCTATGATAATGATGCTAAGTGCTTGCTCTGAGGTCAGCACTGCGCCTGGTGCATTATCTTAATTTAATCCCACAACAAGCCTGAGAGGAATATGTATGTTGGTAGCCCTGTTCTACAGATAAAGAAATTTAAAGCCTGCTACTAATAGCCACCAACAGAAGAACTTCTTTGTAACAAGCACTCTTTCGAGCACTTTGCGTGTGTTAACTCATTTAAACCTCAAAGCAACACTGTGGACTGTGGTGTGTGGTTACATATTGTGCTCCGTTTTATAGATGAGGAAACTGGGGCGCAGAGAGGCTAGGCGACCTGCCAAAGGTGGCGCGGCTGGTCATTGATGGGGTCGGGTTCAGCCATGGTTTGCCTGCCTCTTAAGCCCGTGCTCTTCACCACCAACCATATGGAGCCCCGCTTCTGAGGTCAGGAGTAGGGTGAGCAGAAGGTTCCTGGCTGGACAGGGCACATGCTAGTGTCTGCAGTCCTGTGGACGTCAGTTTCCTAGAATTCCTAGTTTATTATGGGAAGTTGGAAAGAAGCAGGAGCCAGTAAAAAACTTGAGAATTTTAGATCTGTAAACACTATTCTGTATCTTTTTTAAAAATATAAAAGTATTTGTGTATTTTCCAGTAACAGATAAAAGACCCCCTGCTTTCATCTCAGAGACACGTACAGGAAGACCTCTGTAAACTGTGGTGCTTGGAACCTTCCCAGTATAACCCAGATGGACAGATGACCGTGGTCCTGTGGAAAGCCCTAGAGGACAGTCTAAGCCACTTCCAGCCTTGGAAATGACACCTCATTGATACTTCAATATTTAGAGCTCTAATAAAAGCAGGGATTATTTGTATAAATTACTGCCTATGAAAATAACACCAAACAGCTGGTATGTGTCAGAGGACAGATAATGGCGTTTTACATTTGGAGTTTTTCTCTCCTAACCCTAATTCCTCTGCTCCTTATTAGCAGTAAGCTCAGCCCTGGCTAGTGTAGCTCAGTGGATTGAGTGCTGGCCCATCAACCAAAGGATCGCAGGTTTGATTTCCAGTCAGGGCACATCCCTGGGCTGCTGGCCACATCCTTAGTAGGGGGCACACAAGAAGCAACCACACATTGATGTTTCTCTCCCTCCCATCCCATCTCACTAAAAGTAAATAAAATCTTAAAGAAAAAAAATTTAGATGTGAAAAGATGCCAATGAGTTTTAGCTGGTTTAATACAAATGGTCATTTTTTTTAAAGATTTTATTTATTTATTTTAGAGGGGAAGGGGGAAAGAGGGAGAGAAACACTAATGTGCAGTTGCTTCTCATGCTCCCTCTACTGGGGACCTGGCCTGCAACACCAGGCATATGCCTTGATTGGGAATCCAACCAGCGACCCTTTGGTCCCCAGGCCGGCTCTCAGTCCACTGAGCCACACCAGCCAGGGCGCACACGGTCATTTTTTTTTAAATAGACGGTCATTTTTAAGAACAGATTTTCCTTAGTTTTTTGTTATAACAGGGAAATACTTGATATGAATCCTGCTGTATTATTAAATAGTTGAAATGTTTGTAGGTTGGTTTTTTTGTTCTTTTTTGTTTGTTTTCCATTTGAAAGCTTCACTTTTGTTGATGAAGGTATTCTAAAGGCCTCAAAGTCCCTTGGACAGTAACAAAAATGGACTTTCCTGTATCTTAGGCCCTGGGCAGAATTGTAATAGTCCACCCATTGGAGAGAAATCACACGTAGTGTTTAACACATGGGACTTTACATGAGAGTGTGTGCTCCTGTGCTCAGAATAAGTAGTGACTTTTTCAGGTATTGGCATGCTCCGACCAGATGCCTGTTTCTCAATGTAGATAGAAACCATGTGACCATGATTGACATTCGGGCAGGTAATGGATAGTATTAAAAACCCAAACCTATTTATTTTGAGCTAATTTTAGAGTTTAAAAAAAAGTTACAAAAATACTACAGAGCATTCCCCTACCTCCGTAGCCCGCCTCTGTTGATACCAGCATCTGACAAAACTGCGGTACTGTTACCCCAACTGGGGAGTGAACGTTGGTACAGCACTGTTAACGGGCTTCCAGACCGTATTCCAGCAGCTGCTGCGGTTTCCCACTAACGTCCTCTTCCCTGTTCCAGCGCCTGCTCAGGCCCCACTTGCACGCACTTGGCCTTCCTCTGTAGCCTTTCCCCAGTCTGCAGCAGGCCCAGTCGCTCCCTCGGTGGGGTGAAGTGAACATCAGGACTCCGCTGGGAAGTGACTTGTCTTCCCTTCTGTTGTTAGTAAACGTCTTGGGGAGCTGCTTTGAAACCATGGATTTTTAAAACTTTGTTCAGTTAAGTAAATCTTAGGCGCAGGTTTGTGGACACAGATTTAAATCATTTTAGTTTATAAATTATGACGTAGCATTTACCACTCTGAACAAACGGGAAATGAGTTTGTAAGGAGGGTTTTTGCATCCATTAATAGGTTGTTGTTTTACTGACTTTAATTTTAAAAGGTCTTTGANTGAAGTGAACATCAGGACTCCGCTGGGAAGTGACTTGTCTTCCCTTCTGTTGTTAGTAAACGTCTTGGGGAGCTGCTTTGAAACCATGGATTTTTAAAACTTTGTTCAATTAAGTAAATCTTAGGCGCAGGTTTGTGGACACAGATTTAAATCATTTTAGTTTATAAATTATGATGTAGCATTTACCACTCTGAACAAACGGGAAATGAGTTTGTAAGGAGGGTTTTTGCATCCATTAATAGGTTGTTGTTTTACTGACTTTAATTTTAAAAGGTCTTTGAGTACCAGTGCTGTGTCTTTCAGTTATCACACCAGCATGCAGGTAGTAAATAGATGTCCCAAAGGTGCTTACCACTGCTCTTACTGTTCAGTCTTCATTGGAACCAGAATGGTTTTGCCCCGGCTGATGTGGCTTAGTGAACTGGGTCCCCAGTTCAGTTTCCAGTCAGGGCACATGTCTGGGTTGTGGGCCAGGTCCCCCGATCGGGGGCGTGCTAGGGGCAACCAGTTAATGTCTGTCACACATCGGTGTTTTGTCTCTCTCTCTTTGTCCTCTCCCTTCCCCTCTCTCCAAAATTAAATAAATAAAACCTTTAAAAAAAGAACTAGAGCTGTGTTAACTTGACTTCCCAGGGAAGCTCGGACACCTGCGAGGCTGTCGTACAGCACCTTCCTACCCACGGAGACGTGCACGATCCACTCAGTCATGGGATTGGACCTCCTCCTCCTTTAGAAGCCTCCCTCCTCCATGGCGAGCACTCTCACAAACCCTGGGCCAGATTAGGTTCTAGGGTAATAGCTCCAAGGAGGGGAGGAAGTTAGGGGCTTACCTGTTTGCTTGGATTGGGAGGCTGCATTGGTCCTGGGCCCCTTGGAATGGAGGGAGGGCCTAGGTGGGCCTCGGGGCTGCATCTCTAGAGGTGGTGATTACGGGGTTGGGGATAAGTTGGGTTCAGACTTAGGTTTATTTATTGCTTTAAGCCATTCCGTGTTTTCAACCAAGTTACTGGAAGCAGTTTTTACCAAGTTGAATGTCTGTCCTTAGATAGCTAAACTCTTTTCCCTGAGCCAAATTAATAAAATGGAATTTCTTATCAAGAATGAATTATTAAGTAAAATGGAAGCACTGGGCTAGGAAAGCAACTGATGCAATTTGTTTTCAAAGCCTTCAAAGGGCTGCGACGAGCATAGATCACAGGGACGGGCTTAAGTGCCAGAGCGTGGGGCATTAATTTTCTCTCAGAGTGGATTCCAGGTTCACAGGATGTCAGAAGTGCTGACTTGGCAGTGAAGTCCCATTTGTAACATGTTAGATTAGGAAACGGATTGATTTATATGTTGATGTAATGGATCAAGGCACAGTGTGCTTAAGAAAATGGAGAGCCCATTAAATCAGAGTGTTTTCAGAGTAAAGAAGTACAAACATCACAGAAGAAGATCCTGTTGTACTACAGATAGGTTGGGGCATGTTGGATTGGTTGATTCGCAGACATGGTCCACAGAGACTTTTTGTATTTCAGATGATATCTTCCTGAGAGTCTCTTATGACCGCAGGGGTTAATCTTTCTGAACTCAAAAGTGAATCACTGCAGCGTATTAGCTGTCTGGAGTGATTCCAGTGACCCTCCTTTTTATGGGTAGCTGATGCTCGGAGCTGTTGCAGCCGGGCTGCCTCTTCCCGTCGCTTCTACCTCTGGTGTTCCAGACCCTCTTCAAAGAAGGTGATGCCCACCATCTCCACACAGAGAACAAATTGATGCACTTGCCACTGCTGTGTTGACCTCAGTGGTTGACCCACAACCTGGACGCTTACGCAGTTGGAGCTCCTGTGGTCCTCAGCCAACAGCCATAATGAGAAACACGTGCAGCGTGGTCTTTGGTGCTGATAAATGGCTGCACAGTTCTGAGCACTCCACAGCTGTGGCTTGGGTGACCTCCCAAAACTAACCGACCCTGTGTCTTACCTGTATTCATTTTTGGAATATAAGAGGAAATCCCCATCCCACACCCCAAATACTATTTGTTTAATAGCTGCCTTTAATGTTAAAAATGCACGAGGCCACAGAAAATGTAAGAAATGCTGTTCAGCGTCTTTCAGATACAACTGTGGTTGTTCATATATAGTAGGTTTAGGAAACTCTTTTTGACCTGTTAATTTGGCTTTCTTGATCGCATATTTATCTTGCTGCTGCTGCTGTTTGTTTGTTTTTTTCCCCCATTTATTTTTGTCTGGGCTTTTGAAATAGGAAAAAACAAATTTGAGGGGAGCACTTGTTTTCCATACACAAAAGTGTCCCAGAGGTTTTTTGCCTCTGTCTCTGTCCGTTTCTGCAGGCCCGTTTCCCCCGTGCCATAACCCAGGCTTCTAGCTGTGGTCCCCAGACGTGGCTCCCAGGAGAAGACTGGCCACCATAAGAGGCATTTAGGTTCATGTCTTGAACTCATTGTGAGAATTAATGTATTTGTCTTGTACACCCTTATAGTGATTTCTTTTTATTAAACATGATTAGTGTTCCTTTCCACGGATACTTTTCAATGCTTGTTTCTTTCTTTGGGGGGAGGCAGGATTTGACACCAGTCTTCGCTCCACATGCAATTACACTGAAGGCATAGGATCTGCCTCCTACTTTCATAAGTCATCACTCGATAGGGTTATAATCGACTCTAGTTAGTAAAGTTGCTGGTTGTTTTCATTGGATTTAATAGGTGTTTTTTCAACCTGGATTGATCTAGGCAGCATTTTACTTCCAAATTCGCTTCCTCCCAACTCTCCAACAGGAGTTTGTGCTCCCTTCTCTTGCGCTAGTAGAAAACAGACTAATTTTCATAAGTTTCAAAGCAAAACATGTCGGGTGGTAAACTTGTTATGGAAAAAGATGGTAATGTATTTCAAAATCTAATACAGCTCCTGATTGGAGGGGACATTCCTGTCTGCGTCCTCTGTCAGCTCAGATACATAGGGATCGCTCAGAAGGGACACATTTTCCATAGACTCTAAGTCAGAGCTGCCCTTTCTGTTAAAGAAAAGCCATTTTATGTTAATTGCTCTTTCTGTTTCTTTTTAAGATTTATTTATTTATTTTTAGGGAGAAGGGGAGAGAAATACCGACATCGATCAATCAGTTGCCCTACTGGGGACTGAATCCACAACCCCGGCAAGTGCCCTGACCAGGAATCCAACCTGCAACCTCTCACTTTGCGGGATGATACGCAACAACTAAGCCACACCAGTCAGGGCCAATTGCTCTTTTTAAAAAGAACGATATAGTAAACCATGCAATCTAACCCTGTTTCCCACCGCCCCCCAAGAGATGCAGCCATCAGTGCTGGCATATTTCCAAATGCTGGGGTGCCTGTGTTTTGTCCCTAGTGCAGGGGCCTCACTGTCACCGTGCCTAGGTGTTATTTCTTACCTGGAACTTGTGAGTTGTTAGTGGCTATGGTCTTTCGTGAAGAAGAGAATACTAACCTAAGAAAGACTTTTTGCAACAGTTGATTGTTTTTACCAAACACGAGATAAAGTTGTTCGTGAAATTCCTTGTAGTGTTCTGTGTCAGTGACTGACACCATCACTTACTGAATAACACTGACCAGGCTTGAAGTCTTCCTCTCCCCCCTAGCTAATCTGCCCCCAAGTCTTGCTGGTTTTGCTCTCTGTGACCTCCTGAATCACTCTCTCCCCTACCCTCCCTAGCCCAAGCTACCCCTTCTCCCTTTGGGACTGCGCAGCTCCAGCCTCCTGAGCCATTTCCCTGCATGCACTCGTGGTTCCTTTCAGTCTGTTCTCCACTCTGCAACCAGCGAAAGCATCAGAGCTACATGTTGGCATAGCAACTTTGTGCTTAGAGCCTCTCCTTATATCCAGTGATCAGAATCCTTAGTCTACACACTGTCTGGTCTTGGCCCTGCAGGCCTCTCCCCCCTTCTCTACTGCCCTCCACCTTCTCTCCACTTGAGGTACTGAAAGCTCTGCTCTACTCAGATGCCATTCTCTTCAGGAAGCCCGCCTGATCGCCCTGTTATCCAAGCCTAGGGCAGATTCCCTCTTCATGTGCTTCTTCCCTGCCGTGTGTTCCTTTCCTTCCTGGGCATGTGGTCACACTCGGGTGTGTGGACTGCTGTACTAGACCGCAAGCCCCGTGAGAGTGGGGACAGCGGGGACCGAAACTCTGCTCACCCCTGTGTCCTAAGCATTTACTTTGTTTCCTCACACAATAGTAACCACTCAATAAAATTTTGTGAGTGAATTGAGTAAAATTACTGGGGTTTTAGGTTGTGGTTTGGTATATTAAGGAATGGAAAGTAGGCTTGCTTGTATTAGAAGAGACTGCAGTTAGGTTATAGGTTCCCAAGTCAGGGGTATCTAGATGGGGGTTGGGGTAGATTTCTCATTGACTTTTCACTTTGATCTTGTACAACCAGAGTTCATTTTTTATTCTGGCCTGGCTCCTGGGAAAAGGATTTGTTTATGACATAAAAATAGTAAACAATGAAGATTTTTTTAAAAAGATGGAGCCCTAGCTGGTGTGGCTTAGTGGATTGAGTGCCAACCTGAAAACCAAAGGGTCTCTGGTTTGATTCCCAGTCAGAGCATATGCCTGTGTTGCAGACAGGGTCCCCAGATGGGGACGCCTGAGAGGCAACCACACATTAATGTTTCTCTCCCTCTCTCCCTCCCTTTCTCTAAAAATAAATAAAATAAAAAAGAAAAGAGTTACATTTAAAAAAGGAAGATTGAATCTACTGTCACAAACAACTGAATGACTGTGGCTTTATGTAGACTTTTTGAAATAAACCTGTGTTTTTGCCTCCTCTTCTCCCCCTTTGGTAGGCTCTTGCAGCCAATGCTGGAACAGGGTTTGCTGTCGCCGAGCCCCAAATTGCAATGTTTTGTGGAAAGCTAAATATGCATGTGAACATTCAGACTGGGAAATGGGAACCTGACCCCACAGGCACTAAGAGCTGCTTTGGAACGAAAGAAGAGGTTCTTCAGTACTGTCAGGAGGTAAGGGTGCTGCCAAAAGTTAAAACCGCTTCTTTTTTTCTGGGTTCGTTTTGAACCTGCTGGCCTTAGAAATGGATACTCGATCATTCTTCTCTTTTGACCTAAGACCAAGTTGATGATGACTGGCGCGCTGGGCCTGTTGTTTCTAAGTGTATGATATGATCGAGATTTCTCGAGGCGTCTGCCTTTGCGTGCTGTGCGCCTGTGGTTTTAGGAGGAGTCCTGCAGAAGCTTGGCAGGCACCTCAGCAGGCCAGCCCGGTCCTCTTGGCTTCCACTTGTTACGGGGAGAGGTGAAGCAGAACAAGCCATGTGTGTGCTTGTGTTCTCCACTTGCTATAAATGAGCATCTGAGGTCTGATTCAACTTGGTTTTGGGTCAAAACTTCACCTAGAAAAGAATGTAAGATGTTTGACCTTCTTACATAGCAAGACTGGCACATAGGGCTGGGTCAAGCATTATTCTGTATTACATTAACGGACCTTTCCATAGACTTGCCTCAAATATTTTAGTTCATGAACTCAGCCCCTAACCCATACCCTACAAGTGTCTTTGATACCTAATAGATTTTAGGGGCTAACAGCTTGCTGCTTTTGTATGTCCTTAAATAAAGATTCCTTTTTTTTTTTTTTAAAGAGAATGCATTAATAGAAATCTGTCTGTCAGAAGAAAACTAATTGTCACAGTATCTTTTTACTTAGAGAGTTTCTCTGGAGCTGGGGGCAGCAGAGTGGAACTGTGGATTTGTAGATGGGGTAACAGTGACGCTGAGTAAACAGACACTCATTCTTATTGTGGGAGAATGTCCACTTGTTACGCACCAAGTCAGTTTATGGTGAGTGTGTTCCTCCCGTGCAGATGTATCCAGAGCTGCAGATCACCAATGTGATGGAAGCCAACCAGCCAGTCGGTGTGGACAATTGGTGCCGCAGAGACAAAAAGCAGTGCAAGAACCACCTTGTGATTCCTTTCAAGTGTCTCGGTGAGTGTTCCACGGACATTCTTGGCTATTTCTCAGGAAGCAGTGTCCCTCATTTTCTCTTGGCTCATCTACATCCGTTGAGAACCTGAGGGCTACAGGGATTTACTGTGGGACTTCCCTTTTTTGAATAGTTACTGCTTTCCATGTCAGCAGTTGACTTAGATGGTCGCTCTCCCTCTGCCCTCGTGGGCATCCTTGGTCTTTTAAGGAGGAGCCCTTTCTACGGCCCTGAAGGGGAGTGTTGCCTGCAGTGTGCTCCAGCTTCGAGTGCCATGGGGAGCCTGCAGTTTTATAGTCAGACACTGAGTGGTACTGAACGAAGCGGCCTGTAGACACAGCATTAACATTAGATATTGTGGGTAGTTCTGTAGATAAAAATAAACTTAGCCATGAATTTAACCTTTTCCCCTCCCTCCTGTCTTTAAAACCGATCCTAGAATGGAATGCATTGCTTTCCTCCTTTTCACATGCAGCAAAAATAACAGGAAGACGAGTCAGCATAGCGATGACTTTGTTTTCAAAGTGCTCAGTAGGAGGAAAGAGGGACACTGCCTGTGCTTCACATCATTTACTTGAAAATGGAGCACCACGCAGTAGAGTGAGGCTTGGAAACACTTTTTTTTGGTGTGGTTTTAGGATGTTCTTCCATTCCATTTGGCTGCAAGAAATCTCTAGGTATGAGGCTTCTGTTTATCAAGTTATTTGTTGCCATTTTTTAAATTTGATAATCTAAAGGAAAAGATGTCAACTCCTGTCTAAATAGCCAGGTGTTGCATGTTTTAAAAATTGTTGTGGCACACTGGTTGAAAATCACTGTTACAGAGTGTAGGCCAGTATACCTCGTAGAATGCCTTGCAGTTTGGGTTTGTGTTACTTCTTTTGACTTAACACATTTTGGAAGGTTTTATTACAGAAATGTTCTTGCTGCATCATATTAGGAGTTACGTGATGTCTGTTTCATTACTGTGGTTTTACTTTTATCACCTGGCTAAGGTGATGTCTGCGTTCATTTATTTCACGATGGACTCATTGTCTTGATTTGGCCAGTGGGAGCCCCTTCATGCTGGCTCCAGAGTCTTTTTACCATGTCCCTGTCATTCTTTGAAAGCTTCCTTCCTTTCCGGTGTAAAAAGATGCGCTAGGCTTATCCTATAGTTTTCTACCCGATCCCTGCGCCTCAGACGTTTCTTCAAGAAGGCCTGATTCATTTAGTAGGGAAGAAAGGCTACTTAGACACCGAGATCTGGGCATTAGGTATGCTTACTGCTATTACAATGTTACTGCTTCTAGGACCCCTGAGGAGACAGAGCTAAGAAATATTATGTGTGTGTACATTCTGCTTCCTATGTCTGTGTGCTTATGTTAAAAACAATGAGTTCATATTGATACTTAGAATTCTGTTTTCTTCAGTATATATATTTTATTTTTTAGAAGAGGGGAAGGGAGGGAAAGAGGCAGTGATCAGTTGCCTGTAGCATGTGTTCCGACTGGGGACCGAACCCACAACCCAGGCATGTGCTCTGACTGGGGATCAAACTAGCGACCTTTTGATTTGTGGGATGATGCACAACCAACTGAGCCACACTGGTCAGGGCTGTCTTCAGTGTATTTTAAAAACATTTTTCAATATCTCCTGTAAATAACAGTCTCTCTGATTTTTAAGAATAGCTGTGTTGAGATATGATTCATATACTATTCACCCATAGTTTAATGGTTTATAGTACATTTTCTTTTTTTAACTTTTTAAATGTTTTAAAAAATTTTTTTAATATCTTTTATTGATTATGCCATTACAGTTGTCCTGTTCCCCCCTTCATTCCCCTCCACCCTGCACACCCCTCCCCCATCATTTCCCCCCTCTTTAGTTTATGTCCATGTGTCACAAGTTCTTTAGATTCTGTATTTCCCATACTATTCTTGCCCTGCCCTCTATTTTCTACCCACCTTCTATGCTACTTTCTCTCTGTGCCTTCTCCCCCCTTCTCCTCCTCCCACTCCCCTGTTGCTAACCCTCCATTTGATCTCCATTTCTATAGTTCCGTTCCCGATCTAGCTGTCCTCTTAGTTTGTTTTTGTTTTAGGTGTGGTTGTTAATAACTGTGAGTTTGCTGTCCTTTCACTGTCCATATTTTTTATCTTCTTTTTCTTAGGTGAGTCCCTTTAACATTTCATGTAATAAGGGCTTGGTGATGATGAACTCCTTGAATTTGACCTTATCTGAGAAGCACTTTATCTGCCCTTCCATTCTAAATGAAAGCTTTGCTAGATAGAGCAATCTTGGCTGTAGGTCTTTGGATTTCATGACTTGGAATACTTCTTTCCAGCCCCTTCTTGCCTGTAAGGTCTCTCTTGAGAAATCCGCTAACAGTCTGATGGGTGCTCCTTTGTAGGTGACTGTCCCCTTATCTCTTGCTGCTTCTAGGATTCTCTCCTTCATTTTAATCTTGGCTAATGTAATTATGATGTGCCTTGGTATGTTCCTTTTTGGGTCCAACTTCTTTGGGACTCTGAGCTTCCTGGATTTCCTGGAAGTCTATTTCCTTTGCCAGACTGGGGAAGTTCTCGTGTATTATTTGTTCAAATAAGTTTTCCAGCGGGCCTGCGAATCAGATGATCGCGGTTCAATTCCCAGTCAGGGCAAATGCCTGCGTTGCAGGCCAGTTCCCTGCAGGCCAACTCCCAGCAGGGGACGCACGAAAGGCAACCATACATTGATGTTTCTCTCCCTCTCTCCTTCCCTTCCCCTCTAAAGATAAATAAATAAAATATTTAAAAAAAAAATAAGTTTTCCACTCGTGGCTGTTCCTCTTCCCCTTCTGGTACCCCTATAATTCAGATGTTGGAACATTTAAAGATGTCCTGGAGGTTCCTAAGCCTTTGCTCATTTTTTCCCCATTTTTTTGAATTCTTGTTTCTTCCTTTTTGTTTGGTCATTTTTTCCTTCCTTCTGGTCCACTCCCTTGATTTGAGTCCCAGTTTCCTTTCCATCACTGTTGGTTTCCTGTGCATTTCTAGCCTTCATATGTTCCTCTAATTTGTGACTAATATCGACCAGTTCTGTGAACATCCTGATCACCAGTGTTTTGAACTGTGCATCTGAGAGGTTGGCTATTTCTTGGTTGTTTAGAATTATAGGCTCTGGTGTTTTGAGTTCTTCTTGAGCCATAATGTTTTGGTCTGTTCGCACCTGTTATGTATGAGGAGCCCTAGTTGTTCACCAGGGCAGGGTGACCCAGTGGCTGGGTTGTGATGCTGTATGTGGGGGTGGGGTCAGAGAGGGGGAAAAAATGGTGCTTTGCTCCGCTCCACTCTCTCAGATTTCTGTCCCCTCTGCAGCTTCCCACAAGCAAATTGGGCCCCTCTGGTGCTGGTTCCCAGGTGTGTGGGCCCGTGTACCCTCCAGGAACCTGTGGGTCTCTCCAACGGACTCTCTGTGAGCCTGGGAGCCTCTCCCAGCACCTCAACCCCGAAAGTCTTTCCAACTGGTGTGTTCAGGCTCTAATTCCCATAGCTGGGGCCCTAGCCTGAGTGCTCTATCTCACTGTTCTGTCCTTTGCTTGGTTTTTCTGTGTGTGAATGTGTGACCTCGGTCAGCCAGCCACCCTGCGCCCTCACTGGGTCCACCCACCGCCACCCCACACCTGGGATCTGCCAACCGCTGCTGTCTCTGCTCCTGGGTTGGTGGGATGATCAATCTTTCCTGCCTGACCCGCTCCACCGCTGACTTCGCCCCTCTTCCCGGTCTGGCTGGGTGGTTCGTTGTTGTCGGACTTCCGTACAGTTCAGTTTTCTGTGTTTTGGCTGCATTTTTGTTACTAAAACTTCGATGTTTTTAAACTTCGTTGTGTGAGGAGGCACAGTGTTTCCACCTACGCCTCCATCTTGGCCAGAAGTCTGTTATAGTACATTTTCTGAAATGATCTAACTGTTCTTTTAACATACAAACTGTCCTAGAAAATAATACAGTCAAAAGTGAGAGTATTGCATATTTTATTCACCAGGAGTAACAATAGTGAGCCCTTTTATACATATTAAAGTGAATACTGTGTGTTGCCGTAAAGGGAGAGACAGGAGTGTGTGTTTGGCTCCAGCCTGGAAGCCGCCTAGCAAACCCAAAGCATAGGCAGTCCAGTTGGGCAGGGAGATGAGAACTGAGAGAAGGTGGGTGTTGTGTCTGTATAAGTTGGGTGCCTCTGTTAATTAGTTTGGATGTTCCAGCGGCCTTATCTGTGTACTCACAAACTGTTTTCTGTTGTTTTTGTGAGGTTAAAGAGAAGGATGTGTCTTGATTAGGATGCTTGAAAGCAATTTGAGGATGAATTTGGGTTGCTAGCAATGTTTGCATTAAATCTGATGCCACACATGGACACCTCTGTGCCTGTCATTTAACTCTGCTGTCTTCTGAGAGCATGTGACTCTTGTAACTGATAGTGCATTTGGTGAGAATTTACAGTTTAGTCTTCTCAAAATGAACCTTCTGTCTCCTGTTAGTACTAATTGCCTCCTGTTTATCTGTAAACATTTATCTAAATACACAGAGTGAGCTGATTAGTAGGGCAGTGCTGGTGATGTGTGAAGACACAAAACTGCTGCTGTTTGTGGGGCAGGAGTTAGGCAACCCTGACGTCCATGCACAGACTGGCTGCTGTACTAAATGAAGGGAGCTTTCCAGGCTCAGAACAGTGTTCTTGTTGGGTGGTTTTAGAGGAGATGTGGATGTTGGTGCTGTTACTGTGGCCTGCAGACCACCGAAGGCAGTTCGCATAGTCCGGTAGCTGCAGTCTTAGGCACCTGCACCCTGGTGTCTCAGAGCGGCTCACCAGTCCGCTGCAGGTGTCCATTTGCAAGTGACCATGTGAAACATGCACACGGATTATATTTCCTATGACAGCCCATAGTGTTCCACTGTGCACAGATAGCATTATGGAACAAACTCTCTGTTAGTGGACATTTAGTTTGTTTGGTTTTTTTTTGTATTTTATTTTTTTATTTTTTAAAATATATTTTATTGATTATACCATTACAGTTGCTCTATTCCCCCCTTCATTCCCTTCCCCCCGCACACTCCCTCCCCCACCATTCTCCCCCCTTAGTTTATAACCATGTGTCTCAAGTTCTTTAGATTCTATATTTCCCCCACTATTCTTGCCCTCCCCCTATCTATTTTCTACCTACTGTCTATGCTATTTTCTGTACCTTCTCCCCCCTTCTCCTCCTCCCACTCCCCTGTTGCTAACCCTCCATGTGTTCTTTATTTCTATGGTTCCACTCCTGATCTAGCTGTCCTCTTAGTTTGCTTTTGTTTTAGGTGTGGTTAATAACTGTGAGTTTGTTGTCCTTTCACTGTTAATATTTTTCATCTTCTTTTTCTTATATAAGTCCCTTTAGCATTTCATATAATAAGGGCTTGGTGATGATGAACTCCTTGAACTTGACCTTATCTGAGAAGCACTTTATCTGTCCTTCCATTCTAAATGAAAGTTTTGCTGGATAAAGCAATCTTGGCTGTAGGTCTTTGGATTTCATGACTTGGTATACTTCTTTCCAGCCCCTTCTTGCCTGTAAGGTCTCTTTTGAGAAATCCGCTGACAGTCTGATGGGTACTCCTTTGTAGGTGACTGTCCCCTTATCCCTTGCTGCTTCTAGGATTCTCTCCTTCATTTTGGTCTTGGCTAATGTAATTATGATGTGCCTTGGTGTGTTCCTTCTTGGGTCCAACTTCTTTGGGACTCTCTGAGCTTCCTGGATTTCCTGGAAGTCTATTTCCTTTGCCAGACTGGGGAAGTTCTCCTTTATTATTTGTTCAAATAAGTTTTCCACTCGTGGCTGTTTCTTTCCCCCTTCTGGTACCCCTATAATCCGGATGTTGGAACGTTTAAAGATGTCCTGGAGGTTCCTAAGCCTCTCCTCATTTTTTTGAATTCTCATTTCTTCATTCCTTTCTGGTGGGATGTTTTGTTCTTCCTTCTGGTCCATTCCATTGATTTGAGTCCCAGTTTCCTTTCCATCACTATTGGTTTCCTGTGCATCTCCCTTCATTTCAATTAGTTTAGCCTTCATATGTTCCTCTAATTTGTGACTATAATCTACCAGTTCTGTGAGCATCCTGATAAATAGTGTCTTGAATTGTGCTTCTGAGAGGCTGGCAATTTCTCGGTCACTTAGAGTTATTGGCTCTGGGACTTTGAGTTCTTCTTGCGCCATCTTTCGAGTTGTTCGTGCCTGTTCCATAGCAGGACCAGAGCCCTAAAGTGTTCACTAGAACAGGGCAACTAAGTCGCTGGGTTGTGACATTGTATGTGGGGGCGGGGTCAAAGAGGGACTCTGGCGTCCTGTCCGCCGCCTGCCGCCACGGCCCTCACCGGTGCCGCAGTTGCTGCCATCACCTGGCCCACGCGTTTCGTTCCACTGCACGTGAGTGTGCCACCGCCGTCAGCCCTCGCCCCCTGGGGCCTGCGTGGCCTGTCTCACTGTGTGCGAATATGCGCCCGCGGTCTGCCCCGCACCCCAACTGGTTCCCGTCTGCCTGCGCGCCTGGGTCGGGGGCCCTGTCCTGCCTGACCCTGCTCGCTGCTGGCTCCGCCCCTCTTACCGTCCCCGTTGAACAGTTAGATGTAGTCGGACTTCCGTAGAATTCAATTTTCTGTCCTTTGGTTGTGTCTTTGTTTCTCCAAACCTTTGTTGTATTCAAACTTGGTTGTGGGAGAAGGCACAGTGTTTCCACCTATGCCTCCATCGTGGCGGAAGTCTGTTTTTTTTAATATTAGCAATACTATAATGAATATTTTTGTTCAGTTGCTAAATATTTCCTTAGAATATATTCTTAGAATTGCAATTATAGAATCAAAGATTATTCTTTGTTTTCCCATTTTTATATTTTAGATTATTTTTTAATTCAATGATACTTCTCTTCTGGTTTTTAGAGGTAAGATTAAGTCATTCATTAAATAGCTAGAGATTGGTGACATTTAACTATTTTTATTTTTTTCTTACTAAATTTATTGGGGTGGCACTGATTAACAAAATTATATAGGTTTCAGGTACACAATTCTATACATCAGCAAGTGTTAGGGAGGATGTGGAGCAAAGGGAACCCTGTGCACTCTTGCACAAGGGATTGCAGACTGACGTAACCAGTGCGGAAATAGTATGGAGTTTTCTCAAAAATTTAAATTGGAACTGCCTTATCACCCAGTGATATCACTTCTGGGTACATATCCGAAGAAACCCAAAAGTAATGGGGGGAATATATGCACCCTTATATTCATTGCAGCATTATTTACAATAGCCAGGTTGTAAGACAGCCCTGACCAGTGTGGCTCAGTTGGTTGGGCATCCCTCCACAAAGTGAAAGGTCACTGGTTCAGTTCCTGGTCAGGCCCTGTACTCCCTGGTTGGGGAGGGTACGAGGGGCAACCAATGGCTGTTTCTCTCACATATCCATGTTTCTCTTGTTCTCTCTCTTCCTCCCTTCTCGTCTCTCTAGAAATCAATAAAAAGTTTTAGTACATGTATATAAGGGAATATTACTCAACCAATTAAAAAAATGAGATCTTTTGCAACACATTGATGGACCTAGAGGGTATTATGCTCAGCTTATTTTTTAAAAATTTTAGACCAATAGAAAAGAATGTAGTAGTTGATCACCAGTATACCCTTTATGTAGGTTCTTCAGTTTTGCCTTATTTATCTGTCTCATTATGTGTGTCTTATAAACTATTTGAAAGTAAGTCAAGACATTGTGATAGTTCACCTACCAGTACGTTGGCCTGTTTCTTCTCAGAGCGGGGACATTCTCGTGTAACCTGACAGTGATCACACTCGGAACGGTTTTCCTCATTATGTCCAAAGGATGTCCTTTATAGCTGCTTTTTGAAAAGGATCACACATTATATATAATCTAAAACAGTTTCTTGTCTATATCTTTTTTTGTGGTGGGGGGTAGTGTCTGGTTGATTGTAAAGTTTGTGTACAAGTTCAACCAGCCTTCGGGGCCATTTGTTTAGCTGAGTACGCCTCCATTTGAATTTGTCTTACTGTTTTATCATGGTTAGATTGAAGTAACATGTTCTAGTAGAAAGTAGGTAATATGTTCTTCTTAGGGTATCACATGTCAGCTTGTCCACGATTGGTGATTTAAACTGGTCATCTGGTTAAAGTAATGTCTACAGAGTTTCCCATTACCAAGACTTACCTGTTCCCTTTGTAAATAGTTCTGCATTGATTACTTAGTTACTGATGAATCAGTTATTACAACAGTGGTTGGCCTTAGAGCTAGGCATCCTTAGACACACAGAGTGCTCATGTAATTAAGATTCATCTGCACTTTAGGAGAACACCCAGTCTTAATGTCCTGGGCATTTTGTTATTAGAACCCATATGGCCAGAAATACGGGAGTTGAGGGCTAGGAATGCTGTTTGTGTGAGATTAGGTTGGGGGAGAACATGTGTGTGTGTTTGAGGTCATGGAAGGGGGTCCTATTCCTGTTGTCTTGCTGTGTTGTGTGGCTTTGCGTCGGCACTGGGAGTGGTGGAGTCTGGGATAAGGGAGGATAGTCCTGGGCCTGATGCCATAATGGAGCCTTGAGCTCCTGTGGCTGTTTTGGAGCAATAGTGTTCACTTGGCCTTTGACGAATGAGAGATACAGCACCTGCCTGCACCTGACTTGGTGACTGTAATAATCGGCAATGAGGGGAGGTTTCACCCTGAGTCAGGATCAGATTGGCTTTTGACAAAACTCCTCTTTTCCAGTGGGCGAGTTTGTAAGTGACGTTCTGCTAGTTCCGGAGAAGTGCCAGTTTTTCCACAAAGAGCGGATGGAGGTGTGCGAGAACCACCAGCACTGGCACACAGTCGTCAAAGAGGTAAAAGAAGGGGTGGGAAAGTCCAGCGTTGCTTTCTGTCAGGAGGGAAAGTAGCATTTTCCTCCAAACCTCACCATGATTTAAAATTAATTTCTTTTTCCCCTTTAAAGTTAACAGGTACTGCAAAAATTAACAGTATTTTGGGGAAAGAATCAATATTTTGTGGGGCAGTTCTGTATTGACAATCCAGGCCCCAAAGTTAAGGACATGAAAGAAGACTGGATGCCCTCAGCAGGGCTCCCAGGAAGGCCGTTCCACGCCCTGAGTTCTTGGGGTGGGAGTCGCCAGTTACGGGAATTCAGTGTCTGCTCACGTATACTGACAGGGTTGGTGTCACTTCATCCTTCTAGTGGGGAGAAATAATAGTCTTCCGTAATGCTTCTCTTCTTGAGTTAAGCTGGGTCTCCAGTCTGTCCGTCAGTCACACTTGGAGGCAGTGCCTCCCTCCCCAGTAAAGAATGTAGAGGAGCGGCGGGCGGCCACCCTAGCTGGGGTTGATCGCTGCCAGAAGTCTCCCTTTGCTTAATTTTTTCCAGTTTTGGACATTCATTGTTTGGGGCCCAGATAAGCAAAACTTGTAAATCTTAACACAACTTTTGGACAGAAAATCTGTGTCCATGAGAGAAAGCATGAAGTAGTGATTTGATCAGGGTTTCTCTTGCCTGCGCCTGGGAATGGGGTGTGTTCTGATGTTGGTCTGTGGGTTTCTTGTAGGCCTGTCTGACCCAGGGCATGACTTTGTACAGCTACGGCATGCTGCTGCCCTGTGGTGTGGACCAATTCCACGGCACTGAGTATGTATGCTGCCCTCAGATGAAGGCCATGCAGTCTGCTGTGTCCAAAGACGAGGAGGTAGAGGAGGAGGAGGAGGAGGAGGAGGGAGAGGAGGAAGGAGAGGAGGAGGAAGAGGAAGACTATACAGTTTATAAGAGGTGAGCTCTTGCCCCGAACCTGTGACCTTGCTCTGCAGGGGACTGCGGGCTGCTGACAGAGTGGTCCTTGCCTGGCTTGGGCTGGAGCTGAGCCAGCGTGCATTTCACTCCAGCTGGAGCTGGTCACACAGTGCCTGTGGCTGTCAGCCTCTTGTTATTCCAGGCCACAGTATTTTCTACGTGGTCTCTTTCTACTAACTCTCCCCTTTTGCTGATGCGGCTGGGCGGAGGGCTTTAGGAGCACGGTTAATTGCAAGCAGAGCTTGTTTCCTGTCTCTGTTTTTGTGTGTTTCAGAGTGGGGAAGGGAATTGTTGTTGTGTTTTGTCACAGGAACTGGTGTTAACCTTCCTCTTGTACTGTGACCTTTAGTGAATTTCCTACTGAACCGGATTTGGAAGACTTCACAGAAGCCGCCGTGGATGAAGATGGAGAGGATGAGGAGGAAGAGGAGGAAGTGGTGGAGGATCGTGACTACTACTACGACAACTTTAAAGGAGATGACTACAACGATGAGAACCCCACAGAACCCAGCAACGAGAGGACCATTTCAGAGAAGGAAGTGACCCATGATGTGAAAGGTAACCTGATACAGAGCAGTGGCGGTCAAATCCGTGTGGTAATGATTTGCTTAGATTTTTGTACTGCATCTCTCATGGGCACGTCACAGAAGGAGAGGGTGGTGTGCTCCTGTGAGCCGAAGGGCAGGTCAGCTCTTCAGCGGGCAGGGGGTGCCAGCCTAGCAGCGGTAGCTGGGCCACGGCAGAGCCTGCTGATGGGCACCTCCCAGGGTAGCTGCCGAATTGAATCAACACTGTTCTCTGCACTGTAAGGACGTAAGTGGAGAGTATGAGAAACATGGCCTGCCTTGGCAGGGTTCTTCCACATCCAGCTTGAGATGTTCTCTGCTGAAGGGGTGCCCCCCTTCCTCAATACTGAGAAAGCCCTGACCTCGAGGGGTAGAAATCCCTGCCTCGGTTCTTCCCTGAGGGCATTCCAGTCTGTAGGCTGCCTGTCTGTCCGTCAGAGAGGTGGCTGTGGTGGGGGGTGGAGTTAATGGTCCTCGTGGGGCAGCGGAGCCAGCAGTGTTTCATCTTCCCAATTGAGAAGTGGTGACAGCTCCAGCACCATTTCCACACAGCCTTCTGCTGGCCGTGTGTTTGCGACCAATTCAGATCTGAAGGATTACTGGGGGCCCAACTAGGGGGAAATTACTTGCTGAGTCTAGAAATTTGTGGTTCACCTCGGAGAACATAAAAATGTGCACTCATCCTGACCAGTGGCTTAAGTAGGGCTTACCGTGGTTCCTGCCACCAGTACAACCTGTTTGCCTGCCTTCCCCTTGGGCCTCGATCCCTCCGAGGTAGACAGGTCAGGCAGATATCTCTACCTACCAACAGATCGGCAACCTGGGGCTCACGGCCATGAAGTAAGGCATTCCTCTGTCCACCTGTACATCGGCCTGCACCCCAGACAGCACCAAAAATATTTTCAGTTGCTGACTGTCTGTATTGCCTCCGACGGGAAATGACTGCATCACAGAAATGGCTGGCTTGAGCTCGTGAGACAGTGAGCCAAAGCGCTGGGGTCTTGTCCACTCTCTTCACCACCGTTAAGCATCACCAGGCCCTTGTCCTCACCCGGCCCAGCCCTTGCGTTTCGTAGCGTAGTGAAGCGCCTGAAGCTGCTGCCTCTGTCCTGCTGACATTCTGACCATTTCCACACAGCTGTCTGCTCCCAGGAGGCGATGACGGGGCCCTGCCGGGCCGTGATGCCCCGTTGGTACTTCGACCTCTCCAAGGGGAAGTGCGTGCGCTTTATATATGGCGGCTGCGGAGGCAACAGGAACAATTTTGAGTCTGAGGATTATTGTATGGCTGTGTGTAAAACGATGAGTAAGTCCCGCCACTCTGGCCCTGTGCAGCGGGTTGTCCTGTCCAGCATCTTGTCTTTCCTGGCCGTCCCCGTGACTGCATCTGTGTAGTGCTCCCTGCCCACATGGGTGTTCGCTGTTGGTCCTGTTTCCTCATCTTGTGCTTTCTAGATCTAGGCTTGCTTCCCTGTGGGCCGTTGTCAGCTGAGTTCTCCATGTCCTGTGCTCTCTGTGGGTCTGGTGGCGGTGGCCGTGGCGTGTTTCCTCCCTGGTACTGTGGGTGCGCCCCGGGGCTTGTTCTTTCTCATGCCTCCGTGTAGACTGCAGGCTCCCAGGGTGCTTTGTGTTGGTTTGGAAGGCAGCTGTGTCCTGGGTTGTCTCTGCTGAAAGGCACAAAAGGAGAAGAAGATTGGCCATGAGTTCTGCACATGCTCATTTCCAGGCTTTGCCCCTCATCCTTGTCCTCACCTGTCCTGTTGCCAGCCCCTGTGATGTGCGCTCTCCAGAACAGTGCTAATGGGGTTACTGTGGGGACGCAGAATATTGGAGTATCTTGCTTTATGTGCTCAAGGGAGGGAGCAGTTGCCTCCTGTTATTTTGGCAACATTGCATTACGGAGAAATGAAGGCGGTGAAGGAATTTTACTTTATGAGTTTTTCGGTTGCAAAGGAAACTTGGGTTTGTTGAGTTGGGTTCATTTAGGTAAAATTTTGTTTTTCTCCACATTCTCTCCTTCTCCTTTTTAAGACCCTCTTTCTCTTACTTGGGTTTGGCAAGTCCTCCGTGTGAGCAGTCTTTTCTTGGTTCTGTCTTGGAATTTGGAGGAATAGAGAGGTGCTGCCTGTACCTGCTGTTTGGTTGTAGCTTCTGGAAGTTTTCATGCAAACACCTTCTTGGTCCCTCTGTCCCTCCCCACCGCAGGCTTCCGAAACCTTGGTGTGATGTGGTGGGTGTGCTTTCCGAGCTTCCCCTCCAGCTGCTGCTCTGTGGGCAGGCTGTTTTTATTGGATACAGTCGAAAACGGGCAAAAAATAGGAATCCTTTGGCAGAGATTTTTTTGGAAAAATGTAGGGATAGAAATTGATAGTTTCTGCTTTGTAAAACTACTTAAATGAAGAGGCAACAAAACACCGTTTGGGGTTGAAGTCTGAGGGAGGAGCCCAGGACCCTGTGAGCTCTTGTCGCATATGCAGGTGGTAATCTCTCCCAGGGGTCAGAGAGGTTGTGCCTAAAGATGCTGTGGAACAGCAGTTCTTTTTTTTTTCATTGTTATTATTTTTAATTGAATTTATTGGGGCAGCGGTTAATAAATTATGTAGGTTTCAGATGCACAATTCCGTCATATACCATCTGTATATTGTTAGGTGTGTTCACCACCCTAGTCAGGTCTCCGTCCGTCTGGAGCGGCAGTTTCAGAGCAGTCACAAAGTCTGCAGAATTGTAGCTCCCCGTTGGTTAGGGTGGGGAGACCTGCCGAGGAGCAGCTGTGCTCGTGCGCCTGGGGGAGCCCCTGGCTGGAGTACTTGGAAAGCCCAGCGACATCACTGTTCTGGTGGGCAAGTTTGTGTCCCTCCTCAAAGGGGATTTCGTTGGGCCAATGAGCTGGTTGTTTCCACGGGGACAGAGGGGCTGTGGTTCTAGGTGCAAGCCCGTCTGTCTGTAGAACCCAACCTCTAGGCTGCCGCGCCTTTCCCTTCCTGTCTCCAGAGGGTGGCGGCAGCTTGTGTTGTCCATATCCAGCCCCGTGAGAGGAGCCAAAGACTCTGCTTCTAGCACAGCAGCCTTTAAGCTGCAGGCCTGCATTGCTCGGTGCAGTGTGCTTGGTGCCACAGAGGGACTTCAGTGCTTTGAGGTTCTCCCAGCTGGAAGTTTGGAGCATCAGGGGGAATATGGTTTGTGAAGCCCTGTATACCCTAATTTATTTAATTTGGAAATTGCTGTTGCGATCCTATTCATATGTATGTAGGAGCTAGATATTCATCAGAAGATTTTATTTTTAGGTTTACAAATAAAAGGTGTTCTGATGGGCCCTGGCTGGTGTGGCTCAGTGGATTGAGTGCCGGCCTGCAAACCAAAGAGTTGCTGGTTTGATTCCCAGTCAGGGCACATGCCTGGGTTGCAGGCCAGGTCCCCAGTGTGGGTCAAGCAAGAGGTAACCACACATTGCTGTTTCTTTCTCCCTCCCTTCCCCTCTCTCTAGAAATAAATAAAATATTTTTTTAAAAAAGGAAAACAGAAAAAGGTGTTCTGATAGAAAACTTTGAAGTGGCTGATGCATTTGTAGTTACATTTGTCCGTTACACATTTGTTTTAAAGTTCCATTGGAGTTATGCAATTCTGGAAGTTAGGTGGATTTGTTCCCGAATAAAACTTGTTGCACTTGGGCATTTGCTACCCACTTATCTCCAGCATGTCATGATCCAGCAAGTCGTGCCAGCAAGTCATGTGTGAGTCTTCCTAGTCTGGGAAATCTCGAGGGAATTGGGCTAAGGAGAGTTTCCCTGCGTATTCCTGGAGAGGTTGCCCGAGCAGCCTGCCATCTCAGTCTTTTCCTTCATAAGATTAGGCTCCATTGTGCAGATAGATATTCCCTTGCCCGGGTGCCCTCTGAATCTGTGCTTGTCTGGCAGTGAGGAGCAGTTCTTCTAATGGCGTGTTCTCTGGGTGATGCCTGAAGGCCAGTGAATTGTCAAGTATAGCAACTTTGTCCGTCACATCCAGCAACTTAGTTTATCCCTGTGGTTTTTGTTATTGGGGGTGGGGCAAAGAGTCCCCCAGTGATTCCAAAAACTGGAAAACTGTAGCTAGAGCAATTGAGACTCTCCCGTACTCTGTCTGTATGCAAAGAACATTCCGTCACATCAGCTTCCCAAATTAGGTTCTAGCCTAAGAACAGCAAGAAGGAAGGAAAAAACCTGAGCACCGAAGTTCCTTTCAAAATAGAGAGTCTGTGGAAGTGCGTCTGCCTGTCTCTTGGTCAGCTGCTATCAGTGACAGCAGCAGGGACGTTGTTCTTTCTGGTTTCAAAATTTCAAGAACTGAGGGACAGTACAGAGGCAGTGATTTCTTTTTTCTGCCCCTGAAGTGCTAAGTTAAATGCCTTGCTGGTACCACAGTTACCAGGGAGCCTGGCCTGGCCTGGGTGAGTGTCATGGCGGGGAAGGCGACAAGTGTCACATGACAGCGCTGGCAGACAGGAGCGCCAGCACGTCGGGTGTGGTACGGACAAACGAGTCCACTGTGGTCCTGAGCTCGGTTCTCTTCTCCGAGCACAGAGCCGTTTCCCCATGGGGCCTCGCCCCCAAGGAGAACGCCCTTTATCGTTTCGTTTCAGTTCCCCCGACTCCGCTGCCAACCACTGATGTCGATGTGTATTTTGAGACCTCTGCAGATGATAATGAGCATGCCCGCTTCCAGAAGGCTAAGGAGCAGCTAGAAATTCGCCACCGCAACCGGATGGACAGGGTAAACCGCAGCACTTTCCTTATCTCTGTGGTGTTTGGCATTGGGTGACATGGCTTTCATAGTTGAAGAAAAGGGACACCATCTCCCTAGATTGTCCTGCTAACGTGTTGCCCGGGACAGGTGAGGTGCGAGAGTGTAAGCGGGCCTTCTTGGCGTGACTAGTCCTTCACCCCTCCACCTGTGCGTGCTTGGGTTTCACGCTGTGGCGAGCATGTGTGCTGTTATGTTCTTGCTGCTCTTACTTTATTTTATTTTATTTTTTGCCATTAACTAGTTCGAAAATTTTTTAAAGACGAAAACTTTATGTTGCAAATGTAAATAGCTAGTGTCACATGCCACTAGAAAAAGGTAAGTGTAAAAATGTATGAAATGAGAGCAAGAGGCTAGCTAGTTACTGTCGCTTGTCTGAGGTTCTAGTCTCAGGGATGTTCACTTTTCCTTGGAAGGGCCGTGTGAGAGCAGCACGAGCACCACAGTGCGTCATGTGTGTGGTTTCCTTTGGCACAGTTTCCTACCTGAGGTGCGGGGCCTGGCAGTATTTCTAGAAAATGAGGGTATTGTTTTAGAGATCACTCTGGTTAGAGTGCGCTGACCTCTGTTCTAGGTGAAGAAGGAATGGGAAGAGGCTGAGCTTCAAGCAAAGAACCTCCCTAAAGCGGAGAGGCAGACTCTGATCCAGGTGAGACGCTCTCCTCAGGGACGGAGCTTCCGGCCTGACCCTCTGAGAGGTGGTCAGAGCCTCCTCTCAGGAAGTTAGAGCTCGATACCTCCTTTCAGCAGGAGCTTATGTTACAGGAAGTTTTAGCTGGCCTGCCTCTTTTTTTTTTTTTTTTTTAAATGAAACCTCCCAGCTGGTGTTGTCTAGCATAGCTCACCTATGGTAGAAGGAGAGCAAATCCCTAGCCAGAGTGCACCGAACTCTTGCCAGAGAGTAACCTTAGCTCTGCTGCGTTTGTTGATTCTGCTTTCCTGGCAAAAGTCCTCAGTCATCTTCATTCTTAGGCTGTGACTTATTTTTCAGCTCTACCGAATTCTTTCTTTTTTTCTTGCCTGTCCTCACCCAAGGACATGCTTATTGATTTTAGAGAGTGGGTAAGGGAGACATACGTGTGTGAGAGACAAACATCGATTGGTTGCCTCTCATATGAGCCACAACCAAGCCTGCAGCCCAGGTATGTGCTCTGACCAGGAATTGAACCGATGACCTTTCTGTTTACAGGATAATGCTCCAACCAACTGAGCCACGCCGGTCAGGGCTGGATTTTTTTTTTCCCAACAGACTTACTGGAAAATCAAAAAGCATAAGAAAGCTGTGATACCAGTTCATCTCTACCTTTGTAAGAATGTCACCTTAGAATCATAGCCGCAGCTGTGCCCTCCTTGAGTAGAAGAGGGTGCTGATGGGAATAGGGTTAGCAATCTACAAGACAGGTTTGGGTTTATAAAACTTTTAAACATTTTAAAGTAGTTGGTATTTATGTTTACCAGAAACTTCTCTTCTCGTGATTGCCCTTTCTGGAAAACCCGAGTGTCCCTGTCTACGTAGCCAGTGCAGCCCATGCAGGGAGCCTGACCCACCAGCCTGAAACTGTACCTTTGCCTTTTTATTATTATTTTTTTTTAGATTTTGTTTATTTTTAGAGAGGGAAAGGAGGGAGAGAAATAGCAATGTGTGGTTGCCTGTCACGTGGCCCCCATTGGGGACCTGGCCCGCAACCCAGGCATGTACCCGGGCTGGGAATCGAACTGGGGACCCTTTGGTTCTCAGTCTGTGCTCAGTCTCCTGAGCCACACTTGCCAGGGCTGAAACTATACCTGTAAGTGTGGCCTGTGCTGTACACAGATAACAACAGCTTGCCCTTCAGGACTTCGGTGTGAATGGCTCCGCAGAACTCAGCATGTTACTGGGATACCTTTCCAAATACATCTCCTGTTAGGTGGTGGCTTCAGGATTTGTAAGTTGGTGCTGGCCGTGCTACATCGCGGAAGATGGAGCATTTTCTTCCCTTGCAGTGCACATGGGAAAACCAGTAATGTCAGGGAGATGCTGAGGAGTCCTTCTGACATTCGCTATACCATGCTGCCATTAGGCAAGGAAGCAATTATCCTGTCACGTCAGATGAAGTACAGCAGCTCCTCAAATCACACCGTTTCATTGGCTGTCATTTTGTGGTGTCGATGAGATGCCGTAGCAACTTTACTCTCATTCATATCAATTAGCCTATTGGAAAATTGGTTTTATTATACATTGTTTTGCTTAAAGTCACAGAAGCCATTGATGATAAATGAGGACTCACTGTACACAGCACTGGGGTCTTAACTGTGCCCCACTCTCTCAACCTGTTGCCGCCTCACACGGGCCCTGGGCAGGGAGAAGCCAGCATTGGGTTTCAAAGTTGTTTGCTGAGACTTCTGGGTGCCGTGAATTACATGTTGTCTGCTTCCTGGGTTTAGCACTTCCAAGCTATGGTGAAAGCCTTAGAGAAGGAAGCAGCCAGTGAGAAGCAGCAGCTGGTGGAAACCCACCTGGCCCGCGTGGAAGCTATGCTGAATGACCGCCGCCGTGTGGCTTTAGAGAACTACCTGGCTGCCCTGCAGTCGGACCCGCCGAGGGTGAGTCGTGCACAGAGCAGGTTGCTGGCGAAGGGCATCCTCCTTGTGGCCTGCCGTGAAGTACTGTTTGTGTAGAACCCATGTATGACACTCAGGTCAGTAAAATGACATTTTTATGACAAGTTCTGGCAAGGCTGGAAGTAAGGAGAGAAGAGGAGGGAGGAAAAAGTGTTATATTGTACCAAGTAGTACCTGCTTCTGTTAGCTTAGCATTGCTAAGCTATGGGCCTGCGTGCACCACCTGTGACGTGGAAGTTCCTGACACAGAGAAAGCATAACCTCGGCATATTGGTTGGTAGTTTTCCAGTTACTGGATTTTTGTAACAGCCTGACTCAAAGACTAAAAACATGCCTCCCATGGACAAAGACTTTTGAGCTGTGGTGAAGAAAGGGGTAGTTTCTTTAGAAACCCTTTCATGCCAGCAGTCCGACTTCTTTATTCCCTCACTCTCTGTGACCCGCCTTGCTCTGGGGGGAGGGGGGGAAGTGTTGGAAAGGAGGGTCTTTGTATCCTCCGTAGGTAAGCAAGTACAGTTGTTTCTGGGTGACACGGGCTCCCTGGTTTGTAGTTAAGGTGGTGGAGCTGAGCCAGCAAAAGCGTACACTGGAGGAGGCCTCGGAAAACAGTGTTTGTTAAGGAGCCGATGGAACTTTGGAACTTAGATTCCGGTGCTGAGAAAGGTGGCTTCTTGTTCATGGTGATAAGAACTTTTGAAAGTACAGCTTTCATTCTTGTGCCTTGCTGAGCTTTACATTCCTAAGGGGATTTTCAAAGCCTTGTTTTTCTGTTTTCAGTTGCCTCCGTCACCGGGTATTAAATCAGCTATTCTGTCCTGCAGCCTCATCGCATTCTCCAGGCCTTGCGGCGTTACGTCCGCGCCGAGAACAAAGACCGCCTGCACACCATCCGTCATTACCAGCATGTGCTGGCGGTGGACCCCGAAAAGGCGGCCCAGATGAAGTCCCAGGTACACCAGACGGTGCTCTGGGGGAGGGCTTTGGGGGGGGTGTGCTGCCTTGCCTGAGGGTTGGACAGCACCGGTTGGTAGCTCTTCTCGGTGTTAGTCCTTAGAAATGAGTATTGATTTTCAAAGACATATTAGGTACAAGAGCTGGTTTTTGAAAAGGTACTGTTTTAAAAATGTATTTCCCATACTTTTTTACATTTAGTACTTTCTATTTAAATAGTTTCTGAAAGTCTGGAAATGCATGGTGACACCGAAGAGGTGAATCAGCATCTGACAGTTCGTGTCTGAGTCAGGGCACCACCAGAATTAATGTTTGACATCTTTTTCCGGGCAACTATGTCAAGCAGGTCTTTACAATCAGTGTCTTGTGTACTTTCTACTTTTTGTTAAGACAGACACTTTCACCTTCCTAGTTGTTGTCCTTATGCTGTGTCCAGCTTGTCTTTTTTCTTTAAAATTTAGTTACTGAATTTTTAGAGGTGGGGAGGGAGAAAGAGAGGGAGAGTAACATTGACATGAGAGACACACAGTTGGTTGCCTCTCATACACACCCTGACCAGGAGCCAAACCTGCAGCCCAGGCATGTGCCCGACCAGGAATAGAGCCTGCGTTCTTCTGCTTTGCAGGGACTGTGTGCCATCAGCTGGGCCACACCAGTCAGGGCGGGTCTAGGTATTTTTTACAGTCATCCGTGAAAATTTGTGTTTGGACCCTCTTTCTGATTTTGATATTGTCCATGTATTAGCTTTTTTACCTTCATAGTGATTGAAAGTGCACTTGCCTGCAATACTGCTAGCTCCCTCTTAAACCACAGAGGCTAATAGTTGAGCCTGTCAATTGCCCTAGAGGGCCTTGTGATGACATGGCCGATCTTACTGTATTTCCTGTTTTACAGACACAGTGCTGTGTTGATTGTGGGTGTCCCGTGTGTCCCCCTCCCAGCCCTTTGTCACGTGTGTGTTATGATTGGAAGGTGATCTGCCCAGCTGTCCCAGGAAGTGTGTGGTGGGGTTACTGCTCCGTTCCTTGAGCACATGTTTGGGTGCTTCCTGTCCAGCTGTCGAGCCCTGCCCCAGCACCAGGCCATTCAGAGTCAAACCCGAGTGCCCTTGGGCAGCTCCTGGTCTGGAACAGAATTAATTATAAAAACAATAAAGGTAGCCCTGGCTGGTGTAGCTCAGTGGATTGAGCGCGGGTCTGGGAACCAAACAACCATGGTTCGATTCCCAGTCAGGGCACATGCCTGGGTTGCAGGACAGTTCCCAGCAGGGGACACACAAGAGGCAACCATACATTGATATTTCTCTCCCTCTCTCCTTCCCTTCCCCTCTAAAGATAAAGAAAATTAAAAAAAAAAAACAGCAATAAAGATGAAGAGTAATTGTCCTTAAACATAGGTTCACCTTAGCAGTTGGCTGTTTGGTGGAATGAAAGAACTCAGGCCCCTAAACGGTGGGAAGAATGAAAGGGGCTGGGTCTGGGGACGGTTAGGGGCCTCTGGTGCGGACCTGGAGCTCCCCTCTTCAAGCTGGATGGAGTAGAAGGGAGGGAGCCTAGGCTTCTCCTAGAGGGCCTTCCAGGAAGCTTAGGTGGAGCAGTGCGTGCATCTGGACCTTGGTTAGGTTTCTGTGGTCTTGCTTGATTTTATTTAAAGCTGCTGCTGCTGCTGCTGTTGTTGTTATTATTATTACTTGGTGGTGGTGGTGGTGGTGTGTGTGGAAAAACTACACTATTGTGTAGGACTTTACAGAAAAAAATGGCCTCTTCTGTGTGATTAGAATAGAAGGAGAGACCTGATCAGTATGTGAAATTAATAACTAGGGAATGAGTTGACCTGCAAGCAAGGTCAAAGTGCCCACCAAGTCTCACAGGAAGTAAACCCTCCTAAGACAATCTCGGGGAGAAACCCAGCTGCGCTGTGTGATATTTACTGTCTGCTCTGAACCCTTCATTTCAGTGAAGCTTGGCCGCTGAATCCCACTAACCTTTGGTTCCCTGTGCTGCTGTGTAAGCTCCAGAGTGCCCTGAGCGTGTTCAGCCTGCTGTACTGCATGGGTTTGGTTTGGGGGTGAGCAGTGTGGCGCTTTACCCCCCATGCTGCGGCTCAGAGGGTCACCGCATGGATGCTGGTGTCCAATAATTCTCACCCTGGGGCCCGCGTCCTCATGTGGGGGTGTGGACCTTCCTCTCCCAGGTGGCTCCTTATTAGTTCATCTGAAGAAGTATGTAATAATGTCAGCACATGGAAAGCCTGTGTGTGGTCCATGTTTTGGTTTCTATTTGCATTTTTTCCCAGAGGATTTACTCTTGTGCTTTTCCGTCCATTTACTTGATTGAAAGAATGGCAGATACAAAATTAAATTGCTTCATCCTTGCTTTTACAGGTCAGAGTGCTATCAATCTCTATACAATAAAGGCATCTTTCCATTTAACTCTGCCCCCCACCCTTCATATTAATGGAGTCCACAGAGTTAATCTGTTGGTTTAGGTCGCCCTCTTTAGGAAGAGTTTGATCACTGCATGTGTGGCCGGCAGGAATAGCCTTTTCCAATAGCCCGTCTGAGCCCCAGTGACCTGCCTCACTGTGCTGCTGGGGTGGAAGGCAGCCTAAGTCACCTTTCCTTTCCACCCTGAAGTGCTTTGAAAGTAAGGGAGCAGTTTTAATGGCTTTTATAGAAAAGGAACAAGCCTGGAAGTTTTGCATTCAGAAAGGATAGTGAGCTTCAGAAGACGGATGTTGGGAAAGTCTTTAACAGTTAACACCCCTTAAAGTCAGGTTTGTGTGTACTTTGCATAAATCTTTGAAAGAATAGCTGATTTAAAGAGGAATACGCTGGTTATCACCATGATAATCATTTGAAGCAGTTACTTCACTAAGCAAAGTCTGGGTGGTCCCCTCACTCAACCAAATCTCCTTTTTAACTGGCGATTTCATTCTCTGTACCCCATCTAATCTGACCAGTGGCCAGATTTTAAAAAAAATTGGCCACCTCTTTCCCATTTTCACTCAGAAACCTTACTGAGTATCTGGCATTGTACAAGCTAGGTTCTTCTTAACTCATTCAGTATGGGTAGTAAGTTCCTCATGTGAAAATCAAATCAGTAGGTGCCTATTGAGAATTCTTAATTTTTTTTTTTAACTTGGAGTACTTTGTGGATATATTCTTAGGTCACTGAGGGGTATTGCACAGTCTGAACACATTCTCACACTTCACTGGTCAGCAAATACGGCATGGGGATAATGTATTCTGACCAGCTGCTTTGCCGGACGTTGTGGAGATAATGCCTTTTCAGCTGGCCTTTGCAGGAGTGTGCGTGTCGATGGCCCTCCCGGCCCAGCCGTTTTGATGAGTCTCCATTGTACTGTGCTTCCAGGTGATGACACATCTCCACGTGATCGAAGAAAGAAGGAACCAAAGCCTCTCTCTGCTCTACAAAGTTCCTTATGTAGCCCAAGAAATCCAAGAGGAGATTGGTGGGTCCTGACACTATTTCTGTCGAAGTTGGATGGGGTTCTTGCTAAGGGTTCAGGCTGATTAGAGAATCAGGACAAGTGAGGCCGTGAAGCTGGGCGTTAGCACCCCGTGGTTTCAGAAGTCTAGAATTCATGCGTCAAGGTCAAGTACTACTGGCTGCGAGCCACAGAGCTTTGAGTTTCATGGACCTTCACTGTGTTACAGGAAGAAAAATCTAGGGTCTAAAATTGCAAGGAACTGGGGGAAGTCTCCTGTTACCCGCCCCCCCCCTTGATTGCTGATATATCTCTAGGCATCTACTTTACACACGTTCTCACTTCCTTTTCCTCCTCTAGTTGCTATTGCCTCCATTTATTGAACAAATATTTATTGTGTCTGTTCATGTTACTGTAGGAGAGAAACAGACAGGAAGATGAGGTCAGATGGTGGTTGAGAGCTGTGGGGGAAGGTTAAACTTGGGGAGGCCGGTGGTAAGTGGCTGGGCAGTCAGGGAGGCTTGTCTTGGGGACAGTCACCTACAATCTCAAGGGGAGGAAACATTGTCACCATAGGCAATGACTACTGCTAATGCCTGTTTGAATCAAATGAGCACCTTTGAGCAGCCCACGGAGGCCAGAACATCATGAGAAATGAGGCCAAAGAAGTAGGCAGAGGTCAATTTGTTAAGGGATTTTAGCAAAATCAAGGGGTTTGGCTTTTATTCCAGAATAAGGGAGTGCTGTTCAAGGCTTTTAAACTAGTGAGTGATTAGGTCAGGATTATGCTTTTAAAAAGAACATGAATTTTTAAAAAAATTACTTGGCTGCTTTGTGGAAAGTTGATTAAAATTGGAAACCACCCAAGAATAAAAATGGAAGAGAAAGATGTGCACTGGAAGAGTGGGAGAGTGAGGGAGAGAAAGGCATCAGGATAATTAATGCCAGCAAATGAGTGTTGGTTGGTGCCGTGTTTTCCTGACGAAAGCGTCGTTGTCACACATCTGAGACAGAAGTCGCTGTTGAACGCGGAGGGAGGCTGAGGCAGGCTGTTAGGTTGTGCGCCAGAGCTCCGGTGGTGGGCACAGGGCGACAGATCTGGGAGTCTTGATGCGTGGGTGGTGATTTAGAAAATGTGCTGTTACATGGAATTACTAAAATAGGGAGTTGATAGAGAAGAGGAGGTGCCCAGGATGGAGCCCGGGGGTTCCCAGTGCTGGGCTTCTGCTGTGCCACAGAATTGGGAGGCATTGCAGGCACGGTTGACTGTGTGGGACACTCCTCTTGCAGATCTCACGTTCTTTAATGGCATGAATTAGTCTCGTTCAGACTGTTGGTCCTGTGCCTAGAATCTAGATCCTTCTGACAACCCTGCCGTGTCTGTTTGTCAGACGAGCTACTTCAAGAACAGCGTGCAGACATGGACCAGTTCACTTCCTCTATCTCAGAGACCCCTGTGGACATCCGGGTGAGCTCCGAAGAAAGTGATGAGATCCCGCCGTTCCACCCCTTCCACCCCTTCCCGTCCTTACCTGAGAGTGAAGGTGTGTATGATCCACGGTGCAACTGCTTGGTGGGGGGATGGGGGGAGAACACTGCAGTTAAATTGAAATCAAGGTTTTGAACCTGGATTGTGTTCAGGAAGCTGTGTGCCTAGTGACAATTGGACAGGGAAAGGGAAACTTGGTTCATTGAGCACCTACTACGTGCAGGCATCGCAGTGGGCATTTTCAGATAGTTGCTTTCAATGTCACCATGAAGTTAGCCCTCTCACATTTTATAGATGGTTGGCTTAAAGACCCCTGTTTTCCTGGTCCTACTGGCCACCTCCAGCATGTATAAAATCTTACATGTGGAAGTCACCATACAGTTTAAATAGTGCCGTCATGTTGAATTACACCCGCATGTTTTCACAACAGCCTTGGGAGTTAGGGAATGGAGCGGCTGCAGGAACGGCATGGCTCGCTGTGGTTTCAGGTGGGGAAAGAGCGACATTTCTCTCCTTCCAGTCAGCACGCTCCCTTCCGTCCCCTCGCTGGTTCTTGGTGTCTGAGGGCTCTCTCAGCACTGTGAGTCTGCAGCAGAAGTAAACAAGCTGCGGAGTGAGCCTGGTGCCCTGCTCTGGTGCCCGTGGTGGTGGTGATAGAAGTTGTAGCCGTGGCTATCTAGTTCCTATTGAATGCCAGCTTTATGCATGCTCTCAGTGAATCCTCAAAAGAACCCTCTCCTGGAGTTTTCTCGTGTCGAGGTTCCAAGGTTTAAAGAGGTTAATTCTGCCCAGGGTCCTATAGCTTGTAGGTAGAGAGTAAGGGTTTGAACCCAGGCTGATTGGCTGCTGTGGTTCTGCATAGTCACTCGCCTCTAACCGATGCCTCGGTGCTGGACAGAGGAAGGCACCTCCTCTGTCGGGGATGGGGGAGGCCTCCAGCTTAGCCTTTAGACCTTAATTGCCTTCTAAACCAGGTATGCCAGAGGTACCAACTCAATTGGCCCTGCAGTGACATGACAGAGTCTGAGGAACGAGGCTAATAAAGACAGGTGCTTCCCTAACGCTGCTCTTAGGGACCCGGCCTCCGAGTGGCTGTCTGGTGGATGTGCCTACCCAGCTGGTCCAGGCAGTGCATCTGGTCCTGTCTGAGCGAGGGCTCTGTCTCCTTTTCAGAAAACTAGTCAACACTAACTTCTGAGTGTGTTATTTTCTAAGACAAGAAACTTCGTGGCTAAGCTGAATAATTTGGGAGTCTGACAAAAATTTCCCCATAAGACCCAAGACAGACTTCTTTCTCTCCTACCTTCTAGTCATCACTGCTGGTTTGTTTACGGGATATTTCAGGCAAGGTTTTTAAGGAAGAATACTTTTTGTTCACATTATAGAAGAATTTTAAAATAGGAAATTTGAAAGACGCCATTTTTTTCTTAATCTCCTTTTGTGCTATTTTGTTTTTATTGTTTTCCTTTCTGCTAGACACTCAGCCGGAGTTGTACCACCCAATGAGAAAAGGTTGGTTTGTCAGTGATGTTCCCTCTCAGACCTTCATTCCTGTCACTTCCCCATGTGTCTGAAGTCTCATGTTCTGTTTCATAACATCACCGACCTTTTTCCCACCTCATTTCCTCAGACGCAGCTGTGGGTGGGGCCCAAGCAGCCCCGTCCCCAGCCTACAGAATCCACTACATGGTGGCCACTGAGCTTTCCTCTGGTGTCCAGAGATACCAAAGTAACCACAGTGGGTCCTTCCTGAGTCCTTTTACTCAGGGTGGACTTTCAGAAGTGTATCCATTGTAAAAAGCTGGTTGGGAATGGCTAGCATGAAAATAAATATGCTTAATTTCTGGTCAGGTGGGAAATGTTTTGTCCCCTAATCTCCCCTTTAATTTCTTTGCTGCTGCTCCCACTTACGTCTTTGTCCTTTTTAGCTGCCCTTTGCCCTTTGTCTGTGCCCATGTGTCTATTGCCAGTCGTCTCATGTCCCAAGTTGCAGCATTGATGCAAACGCCCTACAGGCTGATGGGCGAGCCTGACCCAGACCGGTGAACTGCGTGTGGCTCTTGGGGCTGGCGTTACGTGGGTGCTGTGCTCAGCGCCGGGCCTCCTTGCTCTCGCTCACCCACTGACACCACTGTCGGCGGGGGTTTGCTCTTCTGTAGATGAGGCGGTGGAATAAGCCTCAGAGGTGACAGAACTCGCTCAAGCAGTGCACTTTGTGGGTGGAGAAGTGGGAATTTGAGCCCAGCTCCCTCTGTCTTCAGAGCCCACGCTCTTTCCGTTACACGAGACGCAGCCATGGCTTCCCTGGGGGGTCAGGTCGTCCAGTCCTTGGAGTAGCTGGAGTCAGTTCAGATGTTTTGTGTTCTGAGTGTGTGTCCTGCAGGCCTGCTCTTAGCTTTGCAGGCAGGGGGTGGACAGTCCAGGTGGTGTCCTCTGGCGGAGAAGGTGGTGGTGGCTGTGCCCCAGCTGCTTCTCAGAACCCGAGAGTACGATGGAAATCTTCTCACACTTGCTTTTATGCTAATGCTTTGTCATCTTCTACTGGGATGTCGCTCTTCGTCACTGTGTTAACATTTCTCTAAACCGCACATCTTGCTGTGTTTACAGATCAAGTTTAATCTGTTTGTAGATCAAGATGAAATTTTTAGGGTAACTGGCTTTTACTCTCATACCTCAACTGTGATTAGTTGGGATAATTTAAACATTAAATTTTGGTCTTTTAAACCACTGGTTTATGTATTTTGTAAAATGAAAGTGTTTTTGGTTAGCATTTAAGAAATGTGGATTATAGAACTAAAAAAGTATTAGAACAATCCAGACTAGGAGTAGGTCCATTGCCATGTTACTTACCAGATAGAATCCTGCCCTTCTCCTGAGAAGAATGGAGGGAGGGCACCCAGGCCTGTGGTGCATCGGGCTTGCGCGTGGGTGCTGCACCCTTGCTGCGGCAGCCCCATGCCTCCCCCTCAGACAGTTGGAGTGCCACGTGGCTGTTTCAGTGGCATTTTGAGACTACAAATACCAGCCTGGTTTAACTTGCCCTAGCATCAGGTCTCAAGAGATTATTTTTTAAAATGAAAGCTTTAGAAAAAGCATCGTCATTGTTGGCTGCGATCTAATGAGGGGCTGCGTCACCTGGCCTGCAGGGCCAGCAACTGCAGTGGCTGTTAGGAATTGCTCTGTGTCAAGAGCAAGTCTGGTTGTGAGCTGGATGCTCTGCTGTGGCTGGCTAGTGTCCTCTCATCGCCTGCCCTTGGCAAGCTGGGACAGCAGCACTTTGTACACACTCATGTCTGAATGCTGCTCACTCACTCGGGGTCCCTTTGAATGCCAAGTATCCCATCAGGTTGATCTGTTTATAAAAGGTTCAAATCATAGATGTTTGCATAGAGCTGCATAGGTTATTATTAATAAGGACGTGTAGGAAAGCTGGAAGTCACACGCTTTGGAGCTAAAAATAAAGAGGATTGCTCCTCACTTTCCTCTTGCTGGGGTAGTGCTGGCTTCAGTCATGCTGTGTCTTTGGAGGGCCATGCACCCGTGATGTCGGCTCAGGCCACGTCTGACCTTTCCAAGAGGCGAATTGCTGTTCTTGCTCCGTATACATAGAAAGGTACCTTCCACCCTGGTGTTAGGATTCTGCATTTCTGTGGAATGCGTTTTTCCTGTTTATTCTCTAATAAGCATTGAGGATGTGGCCATCTCTGATCTAGGCCCTGAGAGGGTTCTAGCCTTGTGGGAAATGCAGCGGGAAATCAGTAATTCCAGATGGTGGTTTTCAGTGTTATAACCTGGGGGTGTCTCCAAGAGCAGCTGTAGCTTGAAGGACAAATTGCGTTCAAGGTCAGGGAGGTTATTTCAGGCAGAAAGAATGGCTGGCCTGTGGGATAAAATGTCACTCGTGCTCAAGGCAGACATGCAGATTCATTGCTAGTCTGACAGTTGTTCCATTCGAAGCAAGCCCCCGGTGTTGAAGGAACGACTGGTAGGGTAATAGTGGGGTGCTCGGTAGTGTCAGCTAGGGCACTGCACACGTCCCATGCTAGAGCGCCTTCGGGCTCAGCTTCCGTGTCGCTTACAATAAAGATTCTCTGCTGAAGGCTTGCATTCCATCTTTCCAAGTGGATACAAGTAAGCGCAGTCTCTGCTTCGTTAGTCCCATCAGCACTCTGAAAAATCCCTGTTTCATCCATACGTGGAGAATTCAGTGGGGGTTCTCTGCCTCCCGGAGGGAGTTTTCTGCCTCATCCAGAAGCATGGGGTCAGCCTGTGCCGGGAAATTCAGCCGGGGAATTCTCTCTCCTCACAGGCTCTGGATTGGGCGAGCAGGATGGAGGGCTGATCGGTGCTGAGGAGAAGGTGATTAACAGTAAGAACAAAGTGGATGAAAACATGGTGAGCCACCTTCTCTTTTCTCTCCCACCCTGCTTTGATTTTGGGGAGGATCAGAGCGAGCGGCGTTGTGTCAGAGGCTTTCCAGATGGACCACTGTATGGTGGGGCGGGGCGGGGCTGCTCCAGCTGCCCCCTCAGGCTTGCTGTACTGTTTAGCATCTGGGTATGAAATGGAATAAAGTACTGCTTTTCGGCAGTAGCTTATTTTTTGCTATGCAGTGGGAAAATATGTTTGCAGCTTAAGAGATGAATAAAATGCGAGAGGCCATTTTCAAGTGAGTAGAAATTTCATAACTTGAAAATGGAGGAGAGCTGGCTTTGGTTCTTACACAGCCTCAGGTTTATACCTCCTAAATAGTTGCTGTTCTAGCACTGTCTATCACATTTCTGGATTATTCCTAACTGAGTTTGATAGTTCAGCTTGGCTTCTTGGTTGTCTGCCCTGAGATCTTTTTTCACGACAGCCACCTGAAGGACATGCAGGTAAAGGCCCTTAAAGGACCCCCTGCTGCGTTGCAGTGGCCATGCGTCCACACTGTGTCCTTCCTGCAGGCTTTGGTGACTGGGTCTGGGGGAATGTGCCAGAACTGCTGGGGTTGTAGATGTCTGTTGGTGTCCGTGTCCCTCCTCCAAATAGTACAAGGCGTTGTAGTTGTGCTAAATTTCTCTTCCACCCAGTAACTGACATGTTCGTACTGTTCCAGGTCATTGATGAGACTCTGGATGTTAAGGAGATGATTTTCAATTCCGAGAGAGTTGGTGGCCTTGAGGAAGAGCCGGTATGTGTGCAGCTCCCGAACCTCATGCCAGGCTAATCTCCACGGGGACTGGGAAAGTGGGGGCCCTCCCCCATTGATGGCACGGGGACTGGGAAAGTGGGGGCCCTCCCCCACTGATGGTTGCCGGGAAAGCCGGCGCTGGGAGCTCCCTCGGGTTTGAGAGACACGACTGAGGGACCTTGGCCCTGATTGAGCTGCTTGTCTCTCAGTTGCTGTTGTTCACATCGTGCACGTGGTCACTGCACTTTGTTGCACATCTGCTTTGTTACTTTAGGAATCTGTGGCACCACTGCGAGAGGACTTCAGTCTGAGCAGCAGTGCCCTCATTGGCCTGTTGGTCATTGCGGTGGCCATTGCTACGGTCATAGTCATCAGCCTGGTGATGCTGAGGAAGAGGCAGTATGGCACCATCAGCCATGGGATTGTGGAGGTGAGTAGCTGGCCTTTCTTCCGACTTGGCCCTGAGCTGGCGAGGGTTTCCTCGCTGCTGGCGGGAGCTTTGTGGAATTCACATGTGGGTACTCGTGGGCGTGCCACGTTGGTTAAATTGCTCCCTGGGGCCCCGTTTTGTAAGTCAGCCCCAGCTGAGTTCTGTTGATTCTATGAAAAGGGACTGTTGCTGACTTCCAACATTAATTTGAGCTTTGTAGAATCATAAGGGCATTTTATGTTTGCAGAGGCTGAAAGCTTTTTCCTGTCTCTTCAGTGTTTCCTTTTTAAGTTATATCAGGTACTTGAGAATGGAGGACTATAATACCCTTCCATGTTGTCGTTGACGTGTTTGCTAAGGAGCACACCAGGTCTGTGACACATCAGGCAACAATGGCAACCAGGAGTGAATTAAGTCTTCAAAATAGGAACCAGGACTAATATTACTGTTTTTTAATCAAGGGGAAAGCAATGGGAAATTTAGAAAGAACTGAGGAGGCTGTTTCTCTTTCATTTTCTGCTGATTTATGATTAGAACTGCTTAGCACTCATCGTTGGTGGGTGGTGGAAAGGTCCAGAGTGTCCTGATTCTAGAAAATGAATACAATAAAGAGTGTAGCGTGCTCTGGAAAGTTAGTTCAGACGCTTGCCTTAGGTGTTTGGTTTCATCCCCCGTTGGACACAGACCTAGTTTAGAATCCCAGAGCTGGCCGCACGCTGCGGGTCATCTGGCTCCATTCCGTGTTTTGTAGGGACAGTCACCTGGGCCGTCCAGGTGGCGGGTGGCAGGACTGAGACGTGCTTGTTACCGTGGAGCTAGGAAGTCCAGCTCACTGTTTTCTCAAACTTGGACTAAGCTTTTAGGACTCCAGCTGCAGAAGCGTTGCCTCTTGGACCCTCCTCTTTTCTCTCTTTCCATCTTGTCCTCCCCGCTGGCTCCTTTGGTTCGCCCGGTGGAAATGGGACACCGGGCTGGTTTCAGTCCCTAGGGGATTGCACAGCAAACGGCTCAGGTCTCCTGAGCGCTGCGCCATTCTCCGGGGGCCCTGCAGTGATACACAGTCTGCACCCCTCCAGGTCGACCCAATGCTCACCCCTGAGGAGCGTCACCTGAACAAGATGCAGAACCACGGTTACGAAAACCCGACCTACAAATATCTCGAGCAGATGCAGGTGTAAGTGGGAGAAGGCGCAGCCCCTCCCTCCCCCTCGGTGGGGGTGCGGAGGGCCCGAGAGGTCCCGCGTTTTGGATCGGCTGCTGACGGGCAGTTCCTCCCAGAGGGTTTCGCCTTCCACCCAGGCCTCTGGGATCACCGAGACTGTCAAGCACTACTGTAGAGTCACAATTTCCGTTCTTTTAAATGGGCGAAGAAAATGTTAATATAACAATATATGATATATAAACCTGAAATGAGAAAGTGGTCTATTGCAGATACTTGACTGCCGTAGTTTCTTTTTTAAGTGAATTGGGCACCCCCTCTATCGTGTGGTCCTACACGAGCTCTCTGTGGACACGGGCGTGTCTGCGTGCAGTAACAGGCTGGCTCTGCAGGCCGGTCCTCCCGCTCGCCTTGCGTAAGTTGACTGAGGCTCACTCACTGTCCTGGTTTTTATTTAAAAATAAAGTAAAAAGGCAGTATTTTCTTCCTAAAGGAGCTCTCAGAAGGTGGCTGAGAAACTGAGTGAAACAGGGAATGGTAAGACCATCGAAGCACATCTTGATACCCTCTCAAAATTATTGTAAAGGACCAGTTTCTTGGGAGTCCGGTGTTCCCACTGCTGGGTGCCTTGGTGTCTCCACACAAGCCCCGTCACCAAGGAGGTTGAAAGCACGCGCCTCCCAGCACCTTTAGCCTGATGTATACGAATAGGGCGTCCACTACCGCTTTCCTTCTCAAGCCAGTTCTTCCACAGATAGTAGCCAGTAGTTTGTGTCTGACCTTCTTTGCTGTCCACCGTTTACTTACCACAGCTTTTTACAGCTCACTTCCCTCCCAGGTAGTGTCCGAATGTGCAGTCTTCACCTTTCCGGACGTTCCCCTCTGAAGGCACTGACCCTCGTCCCTCCCCCTTGTACCTTGCCTTCCCTGCCCTCCCTCTCCTGTCACCAGCCTTGTTTGGTGTTCACTCAAGACGACAGTTGCAGGTTGGCCGGTGGCCCAGGAGAGACCCTGGGAAGCTTGCTTTGCGTGGCAGGAGAGCACCGAAATGGTCTGTAGGCACCAGGCACCATGCGAAGCCTCGGAGAGCTTCCCTTCCTTCACACGAATCTTTGTAATGCTTGTATAGTTGATGTTGATGCTCACAGCTTTTGCCTTTTTTTAATTCTGAAGGTTCTGGTAACCTGTGGTGTATTTTTTTCTATTTCCCTGTGACTGTTTTATTTGTTTTTCTTTCCTCCCCTTCCCCTTATCCATGTCTCTTTGAAGATCCATAGTCACCCACTATGCACAGATAGACTTCACCTACAGACTCCTTAATCTGATCTGTGGAGAATGTACAGAGTTTAAACACATCAATAAATACTCTAACTTCCACCGTGGCTCTTCGTTTCATTGTCCTGGCGTTGCCCTGTGCTGGGCTCAGCCTCCTGCCTCCAGGATGGCGGGCCTCTTCCTTTCCCGAGGGGTCACCGGGCTGTGGGCGGAGCGGGGGTTAGTCTGCTCCAGCGGGGTGGACTCTCGGGTTTGAATTTGTATTTTATAACCTTCTGATTGGTTAGACCTTGAACCCGAATGATGGCTTTTACTTTAGCTTCCAGTGTTTTCTAGGGAATTTTGTAATCATTTGAAAATTCCATAAGAGCTGCTTTCTTTTAACATTTCTTTTTATGATGGCAAATGCATCTGAGTTGATACGTTAGAATTTTTTCTATTCTTGTTCAAGTGAAGTTTTCTGTCTTATATTCCCAGCCCTGCACCCCTCCCAGTGCTCCCCACCTCCCTCCCATTTCTGCCCCCCAGATAAGTTAGAATTTTTAAAGATTTCTTTTCTTGCCCTGACCAGTGTGGCTTAGTTGGTAGGTCATCATCCCACAAAAATAAAAGGTTTGACTCCTGGTTGGGGCACATGCCTGTGTTGTGGGTTCGGGCCCCAGGTGGGGCATGTGTGAGAGGCAACTGATCGATGTTTCTCTCTCTCTCTTTCTCCTTTCCCCTGTCTCTAAAAATAAATAAATCTTTACATATTTCTTTTCTAAATTACCTGTTTTCTTCTGAGTTATTGATCTCCTATAAATGTCTAGTGGTCATTTGATCAAACTTAAGAATAAAGTACAAGTTTGCCTAAAAAATAGAAGAGAGAAAGTCAGCCAAGAGTTTTGTTCAGCAAAACTTATTAATATGAGATTTACTGGTGCTGGAAACAGTGAGTAGGGCTTGTGGCTGAATTTTTCAGAGACATGATTGTAGCTTTCATTTCTGAGTTGCTTGCTTTTAAATTTTCAGTTAGAGTTGACATTCAGCACTTCCATTTGTGTCTGAAATAACCTGCCATTAGGGGGCGATGTGTTCTCACTGAAGGAGGGTTTCCTGCCCACTGCTCACAGCACTGTACACGGGAGGTTTCTCCTGGAGATCTGAGTCCTTCATGTCCAGCCATGCATGCAAGAGGGAAATCAGGAGCCAATCCCCCAGTCTTCAGTGTTGTTCAGTGTAATGCCAGTTCACACACATGGTCCAGTTAACATTGTGTATGTCTGTGTGTACATGTATGACTGTGCATGTGCACACATATGTGGTGTATCTTCCCTAGGATACTGCAGTAGGGAGCGTGCATTTTAAGAGCCCCTGACCAGGAAGCACACTGGGACGAACCAGTTAAGCAGGCTGGTTCTCTGTAACCGTCAGCACTTCCTCATCTACTTCTCCCTCCTTGCATTGGCCACTCAAGGTGCTGGCAGGAAGGTAGAGATGAAACTTAAAAATTTTTTTGGATCCACTTTCTGCCAGAATGTGTGTTGCACTTAACCCTGTGAAAAATCAGCTGGAAGGATGGATCTGGCATTTGTCATTGACCGGCTTCGCTGATTGTGGTGCCTGCCCTCTGCCAGCTGCTTTCCAGGCAGTGCCTCGCTTCATCGTTCTAACCTTCGTCGCATGGCTTTTCTCCTTGTGTGGGGAGCTGAGGTTTCCCCAGAGGGCCTGCCCCAGCTCTGTCGGTCAGCCCCTTGATCAGCACGCGTGTGCCGGCCCCGGAAGACCAGGTCGTCTTGTGAGCTGCCGAGTGCCGGTAGGACCTGTGTGTGCACGGGGCAGTGTTGGAACTTTGCTCCGATACCAGCACTCCTGTTGGGGGGCGTGCGGGGCTGGTGACATCCCAGGGGCTCCCGCTTACGTACTCGTTACCCAGTGGCGTCATTTGCAAGGCGTCAGGTTAGAGTTGCAGGTCTTGGCAACCAGGCTTGCATAGCTCTCTCACCCTAGATTCACAGAGGTCTGTAGATATGGTAGCTGTGTTATAGGGAAAGGTTTTTTTTTTTTTTAATTTTTAAAGACAATGCCACGGAAATTATGTAAGTCAGGGGCTGGTGAGCAGGCCTGGCCCTCGACCAGCACCACACTGTCCCCTCATCAGGTACTGAGAAACTCACTCATCTGGTTTCGGCCTTGGTGACGCAGCTCTGCTGCCTGTGGAATGTGGCCNTAGATATGGTAGCTGTGTTATAGGGAAAGGTTTTTTTTTTTAATTTTTAAAGACAATGCCACGGAAATTATGTAAGTCAGGGGCTGGTGAGCAGGCCTGGCCCTTGACTAGCACCACACTGTCCCCTCATCAGGTACTGAGAAACTCACTCATCTGGTTTCGGCCTTGGTGACGCAGCTCTGCTGCCTGTGGAATGTGGCCCTGCCCACCTTGCTATCAGCCCCAGGTGCCAGCTGACTTTGTACAAAGCCCTCCTACCCCACTGTCTGCTTGCAGTTACAAATTGGAGGCAGCTCAGGTGTCCTGGTAATCCACTCTGGTTTCAGTTGCTGTGACACTGAAACTAGAGTCACATTCTTATTTTAGGGGACCCAGATAGGGGTGTGGTAAGTCCCTAAGATTCAGGCAGGTCCAGGGGTCCACTTCAAAGGAATATACTGTCTTTTGTGTTATACTCAGTAGAAGCCAGGGACACAAAGTGGATGAGAGGAACCAGAAGGGTCCTTAGGTCATTTTACAGTTGTAACGTGGTAACAAAGTCCCATACTGTTAAGCAAAGAGGCAAAGTCTGTGGTGTGTGCAATAGCAGTTTCTTTACTGGGACTATGGATAAGGTCCTTTAAAAACAAGAACGGCCCTGATTGGTGTGGCTCGGTGGATTGAGTTCTGGCCTGCAAACTGAAGGATCACCAGTTTGATTCCCAGTTAGGGCACATGCCTGGGTTGTGGGCCAGGTCCCCAGTTGGGGGCGCGCAAGAGGCAACCACACATTGATGGTTCTCTCCCTCTTTCTCCCTCCCTCCCCCCTCTCTAAAAATAAATTAAAACCTTAAAAAAAAAGCAAGGAGAACAGTATCTTGTTACCCACTATGGAAAAGGAGAAACTGTGTATGTCCTCGCATTGCGTGAGCGTTAACAATCGCAGGTCAGAGCGCACTCCCACCAGGCAGTGGCCCCTGTCTGCAGAGAATGGGACAGGGGGCGTAGTTTAACTTAATTTTTTCCCTAGAAATGGATGAGGCATGGCTTTCTTGAGAAATCTTCGTAAGTTCCTCTGGCCAAGTTCATTCAGGTCTGGGTGAAGTTAAAATACCGAGATCAGTGGCTCTTTATGATTTGAGCAACAGCCTCCGTCAAGAAAATGGTTTTAGCGCATACCTTACATGTATACTTATTTTAAAAATATGACTGTGTCCTACCATAAATAAAAACTTGAGGAATATGAAAAGATGATTTTTCCACTTGAAGTTTATGAAGGGTATTTCATAAACCAAGCTTTTGGAGTCCAGTAAAATATTACTAGTTTTAGTTAAACAAAGAGGTCACCTCGGCCAGGTGACCAAGGCCGGCATCCATCCTGGGTACGGTGTTAGTGTCTGCACTGGGGAGTTGCTGCCCGCCTTGTCTTTGGAAGGGGGTCATTGTGTGCCTCCTGACTTAAGGAGAGGATGGTCATGTTCCCCCACACCTTATTTAGTTAGTTATTTTTACCTTATTTTTTAATTGTGTTTTAACATTGAAACGGCAACGAGAGAGTATGGTACGAAAGTCTATTCGTTTCATTATTGTATTTAATGGCTTGAAACTGAAAGAGTTCTGGACTGGAGTGATTTCTCTGCCGTATACCTATGTGAAACTTAGCTCCTCCGCTTTCTGTATGTGCAGTTTTATTGTATGTCAGTTACACCTCAATAAAGCTTTTTTTTTAAGAATGCCAGAAGAGATACCTCACACGCTGGACTGGAGGAAGCGCCTCATGGCTTTGCCTGTCCCAGCACAGTGCTCCATTTCCAGTCGCTTCCTCCCACGTTTATACAAAGAGGTCTTTTAGTTGAGACACAACTTTTTTTAAAAAAGATTTTACTTACCCTATTTTTCGGAATATAAGACGCACGTCTCCTGTGCGTGCCCCCAAATTTGGGAGGAATCATGGTGGTTGATGCTGCCGTTGAGTTCTGTTTACATTTACGTTGGTGAAATATTATGTTATGTATGTTATTAAATATCTTAACCACATTTTTTGCTTCAAAAATTTTTTTCCTATTTTCCTCTTCTAAAACCTGGGTGTGTCTTATGGTCCGAAAAAATAGGGTACGTATGTTTAAAGAGAGGAGGAGGGAGGGAGAAAGGGAGAGAAACACTGATGTGTGAGAGAAACATCAGTTTGTTGCTTCTCATAAGCTGCCTGCCCCAGGACCGAACCTGCAACCCAGGGATGTGCCCTGACCAGGAATCGCGAACCAGTGACCTTTTGCTTTGCGGGATGATGCCCAACCAACTGAGCTGTACCAGAAACAGGTGTTTTTTAGCTTAAAAAACAAAAAAGGTTATCTTTAAGATCAACAAATTTTTAAATAGCTTGTCACAAGATGAATGTCTCTGTGTGGTGTAAGATGAACTTTGAGGAAGTTCATCTAATTGTTCTCTGCCTTATTTTCTCCTCCTGAAACAAGTGGGTTTGGTGATACTCCTTCACTGGGTGAGGAGTAAAGTTCCCCAACCTAGGCCGGTGCCGAGTGCAGAGCAAGTGCTCGGTTAACATCAGGTATTTTTAACTTGAAAACACACCTTCCCACTACATAGGGCTCACAAAAAATATTTCTTGGTCACTTAGAATCTTACTGAAAATATTGCAGAGATTCTGCCATATTTTTAAAGTTCTTGATTCTAATAAAAATAACTACACTGAAGCTATTTTGTAGCATGTTGTGCATTTATGGTTTCCATGTGAGCCAGCACCAGAATTTTATTTGGAAATACTTCTTCAAGCAAAGCAGCCAATCCATCAGCATTACAATTTTCCTGTATTTTACTTAATGCATTATTTTCCATAAAATATGAATAAAATGTAAGAATCAGCTATAATGTTAATAGGCGGGAATTCTGAATTCACATTTCCTGGTTCTTTTTCTAATTTGACAACTTACTAGTTGGGTGACTTTGAGGAAGTTCATCTAATTGTTCTCTGCCTTATTTTCTCCTCCTGAAACAAGTGGGTTTGGTGATACTCCTTCACTGGGTGAGGAGTAAAGTTCCCCAACCTAGGCCGGTGCCGAGCGCAGAGCAAGTGCTCGGTTAACATCAGGTATTTTTAACTTGAAAACACACCTTCCCACTACATAGGGCTCACAAAAAAATATTTGCGTACTTCATGGTGAATAAAATTGGCAAATACTAGACCATAAATTGGGCTCTAATAGTGTCAACCAGAAGTCGTTGACACCAACTCACTGCTAAAGGAATCCAAATTTTGAGATGTGGCGAAGACGGAAACTCAGTGCACAGTTCGTTTGTGATGCAGCGTGGCTGTGAGGTGGTCCTAGGACAAGGCCCCTCTAGCCAGACAGCTCTGCTCTGCTCAGGTACTGTCACCACCCTGTTCCCCGATTGGCCTGTCCTCGTGGAGATGAGGACTCCAAATCCTCAGTTTGATTGGTTCAAAGGCACTGTCCTGATTGAGTGGAGCCTCTCTGATCAGTTGGTGAAGATGCTAATGGGGATAGAGCTGCACAGCTCTGATTGGAGGGGGAAAGACAGTCCTATTGGTTGAAATATGACTGTAGGAACTCCTTTATAAGGGTTGGTTTAGAAAGCAGGAGATGTCCCTGTTTAGCAGCGGCTCCTAGGCTCTAAATTTGAGCTCAGGAACCAGGAGCCCTTACTGGTAGGTACCTTTTTTCCTCAGGGATCAATGATAGAAATACCTGTACTTTCATCTGACCCTTCCAATAACACTGTTTTCGTTAGGTTCGTCAGGTTCGTCAAATCAAATCTGTGTATTGTTTCAGCCATTTGTACTGTGGCAGGAAAAAGTGATTCTATGATGGTTTATGAGGTTTTGCTGGTGGCTTTTGTAATTAAGAAACCCCAAGCTGTACATTATCATTCCTTAATGAAATGTAAATTAGTAAACTGAGTATTGCATGACATTAAGCACTGAAAAAATTGTAGTGGCTTGTCTTCATGCACTTGACACTTATTTTTCAGGTCTCATTAAATAAGTCATACTAATTCATTAACACCTCGAGACCCAACATACACTAGGGGAAGGAACATCATTATTGGCAGTAAATGTAAGTTCGTGGTCTTGCTAACTTAAAACCTTTTTTACCAACTTACTGGATGATAATTGTTTTAATTTGATGATGTGGATGTTGAAAACTACCAGGAGTAGAAATGTCAGTCTTGGTCACTCCTGTCCCATGCTTGCAGTATTAGTATTGTCTTTGGTCATAGTGAAGGTGACACTTTGCAAGAATCTTTGAAATCCACACAAACATATTTACATTATTTGCTTAAAACTTAAGTTCCTTTGACTAGCACTTGAGTATTGTGCTCAGAATATAAGCAAATAAGTCAGCGTCCTTTGTTTTTTAAGAAGCCCCTGTAGGCCCCATGGGCCAGCGAGTGGGCTGGCTGGTCAGCATCCTGGACCAGCGAGTGGGCTGGGTATAGCGACACGTATCAGATGGGAGAAGGGATGAACTGGGAGGTGCTGATGACGTGGATGGGCCAGGGAGGCCAGAGAAAGGGAAATTTTTCAATGATGCTGATGAGACGGACAAGTAGCTCAGGGTAATAAAATGCATTTCCTGAAAGACTCCAAGGATACTCCCAGGCTACCAGCTCAGAGCATCTGCGTCTGCCCAGCTGATGGACACCAGACTGTTTTGAACAGCTTAACTATATTTGGAGGATTTTCACATTGTAAATTCCGCCTATCCAAGGCAAGAACCAGAACTTCTGAGCAGGCTGAGTAGGTTAATGAGATGCACTCACAGAAGACTCGAGGGAACAAAGGACTCAGGGCACTCTGGCTGGAGGCCTGCTGTTTTCAGCCAGCAGAGGTAGTATCGTTGCTGGTGCCCAGTGAGCCTCACTGGGATGAGCTATAGGATGTCTGTCTCCCTGGGACTTGAGGGGGCAGAGCTTCGGGAGCAGCATTGTGGTTGGTGCCGTTGGCCTTCTTCCTGGCCAAGTCTCCTCCCCTTTTGCCTTCTGGTCCTCCCAGAGATTCTGTGAACTTCCTAAGAAAATAATTTCCCTTTTTGTCTTTCCTCAAATTAGAGTATCCTGTTGTTTTTGAGCTGGCAAGTTGACAAAAATGCCACTATAAGCGAATTCACTGAACTCTAATGAGGAAGTTGTACCTGTTACTGTCATTGAATAAAGGGGACAGGGCTAAAAAAACATGATGTGAGAACAAGGACTCTCAGTGTGGGGAAAAGTAAATACAGACAAAATAGAATAGGTTCAGTCAGCATTTGAATTGGGAGTATCAATACGAACTGGGGTATTTCATCTCTTAGAGATGTCTAGCCCCAGCTGGTACAGCTCAATGGATTGAGCATAGGCCTTCGAACCAAAGGATCGCTGGTTCGATTCCCACTTGGGGCACATGCCTGGGTTGTGGGCCAGGATCCCAGTAGGGGATGTGTGAGAGGAAACTACACATTGATGTTTCGCTCCCTCTCTTTCTCCCTTCCCCTCTCTCAAAAAATAAAATCTTTTTTTAAAAAAATGTCTATTTGTCCCCCCAAAGCCCCGGAAACAATGGCCAGCTCAGTAGTGAGCACCCCTGTGCCCAGAAGACTGTCTCGAGACACCATTTTTCACTAACATTCCGTAGGGGTCCTGAAGCAGGGCTAACTGCAGGTCTGCGCAGGAAACACAGGACCACCTGGCTCATCCTACCAGAGAGCACCGAAATCATTGCAGGTGAGTGGGGTTGGGTCAGGGGGGCTCAGAGCCGACTGGAGGAGGCTCCCACTGGTCAAAGGGGACACATAAAAATGGCAGTGGACCCCAACGTGTCAACCTTGCAAGAGTTCATAAGGACACAAAAATAAGCAAAAACCAATCAGTCCCTCTGGAAGGTGTTACGGGAATGCACTATTTTGAAAACTGCTAAATAAGGAGAAAGACTCAGGCCTTTCTTGTCCCCTTCCTGTGTAGACATCACAGCTGGGTCGCCACACCAGTGAGGACTTTCTCTGCAGGACTCCGGCAGGCAAATAAACCAGGGGTGGTGAGCTGAGTGGTTGTGCTCACTTCCTGCTGGAACAGGAGTCTGAGCACAGAGCAGTGAGACAGCCTGGGGCCCTCAGACCTGCGCCCCGTGCTGAAAACCACTCTGCCATCTACAAAGTAATCGCCCCTCCGGAAACACGCCCTTCACCCTATCAAACCTGGAGATAGGTACCACCGTATAATTCTTGGGACCATGGGGAGCTCATACAGACTGCGCTTGGAGAGCATGGTGAATTCCTGGCAGTGGGCAGTCTACAGACAAAAGTGATCTGATTTCTTCAGTAAGTAAATTGGGGAAAAAAAAGATGAAGTGGGAAACCTGTGGATTAAAAGTGACCTAAAAGGCCCAGGCTGGTGTAGCTCAGTGGATTGAGCATGGGCCTGTGAACCACATGATCGCGGTTCGATTCCCAGTCAGGGCACATGCCTGGGTTGCAGGCCAGTTCCCAGCAGGGGACTCACGAGAGGCAACCATACATTGATAGTTCTCTCCTCTCCTTCCCTTCCCCTCTAAAGATAAATAAATAAAATCTTTAAAAAAATTTTTTTAAAAAGTGACCTAAAAGATCTATTTATTTATTTCCTCTCCTGGGGGCATTTTTCCCCCATTGCTTTCTTTTTGAGAGAGAGAAACATCGATCAGCTGACCTCCTGCATGCGCCCCAACAAGAGATCAAACTTTCAACTTGGCATATGCCCTGACTGGGACTCAAACCCACAACCCTTTGGTCCACAGCACAACACTCCAACCAACTGAGCCACACTGGCCAGGGCCTGAAAGATATATATAAACCAACCAAAAAGCAGGTCAAAGATAAACCGCAGTGCGTAGAGACTCAGGACTGGATAAGAAATCATAGAGAAAACCAACACACACGAGGAGGTAATCTCTGCGGAAGCCAGCGCAGTGCCTGCTTCTAGTAGGCAGAGTGGGGCTGCCTGGGGACAGACGTGTGAAGGGTGGGGGTTGGCCGGGTTCTGTCTCATGAGTGGCCGTGACAGGAAGGTTGCCTTCGGATAATCCAGTAAGTTGTATATCTGTTTTAACCTATTTTTTAATATTTCTGTTACATTTAACACTAGCAAGTTTTTAAGTGCTAATGGAAAACCAGAAAACATTTGCTTTATGTTTTCATTTATTTTTTCTCTAAAGGTTTTATCTATCTATCTATCTATTTATTTATTTATTTATTTGCTTTTAGAGAGAGGGAGAGAAATATCAATGTGTGAGAGAGACATCAATCAGTTGCCTCTCACACGCCCCCAGCTGGGGACCTGGTTCACAACCCAGGCACGTGCCTGCACTGGGAATCGAATTGGTGGCCTTCTGGTTCACAGGCCAGCACTCAGTGCACTGAACCACACCGACCAGAGCTCATTTATTCTTTTAATAATTCAACAAACACTGAGTATGAACTGGGAATCCTTGCCTTCAGGAGCTCTGTTTGGAGAGGGGGTGGTGCACCCGCGCATCTTCCATGGTGGCTGCATTGGAAGGAGGCAGGGTTTTCCCGCGGCCATGTGCAGTCCCAGGGGAAATGGCCTTGGAAAAGGGAAAAGGGAGACCGGCTGGCATGGAAGACAGGTAGATAGACCCCAAATGTATTCTGGAGATAGAGCTGACAGAGGTGATGGTTGGTTTGTCGGTGTGTGTGGGTGGGATAAGAACAGCCAGTGATGTCTTTAGGATTGATGACTCAATGTGTGGTGAAGCCATTTACTAAGGTGGCCGGGTCTGAGGCAGCTTAAATGAGACAGCACTCCTGGCACTAAAAACTGTGCTTCTGCGGAAGGAGGGGGGTCTCCCAGCATCTCCAGGCCCCTAGAGCATCGTCTCTTATCTCTTGGAGGAGAGGGAGTGCAACTCTAGCCTGTGCCCAGAAAGTAGACGGCTAGAAACTCCCAGTGACACCCCTAATGACTACCAGGCGACTTTTGTCACTACACAGAGATGAGCATGAAGGAGGAGGGCTTCCCCGTGAGTGAGAGGCCTTAGGAGAGGCGCATGGGCTGGGAAGCAAGGCTGCAGAGTAAGGCTGGTGGCTGTGGGAAAGCCATGCTAAGAAGGGTGGATTTAACTCGGGAGACACTGAAGGTTTTAAAGAAGCTGTGGTTGCCCTGGCTGGTGTGGCTCAGTGGATTGAACATGGGCCTGCAAACTGAGGGGTCAGTGGTTCGATTCCCAGTCAAGGCATAGGCCTGGGTCGCAGGCTGGGTCCCCAGTAGGGGGCACATGAGAGGCAACCGATCAATGTATCTCTCTCTTGGAAACTGATGTTTCTCTCCCTCCCTTGTCCTTTCTCTAAAAGTAAACAAAATCTTTAAAAGCTGTTTGCTGAGAAAGATGAAGCTGATTGCTGTATATAGAAGAGATCGCAGGGAGGGAGGAAAACTGGAGGTAGGACATCCATTTGTTTCTTATGCAAATCTAGGCAAAGGGTGATGAGGGTGTAAATAGGGGTCTTCCAAATGGGGAGGAAAGAATGGACTCTACGTATCAGCTACTTGAGAGAAAGACTTGACCAGCTTTGAGACTGATTGGATATAAAATGTAAGGGGGGGCCCTTGCCAGGTGGCTCTGTTGGTTAGGGCATCATCCTGATAGGCCAAGGTTGAGGGTTTGATTCCCAATCAGGACACATTCAAGAATCAACCAATGAATGGATAAATAAGCGGAACAACAAATTGATTTCTCTCTCTCCCCTTCTCACTCTCCCCCTCTAAATAAATAAATTAAAAACAAAAAAAGATGTACCATACATTGATGTTTCTCTCCCTCTCTCCTTCCCTTCCCCTCTAAAGATAAATAAATAAAATCTAAAAAAAAAAAAAAAAAGATGTAAGGGGCAGCCCTGGCTGGTGTGGCTCAGTGGATTGGATGCTGGCTTGCAAACTGAGGGGACCCTGTTGGGGCACACGCCTGAGTTGTGGGCATGTTTGTCACACATTGTTGTTTCTTTCCCTTTCTCCCTCCCTCCTTGTCTCTCTAGAAATAAATAAAATATTTAAAAACAAAAGATGTAAGGGGAAGGTGGAGAGTCAAAGATGATTCCAAGGATTTTTCTTTTTTAAATTGATTATTTTATTTTATTTTATTTTTTAAAATATTTTATTTATTTATCTTTAGAGGGGAAGGGAAGGAGAAAGGGAGAGAAATATCAATGTATGGTTGCCTCTGCCGAGGACACACAATGTATCATGTGTCCCCTGCCGGGAAGTGGCCTCCAACCCAAGCATGTGGCCTGACAGGGAATCGAACCACGATCCTCTGGTTCGCAGGCCCATGCTCAATCCACTGCGCTATACCAGCCAGGACTAATTGATTATTTTAGAGCAAGAAGAAGGGAGAAAGGGAGATTTGTTGTTCCACTTATTTATGCATTCATTTGCTCTTTTATTTTAAAAAAGATTTTGTTTATTTTTAAAGAGAGGGGAAGGGAGGGAGAAAGAAGGAGAGAAACATCAGTGTGCGAGAGATACATCAATTAGTTGCCTCTTGCACACCCCCAACTGGGCACCCGGCCAGCAATCCAGGCATGTGCCCTGACTGGGAATCAAACCAGCGATCTTTTGGTTTGCAGGCTGACACTCAATCCACTGAGCCACACCAGCCAAGGCTTGCTGGTTGATTCCCACCCACGACCTTGGTGTATTAGGATGATGCTCTAAATACCCGAGCTACCCAGCCAGGGCTGAGTCCCCGGTTTTGAGCCTATGAGAATGATAGTTATAACTGGAGAAAAAGGTGGAGATGGGCAAGTCTGGAAAGGAAGCCTGGGGCTTGTGGATTGCAAAGCAGAGATTTTAATTTTATTTACCCTCGTTTCCCAGCATTTAGAAGAATGCTTAGCATATAGTTTGTGCTCACTAATGTTTGTTGGCTGTGTAATAGCAGTAGAACACAAATGGAGACGTTCTCTGGGAAATTGGTGGGTTTTTTTTTTTTTTAGGATTTACTTATTTATTTATCTATCTATTTATTTATTTAGAATGGGGAAGGGAAGGAGAAAGAGTGGGAAAGAAAGTAGTGGGAAAGAAAGTAGTGATGTGAGAAACATGGATTGAATTGACCAGGGACAGAACCAGCCACCTTTTGCTTTGCAGGCAATACCCAGTCAACTGAGCCACAGTGGGTCAGGGAATCCCAGGCAATGTTAATGCACAATTGGAACTGCTTCACAATGTCATCGCTCAGAATACAAATTTACCTATTTGAAGCCATAAACTGAGAGGCCAGGAGAGTGGAAAGAAATAGGGAGACGGCCGAAGAGAGAACCCTGGAAACCATGACATTTAGGGGCCAGAAAGTAGGACCAGAATCCAGGGCAGGTGGGCATCTGAAGATGGCGTCAGTCCGTGTCCGATGCTGCAGATGTGAAAGATGCTGGGAACAGATAAGAGGGCGTTTGATTGGGCAACTCAGGACTCTGGTGGCCTACCCAGGGTGAACTGGAAGCAGGCCAGCAAGAGCCTCCAGCGACGAGAGAGAGGCAGCTAGTGGCCACAGGGGAGGCTAAGCCCAGGGGCAGTGCGGTTTTTGTTTGGGTTTGGAGGGGTTGTAATTGAGACCTAGTCACACAGACCAGTGGAGGCTGAAGTTGCAAGAGGGAAGGAGAGAAACCATGGCGGGCATCAAGGCGGCGGCCGCGGCGGAAGGGGTGTTTTCCAGCGGAGAGGGACAAGGCCCCTCTCCCAGAGGGAAGGCAAGCACGCAGGTGCCTTCTGTTGACGCCCTCCGTAGGCACTTACTGTAACTTACTTATCACTAAAGGCCACCACCAGTTGAGTCCCCATGTCTTACTTCTCCATCACCTTCAGGCCGGCGACCTTATTTTCCCCTTTACAGGAGGGGAGGCGGTTCCCCGGAGGTTCTGGGGGAGGCGGGAGCCCGCGAAGGGGCGGCAGTTCTGGGAAAGGTGCAGGCGAGGGCGGCCGCAGCGAGAGCGACCGCGGGGCGGGCCCGGGAGGCCACACCCTGAAACTACCTGCGCGGGGCAGGAAGAGCGAGGGCGAGAGCCACTCTGCCGGCGGCCGGCGCTGGGCTGGTGACCTAGTCTCACCGAGACCTGCCACCTGCGTCCCCTGTGCCGACCTCGCACGCTGCTCCCCCGTGACCCCTTGACCCAGTGGCGATGGGAGCGGGCCACTGGCGCGGACCACGCCTCTGAGACCCGCGACCGGCCACCCGGACCATGAAGAGCAATCAGGGCCGCAAGGGCGGAGGGGGCTCCAAGGACCTCCGCGCGGGACTCAAGTACAACTCGCGGCTGGAGGTGAGCGAGCGTGCGCGGCGGAGGGGTAGCCAGGACGCTGCAGCCCTGACCGCCCGCGGGCGAGGGGCCCAGGCCGGGCTTTGTAGGCGCCGTCGGGGTGGGGAGTCTGGAGTGCGGCCGGGAGCTGATCGGTCCGAGCAGGCGCCCCGGCCCCCGGTGCTCTGTTCTCTGCGCTTTGTCTCGGCCGAGGGACCGCTCCACTGCCCTTTGGTGGCCGGGGCGCTGGCCCGGCAGGTGGAATTTCCTGTTTGGTGGGTGCCTGGCCTCAGGACCTTTGATACCTGTGGTGCTGCGCGCTGGCGAGGCGGGAATGCTCGGGTCTTTGGACAAGCCGAATCTCCAACTAAAAAAGGGGCCGTCTTGCTCCCTTTGTGGACTCTGCGCTACCCAAGTACCTCCAGAAGGAGCCGGGGGCGGAGGCTTGGAGTGAGTGATTTGGGCGGGAAAAGGGAGGTTTCCAGGGGACTTTAGAGTCGTAGTATAGTCTTCGTGTCCTCTTAGGAATTTGTTTTTTCCTTACCAGTCAGAGGCACTTTGGGCCCTTTGCAGGGGGCGCCCGGGAGACTAGAGCTTCTGGTTGCCCTGGAGCGCGGAGCTAAGGACTCCAGGGTGGGGCTTGGCTGGGCCTCTCGGAGAGAGGACGCAGCTTTTGGGGAAGGTGACTGTATAGGAAGGGATGTGGTAACGTGTGTCTTGAGCGTTTTAGACACTGAAGCCGGGAGCCCTTGTTTGGCAGGAAGAACAACGAGGGACCTGAGAGATCGCAAAGACATTACGTTCAGGCAGAGCTGGGGACAGGTTGTCAGTTACCTTATCCAAGGACACACCTAGGTGGCAGTGCTCTGGCAGGACTGGCCGCCAGGCCTCCGCCTGTCTGCCCAGCGGGTCCCCAGGTTTCCTGGAGGGCCAGGCGAGGGCCGCCCCGAGTGGACACTGACGGCAGGGGCTGCTCTGGGAGGGAGCTTTGCTCTGCAACGCACGGGTGGAACTGCGGCCCGTGTTCCTGGGTCCCGGTCACCCTCTCTGCCCCACACTGTGGCCAGGACTCCTGTGCGGGTCCAGTTTTAGAGCTCTCTAAAATTACTTCCTTTTCTCCAAGTGGCACATCGGCCCACTTTTCTCTCCCTGACCCGAGGAGTTGCTTCTACTGCACCTCCACCTGCTTGAGACACCCTCTCCTGGATGGATGCCTCTATTTTCCTTTCTGTATTCACCCTGTTTGTGAAGCCTTGCCAACTCCCCACTGGGGCTCTGGACCCCGGCCTCAGAGAGGACCTGTGGTTTGGCATTTGTTAGTTCAGGGCGGTTTTTTTTTTATTGTGACTTCCTTTTCTGGGACTTCCTTTTCTGAGAGCAGGGTCTTCTTGGAGTCTCCTCTGAATCATCTCACCGTCTCCCTGCTCCTGCCCTCCAACAGGGGCCAGTCCTGGGGCTCCGCTCCACATTCTGCCTGGAGCTCCAAGGGCCCACTGACTGCTGTGACCGCTGTCCTTGCTTTCCTTGGCCCCCTGCTCCTTGTCTCATGTTCTGTGAAGCTCACATGTCCTCCACCCGCCTGTGGTCTTCCCTCTACTTCCGATGGTGCGGTTTTCCTGCACAGGGTCCCTCTGTCTGTTCCCCTGCCCAATCCACTGAACCAATTGCGTGCCTCGTTCTGTGCCAGGCACTGTTCCGAGAGGACTCTTAAAGGCAAGTAAGGTATGGTTGCTTTCCTTAAGGAATTTACAGCCCCGAGAGCCATGCTCAAAGGCGTGTGTAAAACAGAGAGGACACTTCCTGCAGGAAGTGGCCCTCTCTGCCCAAAGCTCATTTCCATTTCTCCAGGAAGTCTTCACTCTCCCTCCTGCCCCATGCCCTCCCAGCCATCTCCCTTCCTGGACCATCTGATAAAATTCACAGTCAGGGTCTGCAGACTCTGCCTTAACTTGTTTCCTGCCCAGGAGGTGGGTACCTCCCATGGGTTTGTCCTCTGCGTCCTCAGTGCCTAGCTGGGTCATGCCAGCCCCCACAGGGCACTGTGGCTTCTGGGAAAGGTCCTTCCCAAGGTTGATGACTCCAGCCCCTGCCCCACCCTCACCTGTTTCCCTCTGAGCTCCCCACTGCCTCTGGATCCCTGGGGACCCACCGCATGAGGGTGGAGGGGTTGTGTGAGCCCTGCCCACAGGAGAGCAGGTGCACAGATGCCCAGAGTTATAGCTGTTAGCAAGAACTGGGAAGCCTGCCTCACTGAGTGCCCTGGCCTATGCTGATTATCTGATGCTGACCCTAAAGCTGCTTTGGCATCCATCAGTTTCCTCCAAAGTCATGACCGGCCCACGTAAGGCTCGGTGTGCCCTAGGCCCCTGGAAATCAGCGTTGGGAAGCAGATGGGGGTGGTGCTAGGCCAGACAGCTCTGGCTTTTCAGAGTCATGAGAAGGGTCACACATTCACTCACCCACAGAACAGACATCAGGTACCCCCCACTGAGAATGCGCCAGGAACAGGGCAACAGCCCTGGGAGAGAAACCAGGCCCCCGGTCTCTGCCTTCAGGCTGGAGGGGTCAGAGTGGGTGAATTGGGACCAGCGGCCATCTGCGGTGTGGCGGCAGGCGTGAGCAATGTGGAGGCAAGACCCGGCGCCGCCGCTTTCCTGCCGGGTGATCTCAGAGATGTTACCCAATCCCTGAGAGCCTCAGTATCCGTGACAATGAAGCGGGATGACGTATACGTTGCAGGTTTGTGGCAAGGATTAAAAGGCACACTTTACATGAAAGCCATGCGTGAACTGCAGCGTGGAGTGTAAACCACAGTTTGAGTTTCTGAGTTGAAAAAGGACTCGAGACAAGCAGTTAGAATGTCGTGTTAGTAGGATGGATGCCTGGGAAGAGGCTCGCAGCCAGGCTGTCTGTGGGGCGCTGACATGGCCCCGCTGGACACAAGGAGTCTCTCTGAGCAGCGAACAAATTCCAGCGACCGAGACCCTCCTGTTATGGTTCCAATATTCACTCCCCCCCCTTCACTCAGCTACTGTGAAAATGATCCTCTCTGAAAAGAAAAGTGCCGAGACCATGGATGTAACAACCGGCTACTCGTCCCTTTCTCCTTATTCCCCTCCCACCCCGACCTTAAAAAATAAAGCTCTTAAAGTCTTCCTTCTTTAAGGCTCTCCAAAGGCTCATGTGCTGGAAGGTGTGTGCAGGGGTGAGGAAGAGCAGGGTAGGTGGTCAGCTGTGGGGTACCCAGAGTGTTCCTTAGGTGGAGAACACTGAGGTGGGGACTCACCTTCAGGCGCCGCAAATGGACAAAGAAGGTGCCTTCTCCCGGGGCCTTCTGTCCACTGTGGTTCTGGGAAGGCCTGGACGTTCATGGCGCTCATTCAGGAGGTGGGAACACTGAGGCGCAGGAGAAGACAGCTGTCACCTGAAAACCACCTCCTGCCTGTGGAACTCCGCTGAGGTGGCGCTGCCTGGAACAGGCTTGTTGGTGGCAGAGCTGTGTCCTCTCGCTCTGCTCCAGGGGCGGGCATGTGACTGCCTACACTGTGGCCTGTGGCTGATGTGGTCCCAGAATTCTGCTGGTGTCAGTTCCTTTTTTGGCTTGTGGTTCTGTCCAGGTTTGGGGCTTCTGTTGTTCCTAAGAGGGAAAGTCTGTTCTTAGAACAGGAGAGAGAGTGTGACGGAGCCCCCAAGGCGCCCGGGGCCCAGCGACATTGCTTCTGACACTGTGCACTTGCTCCTGGAGCATTTAGAGAACTAACAATTATCACCAGCGTTTACTGAGCATATATTATGTATTGTGCCTCTTAGTATTATTATAGTCATCATCCTTTTGTAGGTGAGGAAAACGGAGCACAGAGAGGCTTGCCTAAGGTCACAGAGCAAGACAGTGGGAGTGGGATTTGAACCCAGGGAGTCTGACTTGGCTGTCTTTTACTTGGACTGCTCTAGCTCAAGACAGGGCTGTCAGCCCAGTGGGCTCAGGAAGGGATGGATTACTGAGGGTAAACATTGATTTGATTTCGGTAAGAAACTGGATTTCTCTTCTTGGGGTGTTTCTGAGATGCATGCCTGGGACGTAGCAAAATTAGAATAGCGTTTATGGTGTGAGAATGAGAATGGGAACTGTTGGGCTTTCCAGAGAATTCTCACCCTGCCCTGCAGTAGTGAGAGGCACGTGTGGGGTTCCCTCAGAGCCTGGGGTCAATAGTTGCCCTTTTTTATTTGTTAAGAACTTTTCTAGAAGCAAGCCCTGGCTGGTGTGGCTCAGTGGACCGAGCGACTGAGCACCTGCCTGCGAACCAAAGGGTCACTGATTCGATTCCCAGTCGGGGCACGTGCCTGGGTTGTGGGCCAGGTCCCAGAAGCAGGTCCCTACTACAAATTCTGTCTTGGAATCTCCTATTTTCACAATTTGTTCATTTATACCAGGCTTAGCAACAGAATCCTTAGAGTCCTTGTGACAGTTGACTTACCGGTTGAAATCTTGGCTCTTTTGTCTCTCTGACATGACGACGATGGTGACACAGAGAATATGATGGCAGTCATATAATGGCAGTCGTCCTACCCAGCACTGGCTGTGTGCAAATAGGTTCATTATCTGTATCCTCACAGCAACCGTGTGTGGGGGGAAAAGGCCTGGTTTACAGAGCAGAATAGGAGGCTCAGAGGGTTTGAGTAATGGCCCAGAGGCAGAGGAAGAACGAGAATTCACACCTACATCTGTGAGGCTCCAAAGCCCCTGCTTATCACTGCAGCGCCTGGTGATGGATGTGCATTCCCAGCAAAACCCCGGAACACGTTGTTACCAGTGGCGAGTGCCAGGCGCCAGTGCAGGTCCACCAAACACCTCTTGCCCCCACCTGTCTGGTCTCCCCTTTGATGCAGTTGCTCATCTGGTCGACCGGGAGTCTGGCTGGAGCTGTGATTTCAACAAAGCTTTGAACAAGACGTACCTTTGTTTATTATGCATATACATAAAAGTCATCATGGAAAACGTATTAAAAGGTATTTTATTTATTTATTTTTAGAGAGAGGGGAAGAGAGGGAAAGAAACATCGATGTGTGGTTGCCTTTCACATGCTCACCTGGGGAACTGACCTGAAACCCAGGCATATGCCTCGACCAGGATTCGAACCGGTGACTCCTAGGTTGCATACATTTTCATGCCCTTTCCCATTTCCTGCCCTGTGCATATGTTTTATCTAGTTTGTTGGTAAGCACATGACAACCTGTGTCCTGGAAAAGGCATTCTATCACCTCCTGCCTGCTGGGTGCAGCGGAGGGCGGAGGGTGGTGGTGCTGGGGAACAGTGAGGTCTGGTAGGTTTCTGTCTGGTCGAAGGGCTGTGCCCAAGTTGTCCATTTATGGATCTAAGTCCTTCTGGGCTGCTCCTGACTCCTTCCCGGGTTCTGCAACATTTCTTCTTTAGTAGCAACCTGATGAGGTCTCGGAGCACTTGCTTATCGGCTTTATAGATGGATGACACCTTCCTGGGAGGGAAAGGCCATACCTTGGATGACTGAATTCTGAGTCAGAAGGATGCGGACAGCCTGCAGGACAGGCTGCCAAGCAGAATAGTGTCCATCCACGTTAGGCGTAAGCGCAGCACGCTGACAGCGGGAACAGAAGCCACCTTCCTCCCGCTGCTGCGGTGATGGGAGTGTGACCTCCCACCTGTGCTGAAGTGAGCTGGAAGTGAGCCAGGCTGGGGAAGGGCAAGTGCAGGTGCCGGGTGGAGGGTTGACACCCATTTGGCTCAGACAAGTAGATAGAATTTTAAAATGGGGGGAAGTACCCTAGAGAAGCATTTCACTATGTCTTGCCTATGCATGTTTTCTGAAGGAAGTTGTTTTATTTCTTGTTACAAAAGTTAGGAAGGGCTTTTTTGTTGTTTGTTTTTTTCTTTTTAAGTCAAGCAATACAGAAATACACAAAGTAGAAGGTGAAATTCCTCTGAAATCCTTCCAGATTTCATAACCTCTATAAATAGTTTGCCTTGTTGTCTCACAAGTCTTCTGTGCATATACAAATATGTACTTATTTGGATATTAACATTTTGAGTACAGGACCCTTTCCAAATGGAATCTGCAGCTGAAGATATGGTTGTAATTAATTACTTTGTCACCCATTTTTTCACTCTCTTAACCCATGGTAAGATTGTAGAGCAAACACACAGCCTCCTGCATCCCCCACCCCTGCTTCCTCCGCCCCCCAGTGCTTAAGGAGCCGGGGGTTTACCTGGAGAGTGAGACTGGGGTGGAGGTGTGATGGGGGAGCGAGGGAAACCTGGAGGAAGTCTTCTCACAAACGGTGGGGGAGGGGCCCTGCTCAGGGGCTTCTCAGAGAGGGCACCTGAGGTGTTTAGACCCTGCGGGTCAGGCCTCCCTTGGATTAAGCTGCTGAATCCTGGGTCCCATGTCATCGTAGGAGTATTGCTAACTACAGGGCCATGAGGTCGAACCAGGTGGACACGGGCTTAGAACACACTGTGCCTTCTGAGTGGTTGAAGCGAGTGTGTTCAGCCAGAGAAGGAGCAGACTCAGAGCGCGCCTGTCGCAGCTGGAGGATTTCAGGAGTGACCCCCCACCCCCAGCTGCGGAAGTGAGGCTGGCTCCCTGCAGTGCTCGTGTGCAGAAGCCATTGTGTGGGCCACTCGTGGGGAAGGAGGGATTTGTAACGCTGGCTCTGGCTGGAAACCCTCCTTCCCCCACGAAGGACGGCCGTGGGAGGACAGGAGGCGGACGAGTTCTACATGCTGTCGGGCTCTAAGAATCCGATCCCAAGGATACATTTCTGCATTCTCTCCCGGCCAGATCCTGTTACTTCCACCCCTGGGACTATGGGCCGTAACTTTAGACTCGGGTCCCTGGGCGGGGGTGGTGCTTTCCTGTTTGTGTATTCAGCCCTTTCTCCCAAACAGCATCTCAGATTGGCAGCTCCAGCATGCCCAGAGCTACCTGAGAGGCTGAGGAGGTGTGTCGGAAGGGAGGCGATTCCTGGAGGCAGGTGGGCTTGGGGCTTTCCCCCTAATGTCTGCAGACCCTTGGGTTCCCCAGGACAGCTGTGAGAAAGGTCAGTAAAGAGGACAAGCTCACGATGCCTGCCGTGACTTTAATCGTGCGTGCCCCAGGGAGTTTTGCTGAGTGAAGAAGGCCAGCAGCCCCTAAAGTTTATACTGGATAACTCATTTTGGTAATTTTGGAAACCATAGCTTTAGAACTGGGGGATAGGTTAGTGGGGAGGGGGCCAGAAGGAGGTGAGCATGCCCACACCCAGGTAGCTGGAGGAGTCAGAACCGTGACCTTGACCGTATGGGTGAATAAATATGTCACTGATGTGAGGAAGGCACATTTGTGACGAAAGCTGATGGAACTCAGTACTTACACACAAATGAATACAGGGAAAGTGGGAAGTGTGAGTAAGGTGTGGGGCTGTGTTAATGTTGTCATATAACACCGTTTTATACAACGTTAGCACTAGCAGGAACTGGGCAAAGTGTCCGAGGGATCTCATGGTGTCTGGTCTTACAATCGCGTGTGGCTCTACGATGAGCTCAACCAAAATATCAATAATTGGAAAAAGCACAGCCTGTGGGATCAGATGTGGGCTCAGAGGAGAAGAAAGAAGCGAAGTCACGTGGCCCCGCCTTCACTTCTCGTTTCTCTTGCTGAGTCTGGGGGCACTTGCCTGGTGGAGGCGCTGCAGGCTGACCAGGCGCAGGAGAAAAGGGGGAAGGTTTGGGGCAGGAAGGGTGCCTCTGGCCAATAAGGACAGGGCTGGCTCCACTGTGTGGGATCAGAGAGACCAGTGAGGGGCAGGGCAGCGGGGGTGGGGGGCGTGCAGTGGGGGTCGGGGAGGGTGTGTGAACTTGGAGCTGGGATGATTTCTCTGGTTGGAATTACACAAGATGTGTCCTGGGGGCAGCTTTTAACTTTAAGGCGGGGTGGGGTTGGGGGGGCGAGTCCAGACTTGAATGGGGCTGAATGTAGCTGGGGGCAGGGGTGGGCGCTGCAGGCAGAACCTGGGGTGCCAACTGAGGACTCTGTCCCCTTCTGGCACCAGACACAAATTTGGGAAGTTGCCTGGGTCCTGGCACCTTGCTCTGGGTACACTACCTAAGTCTATCTGTGGAGCGAGAAGTCTTTCAGTCAATTAATCAGTCAGTCAGGTGCTAACCCTGGCAATGTCAAAGGCAGAGGGGACAGGAAGAGAAGCAGAACTGGGGCACCCTGACATCCTCGACTGCCTGGCCTGCCTGCTTCTGTGTTAGTGGGATATCGTGCATGCCCAGTGGCGGGTACAGGTCCCAGGGAGGAAGTCTTGTGGATTGAGGGGGTCCCTGAGGTTTCCTGGAGGGGCTTGGCCTTGGGCTGCATTCTCGAGGGCAGGCAGGTTTCATATAGGATTGGGGGCCTCCTGGCTGCAGCAGGGAGTGGTGGGGTGGCCAGCACCCCTGGGCCAGCGTGGAAGGGGCGGAAATCCCTGCTGGTTCTGGGCACAGCGTGCTGCCCCCTAGGGCGCAAGACATGGGTTAGCGTAGGCAGTTTTGCCGCTCACTTTTTAAGGCAGGCGGTTCGTCTCCGAGTTTCGGTGTCCGGGGGGGGTGGGGGCGGGACAGTAGGTGTCCCCTGAGAAGCAGCAGGTGTCCTGAAAAGAGCACTGGCTTTGCACCAGACAGGCCTGGGTCTGGAACTCAGTCCTGCCCCTTCTTAATTTTCCGGGGCTTTGACACCTTCTTTTAACCCATTTTCTCATCTGAAAATGAAACATAGTTGCAAGAATTAGAGATAATAAACATTAAAAACACTTAATGTCTCTCACCAAGAAACACAAAAATATGTTTCTTGTGGCCTCCACCCCCTCCCAGAGCTGTGTCCGAGATGGTGGCTGTGAGAGCCCCTTGGTGACAGTTGGGGTCACCTGTGGACTTTGGGGACTGTGCCCTGAGGCTCCCAGGGTGGGCATGGTCTCACTCAGAGGTTTTGAAACCTGTCCTGTTCTTCTGGGACAGGGTCTCAAGGACAGGGACTTGCTGTTCCATCAACCAGTGTGTTTCTTTTATTTTGAGGTGCTGCAAAAAAATTGCACTTAAAATAAGGTTTTAATGTTTTAAGAAACGTTTTGGAACGACTGGAACTTGAGGTGTAAACTGAGACCCAGGGCGTAGGCATGGTCAGGCACACTCGCTGGCTGTGCTGGGTACAGTGCCTCTGGGTCCAGGTGGGTGGGAAGACACCAGGAAGGCTTTGAGGGTTTCCCTCTCTCCCCCAGCTCGGTCCCTGCCTCCCTCAGTGCAGGAGAGGGAAGGGAACCGGAAGTCTGGAGGCCCTCCTGGTGCAAGGTGAGGGCCTGGGCCTGGCCGGCCTCAGTCTGTGTCTCCCCGGGGCTTCCTGGAAGACCTGCCAGGTCTGCTCTTGCTGTTTGAGGCCACCAGGTAGACTTGTGCTGTTAAGGGTTTTTTTGTTTGTTTGTTTGTTTGGTTGGTTGATTTTAGTGTTTTAACTTAAACTCCAGCTGCTCCACCAGACCAGGGAGGGGAATGGGCCCCGCCCGGCTTTGGGCAGATGGATGGACGGAGGCAGGTGGAGAAATCAAAATCAAAGGGGGATCACAGGGAGGCCCTGTCATTAGCGTGAATCAGCTCATTTGTTCATAGCACCTGTACTTAGAGGGCTGTAAGGGGTTATTAACCCAGTTTTTACAGGGGAGGACAAAGACAGCAGCGTTTGCCCCGGTGTCGGAGTTCCCAGGCCTGACCCCTCTTGTCTGTCACACGCTCCCCAGTCCCACCAAAGCGAGACTTGCATTCAGGGCCCCCCCAACCAGTCTGTTGTTTGTCCCCTTTGGGGGTCTTGTTGTGGGGGGGTGTGGTGCTGGGACCATGGCTGCGTGGGCAGGGCCCTGAGCAGTGCAGGGCGTTGGGGAGGAGACACAGGCATGAACCTGCTGGACCTGCAGACCGGCTGGCCCTCTGCCAGCCGCTGGGTTTCTGTGGCGATGAGGCGCCCGCGGTTGGCTGAGTCAAGCCCCTGGGGACTTTTCTTCCTGCGCTGGCCAGGTGTGCAGAGTTTTGTTTTATTCCTTCACTGGGAGCTCAGTAAGTTGTGTGCCGGCTCTCTGTTCCCCTAGATGGCTTGGGGTCACAGATCTCAGGTAATTCTGGGCTCCTTCTTCTGGTGGGAGGACAGGACGGGTTCAAAGGGCAAGGGTGAGAGGGTTGAGCAACAAGAGGCAGAGGGTTCAGGAAGTCCATCACCAACCCAGCGGATCTCGGCTGGGTGTGTGTGACCCTGTGGCGCTCTGGGGGCTGCCTAGGAGACTCTCGGTGATGCTCACCGCCTGTTGTGGGAGGGTCCCAGGGCGTGGAAGCCAAGTCCGGCCGCCTGCTGCAGGTGCGCTGCGTCCAAGTGGTTGCCTGAAACCAGCAGACCGGAACTGTGATGTGGCCTAGCTGGCGCTTGTCACACTGTGTGGGCGAGCTGGGCCAGCAGCGTATTGGAAATGAAGGCCGAGTTTGTGGAACTCTAAGTTCCTAAGAATAAGCTGGGCCCTGCTCCTCCTGCTGTATCAGCATGTCCATGGAGAGGGGCTTGGGAACCCGGATGCTGAGCAAGCACTGGGCTCCCTTTACTTTCTCTTTTATTGTTATTTTTCATGCCCAGACGAGTCTGGGAAATGCTGGGTACGATCCATGGGAACCGTAGCCTCTAGGTCTTGAGAATCTGGCTTCTTGTAAGATCAGTGGCCCAGGTTGGTGGGTGGGTGGGTGGAGGATTCTGATGTGAGCCTCCTTTGCCCTTCCCATTTATCCCTGTGGTTGTTCTGTAGTGAAGAAACCAAGTGCCTTCTCGTGCTGGTCACTCTGCTGGGCCGGGGCTGCAGTGGTGACGGGACGGGGGACGTAGCGCTCTCGGGAACCTGCCCGTGGGCTGGCTGCTCTCGGCCCACAGCTGCCTGAGTTCTCCTCCGTGTGGGCAGGCACTGGAGCAGAGTGGGCCCCTCCTTCCTGCAGCCGCATCTCTGGCATCTCGGTGTTCTGCGTGTCTTCAGTGCTCAGTGTCGCCTAGGATGACAAGTAGAGCGTTTTTTTTTAAGATTTTATTTATTTATTTATCTTTAGAGGGGAAGGAGAGAGGGAGAGAAACATCAATGTGTGGTTGCCTTTTGTGCATCCCCTGCTGGGAGTTGGCCGGCAGGGAACTGGACTACAACCCAGGCATGTGCCCTGACTGGGAATCGAACCGCGATCGTCTGGTTCGCAGGCCAGCGCTCAATCCATTGAGCTACACCAGCCAGGGCCGAGCATTTTGTTTTTGACAATCATTTTTTAAATCCTCACATGAGAGAGGACTTCCGCCAAGATGGAGGCATAGGTGGAAACACTGTGCCTTCTCCCACAACCAAGTTTGGATATAACAAAAGTTTTGGTGAACTACCACACATCCAGAAGCCAGAAAACCGAATTATACGGAAGTCCGACAGCTACGAACCGTTCAACGAGGACGGTAAGAGGCAGAGCCAGCAGCAGAGCTGGGTCAGCCAGGGCAAATCTAGGAGCGCAGGCAGCCCAGAACTAGTCGGGGTGCGGAACAGACTGGCCAAGGTCGCACACTCTCGCGCAGTGAGACGGACCACACAGGCCCCAGGGGGCAAACCCAGTGGTGGAGGGCTGACAGCGGTGGCACACCCGCGTGCCGAGGAGCAAGGCGGGTGGCCCTGGTGACGGTGGTGGCTGCGGTGCTGGTGGGGGTCGCGGTGGTGGCGGCGGCGGCGGCGGCGGGCGCTGGAGAGAAGCCATTGTCCCTCTTTGACCCCGCCCCCACATACAACATCACAACCCAGCAACTTAGTTGCCCTGTTCTAGTGAACACTTTAGGGCTCCGATACTGCTACTTAACAGGCACAAATAGCCCAAAGGATGGCTGAAGAAGAATTCAAAGTCCCAGAGCCAATAACTCTAAGTGACCGAGAAATTGCCAGCCTCTCAGAAGCCCAATCTAAAACTCTATTTATTAGGATGCTCACAGAATTGGTAGAGTACAGTCACAAATTAGAGAAACATATGAAGGCTAGACTAATTGAAATGAAGGGAGATGCACAGGAAACCAATAGTGATGGAAAGGAAACTGGGACTCAAATCAATGGAATGGACCAGAAGGAAGAACAAAACATCCCACCAGAAAGGAATGAAGAAATGAGAATTCAAAAAAATGAGGAGAGGCTTAGGAACCTCCAGGACATCTTTAAACGTTCCAACATCCGGATTATAGGGGTACCAGAAGGGGGAAGGAAACAGCCACAAGTGGAAAACTTATTTGAACAAATAATAAAGGAGAACTTCCCCAGTCTGGCAAAGGAAATAGACTTCCAGGAAATCCAGGAAGCTCAGAGAGTCCCAAAGAAGTTGGACCCAAGAAGGAACACACCAAGGCACATCATAATTACATTAGCCAAGACCAAAATGAAGGAGAGAATCCTAGAAGCAGCAAGGGATAAGGGGACAGTCACCTACAAAGGAGTACCCATCAGACTGTCAGCGGATTTCTCAAAAGAGACCTTACAGGCAAGAAGGGGCTGGAAAGAAGTATTCCAAGTCATGAAATCCAAAGACCTACAGCCAAGATTGCTTTATCCAGCAAAACTTTCATTTAGAATGGAAGGACAGATAAAGTGCTTCTCAGATAAGGTCAAGTTCAAGGAGTTCATCATCACCAAGCCCTTATTATATGAAATGCTAAAGGGACTTATATAAGAAAAAGAAGATGAAAAATATGAACAGTGAAAGGACAGCAAACACACAGTTATTAACAACCACACCTAAAACAAAAGCAAACCAAGAGGACAGCTAGATCAGGAGTGGAACCATAGAAATGAAGAACACATGGAGGGTTAGAAACAGGGGGGTGGGAGGAGGAGAAGGGGGGAGAAGGCAGAGAAAATAGCATAGATGGTAGGTAGAAAATAGGGGGGAGGGTGAGAATAGTGGGGGAAATATAGAACCTAAAGAACTTGAGACACATGGTTATAAACTAAGGGGGGGAGAAGGGTGGGGGAGGGAGTGTGCGGGTGGAAGGGAAAGAAGGGGGGGAATGGAACAACTGTAATGGTATAATCAATAAAATATATTAAAAAAATAAATAAATCCTCACATGAGAATATGTATATTTACTGATTTTCCGAGGGGCGAGGTGGGGGGGTGGAGAGAGATATGAGTGTGAGAGAAACATCGATCAGTTGGCTCCTGTATATACCTGACTGGGGATCAAACCCACAGCCCCGTGGTGAACCAGACGATGCTCCAACCACCTGAGCCACTTGGCCAGGGCTGGAATTCATTTTTGCATTGTCGTCGTGGGTGGCCTTGAGCCACGCTGTGTTTCTGGGGACTCTGGCCGGGATCTGACACGAACTGGCAGCAGCAGGGAGTGGCCATAGTTCTGCGCACGCTGGCTTTGTCTTCCTCCTTGTTAAAGGAAGGCGTGCATCCTCCAGCGCCACAGGAGCACCTTCTCTCCTTGGAAAATCATCGCACAGGCTCAGGCTGTTCTTCCTTGCTTGAATAATCTCAGGGAGATTTTATGGCTCTAATGACCGTAGTGACAGTGATGACATCAGCGAATTGAAATCTGTCCTGCCTGGTGGCGAGTATACTGAGTCACCCAACGTGTAAGTGAACAGCACCTGTCCCACATCAACGGCGGACTTGGCAATGGCGCACTTGGCAATGGCGCATGAAGCCAGCCACCCTTATTCTAGTCTCGGGTCTGAGCGACACACCTTTGTCTCCAGCCATTGGCAGGACAGTGCCCCTTGACCTCCCCTTGACCTCCATCTTCAGCAGTAGAAGTAGGTAATCAGCTGCCAGGTGATGGGTCTTTCATGGCACCTCCCAGGACTCTGAGTAACTTTCTATTTGCGGATTCCTTCCCCTTCCCAGCAGGTCCCACCCAACCTTAGTCAAATAAATGACCATCTTAAAAAGAAACAAACAGTGTGGCACAAAGATTTACTTTTTCCTCATCTGCTTTGATTGGAATCTTGCGTGGATTTTTGGATAGTTAGTGTTACTTTTGCCACTTAAACATGCCAACACTCACCAGTTCCTTCTCTCTAGTTAGGACCACACTCCGAACCACCAATGACTGGTCTGGCTTTGGATTTGCTGGTCCCAAGAGCCAGCCGGAGGGTGGGCCCTGGAGAGTTTGGAGCTGGTGCCTGGTGTTTTAGCGTGTACTTGGGGGTCCAGAGAAGGCTCCCCTCAAGTGAGAGAATTCTTTGGTTGACTTGGACACAGAATTTTGTTTGCTCAGTTTTTAGTTTTCCACCCTGGTGAGTTTATTTCAGAACGGCGTCAGTGAGTGCAAGGGTCTTTCTTACATCATCAAATAGCTTTTGTAAATCAGTTTTTTAGGACAACCCATGGCCTTGTGGAGGATATGTGTCACTCGCACTAGTGTGTTTAACTCAGTAGAAAATGTGACACTGCCCTGGCTGGTGTAGCTCAGTGCATTGAGCTTGGGCCTGCGAACCACATGATCGCGGTTCGATTCCCAGTCAGGGCACATGCCTGGGTTGCAGGCCAGTTCCCAGCGGGGGACTCACGAGAGGCAACCACACATTGATATTTCTCTCCTTCTCTTCTTCCCTTCCCCTTTAAAGATAAATAAATAAAATCTTAAAAAAAAAAGAAAATGTGACACTGTCCCAGGCCTCTGTGTCCTCCTGGGTTTGGCTTGCCACGGTGACCACCTGACCCTGCGCCCTGCCCCTCGGGTTCTCTCCCTTCACCCCCCCGGATCTCCACTCTGCAGGCACCCCAAGCTCTTTGTGCCCACCAGTCCTCCAGGAAGCCATTCCTCGTTGTCTTGTCTGTGCCATGCTGAGCGTCTGGGGGCTCTGGCTGGCTGGTGAGAGTTGGCCAGGAGGGCTCTGTAATCATTCTCTCTCTCTCAGCCTCTGTGTCTGTTTGAGTTGACAGTCACCTGGCTTCCCAGCACTGGGTTTTGTGTGGGCACCTGCAAACGTGTTTCCTTCTACGAAAGGGAGGGAGAGGCAAAAGTGGGCACTGGTGTACTTTCTGTCCCATTGGCTCTGTGGCATGTAGAGAGATTGTTAGGTGGGGAGGGATGGTTAGGTGTGTAGATCAGCTGAATGGGTGGGGGCTCCCTCTCCCCCTCCATGCGAGAGCACCTGCACCACCCAGGGGTGGAAGGACCCGGAGGGTGGAGGGTGTGGCTCTCGCCCTGGCTGACCTCACTGCCTTTGGGACTTTGTACGAGCCACTCCCTCTCGGCCTCAGTTTCCTTATCACAAAAATGCCTGAGTTGGACAACACAATCTGCAATAAGCCTAAAAATGGAGCTGAGAGCAGGGCTATAAACAGAAACAGCCTAGTTACTGATTAAACAGCATTTCAGGCGAGTGGAGCCCAGCCTTCACTCTGCAGGAACTGCCCATGAACGGCCCAGGCCCTGCCGGCGCCTCTGCCCCACTGCTGCTGGCCTGGCTCCAAGGCCGGCCCGGTGGCCCCTGGGGGCGTGGGCACCACCCAAGCTGTCGTCCACCGCCCCTTCCCAAGGAGCTTGTTTTCTTTTCCCCCTGAATACTTGCTTCTTGAGTTCTGGGAGCCCACCGCTCCGGGAGGCAGCAGCTGGGACTGCAACCAGGACAGAAGGGGGACTGGCCGTGTGCTCTTGCTGCATCGCACTTTCTCCTGCCTCGTCTGTGGCCACTGACCAGCCCTCCCCCCCGCCCCCACGTCCCCCGCTGCCTCTCCCCCAGGGTCCAGGGCTTTAGGGAGGGTCAGGTAGGGAACTAGTTGGGAAATTACTCTGTCAGTTGAAAATAAACCTAATAAACAATAATTTTCTTGTATTTCTTCAATACATATATGCAGTCTGTTCAGAGAGTCTAGCTTTAAAGCCTAGTTTTTGATTTTAAAAAATTTCTACGTATTGATTTATATTGCTGACACTATTATAGTTGTCCTCATCCCCCCCCTTTGTCCACCCAGCCCTCACTGGCCTTCACCACATTGTATTTTTTTAGTTTTTAGATTTGATTAGACAACCAGGGATCACTGGCCATTTAAAGAAAACATACAACCTGAAAGAGAAAGACAAAGTTCTGAAGATAATTAAAAAAAGAAAATCTAATTGGTAACTTAAGAAAAAGCCAGAAGGTAGTGCATTCATAAAATAAGAAAAGATTGCCCAATAAAGTAACCACGAAGCATAAAACATCACTCTTGGATATGAAAGGCTATATGATTCTCAAATTTAAAGGAAACCATTCCTTGCCTTTATAATACGTCTTGAGATCAGGGGACTTTAGTCCTCTGGAAATTTCAGACCAGTTTGTCCATTTCTCCAAAAGTCCTGCTGAAATTTTGGTCAGGGTTGTATGGAAGGTCTAGACAAGTTTGAGAACGGGCGTCTGAACTATACCGAGGCTTCCCGTCCGTGAACATGGGCGTTTAAAATCTCTCTCAGCACTGTTTTGTATTTTTGGGTTGTTTGTTTGTTTGTTTTGCTTCGTTTTGTATTTCCCAGTGCATCGAGCAGGGGCATCTTCTGTCACATTTGCCCCTGAGTATTTTGTGTTGTTGGTGCTATTGTAGGTGATATTTTTTGAGTTTTAATTTCCAGTTGGTCATTGTTAACATAAAACAATACAATTCATTTTTATATATTCATCTTGTATCCTGTGACCCTACTAAACTCATTATTTGAGGAGCTTTTTTTTTGACTCTCAAATCTGTAGTCAGGAAGACTGTGGTATTAGCACAAAGAGAAGAGATCAGAGAGACCCATGGGTATGGGGACAGCTAGTTTTTGACAAATGACTGTATCCAAATATGTATATGTATGACTCAAAACCCAATAACAAAGTAAGCAAACCAATTGTACAGAGTCATCCGATTTGAAAAGACACTTCACCAGAGAAGATAAACAGATGGCGACCCAGTATATGAAAAGGTGCGCAACATCACTAGTCATTAAGGAAAAGCATCTTAAAACCATGGTGAGGTACCACTAAATGTCTATTAGAATGGCTACATGTAGAGGACTTCTGGCCAAGGTGGAGGTGTAGGTAGACACACTGTGCCTCCTTGCACAACCAAAAAAAGGACAACAACAATTTAACAACAAAACACAACCAGAACTGACAGTAAATCGAACTGTCTGGGAAGTCCAACAACCAAGGAGTTAGAGAAACATCCATCCAGACCAGTGGGAGGGGTGGAGACGGGCAGCCAGGGCAGAGAGAGCTCGGCAAGGTGGTGGCTGGAGGACCGGGCAGTCCCACATTCGAGTGCAGATAGTTGGGAGGAACAACTGGGGAGCGAGATAGACACACAACCCAGGGTTCCGGGGCAGGGAAATAAAGCCTCAAACTTTTATGATTAAAAACACCTGTGGGGGTTGAGGCAGCAGCAGGAGAAACTCCCAGCCTCACAGGAGAGCTTGTTGGAGAGACCCACAGGGTCCTAGAACATATACAAGCCCACCCACATGGAGATCAGCACCAGAGGGGCCCAGTTTGCTTGGGGGAGGTGACTGAAATCCTGCAGAGAGCAGAGCCAGCTCCATTGTTCCCTCTCAGACCCCGCCCCCACATACAGCGCCACAGCCCAGTGACTGGGTTGCCCCGCCCTCGTGAACACCTAAGGCTCTGCCCCTCATACTTAACAGGCGAGACAAGACAAAAAAGAATGGCCCAAATGAAAGAATAGATCAAAGCTCCAGAAAATACACAACTAAGTGACGAAGAGGTAGCCAACCTATCAGATGCACAGTTCAAAACACTGGTAATCAGGATGGTCACAGAACTGGTTGAATATGGTTGTGAATTAGATGAAAAAAATGAAGGCTATGCTAAGTGAAATAAAGGAAAATGTACAGGGAACCAACAGTGACAGGAAGGAAACTGGGACTCAAATCAACGGTGTGGACCAGAAGGAAGAAAGAAACATTCAACCAGAAAAGAATGAAGAAACAAGGATTTAAAAAAATGAGGAGAGACTTAGGAACCTCCAGGACATCTTTAAACATCCGGACATCTTCCGACATCCGAATCATAGGGGTAGCAGAAAGAGAAGAGGAAGAACAAGAAATTGAAAACTTATTTGAACAAATAAAAACTGGCAAAGGAAGTAGACTTTCAGGAAATCCAGGAAGCTCAGAGAGTCCCAAAGAAGTTGGACCCAAGAAAGAACACATCAAGGCACATCATAATTAAGATACCCAAGATTAAAATGAAGGAGAGAATCTTAGGAGCAGCAAGAGAAAAGGAGACAGTGACCTTCAAAGGAGTTCCCATAACACTGTCAGCTTATTTCTCAAGAGAGTCCTTGCAGACAAGAAGGGGCTGGAAAGAAGTATTCCAAGTCATGAAAGGCATGGACCTACATCCAAGATTACTCTATCCAGCAAAGCTTTTATTTAGAATGGAAGGACAGATAAAGTGCTTCTCAGATAAGATCAAGTTCAAGGAGTTCATCATCACCAAGCCCTTATTATATGAATTGTTAAAGGGATATATCTAAGAAAAAGAAGATAGAAAATATGAACAGTAAAATGACAGCAAACTCACAGTTATTAACAGCTACACCTAAAACAAAAACAAAAACAAACTAAGCAAACAACTAGAACAGGAACAAAATCACAGAAATGGAGATCACATGGAAGGTTATTAACAGGGGAGTGGGAATGGGAAAGGGGGAAAAGGTGCAGAGAAATGGTAGGTAGAAAATAGACAGGGGGAGGTTAAGAATAGTATAGGAAATATAGGAGCCAAAGAACTTACATGTGTGTCCCATGAACATGAACTAAAGGAGGGGAATGTAGGTGGGAGGGGGTGTGCAGGGCAGAGGGGAATAAAGGGGAGAAAATGGGACAACTGTAATAGCATAATCAATAAAATATATTTTAAAAAAAGGTTACATTTTAAAAGGTGGATTATGCCACATGCTGGGCAGGATGTAGACTACTGGAGGCTTCATGCACTGCTAATGGGAATGCAAAATAGCACAGTCACTTGGGAAAACTGTGGCAGTTTCTTACAAAGATACACCTATCATGCAAGCTTGCTATTCTACTTCCAGGTATTTACCCGAGAGAAATGAAAGCGTAGGCCAATGCAAGGACTTGTGCAGGGGTGTGATAGCAGCTTTGTTTGTGATAGCCCCAAGCTGGAAACACCCCATTGTGCCTCAGTAGGGGATAGGGAAATAAATGGTGTATCGATACAATGGGGTGCTACTTAATGATAGAAAGGAATGCACTATTGACATGATAAACATAATAATGTGGATGAATCTCCCAATACTGTGTTGAGCAAAGAAGCCAGACAATAAAGCATACATGCTGTGGGTTCCACTGAATGCTCTAGACAAAGCAAACTGATCTTCATAGATAGGAAGCAGTACGTGGTTGCTGGGGACAGGAAAGGGAATGGGGGGGACTGGGAGGGGAGGGTCAGAGGCGACTTTTCAGGGTGTTGGGGATGCTCCTTATCTCAATTATGGTGATGGTTTTGTGGATTGTATACACATGCCAAAATCGTACACTGTAAATGTGCCCAATTTATTTTCTCAAGTGTACTTTAGTGGAGCTCTTTAAAGAATTCTATAGGTTTACAAGAGTAAGTTTTTTAAAAATCCTAGAATGTTGAAGAATCCCAGAATCTCAGATGACGAAAAATGTGAAATACGGGAGTCGGGGTGGGCAACCCAGATGGAGGCTCAGAGGACCGCTCTTTATTTGTGGTCGTCTGGAGTTCCCTCATGATGTGTTTAGTTGTGTTTTCTTTTTCATTTACCTTTCACACCAGTCAATGAGCCCTTAGATTTAAAGAGATATTCCTCCTTAGCCTTTGGAAATATTCTCCCAGTTGTTGTTGTTGTCGTTCTTCTTCTTCTCCTCATCTTCCTCCTCCTCCTCCCTTGCCCCTGCCCCTCCCCTTTCTTCTCCTTCTGTTAAAATGCTCACCTGAGGATATGCCATTGATTTTAGGGAGAGGGGAAGGGAGGGGGAGAGAGGGGGGGAGAAAAATATTGATGCGAGAGAGAAACATGGATCGGTTTCTGCTCTTTTAGCCCTGACTTGGGACTGAGCCTGCACCTAAGCATATGGTCTGACCAGGAATCAAACCTGGGACTTTTCAGATTATAGGATGATGCTCCAACCGACTGAGCCACACTGGCCAGGGCTCCCAGTATTTCTGTGATAATGTCCTCAGCTGGGCTCTGGAATTGGGCTGTGGTGTCATAAAAAGTAGAGGTGAGTAGGGAAGGGTGTTGCTAGAAGTCCTCAGATCCCCAACTCTGTCCCAAGCAAAAAATGCCCGCAGCCCACCAGTCCTCCATAAAGGGTGGGAAATTGATTTCTTGAGATCCAAAGACACCAGGTGCAGAGGAAGGCCGGGGTGAGGGGCAAAAAGAGGCAAAGGTTCAGTCTCTCTCATGTTCTGGAATGCTGGTGCCTGGGTTTGAATCTCTCCATCCAGGAGCAAGAGATGAGAAAATTGATCTCTGCACTAAAGCACCTCATGGAAAAGCTCTACATAGCTTAACTGTTGGGAGCGCCCATCGAAAAGCTGACTTCACCGTGGCCTACGGTGAAGCCACCTGTGCCAAACCACCACACAGAGCTTCCAGCAGCCTTTCGGACCTCAGTCCCGAATCTGAGCAGCCTAGTGCCCTTGGGCTTTGGGGGAAAGCCTTCAGTATGAAAGAGAAAATAAAAATGGGGAAAAGGTACTCGGTAGAAATTCAAAGATGAGAAGATGGCACACACAGAATTCAGGGAACAAGGAAGAACTCTGGGAAATTAAAATTTCAATAGAAAAATGGAAAACTCCTTGGAAAGATCAAGAAATGAGATGGATGACAGCAGAAAAAGGATAAGTTAGAGGTCAGTATAAGTATTAGAAATTGCAGAAAGACTAGAGGAGATGGCGGGGAGGACATAACCTAGGAAATAGTGCAAGAAAGTTTCCTAGGCTGATAGATAAGGGTTTCCGCATTCAAAGGGCAGATGGAGGACTCAGTTTATGAAATCAAAAGACCCAACGGAAGGCTTTTAGAGAAAGATGAAAATTATGAACAAAAAGTAATGGGTGTGTACTATTACAATATTTACAAAAGCCAAGTTAGAAGCTAAAAAACAATGGAGCCTTCAAACTTCTAAATGGAAGGTATTTGAACCCTGTAGTTCTGTACTCAAACTATCGACAATGGTGATCTACGAGAGACGAGGACAGAGAGCCCAGGAAACAGGGAAGGCAACACAAGAGGGAGGCAGGGGGACCCCAGGGTGAAGGAGAGTCAAGACAGAGACATGGGGAAGGACGAAGGTCTGCAGGAGGGAGGCTCCCAGGACGAAAGTGAAATGAAAGGTTATTTGACGGATTTTAGGTGTAGAAGATTAGAAGACTGTTACAGAGCTCTTAGATTGTATGGAAGGACTTGGGTGTATGTTAAAAAGAAACCCAAGTAAAAGAATATTTGCAGCAGGAAAAAGAAAAGAGTAGTACTGGGAAGGAAAAAATAATGAACAATATTTTCAAAGACTAATAATGAAAACATTAAAGTATGGATATAATTTTTAAAAAACTTTAGCCAGCGCCCAGGGTGGTTTGGTTCAGTGGACTGAGTGCAGACCTGTTAACCAAAAGGTTGCTGGTTCAATTCCCAGTCAGGACACATGCCTGGGTTGTGGGCTGGGTCCCCAGCTGGGGACATGCAAGAGGCAACTGATGGATGTTTCCTTCGCATATCAATGTTTCTCTCCCACCTCTCTAAAAATAAATAAATAATACATTAAAAAATTAAAAACTTTAGCCTGATAACTATTGGGAGGTTGGGTTTGAGAAAGAGAAGGGATGACATTAAAATCCACATTCTCATCATAGAAAATCAGTTTTATTATATTTGTAATAGGTAAATCAAGAGATAGTGGGACTTCCGCCAAGATGGAGGCATAGGTGGAAACACTGTGCCTTCTCCCACAACCAAGTTTGAATACAACAGGTTTGGAGAAACAAAGACACAACCAAAGGACAGAAAATTGAATTATACGGAAGTCTGACTACATCTAACCGTTCAACAGGGATGGTAAGAGGGGCGGAGCCAGCAGCGAGCAGGGTCGGGCAGGACAGGGCCCCCGACCCAGGCGCGCAGGCAGAGGGGAATCAGTTGGGGTGCGGGGCAGACCTCGGGCACATATTCGTGCACAGTGAGACAGACCACGCAGGCCCCAGGGGGCGAGGGCTGACGGCGGTGGCACACTTGCGTGCAGTGGGACGAAACGCGTGGGCCCGGTGACGGCAGCAACTGCGGCATCGGTGAGGGCCGTGGCGGCAGGCGGCAGACAGGACGCCATAGTCCCTCTTTGACCCCACCGCCACATACAGCTTCACAACCCAGCAACTTAGTTGCCCTGTTCTAGTGAACATTTTAGGGCTCTGATCTTGCTATGGAACAGGCATGAACAACCCGAAAGATGGCGCAAGAAGAACTCAAGGTCCCAGAGCCAATAACTCTAAGCGACCGAGAAATTGCCAGCCTCTCAGAAGCACAATTCAGGACACTATTTATCAGGATGCTCACAGAACTGGTAGATTATAGTCACAAATTAGAGGAACAAAGTCACAAATTAGAGGAACATATGAAGGTTAAACTAATTGAAATGAAGGGAGATGCACAGGAAACCAATAGTGATGGAAAGGAAACGGGGACACAAATCAATGGAATGGACCAGAAGGAAGAACAAAACATCCCACCAGAAAGGAATGAAGAAATGAGAATTCAAAAAAATGAGGAGAGGCTTAGGAACCTCCAGGACATCTTTAAACGTTCCAACATCCGAATTATAGGGGTACCAGAAGGGGGAAAGAAACAGCCACGAGTGGAAAACTTATTTGAACAAATAATAAAGGAGAACTTCCCCAGTCTGGCAAAGGAAATAGACTTCCAGGAAATCCAGGAAGCTCAGAGAGTCCCAAAGAAGTTGGACCCAAGAAGGAACACACCAAGGCACATCATCATTACATTAGCCAAGATTAAAATGAAGGAGAGAATCCTAGAAGCAGCAAGAGATAAGAGGACAGTCACCTACAAAGGAGTACCCATCAGACTGTCAGCAGATTTCTCAAAAGAGACCTTACAGGCAAGAAGGGGCTGGAAAGAAGTATTCCAAGTCATGAAATCCAAAGACCTACAGCCAAGATTGCTTTATCCAGCAAAACTTTCATTTAGAATGGAAGGACAGATAAAGTGCTTCTCAGATAAGGTCAAGTTCAAGGAGTTCATCATCACCAAGCCCTTATTATATGAAATGTTAAAGGGACTTATATAAGAAAAAGAAGATGAAAAATATTAACAGTGAAAGGACAGCAAACACACAGTTATTAACTACCACACCTAAAACAAAAGCAAACCAAGAGGACAGCTAGATCAGGAGTGGAACCATAGAAATGAAGAACACCTGGAGGGTTAGAAACAGGGGGGTGGGAGGGGGAGAAGGGGGGAGAAGGCACAGAAAATAGCATAGATGGTAGGTAGAAAATAGATAGGGGGGAGGGCGAGAATAGTGGGGGAAATATAGAATCCAAAGAACTTGAGACACGTGGTTATAAACTAAGGGGGGGGGGGAATGGTGGGGGAGGGAGGGTGCGGGTGGAGGGGATTGAAGGGGGGAATAGAACAACTGTAATGGTATAATCAATAAAATATATTTTAAAAAAAGATAGTGGTATTGGCATAATATTTAGAAATATGCAGACAAATTCTAGAAAAACAGTTTGAAAGCATTTTAAGTGGTTGCCTCTGGGGTGTGTTTCTTTTCTTTTTTAAAATTTATTTTTCTTGGTATGTAATGGACATACAATATTGTGTAAGTTTAAGGTGTGTAGCATATTGATTTGATACATTCGTGTGCTCAGTGTGATTATCGTGGTATGGAATGTGTGTGTGTGTGTGTGTGTGTGTTTTTAACGATTTATGGATTGATTGGTTGACTGATTGATTTTTAGAGAGAGAGGAAGGGAGATTGGAGAGAAAGAAACATCGATTTGTTGTTCTATTTATTGATGCATTCATTGGTTGATTCTTGTATGTGCCCTGACTGGGGCTCGAACTCGAAACTTTGGCGTATCGGGACAATGCTCAAACCAACTGAGCTACCCGGCCAGGCCAGGAGTGTGCTCCTGTGTGTGACGTTAGATAGAGTCGCAAATACAGCCAATTAGGAAACTAAGCTGGAAGGATCCAAAAGTGGCAGGAGTGTAGAGAATGTTTCATAGATAATGTTTAAATGTGGCAAACCAAGAAATGTCAGTTTAAAAACACATTTTTTTGAGTTAAGAGATTTACACCCAGAAGAACCACATCAGGAAACTGTTAAAAGTGGGCACATCTGTGGAATTTGGATTGCGATCTCTTGCTTTTATTACAAACCCTTCGCACTGGGTACGAGGTGGTTAGGCCTACCGACCTTTACATGCCGTGACCCACAGCCGCATCCTGGACTGAAGGCCGGTGTGTTAGAGAGGCTTGCCTGTCGGGACATGCTGACACCGCACCTGCCCCATCCACCTCCCTGCCTCCCTTCCCAGATGCCCTTGACAGGGAGTTGCCGGGGAAGCCGCCATCCTGTTTGTGGGAAGTTTTGTTGCTTTCCCCCTCTTGGGTCTGAGCATGGGCGTGGATTCTGGTAGCGGTGTGACCTTTTTACCTCACCGTGAGCTCCTGTACTTGGACCCAAGGCTGGAAGCAGGGCAGCGGGTTCCACCATGGCATGGTGGGGCCTCCCAGGCCACTGCCTTTCTGCTTCGTTGGGTTAAACATTGGCCAAGCAGGGCCACTGGGTGCGGTGGGATGCAGTCTTCGTGCTGCCCACAGCACGAACCTTCCAGAAGGTGCAGGGGGCCTGTGGGCCTGGGGCTTTGGTGGCCGGAGGAGGGGCCTTTAGAAACTTTCGCCCAGCCACCCGGTGGCCAAGCACGGCCCTGGGCTGGGCCTGCCTCCCTGACACCTGGGCATCTACCCGCGTCGAAGATGACTCAGTAAGTGGACAGCTGCGGTGCCCGGGTGTGGACGGGCTGGCCGGGTGAGAGAGTTTGGAGCTGCAGCTCCTTTCTCCGCACAGAACGTGAATGGCTTCGAGGAGGGCCTGGAGTTTCTGCCCGTCAACAACGCCAAGAAGGTTGAGAAACGAGGCCCCAGGCTCTGGATGGTGCTGGCAGCTGTGGTCCTCGGCGTCCTCCTGCTGTCCCTCACGGCTGGCCTCCTGGTGTGGCACTTCCAGTGTGAGTAGAGTAGGGCAGGGGATGGGGGGTGTGGGGTGGCTCCACCTCCTCCCTTAAGGGACAGACCAGGGCCCGCCTCTTACAGACAGACACGAGGATGAGAGTAGAGGGCACAGTGGCGGTGGGCGGAGGGGTCTAGGGCTCTGTCTCCCCTGGCCCTTTCCAGCCACAGCAGTGGGGGGTGCGGGGGACTTGGTCAGAGCTGGCCCACAGGGCTCATGCGTCCATGGCCCCTCTGGGCACCCACTCCTGTGTCGGTCAGTTCCGTCGCTTGTCCTGCTCTGGATGCCGGTAGAGGCCTGGCCCACAGCATCCATGCCCTTCAATGTAACAGCTCCCCCGGGTTGCTGAGGGCAGCCTGTGGACATTAGGGGATGGGACGGGGGTGATGGTACTTCCTCTGACTGTTCTCCTTCCTGGCCTTGCACAGACCGGAACATGAGGGTCCAGAAGATCTTCAATGGCTACCTGAGGATCACAAACGAGAACTTTCTGGATGCCTACGAGAACCCAAACTCCACTGAGTTTGCAGAGCTGGCCAACAAAGTGAAGGAGGCGGTGAGTCCAGGGACTGGCCTTGGGTCCTGTCCCTGCTGTGCTCCCTGGGGGGGGGGGAAGGGCACCCAGAGCCCAGGATGGAGGGAGCGGCACCGGCTGGGGCCCAAGGCCATCACTGCTCTCTGGCCTGTGCTGAGCCTTGTCTCCTTCCCGCAGCTGAAGCTGTTGTACAGTGGGATCCCGGTCCTGGGCCCCTACCACAAGGAGTCCGCAGTGACTGCCTTCAGGTGGGTGCCGGGGAGGGGGCTGGGTGGGGGCGGTGCTGGGATTGGGGTCAGTGTGGTGTCGCATGTGGGACAAGAGCCTTGCGGCCTGCAGGGCGATGGAGCTACAAGGTCCTGGCTTGGCGGACCGGTTGCCAGTCCTGTTCTGTCCTTGCTGTGACGTAGCCCACACAGCTCTTCTGTCTGGGCGGCGTGGCGATGACCAGGGGCACCTGGGTGGGCGGCATGCTCTGCGCTGTGCCTGCCACATGGGCCACTCGGGATTGGCAGTGTGTCTTTGTTATTGTTCCACATTTGGGTTTGGGGCTGTGCCTGGCCTCTCGGAGAGTGGGAATGAGCCGGTGCCCAGGGCCCGCCCGCATCTCAGACATGGCCCTGTCTCCCCAGCGAGGGCAGCGTCATCGCCTACTACTGGTCGGAGTTCAGCATCCCCAGCCACCTGGCCGAGGAGTCTGAGCGCGCCATGGCCCAGGAGCGCGCCGTCAAGCTGCCGCCCCGCGCCCGCACACTGCACTCCTTCGTGCTGACCTCGGTGGTGGCCTTCCGTGAGTGCTGTGCCACCAGGGGCAGGCGAGCAGGGGGACCATGGCAGGGGAACTGCCACCAACTTGCCGGAAGAGGGGACAGCGTGCTGGCCAGCCCCTCCCTTAACGGAATAAGGAAGCAGGAACAAGGAAATAGACCAGATCAGTAAATACTTTATTCTCCCTCTTGTGTTTCAGCCACTGACCCTAGAACAGTACAGAGCAACCAGGACAGTAAGTATCATGCGCTCCTCCTAGAGGAGGATTGGGATGTGGCCAGGGGCCCCTTCTACTGAGGTGTCCCCAGAAGTCACACGTTTGTGATAGCCAACACCTCCCTTTGCTTGTCCCAGGCCGTGAGAAGCCCCCTGCTTGGTCTGTCCTGAGTCCCAGACAATTGGGGTGGTTGGAGAGGCCAGCCCCAGGGCACCCCTCCTTGCAGGGCTCTGGGCTGCTGACGCTGCTGGCTCTGCCCAGCTCTGCCCCACGCCCTCTTGTGTCCCCCACAGACAGGTGCAGATTCGCCCTGCACGCCCGAGGCAGGGAGCTGACTCGCTTCACCACACCCGGCTTCCCCGACAGCCCCTACCCGTCCTTCGCCCGCTGCCAGTGGACGCTGCGGGGGGATGCTGACTCCGTGCTGAGCCTCACCTTCCAAAGCTTTGACGTTGCGTCCTGTGACGACCGTGGCAATGACCGGGTCATGGTGTATGACACCCTGAGCCCCGTGGAACCCCGCACCGTGGTGCAGTGAGTGTCTGGAGGGAGCAGGAGGGGCTGTGAGAGTTCGGCAGCTGCCTCTGGGGGCTGGGCCTCTGGGACGGGTTGCAGTGCAGGTGGCAGACATGGCATGTGACTGTTGGGCACAGGCCACTGCAAACCTACAGGGGAGGTGCCATCCTCAGCAGGAGCTTCAGCAGGGCCTTCAGGAGAGACTCGTCTGCCCTGGCCAGTGGGGAGGGCTCGCTGGTCCCTGGACACCAACAGGCGGGGCATTCTGCCTTCACCTATGGAGGTGCAGCTTGCTGCTGTCCAGCGTGGTTTTGTTGAGGCCAACAGGGCAGGGGACGGCCGCCACTGGAGAAGATAGTTTGTTACCCACAGTTCCCGCGAGGGGGGCCACCTGGGGCGATGAGGGGAAGCGCCCGGGACAGCCTGGGGCCAGAGGACACTGGTGGAATACAGGGTGGTGCAGTGTTGGGGAAAGGTGAGGCAAGGCGGGGCCTGTGGCCGGATAGTCCCAGTGGGCTCTGGGGCACAGGGCTGTCCCTCGGGCTGCCCTGGGTGTGGGGTGAAGCGGGCAGGTAGAAGGTGGCCTGGCGTGTAAGAGCCGCAGGGAGCAGGTTGTGGGGCTGCTGTGACAGGCGTGGCCTTGGGCGAGTCTACACCATCTCTAGGAATTGCTCAGCTCTGGCAGGGCGGTCTCTCCAGAGTCAGCAAGGCCAGGGTCATGGGGACTGGGAAGGCGTAGGGTTCCTGCCCAGGAGGTTGGGGTGCGGAGATGAGCGCCACCCCTACCTGCTGCCCCTCTGGACGGGGCTGCCGTCTGTCAGAGGTGCAGTGGGTGGGCGCACTGCCCCCTCCCCAGCTCTGCATGGCTCCCTGCGTGCTGTCTTCTTGAGCTGCCGTGGGAGTGAGCCGGGCAGACGCTCGTGATTAACAGCGGGCTGGCATTCGAGCCAAACCGCGGGACAGCCATCTGCTGCCACAGCTGAGCAGTCAGGACTGCTGTCTACACACCGTTTGTGTGCAGGGTTTCTTTCTCTCTCTCTTTTATTTATTCATTTATTTTTAGAGAGAGGGGAAGGGAAGGAGAAAGAGAGGGAGTGACACATCCATGTGTGGTTGTCTCTCACACGCCTCCTACTGGGAACTGGCCTGCAACCCAGGCTTGTGCCCCGACCGGGAATCGAACCAGTGACCCTTTGGTTCACAGGCTGGCGCTCAGTCCACTGAGCCACACCAGCCAGGGCTCTAACTTATTAATTGTACAGCAGATAAATATATCTCCTGAAAGGAAAAAGTGGACAAACACATGCACACAGAGGACAAGCATCACACACAATCTCACTTTCTAGAAGTGATCACTGTTAGTTTCCTGGCGCACATTCTTCCAGACTTCGGTGCTGTGTGTATGTCTGTGACTATATTTAAATGTAGGATTATACAGCACCTTAGGTTTTGTTGTCTGCTTTTTAAAAATGAAGTGTACAGGGCGGGGCAAAAGTAGGTTTACAGTTGCTCGAATGGACAACACAATGACTAGTAAATGATAACACAAGAATGAACTGTGTTTCACATACGACTGTAAACCTACTTTTGCCCCACCCTGAGTGCGACGGTCCTTCTGCATCAGTCATTGTGTCCCCAGGCGCCGTTTTCCACGGCTGCGTGACATGGTGGAGCTCAGAGGCAGGGGACGAGGTCACTGGCTGTGTGGGCTCTGGGGCCTGCGGCTGGGGTTCGAACTTCTGCCCCGGCGCTTATTGGCCGTGGAATCGTGGGCTTGCTGTTCCAGCTCTCCCTGCCCGGCGCCCTTATCTGTAACTGGCCCAGTCGTCTTCATAGAGTCCTCATGAAGCCGCCCGAGTTACCAGATACACAAGCATGTAGAACAGCCTGGCCTGTTCTTACCAGGTGTTAGTCATTCATGCTGTTACTACTGTTGTTATTATTTAGCCTGTAGTCTACTTAACGAATCCTCTACTGTTAGGATGCCAATGTTTCTGAAGTCTTGCTGCTTTAAACAGTGACAGTCTTATAACTAAATTCTTAGGTGGCTGATGGTTTTGTGTGGGGCGGGGTCTTTGACCCCACCCTTTTGGGATCAGAACCAGGGTTAGGGAAGGGGTCCTTGGGCCTCTCTGCTTCTGTTCTGTTCACTCTTGCTCATGCCTGCCCCCTTTTGCCCCCACAGGCTTTGTGGCACCTACCCCCCCTCCTACAACCTGACCTTCCTCTCCTCCCAGAACGTCCTGCTCGTCACACTGATCATCAACACTGAGCGGCGACACCCTGGCTTTGAAGCCACGTTCCTCCAGCTGGCTAAGATGAGCAGTAAGGAGGGCCGGGGCCGGGCAGAGAGGGGCAGCAGGGCGTGGTTAGCCTGAGTCCAGGCAGCCATGGGCCAAACCCTGTGGTGAACTGACCCAGGTCTGTGTCAGAGGTTTGAAGTCACAGGGCCCTTCGCCCCCACCAAAGCAGTCAGCACTTGGCATTCCCAGCAACTGGCTGTGGGGCCTCCGGTGCCCGCCTGCCCCCCAGCCCAGCGCCCACAGTCCCCATGCTCCGTCTCCTCTTTCCACTCAGGCTGTGGAGGCTCCTTACGTGGAGCCCAAGGGACGTTCAGCAGCCCCTACTATCCGGGCCACTACCCTCCCAACATCAACTGCACTTGGGACATTGAGGTAGGAGCTGCAGGGGAGGAGGCGGGAGGGGTCAGGGAGATGGGGAGAGAGGGGAAGAGGAGCGGGCAGAGGGAGATGAACTCCTTGGCCATCCAGGAGAGGCTGTGGGTCAGAACCCCACGTGGGCAGGGCTGTGAGGGCTGACCTGCTGCAAGGTCAGCAGACCCGGACTTGAGTCCTCACTCCTCCATGGCTGACGGCGGGCCCTCGGGCAGAGCTCAGCTTGCTTCCGAGATGTGAGGCTGCAGGTGGCTGTGTCCCAGCCATGCAGTCAGGATGAGGTCGCAGTGTCCGTGGGCAGCAGAGAGCGCCCTTGTGGAATGAGTCCTGCCGTCTATCTCTTTTTCCTTCCTTCGATGTGTCGGGAGAGCTCTCCAGCCTTCTTCAGCCACGTGACAGTGTCCCTGGCCTCTGCGTCCAGACTTCCTTCCACACACGTCTCCGACCCCTGCTGCTCTGTGCGGCACGTTGCCCACGTGTGCCGGAGAAGAGCAACACAGCAGCCTTGCTCCCAGCTGCCTCTGACACCCTGGGTTTGGCAAATAGGGAAGGAGGCAGCAGAGACCAGCAGCATCTCTCCCTGCAGGTGCCCAACAACCGGAATGTCAAGGTGCTCTTCAAAGTCTTCTACCTGCTGGAGCCCGGCGTGCCCCTGGGCTCATGCCCCAAGGACTACGTGGAGGTCAACGGGGAGAAGTGAGTGCCTGGGGCAGGGGCCCACTGGGGCGGGGTGGGGGAGGGGTTGGCCTGCTGCTGGTGCCCTGGGGCCTGCCCAAGCCCGAGGGTATGTCACCTTCCTACCGTCACCCCGCACTGCAGGTTTTGTGGCGAGCGGTCCCAGTTTGTCGTCGCCAGCCAGAGCAGCAGGATCACCGTGCACTTTCATTCGGACCAGTCCTACACCGACATGGGCTTCTCAGCCGAGTTCCTGTCCTACGACTCCCATGACCGTGAGTGGCTCTCTGGGAGGAGGAACTGGCTGGAGGGAGGGGCCCGGGGCGGGCTCTCCGTGCTGCATTGCCTCAGCATCCTGCTCTCTGGGTTCAACGATACCCGGGAGGGTGATGGTACTTGGATGAGCAAGCCCCTTTGTTAAGTGACTAGGCTGCCTCTGCAAGGAGACAATGGCCTCCTCTCAGCTCTGTCACTGGCCTGATGGCACCAGTGTCAGACACCCTCACACTTCAGAAGCGTGGAAGTGTGGTGATGCTGTTTGACACAGAAAGTATCGCGCTGTGGAGCTGCCTTTTCTGTGTTGCCAGTGGGGAGCCTGGCACTCAGGGGACATGGCTGGCTGAGCACCCAGGGCAGGAGAGCCGAGTGCATGGCCAGCCAGACCCTCTCTACCTTGCCTGGAGCTTCCTGGGGTTTGGTCACTGGCAATCAGGAGGGACCCTGGCCAGCCTTCCTGCACTGGCTCTAAGAATGTCGGTGCCCTGGCGTGGTGGGCCGGGAGGCCCTTGCTGGGGAGCCAGCTGCAGCCCAGCTCCTCTCTGTGCAGGGCTGGCTGGTGCGTTCTCTCTTTCCTCCTCAGTGTGGCGGGGAGGTTGGCTCTGGGGGGAGGCGAGGCAGGGAGCCAGCTGCCAGGGCCGAGGCGGTGGCACGACTCCAGGCCTGCCCTCTCCCCTGCAGCATGCCCAGGGAAGTTCATGTGTAACACGGGGCGCTGCATCAGGAACGAGCTGCGCTGCGACGGCTGGGCCGACTGCGCCGACTACAGCGATGAGCTCCACTGCCGTGAGTGGGGCTGCGCCCGGCCGTCCTCTCCTGCCCTTGTTGTGCCCTGGCGCCTGCCAGCTGAGCTGAGGTGGCGGGAGGGTGTGCCCACCCCCTCTGCAGACATCTAGCCCCTTCCTCTCTGCTGTTCAGAGCCTTGCCTCCTGTGGGTGGGCCACAGCGCGTTTCTGCTGGGCGGAGGTCGGCTTCCTTAGCCAGTGACTCTGGGCAGTGGGTGATGAGGGAGGCTTGGGATGTGCATCCCCATGAGCCTCGTCGGCTGACTGCTGCCCTCACTCCCCCTCCCCACCCCAGGATGCAACGCCACCTACCAGTTCACCTGCAAGAACGAGTTCTGCAAGCCCCGCTACTGGGTCTGCGACAACGTGAACGACTGTGGGGACAACAGTGACGAGCTGGGGTGCAGTGAGTGCCCACGGGGGTGGGGGGCTGCCGGGCTCCTGCGCTCTGTGGCGGCTTCCAGCCCTGCTGAGCGCTTTGTGCTTCCCAGGCTGTCCTGACGAGAACTTCAAGTGTGGCAATGGGAAGTGCATCCCGAAGAGCCAGCAGTGTGACGGGCAGGACAGCTGTGGGGACGGGTCTGACGAGGCCACATGTGACCGCGGTAAGGCCCCGCTGGCCCACTGCGCTTCGGGGGCTTTCCTCCCAACCCGAGGGAGCGCCCTGAGCATGCCCATAGGAAGCGGGGCCAGAGTTTAATAAACAAACCACCTTGTGGCCTGTGTGGCGAGAAGGGGCTTCCATAAGGGGAGACCCTTCCAGAAGGTGGAGAACCGGAGGCAGGGATGGAAGGCCAGCGGGCGGCAGTGTGGCTGGGCGGGGCAGGCCGGAGCCAGGTGTGTCGGTGGGTGGATCGCCAGGTGGGTGGATCGCCAGGCGTCCAACGGAGAGCCACAGAGGGACTGATCTTCTCCCCGCCCCCTCCTCCACAGCGAGCGAGGTCACCTGCACCAAGCACACCTACCGCTGCCACAGCGGGCTCTGTGTGAGCAAGAGCAACCCCGAGTGCGACGGGGTGAAGGACTGCAGCGACGGCTCCGACGAGAAGAACTGCGGTGAGCAGGGCCGGACGGGCTGGCCCCCTTGGGAGGTGGGAATCTCGCCAGCGCCTCCCTCACCCACTTCTGCCCTGGTGGGAGGGTGTGGCTGCCTGCAGGGAAGGGCCACTGTGCTGATTTGTCGATTGGCACCGAGGCTCTGCCCCAGGGTGCATTCCGGGCCTCAGGGCAAGGCTCGGGGCAGATGACCAGCCAGTGCCCCTGGGGAGGGCTGTTGTCCTGGCCATGGTGCTGGGCTGGCATCTGCTTTCAGACCTGGCCATGGCCATGGGAGAGTGGCGAGCCTTGGCTTTTCCATCCCAACGGGAGGGAGGGCACAGCCTACCAGACCCCTGGCAGGGTTTCACCCCGCCCTATGCTCTGATTGCAGCCTCCTGGGTGTTTCAGAAGCACTGGCCCAGGTTAAATGTGAGCACAGCTGCGGCTGTTCTGTGCTTCACGTCACCTACCCACTGTTCTCTGCAAGAACCCCGTCTTTTAGTGTTCAACGAGGAAATCTAGGCAAATGACACCCTTAGACAATGTCTGGAGGGCCCTGAATGCATTTGTGCAGGCGTAGGACAGGGGAGTGTGAGGGAGCAGGGCAGAGGGGCCCTTTGGAAGTCAGTGGGTCTGAGGCCCAGAGCTCCTCACTTGTAGGGGTCCCTCTTGGCATCTCTGTTTCAGCAGTGCCATGTCCGCTGCAAGGCAACCACCCCATCGGGGCTCTTGTGGGGCCTGGTGGGGGGGCCTCACCTCAACTCACTGTCCTTCCTTCGGTGCTCTGTCCCTGCAGACTGCGGGCTGCGGTCGTTCAGCAGGCAGTCCCGGGTGGTTGGAGGCAAGGATGCAGAAGAAGGCGAGTGGCCCTGGCAGGTGAGCCTCCACGCCCTGGACCAGGGCCACCTGTGCGGGGCTTCCCTCATCTCTCCCACCTGGATGGTGTCCGCAGCGCACTGCTTTGAGGACGACAGAGGATTCAAGTGAGCCACTGGGTGGGGAGTTGGGGGGCCTCCCCTGTGTATTTAGGGGCTGGAAAGGCCCTGTGTCTGTGGGTCATGCCAAGGGGGGGTGGCACCGGGGCAGGACCAGGGCTGCAGCGGTTGCAGACACCCCAGGATGGGGCTTCTAACTCTCAGTCAAGCACCATCTCGGCGTCTTTCCTAACGACCCGGGCGGGCAGGTCCGGTTGTGTCCGCATTTCACAGAAGCGCAGGTTCAGGGAGGTGAGGACCTTAGCACAAGGCTGCCCCACCATTGGGTGGCAGAGCTGCCTCGGACCCAGTGAGTGGATCCCACAGTCTCTGTGGTTAGTCACTGTGCTCACGGGGCCCCTGGGCGTTTGTTCAGATGGGCCTTGTGGTAGCAGCGTGGCTCTGGCGTGCCAGGTGGCCTTGGGCAGGTCAGTTGCACTTTTCAGGCCTCCGGTTTCCTAGGCTCTGGTTTTTCAGTGGTGATGGGGACAGTGTTTAAAGATTTTATTTATTTTTAGAGAGAGGGGAAGGGAAAGAGAAAAAGGAGAGAAACATTGATGTGTGGTGTCTCTTGAGTGCCCCCTACTGGGGACCTGGCCTGAAACCCAGGCATGGGGCCTGACTGGCAATTGAACCAGTGACCCTTTGGTTCCCAGGCCTGTACTCATTCCCCTGAGCCACACCAGCCAGGGCTGAGTTCTTATCCTTAGAGTTGTGAGATGTAAATTCGACAACACAGCTAGAACACTGAGCCCTGTGCCTGCACACAGTAGGTGCTCAGTGCATCGTAGCTTCAGGTCCGGGGCAGTCTCCAGCCTGGCAGGGGAGGCTCACCAGGGGAGGGCTGCACTGGGGTCTCAGCACGGAGTGGGGACAGGTGGCCCAGGGCTGGGCTCTTTGTGTCTTAGCTCCAGCCCACTCAGGCCCCCTGGCAGTAGGCTCTGAGAGGGGACAGCTTGCTCCTGCAGGAGGGGCCCGAGGAGCAGACATTCTAGGGGAGTCTTTGGGGCCTTCCTGCTGACACAATCCATGAGGGACCCTCCGCCCTCCCTGACGCCCTGTTGCAGGGAGTAGAGGGCAGCCATGGGCTTTCAGGAGAGATGGGGCCTGTGGCACAGGTGAGGGAGGTGATGGCCAAGGCCAAGGTCTGGAGGGCGTGGGGTTGGTGCTGCTGTCCCGGGGGCCACAACCTGACTGTCTTTTCTCTTCCCATTTTGTCAGCTTTACTCTAAGTTGACTCTGGGCAGAAATGATTTTCCTTCTTTTGGGGGTGATGGGAGCTTCCTTAGGAATGCTTTAAAATAAACTTTATTTTGGAATATAGGTAAGCTGCAATATATCAGAATCCCTACATGGCCTTCACCCACCTCCCCTTGCTGTCGACACTGGACGCCCCCGCGGCTCCGGCCCTGCCCACCCACACCCAGGCTCCCCTGGACGAGCATCAGTGTCCGCCCCGACTTCCTCTCTGCTCCGAGAGCCGGGCCTGGCCACTGCTTTGCAGTCTATGTCCGGGCTCCCCGGTCTCCTCTGGACTGTGACAGCCTCTCAGTCTGTCTGTGTTTGTTTTTCGTGACCTGGGCAGTGTGGAGGCCAGGCATCTTGGGGAACGCCCCCCGTGTAGTTGGACTGGAGTTGGTCTCGTGGTGAGACTGGGGTGACGAGGTCTAGGGGACATCACATCGCATCAGCGGGGAGATGACATTGCTGGTCCCGTCGATCTTGGTCATTGGGTGCAGTTTGCCTCCCAGGAGCAACTGTTTTCCCCACTTCCCACATGCTTCTCTGTGGCTGTGAGTCAATTTGGAATTCTTCCGTAAGAAGATCTGTCGCTTCCTCCACTTTATTTAACCATCTGCCCCTACTTCTGTGGACCCGGGTGTTTATGTTTCGGGCCATAACCCAATGCCCGTCGTTGCCTTCGCTGCTCACGGGGTTTCAGGTCTGACTACCAGGAGCTTGCCGAATGTGTCCCCCTGTCCCTTTGACACGCCCCATTCTTTTGTCTGTTTTGAGCCACTTTCTTGGGTCCTGGCACTGCCGGCTGCTTTGGGCTCTCTTGTGCGTGCCCTGGCCCAGCCTTAGAATGAGCCCTTTCCCCAAGGGGCCGTGGTGGTGGTGAATGGTAATTAGAAACCAAGCTCTGGGCTCTCGGTGTCCTCATTGTCACTCCCGACCCACGGCTGCAGGGCCCTCAGTGGGGCAAGCTAGGACATACTGGGCCTGCTTCCCTCGCTTCATCACGTCGTCCCTTGTGTCCTCCCCCCACCTTCTGTTGACCATCGGTCTTCCCCAATTAATACACTCAGCAGCCACTGTTGTTACTAGTCTGGGGAGACCAGAGGTCCCAGGGTGGGGGACGAGATCTGTTATGTGTGCATATGCACCAACACATGTGAAAATGTGTGTGCACACACATGTGCACACAGTAGGCACTAGGCTAGAACGAAGGGCAGGCTTCCTGGGGCCCCCATGTAGAGTTCAGGGCTTTGCCCGGGCTGTGGGGAGGGCGGCTGTCGGAGCACCTTTATGAGCAGGGGCGTCCTATTTGAGTGTTGGAAGTGAGGACGTTTGTCACAGGACAAGGTGATGCAGACCTTCCAGGCAGAGGGAGGGCTGTGAGCAGAGGCAGGCAGGTGTGAAGCATGCGAGGACCTGGAGTGCAGTTACTCTGGGCTCATTTCTAGGTCAAGAAGCGCTCACGGGCTGTTACTGAGAGGCGGCGTCAGGTTGTGGTTAAGAGTGCAGGTTACCTGGGCTTGGGTCGTGGGAAATGACTTGTTAGCTGTGTGATCTTGGGCAAGCTACTTAACCTCTCTGTGTGTGAATCTTCACCTTAAAATGGGCGGCCCTGCCTTGAAGGGCCATTGGGAGATAAAATGCCATAAGGTGTTGGCACTGAGCAGAGTGCTTGGCGAGTGGTCAGCTCTGTCTGACAACTACCTCCAGTGGCCTGGCTGATGCCCGGCAGTCACTGCGGAACTAGGTGGCCCCCCTTTCCCCGCCGGTCTCAGTTTCCGGCAGGGGCGCCTACCTCAAACAGAGTAGGTCTGCTCATAGAGCCGAAGACTGAGGCCAAGGAACGGGGCTTAGGGAAAAGACTGCTGTCTCGGGTTTAACAGGGAAGACTTTGATAGGGTGGGGAGTCTTAGGGCACAGGGCTCAGCAAGAGCAAGGGTGACGAAGGGCAAAGGGATGTCCCTGTCAGGTGACAGGATCACAGGGAGACAGAGACAGAGGGGACAGAGGGCTCTTCTCTCTCTCCTACTTCCATCCACTGGGTCCTTGCCTCCTCCTCTCCCCCTCTCCCACTGCTCCCGCCTCGGCTCCCCGGGCCTGGGCGGCCTCAGCACCTCCTGCCTGATCTTATCGCCGCCTTCTCAGCACTCCAGAGTGCACTCACCAAAGCTGGAGTGGCCTTTCCAAAGAGCTGACCGGTCCTGCCAACCACTACATATGTGCCTGTCGTGGCTTGCAGGGCAGCATGGAAATGCCCCGGCATGGCAAACGTGCCCCATCGTCAGGCCCGTCCCATTGCCTTGGCCACACACTGGCCGGATGTTCAGTTCTGGGGCCACTTCCTAAACTGCGTTTGCGCTCTTCAAATGTGCCGCTCTCTTCCCACCTGTAGGGTTGGCCCCGGCCCAGTAGATCTCCAAGGCCTGATTCCAGGTCCTGACCTGCACGCTCCCGACTTGCGCCTCCCACGCTGTGCTCTTCGGTGGCCTCTGGCCATTCCTCTGAAGGACACTTGTCACTCTGTGCTGTCACGGGGGGTTTCCCCTGGTCTCTCCCCAGTCCCCATTTGGAGACAGACTCCAAAGTCTTCTCCTCAAATTCCTTCCGCTGTTGGACACAGCTCCTTAAAAGGCTGGATCACACAGGTGCTACTAAGCTGCTTCCACAGATGTTCACGTGTACTTTTCTGAACTGTCTTCGAATGAGCTACAGCCACCACATTTCTTCCCTAAGTATGTCACCTGCATCTAAGAACAAGGACACTCTGCCACGTAACCACAGCACAGCCACCACCTCCGGAAATGCCGGCCCCGGCCAGTGGACTGCTGGCATTTCGGAGCCTTCGGTCCTCCCAGTGTGGTCCGCTCTAGCTTCCTCCTAAATCTAGGATCCTGTCAGGGGTTATGTTTGTGTTTAGTTGTTGGTTTCCATTAGTCTGTTTTAAGTCCAAAACAGTGTCCCCAAGCCTGTAATTTTTGGTCTATGACACATTACATTTTTGGAAAGTCCAGCCCAGGTATTCTATGGAACATCTCTCATTTTGGGTTTTTCGGATTGTTTCTTGGTTGAAGTTAGGTTACACGTTTGTTGTAGGAAACACTACCTAGGTGATAGTACCTCCCTCTGAGGAAGCAGCTGATATCAGTGCGGATGGCTGAGAGATGTCTGATTTCTTGGTTAAGGGGGTGTCCCCTTTGTGAAGGTGCTTTCCCGTTTGGTTGTGAATAAGCGACCTCGGATGACACTTTGAAAGAATGTGGATATCGTGTTCCCCAGCAGCCCTCTGCGCCATGGTTTCAGCTTTCCTCGGTGATTCCTGCAGGTATCGGTTATGGCTGTGGCCGGTGCAAAGTCATCATTACACTGTTTCTTCTGTATTTGTTAGCTGGCATTTTTCTGTAAAAAATAGCTTTCCTTCACCCCTTATGTATTTTTTTAAATTATTTTTTAGACTCGGGATGGACTTGTGGAGCCACACCCCCCTCTTCTGTTGTTCAGCAGGCACAGTAAATAATCCTGTTGTTCATTTAAATGTTCTGAGGACCCTGATTTTGGCCGGGAGCGCCTTGTGCTGCCCGCCCCACCACTCACTTCCGGTGACCTAAACGTTCCGCGTTGGCTGTGCTCTTTCCTTGCGCCTGAAAACCTTTCCTTGTGCCGTTTCTCCAAGGAGCTGTGGCCCCTTTGAATGGAGAAGCATATTTAGAAACCAGTTCTGGGCGGTATTGGGAATGTGTTGCTTTAGGCCTTTGTGTTGGACAGACTGAGCCTTTACGGCTCCCTCCGCACTGCAGCCGCACGGGGCTCTTGCTTGGACCCCCTCCTTACTTGGAGCCCCCTTTCCCACGGCAGATACCTCCCACGGCAGTGTTTGGTCCTCGTGTGTTCAGGCCTCCAGCAAACGGGGCACTTTCAGAATTGCTATATCGATACTGCTACCAGCAATCAACGCCACAGATCAAGTTCAATGTCTTTTTCAATTCCTTTGGTCCTCAGAATATATGCCACTGTGTTAGAAAAGGATTGAGTTCTGTGTTATTTCTTCCTTGAACGATCAGATTAATAAGATATAATAAGGTATTTTTTGGTAATCAGATAAAAATGAATTGACAGAGGGAAACAAGGAGGGAACCGGGCGAGTGAGGTGGCGGGGTCGCCGGGCAGTTTGCAGCTGGGGGCGCAGGCCACAGGAGCCACGCGCGCCCCTGGCTCAGTGCCCGCCGCACTGCGCAGGTACTCGGACCCCACCCTGTGGACGGCCTTCCTGGGGCTGCACGACCAGAGCCAGCGCAGCGCCGAGGGGGTGCAGGAGCGTGGGCTGAAGCGCATCATCAGCCACCCATCCTTCAACGACTTCACCTTCGACTATGACATCGCCGTGCTCGAGCTGGAGCGGCCCGTGGAGTACAGTAGCACCGTGCGGCCCATCTGCCTGCCCGCCGCCACGCACGTCTTCCCCGTGGGCAAGGCCATCTGGGTCACCGGCTGGGGTCACACCTACGAGGGAGGTGAGCTGGGCTGCGCCCCGCCCCCACCCTGGCGGACGTGGCTTCTAGCAAAGGCGGAGATGTGGAGGCCGGGCCTTGGGTAGAAGGCCCGGCTGTGCCGCTGGGCTGAGTGGCTCTGATGCGGGGCTTAAACTCTGAGCCTATTTCTTCACCCGTCAAATGAAGATAGAAACATCTTCCCAAATGGTAGTCAGTGAGCGTAGGGACACTGTTGTGGAGACACCGATTTAGAGGCCGGTCGAGCTGTGCCTGCCTCAGCGGGTGGTGGGAACCGGCTGCCCCCTCTCCTCCTTCCATGTGAAAGCCATTAGTTGGTAAATGTCGTAACAGAAAACCCGGCTCTCAAGTGGTTTTTTAGTACATGACTGAGAATTCGTAGACTGTGGAAGGAAGAAGGAAAATATCCCGACTTTGGGTGGGCTCTAGGGCATTTGACAAAACCCCGGGGCAGTCTGCCAGCCTTACTCTCCTGCGCTCCTCCCGTGGTGGACACTCGATCTCGTTCGGCTGCCACCTCCGTCCAGGGGATGCGCTGTCCCTTGCCTAGACATTTGTCAGCCTCGGGCTTTGGGAGTCTGCCGAGCTTTGCTAGCCCAGTTATTGCTGTGGGGGCCCCTGGGGGCCGGGGGTGCTGCTCCCGGGCGGCCAGAGCTGGCTTGCCCAGGCCAGCGCGTGCTGCCATCCCCGCAGGCACTGTGGTGCTGGTCCTGCAGAAGGGTGAGATCCGAGTCATCAACCAGACGACCTGCGAGAAGCTGTTGCCACAGCAGATCACGCCGCGCATGATGTGCGTGGGCTACCTGAGCGGGGGCGTGGATGCCTGCCAGGTGCGTGCTGGGGACCTGAGCCGGGGCAGGGCCTGGGAATGTGGGCGGGGCATCTAAGCCTTGTCTCCCCTCAGGGCGACTCTGGGGGCCCCCTGTCCAGCGTGGAGGCAGGCGGGAGGATCTTCCAGGCCGGCGTGGTGAGCTGGGGCGATGGCTGCGCCCAGAGGGACAAGCCAGGCGTGTACACGCGGATCCCTGTACTGCGGGACTGGATTAAAGAGCAAACCGGGGTGTAGAAGCCGGGACCATCCACCAGCCGCCTCATGTGCACCCCTGCGGGCTGAGAACAGGATCGGGACCTATACCCGCAGAGCCCAGACTGAGCGGAATCCGCAGGACTCTGGAGATGGAGGACCTGCCTGCAGAGCCTGTTGCCTCTGCCGGCCTCTGAAGCCGGACAGGGGTGGGGGCAGGAGGACACCCGGATGCCGGGGAACAGAGGCTTGAAGACCAGAGCTTCTCCCTGCAGCCCTAGTCCGGGCCGAGGCTCCTTCGTGGAGATCTGCTTCCCCTGCCTCCGACCCAGGAACAGCTGTGACACTGCATCTGGGTGGGGCCGGTGGGGCGCTGTGGGCTCCTAGGGACACACTCTTCTGGACACCCGGGTCAGAGGGACCCTGGGAGACTGGCAGGTCTACGACCTGAATTGTTTTGCCAGCTCCTGGCGTGGAGTTCAGAGTGTCTGTTTGTGTGTATGAGTAAAATACTTTATTTCTTTTTAGGTATGTTTGGTCTTACTGGAGCTGGTGGGCTCCCTTCCCCTCAGTGTAGCCCCTGCAACCAGGCTAGGAGTGGGGCTGAGTTTCTGCTCTTCCCTGTAGCTTCCGAGACCAGGGCCTTGGGCTCTGCCAGGAAGGGTGGGGAGGGGGTGCCCCAGCTGTGGGGCTGGGTGCCCTAGGAAGGGGGAGGAGCTCTGTGCCAGGAAGAAAGGAGGAAGTAGGACTTTCCTTGGGGTGGGGAAGTGACTGGTGAATGTTGTGTGTGTGGTGTGTGATGAGTGTGTGTGCTCACACCTGCTGGCACAAGGGGTCCTGAGGCCTTGGAGGAGTCACGCTGCCTGCTGACAGGTTCTCTAGTGCTGTCCGTAGTCCTCCGAGTTTTAAAATACTCTTCTTGCTTGGGGTGGCCCAGAGGGACAGTACCGACAATCTAGGGAGGGCTCGGAGAGTTCTCGGGGTGTTTGAGGGGTTATACGAGCTGCGGCAGGGGAAGCAGCCAGCCAAGCAGAGAAGTCAAGTGGCCGTGTCATCAAGAAGGACAGGTGGTCTTTGCTCGTCACTGTATCCCAGCTCAGGCCTGGCTCCTCGGAGGTGCTCATACACGTCTGCCGAGTGAATGGTCTTCTCCCTCCATGAGTTTTAAAGACCAAGGGAAAGAATGGTATAGTGTGATTGAAGCAATCTGGTCAGACTTCATGGAAGGGGTGAGCTGCCTCTTTGATATCAGTCTGAGTGTTTTACACTCCGGAGGGAGGAAGAAGTTGTGTCTTGACGCCCATGGAAGCATTTCCCTCCCAGGGACGGGAGAGTTAGCCGTTCTTACCGAGGTGTGGAACATAGGAGCATGGATATGCTGTCAGAAGACTCCAGTGCAGATGACGCCCTGTTGTGAATAGCTGTCTCATAGGGAGAGGCCTCACTGGGGTCTGGTTCGTAAGTACACACCCCCTCAGGCAGCCAGGCCTTGGCCCAGGCAGACGTATTGGCTCACGCCTGGGGTTCAGGGAGGCCAGCCTGGCTCTCACCTGCTCCCAGCACCCTCTTCTCTTGCCCACCATTAGGCTGGAAACATCCTTGCCGGGTCAGAAATGCAGGCAGGGTCCCCAGCAGACTTCCTTGAGAAGGTGTCTCTGTCCCCTAATGGCACAGGGCCCTCGACATGCTCGGCTGCAGTTCACTGGGGCTCCTCAGGCTCATTTTCTTCCACCCGAGAAGAGGATCAACCCAGCAGTTAGTTGTTCAGGGTTACCCCACCCTCTCCAGGAGTCTCAGTGGTCTGCGGTGGAGGCGCTGGGCGTACTGTCTCTGAGTGTCCCTGTGTGGGGACAGCAGCACCCCCTGGTGGGTCTCAGAGGTGCAGACTCGTCCTGACGCTTCACCCAGCCCCGCTGCATCAGACTCCAGGTGGGTCCGGCCCCCCCGTGCTTCGGAGATTCTAAGGTAACAAACGTGTGCGAACCGTTGCCTGGTTGGGCGTCCGCGGGCTAGCAGAGCCAGCCTCGGGGTGCCCCGAGCTGTGGCCCTCAGGCATGTCCTGCAGTCCCGTCAGGAAGCTTCAAACATTTGACAACTGGAAGCACAGCAAAGGGCAGTGCCTTTAAAAAGACGGTGGCGTGAAACCCAGTACTACTTCTTTTTAAAAAAACATTTATTTTTGGAGAGAGGGGAAGGGGGGAGAGAAGCATCCATGTGTGAAGAGAAACATCAATTGGCTGCCTCTCGCACGCCCCCTCCTGCGGACCTGGCCTGCAACCCAGGCACATGCTCTGATAGGGAATCAGGCAACCCCCTTGGACTGCAGGCTGGTTGTCAATCCCCCAGCCACACCAGCCAGGGCCCCAGGTTGCTTCTCACTGGAGATAAGAACTCGTAGCTAGAGGGAAGGGAAGTCAAACTCATGGCTCTGAGGCTCAGCACTGATCACTGTAATGAAAACAGGAGCACTGGTGGTGTTAGTTGACAATGGAGAGATGACTGGCCTGGATCCACCCCTCTCTACTGAGGACAGTGGTGCAGGCTGGTGGTGGTGGTATACCCCCACTGCATTGGCTGGGGTGGGAGGCCTGCCCCGGTCCACTGCTGGCCTGCCTTCACCTAGGAGGTAAAGCATACCCCCACTGCATTGACTGGCTGTGGGAGGGACTAATGGCCAGAACCATTTTGCACACGTTTGCATTTTAAATGCAAGCAGTCCAGCTCCAAGCATGTGACAGAAAGTAAAATGTGATTTGTGCAGCCCAGCGTGGCTGCAGCCAGGGCTACAGCGCAGGGCATGGGAGGAAAGCACATTTGGAGACCCGTTCTTGTTGTCGCACTTGGAGTCGGGTGGTGAGAGCAAGACAGAGTCCCTCACCTGCTTCCAAATTCCAGTCGAGGCTGTCACTGCGCAGGGGCACAGTCCCTGCTCTGAAGGGCCTGGCACTCGGCTTAATGCTCCGTGTTGCTTTCCTTCAACTCTTAATTTTTTCTTATCCTGACAGGAGGACATGCTTATTTGATATGAGAGAGAAACGTTGATCCTCTTGTGTGTGCCCTGACTGGGATCGAACCCCTGACCTTTCAGTTTACAGGACAATGATCCTGGGCGACTGAGCCACACTGGCCAGGGCCAAATTCTTAATTTTTGAATAAGGTGCCCTGCATTTCCACTTTGTACAGGGTCCCCAAATTATGTAGCTAGTCCTGTAGTCTTATGCACATGGCATCTCTAGGGACCCTAAGGCGGTCTCAGGGTGTGGATCTCAGGGTGTGGAGCGAGGCCCAGAGTCCCTTCCGGGGTGGAAATGGCTTCTTCCAACCCCTCACTGCTTCCCTATTATGTGGGCTCTGGGGGCAGGCCTGCAGGCCCCTTCGGCAAACCCAGTAAAAGGGACTCTCAGACCTTTTGCTCCAGCTGCAGGTGTGGGACTCCATGGGGACTCCATGGGGACTCAGGTGCAGCTGAGGTCTGCAGGGCGAGAGGAGGTGCCAGGGGTGGGGCTGAGGGCTGGAGTGGCAGCCCATGTGTGAGTTGATGGCAGCAGCCCAGGCTTCCCCAGGGAGGCCCTGCGCTGTAGTTGGCTGGGTGCCTTCCTTGGGTTCAGTGAACCACAGCAGAGTCCTTCCTGGACCAACTCACCTTTTTCAGTTGTGAGAATCTTGAAACTACCCATCTTTCTAGTCCCCGCCGAATTACTTTGAAGTCTCTTAGTTTTTTCCACCACTAGTCAAAAGCATTTAAAGTTTTGTGACTGTTTCATCCTATGGCATGGACCTAGATTCTGCAGGAGTAACAGGAATACCTGGATCAGTTAGGACTGACTTTCTTAACCAGGTAAGGGCCCAGAAGTCAGCGGCCCAGGACCACAAGGGCTGGAGGGACGGTACTCAACCACTAGGGGGCCTCACAGGATTTCGCGTCCAAGATTCCGTGGGTAGTGGGAGCTGGCACTCACCTGCTGGCTCCATTGCCTTCTGGGGGTAGGCCGAGGCTGTGTGGTGAACTGGGACAAGAAGGACCCCACGTCCAGCTGTTTGTGGAAGGCTGTCTGCTGCTTTCCTGTCACTGTAGTGCAGTGAAGATGTCGCCCTACCTGTGGGTGAGCACCCAAGGGTCCCCAGCACAAAGCCTTCCCTGTCGGTCCTTTGGCCCTTTACTTCCCTCCCCGCAGCTGCAGTGAGGACCTGCTGGCCCTCAGACCCGGATAACAGGTGGCCTGCAGGTGGCCTGTGGGCAGCAGGTGGGTGTTATTTCTGAGCAGCTAGCAAGTGTGAGGCATCCCATTGAACACTCACAACTGGCAATGTGACATGGAGGCGGGTGTGTTGTTATACACACACAGACATTTGGGGGGAGAAATAGGTGTGTATTTTGGGGACCCAGCTAGATTATGTCACAGGGATGGGGCCTGTCTGTGACACAGGGCACCCTCTCCTACCCCAGGGGACCTCAGGTGCTCTCGGCTGTGATGCACTTGCCGACCATCTGCTTTGCCAGCCTGGTGGGACGTTGCTGTGAATTGGGTCCCTGGGTCCACCTAACCAGCAGGAGGGTGGATTTCAGTAGCCACCGCCACCCCCATGCGCCCTACAAAGCTGGTTGGGTGGGGGAGGGGAGGGAGAGTGTTGGGAGAGGTGGGCCAGGTCAGGTCTGGTCACTGGGCTGGGATTCTGCAGGGTGACAATCAGGAAGGGAGCCTGGGAAGCCACCAAATGACCCCCGAGAATGGTGGCATTCATCCCCAAAGCCGGAATCAGCTGCTTTTACATGGTGGGGTGGCCTGGCTCTAGCTCCTCACACGGCCACAACAAGCACGGGCCTGCCCGACCGGAAGGGAAGGTGCTGGGAGCTTCTGAGCAGCGGTCCTGCGTAGGTCACGCCTGAGTATCTGTGTGGTGGCACCTGCTCCTTCCCCCCATGAAAGATGCTGAAGAAAGAGCAGCTTCAACTCTCCCAGGGGCGTTTGTGCACCCCCTTCATTGCCTTGCGGCCTCCTCATGTGCCTACAGAGGTGTCCCCAGGTTGCGATGAAGTGCGGCTTTCCGGGTTGACACAGTTCCGTTACCCTGTCCTGCTTCCCTCCCGTCCCCCATCCTTTGGTTCCATCAATGCCCTGTCTCTGCAGTTTAGAGACTCCATTCTGCCTTTGCCCTGGCTTCCAACTGTTTGCTAAAAAGTCTGTGTGGAGCTGCTTCCGGGCGGAGGTGGAGTCCATTCCATTGTCTGGTTCTTCCATGGTCTCAGACTCTCCCCACCGGAGGGGAGAGGGACGTGTGTATTTTCCTGGGCTGTGACCACACTTTCCCTCTCCCCTGGCGTCCTCTGCTTTCCCTCCGGGCCTGGGCACGTGTCCTTCACCTTGGAGGTGTCACTGTTTCCCATCCCCACCCTTGGTCGGAGAACAGCGGCCTCTGTGCCAGGCCTCTCCTCTGGAACTTCATGTGCACTTGTTTAACTCAGAGACGAAATTCTTCCACCCTTCGCCTGTGCTCTTTCCCCAACGAGCTGCAGGAACACGGCTGGCAGGGTGTGGGAGGGGAACCCGGTCCCGCAGGGAGGCTGACCTCTGCTGCCGCTCTCCCCACCTCTCTTCACACAGCAGCACCTTTAGAGAACAGTCCCCAGAATCAAGAGGGCGTCAGATACCCCTTTATTTTATTTTTAATTAAAAAAATTTCTTATCCTAACCCGAGGACATGCCTATTGATTTTAGAAAATGGGTGGGGAGGGAGAGGGAGAGAAACATTGATGTGATAGAGAAACTGCAATCGGTTGCCCCTCACATGTGCCCTGACCAGGGACTGACCCTGCACCCCAGGCCTGTGCCCTGACAGGGAATCAAACCTGTGACCTTTGGTTTACGGGAGGACGCTCCAACCAAGTGAGCCACGCTGGCCTTGCTGCACCTCCACCCGCAATACCTCTGCGCTGCCCAATGGTGTTCCAGGTTACCCTGATGTCTGTCTCCCACTGGGTGTTGAAGGTCAACTGCTCTGTGATGTATGTGTCAGGAACAGGCCGCAAGGTGTGCTAAGTGCCTCATGCACATCTCATTGCATCCTCGTCACCGCCCTCCGAAGCAGACTTCATTGTTCTCATTGCGGAAACCGAGGCCTGGGGCTGGCGCTCTGTCTTGCTCAAGGTTCCTCAGTGCCAGAAGAGGAAGGGTGCAAACCCAGCTGTCGAACTCCAGGGTCTGGTTCTGCCTTCTGGAAGCCCCACCTAAAGCCCCGAGATGCTGGGTCCAGGTAATAAACTCACTGGCTGAGGCGCAGGAGGAAAAGGCCAAAAGGAACTTTCGTGAGCTGGGCTCTGAAACGGCTCCTTCAGCATTTCAAGATCTTTCCCTCTCCCATTTCCCTGGCTACCCCCAGCAGCCCCCCGGCATTTCCCTTCCTCAGGGGCCAGACCATCTGCTCTCTCTTATTCCTCTGCCTGGGGCCAGTGCGGAGAATGTTTCCTTGAGGTCTTGGCTGTGTGCAGTGGAACCACACATGCTGACCTCTGATTCAGGAGGATCAACAGCCACCACGCATCTTCCTCCCTGGAGCCATTCGTTTCTGCTGACTGCTGGTTGGCCTCGGGCGAAGCTCAAACAAAGGGAACTGAGGCCAAAAGGGATGAGGGTATCTTGTCTGGGCGTGGCGAGTGGAAACGGAGGGTGGAAGTCCTGTCCCGGCTTCGGAACATGGACCGGGTCCTGCTGAGCCCAAGGAAATCCCCTTCGCTCAGCTTTCCTGACCCAAAGAAGGCACGAAAAGTGAGCTAGGGGGCGAGGGGGGCAGAAATCTTTCTTGCTCACCAGTGACAAGGATTTTCACTGAGACTTGGGGGAATGTAGCAATCTGAGCTGAAAAGACGATAGTTCTAGCTCAAAGGTTTTTGAAAAATAAATGAGTGGCTAACAGTGTGAGCTGTTTCACTGAGTGTTTATTTTAAACAAAAGCCTTTTAATTTGGCTTAAAAAATATTTTGTGCCCTGGCTGGTGTGGCTCAGTAGATTGAGTACCAGCTTGCGAACTGAAAGGTCACATGTTTGATTCCCAGTCACGGCACATGCCTGGGTTGTGGGCCAGGTCCCCAGTTGGGGGCGTGTGAGAGGCAACCAATCAGGGAATCTCTCGCATATCACATCGATGTCCCTCTCCCTCTCTTTCGCCCTCCCATTCCCTCTGTCTAAAAATAAATAAACAAAATCTTTAAAGAAATAGGTAAGTTTGGGATTAAAGGCAAAGAAAGATTGGAATCCCTCCCTGCCTTGGGGCTCATTCTAGGTGCGGACAGTAGGGGGCACTCACACACTACATTTCATAAATAAAGCAGCAGGCGTCTAGAAGGAAGTTTTGGGCAACTTACCTCTCCACAGCCCCATCCCATCCAATTTGTGGAGTCCTTCGTGTGGGAAGGCCAGGTCCAGACCCATCGTGAAGGTGGTCTTTCGTCCCCAAGATGTGAACCCACATCGGCAATGCCAGTGGTTCGCCATGGGAGACCTAGCCCGACTCTGGGGAGGCGGGCAGGTGCTTCTAAGCCCCAGAGTGGGTGCTGCGCTCCCGCACCTGGCGGCAGATCTCCGTGCACGGAGGTGGCCTGGTTTGCGTCTAAGGGTCGAGTCACACAGGGGCCCTGGGCAGATTCCTAAGCTGGAACCAGTCTTAAAGGCCAAGGGCTTTGGGGACCACGGTCACCACCATGGGGAAACAAGCCTTTTCTTTTCTCTTCTTCGGGGTGTAGAGGCCCCAGGAAGTGCCCCAGACCACCTGGCCCAGAGCTTGGACTTGTCCTGTTTAGATGTCTGGAAACAGTTCACATCTCTAAGGCTCTTCTTCCCCAGCGTAAAAAAGGTTAACTCTTTCCACTTTCTTGCTGTTCTTTTCTGGCTCTCCAGCCCTGTTCACATCAAATACTTGGGAAGCCGATGAAGAGCGTGGCTTCTCCAGGAACAGCCGAGGAGTAGGCGTTTCTTCATGATGGAGAATGAAAATGAAGGATGTAGGAAGTGTGTCGAGATCCATATCATACTTAAAAAAATTAACTAGAACCTGGTGAGCAGACAGCCCCTTATCCACTGTGTACTTCCATTGCCACGATGCTTACTGACTTCTTACCGTGTGGGGGCACCCCCACCCCCCCGCCCCCCCGCCCCCGGCGATGACCTCGGGAAAGAAATGGGGCTGCAGAAGGTCAGGGACCCAGGCACAAGCTGGACTCCACACCTCCTGACCGCACCACTGTGCTCTGCCCTGTGTTGCTGTTGCAGGAGCGGACCTTACATGGGCAGAGAGTAGAACTGATGCTTCCTAAAAACAATCACCGTCTGAGTTTGGAGCTCCGGAAAGGTGAGCGCATTTGCCGCCATGTATGCCTGTCACCTTAGATTAATGCCATTTCAGGCTGAGTCTGAAGCAGAGTCAGCCTTGGCCTCCCAATACTTCTCCTTCTCCTCGGCTCAGTGAACTTCTCTTTGGTGCTTAGATTACTCACAGGACTGCATTATAATTTATGGGAAGCAAGGGCCGAACTTGCACGTAAGCACTGAAAACAGGTTATACAACTTACTTGACATCACCACGGCCTCTAGGAAGGAAGCGTGAGGGGAACAGGCTCGAGGCCCCGTTCCGGGGTGTGGGAACCCAGGTGCTGAGTGTTGTGCTGTTGGCCAGGCCTTGGTGAGACATCTGGTTCCCATTGGAGGCTGGGTGTCGCTGGGCTGAGCCGAGCTGCTGGGTTTTTCCTTTGTTCCTGGCTCTGTTCATCCTCCCCCACACCTTCCCCCCTCCCCCCCGAGCTTTATGGTGCAGAAGACCTGGAAAATCCGCTGGCGCACAAGGGAGACGATGATCCCCAGAATAAGTGGATGGTTGTGGGTGAGAGGGTCCAGGTGAAGAGTCGGCCCATGGGGCAGACCTTCCACACCTGGTGCCTGTAAACGGAGCTGGACGTTCAGTCCAGCTCTAGAGTGGGGGCTGCTGCTGACAGCAAGGACAGCAAGGAGAGGAGTGGCGGGGACGGGGCGGAGGGGGAGGCAACAGCAGGCTCCCCTGGGCGCACACTCAGTCACTGAGCACCTAGGGCTTTGAGTCCCGTGTGCTGCAGGGGTGGAGGCTCAGGGCCCCACAGGGCCAGGCCCACAGCCGGACTGGCCCACAGTGAGGCTCTGGCAGCAGTCCTGGGAGTAGACACTTGAGCAGGCCTGACCTTACAGCAGCTGTGCAATGCCATGGGGCTACCGATGTGCCCTCTAACAAAACAGAGATGGCACATTTCCTCAGATAGTCCTGCTTCTCACCTGGAGAAGATACATATATATCTGTATCTGTAGTCAGCCCTCTGGCTCCATGGGCTCCCCGCCAGCAGGTTCAGCCGACCTCAGTCTGAAAATACTCAGCAAAGGTTACGCTGTTGCTGAGGTGTACTCTGTCCATGGGCCTACAATGGTTGGATGGCTGCATCTGGACTAAAAATGCACAATTTAAAAAAAATCATTTTTCACTAAGCAATACAGCCTGTTTACATAGCATTTGCATTGTGTTAGGGATAAGTAATCTAGAGCTATTTTCAAGTATAGGGGGGGATGAGCATAGGTCACAGGCAAATATGTTCTCTGTGAGGGACTTGGGTATCCATGGCAGCCCGGTGGGTATGAGAGATGCCTGTCCATGTGAATATATGTATGTACACACATATGTACATTCAAATGTGGGGCACATACAGTGTGCAAGGCAAGTTAAGCTCACTCTCTCCCAAAGCTCATCTCTGCCAATCTTTCTCCCCGGACCACGTGGAAACGCCTCCACGGCTGACAGTGGATTTGAATTCTCATGGTGTCACACACTGGTATGTGGGAGGCCTGGGGGGTGGTGTGGAACCCCGGCTCTGGGCAGGAATCACGCACAAATGTGCCTGGCACGCACTGGGCACTACTGGGGTGAACCATGCTCAGTTTTTCCGTGCATGTGCACGTTTTCCTGTGTAAATCTCACCCTTTTCATAGGCCTTCCTTGCCCTATTTCTTTAAAAGGCACTTCATAAAAATTTCCAGGGCAGCCACATGTATCTGCTCACCTGTCAGGAAGTTCTCGGAGAAGAGAAACTGTCCCACAAACTTCACTTCACGTTTACTGGGCGATCACGTGCTCGGGGCAAGCAGCGGGGCAAGCAGCAGCGCGAGCGCACCTCTGGGCTTAGTGCGCATGTGGGAGTGTGTGCGTGGTCAGCGCCCCTGTGGAACAGGGAGTGCCCGGGGATTTGGCACGCATGGGTTTTTGCAATGGCATTTCAGGGAGAATGAGCTTCACTACACACAAAAAATTAAAGCCTGCAGTTGCTGCCAGTCCCGGGCCTTTCAGCCCCGTTCCCAACTCAAAGCACCCTGTGCTTTGGCTCGTGTTGAAATATCCTTCCCCGAGTTTGTGCAGGAAAAGACATCTACTGCGTGTAGCAACAAACCACTCTCAGGCCGAGTCTCTCTGTTTCACTCTTCATCTTTCTGGGGTTGCCTCTTCTGCTCTGGCTTCTGCCCACAGGGACCTCAGAACAAATCCATCCGGGTGGGACCCTGGCCTCCCGGCCGCAGGCACAAGCTTGTCCCTCAGCCTGCAGCGCTCTCGGCCTCAGCTCCTCGGACCTTGGATCTCTGACCTGCCGGCTGACGCCACAGGTGTCTCGTTTACTATCGGTCCAGCCTCTGTCCCTGGTCCTTCCCCACCGAGGCGCAGACTCCAGCAGGGCAAGCGAGGCTTCGCTCTGGCCGCAATCACGTTTGCGGCGCTCGGGGCCTGTTGAAGCGCAGCGGGGGAGCGGAGCTGCACTGGATGGGGGCACGAGAAATGCCTGTGGGGCCTCGGCCCCACCCACCCGGTTCCGTGGAAGTTGAGTTTTGCCAGAGAGCACCACCTGCTGAATGGCTTGCTTGCGTGCCATTCCCCTCGGCCGGACTGGAGCCTCACTCAGACCTGTCCGAGCTCTCGCCCTGTTTTCTCCAGGTCAGTTTCCCCCAAACACAAGGCAGGTCACCTGCGAATTTGGTCAAGTAGGGCTGACCAAAGCCCTCCTGCGGGCGGTCGGTGTGCGCTGTTCACAGGCGAGGCCTGTCCTAAGATCATGGGCTCCCCTGCCGCCAACGGCCCTGTTCCCTACGCCCATGACCTTCTTCTGGGCGCCCTCCTCGCCGAGGGCCCTCCCGAGGGCTCTGCGTTCGGCCCGCGCCCTCTGCCCGTGACGGCTGCGGCCCGATGCACCTGCTGCGCACGGCGCGCTCTGGCGCAGCTGCAGCAGGTGCGCGCTGGTCCGCGTTTCCTGCCGCATCCGGTCACTGCACTTCAGGCCTTCTGTGCTCTGGTTACAGCAACGCCTCCCCGCACCCGCTCCAGGGCCCCGCAGGCTGCCAAACGTCACCCCTTCCACCCCGGCCCCCTCCACCTCCCTCCACGGAGCGCCGGCTGCCCCCGGCCTCGTTTCTGCCTGTGCAAACCCCCAACTCTTCCCAGGAGGGCCCTCTCTAACGCCCCTCCTTCCAGGGCCCCCTCTGCGACCCACCAGCAAATCACACTCTTTGGTGTTTCTCTCATGGCCACCAGTTATTTGTATCTCAGTTTTAGATATATCTTTCTTACCCAGAAACCATAAGCTCCTGAGGTCGGAGACTTGATTCACTCACCCAACCCCGGGCCTGCGGGCACCTTGGCAGGGCCCTGTCCTCGTGGAATGTAAGCTGAGCCCAGCGGAGGCTAAACGAGCAACCCCGGAGCGATAAAAGCATACAATGCCCTTCGAACCCGGTAGGAAAGCCCACCCCGTGCGGGGAGGCTCCGGGAACCTTCCTGAACAAGTGACCCCGGGAGTGGACTCGGAGGACGAGCCAGACAAAGGGAAGGCGGCAGCGGGTCCGGGGTTTCTGAGAACAATTCGGGGAATGTTGGTCAGGCTGCTGGCAGATGTGCCGCGGACCGGACTTAAAAGTCAGCACCCCAGAGAGCCTTGCACTTCGACCCTCATTTAAAAGACTCGGATACCTACGAAGTGAGAATAGGGGCAAATCAACAGCTTACCTGATGAAAATGAAACTCTAGGTGCCGAGTCCTTGGGTCCCTGGTCAGCGCCTGCAAGCTTTCTGGGAGCTGAGCTTATGGCCGCTGCTTAGCAACACCTTCGGAGCTGCGTGTGCGGGGCAGGGCAGGGGGCCCACGCATAAAACACGCAGCCTGAGGTGAGTTCAGTGGCGGGGCACACTGGTCCTGACAAACTTAGTCACTGTACACTAGGTGCCGCTCCAAGCACCTTACATACGATTCATTTAACTCTCACAACTGCCACAAGAGGTAGATTTACAAGAGGTTGTGATGGAGACCTGGTGTGGAGCTACACAAAACCTGCTGTGAGAGCAGGTAGGAGGAACCCCAAGCCCAAACTAGGGGTGAGTGGAAATGAGGGCCGGGGACCGGCTCCAAGAGGTAAAGCTGTTCCCTCCCCACCACCTGCCCACCAGAGGCGGCGGGGCAAGTGGGCCAGGGGCCGAGAGACTCTGGTGGCAGCTGGATGGCAGGCTGCAGGGGCCCACCGGAGAGAGGGGAGGGCAGTGAGGGGGCTGTTGCTACCAGGCCAGAAAGCCAGAGGTTTGAGTGGAGCTAGCAGCAGCACGGATGGAGAAAGTGGTGAGAAACAATACCCACAGGGGTGGGGAAGATAACCATGCCCAGACACTAACCAGGTGGGGGCACATGGCCAGCCCACACCTTCAGGACAGGGTCATGTGCAGCATTTTTACCTCGTTTAGAAAAAGTTAACCTCACCCGTCTTTAAGAGAACTAGATCCTGGCATAACAGACACACTCACCTGCAGTGTCGAATTACACGTCCTGCCAGTATTGTCACCCTCTTCTCTCCAGGGTCTCCTGAAAGGCTGGACCAGAAAGGGTCCTGCCACCAGACCCAGAGGGTCAGAGGCCTGGCGCCTCCTCAGTGGCCGTGGGAGCACTGGCCCTTCTCCTTGAAGGGCTCCTGCCCTGTGAGCGGCCCGGACTTCGGGTGAGTGTAGGCCTTCCGACAATGGGCAGGAAGGACACTACGTGGGCCACCCGTTTATTACTACTTCCCTTACTCCCTGGGTCTCTGAAGGCCTTGTCACTAAGAGTGTTGGCACTTTATATACTCTAAAACCCCTGAAAAGTGTTTTTATGAATCTTGCAGGTAGACTCATTGCGTTCAGTAAGGAATTATTTTTTTATCCTCACCTAAGAACGTTTTTTGATTCTAGAGAGAAGGGAAGGGAGGGGGAGAGGGCAAGAAGCATTGGTGTGAGAGAGACACGTGGACTGCATGCCTCTTATGCAGACCCTGGCCAGGGACTGAACCTGCAACCCAGCGACCAAAGCAAGAATTCTGTTCTTGACAGACTGAGCTGTCAGAGGGGAGGAGTGCTGAGGGACTGGGTGAATAAAAGGTGAAGGGATTAAGTAAAGACAAAACAAAAAATACCAAAAAACCCCTACCACATAGACACAACAGTACGGTTGGTGTGAAAGGGGGGGTGGGGGGAGGTAGGAGGGTAAAGGGAGAATAAATGGTGAAGGAAGGAGAACTGAGTGGTGAACACAATGTGATATGTTACAGATCATGTACATTTTAGAACCGTACCCCTGAAACTTACGTAACTTTATTAACCAGCCACCCCCATACATTCAATAAAGATGAGTATTACAAAAAAGGAATTCTGGCCCTAGCTGGTGGGGCTCAGTGGATTGAGCACCGGTTTATGAGTCAGAGTTGCTGGTTCGATTCCCAGTCAGGGCACACGCCTGGGTTGCAGGGGAGTCCCCAGGGGACTCCCAAGGGGATGTGGGAGAGGCAAGTGATCCATGTTTTCTCTCCCTCTAAAAATAAATAAAATCTTTTAAAAAATCATATTAAACTTTGGATTTTTATGTTTACAAGCAAGTCCCCCCCGCCCCACTGAAATTCTGGGCATATTTGTAGATTTTGTTTACTGTCTCAGTTTGGTACTTAGAACAAACGTCCCTGACAGAGCGCCCAAACTATTAACCCTAACTCTGCCACGGGCATGCTCGTCCTCGGTTACCACCATTCGCGTCATTCTCTGGAAGGACTTTTTCTGGTACGCAATTCACATGCCAGTCAAACCAGGATATACTTACTGTGAATTCTACACGTTGCACTTACGAGTATCATCCGTGTGCGAGGCTGCCGAGGAACCAACAGTCTTGAATGGCTGGTAAACTGGCACCAGAACACCCACTGGGTGAGTAAGAGACAGTGCTGCTTCCAGTTTACCTTCTTGCTTTCTGACTTCTGAAGCAACCCTGGGAACCTGGGGTCAATGAAATAATCTTCTTCGACTTAGTCTCAGTCTACAGACCAGTGATTTTCAGCCCTGTATCAGGACGAACGTCAAGTGAAAGAGCCCCTCCCGAGCCCTGACAGGGCCGCTGCCTCATCAGTGAGCTGCTTCCCCCCACCCCCCATCCCTCCTGTCTACTCCCTGGTTGTTAAGCTATCATTGAAAGGTCAGCCATAAGGCTCTAATCGGTCAAAAGTAACTTCAGGACGGTGGAGGGCACCTTCTCATCACGCGCCCACCACTCAGGAAGTAGCTCTGCGTGTGAGCTGCAGGGTGTAAGGACTCCCTAGCGCCCTTCGAGTCCCCGTCAGTGGCAGGGCCAGTGTCACTGCAGCCTGTGGACTTTCAGTGGCCTCTACCTGCCCCAGATGCTGCCAGGTGCTGTCTAATGTGACACTCTAGTCGCACACTGTGTGTGTGTTCACTCAGGCTATGCATCATTTTGACTTTACTTGCCCACTTGACCTTAACCAACACCACCAATTCTTCCTTCCAGCCAACAAAAAATAACAACAGCAGGAAGTTTCACTCCATAAAGCATTAAAGATATTTTAATGAGGAAAAAAATCCGTATCTTAGTCTTATATTTCTATTCAAAGACACTCAAAACTAGTTTTTCCCTGCCCATCCCTTGTAACTTTAACTTTATTTGTGACCATGTAATAAAGGCCAGTTTAAAGATTTTTTTTTAAAAAGTTTAAACCTTTTTAAAAAAGATTAAACAACCAGGCTAGCAAAAAGTTACTCAATACATACTTTCCTTATATCAAACAAGCTAGTACTTCAGTACAATGGAACTATACAGAATATGTACAATACACACATGTGCACAGAGCAAACACTATAGGCTCAGAACGGGTTTGAACAAACATAATATTCACATCAATTACAGTAACTCTAAAAATGATTGTAACGTTCAAACGGCACTTAGTTTACAAAAAAGTCACAAAAATATATATATGTAGTCACCAAGAACTATGGTTCCTGTAAAATACTAATAGCCAGATACTAGTATACAAAATGTGAAGTTCTGACATTGTGTACATTTTTAGGAAATAAAGCAAAATCCAAAACCATTTTTGTTACTGTTGAAAGTCAAACATGCCAAGTAACTTAGCTATAGCCACTGTCACCAAGTAAAGCGATACTTGAATGAGATGACGACTGGGTACGAAGCTGGTGAGCTGGGGGACTGGTACAGCCCAGAGAGCTGTCCAGGTTCTGGGAGAGGGCGGAAGACACCCATCTATGTAACGTAGTCTACATTCCCCCTCAGCACTGCCCTCCCCCAAGGGCTTCACAGAATGCCAGTGCCCCAGGAGAACCACAATGCTGGAACTAGCAAGTTTCCCCACACCCCCTTGGTGTCGGGCTACAGGCAAACAGTAAAGCATGCATCGGCTAGAGAAAGCAGTCGCCCATCCGGAAGACCGTGGTGCAGTTTCCTTCTAGGCTGGTTGCACTAGAAAGCACTCCAGTTTTTAAACGGAGCCAGATTTATCTGTTAGCTCTGTAAAACAGTGAGCTAATGTAGCAGCAAGTATTACACAAACAAAACAAGTGTATGTAAAAATTCATTTGTTGCATCAAAACACTTCTTTCCCCTTCCCGCCTGTCTCCTTCAACCAGACATCAATCTCGTCTATCACTGAGCTGTGGCGTGTTCCCTCCATCCAACTTTCTCATTTTGTTACATGTCGTAATCCTGGAAGGTTAAACTTACTCTTAAAAATGGGAATACAGGAATTTTAAAGTAGAAGTCTGTTCTAAAAGTATCTCTCACAAATATATATATTTAAATATTAAAATAGGCTACGTAGGACTTTTATCAAATGGCTTTTGGGAAGGTAGAGGAGGTGCACAGCAGCTGCCAACCACCCTCCAAGTAGACATAAGGTGCCATTCAGGGGGCCCTGGGAGAGGCAGGCAATCTGTCTGATGCGGGAGCACCAGTAATGACAGAAACATCAAATCTGCTATTGGGACTTGGTTTGAAATCAAAATTTACCCTTCTAGGGACAGTTGTGTTTTGAAAATATCTTGAAACAGAGGCATTTGAAGCCAGTGCTTTGTACAAAGAGGAAAATGAATCAAGTTTACTGATCTGACTCCTTCCGAACACCCGGTGGAGTTCACTCCAGGCCCCTGACAGATAGAGCAACACGGCCCCCCACGCACCCCGGGCTGCGCTCAGCAGACCCCTTGCACAGCATCCATTCGCGGGGACATTCAACTGGTAACTCGAAAAACACACTTCCAACCCACTCGCAGAAGATTCCCTCTGGAAAAAGGTGTTTCTAGGAGCTGCACGACAGGCTTCCCATCTTCAAATGAACAGCCTCCACTGACACCGAGGGACGGCCCCTCCTAAGGCGGGAAGACTTCTTCCACAGCGGGTGACATACTTTGGTAACCTAAACATTCATGGACAGGAAGACTTTTCCACCTTCACTGAATAATGAAAGCTGGGTGTGGTTAGATGGCATTTGGGACAAGGGCAACTGAATAAAGTTATTCAAGCTCAGTCCTCCAAACCATTACGGAGAAATTTCATCAAATACATCATCACAACTGACCCAGGGCTTTAAGCTTAATCAGAAAAATTATTCAATTTCTGAAAAGAGAAAGGTAACAATAAAAAAATTGATTTTATAAACCAGGCACTTCAAACTGAAATTCAAAAAATGAGTTAAAAATTCTTTTTTGGTTTTTGTTTTCTATCATCAGTCTGAACTCTTAAGTTCCTTGTAAAGCGCTGGAGCCCACAAGTACTTCAGGCAGCCTTGGCTTCCAGACGCCACCAAAGTGAGATCCCAACAATGTTGCCACACATCTGAGCAGAGACTATTTGTAAAGACTTAAAGACATGAATCTGTTGTTTTTTTCTGTCATAAAAATATCATCACTACGATAAAGTGAAATATCTAACCATATACTTTAGTATGAAGTACAACTATAATGTCACCAGGAGTCTTCATCCCATAATTTGACGGACTTAACTTTCCATTTCTAAATCTCAACATAAGCATAATCTAAAAATAAAATATTCAGAGTATCTGCTCTTTAGCTGAACCTGGAAATTGATTCAGTTTCACTTCATTGTTTAATATGAATCACTATTGCTTTTTGCAAATTTGTCTTTCTGAGGACTTTCTGTTGTTACTACATTCTTTGATAGCAATTGAAAGATGAAAATGGGTATAGGAAAAATAAGAAATACTCCTTTAAATTCAGATGATTTTAAAGACTGTAAGACTATGTTTAGCTATACATATTCCTCATAGATGTCTCTCAGTAACTTTCAAAATCTAAATCTATGATAAAGCATCTTATGTCAATAACTTTATAGTGAAAAAACACATTTACTATCTTTTAGGAACTTCGGGTCCTATCAAAGTGAGCTTTATAAGCCATCACCTGCCAGTTAACATTAACATCTAGAAACTATTATCCCTCACTTGGATGTATGTTTCAGAGTTGTAACTTCACATTTTGCAGGTGAGTGAAAACAGTTAAGCCCTACGTGAAAGTTTCTAATTCTTCTCTTCATCAATCCCTCAAATCTCAAATGCCTTTCAGTTAAACACTACAAGTTTATTCATCAAGTAATAAGAATAAATCTCTCCATGTGGTATGCTGGTAGAAATCACCATACCGTAACGCATTTTTCAGGGGCTACAAAGCTAAGAGAGTCTATCTAAAGCATGATCTGAGAACCTTCCAAATAAAAGCCACTGAACTAGATAACTGGCCTCCATTTAGATTAAGGTGGGTACAGGAATATAAAATAGCAAGAGACAGAAGAGAGCACAGCGAAGAAGGCTCCCTGGGAACTGTGTGTGCATCGGGAGAGACTGGCTCAGTAGTCAGAAGGTAACAGCATCACCAACGGTAAGCACATCAGATGTGAGGACTAGTCCATTCCAGTTGATAAAATAGCAAATGGACGTTTTTTTTTGCCTTTTTTAAAGCTTAAGGGGCATGTGTTGTAACAGGGAATCAAATCACGATCAGCCAGAGCGGCTGCTGAAGTGTTGGCCATGTCAGACAGAATGAGGCTACATTTGTGTGTACTCTGCCTCACTGAGATCACAGGCTTCAAAAACAGGCAATGGAACTCAATGCAGGACTGACTACTTGAAATAAAAATTAACATTACTTGAAATTCAAATGAAGAAAAATCCATTTAATTTGTGGACAGATTCCATTTGCTTTCCAGAAAACTTAAAATCCAAAAACCCATCCACATTAACCCCTCTGTTTCTGAATCGGAAGCACTTGTGGTTAGAATACGCCCTTAAAACAGAAAAGGGGATGGCAGGAACCGCGACACATGGTGTCCTTCCATTCTCCTCGCTTCTCAAGTACAACACACCCATTTGGTAGGTTAAAAATGAGAAATAAATGTTTCTTGTATAAAATACTTGGTTTTAAGCCCTGGCTGGTATAGCTCAGTGGATTGAGCGTGGGCCTGCAAACCACATGATCACGGTTCGATTCCCAGTCAGGGCACATGCCTGAGTTGCAGGCCAGTTCCCAGCAGGGAATGCACAAGAGGCAACCGTACATTGATATTTCTCTCCCTCTCTCTTTCCCTTCCCCCTCTAAAAGTAAAAAGAAAAAAAAATACTTGGTTTTAAAAAGGCAATTTATCCTGCATCCTATAATTTAAGCCCTTTAAATATCACAGTTACCCTCTTGGGCCTTAAAAAAGACAGCTATGCTTAAGAATTCTAAACTGGAATTTTTTGTTCAGTTATACTGATAATTTCTAATGAATAAGATAATGTAACTGGCCTTCATCTGTTTGCAAAGTTCTCCACATATTCTGGTAAAAATTACATATCCAAATATCCCTTAATTAAACGAATTTTAAATAAATCTAATTAACTCTATATACAATTATTCCTTGAAGCTTACTTAGTTTCTTAAGAGATTCACAAGCTAAATAAATATCATTAAACTGTGTAACAAGAAAAATGCAGAGCCTCCAGGAAAGAGAGAAAAAGAGGCCCTTGTTTCTATCGTTTTATGTTAAATGCGACTTGGTTAGCCATATTGCTGAGAACTGGGGAGGAGACAAGTGACCAAGCAAGCATTTCCCCAGTACCACACTCGACTTTCTCATGAAAACTGCAGATCTGTGCAATTCATAATTACCAGTGAAAATCTAGAGTTTCCACCTGGGACCAACAACCAGCAGCAGTAACTCTGAGGACACGGAACTGTGCAGGGCCTTCCTAGGTCGAGTTCCTGGGACAGACGCGCTAAAGCACTTTCAACCAACAAAATCCCCAAATGACTCTAATACATTTCTCTGATACTATTTCTTTCCTTCTCTTTCTTTCTTTCTTTTTCGAATAACTATTAGAACTCAGGGCAACAACTGCTGGTCACAGTTTTATCTATTCTTTGTCTTGCCCGTGTGAAGATTTAAAAATTAACTTAGGCCCTGGCTGGTGTGGCTCAGTGGATTCAGTGCGGGCCTGCGAACCAGAGGATCGCAGTTCAATTCCGGGTCAGGGCACATGCCTGGGTTTCAGGCCAGTTCCCGGTTCCCAGTGGGGGACACACGAGAGGCAACCATACATTGATATTTCTCTCCCTCTCTCCTTCCTTTTCCCTCAAAAGATAAATAAATAAAATTAAAAAAAATTAACTTGGACACTTATCTGCTGGCAGGCGTAGCAGTTTTCGAAGTGTATGCCGGGCCTCCCCAGTGGAGACGCGGCAGCACTGTGACTACCAGTCTGTGCGGGAAGCTCTCCCACCCTCCTGGTCTGGAGCGGCACCAGTGGGGGCCCTCAGGACCCGTGTGCCGGCTCTCCTGAAGGCCGCGTACACTTGTTTGAGAGCAGAGGGGTGGAAACAGGTGAAAAGCAGTGGACTATGGAAAGGGGCGGAAAGAAAATTAGCCTAAAAAAAAATCTTCAATGAGTTTGCTTTCCCTTCCTTACATTTGGGGGGATAAATTTCAGAATTAGCAAATTTTAAAAAAGGAAACAATCAAATCATTAAAACTTAAAATGGATTTTATTATTAAGGTCTACCATCTGGACAAAATTCAGATCTTATGTGTTGAATAGTAATGTATATTTTATTTTCTGATCTAATCAGGTGCTTTCATAATTATTAAACTTTGGGCATATACACAGAAAAAGAGCTACTCAGAAGTTCATTGCTGATGAACTCAAATATTTAGGATCAAGGTGTAAGTGATACTTCAAATGGTGCGAGATGGAGAGAATACTCCAGCCTAGTGGATGCTATCAATCTCAACTGTAAATCAGAAAGTTTCCTGTTTTAGCAGCAGAAGAGGTGATATTAAGATTTTTAGTTTTTCTTTAGTCAACAATTGTTTTCTTCCCTAGATTTATAACCATCATTCACAGACCACCGTGTTGCAGCCTTTTCACGTCTCTTACATTATTGCTTACATTCTGTAAAAACTACACTAACTGACTTTAATAAACTTGGCAATGTCTAAAAATATTTTGGAACAAGGACAATGTATCACTGTCATGTGGGATTTTTGTAAACAATCTTAGTTGGGTTAAGAACATAGCCTTAACAGAATTCTTTATGTTGTCCAAAACAGCATAATAAAAAACATCCCCAACAATACATAGACCTACATATAAAATATAGAATATCTCCAATATTTTTCCTTTATATACTATCACAGCTGTGTATGCAGGAGCAAGTATTGTTGATGGGGTGAGAGGAAAACAAATTCAGGCAGTGACCTAATTAGCCAGACACGAACACTCAGACAGGTAAACAACAGTTCTAGCCAGAAAAGCAGTGTTAAAGAGTGCCCAAGAGACTGGATCTACAGACTACGTTCTCCATGCCCAGCCAGTTCATGCATAGCTCGACTATTCTCAATCATGGTTCTCTGCCTTCGTTAGAGGAACAAAGGAAAGGTTTTTTTTGTTTGTTTGTTTGTTTTGAGGACTGGCACTATAAAGGTACAGGGAATACCTATCCCAATATCAAATTTTCACTATGAAAAACCAGAATAGAAATGACAAAGCTTAAAAAAATGTATGTTGGATTTCAGAAGTATTTACCCTAATAATTCTTTTGAAAGCTTATCATCAATACCTCTAAAACCAACAGACTTTTACAAATATTGTACAATGTCCGGGTGGGAGTAAACATCTCTTCAGGCCATCTGTCCAATAATTCTTAGCGCGCTCTTTCTGGTGTGCACTTTCATCTCAGGAAGGTCCGCGTCCATCCGCTCTCTCCTTTCCCTAGCACTGCCTTGTTAGCCTACTTTGAAAACTGGAGGAAGAAACTGACACATGTTTTAAGCCAAGTGGTTCTCCTTCAGTATCACAGTTTGTATCGTGTTTTGACATCATGTTACTGCGCACTTACAGAAGCAACCTCCCAATTATGAAAAATAAAACATCAATTGCAGGGTTTACAAAGTAAAAAAGGGAAATTCTTTCCCAAACTCTTTTTTGTTTAAAAAATTAAATTAAATTTAAATGTATAAGACCAAGCACAGGCACTTTCCAAAAACCAAACTGAAGCCAAAACATGAAATTACTCAATAGTTACAGAAGACAACTCTGATTTTGGGGGGTCATCTCTGGTTGCCTCGGCACAAGCACTGGTCTTTGGCTGCTCTGGCATTTCTTCCTCTTTTTCTGCCAGCCCACCAAAAGACCCCAAGGGAAAAGTGCCTTCACAATTCTGGGTTGAGGAGACCTGTGAAATCACAGGCATTTGAACAGAGGAGTTGCTTTCAAAACTGTGTTCTCCAAGATCATACTGAACAAGGGTTTCTTCTTGCTCGTGGTTTAAGTAGTCCGGTACTAGGAAATCACTAGATAAGAGGCAAAGGATGAAACAGGAGTTAATTTTTAATCTAGTAATAAACAAGACACAATAAAAATACCTGATTTGTAAAACAACATTGAATTTTTTTATTTTTCTAATTCCTGAGTGAAGATTAAATTTAGGAATTTAACTTCTCAACTGTCTTAAATATGAACCAAAGTGATCCATCAGCACCGTCTATCACTCTCACTCCCATCAGCACTAGGTAAGACTCAGTGTCACCATGGCCACCTAAATACCGCATTTTGCAGTGTATAAGGCGCACCCATGTTTTTGGTCCAAATTTTCAGGGGGAAAAAAATCTTTCGTTTTATTTTGTATTCCAATTATTTATTTATTTATATTTAGAAACAAAACCAATTGTCATATTCCAGGGTATTATTTTACATACGGATAGTTACTGCTTTCTAGAGTTACACTCTAGAAAGCATAAATAAAAGAATGAAAAATATTGATATAGATATGGAATTAGTAGAACCCATGTATAATGTGCATCCTTATTTTCCCATCAAAAATCTAGGCAAAAAAGTGGTTATACACAGCAAAATATGGCAGTCTTTCTTATTTTCTATAACAGAGTTTCTGTTAAACAAAGAGCTTTGAATAACTTATGCCTAATATTTCTTGGACTACATACTTATTAAAAGGTTAATAAACCTAGTTGTATTACTTCCTGAATATAAGATAGTTAAGACACTAAATTTTTATGCACCTTCTAAAAAATATACTACTTAGAGAAATTTTAAAAACCTATGTGTCCTGCTATTAGATTTGGTATATGAGCCCTGGCTGGTGTGGCTCAGTGGACTGAGTGCCGGTCCGTAATCCAAAGGGTTCCCGGTTCAATTCCCAGTCAGGGCACATGCCTGGGTTACAGGCCTGGTCTCCAAAAGGGGACATACAAGAAGCAACCGCACATTGATGTTTCTCTCCCTCTTTCTCCTTCCCCTCTCTCTAAAAATAAATAAGTAAAATCTAAAAAAAAAAAAAAAAAAAAAAAAAAAGATTTGTTATATGAAAACTGCTAAATTACATTTGAATCAGAGTTTGGAAATAAATGCCATGAGGTTAGTTACCTTTTAGCTCTCAGAGACTATTTAGTTTAATGATATTGAAAGCATTTAATAGTCTATTGATATAAATTATAAGCAATTAATTATTGGATGTAAAATTTACCAAAATGTTAGTAACAGTAGATATTACTCCTAGGTGGTGAGATCAGCAAAGGGCTTTGATTTTTTTATATTTCATACTTTTTTATATTTACTAAATTTTCTACTATAAGCATTTTTATAGTTAAAATCAACATTATGAAATAAGCCATCTTAGATGCTTTATTTAAATATTTATTGCTTCATTATACTAGAAATGTCAACAACTAATACACTTAATAAACTTATAATTTAATTGTTCAATATTAATAAAACCCCTAAAATCTGCTCATCTGCAAGCAGTTTAAGATGTCGTGTTATATTTTCTCCCAGTGTTAGACAAAGAAATGGAGGACAGAGGGGCTCTGTGCAGGGAGGCGCAGACGACAGCAGTGGGGGACTGGGGCCCTGCTTCAGTCCCGACTGTTCACTACGGCACGTGTGATCTAGGTTTAGAAACAGGATAGCCAGGTGCTCGGCATCAGAAGCAACTACGTTAAGCAAAGTGAATGTCTGATTTGAGGAGAAAAACAAAATCATGCAGGGATATTTGGAATTTATTGAGAAATAAGATTTAAAAAGTAAAAGTGGTAAAATTTAAGGGTCATTTTATAAGAAACTGAGCATTCCTACAGATGTATTAAAAATAGACAACTCAAAATTTTGTATCTAGAAGGGACCTTAGAAATTGCCGTTAAAACTTACATTTTATATTTTTCTAACTTTTAAGCTTCTTCATTTGTAAAGTTACACATTCAATTACAACAGCAGTTAGTGGCAAAGCTAGAACTAGAACCTGATTTTCTTGGTAATCTATAAATCAAAAAGGTAATTCTATTAGAAACTATTAATAATAAAAGAATGACACGTTAAGGCAAAAGAAAAAAAAGGAAAACTTCATTTCATCCAAGTAATCATATCCATTATACTTGCTACTGAAATTTCTCTCTTACTGTATATTCCTTTATATAAAATTAAAATTGAGAAAACTGGTCAAGAGTGGCATTAACATCCAGAGTCGGAGGTACTCTGCTATCACGGAGTACCACGTGACACGGCAAGTGTTCCGACAAGGTCTATTTCAGATCCACAGGGTTACTCTGCTCTTGTATTGTCAAAAACAAAACAAAAAACACCCCCACCAACCACCCCCAAGCCTTCCCAACAAAACCCAGAGGATGACTAGCCTACTTGTGCAGGAAAAAATTTCTAATTTCAAATATAATATTTCAAATTGTATATATTTAGAAGATTCAGCAAAATGTTATCAGATCAGGAGGTCGAAGTATGGACAGTGGGAATTTGAAAGGAATGTGAGTGATTCCCTGGCAGCCTGGAAAAGACAAAGCAGGCTGCCCTAAAAGCAGGAAAAGAGAGTTTAGAAAGCAGTTTTCCTGGTTCGGTTTTCGTTGTGCGCCTCACCTGCTCTGGAAGTAGTTTGCTAGCTCTGACGCTTCATGGTTCAGACTCCTCAGGTGCACGATTAAATTTCCAGAGTTGGTGAACATGGCGCCACATGTTTTGCACTCGTAAATCCGAGGCTTGCGGATAATGTGCCGGGAAACCCTCATGTGGTGCTTATATTCCCCGAAGGAAGTGAAAGTGGCACTACATATCTGGCACCGGAAACAGCGTTTACCTTCATGCTTTAGGCGATGCATCTTTAGCGAGTAAGCCCTGGTGAACTTTTTTCCACAGCGGTCACACTGAAATGGTTTAATTCCTACAAAATAAAGCAAAACAAAATATTGTCTAAAAACAAAACAAAGTGAAAGGTCATAAACTTCACAAATTTCTGAACTGTAATTTTGTAGCGACAGATAATTTGAAAAGGACAGGTATTACCACAAAAATGAATTCCAATTCATTTTCTCAGAGAAGGGACAGAACATAATAAGTCGTTGCTGCTTTTTTAAAAAGAAAGGCAAGTGAAGGTGAGGTCAAGCAGACATGCTCAGGCTGATTTCTGAAAACCCTTCTAGTCATCCGTTTACAGACTTCAGCACACAACTTAACTACAGTATTTACAAAGGACCCAAAGGACCCGACCTAATGTTGTTTCATTTCATTCAAGTGCTGAAGTTTATATTGAAAGGATGTGAAAAAAATCAGTGGCTACTCTTCACTCCCTCTCTCAGAGGAAATGAGAAGACAGGAGACAAAGTTTAACTTCTCTGAACATAATGACAGAATTATCATTTGATGATTTGGTTTTTTTTTTAAGATTTTATTTATCTTTAGAGGGGAAGGGAAGGAGAGAAGGAGAGAAATATCAATGTATGGTTGTTTCTCGTGTGTCCCCTGCTGGGAACTGGCCTGCAACCCAGGCATGTGCCCTGACTGGGAATCAAAGCGTGATCATGTGGTTTGCAGGCCCGCGCTCAATCCACTGAGCTACACCAGCCAGGGCTTGATGATTTGGGTTTTGGGGTATTTAATGTAATAGTGATAAAAAAAATCTGTATAAATTCACTTGTAAATTATAAATTGCTTTAATGGTCTCTAAATTCATTATCACAAGTCTCAAAATATGACCTGATGCTCTGACAAAGCCATAGGGAACTGGGATTAGACACAGTTGGACAACCAGACCCATCTACCAGGAGGAAAGGGAGGTCACACAGCTGTAGACAACAGCGAGGATTTCCTGCTGATCAGGGGTCAGTGCTTTACCTGTAAGACTTTTGTTGTCTTTACGGGATCACTGAACTTCAGTTGCAAATCTCTTTTGCACATCATTTACCCAAAATCTCTTTCATACTAAAAAAGTACTACAAAGCTAACTAGCCAGGGCACAGAGAAATTCAGGATTGCAGAATTGAAACTCAATTATACTATTAAATTTTTTAAATAACTTTTTACTTGGAAATAGTTTCAAACTTAGAAGGTGTAAGAACAGTACAAAGAACATACATGAACACACCCCCCTTTAATCCCATTTCCTTTACAATCTGTATTTGTGCCTCTCTACCTCACATATACACTGCCCCCCAATATGTCCAGAATTTTATTTACATATTACACACACACACAGCTCTAAGTTTTAATCAGAATACTTATGCCTACGGAAAATAAGCAAACAGTTTTCTGACCCTGTACCATTTCAGCAACACACCTAGGCTTATCTGTTCTCATTTGACTTCCTAGAGAAACGAATATATTTTTTTAACTCAAAACGACCGGCTTTCTATTTTTAACTGGGATTCCAAAATAAAATGTTATTTATTTATTTTATTTTATTTATTTATTTATTTATTTTTAGAGGGGAAGGAGAGAGGGAGAGAAACATCAATGTATGGTTGCCTTGTTGCCTTTTGTGCGTCCCCTGCTGGTAGTTTGCCTGCAAGGAACTGGCCTGCACCCCAGGCATGTGCCCCGACTGGGAATCGAACTGCGATTGTCTGGTTCGCAGGCCCGCAAAATAAAATGTTTTAGAGTACCCATTTATGGCTCAATAGGGAAGATGACATTACCTGAGTGGATGAGCATGTGCTGTTTCAGGTTCTGAATGCGGGTGAAGCGCACCCCGCAAGTCGGACACTGAAAAGGTCTGTCTGGACCATTTGGACTTGGCCGCTCTGTACTGCTGGTAGAAGGAGCAATGTAGAGTTGGTAGGGATACTGAACATTTTCCAATCTAAAAAACAGACCAAAGAAGGCAACCAGGCTCTGATTTTTGAGTTGAATAAACATTTCTGCACAACTTGAACAAAAGAAAAACACTTCAAAGATGTATTGAAACTGTTAACTGTTACACAACAAGCTTCACTTACAGCAGTATGAAAAATGTTACTGTCCAGAATGGCCGGCATCTTAAGCAAGGACATATGGCCACAGACAGTACCATAAACAGTTTGACCTCAGGTATCCTTAATTTTTCAAATTCTTAGCTTCCTACCACTGCTTTAATTTAGGACCTCATCAGTACAAGCCCGAATTAGTAATTCTCTCTCTTCAGCCCCACAGCCCTCTAACCCAACCTTCTCATTGTTTCACAAGGACCTCTCTGATTCAATCAGCTTGTGGAAACGCCTGCATTGGTTTAGTTTTCATCAAAATAAAGTCTAAAACCCTTTGTGCAAAGCATTCTTCGTGATCTGGGTTGTTTACTTTTCCAGCCTTGCATCTTGTCATACTCCCCCCAAACATACCCTATACCAAACAGTTCCTCATAGTTCTCCCAGTGCTGTATTCTGTACATTTAATTTCCTCTATGAGCCGACCTTCTTTGCCTAGATAATGCCCAGTCACTTTATGAAATGTAGCAAAGCCCCCCCGCCCCGCCCTCTGGCAGCTTTCACCAGTGGTTTAGGTAGGCACCCTCCAACAGAGCAACAGAACCCTCTGCAGACCACTCGAGGTTGTGTTTATGTGCCTGTCTCCAACCTCTCTCCCTCCCCCAAAGGTGGTTTGGTCTCTCTGAGGGTGAAGGCTATGCCTTTCACCTCTCATCTCTCTACCACTTACCACGGCATTTAGTACAGAACAGACGACCTCATTAATGTGTGAAATTAAGAAATCTAGGCACACTTCCATTTGTTTATACCTTCATTAATTTTTAAAAAGATTTTATTTATTTATCTTTAGAGGGGAAGGGAAGGAGAGAAGGAGAGGAATATTAATGTATGGTTGCCTCTCGGGAGTCCCCTGCTGGGAACTGGCCTGCAACCCAGGCATGGGCCCTGACTGGGAATCGAACCGTGATCATGTGGTTCGCAGGCCCACGCTCAACCCACTGAGCTACACCAGTCAGGGCAATACCTTCATTAATTTTTTTCTAATGACTCTGGTACTAACCTGTTCTGCCAGGTTTAGATATTCAAGAGTAAACCTTCTTTGAGGTCTTTGAATCTTTCAACTTTTCAACAAATACAGTTTTTAAGTCTGTCTTAGACTCTCTGAGGATTTAACTTAATGGAGTCTATTTTCAGTGGTCAGAGACAGACAATGGTTAAGAAAATGATCAGAACAGAGAGTAAAAATAAGGTGAAGTAGTGATCAGTGCTGCTTTATTTGAGACCAGTGGTCAGGAAAGCTCCCCAGAGGACTGACAGTGTCCTTTAGTCAGTGGTCTGAAGGTCAAGAAGGATCCAACAAACAATGTGAAAATCAGGGGAGAAACATTTCAGGGAGAATAAAGGCCCTAAGTGGCAGAAAGGCCCCGCAGCACAAACAAGCAGAGGCAATTCCATGAACTGAAAGGAGACCCATCTGGCCAAAACGCTGCATGCGAGGAGGCTAGTCTGAAGGGAGTCAGGAAGAAATCACCTTGTGTAGGGCTTCAAAAGGCAGTAGCAAGTTTAGATTTTAACTGTGAATCTATAGGAAACATTCAAGAATGTTTAGCATATATAACTGCTTAGCATATATAACCTGACTTAATTAAAAAACAAGATCGTTCTAGTTGCTACCTGGAGAATGACCCAAGTAGTAGGAGAGTGAAATTGGGGGCCAGTCGAGGCTACTGTAGTAGTCAGGGCAAAAGATGGTGACTTAGGTTAGGGTGGCTATCACAGAGACGGAGGAAAAGTGGACCAATATGGGATATGCTTTAGAGGGAGAAACGTGGGGACTTGCTTAAGGATTAAATATGGGGAGGGGCAATGGAAACTAAGGGAAAAAACAAGTATAATTTCTGGAGATACTGCCTGAGAAATTGGGGGGACAATGCTGTTTACTAAGAGGGGAAAGATGGGCGAAGCAGGCTTTGAAGGGAGTTAGAAGCCCTGAGTTCTGTCTTGGCCACATGAAGTCTGAAATGCCCTTTATATATCCATGTGGAAATATTAAACAGGGAGGGTCAACCTGAAGGTGACTTGGTAGATAGATGAGGGTCTGACAAGTATTTTCTGTAGCAGGACAGTAAATATTTCCAGCTTTGCACACTTCATGATCTCTGCTGTCCACAGACAATATATAAAAATATGAGGGCGGCTATGTTCAATAAAACTTGATTTACAAATGAAGGTTGCTGGGCTGGAAGTGGCCTGTGGTCCCCGGTCTGCCAACCCGATACAGACATTAAAGTGACCGGACTGGTAGTTTTGGAAATGCTAAACGCTATTGTATCAGTGGTCTGATTTATGACGTGATGATGCTACCTCATTACTCTGAAAAATACACTAAATTGTAGTCCCAATAAACTTCTTATATAATTCTCAGATAAAATACGTAGGCTTTGCGAGTGTAGTCCTTAAGAGAAAACAACATACTGACCGATCGTCCTCCTCTGCGTGAGCATTGGTGCCGGAGGTGCTCTGCAGTGCGGGTAACCCTTCAGTGGCGCCTTCATCTACTGAGCCTGGAAATGAAAGATGACTGCTGTCAATGCTCTGGTGTAAGTAAGCTGTCAATTGCAAGCTATATCTTTAAGCCTTTAAAAACAGACATATGTAAATGTATATCTGAATTATCAATCAAGAGTATGTGTTTTGTAACATTTTACTTTAAATGTTGATGTGATTTAAAAAGAAACCATATGTATAACAACGGCCCTTTATTATTAAATTCTTTTAGGAACATTTCTTTGCTGTAAATTTTAGAAACAAGCAGAGCAATTCAAATGTAAACTGAACAAACATTTATATAAAAATAAATGTTATAACAGTTACTTAAGGAACCGTAAAACTTTTATTTAGTTTTTTTGTTGTTGTTGTTGGCACCATCACAGGTGTTTCCCACCCCGCCCCCCTCCCCAGCCTTCACCGCACTGTTGTCTGTGTTCACGGGCCATGCATACCCATTCTCTGGCCAATCTCTTCACCTTCTTTCATTCGGTCCCTCCCCTCTGACAGCTGTTGGTCTGTTCCATGTTTTCATGTCTCTAATTCTCTTTTGTCAGTCAGTTTATTTTCTTCACTAGATTCCACATATAAGTAAGACTGTATGGCACTTGTTTCTTTGACTTATTTCACTTAGCATAATACTCCCCAGATCCATCCATGCTGTTACAAAGGGTAGGATTTCCTTCTTTTTCATGGCCAAGTAGAATTCCATTGTGTAAATGTACCACAGCTTTTTTACCCACTCACCCACTGATGGGTGCTTGGGCTGTTTCCAGATCCTGGCTATGGTAAACAGTGTTATGAACACAGGGGTGCATACATGCTTTCTGGTTGGTGTTTTGGAGTTCTAAGGGTATATTCCCAGAAGTGGGATAGTTGGGCCAAAGGCAATCCCACTTTAACTTTTCTGTGGAAACTCCACACTGTTTCCAGTGGCTGCACCAGTCTGAAATCCAACCAACAGTGCACTAGGGTTCCCTTTTCTTTGCATTCTGGCCAGCACTTGCTTGTTGACAATTTTTATTTACTTATTTAATTTTTTAATTTTCACCTGAGGACATTTTTTCACTGCTCTTTAGAGAGGGGAGGAGAGAAACATCAATGTGATAGAGAAACGTCAACTGGCTGCCCCCCCGCACAAGCCTGGACAGGGTTATCAAACTTGCAACCCTTCAGTTACAGGACAAGGCTCCAACTGGCCAAACTGATCAGGGGAATAAATTTCATTAAAATTTTTTTATTGTGGCGTACAACTTACTGTATATATAATTTTTACAAAGACTTAAAGAGATACCTATAAAGTGAACACCCATGCACTTCCAACAAGTCCCATTAGGACTCTGCCAGCGTCCTAGAGGTCCCCATTCAACCCTTCCCTAACCACAAACCCCTCCTTCCCAGAGGTGACCATTATCCTGACTTCAACAGTTATCATTTCCTTCCTCTTTCCTTGTCCCCCCTCCCTTTCCAAAGTGATTTTACCTCAAATACACGTACTCATGAACCAGGGGTCGTTTTCGAGGAACACAGCCATGCACCACCCACTATCACACTACAATGGGGTGGGATGACGGAGGTTGCAGCAGGGACCGGGTTGCAGCTGAATCTGAAATACTTTCTACCATGCCCGTTAAGGAAGTCTGCTACTCACCACAAACAGTACGGTTACGTTGGCTGGTTGTCAACTTACATGAACTGAGTCACACTGTGTGTATTCTTGTGTCGTGCTTCTTTCCTTCAGTATTTTGGACTTACCCATGTTATAGGTAAGTGAAGTTTAAAAATGGTGGCATGACATTCAAAACCCATCTATGTCACTCTGGGTGGACAGTTTCAGGCTATTATGGACAAGGCTGCTGGGAATATTCTTGTACAAGCAACTGAGTGTACACATGCATGTTTCTTTCCAGGATATTTAAACTCTTCATAAGACATTTATCTTGACTTTATTAGAAAATGCTAAACTCTTTCAGAAAGTGATTATATTAAACTTACATTGGTGTTCTGTTGCCCCACATCCTTATGCTTGGTACTGTTGGATTTAAAACATTTTGCCAATCCAGTGGGTGTGCCAATATTTTATTGTGGTCTGATACCCGAAGAGCCCTGAAACACCAATCCAAAAGAACCTATGCACCCCAATGCTCATAGCAGCACAATTTACAATAGCCAAGTGCTGGAAGCAACCTACATGCCCATCAGCAAATGAGTGGATCAAAAAACTATGGTACATTTACACTACAGAATTCTACAGAGCAGAGAGAAAGGAGCATATTATACCCTTTACAACAGCATGGATGGAACTAGAGAGCATTATGCTAAGTGAAATAAGCCAGGTGGTGAGGGACAAGTACCATGTAATTTCACCTTTAACTGAAACATAATCAACAAAAGAAAAAAGCAAACAAAATATAACCAGAGTCATTGAAAATAAGAACAATCTAACAATAGCCAGAGGGGAGAGAAAGAGGGGAGAAGGGCTTTCAGGAACTACTATAAAGGACACATGGACAAAACCAAGGGGGAGGGTGGAAGCAAGGGAGGGAGGTGAGTTTGGAGGGGGTGGGTGGGGGAATACAGACAACTGTAATTGAACAATAAAATACTTTTTTAAAAAGAGGTTTAGGCATTGAAAAGATAAAACTGTCATTATGTCTACATATAAATAAATACATGCCATTAAAAATATTTTATTGTGGTTTGAGTTTCATTTCCCTTATTACTAATGAGGTTGAGCACCTTTCTGTATATTTATTGAATCCCCTCTTTTGGGAAATGCTTGTTCAAGTCTTGTTATTGGGTTGTGTGCTTCTTATTATGAGTTCTTTCCTAATTCAAATACGATCCCTTTGTCAGTGATACATGTAACAAATATTCTCCCTCTTCCATGACTTTTCTTTTTATGGTTTCTTTTGATGATCAAAAGTTTTAAGTTTTAATTTAATTAAATTTATTAGTCTTTCCCTTTATGGTTATGACTTTTTGATCTTGTTTTTCAAAATCCCTCCCTATCTCAAATTATCTTACAAAAGACATTTTCCCCTTGACATTTAGCTTTTTTCAAAAATCCACCTGGAGTTGATTTTGTGATTGAAAACATTTATTGAAAAGCCCATCTTTTCTTCTCTGCAGTGCACTGAGCACACAGTCTGTTTCCAGGTTTTCTACTAGTTCCATCTGCTTGGCTGTCTTTGCATCATGCCAATCTTTAGTTACCACAGCTTTATAATAAACGTTGGTATCAGGTAGAACAAATCTCATCCTGTTCATCTTTTTCCTGAACATCTTAGCTATTCTTGGCCCCTTGCATTTCTTTATACATTCCGAATCAGTCTGTTGAATGTAAGTGGTAATAATCATTCCATTTCTCCCCTTTTGTTAGTTTGAAAATTATACAATCTTTTCCCATTCTTTTTTACTAGTTATTTTAGAAATTAGACCCATACTTATCAAAGTCTAAAATTAAATAAAACATTTACTTTCTCCTGAATAATAAGGGGCAGGGCAAAAGTAGGCTACAGTTGTTTGTATGGAAAATAACAATAATTAATAAATAATAATACAAGAATAAACTTTTACATACTCACAACTGTGTAAGTATCTTAGAACACTTTAACTCCATTTCCCACTCACTCTCACTCTGCGATTTATAAATTACTGTGATATTTTACTGTTTTTGACAAAGCCCAAGACATTATTACTTTTATACAGCAATATTTATCTAATTTGTTCACATTCTTACCTTTCTTTGCTCTTTATTCCTACTCATATATTAGACCTTTCCTCTGTGCTCCCTTTACTTCTGCCTGAAGGCTACCCTTAAGAATTTTCTTCTTAAACTCAGTATTAGTTTTAGCGGTACAGCATAGTGGTTAGACATTCACATAACTTAAGAAGTGACCTGCCCAATAAGTCTAGTACCCACCGGGCACCATAACACAGGTATTACGCTGTTATTGGCCGGAAGCACTCCCTATGCTGTTTTATAACTGCCAATTTGTAGTTCTCAATCCATTTTTCACCTGTCCCTCCCGCCCACTCCCATCTGGCAACCATCAATTTGTTCTCTGTGTCTATGAGTTTATTTCTCTTTTGTTTACTTATTTGTTTTTTAGATTCCAATATAGGTACAATTATATGATATTTGTCTGACTTGTTTCACTTAGCAGAATACCCTGTAGGTTCCTCTATGTTGTCACAAATGCCAAGATTTAATTTTTATTGCCTGATTAATATTCTATTATATATATGTACCACACTTCAGAATTTTCTTTAGTGATGATTTGCCAATTTTTTTTTCTTTGAAAATGTTTTTATTTCACCTTCGTTCCTGAAAGGTATTTTTATTGCATATTGATAACCTTTTGATAACCCTTATCTTCTCCACTGCATTTTCTGTCTCTGGGGTTAATTTTATGTGTCAATCTGACAGGGCAAAGGGACACCTAGACAGCTGGTAAAATATTACTTCTAGGCATGTATGTGGGGTGTTTCTGGAAGAGATTACCATTTGAATCCACAGACTGAGTAAAAATCATCCTCACCAATGCAAGTAGGTTTATCATCCCATTCCTTGACCAAACAGAACAAAAGGTGTAAGGATGGCAAGTTTGCTCTCTTTGCTGAAATATCCATCCATCTTCTCCAGTTCTTGGACACCAGCTTTCCTGATTCCCAGGCATTTGGGTCTGGACTGGAACCATACCACCACCTTCCCTGGGCCTCCAGCCAGCAGAAGGCAAATTGTGGGACTTCTCATCCTCCATATCACGTCAGCAAATCCCTAACAAATCTCTGTATCTCTCCTCTTGGTTCTAGAGAGCCCTAACACAGCCTCCTCTAATTTATCCTCTGACTCACCAATTTTTTTTTCTGCAAAGTCCAATCTGCTGCCAAAACATTGACTGATTTTTTTAATTTCAGTCATTGTTTCTCCCTAGAAGCCCTATATGTTTTTTTCCTTCAAATCTCCTATATTACACTTTTTAGTTTACTGCTCTCTGCAATTATGGTTCAAGTGTTTTTTATTTTGTTAAACACAGTAAGCATATTTTATATGTGTGTGAAAACTACGCCAATTTATTTCTGTTGCCTGCTCCCTGCTCCCTGCCCCCGCACTGGTTCTGCCTGCTACATTACATCGTGTGCCCTGGTTGTTTTTGACAGGAGTTAGTTAGTGCCCTAGAAAATTCTTTGTAAGAGACTGATTTACTGAAGTTAGGGTGAGTATGTCCCTTTTCGGAGAAGCTTGGTATGTTTCCTTCTGCTAGGTTACTGGAGGGCACTACTTACACCCAATTCCCTGAGATTCCTTGGCCTACCCCTGAAAGCAGCAGTCCAGATGTAAATCTGCAAGAGGCCTGGGTGGTGGCCACAACCTCTCAGGGATGTGTTCCCTTCTTTCGCCTTTTAACCTTCTACTCTGCCCAATGCCAACACAGCTGTTTCTATAGTCTCCTGGAGTCTGGAGGAAGGGCAGCAGGTTTAGCTGTACTGGTATAGAAGTTTGGGGTCCCTACTTAATGTATAGAGCAACTACTCTAAGAATTCACAACTTTCATATCTTCTGGGTCCTTACTTTTGTTTCTGTCACTTTTTGAATTGATGAACCCAAGCCATTTGAGTTTTGGCATGCATCTTAGGGAAAACCTAGTTTTAGTGTTCTGACATCTACTTACCTCTATGGGGCAGGCTGTCCCCTAAAATTAACCATCTTTTCAAATGCTTCTAAGGCACCTTTATAAAATCATATTGTTGTCTTCAGGGGGGAGGGGTAGATCCAAACAACCTAGACTGTTCTCATCAAGCACTGAACTTTGCCATTGTGTTAAAACATATGCAAATAATCTGTGCTGCACCAACTGGAAAAATCTGAGCTGCTGAGGCTGGGTAGTTCATTAATAGCAAGCAAACCTTTGGTAGTGATATTTTAATGAAAGTGAAAATGTGCTAATTCTAACAGTTTGTACAACACCACATAAATGTTTTGCTTTAGGCCGCAAGACCTGGTCTGATGCAGGTGTGCTGTGAGACTGTTTTATGTCCAACAGGAAAACACCAGGCCCTACCTGTGACCACTGGGTCCTGTGTCAGTGTCAGGCCACTTTCTAAACATTAGGGGGCTACTTTTTCTCTTCTTCAGCTAAAAAATGAGTAGTGTATTTAAAACATTTAGAACAGTGGCCCTGGCTGTGTGGCTCAGTGGACTGCAAACCAAAAGGTTGCCATTTTGATTCCCAGTCAGGGCACATGCCTGGGTTGTGAGCCAGGTCCCCAGTTGGGGGCGTGTGAGAGGCAACTGATCGATACACCAGGCAACTCATTGATACACCTCTCACATGTAGATGCTTCTCTCCCTCTCTTTCTCCCTCCTTCTTTCTAAAAACAAAAAAATAAAATCTTTAAAAAATTTATAACATTGGCTGGCACATGGTAAATGCTCACTAGTGGGTGGCCACTGTAATTATTTTTCATCACCAGAAAAGTTTTTTTAAGTACCCTTAGTACTGATCAATACTTAGCAGCAAAAAAGAGTAGTCAGTAGTAGTCAGTTTGATGTAACTGATCAACGCTCCCCTCCAGAACATGTTTCTCTCTCTCTCCATTCCTCTTTCTCACTAAAATCAATAAACGTATCTTTGGGTGAGGATTAAAAAACAATAATAATTTAAAAAGAAAACAACACACTAATACAAAAATAAACTGTTCTGTATACTTACAATGTAAACCTACTTCTTTTGCCCACCCATGTATAATGTTATCAATATATTTCCTACTCACCAGAGTACTCCAACCCTCCTATACCCTCAATCCACCTATTCAGTATCATCCAGGCAGTAATGATTCTTACTTTACATTTACAAAGTTTCTTAAAACCCATTTGTTTTAATCCTCATCTGAGAATGGTTTTTTTCACTGCTTTTCTAGAGAGGGAGGAAGGGACAAAGAGAAGAAGAAAGAAACAGACAGACAGATAGATATACATATCAATGTGAGAGGGAACTATCAATTGTTTGCCTTCTTATATACACCCAGACTAGGGCTCAAACCTGCAACCTTTTGGTCTACAGGACAATGCTCCAACCAACTGAGCCACACTGGCCAAGGCTATACGCCTATTTTCTTTATAGTTTTAGTCTAAGCATCTTCATTCATACAAGGACAAATATATGGTAACTGGTTGGCCCAAACTCCCTGCATATCAACACCAAGTTACTTTCCCTAAAATATCAGTAAATATTTATTTTATTCCCTTTAAAGTAGACTCCTTATCACCAATAGAATAAAACCCGAGCTTACTTGGCCTAGCTATGCACACACTGCTAGCTGCATACAATATCATTCTCCTCTAATTTTGTTTGAGGCAGTTACACACCAAACTAAAATTACGTATCTTGCCAGATTCCCTTGCAGCTAGAAATATGACAAAATCTGGCACAAATTTTTAAGGAATTTCTGGGAATGTTTGTGCTTTCCTGATATAAGAACTACCCCTTTCTGGAATACAAGGCTCAAGATCAAGCAAACATTTGTAACCACAAAGCAGTAAGCATACAAATGAAACTGACAATATAAGACCAGTAAATTATAAATAGGCCTATGTCACTGATTACACTGTAGAGACACTATACCAGTCCTGGATTCCTTATTTCTGAATGTTTCACGCGAAAATTAAAATCCTGTTTGGTTTAAGCTACTACCCTGAAGGGATTCTGTTACATGCAGTTGAATGTAATCCTACCTGAAACCAGTGTTCAAAGTTCTTCACAACATGCTCTCACGCACACATTTTGTCTTATCTCCTCTTATCTCCAGGCTTCTGTTTTATTCACATCATTTTGCACTGAATTTGCTCTTTACCAAACATGTATCATTCCACACCTCTGTGCTTTTATACATTTTCAAAGAAATGGCATCTCCTTGCCTGGGCAAACTCCTACTCAGCGTGCACCTTAAATATAGTGTGAACTTGCTTTCCTTTGGGAACCCATAACACTTTGTTCAGGCCTCTAGCCTAGCACTGGCCACTCACTTACACATCTGCTTCCTCAATCAGACTACCAAACCCTCTGATGCAGCAACTATCTTTTTATCATGTATCCCCAATGTCTGGCATATGTTAAGTTTTCAACAAGTTTTTAATAAAGAATAAAACACTAAGTGGATTTTTTAAACCAGTATTTTCTGCACTGAAAGTAATTCACAATTCATTAATACATATCTATACCTACCTGCCTTTGTCCCATCAAATATGGTTCAACTGTTTTCTTTCTTCCCCAATGTAATGTATAACTTACAAAGAAATTTACAGTATTAGTAGCATCTAAAAAAATCCAGTTGTGTTTTATTCTTCCTAATATTTCCTATAGGACCCAGCATAAAACTTTAATCTAGTAAGCACTTAAACAATGCTTATTCTGACTTCACTACAGCATCATGGAAAACACAGAAAACATAGTACCTATAGACGAAGACTGTGGACTAATCAGAAGGTCCTCCTGGACTTGTTCACTTCCTGGCACTGTCTGCTGATCACTCAGTGAACTCTGAGATGCACTGACAGGCTGGGACACTTCCTCATGAACCTCCTCGTCACTTAACCTTTCTACTTTGACCTGGACATCTTCTTCGGCACCCAGAGGCAAGGTAGTTTTTGTGTTCTCACAAGTCACAAAATCAGCCATTCTTCTGTCTGTCTCAGATGGGCCAGGTAATTCTAAAGTCCGGGTATTTTCTGCCTGCTTAACCTTATCAGGCTGAATCCTTCGATCAATCCCAAAAGGAAAAGTCCAGGGAAAAGCTAAAGAAGAGTCAACTGGTTGATTTCTGTTTTCTGGGTAGGAAGCTGAAGAATTCAACACCTGGGGAGAACCTGTTTGAGTGCTACACTTTACAGGACTCTCAGGAGACATAACAATGTAGCTTTTGCGCTTTCTCCGGGATTCTCGGCAGACAGGGATGGTTCTTTCTACCACACTACACTCTGAAGATACTGGTGAAAGGCTTCCATCTCGAGAAGTAAAATTGCAGTTAGAGTTATTTTCTTGTCCAGCATCTAGACCCTTTTCTGGTTGGCTGTTGGGTGTATTCCATAAAATGCTTGATTTCATGAACTCCGAGCAGGTGCTAGCAACACTAAACATTTGCATATAGCTGGCTGCAGCTAGAACATCAATGATATTTTCTGTGTTAATTGACAGAGTGGCTGTGTAAGCATATTCTAGAAGAGGTATAAAACCAGTTACTGTCACATGATGCAAATCCAACACATTCTTGTTCTCATCCTCTGCTTGGCCTACAAGTTTGGTGCGAAAAAAATCACTGCAAGCTGCTAGTACCACCTTATGTGCCCGGAAGATTTTGTCCTGGACACGAATAGTGATATCACAAAAATGTCCATCATTTCGCAGCATATTTAGTTTTCCAAGCATTTCCTGGCTGTGAGAAGAAGAGCTATGAGTAAATGTTTTCACACCCATCTTTTCCTTCCTCTTCTACAGATGCTCTTCAAGGATGCAAATGAATCAGAATTGACCTAAAAATACATAAAATAAGCATTAATTGATGGTTTAGTTAGTAATTGAAATAGGTGATTTAGGTAGTTTTCACACAGCCACTGTGCCATCTATCAAAAAGCTGATAGATGGCACACATATGGGCAACTAATTTTCAACAAAGAAGCCAAGGATACACAATGGAGAAAGAAAAGTCTCTTCAATAAATGATGCTGGGAACACTGAACAGCCACGTGCATTGAAATGAAACTAGACTCTGACCTTACACTACACACAAAAATTAACTAAGAATGGATTAAAGATTTGAATGTAGGACCTGACAATAAAATACACAGAAGAAAACATAAGCACTAAGCTTAAGGATATTGGTTTCAAGAGATGTTTTTGTGAACTTGACTCCAAAGGTAAAGGAAAAAAGGCAAAAATAAACAAATGGGACTATATCAAGCTAAAGAGCTTCTGTACAGCAAAAAGAAGGCATCAATAAACAAAAAGGCAACCAAGGGAATGAAAGACGATATTTGTAAATGATACTTCTGATTAAGGAGTTAATAGCCAAAATATATTAAAATTTTACACAGCTCAACAAAAAGACTGAGTAAAAAATGGGCAGAGGACCTGAATATATACTTTTCCAAGGAAGACACAAAAATGGCCAACAGATATATGAAAAGATGTTTAACATCACTAATTAGTAGGGAAATGCAAATCAAAACCACAATGAGAATGGCTATTATTAAAAAGACAAGAGGTAACAAGTATTGGAGAGAATATGGAGAAAAGGGACTCCTCATACACTGCTGTTGGGAATGTAAATTGGTGCAGCCACTATGGAAAACAGTAGGGAGGTTCCTCAAAAAGTTAGCAATCTCACCTCTGGATGTTTAGCTGAAAAGTTAAAAAACACTTATTTATAAAGATAAGAGATTTAGTCTCATATTGTTATTTATTATATTATTTTTCTATATAAACACCTTTAGGCTTACTTCCCCCCATACACAATGGAATATTATTCTGCCATAAAGGTGATGTATTGCCATTTGCAAAAACATAGATGGATCCTGAGAGTATTATGCTAAGTGAAATAAATCAGATGGAAAAGGACAAGAACTGTATGATTTCACATTGTGAGGGATATATAACAGAAAACAGCAAACTCGTGGACACACAAAACAGAATAGTGGTGGAGGGCACAAAGGGTGAAGGCGGTAAAGGGGGTCAGCATTACATACTGACCCAAAGGAGAGTGGAGCACACAACAGAGTATACAGATGTTAAATTACAATGAAATTTACACCTGAAAATTATACATTATTAAACAATGTTGCTCCAATAAATTTAATAAGTAAAACTCTTCATGAAACCTTCACATGCAAAAAATTTTTTTTTAAATTCCTTTTACTTGTCCCCCCAAACTGTCCAGTGTAGTGCAGTGTATGAGCTAATGTTTTAATGAAATGCAGTTTTAACTGCTTCATATTTGATAATTTATTCGACTGTCATTATATCTCTTATCAGAGCATTATTACCTGTGTGACAGAAAAGGGTTTATTACCTTGTGAAATAAAGAAGTTATTAAGTGGCAGATCTGGGTAGCCTATTTAACTCCCAGAACCTACTTGACTTCAATGCCATATACTGTCTCTTTTATTTTTATTATTTTTTAAATATTTTATTTTATTTATTTATTTTAGAGAGGAAGGAAAGGAGAGAAGGAGAGAAATATCAATGTATGGTTGCCTCTCGTGAGTCCCCTGCTGGGAACTGGCCTGCAACCCAGGCATGTGCCCTGACTGGGAATTGAACCGCGATCATGTGGTTCACAGGCTCTCGCTCAATCCACTGAGCTACATCGGCCAGGGCCATATACTGTCTCTTTTAGAACACAGTGATTAAATATAGGGGGTTAAGAGACCAGGTTTTAGAATGTGATAGGCTTGGATGCTCTCCTTAACAATTCCTCAGTGGCTGTTATGAGAACAAAATGAAATAATGTATGTAGTAAATGCTTTTGCGCAGTATTGACACTTTGTAAATCCTCAACAAATAAAAGTGGTTATTGTTGTTGTTTAGATTACTAATATAGTAAAAACCTTTCTGGAATTAAATTTATGTAAAAGAATGTTCAGTAATCAAATGACTGGATTTTCCTTAAAAGAAAAAAAGACACCTACCTGGTTTGCTATTAGTAGATTTTATATTTATTTTATTCTTAGTAAAGAATATAAAAAACTAAAATTCTCAAAGACTTCAATGTAGCAATCTAGTAACGCTTCAGTTTCTACAGTGCTTTCCCGCACCTCTTTTTCACACCCTCTCTTCGAGGTGAGGAGGCTCACAGTAGCCCTTCGACAGAGATGGGAAGGCCGACCTGTGGGTTGGTGACTAGGGCCGGTGACCACCAAAGCACAGCCAGAGCCCATCGGGGTTCCCTGACCCTCAGGCCACAACACTTTACCAATGCAGAATGCATGGCCATGTACAGGAATTATTTTACCCACGCTAAATAACTTTTTTAAAATAAAATATCTGGTACTGAAATAAATGCAAAACAAAGCAAATTTGGGGGAATAATTTTTGTAAATTATTTTTGGATAAGGTATCAAACAGCTCAAAAATGCAACCACCACTTAAAGAAGATGTTAAAAATGAGTATTTAATGGACCTGAAGAAACAAATGTTTGGTTCTGACAATTACTGACATACAGTGAACATTCAATAACTGTAGTTATATGTATGCACTCCGTGAAAAATGTGATGAAAGAATATGTAAACTATGACCCCATCCTTGTGTGAATGTGCACACACACAAAGTAGGACAATAAGAGGTCTTCACCAGAGACTCATGGATTCCGGCAGGAAGTCATGACCCTTTTGAACGTGCCTACAGAATGGCTGCATGCATGGGCAACAGCCTCCATTGCATTCAAGGGACTCGTTCAAGGAGTATGGGTGTTTGATTATTCTCTTCTTTTTTTCTTTCCCCTTGAAAAGGCTTTCAAAAACTGAAGATGGCAATCATATCCCACTCTTTCCTAAGGTTTTTATCCTAACGTTTTTCTTCTTTAAACTAAGTATCTCTTGTTCCTTTGAGTGCTCCTTAAAATCTGATTAATAATACCCTTGCTATTCAGATTGCGAGGCTCCGAATGATGTCTACCCTCGACAGGTCATTATGACCAGTGCTCAGAACTGCACACAACAGGACAGGTATGGCAGGATTATAACTGAGTGTCCTTTACTATTTTTACCTCCCTGTTTTGGACACACATATTAGTAAGCCTCAATCAGGTATTCTAACAGTCAAATCATAACACTGACTGATTTTGTTGACATTATAAAAACTTAATTCAATAACTGACTTACTAGATGTGAGGAACTCTCCTAGGTGAAGGGAGGAGAAACACAAGTAAAAATGAAACATTGTCCTTGACCTCAAAAAGCCTGCAGTCCCTTATCCTTATAAAGAAGACATAAGTGCCTAAGACTATAAGAGGTATGCTGCAGTGCTGTGCAAAAACAAAAAATGGAACACTTAATTCGCAAGGTGCAAGGGAGAAGAGGCATCATGGAGGACAGGCCTATGAAAGTAGAACTCTGCCAAGTGATGAGGCAGAAGGGAGTTTCAGGTTATCAGGGGATCACATAAGAGGTCAGCGAATGCTGCACCCTGTACACTGTGTATACCAGATTGCAACTTGTCAATGGGCATGAAGATATTGTAAATGTGAGCATGCAGAGGGCTGTCTGTTTAAATATCAAACAATCAACTATATAACATCCCTTCAAATGTTCTATGTGGGTAAATATATTTGTAAAGGCGGGGGAAAAGCTGTATATTCTAATATGGGAAGACAAAGTGATCTACCAGGTCCTCTTCCCTGTCTGATAACACCATAGGAAGGATAACAGGCATAAAGCTCTGGGCGAAGATAGCCAGGTAAGGACACTAAAATAATTATCTTGATCATAAATTAGAGTTAACAGCTCAAATATATACTTGCTCCACAAGTAATTAAAATGAGACTCTAGACAGCTAGGATTGATCTAAGCAAGCCATCACTGAATGCATTTACTCATTTCTCTTTGATAGGAATGAGATGAAGATGACAACAGAAGGCTATATAAAGTTCTTTCTTTATTTCCTGCACCCCAGTCAACTGACTTCTTTTTTAAAAATCCTGAATATCAAGAGTACTTTGATGGTCACGTGGTTCAGGGAAAAAACATGCCTTCAGAGCCAGTGATACCGTCTTAATCTAGGGGCAATATGAACAAAGGTGTATAAGGGGAAGAAATTAAATAGCATATCTGGAGAATATATGCAAAAAGTGTTAAAGTGCAACTTTTCCAATCTTGGTTTGGGTGGAGGGCCCAAACAGCAGATACTATACTATAAAGTGAGGTGCAAGACCACCCATGCATGGAGTTCGTGAAAAACTACTTTTTGACCTTGGATTATGTCTACTTTTAAGGTTCAAAGAGTTAAAGATTAAAAAAGGGTTTTTGTGGAGAATGATTGGTGTATTCTGAGTTCCAAACATTATCCCACTCCCCACTACTCCCCTGCCCGGGTAAGGGGCTGCATGTTAACAACTCTTTGTCTCAGGCCTATATAAAATGTGTCACACTTGAAATCTAAAGGGTACGAGCTGATTTGAACTCTGGCCCAAACTGGGAAGTAGGTACGCTTACCATCTCCCAACAGTATACAAAAGCAATACAGTGCAATGTTGGAAACAGGACTCAGGAGCCAGAATGCTGGATTTGCATCCTCGTTCTGCCATTTATATGTGACCTTGGCACGTCACTAATTGTACCTTAATTTCTGCAGCAGTAAAATAGGGACAAGAGAACCTATCTCAGAGAGGTCTGAGTGATAATTGGCTTAATACATATATAGTGCTTATAATAGTACCAAGCACAAAATAAATATCACATAGAGGTTTTATTTATTTAGTTTTAGAGAGGAAGGGAGGGAGAGAAACATGCATGTGTGTGAGGAACACCGATCCACCGCCTCGCATGCCCCAGCTGAGGATATGGCCTGCAACCCAGGCATGTGCTCTGACTGGAATTAAAGTGGTGACCTTTTGGTTCGTGGGTTGGTGCTCAATTCACTGAGCCATACCAGCCAGGGCTAAATGCTATAAAAACATTGGTTGCAGTTGCTATTACTATTAAAGACCTTAATTTCTTATTCAACTCTTGCCCCTACCAATCCTGGAAGGGCAGGAAACTACAGTCAGAAAATGAAGAGGAGCCCTCACTGTGTGGCTCAGTGGGTTGGGAATCATCTCACAAGCTTAAAGGTTCAATTCCTGGTCAGGTCCCTGGTTTGGGGCATGTAAGAGGCGCACTGACATTTCATTTCTCTCCCTTCCCTTCCCTTCTCTCTCCCTTCCCACTCTCTAACAGTAAATAAATAAAATCTCTAGAGAGGGGGGGAAAAAAAGAAAATGAAGAAGAATAAAAGTGCAAAGAAGAGAGGAGACAGAAAGCAAAAGGAAGCTAGAACACCCTCACCTTTTACTGCAGGCCTGCAGAAGGCCTGAGGTGGGCAAAGAGAGAAACCTTTAACTCTGTATTAAGTTTTGGAAAATAATTATTTCCTGAATGACTAGCAAAGTTATTAAGACTTGCCCTTCAAGAAACTGAAGAGAAAATTAACCTTGCAGAATCAATTAAAATGGACAGCGGAAGAGACACTGAAGTGGAAGACAAAAAAATGGATTCTGAGTACCTTCCATAACTCAAAATTGTTTGATACAACGGCTGTGCTTACATGATACAAAGCGTGACATAGCTTTGAAGCTTGACACAGCTATGACTTTTGACACAGCTTTGAGGTATGAAATGAGAGAAAGAGGAAGTGAGACTGAAAAAATGCCTTGTATGCCATGTGTTTATTACATGAGTTTCCCAACACACAGCTATGGAAGCTTAGTTTCATTATACACTCTACATTAAAAAATTACACGGAGAAATATAATTTGGAAATACTATAATATCATACATTGTGGCAAAACTTGGGATGAATGACATTATTTGAAAAAGTCATATATACTATGGACTACTCAGAAGCCAGAAAGTATAACCTAAAATTTTCATAGATAATTCTGTTAAACACCTCATACCTTTCTGTGTAGATGAGCATGTATATGTGTATATACACGTGTAAAGTTATATATTTCGCCATTTAAAATTCCTGAGTAAAGATAAATATTACTTAATTCCAATTACTAATGTAAAATTTATGCACCATTAATAAAGATGTCCTTGTGTAATAGTTTGTAATTTGAACTAGCAGGTAATTCAGAAATAGTTTCCTTCCTAACCTTCCAACTCCAAATTATTCCTGGAATAGTATGCATGCTTATCAAAGTGGTGGCTGCTAAACAACAGACTTTAAGAAAAAAAAATCCTATGACTTTTCCTGTAGTTGGGTTGAAAACTTTTTGCCAAATAAGGCATATAGCCTAGTTGTTAAAAGGGAATGACTTCAGTTACACAAATCTAACGTTTTGAATTTTGACTCTTCCATTTACCAAGCAGGCATTAAATCTTAGTCAAGAGGATTAAAATATTATAGCACAATTCCTGGTATCAAGTAAGCATTCAATAAATGTTAGCTACTATTACTAAAAATGAAATGGAGATCAAATTTCAAAATGTCTACTCTATTTCTTATATGACAAGAGCACACTGTGAATATGTATATTTTGCTGAGAAGAATTATCAGAGGATCTGATAATTCAGCATGCCTAGTACAAAATATTAGTAGTTGGCATATTAAAGTAAGGTGACTGCCTAAGATGATATTTTAAAAAGTAATGAGAGACTACTAACCCTAAAAATAATTTAGATGGGAAAAAGTGATATTTAGTAAGAATATGCATGTTTAAAAACCCAACCATATCTCAAAACTGGATGTTAACTTTACAAATGGTGCAAGATTTTAAATAAGCTAAAACTTAACTGAGAAAATTTCATTCTTATCCTATCTTCTAATTAAAACTAATCAAGGACAGAGAAGAAGGTCTAGGGGAGAAACAGAGTTTAAGATAACTGTTAGGAAATAGACCCAGATGAAAATATCATTTCTATTGGCTAACTGTCCACTCTGTAGCAGATGTAACACTAGGAGCTTTAGATAGTATCTCACATGAAGTAAGATGATAATATTCTGATTTTAGAGAGGCAACTGAGACTTGGAATATTACTTTGTCCATGGCCTGTTATGTTTATGCAATGTTAAGGACCTAGGACCTTATTCAATAGGTATGGGTAGACACTGGGGAGTAGTATAGTTATATCTATATGTTTAAAAAATTATCCTGGTGACAACATTGAGAGTAGATTTAAGGGTAGCTAGTACAACAGTATATGATAAAATCAAACCAAGTTGGTGGCAGTGAGGATAAGTTTGAGTTGAAAAAGCCAAATAAAACACACCTGAAAGCCTTGGCTGGTGTGCAGTTAAGTGGAGTGTCATTCCAAAACCCAAAGGTTGCAGGCTCAATCCCAGTCAGACACACGCCTAGGCTGTGTCCAATCCCCTAGGCTGCCAGTCCAATCCCTGTTTTAGGTACATACAATCCAAGGTCCGGGCACACAGGAGGAAACCAACTGGTATTTCTCTCTCTAAAAGCAAGGGAAAAATTGTCCTTGGGTGAGGATTTAAAGGAAATCTCAGAATATGGAGGAGTTAAAACCATCACAGCATGGCTGTGCAATGAGATGGGGTGGGGCGTAGCTAGGAGAGGTGAATCTGACCTTGGGACTCCAACACAGATGACTGAGTAGATGGTGTTTTCACCAAACAAGATGGAGAATGAGAGGAAGAACAGGTTTCAGTAGGGATTAATGATGAATGGAAAGAAGTATTTTGTTTTAGGCATGCTGAATCCAAAAGCTGCCCATTCTAGTTTGGAGTTCAGAGAAGATGCCAGAGCTGGACCTAAATAGGCATTTTATGTAAATCACTGATAAATTAATTTCACTGTTCAAAGTTAGAACTGAGGACATCTGAAGAATGTGTGGGGAAGAGGAACAGAGGAAATGTACATTGTGAGAGGCAGAGTAAAAGGATTCAGTGAAACATTTTATAGTGCGTAATTTATCTTTTGAACCTGTCCAATACTGAGCACAATACACACAAAAGAATCAATGAAATATGTGAATGGATAAATATATACCATGAGATTTCTACCTGGTTTGGTTATCTAAAATGCCTGTATCTGCTTATTACTATTGGTTAAAAGGTGAAGAAGAAGTTGCAATTTAAACTTATAGTCTTGAATTTGAATTAAAAGCATCAGAATGAACTCATAATGTAGTTAATCTTCAATAAATATCCTCACACTCAGAATGGTTTTCAAACTCCAATTCCCACTAAAAGTAACCACAGCTCCTGAGAAAAATGGCTGAGCACACTTCTGAGCCACCAAATGTCCACCTCCAACAGTTTAGCAGAGAGCAAGGCAGCCATCAAAGATTATTAGGGATGTGTTGAGGCTCAAGTCAAAGGAGGTTCTGAATGGCCAAAATGAAATAGTAACCTGCAACACATGAAATATATTTAGCCCTGGCTGGCGTAGCTCAGTGGATTGAGCGCGGGCCTGGGAACCAGACGATCGCGGTTCAATTCCCAGTCAGGGCACATGCCTGGGTTGCAGGCCAGTTCCCAGCAGGGGCCAGTTCCCAGCAGGGGATGCAGGAGAAGCAACCATACATTGATGTTTCTCTTCCTCTCTCCTTCCCTTCCCCTCTATGGATAAATAAATAAAATATTAAAAAAAAGAAATATCTCTCAAGTCATGAGTTCATGTGACACTAGAAACAAAGACAAAACTAATCTGTCACCTTTAAAAGACACTACCTGCCAGAGGGGAGGGGTGCTGAGGGCCTGGGTGAAAAGTGTAAAGGGACTCAGAAGTACAGACTGGCAGTTACAGAACAGTCACGGAGGTGTGAAGTACAGCATGGGAAACATAGTGTAATATGTTCATAATACTGTAATAACTATGTACGGTGTCAGATGGGCACTACAAATTTCAGGGGGAACACTTTGTAAAGTATATAATTAATTGTCTAGCCACTATGCTGTACACCTGAAACTAATACAAAATATTAAATGTAAACTAATTTTTAAAAAAATATAAAAAATTTTCTTAAAGAAAAAAAAGATGCTACTGAACCAAGTAATTTTTTCAAAAATTAGTTTTTAAGATAGAGGGAAAAATAAAAAATTTATTCTGCCTTCCCAACACAAATGGCACTTTAGAGGTAATCAGATAAAATATGAAGAAAGTATCTCTTATGGAAATAGTCTAGCTAATAAATGGAGCACCAGAAGTAGATTACCAATTTTGCACCCCTCCCCCCATGAACAATGATTCATACTTTCACAAAAAGAGAGCAGTAAGACAATGAAATCTGCTCAAGTTTCTAGATGCAACTGCCAATTCTTGAGAAACACAGAGGTTGACAGGAATATGTCAGGGTATACCACTACAATGCAAACAGCAAAGTCTAGATGAGGTGAAACTATACAGGACAAAAGACTTGGTTATTTCCACTAACAAACGGCAAGGAAAAAGAAGATGAAAGGGGGACTGAGAAAGGAAACTTGTAGATTAAAAGAAACTTAAAAGATTTTATGAACCAGTCATACTACGTGCACCTTATTTGAGAAAAAAATCAATGCATAAAATACAAATTAATGAGTTAACTGAAATTTTTACTGAGCATGTCATAATTAAGTACTGTTAATTTTTAATGTGATAATAACATGACTATATATTTTTTCTTTTTTAAAGATTTTATTTATTTATTTTTAGAGAGAAGGGAAGGAGAGAGAGAGGGAGAAAAACATCAATGTGTGGTTGCCTCCTGCACGCCCCGCAACCAGCGACCTGGCTCACAACCCAGGCATGTGCCCTGATTGGGAATCGAACCTGCAACCCTTTGCTTTATCAGGCCCACACTCAATCCACAGAGCTACACCAGCCATGGCATGACTATGTATTTTATAAAACAGCTGTATTAAGTAAGATACATTCACCACAGGTACAACAGTCAACAATGTAGGTTACTCACCACCTCCAAAAGAAACCCTGAATATACTAGCTGTTGGCCCCTGCCCAACACACACATTCAATCTCTACCCCTCTGCCAGCACTAAGCAATCACTGGTCTACTTTTTGTTGTTACAAATTTCTTTATTCAAGACTTTCATATGATTTTCACATAATCTGTGAACTTCTGTGGCTGGTTTCATACACTTAGCATGTTTTCAAGGTTCACCCGGGTTGTATCATGTTATCAGTGCTTCATTATTTTTTATGGACGAATAGTATTCTTTTGTCTAGATGTAGGACATTTTCTTTAGCCATTCGTAAGTTGATGGACATTGTGGTTATTTCCACCTTTTGGCTATTATGAATAATGCTGCTACTTATATTCATAAGCTTTTGGGCAGACATAAGTTGCAGTTTTCCTGAGTATGTACCTAAGAGTGAAACTGAGTCCTATGGTGACTATGATTGTTTGAGAAACTGTCAGATTGTTCTCCAATGTGGCTACACCTTTACATTTACCCCAGCAGTGTACGAGGATTCTTATTTCTCCACATCCTCAACACTTCTTGTCATTTGACTTTTTGATTCCAGCAGTCCAGCAGAGGGTGTGAAGTGGTATCTCATTGTGTTTTTGATTTGTATTATTTCCCTGATAACAAACATCTTTTCATGTGCTTACTGGCTAGTTGTGTATTTTGCTTAGAGAAATGTCTACTCAGATACTTCATCCATTTTTTTAACTGCATAATTTGTCTTTTTACTGTTGAATTGTGAAAGTTCTTAGTCTCAATTCAAGTTGCTTATCAGATACATATGGTTTACGAGTATTTTCTCCCATTCTGTGGGCTGTAATTTTTTACTTTCTTGGTGGCTTACTCTGAAGTTCAAAAGCTTTACTTTTTGACAAAGCCTAACTTATTTATTTATTGCTACCTGTGCTTTTGGTGTCATATCTAAAAATCTGTTGCTAAACCAAACAGCACAAGGATTGATCTCTTGTTTTATTCTAGAGATTTTTATAGTTTTAGCTCTGTAAGTCTTTAATTCATTTTGAGTTATTGTTTAAGGTAAAGGTCCAAACTCATTCTTTCACATGGGGCTAAGCAGTTCTCCCAGCACTATTTGTTAAAAAGACTACTCTTCCCCTTTGGTCTTGGCACCCTGCCCTGCTGGAAATTAATTCAGCATAAATGTATGGGTTTATAGCTGGATTCTCAAATCTATTCCACTGTTCTCTACATCTATCCTTATGTCAGTACCAAAATACCTTGATTACTTCTTCTATGTAGTAATGTGAAGTTAGAAAGTGTGTGTCCTGTTAATTTGAGCTTTTTCAATGTTGTTTTGGGTATTCTGGGATCCTTGCAACTCCATGATTACTGCCAATCTCTACAAAAAGTCAGTGGAGGTTTCGATAGGGATTGTGCTCCATTTGTACATTAGATTGGGGAGAAATGCCACTTTGCAATGCTGAGTCTTCCAATTCACGAACGAGGGATCTTCTATTACTTGAGACTGTCCTTAATTCCTTTAAACAATGCTTCATGGTGTTCAGAGTATAAATTTTAAACTTCCTTTGTTAAATTTATTTCCAAGTAATTATTTTTGATACTATTATGAATAGAATTGTATCCTAATTTTATTTTTGATGGTTTAGTGTTCCATTATAACATTCCCTTCCTTCTGCTTGCTGCAGGTTTAGATTGCTTTCTTTCTTACAGTGTCTTAAGGTTGAAGGTTGATGATTAATTTGAGGTCTTCCTTCTCAAATATAGGTATTTACAGCTATAAATTTCCATCTAAGTGCCGCCAAGGTTGGACACCATATGTCTTAATATATTATAAATTCATTTGCAATCATCTCTGAATGTTTCCTAATTTCTTCTTTGATCCAATGGTTATTTAGGAGTTATGTTCATTTTAGAATTGAGTTAAATATTTTGAATACTAAAATTTTATTGGATATAAGATTTTGCAACACTCAGGTTGCCTTTTTTTTTTTTTTGATAGCTTACTTTGCTGTGCAGAAGACTGTAGTCCCATTAGTTAATTTTCTTTGTTGCCTTTGCTTTTGGAGACATACCTCCAAATTCAACACCTAGACCAATGTCAAAGAGCTTTACTGCCTATGTATATCTTCTTTTAGGAGTTTTACAGCTTTAGGTCTTACAGTCAAGTCCTTCATCAATTTTCAGTTAATTTTTGTGTATAGTATAAAATAGTGGTCTAGGTTAATTCTTTTTTAATTTTTTTAAGTCTTCTTTTTCCTTCAGTGGTATCCTTTTAAAAAAAATATTTATTTATTTTTAGAGAGAGGGGACAGGAAGAAGGAAGAGAGGGAGAGAAACATCCATGTGTGGTTGCCTCTCAATTGTCCCCCACTGGGGACCCGGCCTGCAACCCACGCATGTGCCCTGACTGGGGATCGAACCAGCGACACTTGGCTTCACAGGCCCATGCTCAATCCACTGAGCTACACCAGCCAGGGCTAGGTTAATTCTTTTGCATGTATCTGTTCAGTTTTCCCCGCACCACTTATCAAAAGATTGTCCTTTGTCCGTTGTATACCTTTGTTGTAATTTACCACCTATACATTAAGTGTATTTCTGTTCTCTGTTCCATTGATCTGTGCATCTGTTTTAGTGAAAGTGGCACACTGTTTGCATACTATGGCTTTGCAGTGTAGTGTAAAATCAGGGAGCATGGTACCTCCAACTTTGTTCTTTTTCAAGCTTGCTTTGGCTATTTGATCTTTTGTATTTCTACACAAATTTTAGGATTATTGTTCTAGTTCTGTGAAAAGTGCCACTGGAGTTTGCATAAAGATTTCACTGAATCTGTAGAGTGCTTTGGGTAGTATGGACATAATACTATGTTAATAGTATTATTGTAATCAATGACTCTGGAATATCTTTCCATTTATTTGTGTCTTCAATTTCTTTCCTCAATGTGTACTAGTTTTCTGTGTACATGTCTTTCATCTCCTTGGTTAACTTTATCCCTAGATATTTTATCCTATTTAATGGATTGTAAATGGAATTTCTTGATTTCTTTCTGATAGCTCATACAGAAATACAACTGATTTCTGTATACCGACATCTGTATCCTGCAACACGACTAAAGTCATTTATTAGTTTTAAGAGTTTGCTGGTAGAGTTTTTAGGGTTTTCTATATATAGTATCACATCAATTGCAAATAGTGACAGTTGCACCACTTCCTTTCCAATTTGGATGCTTTTTATTTCTTTTTCATTTTTTGCCTACCTGCTGTAAGTAGGACTTCCCAATACTGTGCTGAATAAAAGTAGTGGGTATTCTTTTCTTATTCTTGACTTTAGAAGAAAATCTTTCAGCTTTTTACCACTGAGTATGACGTTACTTGTGGGTTTTTCATATGTGGCCTTTATTATGTTGAGGTAGGTCCCCTTTACAGCCACTTTCTTTAGACTATCATACGTGAATGCTGAACTTTGTGTCAAATACCTTTTCTGCATCTATTGGATGATCATATGACTCTTCTATGTGGTGTATCGTATTGATTTGTGGGTGTTGAACCATTCATTCTTTCCAGGAATAAATCCCCTTTGATCACGTGTAGGATCCTTTTAATACTACTGAATTCAGCTTGCTAATATCTTCTTGTATCAATGTCTATCAGGGATATTGACCTGTAATTCTCTCTCTCTTCCCCCCTCTCTCCCTCTTTTTTTTTTTGTGGTATCCCTGTTTAGTTTTGGTATCGGGGTAATAGCAAACTTGTTGAGTTAGGAAGCATTCCTCCTCTTCAATTTTTTGAAAGAGTTTTAGAAGGATAGCCATTAAATATTCTTTGAATTTTGGTAGAATTTCACCAGTGAATGCACCTGGTCCTGGACTTTGGTTTGTTGGAAGTGTTTTGATTATTGATTCTATCTATTTAGTATTATGGTTACTACTCAAATTTTCTATCTTGTCACGATTCAGTCTTAAAAGATGGTATGTTTCTAGGAATCTATCCATTTCTTCTAGATTGTTCCTTTTGTTGGCATATAAGTATTCATAATAGCCTCATAATTCTTTGTACTTCTGTAATCAGTTGAAACTTCCTATCTAATTTTATTTGGGCCATTTTTTCTTACTAATTCTAGCTAAAGGTTTGTCAATTTGTTTATAATTTCAAAGAAATAGTCCTAATTTCATTGTTTTTCTAATCTCAAATTTGTTTATTTTCGCTCTGATCTTTATTATTTCATTCCTTCTACTAACTTTGGGCTTCATTTGACCTTCTTTTGAATAGTTCATTCCTTTAGGCATAAAACTAGATTGTTTATTTGAGGTTTTTCATGTTTCTTGAGGTAGGCCTGGACTGCTAAAAACTTTCCTCTTAAAACGGCTTTTGCTGCATCCTACAGATCTTGGAATGGTATGCTTCCATTTTCATTTGTCTCAAGCTATTCTTTTTTATTTCCCCTTTGATTTCTTGGCTGATTCACTGGTTGTCCAGGAATATTTTGGTTAATTTCCACATATTTGTGATTTTGTTTTCTTCTTGTAATCAATTTCTAGTTTCATATTATTGAGGTGAGAAAAAATGCTTGATATGATTTCAATCTTCTTAAACTCATTAGAACTTGTTCTGTTACCTAACATGTGGTCTATCCTAGAGAATATTCCATGTGCTTTTTGATAGAATGTTCTATATACATCTACTAAGTCAATATGGTCTAATATGTAACTTAAGGTCAAAGTGCCCTCACTGATTTTTTTTGTAGATGACCTATCCATTATTGTAAGTTGTATATTCAAGTCCCCTACTATCCAGAGCTGTAGTGTGTACTGTATTGTGTTTCTCCCTTGGGGTCTGTTAATATTCGCTTTACATATCTAGGTGCGCCTATGTTGGGAGCATAAATATTTACAAATGTATCCTGTGGGACTCCCTTATCATTATGTAATTCCCTTCTTTGTCTTTATTACCATCTTTGTTTTAAAGTCTATTTTGTTAATATAAGTAGAGCTACAGCTATCATCTTTTCATTTCCATTTGGATGGATTATCTTTTTCCATCTCTCCACTTTAGCCTGTGTGTATTCTTAGATCTGATGTGAGTCTCTTATAGGCAACATCTAGATAGGTCTTGTGTATGCTTTTTTAAAAGCCCTCTTCAGTTACTCAAAGTCTTCTGCATTTACATTTTAAGTAATTACTGACAAGCATATACTAAAAAACTATGTTACTTATTTGTCTGGCTGTTTTTGTAGTTCCTCTGTTCCTTTCTTCTTTTACTATCTTCTCCTGTGATTTGATGACTTTACTTAGTGCTATGTTGACAATCTTTTTGCTTTATAGTTACCATGAGGTAACTACATATCAGAGCCTATATATATATTTTTTTAAGTTGAAGCAATTTAAGTTTGAACGCATTCTAAAAACTACTTTTTGCCCTGGCTGGTGTAACTCAGTGGATTGAGCGTGGGCCTATGAAGCAAGGGATCGAAGTTTGATTCCCAGTCAGGGCACATGCCTGGGATGCAGGCCAGTTCCCAGTGGGGGACACATGAGAGGCAACCACACATTGGTATTTCTCTCCCTCTCTCCTTCCCTTCCCTTCTCTCTGAAAACAAATAAATAAAATATTTAGAAAAAAAATAAACTACTTTTTACTCCCACCATATTTTACATCTTTTAATTTTGTGTATATTTTAACAAATTATTGTAGTTACAATTAATTTTTATAGCCACATGCCACATAATGACATTTGTCAGTAACAGACCCCATTTATGATAATTCCATAACATTATAATGGAGATGAAACACTTCTATTGCCTAGTGACACTGTAGCCACCCTAACGTCATGGCGCACCAAATTACCCACATCTGCCGTGTTGTTGGTGTAAATACACCTAGTGCACTGCCAGTCATATGGAGCACATACAATGACAGCAGCAGGCTACATACCACTAGTTCTTAGAACTTACTCCTGCCATTAAGTACTACGTGACTGCAACTCTATCTTTTAACTTTCACAATAGTTTTATAGGTGGCAAATGCATTACCTTTGCTATTTATTTGCTTTACAAGTGAACTTTTTGTTTTCTTATTAATTTGTACCTTTTCTTTTTAGCTCAAAGCAGTACTTTTAACATTTCCTGTAAGGTCAGTTTAGTGGTGATGACCTCCTCTGGCTCTTGCTTATCTGGAAAACTCTTACCTCTCCTTCAATTCTAAATAACCTTGCTGGGTAGACTACTGGTTGTAAGCTTTTCCTTTCAGCACTTTGATGAACTATGCCTGCTGGCCTGCAGTTTCTCATGAAAAATCAGCTTGTTGTCTTATGGGGGTTCCTTTGAATGTATTAAGTTGTTTTCCTCTTAATATTTTAAGAGAAATCTTTTAAGATTTTTAGACTTTTGACATTTTAATTATAATCTGTCTTGATGTAGATCTCCTTGGGTTTACCTTATTTGGAAGTCTCTGTGCTTCCTAAACCTAGATGTATGGATGGGGTCTTTGTCTAGGATTGAAGGTGCTGGTGGGCACCATTTCTGTGCTCGTTCCACCTTTCTAACACTGACACTGGTGGGTTCCATTTTTTAACTCCTAGATGTATGCTTGCTTCTGTAGGTTAGGGAAATTTTCAGCTATTACTTCTTCAAATAAATGTTCTGGCCCTTTCTATAATGAAAATATTGCTTTGTTTAATGTTGCAAAGGTCCCTTAAGCTATTTTAGCTTTTTAACATTTTTTCTCTTTTTGCTGTCCTGTTTGGGTTAGTTCCATTGCCCCTTATTCCAGGTCACTGATCTGTTCTGTTCCATTTTGGACGCAGTCCATTTCTAGTTGTTATATTCTTCAACTCTGAGACTTCTACCTGGCAATTTCTTATATTTTATCCTTTTGTTGAACTTCTCACTTTGTTCACCCATTTTCCCCAAGTTCAGCGACCATCTTTATGACCAATATTTTGAACTCTTTACCAAGTCAACAACTTATCTCTATTTCATGAAGGTTCCACACCACCACCCCGCCTTAGGACTTCATCTTGCTTGTCTATCTGTATCTGTAGCTGTGTACTGGATGAGATAGCTACCTCCCCCAGTCTTTAAGGAGTGGATTTGTTTAACCTTGCCCTAACTGTAGAGTATCTCTGGGACCCTTCTGATTGTCTAAGCAGCCTGATTTTTTGTTCTTCTTTTTACCATTTTTAAGCTTGTCCCAAGGACATGCTTATTGATTTTAGAGAGAGGAAAGGGAAGGAGAGAGAGACAGAAACATCAATGTGAGAAGAAAGAAACATCAACGTGAGAAGAAACATCGACCAGATGCCTCTCATACATGCCCTGACCACGGACTGAAGCCGTAGCCTAGGCATGTGCTCTAACTGGGCATGGAACTGGTGATCTTCTGGTTTACGGGGTAACACTTGAACCAACTGAGCCACATTGGCCAAGGCTGGTTTGTTCTTGACAGGTCCCAGTTGTCAATGTTCTGTCAAACTCGGTCAGTGTTCCATACGGAGGGATCTTAGTTAGCAATTAGTTTCAGGCTCAGTGGAAGTCGAATTCTCAGGCAGCAGCTTTTAAAAGTGTGCACATTTATACAATTCTGAGACTACAGTCCTAATCCCTGCTGGTCTCCAGACCAACATGTTTGAAAGTGTCGTTGGACAGTTGCAGAAATTGAGGCTCCAGACAGGTGTATCAGCTCCTTTTGGGGAAGTTCTGGTCAGCTGCTGCACGGCCACCAGAGAGCACAGACAGTACCCTCCAGTGTACTCTCCCTGAGAGGGTCTCCGTAACCACCAGATGTGTGGTGGACCTGAAGCCGGCCCCTCAGGCTGAAGCTCTAGAACAAGTAAACAGGTTTTTTTCACAGGTAGACTGGGCCTGTCTTTTAGTCCGTGCTCTGTGCCGTACCCTGGTGTAGTAGCTTGCCGAGAACTGCCTCTGTAATTGGTTCAGTACTACAAGGCCCAGCAATGAGACCCCACTAGCCACCAGAGACAGGTGCTTAGAGGGCCTCCCCTGGGTTAACTGTATGCACCCAATGATTTCAACAGGCTCAATGGAGAGCCCAGAGCTGGGTCAAGCCTGCAGGCCCAAGCAAGGGAGGAGTTAAAAAATGGAACCCACCAGTGTCAGTGTTAGTAAGGTGGAACGAGCACAGAAATGGTGCCTACCAGCACCTTCAATCCTAGACAAAGACCCAACACACCCCTCTGCCTCCAGGGGATGCTCTAAGAGTAGCTAATGAAGCTCCTTTACCCAGGTTCTAGACACTTTTCAAACTGCCGCTTTTGTGCTGGGTCCCAGGGTAAGGGATTTGCACATTAGCCCCTTAATAGCAGACCTGCCATTCCCCACAGCCTTGTGGGTACATCCTGGATGTAAGCCCTGATAGTTTCCAAAGTCAGATATTTTGAGGACACATCTTTCTGGTGCAGGCTCCAAGAATTAGGGTACCCAATGTGGGACACAAACCTCTCACTTCCCACAGAAAAGCTCTTTATTTCTGAGATCCCTCCCAATTGTGAGTCACCGTGATGGGGCTGAGTTTTTGTGAGGTCACATCTTTGCCCCTCCTATTAGTCTTCACATGGTTCTTTTATCCTTTCTTGTGGAGGAGCTGTTCAGCTAGTTTTTAAGTTTTTACAGAGGGAGCTGATCCAGATGTAGCTCTATATTTAGTATGTCCAATGGAAGAGGTGAGTTCAGAATCTTCCTATTCTGCCATATTGAATCCATTCAGTAAATATTTTCTAATGTATCACTTCAATTTTTTTAAAATAATTTTTTCACTTTTTAAAATTCTTTTCAGTGGTTAGTCAAGATGTTACCAAATAAACCATAACTTATCAGAATTAGCTTCTGATTTTTTACTAGCTTAACATTAGTGATATATAGAAATGTTACTCCTCTATAGCTCTATTCCTCCACCCTTTTATTATTGTACACATTATATATATTAATGTTATAAGCACACTAATGTGTTATTATGATTACCTCTTTACCATCTATAGTCATCCATGTAGCCCAAAATAGCTTTGCTCCCACCTACCATATTTGTGGTTTTACTGACCAATAATACATCACACATCATATGTCTTTATGTAACATGCCTAATGTTACACCATGCACATTTTATAACATGCTTTTCTTTTTTTTAGGAGCGGGAAAAGGAGGGAGAAAGGAAGGAAGAAAGGAAGAGAAATACTGATGGGCTGCCTCTCATACGCACTCTGACCAGGGATCAAACTGGTGACCTTTCACTTTGAGGGATAACACCAACCAACTGAACCATGCCAGCCAGGGCATAACTTGCTTTTCAAAAAGTTACAAGGAGAAGAAAAAATTTACTTCTACTCTTGTATAATTATGTATCTTCTTACACCAGTGTTCTTTTGTGCATGTGTGAATTTGAATTACCATCGTAAAAGCTTCTTTTAGTATTTAAGGTGGGTCTGCTAGCAAGAAATAAATTTTTTTGTTTATTGGTGAACGTATTTTGCTTTCATTTTAGAAAGGTAGTATAGGATTCTGGGTTGACAGTTTTTTCTTTATTTTTTACTGGTTATGCTATCACAGCCATCCCTACTTTTTCCCCTTTTGCCCACCTCCACCCAGCCCCCAGCCCACCTCAAGCCATCACCACACTATTGTTCCTGTCCATGGGTCATATATGTTCTTTTGCTAATCCTTTCACCTTCTTTCTTCCAGTGCCTCCCTACCCCCTGACAAGTGCCATTTTGTTCCATGTATTTATGCCTTCTGTCTTCTTCATTCATTAAATTCCACATAAGGGAGATCATATTGTATTTGTCTTTCCCTGACTCGCTTATTTCACTTAGCATAATAATCTCCAGATCCATCTACACTGTAGCAAAAGGTAAGACTTCCTTCCCTTTTTACTGTCACATAGTACTCCATTGTGTAAACGTACCACAGCTTTTTTACCCATTCATCCACTGATGGGCACTTGGGCTGTTTCCAGATCTTGGCTATTGTAAATAATGCTGCTATGACTACAGGTGTGTGTGTATTTTTTAAAATTGGTGTTTTGGGAGACAGTTTTTTTCTTTGAGCACTTTGAATGTTACACTACTGCTTTTTGGCCTCCCCTATTTCTAATAGGAATTCTGTTAATCTTATGGTGGTGGGAGGGGAGGGTCCACTGCAAGTGATGAGTTATTTTTCTCTTGGTGCTTTCAAGATATTTCTCCTTGCCCTAGCTGGTGTGGCTCAGTGGTTTGAGTGCCAGATTGTGAAGTGAAGGGTTGCTAGTTCAATACCTGGTCAGGGCACATGCCTGGGTTGCAGGCTGGGTCCCTGGTGTGGGGCATGGGAGAGGCAGCCACACACTGATGTTTCTCTCCCTCTTTTTCACCTTCCCTTCCCCTTTCTTAAAAATAAATAAAATCTTTTTTTAAAGGGTATTTTTCCTTGTCTTTAACTTCCAACTTTTTACTACGATACATATGCCTGTAGATTTCTTTGCAATTTTCTTACTTGGAGTTCACAGAGCTTCCTAGGTGAATGGGTTATTATTTCTTCAAAAAAAATTTGCATGGTTCCTGACATTATTTCTTCAATATTTTTTTCTGCTCCTACCTCTTCTTTTTCTAGCACTCCCATTACACATATATTGGTGCTCTGGATAGTATTCCACATTTTTAAACAGACTCTATTCATGTTCATGTTGATCCTTCTCCTCTGTTCTTTGCTTAATCTCTAAGAAACCACGATCAAGTCTGCTAAATCTTTCCTCTGCCAGGTCCAATGTACTGTCACGTCCTTCTAGTGGATTTCTATAATTTCTGTTATTGTACTTTTCAACTCTAGAATTTCCATTTGGTTCTTTTTCACAATTTGTATTTATTATTGCTATTTTCTCTGTTATATAAAATTGTCATATACCTTCCTTTGCTGATCATGCTTTCCTTTCGTTCTGCGAACATACTTATAATGGTTACTTTGAAATCTTTTTTTTTAAACCTGTCGTCTGGTCTGCCTCACAGACACAATTTGTGTGTTGCCTGCCTTTTTCCTGGTGTACTGGCCATACTTTCTTGCTTCTCTGCATGCTTCATCATCTTTTGTGGGAAACTGGACATACTGATATTACACTGGAGCACCTCCAGTTACGGTCAAGCATGCCCCACTTCCTGGTATTTGCTATGACACATGCCAGCTTATTTCTCAGTGACCAGCTGGATTACTTTAGATGAAGTCTGTTCTGCAATCCCAGTCCCCACAATGTTGTCTTTTATGTTGTTCCTCAGTGAGGTGAATCTTTGGGGATGTCCATGGTTAACCCTGGACCCACAGTGATATGGTAGGGCTTTCTTCCTCTCTTTCCTTAACACACTCAGGTGTTGAATTTCACTAACTGTTCCTTCCTTTCTTAACAATGCCCTGGGATATGAATTGTTCCACAAATTAATCAAATTGTGGCTCCTTTGAAGGGCTAGTTTCTGAGAACCCTGTTTGATATTTGTTCTGACAACAGGAGCTCCCTCTCCAGCTGTTGTATTCTCTGCTTCTCCCTGTATACTGGCCAGCATATAGTCTAGACTACATATTTATTAAATCCTCAATCTTCTCACAACTGCCTTTCAGCACAACTGCTACTGTTCTTGAAAGTACCAGTCTTTGAAAATACAGACAACTACGGGGAAACAGTTTTGACAGTCAGTACTACACTAAGTGTCTCCAGAGGAGCCATATGTCAGACTGCGAGGTATGACTCTGAGACAGATGGTTCTCATTCTCTTATACTGTAGACACTGCTATTCATGACCTGAACACTATCCTAGAGGTGAAAGAAATAAAGGATGGACAAAAATATCATAAAGGGGCATTCCCTTCTTCCCTACCCTTGACTCCCTCCAACTGGGAAACCCCCCTCAGAAACAGACTGAAGGAATTTGAATTTTGAAGCTGGAAGGGGTATTAGGAGATTATTTTATAGTTTAAGAGAAGTTTGTTCAACAAATATTTACTAGGTGTGCTAAAAAGCCTAGAAAGGTTAACCAAGTCAGTAACTCAATGGAAGACGGGAGTGAAGCCCAGATTACTTGATTTTTGGGAGTCCACTGCTCTGTACAAAAATCAGTTAAAACAGGATCTGGAGCCAGATATATATATATATATAAAATATATATTACAACAAGCACTCTTTCCACTGATTTGATAATACTGTAAAAATAATTGTTTCCATATAGAAAAATTGCTCTTATTAAAATAAAATTTATCTTATTACCTCTAGAACTCATATTCAATCTATTCACCAGACTAGTAATCAACTATCTGGAAAGTGAGAAACTGCCTTTATTTTTATTTTTTAAAAGATTTTATTACCCTGGCTGGTGTAGCTCAGTGGATTGAGCACAAGCCTGTGAACCCCACAATTGTGGTTCGATTCCCAGTCAGGTTACATGCCTGGGTTGCAGGCCAGTTCCCAGCAGGGGACTCACGAGAGGCAACCATACACTGATATTTCTCTCCTTCCCTCTAAAGATAAATAAATTTAAAAATTTTTTAAATAATAAAAATAAAAATAAATAAATAAAATTTAAAAAAAGATTTTATTTGTTTATGTGTAGAGAGAGGGGAAGGGAGAAAGAGAGGAAGAGAAACATCAGTGTGTGGTTGTCTTTCACATGCGCCCCACTGGGGACCTGGCCTGAAATCCAGGCATGTGCCCTGACCAGGAATCGAGCCTGCGACCCTTTGGTTTGCAGGCCCATGTTCAATCCACTGAGCTACACCAGCCAGGGCATAAACTGCTTTTATACAAGTAAAAATAAACATACTGGGATGGGAAAAGTTATGACTTGTCATAGTAAATTGTCAAATTGTTAGAAAGTCAGGGAAATTCTGTAACAAAATGATGTTAAATTTAATGATGCTATTGGGCCAGAATTTTTAAAGCTGAGTCTTAGTTATAGTATTTGCTGCAAAACAACCGTACACCACAAGAGAGTAGCATACTGCATATTGCTAAGTGAGGAAAAGATAAAAATTCAAAGTATAGTTTCTATTGAATGTGTATCACGTTTACACCATCATAAATAAAAAAAAAAGTAAGTCAGGCCTGTCTATACATGAAAAATGCCCAGTGCCTAACATATAGTATACATACAAGAATAGGACACAGTACTGAGTAATAGATGGAATATGGTTATTGATAGATCTCTGACTCTTATCACCTCTGGCTGAATTCATCTCGAATCTCTAACTCCATCACCCTTCCCAAACTTTAATTCTGTCCCTTTAATGATTAGCTAGAGTGCTAGACAACTGCATCTGAATGTGTTTGCTATCTTTCAAATTCACCATCTGAAAATAAATTCAGATTCTTTCTTTATCAACTGATACCCCACCATAAAACTTCTAATTCTGTTAATGGCTTTCAATTGCCCAGTCACCCAGAGCTTAAAACCTGGTACTCATTTTTGATTCAGCACTTCCCATCTCCTTTCAAAATCTGAAATCTTCCCTCACAGGCTCTTTCTTCACAGGCAAATTTAGAAAAATTAGATACTGCCTTACTTATATTTACTGATAAATCAGAGTTATTCTCTAGAGCAAGAGGGTTAATTATGTCCAGTTCTAGGAAATGATAATGGTTTTCATTTAGTCGTTGCTCCCGAATCTTCATTAGTTTGCTCTCTCTGTGCTTAGTTTTGAGATGATTATACATATTATTAAACCCAGCACACTTACTGATTTATAATTAATAAGCACAGAAATGGTAAGAACACTGCAAGTGTTAAATAGAAGTGTTAAATAGAAGTATGTAGTTATGGCAAAAAATAAAGTACAGAGCTAAATATATTAGTAAAGCGTGAGAGACCATGCAGCTTTGTTGTATTTCAGAATACCCACAACAAATCCTGCAACATATGAATATGTCACACCTACATAATTGTGATAATCAGCAAGTGACATGGAAAAATGGTGAAACAGACAAACTTTAGCATGTGGTTAGAGCAGCATCAACACTAGATGGCAAGATTTCAAACTCTTTAGTCTCAAGACCTCTATATTCTTAAAACTTAAAGATTCCCAAACAGCTGTTGTTATTTTTGCCAACTACATCTACTAAGTTACCATATTATGAATTAAAATTTAGAAATGTAAAAATTGATTTATTAAAAAGTAAGTCCATTACATGTTAACAGTGTGGGGGCAACTTTGCCCCCCACGGATGAAAGTAACACTACCAAGACATGATCTGCTTGAGGAGGAGAGGTGGCCAATCTCTCAGAGGAGAAAAGCCAGGAGCCCCTTCCTCAATGGCTTTTATTGGTCGTAATACACAGGAATACAGGAGGGCAAGGATCAAACAGTAGGTAATATTTCAAAGAAATCTGAGGGCTTAAACTGAGCCAGTGTCTGTCAGGAAAGGGGGTTGCAGAAATTTTCGGAGACATACTCATTTCCTGCTTGGACCCTTATGTGAATGAAAGCACTCTTACCAAAGCAGGCTTCACAACACTTTTAGGAACTCTTTCTTATGCCCGATCACCCCGGGTCCCACTCTAGCTGGCAAGGAGCTGCACTGCCTCCCCCATTATAGGTTTTCAGGCTTAAGTGGATTAGAGCTAGGAAGCGCTTCTCCCAGAGGATATGGGGACTCGGGCTATGTCAGAATGGGCGGGGGGGGGAGGGTCGCAAGGGTCCATCACTCCCTCTTTGTTGCAGCCCCCCAGGTCCTTCCATGATGGCCTCCCAAGTGATCATGTCTGGCTTAGGTTGCCCCTCTCTGAGGGGTCTCACCCATCACTGACTATCCAATCATGCACTGGGGGCAGGGGAATAAGCAGAGGCACCATTCACTACCAAAGACAAGCTTTGTCTCCTTTGTGGCTCGCATTCCAGAGGTTGTTCACTCATCCTTAGCCATGGGGGGGGGGGCAGTTACAACTCCTGAAACCAGGCAGAGCGGTTCCCAACATAACACAACATAGTTTTTTTTTTAAACTACATTTTCTAACATGATACATCACACAAACAAAAGATTAAAAAATTATATGATCAGATTAATGGATGCAGAAAAAGCACGACAAAATACAGCACCCACTTATGACAAAAAACTCTCAGCAAAGTGGGAATAGAGGGGATATACCTCAACATAATAAAAACCATGTAAGACAAACCCACAGCCAACATCTACGCAGTGGGGAAACACTAAAATGGTTTCCCTTATGATGAGGAACAAGACAGGGATGTCCACTTTCACCATTTTATTCAACATAGTACTGGAAGTCCTGAACATAGCAATCATATACTAAAACACTAAATATTTTACATTTTGTTCTAAGAAAACATGTCACTCTGTTGTCAATCTAAGCAGGAACAAATATCTATATATTTTTTCATGAAAGAAAACAAACTTTTTAGAATGGATTCACATGAATACTCATATTTGAGAACATGCTTTAACTTACTCTGAACACTAATAAAAGCATATGCAATCTTTACTTGATGATGGTATATCCCAAGGGTCTTCCTTAAGTGTTTATTAAGTTTTCAGGAAGAATTACAAATGGGTTATTGTATCTGACTTATTAAAAAGATAATTTAGTTTTATAACCAGCTATTTTCTAATCAAATAAACATTTCAACCAGTTTACTATGTAAAGAAGTTATTTCTAGTTTAGAGCTTTAAGAAATACTGAGGTTTACCTGGAGTTAATAACTCAATTAGACTAATTGCATTAAACTATTACTGCTGGTCACTACAGTCATGCTGATGGTTAACTTCTATATCAAGGGAAGATAAGTTATCATTAAGTTATTGAAAATTATTAACTCCCAAGTGTCTTTATATCACTCTGGAAAAGATTTTTAAAATCCAGTTATAAATGAGGAAACACAAAGTTAAATTAACTTGCCACTGTCCTATAAATAATAAAATCTAGATTTGAACAGAGGTCTGACTAAAAATTTCAAATTACAGTCCCTTCTCCCACTCCATCATGATCCCGCCACTTTTAAGAATTCAGGAGTTCCGCCAAGATGGAGGCATAGGTGGAAACACTGTGCCTTCTCCCACAACCAAGTTTGAATACAACAAAGGTTTGGAGAAACAAAGACACAACCAAAGGACAGAAAATTGAATTATACGGAAGTCTGACTACATCTAACCGTTCAACGGGGACGGTAAGAGGGGCGGAGCCAGCAGCGAGCAGGGTCGGGCAGGACAGGGCCCCCGACCCAGGCGCGCAGGCAGACGGGAACCAGTTGGGGTGCGGGGCAGACCGCGGGCGCATATTCGCGCACAGTGAGACAGACCACGCAGGCCCCAGGGGGCGAGGGCTGACGGCGGTGGCACACTCGCGAGCAGTGGGACGAAACACGTGGGCCAGGTGACGGCAGCAACTGCGGCACCGGTGAGGGCCGTGGCGGCAGGCGGCGGACAGGACGCCATAGTCCCTCTTTGACCCCGCCCCCACATACAGCGTCACAACCCAGCGACTTAGTTGCCCTGCAATACCAGTGAGAGCCATTGTCCCTCTTTGACCCCGCCCCCACATACAGCGTCACAACCCAGCGACTTAGTTGCCCTGCAATACCGGTGAGAGCCATTGTCGCTCTTTGACCCCGCCCCCACATACAACGTCACAACCCAGCGACTTAGTTGCCCTGTTCTAGTGAACACTTTAGGGCTCTGATCCTGCTATGGAACAGGCACGAACAACCCGAAAGATGGCACAAGAAGAACTCAAAGTCCCAGAGCCAATAACTCTAAGCGACCGAGAAATTGCCAGCCTCTCAGAAGCACAATTCAGGACACTATTTATCAGGATGCTCACAGAACTGGTAGATTATAGTCACAAATTAGAGGAACAAAGTCACAAATTAGAGGAACAAAGTCACAAATTAGAGGAACAAAGTCACAAATTAGAGGAACATATGAAGGCTAAACTAATTGAAATGAAGGGAGATGCACAGGAAACCAATAGTGATGGAAAGGAAACGGGGACTCAAATCAATGGAATGGACCAGAAGGAAGAACAAAACATCCCACCAGAAAGGAATGAAGAAATGAGAATTCAAAAAAATGAGGAGAGGCTTAGGAACCTCCAGGACATCTTTAAACGTTCCAACATCCGAATTATAGGGGTACCAGAAGGGGGAAAGAAACAGCCACGAGTGGAAAACGTATTTGAACAAATAATAAAGGAGAACTTCCCCAGTCTGGCAAAGGAAATAGACTTCCAGGAAATCCAGGAAGCTCAGAGAGTGCCAAAGAAGTTGGACCCAAGAAGGAACACACCAAGGCACATCATAATTACATTAGCCAAGACCAAAATGAAGGAGAGAATCCTAGAAGCAGCAAGGGATAAGGGGACAGTCACCTACAAAGGAGTACCCATCAGACTGTCAGCGGATTTCTCAAAAGAGACCTTACAGGCAAGAAGGGGCTGGAAAGAAGTATTCCAAGTCATGAAATCCAAAGACCTACAGCCAAGATTGCTTTATCCAGCAAAACTTTCATTTAGAATGGAAGGACAGATAAAGTGCTTCTCAGATAAGGTCAAGTTCAAGGAGTTCATCATCACCAAGCCCTTATTATATGAAATGCTAAAGGGACTTATATAAGAAAAAGAAGATGAAAAATATGAACAGTGAAAGGACAGCAAACACACAGTTATTAACAACCACACCTAAAACAAAAGCAAACCAAGAGGACAGCTAGATCAGGAGTGGAACCATAGAAATGAAGAACACATGGAGGGTTAGAAACAGGGGGGTGGGAGGGGGAGAAGGGGGGAGAGGCACAGAAAATAGCATAGATGGTAGGTAGAAAATAGATAGGGGGGAGGGCGAGAATAGTGGGGGAAATATAGAATCTAAAGAACTTGAGACACGTGGTTATGAACTAAGGGGGGCAGAATGGTGGGGGAGGGAGGGTGCGGGTGGAAGGGATTGAAGGGGGGGAATAGAACTGTAATGGTATAATCAATAAAATATATTTTTTAAAAAAGAATTCAATCATAGTACTTAAGGGATATCACCCATTAACATGAAATCATTAATAGAAAGAAAACTTGAAAGGCTTATTTATTCACTCTTTTGGATCCTTAACATGAGCAAGTCAAATTCAAGTCATTTTTAGTCAAATGGCATCTAAAGAAGTCTTTTGTCCCCTCAAGAGTTTTTAAGTGTTCACAGCTAGTACTGAAGAGTTCCAACGTGTATGTTATAAGTATGTACACAAGTACACAGGGGCTTTACACAACACGCCTCTGCACTGTTGTCAAACTGAAATGTGTCTTGTGTGTTCTCCCAAAAAGATAGGCTGAATCTCTAATCCCCAGTACCTGAAAATGTTACTTATTTGGAGACAGGTACTTCACTCAGTACCTGTCTGTTACTTCACTCAGGTAATCAAGTTAGACTGAGATAATTTAGGCTATCCTTACGTACAGGGAAAATTCAGAGACAGACTCGCACCCAGGGGGAATGCCACATGAAGACTGGAGCTCTGCTGCCACAAGCGCAGGCTCTCCGAGAAGCAGGCAAAGAAACCTGTAACAGACCCTTCTCCCTCACGGTTCCTTCCCTTGCAAGGAGCCAACCCTGCCAACACCTTGACGTCCTCCATAACTGTGACACCAGCAACTTCTCTTTCACCCACCCAGTTTGTGGTGCTTTGTCATAGCAACCCCAGCAAACTAACACCTGTCTGCTTTTCAAAGTAATGTGAACTTTAAAACTTTAAATTTTTTTAAAAATATTTTATTTATTTATTTATCTCTAGAGGGAAGTAGAGAGGGAGAGAAACACCAATGTATGGTTGCCTTTTGTGCGTCCCCTGCTGGGAGTTGGCCTGCAGGGAACTGGACTACAACCCAGGCATGTGCCCTGACTGGGAATCGAACCGCGATTGTAAAGATTTTTATTTATTTATTTTTAGATGGGAAGAAGAGAGGGAGAGAAACATCAATGTATGGTTGCCTTTTTTGTGCATCCCCTGCTGGTAGTTAGCCTGCAAGGAACTGGTTTGCAACCCAGGCATGTGCCCTGACTGGGAATCGAACCACAATCGTCTGGTTCGCAGGCCCGCACTCAATCCACTGAGCTACGCCAGCCAGGGCCCTAAAACTTTAAATTTTAATGGACTAAACATTTCAACTAAAAGGCAGAGACTGGGATTAAAAAAGCAACTATATGATCTTTATAAGAAACTAGCTTTAAATAAAAAGACAGATATTTTAGAAGATACACCATGCAAACAATAAGTAAAGAAGGCTAGTGCTGGCTATTTTAATATCAGGTAGACTTCAAGCGAAAAAAATAGTACCAGAAATGCACAGATAACAATAAAAAATGTGCATGTGCCTAACAACGAAGCTTCGAAATACAAGAGGCAAGCACTGACAGCATTAAGGAAAAGGACGATCTAGAATAATAAGTTGGAAATTTTAACACTTCTCCCAGTAATTGACAGAACTGGGCACAGGGAAAATAAATCAGTATAATCAATACACCTAGACAAAAGAAAATTAACAATGACTTAAAAGATCTGAATAATACCATCAACCACCTTGACCTAACTGATATTTATAATGCAGAATACACATTCCTTTCCAGTGCAACATGGTATGTTCACCAGACAGACCATATGCTGGGAGCTAAGACAAATCTTAATAAATTGTAAAGGAATAAATGTATACAGAGTACATTTTCCCCTAAATAAAAAAGTTAGAAATTAATAAGTAATCAAGGAAAGTCCCAATATTAGAAACAAAATACACTTTGAAATAATCCACAGGTTGATGAAGGAATCAATACATTAAAAAGTACTTTTAGCTGAGTTGTACTGCAAATACAACATTATCAAAATTTGTGGAATGCAGCTAAAGCAATGCTTAAGAGTGAAATTTATATCTCTGTGAATAAATGGAAAGAAGGTTTAAAAATCAATCGTCTACCACCACACACCCTACCCCCTCTCAATGGTTAGGATGGCTACCGTCAAAGAAAAAAAAAAAGCGAAAACAACAAGTGTTAGCAAGGATGTGGAGAAATGAAACCCTGTGCACTGCTAATGGGAATATAAGTGTAGGAAACTAGAGAACAGTATGCTGGTTCCCTACAAAATTAAAAAATAGAACTGCCCCGATCCAGCAATTCTACTTCTGGGTATATGTACCAAAGGACTGAAAGTGCCCACATGAACATCTATTTGTACACAAATGTTCATAGGAGCATTATTCACAATAGCCACTGACAGATAAATGAATAAACAAAATGTGCTACATACCATACCATGGAATATCACTTAGCTTTAAAAAGTAAATTCTGATATATACTTTGATATGAATGAATCTAAAACATTATGATGAGTAAAGCAAGCTGGTCACAAAAACAAATATTGTCTGACTCCAGTTATATGACATTTCTAGAGGAATCAAATTCAAAGGGACAGAGAGTGGAAGGGTGGCTGCCATACACTGGGGGGGGGGGGCATGGTTATTGTTTAATGGGCACAGTACAGTTTTGCAAGATGAAAAATATTCTGGAGATGGATGGTGGTGATAGTTGCCTAACAAACTGAATGTTCTTTATGCCACTAAACTGTAAAACTTAAAAATGGTTTCAGGTGGTAAAATTTCAACGTGTATTTCACTACAATTAGAAAGTAAGTGTCCCAGCTGGGTGGGTCAGTTGGTTGGAGCACTGCCCCATCTACCAAAAAGGTTGTGGGTTCAACCTCTGGTTAGGATGTGTAAAGGAGGCAACCAATTGATGTTTCTCTCTCTTTCTTAATCAATAAGCATATCCTCGGGTGAGGATTTAAAAAAAAAATCAATGGTCCAATCCACCTCCTGTTTTTAGAAATAGTTTTATTGGAACAACAACAAAAAAATCAGTGGCCTACTCTTAAGAAACTAGGAAAAACAGCAGAGAAACCCAAAATAAATAGATCAAAAACTTGTTTCTCTCAAGAAATAAGCAAAATTGATAAACCGTTAGCTAAACTAATCAAGGAAACAAAGAAGGGGTAAAAATGGGGCTGGGGATTAGCAGAAGGAAAACCTGAGAAAGAGAAACATAGAATGACCAGGATGGTAGAGTGTTCTAAAAACTAAAGGTGTAGAACATTTCAAGGAGTGGTTGACAGGGTCAAATGCTACTACTGAAAGGTCATATAAAATATAGACCAAAGCCTATTTAATTTAGCCATAGGACTCACTGATGACTTTGTAATAGCACACAAGGAAAGGGTAACAGAGTTAGTTACATGTTAGATTGCAACAGACAAAGGTAAAGAATATAGAGAAATGAGGAAGTGAAAATTTTGAGCATAGACAATTTAGTCTTAAGAAGTTTGGTTCTAAAGATAGAACAAAGGGTTAGCTGGAGGGAAATAAGGGCTCAACAGAGAATACTGGTATTTTTATAAAATAGGGGGCTACTAGACGATTTTCCCATCCCTAGATTTTTTTAAATTGTGGTAAAATAAATATACAGAGAATGTTTTGATTGCTGCTGGGAAAAGAATCAGAGAAGGAAAAATTAAAATACAAGAACAGGTAATAACAGGTAATATAACTTCTCTGGGTAGGTAGAAAGGACTAGATTCAATGCACAAGTGAAAGAACTGGACTTACTAGGAGACCCAGCAATAGGAAAAAGAGGAAAGGACGGATGCAGTTACACTGAGGTTTATAGATGGGTGGTAACAAGCGACACGAGTTCTTGTCTGATAGTTTTGGCTTTTCTCTTTGAAGTCATAGGTAGAGGCAGATCATTGAAAAGAGAGGAGACACAGGAGAAACTTGAGGAAAACGAAACATGAGAAATATGTGTGGAGGACATAAAAAGAACGGCTAGGAGACACTGAAGAACCAACTGAAATGGAAGACCACAAATTTGTAGAGGCAATAATCTATAGTTTTTGAGTTCTATCTCAATAAACTGTTATAAAAATCAGTGACTTTGAATCAGTTTCTAAAAAATTATAATAACTGTTAGTTAATAGTACTTAGACCTGGCCAAGTAGCTCAATTGGTTAGGGTGTCATCTCGATATGCCAAGGTTGTAGGTTTGATCCCCAATCAGAGCACATACAGGAATCAACCAATGGATGCATAAATAAGTGGGACAACAAATAGATGTTTTTCTCTCTTAAGAAATATCAATAAAATAAATAGTATTGCCATGGCTGGTGTAGCTCAGTGGATTGAGCTTGGGCCTGTGAACCACACGATCGCAGTTCGATTCCCAGTCAGGGCACATGCCTGGGTTGTAGGCCGGTTCCCAGCAGGGGACTCATGAGAGGCAACCATACATTGATGTTTCTCTCTCCTTCTCTCCTTCCCTTCCTCTCTAAAGATAAATAAATAAAATCTTCAAAAAAATAAATAGTATTATAATATGTACCAGGCATTTTTTCAAAAGTACTTTTTTACATACTAAATAATTTCACTTTCATACAACCTTCTGAAATAGGTGTTACTCGGTATCTTTGTTTTAGCAATAAGGAAAACCAAGTGCGGAGAAGTTAAGGAACTAACCCAAGGCTGCACAATTAGTAAGTATGAGTCAAGATCTGAACTCAGATGGTGTACTCAGCTATACTACCTCTCAAAGTAAAGCTAAGTACACCTGGTTCAAGGAAATAGGGGAAAAAATGGTACTGGGTGGGCCAAAAAGCCAGAGAGAGGCAATGGTTCCTGTAAAGAGAGATAATTCTCATAAAAGTATGGCTTGTACAGTTTTATATTGCACACAAAAGGTACCAAAGATAAAAGAAACTGTCCTTATACTGTAATGGAAAGCCACAAAAAAAGAAATAAGCAGTGTTGGAAAATCCAAAGCACAAAGGAAGAAAAGCAGAGAGTGAAGGAAAAAGTAAAACCCAGAGAGTCGTCCTGCAGAAATGAGAAAAAGGTAGAAGTGGATGAAAGCACAAACACAACCAGTAAACACCAGTAAGAGAAAAATGAAATCATGCGAAGTAAGTATTCCTGAGCCTTTGAAAACCCTTTCATTTTCTTTCTTTGGACCAAAGAATTTCCTAATTTTATCAAAAAGCACAAATAAAATACTTAATAGCAGTTTTTCATTATATATGCTTACTTAGTAAGAGTAGGCTAGGACCAAATACTTAGCAGGTTAATAACTGAGTTAAAGAGAAAACGATTAAAAAGGAATCAACTAAAGTTGCTTTAGGAGCCGGAAGGTAGCAGTTCCACAAAATTCTCATTCCAAGACTCACGATCTCAGTTGTATGCTATCCTGAGATGTTTGTAGTAACGCTGAATACATCAAAAACTATCAAAACCAAATGAATAACAAACCATGCCAACATAAATATATAATTTAATACCTGTAGAAGGATAGCAATATAGAATATTAAAGTTGCGAACTCATTGGGTATCAAACATTTGTAATTTTAATGTAATTTTTAAAGCTATAAAGAAAATTATTAAAATAGAAGTGCATTTAATGTGGAGAAAAGATGTTCTCCAAGCGGAATGAAATAAGTTTCATCTACTGGTTTTCACATGAAAAGAGAGAATCATCACTGTGAAATACGACAATGATACAAGTCAGTGATTTATTCCAGGATCAGTTATGTAAAAATGTGCTGGCTCAGGTCACCCTTGGCACTAATCATAACGTTAGTGAAGAAATTAATGTAATACTCAAAGTGCCCTTTAAGCAGGAATGTAATATAAATCTAATATGTCTTTGTATTTTTAAAGGCACACATATAATCATTATTTTACATCCTGTAAGAATCTACAGATTTCCAGTTCACTGCCTGAAATGTGGAGAAGTATTTCTAATATGAAGAACAAAGAAAACCAGTATCACCCCAATAATTTAATAATGAAAAAAAAGAACAAAGAAAAACTAGTGTAGCTGTTGGCTTAACAGGAGATAAATTTCAAGCGCTCATTCTGAGGCACATGAAAAAATGTCTGTCTCAGTCATGGATGCAGTAGTATTTAAAGCAAAACCAGCCCTCAACGCTCACACACAGAAAATGCTCAACAGCAGTCTACAAAATCCCAGCAGAGGACAGGGTGTGTGCGCGTCCCCCATACATGCACCATATATGTAATGTTCATTAAAATAGCTTAAAATTATAACTGGAAGGAATACAATTAATTAGGAACCCCCTAACTAATAAAGGAAACCCCTTTACAATAGTCTCTGATGCTTGATAGTTTTCAGTGACAGAACGTTTTTATCCTTTACCAGGCCAAGTCACTAAAAGTTTAAAAGACCACTTTACATAAAGGATATCGCATGTTACTGATTTTTATATAACTACCAATAATGTTTTATAATAAAAACATATTTTTAACCACTCTAACATTTTATCATAAAAAATTCTATAGTAAATTTAAAGAATTTTACAGGTTAATGCCTAAATAGCCAAACCTAGATTCTACCAATTACATTAAACTATACTCATTTTATCATATATTTATCCATCCACCAGTCCATCTTGATTTTTGATGTTCTTACGTTTTAAATGTCCATTAAAATGTTACATAAATGCAGTTTCTGAAGCAAGGTCTGACAGCACAAGCATGTGGAGGTTTTGGCAGGTGATCTTCAGTGTGGCTATAGGACAAAAATGAGTCATGTAGTTGAACTCATGGTGAATGAGAACACACTCACTTCTATGATGTGTTATATTCAGTTGTCAGCTGTAGCAAAGTAGTTAAGAGCTAACTCTGAAGACCAACAGACTTGAGGAGTTTGAAACCTGGATACTGAGCATGCTCTTACTTGCTAAGTAAGATATGAGCACCAATACCAATAGGTTAATGTGAGATTTAAATGAGACGATGTATAAAATGTTTTAACATAGTGCTGGCTTTCTGAAAGAGCTCAACGAAAGTTAGTAATCATCATCAATGTATTTAGCCCATTCAACTGACCACAAGGGTCCAGCTGCTCTGTAGTTATACACACCCACGCTCCCATTTGTGGCCTTTTTTTCATCATCAATATGTTCTAATACTCTTAGGTAGTCTATTTTTACTAAGATTAAAGACAATGAGGGTGAATGGGTCCGGAGCACAAGCCCTCTCCATTTTCCCACTGGCCTCCCTAAAGGAAATAGATGTCCTTTCTATTAGATGACCAAAAGCAGTGGTGGTATAGACATTAAAACAGACATCTTTTGCTTTTCAGCACCTGGTCATAGGCAGCTGACAAAATGCCTAATTGTGCTGTCTACTTTTAGACAACTGCTGCTCCCTCTTAAACCCTCATTTGAAGACATAAATACAATTTCTATCAAATTTTACTCAATCCAAACAAAATGTGCTATCTTCACTGATCACATGTCCAAGTGCCTTTTATATCTGCAGATAGCATATGCATGTCAGTTCTGTGTGGTATAAACAACACAGATTCATAAAACTTCTACCAACTACATATCTCTTTAAAGACATGATTTTCAAGAAAAACTTCAGTCTACTCTACTCACCTCTACAGATTAGTCTTAGTGCTTTTTCTTTGCCAGAGGAATCAGAATCTAACTGTGAATTTTACAGTAGTGCTCTTATAACCAGGGAAAAGTATTTTCAAGTGACTTCTGAACACAGTAAATAATCTGATTATACATACTTCTTGTAGTAATTCTAAGGACAAAAATGCAAAAAAGAAAATCTGAAACTTAGAAGTTTATTGGTAATAATAATATCGGTTATGGTAATTTTGAAATGATTTTATGTATAAATATTAAGATAAAGCAAGTATGTTGATTTTATTAAGCACCAAGATTTTCATCTAAGACAAAAAGTAAGGAACATATTTTGTCCAATGCTAATCTTTCTGCAGTTAAAATATATGAGAATGTTAGCTGTTAAAAGGTATGGCAAGAATAAATAATACTTCATTTTACAAACTAATTTGGGTGAGGCTTCTTTTTTTTTTTTAAATTTTATTTATTTATCTTTTAGAGGGGAAGGGAAGGAGAGAGAAATATCAATGTATGGTTGCCTCTGGTGTGTCCCCTGCCGGGAACTGGCCTGCAACCCAGGCATGTGCCCTGACTGGGAATCGAACCGCGATCGTCTGGTTAGCAGGCCCAAGCTCAATCCACTGAGCTACACCAGCCAGGGCCTGGGTGAGGCTTCTTTAGCGTACTTTTACAACATTTTTGAACTGCTGACTTTTGAACCATGTGTGTATTTTATATATTAAAAAAGAAAACCCTAAAATAAAAAATGTAACCCCAATGAACTGTATCAAATTGGTAGTATAACCAGGGAAAAGTATTTTCAAGTGACTTCTGAACACAGTAAATAATCTGACTATACACACTTCTTATAGTAATTCTAAGGACAAAAATGCAAAAAAAATCTGAAACTTAGAAGTTTATTGGTAATAATAATATCGGTTATGGTAATTTTGAAATGATTTTATGTATAAATATTAAGATAAAGCAAGTGTGTTGATTTTATTAAGCACCAAGATTTTCATCTAAGACAAAAAGAGACAACTGTAGAATCACAGAAGTTAAGGAAAGTCTGCAGTGTTAAATTTGAACTGGATACGTCACTATGAATTTATGATTATCCAAGCACGTAAAACATCAATTTTAGTTCTTTCCCCTGAAAGGATCTAAAAGCAATGACACTCCAGTAGCAATGAACATGCCAAACACCCAGATCTGGGTTTCTATACACCATTTCTCACTAAAAACCCCCAAACTCCTTAGATAAACAGCCCATTCCAGATCTAGAACAAAAAAACGAACAAGGCAAGCCTGGGATACTTTGTGCCAAAGAGCATTCTAAGGGTAACAGCAAGGACGAGTGTTAAAAAGACTCAGGAGCCAGCTTGAAAAGAGTCCTACTGTCCACACTTGGTACAATTTGATCACCAAAAAGAAAAATGACTGTAATGGTTATAAAAATAAATTAATTAATTAAATCATGAGCCTATAGTGGTATCTCATAAAAAAGAGGGAAAAAAATCTCACTTGCTACCATTGGGGGTGACTGTTCCCCCAGCTCTTTACTATGAAACTAGATAATGAAAGAGAAGAAATTAAACATTTGCTTTGTATTTCCAGGAGGAACTTTAGTTCACCAGGCTAATGAAGAAACAAACTGTTTCTAACAGAAAACCTCCAGGCAAATAACTGGGATAGTCATTAATGGTACGAAAATCACCAAGCAAAAAAAGTCAGTCAGAAACAGGGTATTTGCTTGGTGGTAAAGTACTACGACATCACATACAAATCACAAACCGGCAAACCATACCTTTGTAACACTGTATCTCTGTAGTCACCACTTTAAGCAAGTGGTCACATTCAGCATAATTGATAGTGTGGCAAGCTGGTATTATGTACCTCCCTCCATGATGAAATACAAGTACATAGCATCATCTATTAAATACTGTTGCCAAAGAAAGTTTAACTTAAAGTGAATCAAGCTTTTCTTTAGACCTAACTTCCAGGAACAGGAAATTCAGGGGGACAGAGTCATAAATTAAGTGATACTATGAGGAAACAGACAAATTCAGAATGTGGGAACACTCTGCAAGACGATTACTTTGGTAAATTGTCAGGAAAAAAGGAGATGGGTATTATTCTTTTAAAACAGGTACAATCACCAACGCAACGCAGTGCATGAATCTTGACTGAATACAGTTGGGAGATTGGGGGGGTAGTTTCCCAAAGAGAGTCTGGAATACTAAGGAAAATTTACATATGTTGATCACTGGGACTGGTAGGAGAATGTGCTTATTTTTAGTAAATACATGCTGAATGTTTGCAACTTGCTCTCAAATGGTAGCGCTAACACACAGACACAGAAAGGGAGAAGGGGGGAACAAGATGGCAAACTATCAGTCAACTGAATCTAGGTAGTGGGATATTCGTTGTATTGTTTTCTCAACTCCCAAAGGACTTAAATTTTTCATAATAAAGTTTAAAATAAAGTGTACCTGTACTGAGAGGTACAGGAGAAAATACCCATACAATAAAATTATATCTGAGCACAAATCTCACCTCTATTACTTAACTAGTTGTGTGGCCTAAGGTAAGCTACTTAGTATCACTTAAGTTTGTGTCTCATCTCAAGTTATAATTTAAACCGATAGGTTATTCTGAGAGTTAAATAATATCACAAATGCAAATGCCTAGCAGCCTTGCATAAAATACGTAAATCTGGCTTTCATAATTAACGAATGCAATCATCCTAAAGTATAACAATACAGGAAAACATTCCTTTCATTATCTTCACATTCCACGATAAGAAACTACATTAGGTAAAATTAAATACCCATTGGCAGTCACGTGAAGTAAGGGAGGAAATGAGGATTTACATAATATATTTTTAAATCCAATCGTTCCAACTGAAGCCCTAGACAACCATAAGAAAACCAAAACAACCTTTATTCAGACTATTTGCCATTCAACTGTGAAGTGTGCTTCTGGTATTAGCCTACATCCGAATAAAACACTAACAGGGTAACTGGAAGTTAGAGGATTTTTTCCCTGAGTGCAACCGGGCCACTCAATTACCTACATATTGAAAAAAAATGTTTGCCTTCCTTTTTGTAAGTTCCAATGAAGTACACATTATTGGGCTTTATTCTAAATTCTGGTTAAGATTCATATAACTCAACGCACGCAATTTCCTCCCATCAGTTCTAACGTACTTATCGATCTCACTCAGGTAACCCCTTTTTCTGGTTAGGCCGGCAGAGAACGGCCAGATGCGGAGTGATCCTCAGGTAGAGACGAGAAAGAGGTGATCGCGTCTGCTCCCGTTTTAGGAAGTGCCACCCCGTCCCTCCCAGTCCCAGGGGCAGGGCGGCAGGGGACCCGAGGCAGCCGGCGGCCAGGTCCGGCGCCCCGCCGGCCCAGGTGAGAGGGGGGCACACCTCAGCCTCCTCCGCCGAGGGTGTGGGCAGACGGGCGTGCAGACGGAGCGCGGCGCCCCGGAAGACAGGCTAATTTCTCCTCAGCTGTGGGCCCTCGGCCAGCCGCCTCCCCGAAGGATTAAATGCCACTGAGGGGACTCCGTGGGGTGTCTCCCGAGGCAGATGGGGTGACCAGACCCGGCTTTCCTTTCCTCCCGCGCCCCGATGGGGGGCGCACCGTACCCGCCCCTGGGCAGGAGCACCCCAGGACACAGGCGGCCGGCTGCCGCTGGGGCCCCCCTCGACGTCCTCCCCTCCCCATTACCTGCGGGCGGTGGCGCGGACCGGAGGCCTGGCACTGCTCCTCCTCCTCCTCCTCCCCGCCAGGCTGAGGCAGCGAGGTGGCGGCAGCGGCAGCAGCGACAGCCCGGGGGGAGGGGGCGGAGCGCGCGGCTCGCGGCCTCTCTCCTCCCCCGGGAGGCTGGAGGGACCCTATCTCGGGCCGCCGCGCCTAGGCCCGGGAACGGCCCGAGGCTGAGGCATGGCGGCACACAGCGGCAACGTGCCCGCGGGCGGGAGAGTGCGAGGCAGCCTGAGGAAAGCGCCCGCTGCGTTCGGAGGAGCCCGAGGGGAGGAGCGAGGGGACGGCCGTTGGGGGCGGTTGGCCGAAGGCAGGCAGGCAAGCCGCGTTTTAGGCTTTAGGGAGCTCGGCGACAGCTCGCGTTTTCCTGGCTGGGGGGGAAGGGGAAGGGGAGTGAGGGGAGGGGAGGGGAGGTTGGGAGGGAGCCGCCGCCGCCGCGCGCGCGTGCGGGACGGCGCCGCCGTTGCCGCTCCACTCACTCCAGCCTGTTTGGGGGCACTTTGTTTGTGTCCCACAATGCTCTACGCAGGCAGCAGGGTTGGAAAGGGGAGGGAAAGGGGGCGGGGCGGGCTGGGGGGGCGGGAACCCACAATTTTGGCGCAAGCGCAGGAGGAGCGGCTCGTGGTCTACCGGACTTAAACTGTAGGCGACTCGCTCTGCTTACAATTTGGGTTTCGACACAGTATGAGCACCTTTGCGTACGTGCACACGCTCAGATTTACATTATATGCTGCAAAAGCTCTGCCTAGCTTGTCTTCTAGTTTTTCCCTCAGCCCGCGTTCTGCTTGCACGAGAGAAGCATTTCTGGGCATGGCTCACACTTGCAATTTTTCCCCTTTGAACTGAAAACGAAAGAAACTGTTTTCTTGAGTGGCTTCTGTAGCGGGGCTGAAACCGGAACACCCTAGACCATTTCGGTGAGCCAGTAATCCGCCTATACTTCACACTTGGAAACTGGCCTGCCAAGAGGTGGCCCCCACAGAGGTGAGGGTTCCACTTCGCAGACAGCCGACCCGGCCGGGTACTCTGATTCCATACAGCCTTTTGCATCTCTTGGCATCCTTTCAGTGCTCTGAGATTGCTCTAGCATTTCCCTGGGCGTACTGGCAAGACGTGCTGTTCTGAAATGACTGGAGAAATCGAGTCCCAAGTCTGTCTCTTTCCCCAACACAGGACACAGAGCTGCTGCAAAACTCACGCCTATTCTTTCCACGACCTTCGATCTCACGTTTTATTACACCATCACTTCCCGGGCCTTTCCACGGGGGAGTGTGCAGGGCACCCCGAAGTGGAGCGTACTCCTGGGGAGGTTTTAAGAGTTCTAGGTCAAGCCCTGGCTGGTGTAGCTCAGTGGATTGAGCACGGGCCTGTGAACCAGAGGATCTCGGTTCGATTCCCAGTCAGGGCACATGCCTGGGTTGCAGGCGGGTTCCCTGCAGGCCAACTCCCAGCAGGGGATGCACAAAAGGCAACCATACATTGATGTTTCTCTCCCTCTCTCCTTCCCCTCAAATAAATAAATAAAATCCTTAGGTCATGTAGAGTTAAAATTTCCAGGATCCTAATGCTTCCCCAGGCCTGATGATCGGGCGCGCGCTCAGCAACAAGGTCAGGGGGTGAAGAGGGTGAAGGGGCCCTCACAGCAATAGGCAGAAGCGCCCCACAGGTGAACCCCACCTGCCGGGTGCCTGGGAGTGGAGTGGGGTTCTGGCCCTGGGGGCCTAGAGCACCGCGGGTGCTCTCTATTTGCATACTTTATTTTCCCACGCCTCCAGCTTTCAAACAGAAAGACACCTCTTCAAAGTGCTATGTGCAAGGTGAGCTGACTTCCACTTGGAAGAAAAGTGGATTTTTCCGGGTAACATATTAATCCTCTCCCTGAGACCCAAGTAGCTAAGCACCCTAGCACCCTAATTCTAACAACTGAAATCACTTTAGAAATAAAGGTAATGAAAATGGCTTTTACAGTCCTCTGCAGTTTCCAACACACTTTCAAATGTATATATTTAATTCTCACAGCAACTATAATTCATAGGTTTTACCATTGTTCCCATCGTCCTGTTTATTATTCCCATTTCAGAGTTTAGGAAAACCAGAAAGATGTGAATTGGCCCAGAAAGTTTTGCCCTGAGATTTGAAGAAGCGAAACCAAAAAAGGCAGAATGTTTACCCTAGGAGAGCAAGGCTCAGGAGAGAGGGGCAGCTTGAAACCCTGCAGGAGGTATGTTACAGTGCATGCACAGGGTAAAACTGGAGAGGAATCAGGGTAAGAACAAAGTAGTGTCAAAGAACAAAAATTCAGTTAACACCTGGATTCAACATTGATTCATTAGAATAGCAAGCCACACACTCCCATTACTACTCTTGCCCAGTTCTTCCCTTTGATGTCCTCATGTCATCCCCTTTATCCATTCTATGGATCATAATTAGAGATTTGCCTCCTTCCCTACCTTGAATATTCCAATTCAGTATACAGGCAGTGGTCGGGACTTCTCCCCTGTCTGCTGATAGCTGTCAGTTAATAAAGGAAATAAACAAACAAAAAGAATAAAAATTCAATCAAGTAAATCTCAGGCTCCAACTGGCTTCATGGAGCATTCCATCTCGCAAGTTTTCCAGACAACACGGAATGCTTCCGCAGGCAGAAATAGGGAAGAGCAACAAAGTTATTAGCAAAACAAAAGAAAGGATTGTCTTAGGCAGGGCTACCTCTCCTCAGGTGAAGGCAGGAGGTTTCATCAGGCAGGTTGCCTCACCTTCCTCTGGGGGCTGGAATGGGCCCAGATGACGGACTAAGACTGCATTCCTGGAAAAGGTTGAAACAACATTTGGGTCAGGTATGAAATCTGGGTGAGGTCATGGAATTTAGCCCGAGTGGCTCCATTTTGGGCCTGTGGTTTTCTATTTAACAGTGGTCAAGCTAATCCTGTCTATCTCCCCTCGGACATTTAATTGGACAGTCAATAAAATACCATTAGGCAATGGTCTGAGGTGACATCTCCCTTCCTGGCAGGACTAACAGCTCTGACACATGAAAAAATAGCTTTCCTTAGATTATTCTCTTGTCTCCTCTCTCTTTCCTTCCTTTTGTGCTTTTCTATTTTTCATGTTACATTTTCAACTTGTATCATCCTCTTACCTGCCCTCACTCCCTATTCCAGGTCTGGAGAATCAATTAACCAAGATATGGTTGGGCCCTTAGAACACAGTGCTAGATTCTTGGAGCTGATGTGGGAGAGAAAAAAAATAGCAAGATTAACTATATGGGAGCCTTCTTCTCTGTTTTGGCTTTGGGCAGGGTCAGTCTCTGGCTTCTGCAGTCTCCCATCTTTTTCTTCCTGGACTAGTAGAGACCTGCCTTTGGGTAAGTGGAATACAGGCACATTTCTTTGACACTAAAATAATGTTGCTGGGAGGATTTTATGAAACTGATTCCTGCACACAGGTAAAACACACAAACATATACAGTATTAGGGACCTTTAATTACTAACCTGGTGTGGATGATTCTAAGGAATTCAGATTTCAGGCAAATACATTTTTTATTTCAGCCATGAACTTTTGGGAGACCAAATTCTGGCAAAAAAAAATTATAAAGTCACTTTCTTGTGCTAGACTATTCGAGCCGAATGAATGGGAACTTTGTGATTTAGTTCACAACATATGTCAGAGCAGTAATGCTTTCTGCTCGTCTATATCCAGTCTGCCTTGAAGAATTCAATGGAGGAGAGCTCCTTACTGCACAGACCACCCCGCTCCCTCATTAGATCACCCCAACTCTATTAAAAAATTAACCCTGCCCCCCCCCCGACGGAAGCTGCACCTCTTCTAGTTTCCCATGTCATCATCCACGCAGTTGAGCAAGTCAGCTTCGCTGCTCCATTCTACCACATCTCAATTCCAATCCATCAATGAATCCCGCCAAATGTGTCCATTTCTGCTGCCACCATCCTAATCTAAGACACAAATGGCTCGTGCCTGGAGAATCGAAATGGCACTTTTCTAGTTTCCCAGATATACTTTCCCTTCCCTGTACCTGGCAGCCAGAATTATAATGCATGGCCATAATGGGACAGGCTGGCAAGCCAGGACTGGTGGAACAGGGAAACAGAGAGTTAAACAAGCAGCAAATTGAGTTAATCCTATTTTCCCCAAACCAAGGACACTTAAGAGTAAACGGTTTCCACTTCTCCACCCCAACCAGAGGGTAAATAGTTTAAATCACGGGACTCAAGGAGATAGATAGCATTCATCTAAAGATCGCCCTTTGCTAACCACGCCCAAGGACAGAGGAAGTAAGCGAATAAATCTCATTTTGGTACATCAGCATAAAGCTGATGAATATTCCACTGAGATCTCTCCAAAGGTCTCCCCTAAAGCCCCAGCCTTTAGCGCCCCTCCAAACAAAGGTCCCCGAGCAAGTACTCCCTCCAGCAGCAGGCACCCCTTTCCCTTCTCCTCCCCCTCTTCTTCCCCCACAGGCTTGCATCACCTAACCCTAAGGGTCCCCACAAGACTTGCGACCAGGGCAGCAATGGGCAGTGGCAACTCTTGCTGGACTCACCCCCTGAATTCATCTCCAAGGCCCCCTTTTCCTCCAGTTCCCAGTGAGCTAAAGCAGCGCCGCCTTGGCTCACTTCTTTTTTATAGCATTTCCAGAGAGCCAAGGCAGTCCTGTGTGGCTGGCTCTCCTGCTGTTTCCATTATTCCAAGCCCTTCCCTGTTTCACTTTCCCAGTTCTAATAAATGTACTTTCAAAAATCACCTGGGCTTGTGTTGTGAAATCTTCCCTATATGAAGTGAAGAGCTCACACACTCCTGGCTGGCCCTAGGCAGTCCAGCTCAGGGCCAGGACCCCCTTTCCAGTAACAATGTATATCACCCAATAATGGCTTCCTATTGTTCTTTGGATAAAGTCCCAGACCTTTAGCAGAGGTCTCACAACACTGCACAAACCGGGTCCTTTCCCTATCTTCAATTTCATCTCTTATTATACTCTTTCCAAGAACATGCCCATCACAGAATTTTTTTTTTTTTTCACATCTACAATGCCACTCTTGCCCTGGTTGGTGTGGTTCAGTGGATTCAGCACTGGATTGTGAAGAAAAGGGTTGCTGGTTTGATTCTCAGTCAGAGCACATGCCTGGGTTGCAGGCCAGGTACCCAATAGAGGGTGCGTGAGAGGCAACCACAAATTGATGTTTCTCTCCCTCTCTTTCTCCCTCCCTTCCTTTATGTCTAAAAATAAATAAAATCTTTTTAAAAAATGCCACTCTTGCCCTGGCTGGTGTGTCTCAGTGGATTGAGCGCTGGCCTGGGAACCAAACAGTTACTAGTTCGATTCCCAATTAGGGCACATGCCTGGGTTGTGGGTTTGGTTCCTGGACAGACGGGGTATGTGTAAGAGGCAACCAATTGTTTTTTTCACCAATGTTTCTCTTCCACTCTTTCTCCCTCCCTTCCCTTCTCTCTCAAAATAAATAAATAAAATAAATAAAAAACGCTACTCTCTTACCCTAAAGCACATATTCCCTCTGCGAAGAAATAGTTCATTTCTTAGCTAATTCCTCTCAATCTTAAGCTCATATATACATATATATAAATATAATGAACTTTATTGATATAATGAACTTTAATGAACTAAATACCATAGAATTCACCCATTTAAAAGTATATAATTCAATGGCTTTTAGTATACTCACAGAATTGTGCAGCCATCACATCACGCCAATAAATTTTTGAACACACTCATCCACCAAAAGAAGAAACTCATGCACATTAGCAGTGCCCTCAAACCCCCAACTCCTCAGCCCTAGGCAGCCACTAATGTATTTGCTTTCTCTGTCACTACAGATCTGCCAATTCTGGACATTTCCTATACACAGAATTCAGATCTCTTCTTGACCACCGCTCATTGAAGGCCGCCTTCCCCTGGCTCCCCAGGTTGCAGTAGACCCTGTGTATGTTCTGAGAGCTCCCTGCAGTTTTCTAACACTCTCCCAGGTACCACTGGGATTCTAGTGACTTTCGTCTGTCACCACTGTAATTTCAGAGCCTAGCACAGTGTCCAGCCCATAATAGGTATTTGATGAATGCTTAAAGGGTGAATGAGTCAATGATGAAATAAATGAAGGTGGAAGCCAATTTTATCAGCTTCTAGAATGGCAGTTTCCCAAGACCTGGGACTTCAGGGAAGAAGCTTGCGCTCCAACAACCTTACCCATTCCTGTGCTAGATGCCAGAATATCCGAGATTAAAGTTCCATGCTTTTGGTTTTTGAGAACTCTAGATTTTAAAGATGCAGTTATTGAAATACTACTCATTTTCAGAAGGGGAATGGATGGCTTATTTTATTTTTTTTATTTATTTGAGAGAGAGAGAGAGAGGAAGGGGAGGGGTGAGAAAGAGGGAGAGAGAGAAACCTTGATTTGTTTTCCCACTTATTTATGCATTCACTGGTTGATTCTTATATGTGCTCTGACTGGGGATTGAACCTGCAACCTTGGCATGTTAGGAGAATGCTCTAATGAACTTAGCTACCCAGCCAGGGCATATATATGTGTGTGTGTGTGTGTGTGTGTGTGTGTGTATTAATTAAAGGAAGAGTTCCAGCCAAGATGGAGGAGTAGGTAGACACACTGTGCCTCCTCACACAACCAAAAGAAAGACAACAACAAATTTGAAAACAAAAAACAACCAGAGCTGCCAAAAATTTGAACGGTATGGAAATCTGACCACCAAGGAGTTAAAGAAGAAACATTCATTCAAACCGTAGGAGGGGTGGAGATGGGCAGCCCGATGGAGAGGAGGATGGAGAGGACTCCTGGCTAGGCAGTGTCTGGTGGGCAAGGCGGCGGCTGGAGGACTGAGCAATCCCACATTCGTGTGCAGATAACTGGGAGGAACAACAACCAGGGAGTGAGACAGACCACGCAACCCAGGGTTCCAGCGCAGGGAAATAAAATAAAGCCTTAAACCACTGATTGACAACACCCGTGGGCTTTGAGGCAGCAGCAGGAGAAACTTCCAGCCTCATGGGAGAGCTTGTCGGAGAGACCCACAGGGTCCTAGAACATACACAAAGCCACCCACCAAGGAATCAGCACCAGCAGGGCACAATTTAATGGCAGATAGCGAGGGAAATGACTGAAATCTGGCAGAGAGCAGAGCAAACAGCACTGTTCCCTCTCATACCCCTCCCCCACAGACAGTGTCACAACATAGTGGTGTGGGTTGCCCTACCCTGGTGAGCACCCAAGGCTCTGCCCCTCACTACATAACAGACCCACTGAGACCGAAAAAAAAAAGGCCCCAAATGAAAGAACAGATCAAAGCTTCAGAAAAAATACAACTAAGCGATGAAAAGATAGCCAACCAATCAGATGCACAGCTCAAAACACTGGTAACCAGGATGCTCACAGAATTGGGTGAATATGTTTGTAAATTAGAGGGGAAAAAATGAAGGCCATGACAAGTGAAATAAAGGAAAATATACAGGAAACCAACAATGATGGGAAGGAAACCAAGACTCAAATGAATGGTTTGGAGCAGAAGGAATAAGTACAATTTCAACCAGAGCAGAATGAAGAAACGAGAATTCAGAAAAATGGGGAGAGGCATAGGAACCTCCAGGACATCTTTAAACGTTCCAACATCTGAATCACAGGGGTGCCAGAAGGAGAAGTAGAAGAGCAAGTGGAAAACTTATTTGAACAAATAATAAAGGAGAACTTCCCCAATCTGGCAAAGGAAGTAGACTTTCAGAAGTTCCAGGAAGCTCAGAGAGTCCCAAAGAAATTGGACCCAAGGAGGAACACACCAAGGCACATCATAATTAAGGTATCCAAGATTAAAGGTAAGGGGAGAATCTTAGAAGGAGCAAGAGAAAAGGAGACAGTAACCTACAAAGGAGTTCCCATAACACTGTCAGCTGATTTCTCAAAAGAGTCTTTGCAGACAAGAGGGGCCTAGAAAGAAGTATTCCGAGTCCTGACAGGCAAGGACCTACATCTAAGGTTACTCTATCCAGCAAAGCTATAATTTAGAATGGAAGGGTAGATAAAGTGCTTCTCAGATAAGGTCAAGTTCAAGGAGTTCATCACCACCAAGCCCTTATTATATAAAATGTTAAAGGGACTTACCTAAGAAAAAGAAAATAAAAAATATGTACAGTAAAACTGAAACTGGAAAAGACACCAGAGTTCGGCTGCCTGTCACTACCAAACCTAAAAAGCAGAAACAGGGCTTGAATCTTTATGGGCGCTTTATTTAGATGGCTGGTGATCTGAGATGGTGAGTTCATACCCTAATAGACCATCTTAAATTTCATTTTAAAATGGCCCTTTTCATAAGGAGAACAAAGTGTAGGTAAGGGGTTTGGAATTCAGGGAAAAGTTAATTGGATTCAGCATTCTTGCCCTGGGTGGAGGTCTTTATCTTGTGTCTTGGGCAGTGGTCGTGTCACCCTGGAGTACAATGGCTCGGATCTGTCTTGAATTGCTCACAGTCCTCCTGGGGCACAAAGGTGGAACTGCTTATCGTCTCCTGGAGTCAGGGTGGGTCATACCTTCCGTTCCTGGAACAAAAGCTTTTACATGCATTGATTACTAAGCTTATTACCTATTACTGTAACTAAAAGTTTCCAACTCTTAAGTCCCCTGGTCAAAATGACAACAAACTCACAGCTATTAACAACAGAACCTAAGAAACAAAACCAAAAACATAAACATAAACAAGCTAAGCGAACAATGAGGACAGGAACAGAATCACAGAAATGGAGATCACAGCAGGGAAGTGGGAAGGGGAGAGAGGGAGAAAAGTACAGAGAATAAGTAGCACAAATGGTAGGTAGAAAATAGACGGGGGGTTAAGAATAGTGTAGGAAACATAGAAACCAAAGAGCTTATATGTACAACCCATGGATGTGAACTAAAGGGGGGGGTGCAGGTGGGACGGGGTATGCAGGGCAAAGGGGAATAAAGGGGGGGGGAATGGGACAACTGTAATAGCATAATCAATAAAATATGTTTAAAAAATATTAAAGGAAGAGGGCAGTGGTTTGACCTCAGTGATTTGATCTTATTGCTTACATCTGCCCTCAGCCCCACCTCCCCACCAGCCATGACACTATTTTTCTTCCCCTTCATAGGATTCACAGCCAAACTTCTCAGAAACTGTTATGGTTCTTTATTTTTGCACCTTCTTCTCAATCTCTCTAATTTGATTTTCCCTTCACTCCTACCAAAATGTATCTCCTTAAAGTCATCAAGTGTTTCTATGTTGCTGAATCAAAGAACATTTTTTACCCTCTTCTTACTGGCTTTTTGGGCAACATCTGGTCTTATTGAGCACTCCCTGCAACTTGAAGCTCAGGATCACCTGTCAAATTGCTAGAAATGTAAATTCTTAAATTGTACCCGGACCTCTGAATCAGAAGCTCTGGGGTTGGGGCCCAGCCATTTGTGTTTGAATAAACTCCCCATGTAATTTGGATTCATGTTCAAGTTTGAGAACCAATGCCTAGGCAATCTCATTCACTTATACAAACTCTGCAAGCTATTGATTCTTACATGCACACCACTAGCCCAGAGGTCTCTACCCAGCTCCAGATCTCCCCCTCTAACTGCCTCTACTCTGCTTGGTTGTCTCAGAGATACTTCAGACTCAGCAAGGCCAAATAGATGGATGGCTTTTCCTTTGTAAACATGGTTTATGCTTAGTATTTTCTAAGTCATAGAAGGGCACCACTTTAGGTCTGGGGTCATCCCTGACACCTTCCTCACACTTACCCTTGCCAGGTATCCAATTTATTATTAACTTATGTCCATTTTACATTTTAAATTTCTTTAAAAAATAACCTTTTTACTATGGAGAATTTTTTAAATTATATTTTATTGATTATGCTGTTATGGTTTTCCCACTCCCCCTCCTTGCCCCCTTTCCACCCAGCATCCTCCGTTCCCTCAGGCAATCCTCCCACCATTGTTCATGTCCATGGGTCATGCATATAAGTTCTTTGGCTGCTCCATTTCCTATCCTGTACTTTATATCCCCATGGCTCTTCTGTAACTACCTATTTCTACTTCTTAATCCCCTCACTTCTTCACCCATTGTCTACTACCCTCTTCCATCTGGCAACATCAAAACATTCTCCATATCTGTGATTCTGTCTCACTTTTCTTGTTTGCTTAGTTTGTTTTTCAGATTCAGTTGTTGATGGATATATATTTATTGCCATTTTACTGCTCATAGTTTTGATCTTTTTTATTCTTAGATAAGTCCCTTTTGCATTTCTTATAATAATGGTTTGGTGATGAACGCCTTTAGTTTTTTCTTGTCTGGGAAGCTCTTTATCTGCCCTTCGATTCTAAATGATAGCTTTGCTGGGTAGAGCAATCTTGGCTGTAGGTCCCTGATTTTCATGACTTTGAATGTTTCTTGCCAATCCCTTCTAGCCTACAAGGTTTCTTTTGAGAAATCAGCTGACAGTCTATGGGAACTCCCATGTAGGTAACTGACTGATTTTCTCTTGCCGCTTTTAACATTGTCTCTTTATCTTTAACCTTTGGCATTTCAATTATGATATTTCTTAGAGTGGGCTTGTTTACATCCATCTTGTCTGGGACTTTCTATGCTTCCTAGATGTGTGTGTCTATATCCTTCACCAAATTAGGGAAGTTCGATTTCATCCTTTTTTCAATAGATTTCCAAATTCTTGCTCTTTCTTTTCTCCTTCTGGCAGCCCTAGGCTGTGCATATTAGAATGCTTGAAGTTGTCCCAGAGGCTACTTACACTATCTTCATTTTAAGGGATTCTTTTTCCTTCTTGTTGTTCTGATTGGTTGTTTTCACCTCCTTATGTTCCAAATCATTTATTTTATTCTCAGCTTCATCCACTACTGTTGTTTCTCCGTAAATTGTTTTTTTTCTTTTTTTAAATATATTTTATTGATTATACCATTGCAGTTGTTCTATTCCCCTCCCTTCATTTCCCTCCACCCTGCATACCCCTCCCCCACCATTCCCCCCTTTAGTTTATGACCACGTGTCTCAAGTTCTTTAGATTCTATATTTCCCCCACTATTCTTGCCCTTCCCCATGTCTATTTTCTACCTACCGTCTATGCTACTTTCTGTACCTTCTCCCCCCCTCTCCTCCTCCCACTCCTCTGTTGCTGACCTTCCATGTGTTCTTCATTTCTATGGTTCTGCTCCTGATCTAGCTTTCCTCTTGGTTTGCTTTTGTTTTAGGTGTGGTTGTTAATAACTGTGAGTTTGCTGTCCTTTCACTGTTCATATTTTTCATCTTCTTTTTCTTAGATAAGTCCCTTTAACATTTCATATAATAAGGACTTGGTGATGATGAACTCCTTATCTGAGAAGGACTTCCATTCTAAATGAAAGTTTTGCTGGATAAAGCAATCTTGGCTGTAGGTCTTTGGATTTCATGACTTGGAATACTTCTTTCCAGCCCCTTCTAGCCTTTAAGGTCTCTTTTGAGAAATCTGTTGACAGTCTGATGGGAACGCCTTTGTAGGTGACTGTCCCCTTCTCTCTTACTACTTCTAAGATTCTCTCCTTCATTTTAATCTTGGCTAATGTAATTTTTTTAAAAGATTTTATTTATTTATCTTTAGAGAGGAAGGGAAGGAGAGAAGGAGAGAAGTAGCAATGTATGGTTGCCTCTCTTGAGTCCCCTGCCAGGAACTGGCCCGCAACCCAGGCATGTGCCCTGACTGGGAATCGAACCTCGATCATGTGGTTCGCAGGCCCGCACTCAATCCACTGAGCTACACCAGCCAGGGCTTGGCTAATGTAATTATGATGTGTGGTTGCCTTGGTGTGTTCCTTCTTGGGTCCAACTTCTTTAGGACTCTCTGGGCTTCCTGAACTTCCTGGAAGTCTATTTTCTTTGCCAGATTGGGGAAGTTCGCCTTTATTATTTGTTCAAATAAGTTTTCTACTCGTGGCTGTTTCTTTTCCCCTTCTGGCACCCCTATAATTCGGATGTTGGAACGTTTAAAGATGTCCTGGAGGTTCCTAAGCCTCTTCTCATTTTTTTGAATTCTTGTTTCTTCATTCTTTTCTGGTTGGATGTTTCGTTCTTCCTTCTGGTCCACTCCATTGATCTGAGTCCCAGTTTTCTTTCCATCACTATTGGTTTCCTGTGCATTTCCCTTCATTTCAATTAGTTTAGCCTTCATATGTTCCTCTAATTTGTGACTATAATCAACCAGTTCTGTGAGCATCCTGATGATCAGTATTCTGAACTGTGCATCTGAGAGGCTGGCTATTTCTTGGTTGCTTAGAGTTATGAGCTCTGGAGCTTTGAGTTCTTCTTGAGCCATATTTTGAACTGTTCGTGCCTGTTATGTATGAGGAGTGGAGCCCTAGGTGTTCACCAGGGTGGGGCAACTCAGTCGCTGTGTTGTGACGCTGTATGTGGGGGCGGGGTCAAAGGAAAGCAATGGCGGTTCCCTCTGCCACCTCCTGCCTCCAGGGCCGCGTGGTCCATCCCACTGCGCATGAATGTGAGACCGCGGTCAGCCTGTCGCCTTGTGCACTCACTGGGTTCGCCCGCTGGTGCCTGCGTGGTCTGTCTCACTGCTCACTCCTCTGCTGGTTTATTGGTCCCGGTTGAATGGTTCATTGTTGTTGGACTTCTGTATAGTTCAATTTTCCGTTCTTTGGCTGCATCTTTGTTTACTAAACCTTTGTTGTATTCAAACTTGATTGTGGGAGAAGGCACAGTGTTTCCACCTACGCCTCCATCTTGGTGGAAGTCTCTGTAAATTGTTCTTTATTTCAACTAGTCTATCCTTCATTCCTGATTGGATCTTTGTTATGCTGCTGAGGTCCTCAGTCTCCTGAGCATCCTTACAACCAGTGTTTTGAACTCTGCATCCCATAGATAGCTTTTCTCCATTTTGTTTAGTTCTTTTTCTGGTGTTTTGATCTTTCTTTCATTTGCATCATTTTTCTTTGTCTCCTCATTTTGGCAGCCTTCCTGTGTTTGTTTCTATGTATCAGGTTGAGCTGCTATTACTGCCTGTCTTGGTAGCAAAGCCTAAAATAGTAGGTTTCCTATATGGTACAATGGCACAGCCTCCCCAATCACCCAAGCTAGGTATTCGAGGTGTGCTCCCTATGTGAGCTGAGTATACGCTCCTCTTGTAGTTGAGCACTGATTGCTGTTGGCAGATCAATGAGAGGGATTGATCAACTGCAAGGACTTGTCACCGCTGACCACCAACCTCCACCCTCTGTGGAGGATCGGCTGTGCAGGGGCAGGGTGGTAGTGCTCTGACGTGGTCTGTAGCTGTCTACTATGTGCACTGACTCTGGAATCTTATGGGTGGTGCAGGCCAATGCCAACCACTACCTGCGTGAACTATAAAACAATCTGAGATGGCTGCTATTTGTGCTGGGCTTAGAGATTCCCAGGCAAAGCCACGCTGTGAATCTAGGCTGGCTGCTCTTAGTGCTGGACCTGTGGCCACTTAACAAGAGGTACAAGATCTGGGGGCTTTGAGGCTAGCTGTTGCTTGTTTGATAGGATTTAGGAAATTGTGAATCATGAGCCAAGACCAGCCATTTATATGGAAAGGTCACAGTTAACAGTTTGGGTAGGCCAGTAAATTGAGTGGGTTGGAATCTCAGAGGGATCTCCAGGGCCAGGAAAACAGTATTAGCCAGGTTGATGGAGTCTCAGATATGGCACCTGCCTGCTGTTTCTGTGGCTCTGTTGGGGGAAGGCTCAGAAAAGAGACCATAACCTCTGTCCACCTTTCTGTCTGGGAGGAAGCTGTCCTCCAGCTCTCACCCTGATGCCAGACACTTCAGTTCCTCTCTGTGTGCCACTGGTGCCTTTCAAGCTGCTACGTCATGCTGGAGCTCAGAGGAAGGTAGTCTGAGTAAGTTGTGTGTGGGTCCTTTAAGGGGAGCTGCTTGGGACTCTGGAAGTTTCTTTAACCAGCTTAATCCTGGCTAGTTTTTGCAATCAGAAGTTATGAGAACTTATCTTCTTGGCACTGTAACCCTGGGCTGGGGGGCCTGGTTTGGGATTGGGACTCCTTGTTCCCGAGATATCCCTCCCGAGTTTTTACCCACCACATGTGGGCGTGGGACCAGCCCATTCTGCATCTGCACCCCTTCTACCATTCTGGATGGATGCGGTTTATTTAATTCTGTAGTTGTCAGACTTCCATTCAACTTGATTTCTCGTGGTTCCAGGTGATGGCTGTTCTATATTTTAGTTGTAATTTTGATGTGGTTGTGCAATGAGGCAAACCATGTTTACCTATGCCACCATCTTGACCAGAAGTCTGAAGATCATTTTTGAGACTTTCAAACATATAAAAAATGGAAAGAAGAGTTTTAAAAAATGTAAGAATGTATATATCACCTAAGTGCCAAAATCTAACCAATGTCCAATGCTGCTTCATCCACACACACATCCACCTCCCCTTTCCATATTATTTTGAGGCAAATCCCAGATATCATATGATTTTATATTTAAACATTTTAGTCTATCTCTAAAAATGATAAACATAAAACCCCCACAATGCCATTATCATAATTTAAAAATAGCAATGATTTTTAATATGAAATATACAGTAGTCACAGCTCCAAGACTTACTAATACTATATATGTTTTTTACAGTTTGTTTCAGTGTGGAGCTACATTGTATTTGGTTGGTGTGTCTTTTAAGTACTCTATATTTTTTCTTTTTGTTTTCCCAGTAATTTTAAATTGTTATTTATGGAACTAGGTTGTTTGTTGTGCACTTTTTGCCACAATCTCCATGGTGTACTTTAACATGTTCCCTCATCCTCTGTGTTTTCTGTAAATTGGCAGTGAGATCTAGAGGTTTTATCAGAGTAAACCTTAATTTTTGGCAAGCTATCTTCATAGGGGGTGTATATTTTTCCATTAGGAGACATCCAGTGTGTGCTTGCCTCTCTGTAATGTTAACTGCTAATGATGAATAATGCATGGATCACTTCATTCATTAGGACTTAAAATGATGATATAATTCTACCATTCTTCATTTATCCACAGAGGGAAATTGGTCCTCATCAATTGTATGATTACTTAGTGGTTTAGTTTATGTAAGAAAGCAGAAGAAATACTTAATTCTTTCCTTTTGTGGTTCGCAGGCCCTCACTCAATCCACTGAGCCACACCAGCCAGGGCTAATTCTTTCCTTTTTATTATATGTCTCACAACAACCCTTTTCCACTTATTTCATTGTCAACCTCTGCCATTCTGATTAAAAAATCCTTAAGCTAACCTCCCAGATCTTTTTTTATTTTTTAAAATATTTAATTTATTTATTTTTAGAGAGAGGGGAGGGGAGGGAGAAAGAGAGGAAGAGAAGCATCGATGTGTGGTTGATGCTCATGCGCCCCCTATTGGGGACCTGGCCTGCAACCAAGGCGTGTGCCCTCACTGGGAATTCAGCCCACATTCAATCCACTGAGCTACACCAGCCAGGGATAACCTCCCAGATCTTGAATCTTCAGTATCTGACTCATCTTGCAAGGTCCTGAATGGTTTGTCTTTCCTGCCTATTTCTCCAGTCTCATCTCATGCTACTTTCCTCTTCTTTTTCTCACTATATTCAAGCTACAATGACCTTTTTTCATTTCTTAGGTCGTCAAGATCTTTCCTACTTCAGAGCCTCTGCACGTGACTCCTCTACCTGCTAGGGTTTCTCCAACTTCCTCTTCCCTTACTAACTCTTACGCTCTTTTCTTTTACTTAAACTTAATTGAATTTTTTAAATTTTTAATTATAGTTAACATTTAATATTATATTAGTTTCAGGTGTACAGCATAGTGGCTAGTCATATAATTTACAAAGTGATTCCCCTCTAGTAAGTCTTGTACCCACCTGACACCATGTGTAGCTATTACAATATTTTGTCATTAGTAAGAAAAAAATTCAAATGTTGGTATTGTCTGAAAAAATTTAACAGATTTACTTATAATTGTTATAAAGTCAAACTGCTGAGAGTTGCTCACTGAAACATTTTGAGTTGCATTAATGCTTTACGTCCTCACATTTGTATTAAAAAATTCATACATAAATGAAAATGGAAAAACTGTCAATACCTGTTTCCTGTCCTCTATTTTCCACTTAGAATCATATACTTAGGTACCTTTTTGACATCATGGAAAAAATATAACATTCAGAACTACCAACAACAGGAAGGAGACATTTTTGTTTTAAAGAGTGAAATGTTTCCCATCATAGTGGATTCTTAAGCATGTTCTCCACGTATGCGGCGTGCTAGTGGGGTGTTACTTGGCATAATTGTTACATGTTTGGCATAGATAACACACAGGTTTGTGTGTTTAAAAAGGTCAACTAGGCAGGCCTCACTCGTCTCCTGCTTAACATCAATGGGGGCACTCTCGAAGTGCCGAGCAATTCCTTGCACCAGATGCTGGAAAGGAAGTTAGTAGATCAGAAATTAAGTGGATTTCTGATAACATCTAATTTTACAGAGTGCTGTGGTACCAGGCCTGAAACAATGAGGTTTCTTCACCCCTCCAGTAGAGGGTGTGCTCTTGCAAGTGGCTTTGGTAGCCAATTGCTTCCTCCGTGCCTTACCACCAACCAGTGTGGAGACCTCTTTACTGACCCTCCTTGTTCTTAGGCTAGATCTGAGCCAGCGAGAGGTGGCACTGCAATTAGAAATGCTATTACAATGTTATTGACTGTATTCCCTAAGCTGTCCTTTACATTCCTTGTCCATGACTATTTTGTAACTACAATTTATGCTTGTTAATGTCTTCATCTTTTTCACCCAGCCCCTGAGTCCCCTTTTAATCTGTTAACCAGCAATTTGTTCTCTGTATCTATGAGTTTGCCTCTGTCTTACTGGTTTCCTTTTTTTTTTTTTAGATTCCACTTACAAATGGAATCATATGATATTTGTCTTTCTCTGTCCAACCTATTTCACTTATCTCAATACCCTCTAGCTCCATCCACATTGTCACAAATGATAAGACTCCATTTTTTAGGGCTGAGTAACATTGCTCATACGAGTACCAGATTGTCTTCATTCATCTTTTGATTGGAACATTTAATTCATTTACATTTAAAGCAATTATTGATAGGTATGTAGTTATTGCCTTTTATTGTTTTTATAGTCATCTGTTCCTTTCTTATTCTCATACTCTCTTCTCATGTATGTTGATGACTTTCTGTAGTCTTATTTGGATTTCTTTCTGTTTATGTTTTGTATATTTCTTATAGATTTTTGGTTTCTGGTTCTCATGTGCTTCATCTATACCAAGCTATGTTTATAGTAGTCTATCTTAAGTTGACGATTGCTTAGGTTTGAACACATTGTATAATCACTATCATTTTTACTTACCCCTCCACATTTTTTTTGTCGTTAGTTTTCATTTATTTTGTGTGTATTTGCCTTTTAACCTTTGTAACAGCTTAAGTGTTGGTCAAGCCACTGCTTTTTCTATGTGTTTGCCTTTGTCAGAGAATATTTTTTCTTTGCAATATTTTCTTATTCATAGTTTTAATTGATTTTTTCTCTTCTTAAAAAAGTTCCGTTAACATTTCTTGTAGTAGTGGTTTGCTAGTGATGAACTCCTTCAGCTTTTTCTTGTCTGGGACTACATTGTTTTCTTAAAAAAGACTAGACTGGTATTCCACTTGTCACTTCGCACACCATCTTCTTTATCCTTTGTGGTGAATCTCACAGTTTGTACTTATGATTATTTATGTGATTATTTGTTTAATATTTGCCTTCTCCATTGAACTGTAAATTCCATGAAAGCAGGGACCATGTCTCTTTTGGCACCATTTTGTTCCCCTAAGGTTAACTTAATATTTGCAATACAGGCATACCTCGCTTTGTTGTGCTTTGGTGTATTATGCTTCACGGGTGTTGTGTTTTTTACAAACTGAAGGCAAGTGCCTCCACCACCAAAAAGATCATGACTTGCTTGATTGTGGTACCCGCCTTATTCTGGTGGTCTGGAACAGACCCCACAACATCTCTGAGCATGCCTGTATAATTTGTGTGCCAAAAAATACTGAGTTGAATAGCATTGAATTGAAGTAGGACTGGGAAAAAATGTAATGCTTTGTTTTGATTTGTCAAGAGTACAGATAACGAACATATATTGAGTTTAAGCTATGATTCTGAGTTCTATTATTCACTATAACTGTATGTAGTAGATATTATAATTCTCTCTCCTTGACAGATAAGAAGACTGAAGAGAGGTTTAGCTATTGCCCAAGCTCACTCACATAGATAGTAAATGTCAGAGTCAGGATTTGAATCCAAGCAATTTGGCTCTAGAACCCAAAGCAACAGGTTAAAATCCTAATATACTGCAATTTGTAGGAATATGCTACACAAATGTCTACATTGGGGAAGAACTGACCTCAGTTCTTTGGGTCTTAAGTTCAAAAATTCCAGAGAAGGGACTTAGCTCAGGTTGGGTACTTGTCTGTAAACCAATCAGTTGAAATCAAGGCGATGGGTGCTCAAGCACATGTAACATCCATGTCACATATATTGATGCTGAGGGCAGTTTCTAGGGGAAGGAAGAATGCCAGGTAGACAGCCTTATAGTAGACTACACACACGCATCCACTTTTATACATTTTCTCTAACATAATGCAGTTTACCCTCATAGAACTGAAGATATCTTGCCCCCTCAATGAGAAACTATTAAAAAATGTGACTAGCTACTTCCTTCATCTCTGATACCCAGAATCTCTGTTGATCAGGTCTCGCTGTGATTGCACACAATTTTGCAACTATGGGCTCAATGTCAAATTTAATGACCCTCAAAGCAGTAGAGTTGCTGTTTTTTGCAAAGGTTCTAAATACAGTTAGCTCCTGCCACTGAAAAATGACTTTGGGACAAGGGTAGCCTCCAAGACCCTTATCAGGCAAAGCTATCCCAGAGGCCACAGACAAGAAAGTTTCACAGAGCAAACTAAGAAGCTCAAATCACACAGTTTATGTAAAAAAAAAAAGTAAAGGGAAAGAGGTTGGATAGAGTAATACATATTTTACTTATCTTCACCTAAGGACATGCTTATTGAGAAGGAAGGGAGAAAGAGAGGGAGAGAGAAACACACAAGTGAGAGAGAAACACCAATCCATTGCCCCTTGTACACACCCCAACTGAGGACCAAACCCTGTAACCTAGGCATGTGCCCTGACCAGGAATTGAACCACAACTTTTTGGTTTATGGGATGATGCTCCAACCAACCGAGCCACACTGGCCAGGACAGAGGCACATTTTGAATGAATTACAAGTTGGGTGGAAGAATCATACTACCTGAATCTGGATTATACAGTGTTCATATTCCTGTTTTTCCCCTGCTTTGTCAGCTTTCCCGTCTGACGGTGGGGCTATGGGGATCAGAGTTGAGGTCTGGGCAGACTCAAGGTGCATGGAGCCAACACACACACTTGCCTATCGGGAAGATGAAGGGGCAAGTAGCTGTATCTCAACAATTAGCTTGATGAGTAGCTGTGAATTTCATCTACATTTCTAGGGCATATGGACAAGTGGGGCCAGAATGGTATTATTTATGGGTGGCTGATTTAAGACCTTGTAAATGTCAAATGTTTAATGTACCTCATGTATATTTAGTGAATTATGAATATTGGTATGCCTTGGTCCTTCCTTCCCTTTCCATCTAGTTCAGAACACGCATGCCCCACTTATTTTTGTATCTCTCCAACATGCCTCCTATATTCAGTTGTATTTAGCCTTCTCATTTTTATCTTATTTTCTACAGTGAAATAGAAGGTTATTAAAAAACAAGTGCTGGCAAGGATGTGCAGAAAGGGGAACTCTTATGCACTGTTGGTGGGAATGCAGACTGGTGCACCCACTGTGGAAAGCAATATGGAGATACCTCAAAAAATTAAAAATGGATCTGCTTTTTAACCCAGTGATCTCATTTCTGGGACTATATATGCAAAGGAACCCAACAACCTAATTTGAAAGAACATAAGCACCCCTATGTTCATCGCAGCATTATTTACAATCACCAAAATGTACCCAGCAATAGGTGAGTACCCATCAATAGATGAGTGGATAAAACAACTATGGCACATTCACACAATGGAATACTACTTAGCGGTGAAAAAGAAGAAAACTACCCTTTGAAACAGCATGGATGGATCTGGAGAACATTACACTAAGTGAAATAAGCCAGTCTGAGAAAGACAAATACTATATGATTTTACTTATATGTGGAGTCTAATGAGCAAACTGAACTAACAAGCAAAACAGAGACAACCTCATAGATGGAGAGCAGGATGACAGCTAGTTGTGGGGGGAGGCTATGGGGTAGAGGAACTGAGCCAAAAGGAAGAAAGACTCATGGACAAGGACAATAGTGTGGTGATTTCTGGGGGGAAGGGGTATAAGGGGACTAAATAGTAATGGGAAAAATATAATGAAGATAAAGAATACAATTATTAAATAATATAACAAGCATATGTTACAGATGTAAAAATCATGTAGAGTGAAAATTACCTTTGAAGATCTCTTACATTACCCATGAAGCACAATACGTAGTGTTTCTGAGCTTATGTTGGAGGCTGACATGCTGTCACTGAGGAATCCCAACCCCGTGGGTTTTCCCGCAAATGCTGGAACGGATTGCTTGTTCTTCTATGGAGGAAGTTGCTGCTTTTGTTTGGGGATTTCAGACTTGCACTCAGACTTCTGGGGGTCCACCCCACCAGAGGTGCGCAGAAACTGAGACCAGCTGAGGAAATGAAAGATTCCAGTCTCTTCCGTCTCTTCCTTCTTATGGGTCGTCACTCGCCAAGCCAACTGGTGCTAATGTTTCTCTCTCCTAACACCACTTGAATTTGCATGAATTAAACATGTGTGTGTTGTTCTTCTGAAGTACAACCAATAGAAAATGATGCGAGACAAATAGGATATCCCCAGCTTTAAAAAAAAAAAAAGCCCTTTTAGAAAAGAATGAGCATGAAAGCCACATGTAGTGGTACCTGGTACAGGTCTTACATCTTTCTCTAGGAGATGAGTAAAGTAGATCACGGGACATGCAAATTTCAAGGGCCACTCTATGTTAACTCACCTCCTTAACAATGAAATGAGCTCAGTATGGCTGTCCCCGGTTCTTTCCCAGGAGAATTTCCCTTGTCTGTACCCCACAGGGCCATCCCGAGAAAGAGCCGGGGAAGAATCCTCAGCCATGTACTCCCTGTTGGTGAATACATTTGGGCTGGGGCTCATCTTAAGGGTTGAGTAATAGTCACAGCTCACTTTGCAAGAATTGAGTTTTTGTTTGCTAGTTCTTCTTTAAGACTGGTTAATTTCCTATTGCTTTCATTTGGGTGGGGGACAGTGTTTGTTGATAACCCAATCCAGAAATTGTTTGAGGTTAGGAGTGTGATATAATGATTGGCCACACTTGTAACAGATGAATGGTCCTCTTTGTTTTTTCCTAATTCCCCTGTATTTATTTAATTACCTACTTAAATTTTTTATTAAATTTATTGGGGTGACATTGCTTAATAAAATTATATGGGTTCCAGGTGTACAATTCTTTAACACATCATCTGTGTATTGTATCATGTCTTTATCACCCAAAGTCTAGTCTCATTCTGTCACCGTTTATCCCCCCTTTACTCTCTTCTAGCTCCCCTACCCCCTCTCTCTCTGGTAATCACCATATTGTTGTCCGTGTCTATCACATTTATTTTCTCTCTTCACCCATGTCATTCACCCAGCCCCTCAACAGGCTCCCCTCTGACATCTGTCAGTCTGTTCTCCATATCTATGAGTCTGTTTCTATTTTGTTTATTTATTTTGTTTATTAGATTCCACAGGTAAGTGAGATTATTGGTATTTGTTTTTCTCTGACTGGCTTATTTCATTTAGCATAATACTCTCCAGATCCATCCATGCTGTTGCAAAATGTAAGATTTCCTTTTTATGTCTGAGTAGTATTCCATTGTATAAATGTACCACAGCTTTTTTACCCACCGATCTACTAATGGGCACTTGGCTGCTTCCAAATCTCAACTATTGTAAATAATGCTGCAATGAACAGAGGGGTGAATATACAGGGGTAGGCAAAAGTAGATTTACAGTTGCGAGTACCTGAAACACAGAGTTTATTCTTGTGTTATTATTTATTCCTGCATTATGTATTTTTCCATATGAACAACCGTGAACCTATGTTTTCCCACCCCTGTGTGCTCTTGAATCAGTGTTTTGGGTCCCTTTGGATATATTCCCAGAAGTGGAGTCACAGGTGATCGTCTTTGGATCAGTGAAATATTGCCCACTGGTGGGGAATAAAGAAACAGAACTCCCACAGTAGCCATCTAAGTGGGGGAAAGGGGTTCGTAGTTCCCTGGTGTGTGTTCCTAATGCTGGCTGGTAATCATACATTCTGCCAGTTAATTCATTCTTTTGCTTTCTTAGATGACTGTTTCTTAACATCCCCTCTTCTGTCAAACCTCCAATATCTTCTTCTCCACTCTCACCTATAATTGACGACAGCCAAAACAGTAATTACCACACACGTAATGGCTTAAAACAACACAAATGTATAACCTTAGAGTCTGGTAGGTCACAAATTTGACACAGGTCTCACTGGGCCAGAACTCAAGGTCTAGGCAGGGCCGTGTCCCACTCTGGAAGCTCAAGTGAGACTCCATCTCCTGGCCGTTCCCAGCTTTCAGAGGTCACCTGCATTCCCTGGCTCATGGTCTCCTTCAGCGACTCTCTGACCCTCTTGCAGTGTCTCATGTTCCTCTGACCCAACCTCCTGTTTCTCTCCCACATTTGTAGTAACAGGTGCACTGAAGATCCACTTCCTATACCACATAATTCACCCATTTACAGTGTACAATTAGGTAGATCTCTGAGGAGGACATACAGAAGGCCCAGGGACATGAAAAATTGCTCAACATCACTAGCCATCTGAGAGATGAAAATTAAAACCGCAATGAGATACCGCCTCACACCTGTCAGAATGGTTATCATCAATAAATCAACAAACAATGAGTGCTGGTGGGGATGTGAAGAAAGGGGGACCCTCGGGCACTGTTGGGGGAGTGCAGACTGACTGGTGCAGCCACTACAGAAAACAGTATGGAATTTCCTCAAAATACTAAAAAGGAAGCTGCCTTTTGACTCAGTGATTCCACTGTTGGGAATATATCCGAAGAGTCCTGAAACATTAATTTAAAAGAATTCATAACCCCTGTGTTTGTGGCAGCGCCATTTACAATAGCCAAGATTTGGAAACCGCTTAACTGCCCATCAGTAGATGAGTGGATGAAAAATTGGTGGTACATTTACATAGTAATATACTATGCAGCAGTATAAAATGAGGAATTCTTACCTTTTACAACAACATGGATGGAACTGGAGACTATTATGCTAAGTGAAATAGTCGGTGGAAGAAAAATTTCATACAATCACACTTGTAAGTGAAGTCTATTAAACAAAATAAACAAACAAAACAGAACCAGAAGCATAGAATTGTGGGATGGACTGACAGCTGTAAGAAGGGAGGGGCAGGGTGGGGGCTGAGTGAAAGAAAGTGAAGGGATTAGTCAGATAACATACGGGAGTGACCAGGGGTGTGGACAATGGTGTAGAGGTTGACTGTGGGAGTGGGGGGTGGGCTGGGTGGAAGGGGTCCCAGGGGGGAAAATTGGGACAACTGCAGTAGCATAAACAATAAAATATGTTTAAAAGCGTAACTTAGATAGTTTTAGTATATTCACAGAATTGTGCATTTTTCACCACAACCAAATATAGGTCAGTTTTTATTATCCCTGAAAGAAACTCTGTATAGTTCAGCAGTCACCCTTCATTCTCCCCACCCCAAATCTATTTGCTATCTCTATGGATTTGCCTATTCTGGACATTCAATATATAAATGGAATCATACAATATGTTGGTTTTTTTTGTGCCTGGCTTCTTTTACTTAGGTTCTTTTCATCTCCTTTTTCACGTAGGTCCATCTATGGTATAGCAGGTATCAGTATTTTATTCCTCTTCCATTTAAAAAAATATTTTTAAATCCTCACCCGAGAATGTCTTTATTGATGTTAGAGAGAGAGAGAAAGGGAGAGCCAGTGAGTGAGAGAAACATCAATGTGACAGCGAAACATCAATCAGTTGCCTCCTGCACGCACCCAGCGTGGGGATCCAACCCACAACCTAGATGTGTACCCTGACTGGGGATCGAGCCTGCAACCTTTTGGTGTACAGGACGACACTCCAACCACCCAAGCCATCCGGCCAGTGCTCTCCTCTTCCACTTTTAAGGACTCATGCAATTAGTTTGGGCCTACACAGATAACCCAGCTTCATCTTCCCATCTGAAGTCATTGCCCTTAATCACATCTGTGAATTTCCTTTGGCTATGTGAGGTGACATCGTCACAGGTTCCAGTGCGTTAGAACCTGGACATTTTTGGGGGGCCATTGCTCTGTGTACCATAATGATCACACTTTCTATTCAGGGAGAAAAGAAAAGCAGTAAGAAGAGAATTGATAGAATTGATTAGCAAATCGTACCTCGCTCCCCATGTGTAAAACCAGGTACTGGGCCCTCTTTCCTGTTAGGGTCCATTGGAAAACTCAGGATCCCAGCACATCCCTTCCAAGTCTGTCCCTCCCTCTGCTGCGAGCAAAGCTCCCCTCCTGCTGGGCACCACACCCTGCCCTTTTCACTCAGTGACACTGACTGAGCCGCCCCACCCTGTTTTCTGCACTCCCATTTTCCCCTCACTCCTGGGTCATTCCTGTGGACACACAAAGAACTTGTAATTTCTCCCTTATTTATACAAAATCCTTTCTTGGCCTGCCTTCTCTGTCCTGCTATTGCCCCATTTTTTTGCTTCCTTTTACAACAAAACTTCCTGAAAGATTGTCTCTTGTTTCCAATTCCTCTCTTTAAATTCTTTTTAAAAGTTTTTGGCCCTTTAAGTTGCCTTCAGAGGGCCCAAATAATTTTAGGACTGTATAAATGTAACTACTCCTTAACTGTTAAGGACTTGAAATTACATTTGGCCCTTTGAAGGCAACCTCAAGGCTGATGTGGCCCCCAGTGAAAAAGAGTTTGACACCCCAGCATTAGACAATATTTCCATTTCCCACACCTACTCCAACCCCTGGTCACGACCATTTCACTCTCTGTGTCTATGAATGTGACTATTCTAGATATCTCATGTATTGTAAATGTAACCATTGTTCCTTTTTTTGTGTAGCTTATTTCACTTAGTATAATGTTTTCAAGTTTCATTCCTGTTGTAGAATGTATGAGAATTTCATTGCTTTTTTAGGGTAAATAATATTCCATTGGATTTGTATATCAAAATATACAAATGTGTTTGTATGTTTTGTGTTTATCCATTCTTCTGTTGGTGGATGCTTGGCTGTTTCCACCACTTGGCTATTGTAAGTAATGCTGTCACAAACCTTGGCACACTAGTATCTGTTGAAAGAATGCTCTTAAATCCACTCCAGTGGCTTTCACGCCCACTGCTGCATTCAAATGCTTTCATCCAGCTCATTGATTATCCCCAGGCTGCTGTGCCCAATGGTCGATTCTCCATGCTTATCTGACTCAGTGACATTTGACAGAGATGACCATCATCTCCTCCCAGAAATACATTCCTACTCCATGCCCAGAACACCACCACGGACACACAGCTTTCCTCCCACCTCGCCGGCCACTTCTTCTTAACCTCCTTCGCTGATCGTGTTCACTGCCCGCTCCTTAGTCCTCTGACCTGCTCTTCTTTCTATCTGTACCTACTCCTTTGGGGATACCATCTAGTCTTATGGTGGTAAGATATGCGGACAACTTCTAAGTTGGACTGTCGAAGTTCAGCAACCTACTGGACATCTCCATTTCAATGGCAAGTGGACATCTCTGATTTAACATGTGCAGAACTAAATCCCTGAGCATCCTTATTCTCCCCAGTGAAACCCAGTCCTCCCAGGATTTCTTAACTGATTTGATGGATCTCTATCCTTCCAGTTGCTTTCGGCAAAAATCTTAAATCATCTTGGAAACTTCTATTTCTCTCTCACTTCACATCCACTCCATTAACAAAAATTGTTGGCACTTTAAAATATGTACAGAATTTGAGAATTTCTTAAGAAAGACAAATACTGTGTGATCTCACTTATACGTGGAAACGTAAAAACAAACAAACAGCGGGCTCACAGATACAGAGAGCAGGATGGAGGCTGCCAGACGCCGGGCCGGGGTGGGCAGGAGGAGTGAAAGGGTCCAAAGGTACAGGCTTCCAGTTATAGAATAAATACGCAGGGGGATGTAATGTGCAGCCTGTGATTATTAATAACACTGTGTTGCATTTCCAAAAGTTACTAAGACAGTAGATCTTGGAAGTTCTCATTAAAAGAAAAATTGTTGTGACTCTGTACGGTGACACCTGTTAGTTAACTAGTGTCACTGTGGTGGTCATTTTGCAATGCATACAAACACTGAGTTATGTTATATGTCAGTTTTATCTCACTTGGAAAAAAACTGTTGGTGCTTCCAAATACATGCAGAATGTGACCATTTCTTTGCTACCTTCTGTGCCACTGCCTTGAGTCACCTGCATCTCCTGCCTGGGTTATTTCCCAAGTCTCCTGTATAGCCTACCTGGGTCTAGGCTTACTTTTTTTTTTTTTCCCAGCCAGTTGTCAACACAGCACCAGAGTGATGCCTTTGAAACGTAAGTCTCTATGTCATCCCACTACTCAAAATCCAACACGAAGGCCTTCCATCGCACTCAAAGAGTATGCCAGTAGGCTGGGAATGGCTGGCAAGGCCCTCCGCAAGCTGGGACCTCATCAGTTCCCTGGCCTGACCTGGCAGGTCTCCATCTCCCCACTTCTCTTCAGCCATGCTCACCTCACTGCTTTTCTCAAACACACGCGGTGTAGCTGCACCTCAGGACCCCCCACTTTGCATTTCCTCACTCCCTGAGCACCTTGTCTCTGATGCTGCCTTTTAAAAAATAATATATTTTATTGATTATGCTAATACAGTTGTCCCATTTCCCCCCTTTATTCCCCTCCACCCTGCACACCCCCTCCCACCCACATCCTGCCCCCCACTCTTTAGTTCATGTCCATGGGTCCTACATTGAAGTTCTTTGGCTTCTACATTTCCCATACTGTTCTTACCCTCCCCCTGTCTATTTTCTACTTACCATTTATGCTACTTATTCTTTGTACCTTTTCCCCCTCTCTCCCCCTCCCACTGCCCTGCTGATAACCCTCCATGTGATCTCCATTTCTGTGATTCTGTTCCTGTTTAGGTGTTTGCTTAGTTTGTTTTTGTTTTTGTTTTAGGTGAGGACTTTCAGTGAGGACTTTCCCAATGACCTTATTTAAAATCGCAGCCCTGCCTGCATTTTACTTTCCTCCACAGCACTTATCACTTTTTAGAACACAGGCTAATTTACTTCTCATTTTTTTCTTTTCAGGAGAATGTAAACTATTCAGGACAGGGGTATTTATTTCGTTTGTTCACAGATGTATCCACAGGACCGAGAACACTGCCTGGTGCACAGTATGTACTCAAATAATTTTTGTAAGATGAAGACCAAATTTGTTGTAAGTCATATGAAGTCAGTGAGATGGATTGCCCTCACTGGCTGCCCAAGTTATGTTGAAGGCACCGGCTACTCTTGATGTCTTTATTGACACAGGAAGCAATGGTACCTGCTGGGAGGAGGGTCAGAGGTGTGTGGTATAGGACTTGAGGAGAAGGCTCCAGATTTGCAAGAATAGCTGTGGGAAATGGAAACGGCGTCATGTGAAAAAGGTTTCCAAGCCTAACAGATGGTCTTGCTGAGGTTGAAGAAAATCTATTGGTGAGTATCAGCCTCAGATTTTTTTCTAGACTCTAACAATAGCTACTTTTCTTGAAAGTGTCAAGAGCTATGCTAAGTGCTTTTCCCTCATTATTTTATTTTATCTGTACAATCATTTTGAGAAAATTGTTATTATTTACATTTTACTGGAGAGGAAATGCTGGTTTAGCTAAGTTAAATAAGCAGTTGCCAACATTTTTGGCACCAGGGACCGTTTTCGTGGAAGATGCGGGTGGAGGGGACAACACGACGTGGGAGGCAGAACTCGGGTGAGTTGGCTTGCTTGCCCGCTGTGGATGGCGAGGGGGCACAGGAAGTGGGGGGAGCTCAGGCGAGCTTCGCTCAGGGATTGGGGACCCTGAGTTAAATATCTTGTCTAAGCTTACTGAGCTAATAAGTGGCAGAACTGGGCTTTAAATTTAGCTGTTTTACCCTGAAGTCCATACTTTCATTGTGTGCCCTGCTTGTCGTGCGTGTGGCATCAGAAAGGGGCTGATCAGACATGTCCAGTCTTGAGTGTTTCTGAGGTGGGTGAGGCCGAATAAAGAGTTCTACCTTGTTAGGCTGTAGGAGGTAAAGGGGTTGAATGGTGTTCTGCGGATTCTAGGCTGAACTGGCATCTTACCAAAGATGCCATGAATGGAGTAACATTCCCAGAAGCACATGGAGACCCAAAGAAATTAGAGATGTGAATAAAGTAGCAATGCAGGGGAACTGCCAGTGGCAGCATCACGGCGGAACGAGCCATGATGCTCTGCCACCCCTTCTCACTGAAAAGACACAGGCCTGAAATAGGGGTCTGTACACCCAATGCATCATCCAGGGATACCGAGAGGAATATGTATTCTAGAGGCTGGGCTTCCAACCGCTGCATAAGGACCGGATATATTGCCTTAAGGTAGAACTAGGCAGCAAGCTGGAACTGAGATCCTTAAATCAATTCTGGTAGGACTGCCCCTTAGTGAAAGTGGGAACTAGAAGCTTTCCAGAAAAGTAACAAGTGTACTCCAGAAGTGTATTTTTGCCCCATTTCATACTTGAATCTGAATTTACCCTATTCTTGTTAATGGGAATCTTATAGAGGCGATATTAGTATAAAAGCTGATTCTGGACAGATTGTGACCCTAGGCAGTGAAATTATTTTTGTGCCTGAAAGATGCAAATCTAAAGCCATTATGTTGCACAATTCAGGAGACGCTCACGGGGAAGCCGATCCCCACCTAAGAGGAGCTCATAGGCAAATTCCAGGTCACAAGGGAAATAGCCCAGAAGGCAGAGATTTATCAGTCGCAGTAGAATTGGAATACTGATACCTTGTTTTCCCAGAACAGTCTTGATAAGATTACACAGTAAGTAGTTTACAATGATCAGAGCGATGGAAGAAGATATGGAAATCACGAGGAAAGAACAGGATACCGAAAATAGACCAGGCAGATTTAAAAAGGAACCAAGGAATTCTAGAAATTCTTGAAATAATAGAAATAGAACTTCCGGAAATAAAACTTCTAGAAGTAGAACTTCTAGAAAGAAAAAACAATTTTATTAAAGTTAAAACTAAATAAGTGGGTTAAGTTACACATTAATGCATGGTTAGTGAACTGGGGCATAGCTGCAAGATAACAAACAGAAGAGATGAAGAATATGAAGGAAAAGTTACAATATGGAGGAGGGTATCCAGTGCACATGTAATAGTCTCCAGGAAAAGAAAGTAAAAAAAATGGAAAAAAGGCAATATCAAAGAGACAGGGCTGACAATTTTCTAAGAATTATAAAAGACTTGATCACTCAAATTGAAGGAAGCTTACTCAAGAGTAAAACAAATGAATATGGGTCCCTATGTAAACATATTATAGGGAAACTGCAGGACACTAGAGACAAAGGCTCCCTGCAGAGGAAATGACATTAAATTGGTGTCTCATCAGTTAGAATAGAAGCAATAAAACATCGGAATAATATCTTCAGAGTTCTGAGAGGAAATAACGAGTGGACTAGGACTTCGTACTCCCCTAAAGTATCCCACAATATTAAGCATAGGAGAGAAACATTTTCAGGCAGCCAAAAGACTGAAACTTATCATCCAGTGACTCTGAAAGAATTATTAAATGTAGTAATTCAATAAGAAGGAGGGGAACTACTGAAATTGATGGAATGCAAGAAGCAGTGGTGCTCAGGTAAGCAAAGCAGTTCTCCTGGGGAAGAAGAGAGTGAACCAACTGGAGGTTTAGAAAGTGTGGTCAGGGATTGTTATTTTTAGGCTTGCTATTTCAGAGGTGGAGGAATCTTATGTGTTGATAAGTTGCATGTCGCCTTGAGAGCAGTTGACCAGAGTGAGTGAAGATAATTTGATCCCATAAAGTCAAGGAGCCTCAAAGCTAGGTTACTTTAAAAAAAGAAGTTTGTTTATTTATTTATTTTTAGAGAGAAGGGAAGGAGAAAGAGAGGGAGAGAAACATTAATGTGTGCCTGCCTCTCACATGCCCCCTACTGGGGACTTGGCCTGCAAACCAGGCATGGCCCCCGATTGAGAATTGAACTTGCAGCCCTTTGGTTTGCAGGCTAGCACTCAATCCACTGGGCCACACCAGCCAGGGCTTCAAAGCTCGGTTATTGGAGGGACCATATATTGTGCTGATTATTCCCTTCTACTGCATCCCAGATACATTCTCCAACCATGTCCCTGGGCTGCTTTGGATATGGGAGACTGACCCTTATCAACTGTGTCATCCAGTTTTCTTGCTAGCTGGCTTCATATGGGTTTTGACCACTGGAGTCACTGGTTAAAAATTAGAGTGCAAGAGAGATCAGTTTCCTTTCCACTCTCTCTGCTTCAACATTGTTTCTCTAGTGGCATCTGTGTCTTTCCATGACTGGAGTTCCCACTGGTGGCCCGTTTTCCAGGCGCCAGCTCTCACTAGGCCAGGTGATTCTATTTCTTCTTCTTGCATTTTGGTTTTATGAGTGATAACATTTTTCAACCACCATTGGTTTCTAGATGCTGTCAGGAGAGAATTCTTCACGAGTCCCTCGTGTTTTTGCCCAATTTGAGCACGACTTATTCACTGCCTTTTGTTTCTGATCATCTTTTCAAGGATGTTTGTATATACTACATAGCCTTGGAAGGTAAAGGTAGTATCTCCCCTTAGAGCAAAAGGCGGTCATACCATTCAGGATAATAAAGATAATGTCTTCCTTTGAAGCAAAGGGCAAACATGCTTAGTGCCCTTTATAAAAGATTGGGGTTCCTTAGCTCAGGGATTCCTGGCCTGTAACTCAACCCGTTGCCTGTGAAGGTGTTACCTGGCCATCTCCTTGTCACTCCGGGGATTAGGGCGCGAGAAACCAGAACACAAATGCAGATTCCCTGGCTACTGTTATTGCTATCAGTCATAACCTGTCCTTCATGTTTGACTTAGGAGTGTTATGTCTTCTATCAGCACCCAGAAAACTTTAACAGACTATCTTGTTAGCTTTCAAATGCAGTCAGAATTCCAGATTCCTCACAGTTCTTGACAGATACCTTGGTATCTCTTTGTTGTTCCCTTAAACCTGATGATGCCTTTAAAGATAGTCCCTTCACAAAGTCCATCTCACTGAATTCTGATTCCTGCTGAGCCCCTGCCTAATACAGCTGGGTAGCTCGAAATCTCAAGGGATGTGTGGTAGTTAATTTTATGTGTCAGTTTGGCTAGGTTGTGGCACCCAGGTGTTTGGTAAAACCCCAGTTTAGATGTTGCCATTACGATTTTCTTTTTAGAGGTGATTAATGTTTAACACACACATATGCAGACTTTGGTTAAAGCAGATTACCCTCCCTCCATGTGGGTGGACCCTGTCAAATCAGTTGAAGGCCCTAAGACCAAAGACTGCGGTTTCCCAAAGAAGAAGCAATTCTACTTCAAAACACAGAAACCCTGCCTGAGTTTTCTGCGTGCTGGCCTGCCATACAGACTTTGAACTTGTCAGTCCTCACAATTGTGTGAGCTAATTCCTAAAAATAAATATCTCTCTGTGAACATACATATCTTATTGGTTCTTTTTCTCTGGAGAATCCCGAGTGATATAGGATTCTATGGAATTTAGGCAGGAGCCTATGAACACAGTGTCAAAGTCCCCACATAATGGATGAGAGTTTCCCAGGCGGAGAGTAGGAGACAACGACAGTATGAAAAAGCAATACTTACCCCAAGGGACAGTGTTTCTTGAGTCTGTGTGGACAGAGGCGAGGATGCCTCCAAGGCAGCTCCAGTCAACAAGGCAAAATGTACACGATGTGGCCCCTGCCCAGGGGTCAACCTTTATCACATTTCTCTGTCACTCATGTACCTACCCTACTTCCCAAGTCTAGAAAATGACTTGGAACTTCCGAAATACAAATTCATTGTAGCTAATGCCTCCTTGACTTTAGTCCTGTAGTTCCTCCAACCAGGTGTACCCCCAGCCCCTCTGATTCCCACTCCCTAGGGCTGTTTGTCCTCTCATACTTCTTAAAGCCTTTCCTACCTGACAGGCACCTTTTCCTTTCTTCAAGCCTCAGTAAAGCTTTCTTAAAAAGCAGAGTTGGGTGCAACCACTTCCCCAATTTTCTAGCACTTACATTGCTCTGTGAGTCTCTGTTTGTATATCTGCCTTGTCACTGTGTGGTCTACGAGCAAGAATTTCATTTTTAACTCACTATTTTATGCACTAGGACAGGCTCTGTGATAGAGAATGAACCCTATAAAAATTTGTTGCATGAATGAAAGAGCGAGTGAATAAGTAAATTTGTCCATAATCCCATAAATGACAGAATGCTACTCCATCTCAGGGTTTCTATTTATTTATTTATTTTTTTACTTTAAACCAGTCTTTTTTTCCCATATAGGATGTGATGCAGCTCCTCAGAAATTCTGCAGATAGGATCCATCTGCTAGAGAGACGAATTTCTGTCAGCAGTGGGCGGAGAGAAGTGCGGATATGGAGGAAACCGATGAATGCCTATTACAGAAAACAGAGCAGTGCACACTGACATTTGCTTTGTTTTTATCTTCTCTTGCTTTTGTTTGTTCGCCACTCTTTTCTGATCATTGACAAGATTTTCAAATGATTTGTCTGAAATGTAAGAAGTGACTTAGGATTTTGACTTGCCACAGGCAAGATACATATTAGAAGTCTTTCCTTGCTTCCATATAAAAACCAGTTTGAAAGCTTCCAGATTTATCCATAACAGGTTTGTTCTCATAAGCCTTAATGCATGCAAGGTTGAGTGGGCAACTGCCCATATGGTTTGATTTTTATGTCATATGGAGTTGCTGTTCCATTCCTTAAATTATCCGGAGAGGGAAAGAACATACTTACGTCTATAGTGAAATTGTACATTTAGACACTAATTCCTTCAACTTCAGGCAAATTCTTCTTTAAATTTAGTGGTCCTTTCAGTCTATCTCTGAACATCAAGCATTTTCCCGAAGCTCTACATCTAAGTTGTCACCTATTTCTGCTCGATACTCACCTCAAATGCAACATTTCCAAACAGAATTGATGTCTCTTGTTCAAGACCTACTTCATCTGAGTTCCTCATTTCAGTGAATTGTACTACCATTCACCAAATTTGCCAAGCTAGAAACCTGAGAGTCTTGCTGAGACCTGCATCCAACTAGTACTTAGTCTTCTGAGTCATTACCATGAACATTTTTGACTCCACAAGTCTCCGTGGCCATTACCAAGTCCATAGCCTTAATTCAGGTCCTACATCAGGACCTTGTGTGGGTGGCAAGGCAAGCTCTCACCCGTCCGTTTCCCACAGTGTAGCTGGAGAGGTCTATTTTAAAGGCAGAACTGATCACGTGGTTCCTCTGCTGAATCTTATATAATAGCTATTTACAGGATAAATACAAACTCCCTTTTACATGAAATACCCATGTTCTGAATCTCACCTAGCTCTCCAATATTCACCTTCCTCTATCTACCTTACCCCCTCGATTTACCATATCTCCCCAATCTGCTCATATCGTCTTTACCTTCTCTTTTGCCGGAGAAGCCCTTCTCCATTTTCTGGCTAATTCCTCTCTTTCTGTTGAGCCTGGGCTTAGTCACTAACATCCTGTGGAAAGTGTTTCCAGATATCTGATGTCTGAGCTAAGTGCTCCTACCCAGGTGCTTCCTTAATTCCTTATACTTACCAATAGCATGGCACTTACCACGTAATTGCCCATTAATTTTACTTCCATGACTTTCCAAGCGGATTATAGGTCCTTTACGAGAGACACTTGACATTTGGTTAGCATTCAGTAAATTCTGGTTGAATAAAGGGAAAAAATTAAATGGCACTAAATGGGTGGTTTGAGAGGGCTGTGAAAATATTTTATATTCAGTACATTAACTGCATTTTTTCTCGTGGTAAAATGTACATGACACAAAATTGACCATTTTAGCCATTTTAAGTGTACAATTTAGTGACACTAAGCACATTCAAATCATTCTGTAACCATCGCCCCTAGCCCCTTCCAGAACTTTTCCGTGATCTCAGACAGAAACTCTGTAACTGCTGACCGATAACTCCTCATTCCTGTCCCCATCCGTACCAACCTCTATTCTGCTTCCTATTTCTATGAATTTCCTTTTTACTGTTAACTCAAGTAAGTGGGATCACACAGTATTTGTCTGTTTGTGACTGACTTATTTCACTTAGCATAATGTTTTCAAAGTTCATGTATGTTGTAGTACCAGAATGTTGTATACCAGAATGTCATTCATTTTTTGAAGCTAGAAATGCACCTTTATGTGTCTATACTACATTTTGTTTGTCCATTCATCTGTTGACGGACACTTGGGTTATCTTCACCTTTAACTATCATGAATGCTGGTGGGCAGGCATCTATTTGAGTCCCTGCTTTCAATTTTGGGGGGGGGGTATGTACCTTGAAGTGGAGCAGCTGAATAGTATGGTTATTCTACATTCACCTTTTTGAGGATTCCTCATATCGTTTTCCACAGTGTCTGCACCATTTTACATTCCCACCAGTAATGAACAAGGCTTCCAATTTCTCCACATCCTCGTCAATACTTATTTTCTTTTTAAATAGTAGGCTTACTTTTGAGTATGAAATGGTATCTCCTTACATTTTTTTCTTATGGTTTTGACTTTTAAAAATTTATTTATTCATTTTTAGAAAGAGAGGAAGGGAGGGAGAAAGAGAAGAGAGAAACATTGATGTGAGAGAAACATCATCAATCTGTTGCCTCCCATACGCACCCAGACCGGGGACCCAACACACAACCTAGGTATGTACCCTGACTGGGAATTGAACGTGCAACCTTTCAGTGTACGGAATGATACTCCAACCCCCTGAGCCACCTGGCCAAGGCTGTGGATGTCTTCTCCAACAAAGTTTTGCCTTCATTGGACTTTTACCAAAGGGCATCAAAGGACTCAGAGTATAAACTCCTATATTTTGCTGTGTACCATGCACACTTTTTGGCCCAGACTTTTGAGGGAAAAGTAAGGATGCACATTATACATGGGTAGTACCTGAAATAACTTGTGTCTGTTCTTGTGTTTTGCAATTATTTGTTATATAAAATTTCTTGTACTATATTATGTTAAACATGCTAAAATTCCTTTAAAATATATAAAAAACAAGTATCTAAATGTAAATCAATAAAAAATTTGGGTTAAAAATTAAAATGAAAGAATTAAAATGAAAGATTTTTTTCCTGAAAGTTTGGATCAGAAATATGGGTGTGAAGTACACAGGGCAAAATATGTTAAACAAAGGTGTGCACAGCCCTCCCCACACAAAAGTGATGGGAACATGGAGACACTCCCAGCCACGGCAGAGAGACCCTGAATAGGAACTTGGAGGGAAATTGAACTTCTACAGATGAGGAATCCACAGGATACTGGTCGACAGTTGAGAAGTGATAAGCTTACGGAATGAGCTCCGTCCAGGTAGGATAAATTGCCTGGGGAGCTGGTAATGGCTGACGGCACGAGACAGCTGTAGTTACACGCTATGGACAGTTGGGTCTGACTCCTGGATGCAGATTAACTGCAGCTTATGCAGGGTCCCGAGTCGTGCCAAAAATGACCAAGTAGAAGAATATGTGAAAAGAATGAGATGGCTGGTCCCGGTATTAAATTAGAACTTCCCCTCCGACCTCAGAAAATCTGTATAATTCAATTCATTCCTAATGGTATCTGTCATATTATCTGGTCTCAACCCTCACTGTGGTTCACAGCTGTATCTCTGAAGTGACTCAGGGAGTAAGCTCTTAGTAACTTATGTCACATAAGTTACTTTACTTTTCCATTTCCACTCTCCCCCCTTACCTTAGGTAGCACCCTCTGTCTCTTTGTTTTCCTCTATTTATCTTCCTTTGCCTTCTACTCCCTCAAGGAAAATATGCTCCAAGAAAGTAATACGCTAAATGAATTCACAGTAAGGCACACACTGTCAGTGAGACTTAAATGTAAACCCTCTCAGGGGCTATTTGCATTTTAAGAGAAGTCTGTATTTCAAGCTAGAGAAAATTTCTAAATCTGAAGCTGTGTTATCTATTCCATGGAAAATAGAATTTTTAGAGGACCTGGTTCCAACTCAGAATAATTTTTCTGTTTTCCAGGTACCCTCTACTTCAGGTAGTATGAAGAAATTCCAAATCATATAAGAAAAGGGCTCTAGAAAACCAAATTTCCCCTCCCAATGTGGGAAAAAATTCTGGGGCTGATTTGGGTGTGACATAATTAAATAACAACCTTTTACGCCCTGCCAGCCAGACATTAGGGACAAAGCCAAGACCTTGACCATATTAAGAAGTCAGGTCAGGGAGGTTTTAACCTTGTCGCAGGAAAAGGCAGGCTGATGAGCAGAAATAGAACAGATCTAATTCAGGATCTTGACTATTTTAGAGGATAATAAGCAGCCTGCATGCCTGTATATGGCCTTTCTCCCTAGTCCTCAGTGGAGAGTCTTCCTCGAGTACGTGAGTGGGCGCTGCCAGTGCTGAGAGTATGAGTACCAGAAAGTGACAGCTAAGAGTGGGAAGTGCACCTTCACTGGAATTGAGTTTAACCTTTCCCAGCCTCGGATTCTTGTTCTGTAACGTGGGAGCAATAACGTCTGTTGAAGAGGGTTGGAATCCTTTTGATTGCAGATTACAGAAAGGCATATTAAACTAGTTAAGTAAAAAAAAAAAAAAAAGGAAGAATTTAGAGGCTTTTATTTGTGGATTGTGACTTTTGGGCAAGGCTGGATCCAGGACACCTTCAGAACTTCCTGGCTCTCCATTCTCTTAGCTCTGCTTGTTTTTACTTAGCTTCATCTTCAGGCAGTTTTAATTTATGTGCCAGTTAAGAAGATCCAAAAAACTCTTGCGCTCTGACCAGTGTGGCTCAGTTCGTTGGGCGTCATCCTGCAAAGCAAAGGGTTGCTGGTTCAATTCCCAGGCATGGTACATGTGTACCCTGGATGTGTACTACGAGGATGTGTACTACGAGAGGCAACCAATTGATACTTCTCTCCTTGACGTTTCTCTCCCTCTCTTCCCCCCCCTTCCCTTCTCTCTAAAAATAAATAAATAATGCCTTTAAAAACCCTTATCTTGCAGCTTAACAATTCCAACATAAAATATTTGTCAAATAGCACTCCCAGGGAAGATTGTATTGCGTTGCTCAGGCCAGATGCATGGTGGGATGTTTTCGATCGGCCAGCCTAGGTCATACGTATATGTGACCCTGTGATTTGGCTGGTATACCATAACCGATTCCCTCTCCAGGATCTCACTGCCTGGAGGAAGAATTCCCTGAAACATTCAGGAAGGAAAGAATGGGGAAGTATTCTGGGCATAAAAACATTATAGATCTCATAACCTATGAAACCTACCACTACAGGTTTAAAAAAAAATCAAATGAGCAGACCCAGGAGAGCTGTTTATAAATTGCAGCTATAATGGAAACTTATTAGTCAAATAATTATAAATACCATGATTATTAAAACCAAGAAGCTGTGTCATACGAAGATAGCTTTATAGATCGGGGGCAAAGATGGACTTATTCAACAGCTGGTGTTGGGTAAGTGGATAGACGTCTAGAGAAAGTGAAAGGAGGAGCCACACGCCCCCACCGTACACTGGGCTATACTCCAAAACGGCTAAAGAGTTAAATGTAACAATGAAACCGTGAAGGTATTAGAAGAAGTCACAAAAGAACTTTTTTTATAATCTCAGAATGGGGAAGGTCCCCCTAATCATCATTCGAAACTCTGTACTCATAAAGAATATGACTGGCAAATAAAAGGACATGAAAATCCAACATTTCAATGGTGAAAAACATCACTTGAGAACAAGTAAAAAGGCAAAAACAAATGGAATGTAAAGCAGTGATGTTTTGGCAATGGCCAGCAATGTTTCACGGGAGCCAACCATTACATTTTTAGGGATTTTGCAAGCTGGTTGTCAAACACAGCCATGGCTTAAAATTAAAGTATGCAGACTTATGGTTAAATAAATTATATTACAAACAAAGGCAATAATGAATCTAAACTCATCATTCTCTAATTGTTTGACTGCATTTTACCATCGTTATTTACACCTATTATCTCTGTGTAGTGGGGATATTATTTGATGGTCTGCTGCCCACCTCTGCCCAGCTTTGCGTTTGGAGAGGTTGTGCTGGCAGCTTGAGTTTGGCTGTCGTGGGGATATTCACGTCATGGAAATGGGCACATGCTATAAACCAGAGCTTATTTTCCTTGGAGACTATTGTTAAACATTAACCAACACACCACTGGGAAAAGTTTTTGCAGTCACATTACAGAGAAAGGGTTAATCTCCCTCTGTATAATGTGCTCCTATAAGCTGTGTAGAGCTAATGGAGACCTGAGAAAGGTACAAGGTGTCCATTCATCGAAATAAAGAGGTGCTCTGTGTCACAAAAGAAATGCAAATCAAAACCATACTGAGATTGTTTTTTTACCTATTGCATTAGCATAAACCTAAGTTTGAAAAAACTCTTTTGACAAGCTGTGGGGAAACAGACATTCTTATACACTGCTGGTGAGAATATAAATTTATATAACCCTTTAGAAGGCAATTTGGCTATGTACATAAAGTTACCAATACATAGACTGCTGGACCAAGCATCCTGTTTCTGGGAATTCATACTGTTTTTGTTATATTGTAGAGAGTGCTTTTGTTTTGTAATAGCAAAATGTTGGAAACAGCACAAATATCCATCCACATGGCCTGGTTTAATAAATTGTGAACAATTTATATAATGAAACTGACCAGAAATGTAAATTGGAGATACTATCAAAGTTGAATGTGGAAGAATCCCGAAGTTACACTCTGGCACCTCCCGCGCCGCCCCCCCCACTCAGTTTTATTGAGATACAATTGGCAAACAACATTGTATTAGTTCAAGGTGTCCAACGAAATGATCTGATACATGTATATGTTGCAAGGTGATCACAATAGGCTTAGTTAACATCCATAACCTCATATAGTTACAATTTCTTCTTTTGTGATAAAAACTTTTAAGATTTTCTCTCTTAGCAACCTTCAAATAGACAATACATATTGTTAACTGTAGTCACTATGCTGTAGATTAGGTCCCCTGAAATTTGTGCCTTTTGACCACCTTTACCCATTTCTCTCACCCCTACCCTCGGCCTCTGGCAACTGCCCATCTCTTCTTTGCTTCTGTAAATTCATTTTTTTAAAAAAGAAGATTCCACATAGAAGTGAGACCATACAGTATTTGTTCTCAAGGTCCCCCTGTGTTGTTGAAAATGGTAGGGCTTCCTTCTTTTTAATGGCTGAATAATGTTCAATTGTATATATACCACATATTCTCTATTTACTTATTGAGCTATGTTATTAAGTGAGAAAAAGCAAGGTTAATATCAGAGTGTATAGTATAGTATCTTTTGCACAACAAAATAAAATATGGTTGTATTTGATTTGCATAAACCTAAACCAGTCTGGAAGGATAAGTAAGAAACTAATAAAAATGTTGGGGGGAGGGGATGGCCGTGGAGAAATTGGGAACGGAATAGGTAGGGAATGGGGAGAGAACGAGACTGCATTATCTTTTTACTCTAATGTAAATGTTAAGCTGTGCCAACATACTAGCTTTTTGTAAAATTAAAGGAGAAGACATAAACGGAATCTTCATTGAAGAGCACCTGGTTGTTAAATTCACTAGATATTCAATAGTTATTGAGCGTCTACCACACGGCAGGCAGTGTTCTAGGGAAGAGCGCATGATCACGTAGGAGCCGCCGTCTGTCCCGTGAACCACCCTGCCAATGCCATGTCCCCCTTCGTGCCTGTGCAGCAGCTTTCTCTCAGCTCCTCTGGTCTCCTTTTCTGAGTTCCACGTGGTAGAAGTACCCCCAGGCCATCTAGGTCATAGAGCAATGCGACATTTGTGTTCTTCTCTGTGTACGTTCTCTCATATGTTTCCGCACCCTTGCTGTCTTTGTTGTTGAGTGAGTTGTTTGACGCAGTTGGTAGAATGTGATATTTTAAAAGATCAGGGCTTTAATTTTACAGAGAGTAAGTAAACAGACAACAATCTCAGTGAGTGTTCGTTCTGCAGACTTGAAAGATAGGGCAGAGTGCGCCCCTTGGAGGGACTGGGCTTGCAGGTTCAAAGTAATTGTATCTGCTGTCCTCAGGGCTAGTGCCGAACAGTACGCATGCGCACACGCACATGCGCCCCTGCATAACCTTACTTATGAATGTCATGCTGCTGTCACGCCACCTAAAGGCTGCGTCCTCCTGATGGTGTATCTGGTGACAGATTTGAATGAAGTAAATTATCTCTGGTCTCTTGCCCTAAGCACACAGTAGACATTTGCTAGGCCTCTGGCTCCAATTGATGGGTAAACCTCTGGACATGGGGGCTTTATTCTCATTCAGAATGAAGCTAAATGGTTCATAAAATTGAAGCCCTGACTTTTAAATATCATATTCTACCAACCAGAGTAAACAACCCACTCAAAAAGAAAGACAGCCAAGATGTGAAAACACATAGAGAGAACATACTCAGAGAAGAACACAACAGTAAATTATTGCTAGACCTTGACAGCCAGGGGAGATAATTTTACCTTGTTGAGGTCATGGATAGGAGACTGGATTGGCTAAGAGAAAACTGTTGTGTGGACATAACGTGGGGTGGCCTTTGAAGAGTGGCTTACGGCCCTGGCTGGCGTAGCTCAGTGAATTGAGTGCGGGCCTGCGAACCAGATGATCGGGGTTCGACTCCCAGTCAGGACACATGCCTGGGTTGCAGGCTGGTTCTGAGCAGGGGATGAGCGAGAGGCAACCATACATTGATATTTCTCTCCCTCTCTCCTTCCCTTCCCCTCTAAAGATAAATAAATAAGATCTAAAAAAGAAAAAGAGTGGCTTATGTGTGTTTGGAGATAATTCTTTAGCTTTAGAGCACAGCTTACATGACCTGGTACACAGGATCTGTGCTCTCTTTTATCACAGATCTGTGCTCTCTCCTATGGCATTTTCCCCCTTTTGTAATTGTTTACTAAGTGGTGGGCTCCTTAGGAGGAAGTACGCAAAACAAAGCAAAACAACAATAAAAGAAGTACCTTCTTTAGCCATGTATAAAGCACACCCATATTTTCATGCACATTATACGTGGAATTACTACACACATTATTATACCAATTGCATGTAATCATCATACACATGTGTAATGTGCATCCTTATTTTCCCTCAAAAATCTGGACAAAAAAGTGTGCATTATACATGGCAAAATACGGTACATATTTCCTCCATGTTCCGAGCCCCTAGCACAGTCATAACATTTAAAAGGCTCTTAATAAGTGTTTGTTGAAAGACTGATGGACACATGCCCTAGGAAGGAAGAAACTGGACGATATTGTAGGTATCTTTTTAGGTGGGGGATTTAGAGTCCAAAAGGCATGCATTGTGTTCCAGCTGGGTGGGCCCACAGATGGCTGCGGGTTTTCAGTGACCGTCAGGATCGTCCCCTCCCACTTAGCCTGCACTCTGCACACAGAAAGCAGCTGGCTCCACACAGTCAGCTGTGACGGTTCTCCACTCCCAGCCAGCCAGTTGGCTTGCCCATTAATCTGTCCCAGTCTGTCCCACTCACTGCAATCTGATGGCAATCCAACCCCCTTCCTTCGATTTCTCCGACCACCTGCCCAGTGTTCTCCTCACCTCTGCCTGTCGCTCTCTGAGCTGCTCAGACTTGGGCAGCCACGAGGGACCGAAGAAAAGTGAGTTCATCCACTGAGCATGTGTGCAGGCAGCCAAGTCCTCCAGGTTTGAGTAAAATGACCTAATCTATTTGGTATTTACTGGGCAGCCACACAGGGACATGTCCATTCTGGGATGTCCCTCAGCAGGACAGATGCTGCCTCAGCCAGATCTGCCGAAGGTCCTTGAATGGGGCTTCTAGTGGGAGTCACGGGAGGTCAAAGCCTACTCCCTCCCCTGCCAGCTCTCCCAGCCACTCATTTGGTCTGAACAGTGAATTCCAGCAGGAATTTCTATTCCCAGTTCCATTTAGATGTTTCCCAAATTGAAATCCCTCACCTGGCCTATAGCTGCAAAGTTAAAAGACTCAAAATTGTGGTTTCCAAAGACAATGGACTATTTTGTTTCTAGGGTGTAAGGAACTGGCACTGGCCAATGAGTTATATTCCAATGTACAATGCCCTCTGATTGTGTATTATATATTAGCACTCTGGACTTGAAAGAGACAATTGTGTAATGTTTGCCTATTAATTGAGAATAATCATCTCAGCTGCATAGTATTGCATACCAGCCACGCTTGTCATTCTCATATCCAACAGCTTTTAATTGTTGTTGCCCTTTAATGGCAACCTTTCTCAGAGTTTGGAGAACAAAAATAGAGACTTACCTAAATATCAGCTCCTTCTCACCCCAAGAGAAAAGAATCCATTTAGATGGAAAGCATTTGAGTTTTCTAATTCCCAGAGAGCGATCATGCCTCAGAAATTTCCGTTATCCACTATATCTAAATGCTAAGGCCGTGGGATTGCTTCTTCCTAAGAAAGCTAGGAAGTATATCAGACAACAAAGGGGCTTGCATGGTTACACAGTAAGCTGGAGACTAAAATGGAAGAAACAACTTAAAGATCATTGTCAGGATGCCTTTGGATGCAAGTAACAGAAACTGTAACTCAAAACGTCTTAAGTAAAAATTTTTATTGTCTCACTTAACTCAAGAGTCCCAGGTGGAATGGCTATAGCGTATCCAGGTTCCAGGGCTGACAACACCTTCAGGATCCGGTTCCACCCTCGCTGTGGCTCGGATCTTCTTTCTTCTCTTGTTGGCTTCTCAGGCGGGTCCTCCCCTGTTCCGGCAAGATGGCAGCTGGAAACTCAGTTCCAGGCTCACAGCTCTGGTGACAGTTCCAAGATTGAATGTCATTGGGCCAACTTGGGTCATGGTCCTCATTTTGAATCAATAATGATGGTTGGGGGAATGCAGCATGCTGACTGGCGGGGTCTTGATCGTGCTCACCCTGGAGGTGAAAGGCAAGGTCAAATCCATCAACCTGAACCGCGAGGACTAACAATAGAAGGTGGTGGTGATTCTCCAAGAAAAAAACAGGCACTGTTACCAGAAAACAGACTGGATCCTGAACAAAGAAACAAAAAAACTGAGGTACTATACTTCCATCCCAATTTCAAGAATGAATGTCTTTGTAGGTTGGTAATGTAAGCCTCGTGTCTTCTTCAAGAACCTGTCTGCAATAAGGATGACTGTTTACTGGGGGCTGGACATGTGTGGAGTGTCATACATATACCCTCTTGTTTAATCCTTTCGACTACTCTACCAGGGGGGTACGACGAATCCCCTTTTCTAAATAAGAAAATGGGGGCGCGGGGAGATTAAATGACACTCTAAGTCATGCAGCTACTAAAGACTGAGTCATTATTCAATCCTGGCTCAACTCCAAAGCTCATATTTGTCCTCCTTTTGTGTGTTTCCCAGACGTGTCCATTTACAAAACTTCCTGGAGAGTTTATTAAAAATACATGTTCTCAGGGACTGAAGTCTGGGAATACCTTCGGTTAACAAGTGTCCTCACTGATTCTCACGATCAAACTAATCTAAAAATGTGCATTAGTGTGCAGCCTCCCCCAAGTTAAAAAACTTGCAAATGGCCACCGCCCGATGCAAGCCCCTCTTCTGGGACTCTTCCTTTCTCCACGGGGGTCGGAGAGAGTTGCTCTGGCTGCTGGCCATGCTCAGTCCCCTCTCTAATGGTCTCCAAACATAGGGTGCATAATAGGTCCCACTGGTGTATAAAGAGGCAATATTTTTCATTTCTTCAATATCTATTTGCTTTTTAGTGAAAAACAGAGATTTAGTCTTACTAAAATGTGATGTCCAAATTGATGCTGGCATCCTCTCTTGACTGTGAACCCAGGGCCATCTTTGGTACCATAGATGTCCTGACAGGACAGAGTGTCCCAAAAAACAGAGGGAAAATGGCGCCCCTTCCTTTGCTAGTTTCCAGGCAGCTGCGTCCTTTTCTGTACCTAAGTGGAATTACAGATTATATTATCCTATCTTCTGTTTCCCAAAGTAACTGGGCTCAGATGGTTTCAGAGACAAGTTTTACAAAATCAGCAAACATATAGTCCTTATATTGCACCTGTTTAAGATGACAGAACAGGGGGAAAGCTACTCAGAGCTTTTTATGAAATTAGTATACCTTTGGTACCAAAGCGACAAGAACAAAACGAGAAAAGGAATTTATCTATTAGTCACACAAGAATGTAGGTGCAAGATTCCTAAATAAAATACTAGCTAATTTAATTCAGCCCTGTAGTAAAAATAACAAGCACCTGATACTTCACACAAACAGGATTCATGCATGGGTTGGAGTCATTCAGCATCCCTCTTGGCCTCTTGCTACTGTCCTGGTAAGCGGAACTGTGGGGCTAGCCCCTTCTTGCTCCTGAATAAATGAAAAGTCATTGACTTTTTGGGCCACACCAAGTAAAAAGTCCTTTGATGTATAGTCCCAGGTAATAGTCAAAACTTTCAACCTCACAAAATTAAAGCTTATCCTCATTCCTCCTCTGAGCCTGCTGCAGCGGGTGAGGTAGACAGCGTGGTGGTGTATCCTGCATTTCCCTCCACTAGGTTTTCTCCTTCTCCCTCATTAAGAGGTTCCTGACTCCTCAGGGTTGAACCAGGAGAAGGGAGAAGAACAATAAGAAAGGTTCTATTTATCCCAGGCTGTTATGAGCTGGTATTGGAACACCCTGGGCTGGTTGGAATGTTAAAGCTGACCTTTCCTGTAACAGACCTCTTCTGGGGGTTCTTTTTGAGTCCCATATCTGGGAATCTGTCATCTGCAATTTCATTCTTGCAGGAGAATCTTTTCTATCTGGTTGCTTGGACTCCTCACATAGCAACTCTAGTTCTTTATAGAAGCCGGCCTTCTTAAGTAGACCTAAGATGATTCCAAAAAAGGAAGCACGTTCTTTCTTAAGGCCCACACTGGCCCATGGGAAATACCTCCATACTTTGCTTGGACAAATTCTGGGCATGTGGGAATGCCTCCCTTTGTTCTGCATCAGAGCAGCTACTAGCCAGTCTCTCACCGTTTAGATTTCTCAGATGTTATGCACCGTCTACACTGTTCCACAACTTCTATGGACTCTATGAGGAGCAAGGAGCCAAGAACCCAGATTCCATTTTAAAACAGAAAATGTGAGACTTGTCTTATGAGATACAAAGACTTATTTTTAAATGTCATAGAAATTAGGAGATGGGATGTCTCAAGAGTTGGTAAATAAGTCAATGGGGCATAATAGGAAGCCCAGAAACACACTCACATGTATCTGGACATTCAATAGATGACAAAGGCAAAATCACACATCTTTGTCCAAGCACTGACTATTCAATAAAACGTGCTTGGAAAACTAATTATCTGTATGGGGAAACATCATGGGTGGGCTAGAATTTTACAAGTAAGAAAAACAAGAATACATTTTTATTACATTATATTAACATTAGATGTTCTGCAATAACAAAAGATACCATAAAAGTAAGAAGACAAATCACAGACATTTTGGAAAAGGTACTTATAATGCAAACTCTGACAAATAAATAACGTCCAGAATATAGAAAGTAACCCTACCAACCAATGATAATGATGATGATGACAGCCAGGCCCTGTCCTAAACACTTGAGAGATATATGAACTCATTTAATCTTTATCATGTCCCTATAAGATATGTGTTTATCATCCTCACTTTATAGATGAAGAGACAGGCACAGAAAGGGGTAGATATCTTGTTTCCAGTCAACATGACTAGTAAGAGGTGGAGCTGTGCCTGAGCCTAGGAGTTTGGCTCCAGTACCTATGGTCTTAACCCCTATGTTTGCTCTCCAACTCAGTAGAAACATAAATCTAAGTAGCTATAAGAAGAATCTCAACCTCTCTCTCAATTGGAGAAGTGCAGATTAAAGTACCAAGGCAAAATCACCTCACACCCATGAATTGAAAAAAAAATTAGAAGTCTGAAAATACCAAGTTTGAGTGAGGATACAGGAAAAAAATTAGAACTTTTGTACATTATTAGTGGAAGTATAAATTTGTACAACCATTTTGGGTACCATTTGGCAGTATCTAGTAAATTTGAAGGTGCCCTATGACCCAACACAAGGAGGTGTGTTCAAGAATATTAATTATAGTTCTGTTTGTAATAGCAAAATTTGAAAACCTAAGAATTCATCAACAAGAAAATAATTGTTGTATATTTAAACCCTAAAGTAACATGCAGAAATTAAAATGAACCAGCAATATATCTACCAACATGGGAAATATAAAAAATATAGTATTGTGTGGGAAAAAAACTAGTTGAAATGAGATGCATATAGTATGGGGCTCTTGTCAAGACTGCGGCAGAGGTAAATGCAACACTCTAATGCTTCCACAATCACATAAAAATTGAACCATCTGACAACCACTTGAAATCTAGTCGAACAGAAGTCCTACAACTAAGGATATAAAGAAGAAACCACGTTAAGACAGGTAGGAGAGATGGAGATGCAATACAAGCTGGTTTCACACCCATGTGTGGTGGATAAAATTCAAGAGGGATATCACAGCCCCAGCCTCATACCAGGCCCCCCAGCCCAGGGGTTCCAGTGCCATGAAGAGAAGTCCCTATAACTTCTGGCTGTAAAAACCAGGGAGGACTGTGGCTGAATGTGGCTGATTGAAGCCCCTGGAATCCTGGGGTTTCCTTTTAAATGGCCCGTGCATAGACTTACTTGGACTCCCTCGGTCTGAGGTCCAGCACTGGGGCACTAGGGACGTACAGGGAAGAACTGAACTGTCTGGCTTCAGGATGAGGGCTGGAGGAGCAGCTTTGTCCCAGACAGAAGGGCTTGCAGAGGCCATTGTTTCTTTTCTGAGCTTTCCCTCAACAGAGCTGGCAGGCCAGTGCCATATCTGAGGCTCCATCATCCTGACTAACTCTGTTTGGCCCACTCTGAGACCCCGCCCCACCCAACTTGAGGCTCACCCAAGGTGTTTCCAGTGACTTTTCTGTACAAATGACTTGTCTTATGCTTCAGACTTTCCTAGAATTTCTCAAACAAGCAGCTCCTAGCCTCAGCATGCAGCATACCTCTCTCACTAAGTGGCCCCAGGCCTGGCACTAGCATCAGCTGGCCTTGGTTCACAGGTTGGCCTTTCTCAGGTACCTCCAAGCCCAGTGAAAGTAGTAGGCATCTGCAGATCACTTTGTAACTCATGCTGGGTGGCTCTGGGCAGGGCACAGGTAGCGGCTGACCTTGGCTTACACTTCCCGGAAGGCCCCAGAGCCAGCTACCCAGTGGATAGCTTCAAGACCATGCCTGAGCACCACCCAAACTCCTCCACAAGGGACACACTTAAGAGGTGGACTCAGCAGGCACCAGAGTCCTGCTGAGCTAAGTCCTGGTCTGTGGTGTCAGCTCTTGCTCAGCTGATTCTCCATGGTGGTTGCCGCCATTTTTTTTGCAGCCAATCCATCTGGGGGTGAATTCCTCCCACTGAGGTGTCCATTGCAGTCAAAGCTCAATTACAGTAGGAGGGTGAACACAGCCCACATGGGGTGGGGAGGAATGCCCCTGGGGTGCTCTGCTCAGGTGATAACGGAGGCTGTGCCACTGGACCCTATAGGATACCTATTGCACAAGGCCACTCCACCAAGCCCGGGGGACATAACAGCTTGACTTAGTAAAGAGAAACAAATGGAGAACAAAACTTTATAAAAATAACTAAATGAAATGAAGGCACACAATCAACCAGATGCAGAGTTCAAAACACTGGTTATAAGGATGTTTACTGAACTCAGGGGAAGAGTAGATAAACCTAGTGAGAACTTCAACAAAGAGATAGGAAACATAAAAACAGAGGTAGAAACCATCAAAAAGAACCACCCAGAAATAAAGAATACACTAACCGAAATGAAGAATACATCACAAGGAATTAAAAGTATAATAGATGAAGCAGGGGATCGACTCAGAGATTGGGAAGGTAAGGAAGCAGCAAACACCCAATCAGACTAGCAATAAGAAAAAGGAATAAAAAATGAGGATATTATTAGGATCCTCAAGCATACTAACATGTGCATGGTGGGGATGCCAGAAGGAAAAGAGAGAGATCAAGGAATTAAAAACCTATGTGAATAAATAATGACAGAAAACTCTCCTAAGCTTGTGAAGGAAATAGACATACAAGTCCAGGAAGTGCAGAGAGACCCAAATAAGAACACAAAGAGGTACACACCAAGACACAGAGGATGGGGCCAGAGTAGGTTTATAGTTGTTCATGTGGAAAATAATATAATAATTAATAAATAATAATACAAGAATAAACTGTTCCATGTTCTCACAACTGTAACCCTACTTTTGCCCCACTCTATATAATTACAATTCCAAAGTTTAAAGAGAAAGAGAGAATCTTGTAAGAGAAAAGCAGTTAATTATCTACATGGGAGCTCCCATAAGATTGTAAGCTGATTCCTCAACAGAAACTTTGCAGGTCAGAAGGGGTTGGCCAGAAATATTCAAAGTGGTGAAAAGCAAGGACCTACATTCAAGATTACTCTCTTCAGCAATCATTTAGAATCAAAGGACAGATAAAGAGCTTCTCAGACAAGAAAAAGCTTAAAGAGTTTATTACCACCCAACCAGTATTACAAGAAATGTAAAAGTGTGTTCTTTAAGAAGAAGAAGAAGAAGAAGAAGAAAAAATGAACAATGAAATGACAATATATACATATTTATCAACAATTACTTTAAATGCAAATGGACTAAATGCTTCAATCAAAAGACATAAGGAGGCGGAATGGATAACAAAACAAGACTCTTATACATGCTGTTTACACAAGACTCACTTCAGATGGAAAGACACACACAGACCAAAAGTAGAGGGATGAAAAGAGATATTTAATGAAAATGGACCCAACCAACCAACCAATCAAACAAACAAAAACTGGGGTAGCAGCAATTGTATCAGACAAAATAAACTTTAAAACAAAGGCCATATAATACAACAAGAGAGAAAAATGACCCAACAATTCTACTTCTGGGTATTTATTCAAAGAAACCCAAAATACACAATCAAAATGACATATACTTCCATGCGTTCATGGCAGCATTATTTACAATGGCCAAGACCCTAAGTGTCCATCAGTAGATATGTGAATAAAGAAGTGGTACATATATACAACGGGACGTGATTCAGCCATAAAAAAAGAAAATCTTGCCATCTGCAACAATACGGATGGACCTAGATGGTATTATGCTGAGTAAAATAAGTTAGAGAGAGGAAGACAAATGTCATGATTTCGCTTACTTATGGAATCTAAAAAACCCAAAGTAAACAAACAAGTAGGACAGAAACAAAGTCATAAATACAGAGAACAAACTGGTGGTTGCCAGACAGGAGAGGTACTGGGGGGACAGGTGAAAAGGTAAAGGGGTTAAGAAGTACAAATTGGTGATTACAGACTAGTCATGGGAGTGAAGAATACAGCATAGGGAATACAGTCAATAATATTGTGATAACTATGGATGGCGTCAGGCGGGACTAGACTTATTGGGATGATCACTTAGTTACATGGTGTCTAATCACTGAGTTGTTCATCAGAAACTAAAATAATCTTGTACGTCAAGTATAAAATGTCAAGCGTATCAAGTGAAAAATAAAAACATTATTTAAAGTAAGAAAGATACATACATTTATAATACCATTGCATAAGATTTAAACATCTGTCAGATGGTGCCATTTAATTTATATATATATAAATTTATAATAAATTTTAATGTATACATATACATATATATATACATACATACGAAATATGCAGTAAAAGGACAGAAACTTGAAGAAGAATTATAACTAATACACTCATGGTAGTGTTTACCGACAACAAACAAAGAAGTTTAATGAGAATGGGGAGATGCCCGCACAGGGTGTCTCAATTATACTCAGGATGCTTAGTTTTTAAAAAATCCTTAAGTAGGTGTCTAAATATTATTTCCCTTGGTGAAATGGCTGATTCCAGATCTGGGGCAAGAAATCTTTATGAGGAGCCATGAAACACTCGTTTTGTGAGGACCCTTTCCCAGACTGCTTGAGGCCATGTCAAAACAACACAGGAACCACTTTGAAGGGGCTCCCACCGGCCAAAGTGGGCAATTTCCGCATCAAAAGAGTGATAATTACAGTGGGTTAAAACCTGCAAACTACGTAAAATTCACAATGATGCCTGAAAAAAATAAAAAATAAAACAACCTAATAGCTTGTCACTAGACATTGTTAGGGTAATACTTTATTATTCTGAAAATTAATAATAAGAAATTACTTATTTTATATTTCCTATGCCAACTATATTTCTTCATAGTAACTAAATATTTGATAAAAGTAGGTCCTATAATGGAAAACTTCCACCTAATGAACAAAGAAATAATAGAATTTAAAAAAAAATGCACCATTTTCAACCCCTAACGAAATCATTGATTTAGGCAACTTTTGTTAATGAGTATTAGCTGAAATGTCATTGGGGAACATTTTCGTGGGGTGGTTAGCCTGATACCACTTACGGCCTGTGACCAACCTCAGCCTCCCCGCAGGTGGAGGAGGCCCAAACATTAGACACCTCGTGAGGTGACGCTGCAGGAAATATCTCTTAGCTGTTCTTTGTCTGAAAAATGGGAGTGTTTCATTTCAACCTGATGCTGAGGAAATGTTTAGAACAGCTACTACTTTTCAGGAAATAGGAGAGAGAAAAACTACCTACAGGCCAAGGATATAATTGGCAAAACCCAACAGGCAGAACACCCTATAGGAAAAATGACCCAGTTTTGTCAACAAATCTCCATTATGCTCCAACAAACATTGCAGTACAGAAAAGGGGAGAATGAGCTACTACAGAATTTTAAAAAATGAGAAGGAGTAACACCCAAATACACTGTAAGGCCCTTGTTTGGACCCTGATTTGAGCTAATGTATGGTAAAAACGTATTTGAGGCCCTGGCCGGTGTGGCTCAGTTAGTTGGACATCGTCCAGCAAAGTGAAGGTTCTTTGGTTTGCTTATCAGTTGCTTGGGGCACGTGCCTGGGTTGTGGGCCAGGTTTCTGGTTGGGGCATGTGCAAGAGGCAGCCAAATGATGTTTCTCTCCCTCTCTTTCTCTCTTTATTCTTGTCTGTCTATTACATAAATAAATAAATATTTAAAAAGATATATTTGAGAAACTCAAGAAAATATGCATGGGGATTGGTAGTAAACAGAGATTAAGGAATTATTGTTATTTTTGATGTGTGATGAAGGCATGGTGATTATGTTTAAAAAATTTCCCAACATTAAAATAAGAACACTTAAGACACAGGGTAACATGGTGAAATGCCTTTCAAATGGTGTCAGACCCTCAACCCTTCAGAGAACACTAATGAATGAGAGAAACCCAGCAGACACTTCTCTTGGGACCTTGTATGATACAGAGCCAATGAAGAGAATGGAATGTCCACTGAGGGGAGCAGAGGTCCTGCCCTGTGGCGAGGCCAGTGATGGAGCGAGCACCAGAGGGTCACAGCAGTGTTTGTGGGGCCAGGGCAGCGCCTCAGGCCAGAGTAGGGGCACCCATGGGATCAGTGAAGCCAAGAGAGGAGCACTGTGTTCTAGGGTCATGGGGCAAGTTTGGGAGCTGCCGGGAGGAAGCTGTGCTCTTTCCACTGAACCTGGAATGACTGTTTGGTCAGTGTTCCCACTGCAGGCTAGTGAGACTTGAGCCCATTTGATTGACACTCAGAGCATAGACTCGGTGTTTTATGCACACACACACCATCCTACCCCCAGAGCAAACCCATTTTACAGTTAGGGAAACAGGCACAAAACTATTTATCTTGTTTTAAATACTTTTATTGTTGATACTATTACAGATGTCCCCCATTTCCCCTCACCTTTTCTCCCCTCCATTGCCTTCACCACATTGTTGTCTGTGTCCATGGGCTAAGCATATGGGCTCTGCCTGGAAAACGTTCAGCCATTGTTAATATAACGAGAATGGTTTATGGGATATCGATGACACCTGGCAGCCAAGGAGAGTGGACTGCAGTGTGTTTGTGTGTGTGTGTGTGAACAATGATGACTTCACTGTACTAGTCAGTGGGGTGGTAGATGCCATTGAGTGAGCATGTGTACTGTGTGGCTGTTGCATTAAAAACGACTGAGCGAGCAGAGCAACGAATCTGCATCGAATTTTGCGGTAAGCTTGAGCATTCCTCCATTGAAACTATCTGGATGATTCAGAAGGCCACAGTTATGGGCAACTGGTAACTGGCAGCTTTATCATGACAAGGCTCCCACTCATGCATCATGTCTGGTACAGAGTTTTCCTGTGAGACCTCACATCATCCAGGTGACTCAGCCCCACTACAGCCCAGATTTGGTGCCCAGAGACTTCTGGCTTTTCCCAAAACTAAAATCACCTTTGAAAGGGAAGAGATTGTAGACTATCGGTGAGATTCTAGAAAATGCAATGGCACCACTGATGGTGATTGGGAGAACTGTGTGAGGTCTCAAGGGGCCTACTTTGAAGGGGACTGAGGTGTCATTGTCCTGTGTACAATGTTTCTTACATCTTGTATCTTCTTCAATAAATGTCTATTTTTGGCTGGATACTCCCTGGACAGACTTTGCATATGCATGTATGTTCTTTGCCTGATCTCTTCCAGTCCTCTTACTCCCCTCCCTTCCCCTCTGAGATCTGTCAGTCTGTTCCATGTATCTATGCCTCTGGTTTTATTTTGTTTGTCATTTTCTTTTGTTCCCTAGATTCCCATTATGAGTGAAGTCATATGGTACTTGTCTTTCTCTGATTGGTTTATTTTGCTTAACATAGTATTCTCCTGGTCCATTCATGATGCCACAAATTTTCTTTTTTAAATAGCTTCATAGAATCCCATTGTGTAAATTCACCACAACTTTTTTTGTCCACTCATCTACTGATGGGCACTTGGGCTGTTTCCAGAGCTTGGTTATTGGAAATAACGCTGCTGTGAACACAGGGGTGCATGTATTCTTTCTGATTAATGTTTCAGGAATCTTAGGGTATATTCCCAGAAGTGAAATCGCTGGGTCAAAAGGCCAAACCATTTTTAACTTTTTGAGGAGCCTCCACACTGTTTTCCACAGTGGCTGCACCAGCCTGGGGCGCTTGTTAGGTAGCTCAGTTGATTGGAGTGTTGTCTTGATACACCAAGGTAGCGGGTTGGGTCCCGCAGTCAGGGAACATACAACAGCTGACTAATGAATGCACACATAAGTGGAACAACAGATCAGTCTCCCTTCTTCGCTCTCTCTGAAATCAATGAACTAGTAAAAGAAAAATAAAAAAAGGCTGGGAGAGAACTACCTCGTGATTCCAGGTTGCTGATCTGCCAGCCACCTGCTTGTAAACCTTCCCAATTTCCTGCACACCTTTTTCTGGAATGCAGGAAGACTGTCAGAAGAGCAGCAGGCCTCAGCCCCGGGTGTTAACGGCTTCTATCTTCTTTCTGAGCTTTTATCAGGAACTGCTGTTCTCACAAACCAAAGTGTGAGAGAACATTTGCCAGAGATTTCCCGGGAGCAGGCTTAACTCTTCCTGCTAGATCAGACTTCGCCTCTTCCCGGTCTCCACCCTTCTTGGGGCCGTGAGCCACTCCGAAGCAGGGGCCATTCCTTCCCTGGAAGCTGGTGCTCTGCTCTCTGGATTTGGTGCCTGCTCCTTGGGGGGGGTTGCGGGGGGGTTGGGGAGGGGTTGGGGGAGGAGTTTTCTCTGGCAGTTTGCCAGCCGCCAGAAGCCTAAGCTGGCCCTGAGAATTTCCACTCTTGGGCTCTGGACTGTCCAGCAGTCATCCACCAAGGAGAGCCTGGTCACTGGAGGGAAGATGACCCTGGCAAACAGCTGTGTTCCTGACCCTGCCTGCTGGGGGAGGGCCCTGTGGTTGGATGATCTCTCACATGCCCTGTGATTAGGCGTTTCTTTTGATAAATTCTCTCCTCACCATTCCTATCTTGAAAGACTGTTGAGTTTTGACCTTATGTAGACCGTGTCTGCCTTGTTTATAATAAGTACGACATCTTCCTACAAAGGCATGGAACTAAGGTGTTAATGAGAAGGGGAGGGAGAAAAACTTGAGTTTTTTTTTCTGGACTTCATGAGAGTACTCTCATGATATGTATGCCAGATATCGCAAAGACAGAGACTGATCTTGAACAGAAAGCTATATGGAATAAAGAGGTCTTCATTGAACATTATGACTTTTATAAGTCATTTCACCTACGTCAGCCTCGGTGGCCTCGTCTGCCAGATAGGCTCATAATAACCAATGTAGGTAAAGGCAAGGGTTTAACTTGATGGACAGCTTGAGTGACTTTTCATTTCCTGAAATCTGGGAAATACTGGCAGTTAATCCCATTCATGCAGTTATTTACTACTGCTTTATATACTCATTCATCCATACATTGCTTCACTCAATAAATATTTATTAAGCACGTAGCATATGGAGTTAATAATGCATGATACAATGGGGATAAGAAAAAATTTTCTGTCCTCAGGAATTACCATTTTATTTTATTTTATTTGTTGATTTTAGAAGAGAGAAGAAGGGGGAGGGGGGAGAGAGAGAGAGAGAGAGAGAGATGGATTTGTTCCACATATTTATGCGCTCACTGGTTGATTCTTGTATGCGCCCTGACTGGGGATTGAACACACAGCCTTGGCGTATTGGGAGAACTTGCTAACCAATTGAGCTTCCTGGCCAGGACCAGGAGAGAGAAGGCATGCATGGAAACCTGTAATACAGAGTGTGCTGAATACAGCAAGAAAGATGTCGAGTGTTATGAGAGGTCAGAAAAAGAGAAATTGCTTCCAGGAGGGAGTTTCATGGAAGACTCGATGAAGGATGAAGTGGTGAACTGAGGTTTGAAGGACATATAAATAAAGTTTGACAGGCAGATGTGGCGTGGGGGTGGGTGGTGACTGCTCTGCAGGCGCAGCAGAGGCCTGAGCAGAGATTTGGGGGGATGAGACGTGTGGGATGTGTGTGAGGAAACTATAAGTCATCTAGAAACAACCTGGAAACTGTGCAAGATGTGTGGGTGGAAGACTAATTAGGAGATAACTGTCACAATTCAAGAGACGGTTGGTGAGCACCTGCACTCAAGGGTTGGGGGAAAGAAGGAGATGCAAGGACTGTGCAGGGAAGGTGTGGCTGGGACAAGGCAAGGGACACTGGAGGCAAGAGTCCTCACATTTGCTTCCCTTCTTCAAGGTTGGTGCTTACTTCTCCAAATCTATCCCCCCAATTTGTTATTTGAATAGTTATGGTTCTAATATCCAATCAGAGCAAGTCATAGAGTTTGGCCGAAGAGTGACACTACGTGCATCATGATCTTCCTTGTGGAGAATATTTGTGTTTTGCTTGCTTGTGCCACTTTGCTCTAAAAGTCCATGAATGAGTCGGCAACGTCTGTGGAGGCCCACCTCCTTCTCTCCTCTGCCTCTTCACTTCAAATGCTCCCTAATTGTCCCTTGAACTGTGGCAGTTGTCTGCGAATTGGCCTTCCACTCATACCTTGGATAGTTTCCACTTTCTTCTAGATTATTCACAGTTTATCAATTGTATAAAATGTTTCTGGATGTTTTGCATATGAGTATCAACCATCTCTGATGTTTAAGCCAATGTGGGTGAAGAGGGAAGTGGTTTCTTGCCTACAGGAGTTTACAAACTAGTGGGGGGAAAGCAGTGTGCGAAAATACGTAGGTAAAATGAAGTATGTGAAAAGTGCCATGAGATTAGAGTAAATTCAAAAGAGGAAGCATTCCTTTCTAGTATCTGGGAAAGTATCAGGGAGGCGGTAGCCAATAAAATAAAGTATGTGTCTGGCCATAAATACTCAAGGGCGGGGAACTAGAGAGGAATGGGAGGCTGGTAGTTTGGAACGGAAGGGCAATGTAGAAGTGGATTTTGTCAGGGTGAGCTGCCTATAGTTGTATCTCCAGGGGCTGTTAAACTCAGTGCATCCAGTTCCCACGCAACCAACCACGCGACGTCTGCAATCTGATTTCCTTTGGGTTGAGATGGGTTTAGCCTCTGGGAAACGACTGGAGCAGGAAAGGACTGAAGCTGCCTGATGGATCAGGGGATGAAGTTCGGGTAAACTGCAAGCCCTCCCCCCACCTCCCACCCCCTCGCCCAGCCCCCTGGGCGGGATATTGACAACACTGGAGTTTGAGTGTGGAGCTGCGGTGAACAGTGAACTCGCCAGAGGTGCCCCCAGGGCCCCTCATCTCTCCAAACTGGTGTGGTTTGTTCAAAATCCCATCTACCGCCTTCATCAGCACCCGCTTTCCACACTCTGAGAACGGGTTTCTCTTTGTGGTCCGTTAGGCCACTCTGTGGTTTCCCTACTGGATTTCTTTTCGTGGTTGGAGGTCAAAGCCTCTCTCGCCGGCTGCTTCCAGGAATGTGTGGTGTGTCTCAGCGTGCTACTCGGAGGGTTTTATTTTACGTCCCTCCAACGGAATGGCAGTGCTCCAGCAGGCCCGTGCGCATGTATAAATAGAGGGACACGTAGCCTGCCTTTAATATCCAGACTACAAACCAGCCACCAAGGCGTGCTACATCCTCGTGTTTTGATGGAAAGCTGCTGACAGCCCTTCAGACCACGCGGGGAGGCCCAGCAAACCGCCTAATCCCACCGCTTTGCTCCAGGCAGAGGTGGGGCCGTTTCACTGCCAGGAACAATTTCTTTCCAGCCACCAGCAGCTCTGAGTTTCTTTGGCTTTTCCTGCTCAGGCTGCCCGTTATTTATGACCCTTGGTCAGAGAGCACAGGGGAACATGGGAGACCGAAATGTACAGCTAATCCCCAAATCTTTTTTTTTTTTAAAGGCAGAAGATTTAGACTCATTTGCCTATGAATCCCTTTGACTATGCGGCTAGTGTCAAAGAGGCCTATTAAAAGTGTAGCATTTTCATATCTCCAGCCCAACTTTCCGCAATACCACAGGAGAGTGTCCCTTCCTACTCCACGTAGGATGGAGTGTGAATTCCTGCCATTCAGATTCTTTGCAGAATGGCCCCACACGACCTTTCCCATCTTATAATTACTGCACCCTTACTTTGGCTTCCACTGAAGTAGATTGGTCTACTCTCTGTTTTCCAAGGCCATTTGCGCCACTATAACGTCATTGCAGTGGTCTCCTCCCCTAGGATAGCTCCCCTTCTCTCCACCTGTTGAGGGCCTTTCCACCCACTAAGGCTGCGTTGGATTCCGGGACCCCATGACCATCCCCATTCACACATATCTTTCTTTCCATAGCATGTATCGTTTCTATGATTGACTCAATGAGTAATTATGTTACTTATGATGTATTCTTTACAGTCTTATATACTGATTAGAATGGATGGATTTTAGATGGGAATTCTCGATTTCCGTCTCCCATAGAATGGAAACCCTCATGAGGCCAGGGCTCCTGTGTTATCTTCTTTGTAACTCCTATAGTGTTAAGTGCTTTGTACTGTGCAGAAGAGGAGCCAGAAGGTGCTTACTGATTGAATGAATAATAATCCACTCTTGCCAAAGCAGAGCTTTGGGAGTATCAGTGAATCCTGTGCTCTTTTGAGGATATTCTCTGGCTAAGCACTGGAAAATTAGAACATGAGGTAATAATTAAAATTATTCTCAGTATTTCTCAAGGTAGCTGAGAAACCATCACTCCAGTGAAATTTGCTAGAGCCACCTAGAATGTCAGCTTTGCTAGGCCCTGACCAGTGTGACTCAGTTGCTTGGGCTTTGTCCCCCAAAGCAAAAGGTCACTGGTTCAATTCCAGGTCAGGGAATATGCCTGGGTTACCGGTTTGGTCCCCTGTGGGGGGCACATGCGAGAACCGATAGAGGCTTCTCTTGCACATTGATGTTTCTCTCCTCTTTCTCCCTCCCTTCCCTTTCTCTAAATTAAAAAAAAAGAAAGTTCAGCTCAACTTGTCACTCCCACAGTTTTCAGCTTCTTGGGATTCCATGTTGACTCAGAAAACCTGGTTTCCATAGTTGTCATCCTTCGATAGCCTTCATATCGACAATCAGTAAATACTTGATGATTTAAATTAAGTAAAGGAAGCATCGGCCTAACCTTCTACTGGGATTGAGGAGACTGTCTGGGATGTTTGTGTAGGATGTAAATTTTTTTAAAAATAAAATTTAGGTTTTGAAAAATGCCACTGGAATTCCGTAAGTCCCTGAAACTTATAGTCACTAGTTGCAAACTTTTTCTTTAAACAGTGAAGCTGACTCTTGTAAATCTCCAAATAGAAGTATTAGATAAATCTCATGAATAAAATGAAGACTCAAATATAATATTTTTTTACAAAATACAGAATGTACAAAACAGAAAAAAACCCTGTGATTTTTGCGTGTGGTTTATAAAAAGGCTTTCAAAATAATTCTAAGGGAGAACTTTCAGAAATGTACAAAAGTACAAAAGCATTACTATAATAATAACAGCTTTACCTCCTGAGCGTTTGTTGTGAGTCATTAAGTACCTGATACTCAAAATTTCTTTTAATCATAAAGCAACCATGTGAAGAGGAATTTTATTAGCTTTATTTTAGAGATATGGAAACTAAAGGTTAGAATGGTTAATCGGATTTAAAATAAAAGTTGTGCCCTGGCTGGTGTGGCTCAGTGGACTGAGAGCTGGCCTGTGAACCAAAAGGTTACTGGTTCCATTCCCAGTCAGAACACATGCCTGGGTTGCAGGCCAGGTCCCCAGCAGGGGGCGTGGGAGAGCAACCACACGTTGATGTTTCTCTCCCTCTCTCCCTTCTTCATTCACCTCTCTTGAAAAAGAAATAAACAAAATCTTTAAAATAAAATAAAACAAAACAACATTTGTCAGACTCCAAAGTTCATGAGCAATTATGCTGGCCACCTTGAGGGACGGACCCTGACTGGATATGTTCAACTTCACGTTTAAGGCCACTGAGGCCTGTTCATGGCGTGGCTCCTGTTCACATTTACTGATAGATCGTTTTTGTAACAAATTTCTAGGAGATGGCAGTAAAGTGTCTGGAGCAGGGGAAAGTGGTTCTTAATTCACAGTTGCTCAAAACTTGTTCTCAATGCTCTGTGGCCACAGGTAGAAGGCAGGGTCCCTAAACAGGAGGCATACCAAATCTTGAGCAGCTTCTAAATGAGTCACCTTGGAGCTGACAAGAGTTATTCTCACTTAGGACCTGAGGTGGTGTCTCACTTGCCTGGTATCGTGGTACTGCCTTTCTTCTGTCTTTGGAGTGAACTGTATTCTCTCCTAATCTTCTAAGTTACTAGTTTAATTTATGGGAACAAACAGCGTGTTGAGAATCTCCGACAAGGAAGGTGCCAAGATGGGCCCTTGACAGGAGGGATGAGAATGGGAGGTGAGGGGAGCAGGGGTGACATCATGGAGGTGCGCCTGGCAAGGAGGAGGCGCAAATGGGTGTGGGGCTTGCTCTCAGCATATAACCTGTAGAGGAGACGGAGACAGGAGGACTGTGCACAGGTATGAGAATGGGGGTGGAGGAGGACATACAGGCACCCTTGGGGACATAGGGGAGAGGGAGTCCTCTCTGTCTCGGAGAGCGCGAGGAGCTTCTTGGAGGATGGGCCATTTGGGCTTCCTCCTGAAGGGTGGGCAGACAGACAGGGTGAGGGAAGAAACAGCAGCCAGGAAAACCTGGGATGAAAACGATCTAACAGCTAAAGGGAGAGCGAGGTGTGTGCACGTGTGTGAGGTCAGAGAGAGGAGAGGAGTGTGGTGGGAGGGGTCCAGAAACTGGAATACCCTCTTAAAGGCTTCAGATTTTATAGGGGCAATGGGGAGTCACTGAAGAATTTTGAGCACAGAAGATCTTTTGAATTTCCAGAGATGGATTCTTTGGCGTGTGCCATTATTGGGCGGTGTGGGTTAATTAATTAATTAATCGATCTATCTATTTTTAAGCGAGCACTCTTATTTATTTATTGTCCAGAGGAGCTGTCTCAAGGAAAAAGGCCCTATTGTGCTTCTAGTCCCTGTAGCCCAGGTTCGGTGCCCTGTGTACTACCACCTCTTCCTCTGCCTGGATGCTTTCGGTTCTGGCTGTCGACATCGGGGTCAGGTATCTGATGAGTACTACCTCGTGACTTATTTCCGGTGACTTCAGTGGGTCAGAGAGCAATCTGGGTCAGGTATCTGATGAGTACTACCTCGTGACTTATTTCCGGTGACTTCAGTGGGTCAGAGAGCAAGCTGTTACTACCATCCATGTGTCAAAAGCTCAAGAGTTTGGGAACACAGGAGCTGGAGACTGAACCATACAGACTGAGAGGTGGGACACACATCGAAGCACAGGACGGCATGCAGGGGTTGAGGGATGTCCCAGAATAGAAGGCGCTTCTCCTGGGATTCACACCACAGGCCTTCCCAGGCAGCCTCCCCTTATCGCCATTAATTTCAGAGTTTGGAATTGGATGCCACACCCTGGTGTTAAGCTGTTAACCTCCAGTATCAAGGCCACAGCTGCTGGGAAGAATTCCTCTCTCAGGCTGCAGCCTCATCAGAGTTCCTCATCTGGACACGCCACAAAGGGTGAATGTTCCTGAATCCAGTCCCGTGAGGCCGGGGCACTATATATACTTAGGTGCCTCCACCCCTTTCTTCCCGGACACACACACGCAGAGCAGAGCCGTTCCACAGTGGGCCAGGGGAAGGTGTGCATGTGTGTCTTGATGCTGAGGATGAGAACCCCCTTCCAGATATTCTTTTCTTCTGTCTTCTAAAAAAATAAAACCCGAAAAAATATGTGGATACTTTGAGGAAATTAAGGACATTTCTAGAGCATGGCTTTTCGCAGCAGAAATCTGCTGTAGGTGGAGACAGCTTCCGGTTTTCAGATTTGTAGGTGGAAACATGTTCTAGCTTTCAGATTTGGGAGTGCTTTAGGCTTCACCCAATTTTCCTTTCTGCGCCCTATGAAGTTACACCCGAGCCATCAGCAGAGGGCTCCCTCAGCCCTGGGAGCTGGTATCAATGCTTGGAAGGCCATGTGATGCAGACCAGGGAAGCCGTGCACGTCTGACGGTGAGTCGGTGAGTTTAAAATCCAATGCCCCCAATTCCTTCAGCAGAGAAGAAACTCTGATGGAAACACACCACTTCAGCAAGAAGGCATTTGCTAGTATTTACATTAAATGACACTGTTTAAATTCCTGGATCAAGGTCAGCACAATGTTTATGCTCAGGGTAACACATAGTGAAGCCATCCTTCAGAGAACCTAAAAAGCAGAGCAACTCCCTGACCAATGGTTTAATTGTTTCTGAACTGGCAGATCAACAGTTGCTAAATATTTGATCAAAGCACCATTAATCAACATGGGTCCCAGATCTGGACCGAAGCCTTGCAGATGCCAAATCCCTATGTGGTGTTTGCCCAGATTCACGCTGGCTGAACAACAGGGGCCTGACTGATACACCACAAGGTCGGGGTGTTTAATGACCATTATCTATCAGGGCGGTCAGAGCTGGTCAGCTGCTCTCAGAGAAATGGGACTGGGAGAAGGAAGGTGGACACCGTCTACACATCATCTCTCCGAGGCTGACATCTCAGTTCTGATTTGCCGCTCGGAAGAACAGCAGTCCAGAATCCAATAGCAAGTACTGGTTCGAATGAGGGCGTTCTCTTTCTCGGAGTTCACTAGACAGCCTCTGTCCAGGTTTTACTATCTAAGTCTTTCTCCTCGGCTCGAGGCAAATCATCACATTCCTTGATTATAACCTCATCTGAGATATGTTACAGCGAATGATGTCACTGCTTGTTTGCTATCAGGTCTGCTTCTCTGAATAAATTGCAGGAGAATGTCCCAGATTCTTTGACTATGTTTGGGAGGTATCTTGGTCTTTTATCTCAGTGAGGCAGGGACATAAATTCCAGGGAAAAGGAAGCGTCACACTGTGAACAAAATCTGCCTCCACCTACCTCCTGTAAAAACGTATCCCACCTGGTAACGAGGGCGAACAGCCACTTGCCGAGGACAGCATGGAGTGCTCCGTGGACCGGAGGGACAGCGGGGTCTGTCAGGTCAGCGTCCATCCGCATGGTCTGCAGATGTTTCCAAGGAGAAGCACATGTCCGTTTGTGCTAGAAAGGCAAACACAGGCGCTTAGGAACCCCGCAGAAGCTGCTCCAGGCCGCTGAGGTGGGAAACGCAGCGGTTTCTGTTTGTGCTGGCTTCTTTCTCATTCAGATGTTTCTCATCAGCCGCGTTCAGATTGATTCCATTTGCAAAACGCTCCTGGCAGTCTTGCCTGGTGGATGAGGCTCGGTGGCAAAATCTCTGGCATTTTCTGATCCTGCCCAGACCCTGCCTCTTGTTGTGTCGTTTCTTGGTGCTTTGGCTCCTAAGCAGAAATTGGCTAAGCACAGGCGGCTGTTGAACAAAACCAAATGTAAAGCAGAACACTGGAACACTGAACCAAGAGAGTTTTCTAAATGTAGGGGATGGGAATGCAGGGGAGGACAGTGGGGGGTCAGGAAAGGGAGGGGCTTCCTCAGAGCCAGACTGAATCACGCTCTGGGGAGCCTTTGTCACCGTCTCATCTTGTCAGCATCCTTGCTAATTGTGCCAGAGCAGACTTACATCCTCTTGACTCTTCGACCTCACTATTGGAGGCCCTATAAAATATGTGAGTCTCTCCAGAGCCATCTTCTCGTTTTCTGTCCCTCATGAAAGTCTGTGACCCACGACTCCCTGACATCGCTTATTTTTTTCTCACACTCCTTCAACTTGGCCTGGGCGCCTCACATCAGCTTCCTTCCCGGCACTCACCTCCCCAGCCCACTGTTTCACACGTGAGCTGTCTTGCATCCCTCCACCTGAGGCTGACTTTCCACAGGGAAAGTCAGCTACCTCGTTAGCTCCCCTAATAAGGGAGCATGCTTATCCTCTCGCTCCTCACGCTGCCGCAGCTGGGAGAGGACCTCCTGTTTGAGAATGTTCGAATCCCTCTCCTCCCTTCCCACTGTTGAGACTGAGAAAAAGTGTGCTGTGTCCATAGCCCTTGGCCTCCTTTCCCAGGGACGGGCAGGCAACACACGCTCTGCAGCTCTTGTCCTTCATGCTGCTGTCGGACCATGGGTTCCCCAGGTGTGGGTCATGGGGTCTGAACTTAGGGTGGAGACCTAAGTATTAGGAAGCAGAGAGCCCATGGGCTTCTGCGCCAAGCTGATTGTCCAGTCTTGTAAAGCTGATACACACACACGTACAAAGCATGGTCACAGTCACACAGTTCAAAATTCAAAAGGCACAAAAGGACATACAGTCAAAAGCTTCTCGGTCCCCTCTGTAGAGGCAATCAGTGCTTACAGTGTCTCGTATATTCTTCTGGTTTGTTCGTACATGAGCAAATAAACACATACACACACCATACGTATTCCCACAATTGGTAGCATGCTATTTTGTTCAGTATTTTGCCTTCATTTCTCATCTTTCAAATGGCTGTGTCGCGTTTCGTTGAATGAATTTCCACGAGTTATTTAATAGTTATTTATTTAATTTATTCCATAGTCTCATACGAATGGGAATTTGGTAGTTTCCAACCTTTTGCTGTAATGAAAACACGAAGTTGATATTTGATCCTCAGATCTTGCGTTTATTTCCCAAAGCTCAGCACTCAGAGGGGAGAGCAGCGTGGGCCACACTCCGCCTGTCAGTCGAGACTGGCATTGGACTTGGGGTTCCAGATCAGTGAGTCAAACACACCCAGGTTTGTTCTTTCGTTCCCCCCAGCTATTTCCAACTTGCCGTCATGCTATGAGAATTGATGCTATGAGTGCTGGTGTTCACTAAATTGGGTCGTTTTATGCTTTTCTTTTTCCTCTTCCACCTACATCCTTCTCCAACTTAGGGATTTGGTTATAACCAAAATACTTTTCCATCAAGTGATGCCCCCAGGACCCTAAGACTTTGGGTATTGAATTCCCTGGATTTTTGTAGCATGTTACAATTTGCACAGCACTTGCAAATAACATTCTTTCATTTAATCCTTACACAAATTCTCTGAGGTTGGCAGGATCTATTCTAGACAGAGAATCTGAGGCTCAGAGGGACTAGGTGGCTTCCTCAAGGTTATTTAATTGATAAAGGACAGACAAAACTTGAAGTTAGGCCATCTAACTCAGCCTTCTGCTTTCCTGATACACATGCTAACCCTTTACTACGTAGGTGACATTAGGTCAGCTCTCAGTTTGGCAGATGGTGGGAGGCTGAAGCTCAACAAGTTCTGTTTCCTATCAGCAGATAGACTGAGGCGATTTGGACAAGAGGAAGTTGGGATCAATTTATCCACGTTGGTGAGCCACGATGTCATGTAACATGACGAGGCCAATGCTAGCTGTATAGAGAGCCCAGAAAGTTGGGTTGGGGAAACTGCCGGGGTGGGAAGCCTTTGATCTTGGGGCACATGTGTCACGTGGAAGTGAGGGCTTGGGCTTGCAAGTGAGGGAACAGGAAGAACAGAAAAGAATGACTCCACACTGAGTGTCTGCTCTATGCCACGCTCACTCGTTCATCACAGAACTTGGGAAGGCACGTGCCCAGGTGTGACGGGCCGTGCTGGTTCACAGGAGGTGTGGTGGTGCTCGAGTGGTGGTGGTGGTAGTGCTGGTGTGGTGGGACCGCCTCTGCTCTGCCCAGCAGGCAGTGGAGAGGGTGGCCAGGGGCCGTGAAACTGGTGACGCTCAGTGCGAGGTGGAGCGACTCAGGTCAAGCTCATGTGGGTGGCTTTTCCCCCGCAGATGTGTTTTCTCTCCAGCAGCTCCTAGGAGAACAGTTTCTGGCTGTCCTGCTGCATCCGTTCACCATGCACAACCCCGCTGTGGCGACTGTGCTGTATGACAGGGCTGCAAGCCGGGTCCAGTGCCATCCCCCAGAGGAGAGCTATCCCCCAGGTGGCAGGGGCAGGAAGGAGGACAGGAGCACAGAGCATGCTCCTGCAGGACAGAGGGGAGTGTGGCAGGGCACTGCTGAGACAGACACTGGACAGAGAGGTGGGGCTGGGGTGTCCTGGGCTCAGATGCCGTGCTCCGGCCTTTGGGATATCCCCTCCAGAGAGCGGGAATTATGGAAGAACATTGTGGAAAGAAGGACAAGATTCGATACGAATTTTAGAAATCCCACCCTGCTGGGATTCACTCATTTGTCTCCTAAACGCTGAGTTTCTGCTGCAGACTGACTGTGTGTGCCCTACTGCCACTGCCACCCACCCGAACTCCTCTGTTGAAGGCCCAACCCCAGCGCAGTAGAGCTTGGAGATGGGCCTATGGGAGGCAAGCAGGTTTAGATGGGGTCATGAGGGCGGGACCCTCACGATGAGTTAGTGTCCACATAAGGAGGGGCTCCATAGACTGTGTGGGCTCTCTCTCCCCTTCTCTGGGCACACAGCATGGAAGGCGGTTCGAGAACACAGCGAAAAGGGGGCTGTGGGCAAGCCAGGCCCGGGCCCTCACCAGGAACCTCGAGCTCAGACATCCAGCCTCCAGAGCTGTGAGGAACACGTTCTGTTGTTTAAGCCACTTTTCGCAGGAGCCTGAGCTGATGAAGACCCCATGCAGCCAGCACTAGCTTGGCTCCAGATACCCAGCCGTGAACAAAGAATTCTTGTCTTCATGCGCTTACAGTCTAGTGGAGAGGAGAGGGAGTCATGAAGTGAACGATCCATACCAGATGTATATAGTTACCAATTATGAAAGAGGGCAAGGGGGCCTCGTTTGGACTGGGGAAGATGGGGAGGACTTACTGAGGACATGACCTTCAACCTGAGATCCCAAGGATGAGTCAGAGGGAGCCAGATATGAGCAGAGGAGAACATCCCAGCCTGGGGAAGGCCTGGGATGAGAAGCCCTGGGATGAGAAAAAGCTGGGTGAGAAACTGACAAGACACCATTGTCACCAGAGGGGGAGAGAGTGACATAAAATAAGACTGGGAAGTGCTAGAGAATGGTTCACGGAGGAGCTTGTCGTTCTTGTTAAGAGGTTTAGATGTATATTCTTAGTGCACCAGGGAGCTCTTCCAGGGTTTAAGTGGAGAAATGAAATGATCTGGTTTTCTTGTTTAAAAGATAAGTCTGAATAATGTGAGAACCAGATTGAAGGGACGTCAAACACAGCGAGAGAGGCTTCTTCTGAGGGCGGACCTAGCTGTGCTGGAATGAGGGTGCCCTGAACAGCAGTAAGGATACAGAGAAGTGGGTACATTTGAGGACCAGAGAGGAGGGCCGGTGGGGAGGAAGGGGGAACAGAGGAAAGGCCATAGGTGCGGCAGCTGGGAGGAAGAGGGTGAGTCCGAGGACACTGTGTTTGGGGGGGTGTTGGAGACGCCTGAGCCTGTGGTTCGGGAGAAGGACCCCGCCTGCCCAGGAAGGCGTAAACACAGCACGCCTGCCACTGCTGTCTCTAGAAAGTCCTGTCTGCACTTGGCCCTTGGCTGGTGTCTGGGAACTTGGCTCTCAGAGTGTCCTCAGTCAACAGTCAACTGATAAGGCTGGTTCCCTGTGGCCAGACTGTTTGTGCAGACAACATGATTTATGCTGGACACCTGCTTTTCCCCTGGGAGTTTGGAACTTGGGTACATGCTAAGGGGACACGCCCACATGACCAGCCCCCCAAAGGAGCCACAGGCACAGAGGCTTTCACAGGCTTCTCTGGGCAGAAACAGCTCACACGTGCATTTCTGGGGGAAGAGTGAGCTCTCTGTGGGCCTCCGTGGGCCTCCGTGGGTGGGAGACAGCACGTAGAAGCCTCGTGCAGACGCCTCTGGATGGTACCTGTGTCCGGGTTCCTTATAGTCCAGCTGTCTAGCCTTGCTACAGCTCTGTAATAATCTCAGCCACGAGTACAACTACATGCTGAGTCCTGTGAGTCCTCGTGAATCTCTGGATGGTGGGTGATCTTGGGGACCGCTCACACAGCCTCGGGGGTTAATTTTTTAAAAAGATTTTATTTATTTATTTTTATAGAGAGGGGAAGGGAGGGAGAAAGAGAGGGAGAGAAACATTGGTATGTGGTTGCCTCTTGCACGCCCCCTACCCGAGGTGGGGAGACCTGGCTGGCAACCCAGGCAAGTACTCTGACTGGGGACAGTACTGGCAATCCTTTGATTTGCAGGCCTGTGCTCAGTCCACTGAGCCACACCAGCCAGGGCTCAGGGTTTCAACGTGGGAGTGATCAGAATATAGGAAAACTTGAAGCCATGGTAGTACCCCAGATCACCCAGGAAGCATGAGTAAAACCCTGAGGACCTTCGCAACTTAGAGGTGATCGGGAGACAGAAACTACACAGAAGGCCAGAACACAGAAATAGGAGACGAGACTGTCTGCTGGATTTAGCACAAGGTCACGGACCACTTTGGCAAGAGAATCCCCATGGACAGTTGCAGGAGAGCTGGCTTGTTAGGAGGCGAGGAGGCGAGAGATCATCTCAAGTGTGACTACAGAAGAAAGAGAGAAGAATGTGGGTGGGAGTATACATACTGTTTTTTTTAAAGATTTTATTTACTTTTAGAGAGAGGGGAGGGGAGGGAGGAAGAGAGACAGAGAAACATTGGTGTGAGAGAGAAACATCGATTGGTTGCCTCTCATATGTGCCCTAGCCATGCGCCGAATCTGCAACCCAGGCGTGCCCTGATGGGGAATCAGACCAGTGACCTTGCTCGTTATGGGGTGACGCCCAACCAACTGAGCCACACCAATCAGGGCTACACCTACTGTTTTTAAAGTGGAAAAAACCTGATCATCTGTTTGCTCATTTATCAAGTGACTGCTGTGTGACAAGCTCAGGCTAGATGAGAGTGACGAGATGTGGCCTGGCCTCAGGGAGTGTGTGGCCCAGCAGTGTGCTGGCCTTGTGAAGTGCACAACGCCACAGGGGTGGGCGGTGCTTAGCCTAACTCCGGAGTTCCTTGGGGGAACTGACCTTGAATCTGGGACTTGGTGAGTAAGTAGGAGTTTGTTGAAGTAGGGAGAGGAGAAAGAGGACATTTCAGGAAGAGGGCAGACTAAATACTGATGAGAAGGAGGCGGCAGAGAGGGAAGCTCAATCTGCAGGGGAGAAACGGATCATCGATGGGCTGCATGCAGGCCTTGCGAATGCACAGGGTTGTGGCTTCTAGAAGGTGTTGATTCTGATGGTAGGAAAACGCCTCATGATGTAACAGAAACAGGAAAAGACGGTGAATTTTTAAAGTGGTAGGCAGAGTGACAAGTAAGACCTTAGGATTGGTGGCAAGACATGGTGCATTCTTGTATAGTGACTTTCACTTTCTTGGGGGCAGATTCCCCGCCCCCCCTTTCCTGAGATTGAGCACATTTGAAGGTGAGGAAAGCAGACGGGGTTTTTGGCCCTGTAACTCAGGATGGGACAGAAAGGTGTTCTTTCAGCTTGGCAGTGCACAGGAGAAAGGCTCATAGGAGGCCACAGTTAGCATGGTGGGAGGTCTACCATCTTGTTGCCCTTGACCCTGACCCTGTGAGGGCTTTTTCCACTTTCCCTCACCTTACCCTTGAAATATGAAGGTCCAGCTTCACATAGCAGTGAAATGAGACAGAACTGAGTGACTTGTAACTCACACCAGGGGCCTAGCCCCAGAAACACATTGCTCTGGGTGGGTGGTGGGGAAGCAGAGGGCTTCACAAGGGTGACAGGGGTGCAGGAGCTGAGCCGCACGTGAGTCCTGGATGTCTCAGCCCTTTAGAGGTGCTGGGAGGTCAGTTTAATAAGGTTGAGAAATAATCTTCTGAATCTTCGCTTTTCTGTGGACTTCATAGGGATTGGAATACGCCTCTTGAATCCACAACAGGGTGGACTGTTCCTCTGGTTCGGTGCCTGTGACTCGGGCTGTTAACAGTGGGACTGATTGTCTCCCTTCTCTTTCCTCTGTCACAGGACTCGCAGTGTTGGTTTCTGCTTAGTAGAAGGCGGAGAGGTCATTTGCTCACAGTAGGAGGAAATGTGGCAGAATCGTGAACTTGAGGGGCGTGGAGAAAGTTTAAAACAGTTTTGTAGAGAAGTAGCAATAGAGCTGATGAGGGAAGCCTGACTGGATGGCTGGTCAGAGTTTCCACTGGCGACTATAAGGTTTACAGTGGCAACTGTGTGGTTCCCGCGGTGGCGTGGAGCCTGGTTGTGAGCATCAGGACAAGGGGCCTGAGGCAGAGACTTGACTGGTCCCACTGGGTGTCTGCCTCGAAGCCCACAGGAAGGCACAGGGCCAGCGATTTGGGGGTGTAGGTGAGACTGAGGTCAATGTGCTGGAACTTGCACTCTTAGAAGCACAGGAACAGAAGGAGAGGCAGAGGAGAAACAAAGACGGGGGATGCGTGAATACAAGGGGTGGCCAAGGATCTGGGGATCCCTGGGATGTGTGTAGGGGGAGCTGGTGAGGGATCTGGAAGGACAGGAAGCTGTAGTCAGGGAGCAGGGCATTTCAATGTATGACTTCAGACATGGAGAAGGTCTGAGTAATCAGCAAGCCCAGGATGTGGCCTGGGAGGGCCCTCATTGGCCCTTGTCATCGCTGGGACCCTGTCTTTGATCCCACATCCACACGGCGTCTCTCTCTCCTCTCGGTGTCTGGTGCACCTCCCACCTCCACTACCCTTTTCCCACTTTCTGGTCCAGAGAGAGGCACTCACAGCATCTTTTTTACTTCCGGAGAAATTTGTTCCACATGTGTCTGATTCATTTGCGTTTATAGAAACTCGAAATCTCCAGTGTCCCAAAACCCTTTCAACTGTTTTTTTCTTCCCTTTCTTAGAAACAGGAAGTTGTGTTTGGCTGAAGACAAACTCTTGAGTGCGCCTGGGACTTACACGATATTTGGAGTGAGGAATGGCGAGGTCTGAAAAAGGCTTCTTTGCTCTCTCCCATCCTGGGGCAATTGTGCATCTTCTAGGGGTAGACTGGGCAGCTCAAGGGGACGGGAGACTAGCCAGAGCTTTTCTGTCTCTCACTGCTGAGCCCAACCAAGCCCGAGGGCAAAGTATGTTCTCAAAGAGACAGGTGTCTTAGAAGCCTCTTTCTAAGCCTATTTCTTTCTCCCTGCACCAGCATTGCTGTGCAGAATGTACTTGTATATAGGGTCTCATCTGTCTTCTTCTGATGCTTCAGCTGTGTTTGTGAGGAGCCCCTCTACTAAGTAATATTTTGGGGTGGCGTGGGTGGGCTGCTACTCAATTGTAAGCAAGAAAGGCCAACTACTTCCCAAATGGAGTATCAGAGAAGCTCCACGTCTGAAGAAGGATGGGCCAAGCTGGAAAGGGGCACGCCTGTTTTTGTGAGTCCCGCCAGGTTGTTGGGAAGTTTCAGCCCAGAAAGCAGACAGGTGCTGGGAAGGGCCCACATGGTGTTGGTGAGTCCAAGCGAGAAAGGGGGTGTCATAGCCCAACCGCTCTGCCCCCTCTGCATCCCACCTCTTAGCTCCCCACAGTGTGTTATTTTGTTCTGTTTAGAATTTTTTTACTGTGACATCGATATGGCCACAATATGTCACTTCAGTGATTTTGCTGGCTGAACCGCCAAAAATGTCAGCTTACATCGGTGACTTCTGTCCCTTTCAGGTTCCACACGCAGCTTTCTCGAAGCTGCCAGCTCAGCCAGGGGACGCGGGGGAACATGCCGTGCGAGAAAGAGCACTTTCTCGTGAAGACATAGAATCCTCCGGCCAAGGGCCACTGGAAGCGAGCAAGTCCCTGTTGATACTCCTCCCGGGCAGGGGTGCTCCCTCCCTCTGCCCCCCATCCTAGTGCCCCTGGGCAGTGCCTGCTCAAAGCCTTGGGACAGCTTGTTGCCTCACTGATGGTGGAATTGGGGGTGGGAATACTGGCGGCAAGATACTTCTCTCCACTCAGGGGACCCCCTCCCCCTCGGCACAGCACAGCACAGGGCTGGATGGGGACTGGGGTCGGGGATGGTCGCTTAAAGGTACCTAACGTGCTGCCTGCACTGTCCTTGCCATGTCCGCCCCATCTCATGCTTTATTTTGGCCGTGGGTTCAGTACATTAGCTTGAACTCAGCACAGAGGCAAGAGGAGTCATCAGGCGGCCGCAGCAGGAGTTTGGAAACTTGGGGTAACACCACATCAGATCCTCTTGACTAGGTTCCAGATTTCTGTTCACTCTATAGGCAAACAATTCCTAATTTTCAAACGGCAGAGGGGACACCACCGCTCCCACCAGGGCCTGTGATGTGAGGCCAAGCACGTGGGGCAGAGATGGCCGTGGGCTTACGAGCCTCCCTTCCCACCACCGGGAAGATGCGGCCGGGGGTCTGCGCCGCGTGTGGAACCCTGGTGCCCAGCAGCAGCGCTTCCTGCCACTTTAGACCCGCGGTCGCAGCAGTGACAACGCCCCTTTCTTTATAGTCCCTGGACCACGAGTTGAAAATATCAAGACAAAGCAAAAGCCAACATACTCTTAAGAACTTTCCTATGGTTCTTGTTATCTTTTTTGCTTTTTTTTTTTTTTTTTTTTGCAGGAGGGGAGAGGCTTGAGAAAAAAGAAGAGGGCTCCCACAGAAGGAAGCAGTGCTGCTCGTTTGGATGCCAGGGAGGAGGCACAGTCCTCGGTAAGGGGCCCGCTGGGCTCAGAAGCCCAACACGAGGCTCTGGGGTCTAGTGGACATCATCGGAGAGCAGGTGTAGGACTGGTGGGGAGATGGCCCATTGCCCCTGGGAAGTGCTCCTGGGAGGGGTGGTTTGCTGAAGTGGACAGGGGACCGGTGGTGTTGCATCCTCTTGTAAATTGGCAAAACCATACGGTTGGCTACAGGGGAACAAGGGCAGAGAATAAAGTGCAGAGAAGGATTCACTTGTCTTAAGGATGGAAGATTTGGGGAAGAACTTTGATACTCGTTTATCAGCTTGGAAATATCTCTGGCAGGAACTCGGAGGACACAGATTCATGACCAAGTCACCTGCCGGGTCAGGGCCGTAGGGGCCATTCCGAGGCACCTCTACCAGGTTCTGTGAGGGGTGCTAACTGGAAAATGCAAATTCTCAGCAAAGGAGAGGCAGTCTTTTCTCCTCTGGGCAGAAAGGGTGGTCGTGGTTGGCTGTGGGAACTAACGATGCGGACTCTCTGCGGATCTGTTTTCTGAGTCCCTGAGCTGCAGCTGTTGAGTTTCCAGACACAAACAACTATGTATTCTGTGAGCCTTGCCGAGCCCACACAGCGAGGAAGAGCCAAGCTGGATTCCATTCTGCTTTGCACATCAGCAGCTCTGTTGCCAGCTGAACTCCAGGGCGAAAGCTGTGCCTGGTAATGATGCAGGCGGTAGGGATGGCACAGCTGGGCTGGCATGGGCAGCGAATGGGGGACACACTTGGCCTTGAGTGTTTTGGGGAGAATGAGAAGTGAGAGGAGATGAAAGATTGCAGAAAAATATTTATCAGCCTCAGTAAAACGGGTGCGCAGCAAGGAAAAGTCTGGTTTTACTAGTCGTCATCGACCACATGCCTGCGTGTGTGCCTGTTTATGTTTAGGTACGTCCGGCCTCCACTCACTGAAGAGTCGGCGGGCAGGAAGGGGAGGCAGGAAAAGCGGTCAACTCTTAGTCAACAGCCACTGCGCACCACGCAGATGTGGCCAGCTAAGGGCACGGTAGGGGCTGAAATCCCATCTGCTTTCCTTGTACCCAAGGGTCCGAGTCCCCCTCTGGCCCCCTTTCCTCACTCACACAGGGCTCCACGTGGCATCTTCTCTGCCTGTGTCACCGTACATTTGGAGAGGTCTAAACAGAAAGCCAAAGGGAAGGACAAATGGGTAAAAGGTGGCAACAGAAGGAAGATAAAAATTTAGGTATTTTCTTTCTCCTTGCTAGAATGTTTCTTTTCTAACATTTATTTTGATTAAAAAAAAAATGAACAACCCTCACCCGAGGGTATGGTTATGGATATTAGAGAGAGGAAAGGGGAAAGAGAGGGTAAGACAGAAACATCGATTGGTTGTCTCTCATATTCGCCCCGCCCGACTGAGAATCGAACACTCAATCTGGTATGTGCCCTGACTGGGGATTGAACCTGCAGTCTATTGGTGTATCGATGTATGGGATGACGGCCCAACCAACCGAGCCACCCAACCAGGGCTAGAATGTCATTTCTTGATGCTATCTGTTTCTCCTCACCTACTTGTGACCAAGCACTACGGATCCTCTGCAGCAGACCCCATGGAGGACTGCGCCTGAGGAGCTGTGGGCTGGGAGATGGGGTTTTGGGGGCTCTCAGGTAGCCCCCGGCAGCCAGTGGGGAGTGTTGTTCTGAGTGACAGGGCCGGCTTGGACAGCTGCAAGGTGCTCGGGCCCAGAGATCTGTGAGACGGGGATGGATTCTGGTGCAGAGGGAAAGAGCTGAGGGCTCAGAACCCCTCAGGGCCTAAGGGAATCTTGTAAGTCCAGCTGGCCAGTGGGTGAAAGTGGGGGAGGGGACACATGCAGGAGGAGGAGACAGTCTTTCTCAGGAAAATTGAGCCCAGAGTCACCCATAGCAACTGTGCCTCTGAACTGGAAATTTCCGCTGGAGCAGTGATTCTCAAAGGGCAGCCCCCAAGCCAGCAGCCTCCACGTCACCTGGAAACTTGTTGGAAGTGCAGACCCCAGGCCCCCGGGACCTGTTGACTCAGAAATGATGGGGGTGGGCCCAGCAATCTGGGTATTGAGAAGCTCTCTAGGCGATCCCGATGCCCATGAAAGTTTGGGAACCTCTGGGTTACGCGAAGCAGCAGTTTTCCGAATGAGGTGGATTCCGCAGGCATCCTTGAACCCAGGCAGAAGGCCCGAAAAGACTCAAGCAAGGTGCCCGCTTCCCAGTGCGTTCAAGGTCAGCTGACCTAGTTTTGGCCTTTGTCCTTGGGCTCTGGGTCCCCTGCCCTTTTGAAAGAAATACTGAACCAGACCAGACCACTGCATTGGCACAAGATCACACTTTAGTTCAGAGATGCATTTGCATAAATACTTGAAACGGGTCCACCCCTGCAGGTGGAAGCCTGGGAGCGTGTGGCTCCCCGAAATCCTGCAGCCCTTCAGGCGATGGATTTTAATACTGAAGAGAGTTGTGATCGCTTCTGAAGCCAGTTTAGCAGCTTGCTTTGACATTTGCCTTTGACTCCCTGCCCCACTCCTCTCTTGGACTAAGTTTTTCCCCTCTGAGGTAGATTATTTATAGGGGAAACCAAATAGAAAACATTTTTTTGTTGTTGTTTAACTTTGCTTGTCTTTTGCAAACAGGCTGACTGAGTCTCCTGTTTGGGTCAACAAGTACACTTTTACCTTTTAACCTATGCCCTCTACTTGAACCCAAGCAAGGTCCCATCCCCTAGAAAGTAGACATTAGGATCTGTTGGCCCATATTCTCTTCCCCTCCCCATGCCAAAGGGGCTGGTGCACTGTAAGACCTGGGTAGGCCATGCCACCTCTACACGTAGAGTCACCACTGTAGGGACACTGCAGGCGCACCCCAGTACCCCAAGTCCATGAGCACAAGACTGACCCCACTGCACAGGTCACTGAGGGCACGGCTGGCTTCCACAGGGCTTGACATCCTCAGGTTTCAGAGCCTTGTTGCAGGCAACAGAGGCCTGGCCACTGGGGTCCCGGCATTCCACGGTCCGTCGCTGCCAGCCGGCTCCACAGCTGCTGGAGCACTCAGACCAGTCCCCCAGGGCCCACTGCGCATTCAGCAGGGGCTGGATGACGTTGGTGGTTGCTCTTTCCTTGCTGCTCTGTATGCTGAAGTTCATGTCATTAGGAACAAAGAAGGTGTATTTGACTTTGGGGGGAAAGTCCTTACCCGGGACGGTCAGGAGCTGCACGGTCAGAGGCTCTGGCAGGGGCCGGAAGCTCTGCAGCCGCTCCAGGGTGGCAATGGACCCACTGTACTTCAGGATGGTCCCCTTCACCAAGATGTCCTGCTCTATGGCAGAGATGGCCAGGTTCCCATTGAGCAGATACTGCCCATCAGCGGTCTTCAATGCCAGGTAGTTGCCGTCATTCTGGACCCCTGGGTGGCTCCGTTGTTTCACATCAATATTTGTGGCACCAGCCGGGATGGTGACGATGTCATTGTAGCCATAACTAGGACAGAAACAGAATAACTTCCTTAGGACCAGCGGCTTCCCAGGCTAGAGCCTGAGGAAGCTAACCTGCTGGTGACAGGGGTGGTAGACAAAAACTGGTAGCACATAATTTTGCAGCCACCTCCACATTCCAAATAAATTAGCTGCCAAGGCTGACAGCAATAGTTTGTATGTTGGCTTTCCATGGGTTTCTGCCCTGCCTGGCAACTCTGTTTCAAATGCTGAGGCCGAGGCTCTGCATGGGCTTCTTCCCTGCCTGGAAACTCTGTTTCAAATGCTGAGGCCTAGGCTCTGCATGGGCTTCTTCCCTGCCTGGCAACTCTGTTTCAAATGCTGGGGCTGAGGCTCCCACATGTGTGGATCTTGACAGTAGCACAAGCAGGAAGGCAGCCCAGGGGGTTGAACACGGCACTGGGGCTGCCAAACCTGGCAGCTCTAGACTCACATGAGATCTCAAATACATTTAGCTTTTTGCAGTGGTAGAAAACTTTGCTTGGCCACTTTCATACCCAGAGCTCAAATCCATGTGGAAAAATATGTTCCACATACTCATTCCAGAATCTGACGCCTCACCCCACCTCTTAGAATCACTCAGATCTTAGGGCAGGAATCAGGGCGCAGGGGAGCGGTCCTCTGGATGTGCCCAGATTCCGAGAGCTATGCTTCTGGGCACACAAGGTGCTGTTTGGGGAACATGTTCCAACACAATTGTAGGGCTTTATGTGAACTGGAGGAACGTCAGTTCTTATTCTGATCTCCCGGGCTGAAAGCAGCTGGGTTACTCAGGTTGGGAAGAAAGTGAAAAGGACCGAAAGAGGCAGAATCAGTCTGCTCGTCTCTATTTTGGCCTTATGCTCGGCCACTTCCCTCAGGGCAGTGTGAAAGCGTGCACAGGCCCATCTGTCTAACGCCCAGGAGGCAGCCGGCTAGTCGACCCTACATCTGAACATCCCACGCCCCAGGCTTCTTTTTTCTCCATCCTCTGATTTTAAATTTGGAAAGACTTCCAATTGTCTGCCGTAGGTTGATTCTGTCGAGACAGGGAGAGACAAAGGGGCCCGAGTGGCTACATAACTCCTGCCCTCCCCTTCCTCTCCAGGAAGTGCCTGCAGCAGCAGGAAGAGGATTGTCCAGGAGTTAAGAAACCTGGGTTCTCTTCCTGGCTGTTACTCATTGTCAGGTGACCTCAGGAGAGCCAGGTGAGCTGACCAAACCTGTTTCTTCACCTGTCAGTGGGAGATAACAGTGCTGGCCTCGCGCACCTCAGAGACTTATTTTAGGAGTCAAACCAGCCCACAGAGGTAAAACACTTAATCAAATACCAGGCGCTTAAGGGATGTGGGGCACTGAGCTGTGAGCAAGTGTATGGAGCGCTCAGACTTAGGAAGTCACTGGGGTCTCCGAGGTCCCCCACCCTTGTACCTCGTTCTCTAAGATCCACCTGCAGGAAGTGTAGACTCACCAGGAGCCGGGTGAGGTGTCCTTCCCAAAACAGGCCTGGAAGAGCTGCTTCCTGGCAAAGGACCCCGTTACTCAGTGCAGCTCTGTTGCCAATTGACTCAGAGACGATCCACCCCTGTCCATGTGGCCTCTGGCTGCCCTGTGCCTGGTCCTCTCTATGTCCTGTCCCTGTCCCAAGCACTCTGCATGTCCCGTCTCATGACTATTCTACATGACTCCCAGATCCAGAGGACTGCTGACATTTTGTCGAGAAACGGAAGCTCACTACTCCTTGGGTGTTAAGGAGCAGCCACAACCGAAACTTAGGAAGATGGGATTCCAAAGCCCGTTCTGCTCTTCCGCCTCTGTGCTGAACTGCCAGGGGGCTCACCTCGAGGGGTTGAGGGAGCCGGAGATCTTCCTGCACGAGTTGCCTTTGCCCCCACACACCCCACATTTGTCCAGCTTCCTAGGCGAGTCCACCACGTGGTCGCAGCCAGCCTTGACACACTGGCCACGGACACAGATGGCCAGAGTCTCTGGCCCACACAGGGTGCCGTCGATCACCTGCGGCAGGGAAGGGGAGGGGAGGGAAGAGAGGGTGAGGTGAGCACAGACATGGCCCAGGGTGGGGTGGGTGGGGCGGTGAGAGCAGGTGACTTTCGACCTCATCTGTTGATCTGGGTCCTAGGAGGACTCTCACCTTGGCCTCAAACACTTTGAACTCACTCCTCCCCCGGGCTCGACAGAACAACTTGCAGCGGTCCCGGGGGGACACCCCTGCATACTTGGGGACCCACTGCAGGAGGTTCCCATCCACGTCGGTGTAATTGTAGGCATTATACTTCTCACACTGCTGCTCCCGAAAGCTCTTCCCTGAAAAGAGTAGGAAAAGGCGTGGAGTTAGCATGCTGTGCTGAAGGGTGGTGGGCGGGCGGGGGGGGGGGGCAGCTGGAGAAAGGCCTGGACTCAGGGGTCCTTCTTCCTCCTGGTTTTGACCGGACTCAGGACATAGGTCCAGCATCTCCTGGGCCCAGCATTTCTAGGTGCGCCCCACCTAGGGCCGCATGGGGCCCTGATGCACAGGGGCAAGGAAAGGAGCCTCCAGCCTCAGCAGGGCTTTCTGGGATAAATTCCCTTTCCATTGAAGAAGATACTAAGTCTGTTTAACAAACAAATAATCTTCAGGGAAAATAGGAGACGATTCAGTAAGTGTGGAAAGCACGGAATGGAATTATATTTTTGGGCCTCTGCTATCGTGCTCTGGCTTGACTTCCTTCCTCGGTGACACTGGACAGACACGTGGCCATGGACTTCCCTCTGTACCGCTCCAGCTCTGATGGTGCCCTGCGCCCCACTTGCCGTGGTTCTAGGTGTCTCCGGGGGACTCCATTGGTAGGGCCTGTGATTACTGCCAGCTCAGCACGCCCTGACTCCCTGCCATCCCTGCACTAACTGGACCAGTTTCCACTGGGTGGTGCTTCCACATTCCCGTCCGAGGCTGAACACAAGTGTCTGTGGCCTCCATCGCCTGGTTGTCATCAGATGCTACCAAATTCAGGGCAGCGTGTGAGTCTAAACGACTCCATGTGTCTCTCACCACCTGGGTCCCCCTTCACAAGCTCAGGCCTTGTGCCTTCGCTAGGGGCTAGTGCCCAGCCTCCTACACAGAGCTGCCTCCTTTCCCACCCTGCCAACCTGCTTCCAGAACAATCCATCTGCAGGAAGAGTTTTGCATGGTCCTGCAATGAAGCCTGCTCTCATCGCTGAGCTTCTCCAGCTCAGCTGGGCACCTGCACACCCCGTGGGGACTTTGAAACCCAGTGGCTGCGCCCTGCTCCCAGTCAGTGCATCTGAGGGGCCTGGGCCCCGGGTCTCAAGTTCTTCTCAGGTGACTTGCAGGACAGCTGGCACTGAGAACCTCTAGATGCCATTTAATTTTTTAAAAAAGATATTGTTTATCTATTTTTAGAGAGGGAAAGGGAAGAAGAGAGAGGGGGAGAGAAACATTGACTCATCGATTCAGAACAGCCACTCTGGCTGGGGTGGCCGTAAGTGGCAATTACCATCAGGGGGACATTCCTCCGTGTGGCATGACTGGTACTTGGTTCTCCGGCCCAAGCAGTATCTTCCTCCGTTCTGAGGCTCAGGGTCCTTGCACTCGCGGTGTGAAAACTGAACTCCTCCTCCACAGGTCCGGGAGCACTCCCCCCAGGGTCCCCAGGGGGCCCAGCCTCCGTCCACCACGGCCTGCAACACACAACACCACCGAGTCAGCAGCTGAGTTACGACTGGGGGCGGCATGGAGTTCAGTAAACTGCCCTGATCATTCCTTTCACGCCCGTGTGGCCTGCTTGGCTGTCGGCTTCGTGAACACAGAGGCCTTGCTGGGCTTGCCCTTGGGGGCTGCCCAGAGTCTGAAACAGCGCCTTGCCCTCAATACGGTGCTCAGCGTTAGCTGTGAAATGAAGCTCTTTTATGGGATTGAGGGTGGGTGCAACGCAGCAGTTCTTCACAGGGGCAAGTCTTGTCCTTCGAGGGCAAGTGGAAGGGTTTAGAGACCTTTGGGTTGTTACCAGAGAGGGTCCAGGCTGCTGGCCTCTTGTGGGTGGAGGCTGAGGTGCTGCTAAACCTCTAATGGCGAACATACAGCAGTGAACAAGACACCCGCTGTGACCAACACCAGTGCAGCCCCTGGTGTCTCTGCAGCCACGGTGGGCAGTCCTGGTCTAAAGGAACAGCTGCTGGGAGGGGTAGCTGCTTGTCCACCAGCTCCCAGTTCAGGGCTGGTGTTCCTGGGCGGCGGGCAGAGCTGCTGCCAACTCGGTCCTGCGAGGACAAAGCTTTGTCACTGGTGCCTTCATAGAGTTTTCCAAAGAAAACTAATATTAAAAATGGCATATTTGCTTATATGAAAAATGAAAACACAGAAAAGTGTAAAAAAGAAGGTATTACTCTAAAGAAAAAATGTTACCCCGAAAAAATACGGTTATGATTTTAATCAACAGCCTTTTACACTTTGCTTTGAATATTTAATCATAAAAATGAGGTGTTTTTTATTTTATGCAGATGGAATTCTGTCACATATGTAGTATTTTATGATCTGTCCTTTCCCCTTAAAAATAGATGATCAATCGCATCCCATGATCATCCCACATCAGCCTGCCCAGGACCGAGCGTGGCTCTGGTGCCGGCTGGGGGAGGTTGCTCGGAGCCCCTCCCCTCGCTCGGAGACGATGAGCGAAACACCTGCTATACAAGAGGCGGCCACCTGAGAGCGAAGCTCAGTGTCCACACGGGAGGAGGCTGAGGATGAACCATGAATCTAGTGTGGGGCTTACCTGGCCCAGGCAGGCTCCTGAGACTCAGTGCAAAAGATACATGTCACTGAGAAGAGCCCTGCCCTTGGGACAGGGAGTGCCCAGGCCACTCTGGTGATTCAGTGCTGGGCTGGGACCAGGCTACACAACCCAACAGATGCTGTTTCATAGGGCCGGCCTCAGGGATTTGCAGTGAGGGAAATGTGATCAGCCCTGCAGGCTGGAAGCATTAAGAGCTGGGCAACGAGGCGGCTCGTTGAAAACTCTCTGCAGCATTGCCTTGGTTCTGCCTGCACACGCGCTCTGTCCTGGCCAAGGGTTCTCTGCCTGCTGTTGGCGGGCCGATTTCTCCTCCCCATCCTCTTTGAGTAGGGAATTCCCACAATTACTCTCATTCCCCCGACCTCTTAATCACGAATTCCGCTCAGACATGGGTAGGATTGGAATACTTTTCCTTCCTTCTGATTGAGTGTTCCACTTCTGAGCCACCGTTAGCTGTTTATGAAAGAACTCCGAAGGGCTTCCGTTTATTGGGTGCTCCGGTCTTCAAGCTGGAGTGTTCTCATCACCAGTCTTCCCCAGCCTTCACGTCAGTGCCAAGTAACTCCAGAGGGGAAGCTCCCCAGATGCCTGGAGCGCCCGTGGCACCGTCCATTCACTGAGCACAGCTCTGAAGGTTTCTTTTTATGTTTGCATAAATATGCTTTGCTTTGCTTGTAAAAAGATGAATAACTTTGCTTAGGAGTCATAGTTGCAGCTTGGCCCAGCCTGTGGCTTAGTTTGTGGCTCTCAAGTGTGGGTTCCCCCTTGAACACACAGATCTCTCCCCACCGCCCACCCCACCTCCGTGTCCCCAAATGGCCATTGCTCACCTTTGGCCTCTCTACTTCCTCCTCAGGAAGACAGCTGCCCTCCCAGCATAGGTGCTCGGGCCCACAGGGCGTCCCATCGGCCCAGGGCAGGCTGCCGTTCTTTGTGTGGCAAAGGGGCTCGGCGCCATCCATGTGGCACCAGAGCTGGGCACAGATGTCCTGGGCAGAGGTGTTGGGACAGTGGCGGAAACCCAGCCCAAAGATCTGCTTGCACTGTTGGTCCAGCTCGTAAAGTGCCCTCTGCCCTGGGAGGTCTGTGGGGAGGGGCAGGGCGGACGTGGGGGCATCGAGGAGACAGTCCCCTAGGAATGGGAGAAGCAGAGGAGCAAGAATAAGAGGCCAGAGTGTCCCTCGCCAGTGCTGTTAGCCCTCAGTCCCTCCCAACGGGGTTGAAGGTCTAGACGTCACGCTTCCCTGGACCTTGATGTAAACACTCATGGCTCATCATCTAGATAGAACTTGTGCAATTTTTGACTACCAGTCACAGAATTTACCTTTGGGATTGAATTTTGTTTGTTATCCAGAGCATCTTCTATGATTCAGTGTTTATCTGGGAGATGCCAGCAAATTGTGCTGCTCGTCTGTATCACTATATAATTGGGGGTATAAATGAACTCTTGAAAACCATGGCATGCAAAATAGAGCTAAGGTACGGATCTTTGGATAAGCCATTATTTTTGTATTGTATGTGGCCCTGCCTCCTTCAAGGAGGAGGCTCCAGAATAAATTGTTTTTGCTGCTTTACTCTGCAAGCCAAACTGTTCTAACCAGGCCCACCACTCCCACCCCGGACCCCTGCTCGCTCCCTGCCATTTCCAAGCTATCACGTGACGTCCACTCCAGCCAGAACACCCTTCTCTCTCCTCTGTGTTGCAAACATCGTTCTGTTCCTTTGAGCTCTGTTCAGACCCACTTCTTCCAGACAGACCTTCCCAGACTCATTCTACCTGCTTCGTGACTGACAATTGAGATTAGCCCGAAGCTCAGCCTGCTGGCAAATGGGGCCTGGAAGAGTGTGAGAAGGCCGTGGCCCCAGAGGTGGGGATGGGGACAAATCCCTGAAGTCTCTCCCAACCCTAAGTGGCGATGATGCTTTGTGGTGGAGCTCAGCCAGTAATGGTGCTACCTCGATCTAAGGAGCTGGCCTGGCAGAGCTCCACGGCCAGCAGTGGGCCAGGGATGCCTACCGTGCCCGCCGTCCAGGAGCTCCGTGAGGTACATGGCACTGCAGGGGGACCAGGGCAGCGTCTTGTTCAGGTGGACGAAGAGAGGCGCCATCATGTGGTGCTTGCCCATGGGCCCAAAGAGTCGAGCGCAGGGCTTGGAGTCGTCGTGAGGCATGCTGAGCACATGCCCTGGGGACAGAGAGAGACCCACAGTCTACCCTGAGGGCCTCCCCTGCTCTCCGCCCTCCCCAGCCCGCTCCAGGGCTCCCCGGGTGGCCCGGCGCCCCTCCCCCCCTTGTTCCTTAAAGATCTTTTCCACTCTGGGCTTTCCTCTTCTGGGAAGCTTTCTCAGAGGACTGAGGAACATGGGTGTCCCTTTATTTCCTGCCTCAGCCCGTCTTAAATCCACAGTCACCTCAATTACTCGCTCACATTCTCTTCACAGTCGGTCTTCCCAGAGATCTGACCCCTGAGCCCGCAAAGGGCACCGCAACTTTCCGTGGGCATTGGGTTTGTGTGTTGGCATTTTCCCGGTGACCTCTGACGATGACTCGGGACACCGTTTTAATATTTTGGCCTCATGCTCAGGGGGGGCATGGGGGAAGCACAGTATGTGCTGCCATGTGATCATTCCGTCACCACGACAAGGGGAGCCTGGCTGGCTGCGCGGGCTGCGCAGGCCGCAGAACCTGGGCGAGCCCAGCTTTGGAAGAGGCAGCTCTCCCTCACAGCATCTGGTGCCTCGGGCACGGCAGCTCTTACCCAGCTCATGGGCCAGAGTATAGGCCGCCTGGAGCCCGTCGTCCTCGATCACGGAGCAGCTCTTGCTGGGGTCACAGATCGTGCCAATGTCCGCCACGCCCAGGGTGTCACACATGCCGTCCTTCCCACAGAAGTTCTGAGTATCGGAGAGAGTGAGAGCGTGAGAACAGACACGAACGGACTGTCTTCCTATTGCTGCTCCTCCTCAGTAGAAGGAAGGTTTTTAAGCCCCAGTCTCTAAGTCTTTCTTTGCAAAGGACACTTGGTTGAAGAAGACTGGAGCTCTCTCTGTGTCGGTGTGTGCTCGGGAGGGCTGGGGCAGCTTGTCTTGGGAGGCAGGACAGCGCAGTGGGGAAGGGCACTGACCTGCAGCAAGGCTACCTGGGCTTGGCCAGGGGCCCTGCCACTCTGTGCTACTCTGTGTCATAGTCTCCTTGGCTGTGCAGTGGGGGCCTGTACGATAGCACTTGCCTCGTGGAGGAGTAAACAGAGCCTTGCACACATCATCACACTCTCTGGCCTTGAGGAAGGGGCCCGTCTTGGTCACACCAGGTCAGAGGCAGCCTCCTGATCTGGGGAAATCCTGAGGATAGCTGACTGGCTGCCTGCCCTGACATTTAACAACAATCCCAGAGGGACCTCCTCTCTCAATTCCTGCTCCAGATGCCCTGCTGGGCAGGGTGAGCCCATTTCCTCTTGTTATGAGCTCAGTGGACCGCTGGTCACAAACATTTGGAAAAGGGCCCTGTTGAGATTCTTCTTCCCTTGCAAGTACCTCACATGAGCCCTTGTGACCTCCTCCCCGTGGCTCCACACGAGAGGCTCCTGCGTCCAGCTGGGGCCAGCAGGGAGACATTGCCCATGTTTGGGCAGGCCTCCTGGTCTCCCTCTGATCCACCTGCCCCAACCCCCCTCCCTCCCTCCCCCCCACCCTGGGGTCTCAGTGCACAGACCTGCCTGGTGAGCAGGATGGCCGTGTCGAAGTGCTCTGGGTGCCGGTCGCTGGGCTGGTTGAAATGCCGTTGCCAGTTGCAGAAGTTGCGCAGTGTCAGCCCCCCGTTATCAGACACTTCGGGGCCCCATTTCTCGTCTTCCACTATCAGCACCTTCACCACCACCAGGTGCACTGAGTTCCGGATGCTGGGGTGCTTGTAGATGCGGGCAGCCACGGACATGAGCGTCAGGATGTGGTTCTGTCGGGGAGGAGGGGGAGGAAGAGTGAAGGGCTCCACCTCCCAGCCCTCATTCTACCCACGGCCACTGCCTCTCGTTACCCACCCGCGGGCCTGCTCTGCGCTGAGGGTCTGATCAATGGCATCCTGCTGAAAACTCACACCCTGGAGACCCTCCATTTCATATAAAAGGAAGTTGTGTCTCAGTAAGTGTCCCAAGATCACAAGTCTGAGTGTGCAGCCGGCACCTGAACCCACAGTGCCTGGCTCCAGAGCGCGTGTGTTTAACACTGTGCCAAGACACCTGTGGCTATGTGAATCAACAGTCATTAAAATTCAATGAAACTGAAGTTACAGCTCCTCTCTCACGCTGGCCACAGTTCAAGTGTGTCAGTAGCCATCTATGGCTTGTGGCTACTGTGTTGGACTGGGTAGACCGAACATTCCATCATCACAGAAAGTTCTATTGGATGAAACTGGCTCTTGTGCCTTGACCCTCCCTGATACAGCCATCTCCCTGCCAGCGGCCCTCCTTCCCTCCCCATTCTCAGCCCAGAAACAACGAACTGAGTGCTCCAGGTTAGCAGACTGGCCCTCTTGGAATCCAGCTGAGCATTTTCCTGGTGTCTGCTGGGGTCACCTCCACTCTTCAGGATGGGGTCACGGCTCTGGTAATCACCACTAGCAACAGCTACTCTGCCCAGGCGCAGGCCCACTACGTGCGCACGATGACCCCGTGCAGGAGGCATCACCACCCCTACTTCTAGGCCCACACAGCTCTTCCAGCCAGCGTGCAGCGCAGGCGTGTCCGTCTCTGAGGTCCACATTCTTCCCAGTAAGTTTCCCAGTGCGTGGCCTTCTGGTTTGTGCCTGGGCAGCCCTGGGGCGTTTATTCCCTTCTGCCTGGGGCTTCAGAGGACCGGGTGGGCCTAATGAGGCCCAGATGCTCAGACTCACACCTGCTTTCAGCCCCACCCAGGCCAGCTGAGACAGTCCACGTCACTGCCTGGCCGCCGTCCTGTCCCGGGGCTGCCAGCTGCTCCCACGGCTGTGTTGGAGGCCAGACTGGAGCTCACTCTCCTGCTTCCGGGTCCTCTGAAAGTGAGTTCTCTGGGGTTGTTTTGCAGCAGAGACAGAGGGGCGAGGCACAAGTGCCTGCAGCCACGAGTGTGGCTGGCTGAGCAGCCCCTCACTTGCCCTGCTCCCTGTTCTCGGGGCGCCATCTCTGTAACCCTCCTTTTTTCTCCCTGGTGGTCTGGACGGTGGGAGTGAAAGGAGGGTAAAGGAGAGTGAAAAGCTAGAGCGGGACATTCTATTGTTTGAGGCCGTGTGTGGGAGTTCCAGATGAATCCCATCATTTGTGAATGGGATCTGTCTGTTCACCTCATAGGCAACAAGCCAGGTATTTTGTAAGCCCTACGAACAGGGGTTGGCAGGTTCCTGAGGGTGTCAAGTACTCCAGCTATGTTTAGGCTGATGCAAACATCTTATCAGCAAAGCTGAAACTTGGCATTTGCTCTTGGAGTTGGATTCCTAAGGGAACAAAGCAATCACATCATTATGCAACTCGGGGTGAGGGCTGAGGAATGGTAGCTTGCTGAGGCGACTTCCTGCCCAGGGCTTCACTGCTCCCAGGGGCAGAACGAGTCTCCTGATCCCTTACTCGAGGAAGGGCCAGGGTCTGCTGGGCCAGGGGCCAACCCCTAGGATTTCTTCCCAGGCAACCTGAGACTCTCTTCATGAGAGTTTGCCCCTTTGAGTCCCGATTTCATAATCTCAAAGCTGGTGAGATGATGTCTTATGAAGAAGATGTGAAGAGAAGAGGTACCAGCTGCTCACCACTGGTCCCGGAAAAATATACAGAGAACCGAAGACTAGAGCTTTCAGAAGGCCCTGCGATCCCACACTGCTGCACCACAGATGGGCGAGGCCGCGGCGACGTTGCCCAACACCACGGTTTGCAGGGGTCTCTGCCTTCACAGTTCAGGCAGCTCGGAGCATCTTCTCCAGACGATGAATTGCTGTTGGGGTGAGCTGGCTTGAGAGCCATTTCCCTCTAAGGCAGTGGGTTAAACTCTTCTGCCATCTCAGAAGAGAATTTCCATTGCACACTGCAGGAGGGTTGCAGCGTGAGTCCAGTGTTGCTGTTAAAATGCCCACTTCTCTCCTTTTATCCATCTCATTGAGCTTTTGGAGAGGGGAAGGGTCACCACCCCCACTGTTGGCTCCTCTGAGAAACTGGCAGGAATGCCTGATGCTGGCAGTGCATTACAGTTTCCTGGGGGAGGGACCACTGCGCCTTGGTGGGGTGGTGGCCCTGAGTCAGCAAGCCTCCCCTGATCCTCAGCCAACCCTGAGTTACGGTTCCACAGGGAGTGGACTCCAGAGCCGTGGAGGAGAAGGTCAGAGGCTCGCTCCACCACCTGCTGTCTATTTATAGCTCCCTGCACACCAGAGCAGGCTGCTTGCTGAGGTATGTGAGCAAGGTTGTACCCTGGTGGAGCGGGGTCCCAATACAGCAGGCAATCCCCCACAAACACGACAGGTGGTGGGACAGGCCCCGTGGCCAGTCCTGCTTTTGAATGACTTGGGGATCCGCTGCCCCTAACTCTCATTGCAGAAGGTGGGACACCTTTCAGGGAGCCTTCTTCTCCACTGGCTCCCCTGGACCTGGAAAAGAGAAAACCACCCAGCCAGCTTGGCTGGAACACAGCCCTCTTTGATCCTCTGAGCCACAAACAAGCAGATCCCATCCCAGAGCTCTGGCGCAGCCAAAGCCACGAGGCTGGGGGTCCAGGAGCGGCTGGGTCTGGGTCAAATGTATTTCTAGCAACTTCTTCTGCTCACAGTGCCATCTGTTATGCTTTGCTTGTTTGCTCCTTGCACTGGGGGTCCTTCTGTTTTTTCCTGTACCATGCCTGGACAGGCAAGGAGAGGAAGTGGGGAGACATGGGGACCCCCTCTGACCTCCACGACTGGTGCCATACTTTTCCTCTTTCCCTTCTGGGCTGTCTCTAGGGCCTGAGACTCTCTTGAGAAGGAGGTGGGGGAGAAGCAAAGGAAAAGGAAAGAAGAGAGGGTCCTGCACGGATGCCCTTCATTTCTCCTCCTTTTTAGAACAACCAGAATGAGGTCACCTCCCCACAGCACACGCTTAACAGAACCCTAAGGAGGCAAGTGTGACACTGTGAGCCAAGCCAGCTGGAAAGGGAAACCTCTCTGCCGTGTGGGGCAGCAGAGCCGACATAGCAGTGGTGGCTGTGGAACCACACCGCCCCCCCTAACCTGACAAATGCCATCGCCAAAGTTAACGCTAAGGTCAGTTGTGCTTTGTCGAACACCTAGTACAGGCCAGGCACTGGGTCAGCTGCTTTCCACGTTTTACTGTAACCTCAACACAGTGCTAGGGTGTTGGTATAATTATTCTTATTTTGCTGGTGAAAACTGAGGTGCACAGAAATTAGTACCTTGCTCAAAAACACAGTGACTTCTGTCTGAATCATGACATCGACTGCCACCCCTCTTTGCTGCCCTGAGGAAAACTACAGTGCAGCTGGGACAAACACAACCTTCCAATGAGCAGGCTTGCCCCAAGCTTGCCTAGGCACACACCCCTTTCCCCCTATCGCCCTGCCTGGTGTAGCTCAGTGGATTGAGCACTGGCCTGTGAACCAAAGGGTCGCTGGTTTGATTCCCAGCCAGGGCACATGCCTGGGTTGCAGGCCAGGTCTCCGGTAGGGGGTGTGTGAGAGGCAACCACACGTGTTTCCCTCCCCTTCTTCCTCCCCCCCCTCTGTCTAAAAATAAAATAAGTAAAATCTTAAAAAAAAAAAACCCTTAGACTATTAAGGCAATTTCTTTGGGAAATACTTCGCATTGTCGATCCTTCTGACTGCAGCAGACAAAAGAGATGGAAAAGACTCATTGTTTGGCCAGCGGGAGAAGACAACTCACAGGTATACAACCCTTGTCTTTCATCCATGAAGACTTGGAGGGCTCCTGAGAGAGTGGGGCACGCGTCTGTTTCTGTTATTTCCCAAAGCAGGATACTTTCAACGATTGGAGATGGTACTAAATGAGACTATGCTGGGCACAGTGGGGTACATGGTCGCTTCAGAGTTAGGGCTGTAGGGACATTTTCCCCAGAGGGTGTGGTTAAAGGCTATGGAGAGGCTATGACTTAGCCTCTCCCTAAAGTCACTTGCTAGTCCCTTGGCATCTTGGGGAACCTCTGGCCTGCTCTGGGAACAAAGAATGTTGCTCTCAGGAAACCTCTCTGCCGAGAAGAGGATTCAGAAGCGCAGTCGGCAGCTGACCCATGGGCAGAGCAGATTTCCCAGACGGAGCGTGGGTGCTGCTCAGCCCCCACTCACTCCTCTCCTGCTCCAGTTTCACCCAGAGAGCAATTAGCAGCAGCCGGATGCAGACAGAGTTAATGGTCTCTTCTGAGGTGGTCTGTCCTTTCAGAAAGCCCCTTTGTCTGGGCTCCTTCGCTCTGAAACCAGATAAGAAGGTGGGAATTGGGGGCCCCTCTGTCAAGGGATTAAGTGAACTCAAGTGTACGGAGCTCTGGGAAACTTCATTGTCACTCAGCAGCGAGACCTGGTTCTTTCTCTCGGCCTTCATGGTGGTTCTGTCTCTGTATAGGGCTTGGCTGGGCGTCTGTGGACTTGCTGGATTCAAGGACCTGTTCCCTCAGTTGGACAAGTGTCAGGGTGTCAGCAGAGTCACAGGCCCTCCCTGAGCCCAAGGCCTCCTGGCACAAAAAGGGAGACCTGGGTTGCCTCCCAGCCCTGCTGCTTACTTCCTGGCTGTGTGACCTGGAGAAGGTCATTCATGCTCTGTGAGCTGCACCTTCTTAGCTGCACCTGCATCTAAGTCCTTCACAGGTATTTCCACGGAGGCGGCGCATGGGAACCACTCTGTGAACCGGACATACTCAGAGTGGTTTCTGTACACAGTACTGAACTTTCCAGAATATTTATCATGAAGCAGCCTCACAGAATACATAGTCCAGGGGTCTCCACAGATGAGGAAATCTAAGCCCTTGAGGGGATAAAATCTCTCCTCACCCTTGTCATGGCCCTGGTTGCTAAGACACCCCCAAGTGTCTCCATCAGTGTGCACAAAGTCTCCGGGAGACCCCTTGGAGAGTTACGTATAAAGACCTGCATTCTATTTCAGGGAAGGGTCTGGCCAGGCAAGGTCTTGGAGAACCAGATCTTGACATTCATTCTTAGCTGGGCTCAGGGGCACCTTTAGGAAGCCCAGGGAACTGACTTGAGAAGTTCAAGTTCATCCTGTGGTATCTCCAGAGCTGGTGAGCAGTCTGAGCAGAGGGGCCAGTGGGCAGTCATAAAGTCAGCTGCGCCTCAGCCCCGCCCACCCCACAGGAGAGTCGGTGGGCTGGCACATGAGACTGAGGCAGGAGTGGCGGGGCTGGTCTATCCGAGAGAGGACTCGCCTGTGAGCCGAGAGACCTAACTGTAGATGCCCTAGGGAGAGGGGCTCAGCCTTCACAGTGCTCTCGTGACCTGGGCTGGCTGGGTGCAGAGGTGTGAGCCGGTGAATGCATGTGGAAGGGGAGGGGTGGGATACGCATGCGCTAGGCTGTCCAGCCAGTCATCACAGGGGGCATCATCGGGGCGGCTCTGTGAAGAGAGAGACGCTTTGTCTGGTGCAGCAAACCTGGGTCAGAACACAGCCCAGCTCCCTGTGTCAGGGGTGTGAGCATCCTGGAGCCCAACACCCAACCAGGGCTGCTTTTGGTTGGCTCTGATGTCTGCAGAGGCTAGTAGACATGTCCTGGAGGCAAATACTCAGTATCCTAAAGGTCTAGGTGAAGAGCTCAGAGAGTGAGACGGTAGGAAGGCATGAGGAAGGACATTTTGGCTCCAGAGGCTGCCAAGCAATTGCTTTTCCTGCTGCTTCTCTGTGCTCTTGCTATTTGTACCTCCTGGTTCACAGGCATGTCAGACACTGGTCCACATGGGGGCACGGGTGGGCTCAGCAGCTCAGCAGCTCAGCTCTGAGCTTGCAGTGAATGTACTTCAGCCTCTTTCTGGTGCTGGCCCCCAGTAGCCAGGCATGTGAGAGAAGCCCCCTGTCGAGGACTTGCCAGGCAGGCAGAGAAACAGACACTAAGTCAGTGTAGACACAAAGCCTGTGGCCAGGCCACCTTGCCCACTCGCAGCTGTCTTGCCGTGCTCTGGGACAGGTGAACCCTGCGACAGGCATCGTGCAGAAGAGTCTGTCCAGGTTTTAACCTGCCCCTGCAGTGGCCAGAGGAACAGCCACATGGACCTCTCACAGCCCCCCAATGCTTCCCACCCTGCCATCTAGAATGCATTTCCCAGTGATTGCCCCGCGGGAGAGACGGGGTGAGAAACAGAAGGGCCAATCACGCCTCATCTGGACTGTTCTGCACAGGTGATGACGAAATGTTCAGTGCCTCCAACAGTCAGGCACAGGCTAAGCCTGGAATAGGCCCCCAGCCAAGACTGGCATCACCGGAAAAGCACCAGCCAAGCCACAGCAGCGCCCGGGATCCCTGTTTTGGAGCGCTGTTCCGAAGACTGGCCACTTCCCTGCCTGTTGCGGGGGAAGAGGCGGTGCAGCCCCTGCACTTTGCCTGCTCTGTGGGGCAGACACTGGGGTCAGGGCAAGCAGACACTCCTGCTCGGCTCGCCCCACCTTTCCATCTAGGTAGAAACCACCTGCTACAGGGGTTATCCCCGGGACACAGTTTTCCTGCCCCGGCTCAGTAGAGAGCTGTCTGGCCTCAGAGCAGCCGGTGGGGTGGGGTGGGATGGGGGAGCACGTGTATTTCTGGTGCCACCAGCAACCGTTACTGAAAGAGATCGCATCCCCCCTCCCCTCCCCCCTTTCNGAGCGCTGTTCCGAAGACTGGCCACTTCCCTGCCTGTTGCGGGGGAAGAGGCGGTGCAGCCCCTGCACTTTGCCTGCTCTGTGGGGCAGACACTGGGGTCGGGGCAAGACAGACACTCCTGCTCGGCTCGCCCCACCTTTCCATCTAGGTAGAAACCACCTGCTACAGGGGTTATCCCTGGGACACAGTTTTCCTGCCCCTGCTCAGTAGAGAGCTGTCTGGCCTCAGAGCAGCCGGTGGGGTGGGGTGGGATGGGGGAGCACGTGTATTTCTGGTGCCACCAGCAACCGTTACTGAAAGAGATCGCATCCCCCCTCCCCTCCCCCCTTTCCACCGAAGCTTCAGTTTCCCCGCACTGAGCCCCTAAGCAGAAATCCCGTTGCCTCCCTTTGGTGCTGATGCTGGCGCTGCCAAGATCTGCAGGGCTGAGCGCCAGGTTGGCAAGGTAGTCCCCGCCCCCTGATCAGAACCAGCTGGGCACACAGAAGTGGGGCAGCCCCTCTCCCGCAGTCCTCATGGCCTTCACAGTCAGTTCTCTCCAAACAATGTCTTTTATTTATGGCAACCTCAGTTCTGTTCGCAAGGGAATGAACTAGCTACATCTTTCCGCGGGAGCCCCTCAGGTCTGGAGACAGTAGACGGCTGAGAAATGGGGGGTAGGGTGGGCGTGTTCTTCCAAAACTTCCAGTTTTCGTCTCTGTTGCGAGAGGCAGGTACCTGGGGCACCTAAAACCCGTTTCGGTTCAGTGTGCCCAGTGCTGCAGGAGGTTCGGGGTGGGAGGAACGGGGGCGAGCAGCCGAGAGGGGGAAGCGCTGGGACCTCCACCCTGAATTGGAAGGGACGTGGTGGGGAGGGGCAGTAGGTAGCGGACGTCAGAGGTCAAAGAGTTCCTGAGCTTTCTCAGGAAGGAAACGACCTTGCCCGGGGCAGGTCTTGGTAAAGTGTGTCAAGTGAAGGGTTTTCTCAGAGGACAGAGAAGGAAAGAATTTAGAGACTCCCGGAGGTGACTGAGGGACCTCCGGGCAAAGTGAGTCCTTCCTACCTGCAGGTCGGTTCCGTAGAAGGCTGCCATGGACGCGTCAGCCACCAGCAGGGTCTCCACGAAGCGAGCCTCAGACACAAACCGCTTGGTCCTACTCGCGCCCCCCAGGGGGGAAAGCAGCTCGCCTGCGCCTTCCGACTCCCCTTCGCCGTTCTCCTCCGGCGCCTCCTCCTCCTCTTCCTTCTCCTGCTCCTGGTCTCTGTCTTGCCTCTGGCCGTCAGCCTCGGGTACTCGAGGGAGGGCGTGGGGTTGGGCGCCGCGCGCCCCCAGTCCCCAGCGCTGCAAGCGGTGCGGCCGGTGCAGGGAGTCCCCTGCGCCCTGCGGTTGGATGGTGAACTCCTCGCCGTCCAGCAGGAAGGAGCCGCTCAGTCCGCCGCACAGGCTGACGGCTGCCAGAGACTCCGGCTCCCCGTTCACTGTGCCGGAGAAGAAGCAGTCACGCAGCTCGCGCTCGCCCCCGGCAGCCCCGGCGGGGCTCCCCAGGCGCTCGATCTTGAACTCCGGCGCCAGGAAGCTGGCGTCGGGCGCCAGGCGCAGCACGAAGTTCTGGCCGAAGGCGGACAGGTGGAGCGCCAGCTCGCCCGCGTCCGCCGCCCACCGCGTGGGCACCACCAGCTCCGAGGCCGGGCCCCGGGCTCCGGGCCGGGCCGGGGCGCCGAGGGCGAGCGGCTGCAGCAGCAGCAGCAGGAGCGGCGGCCACTGGGGAGTGGCGCGGGGCATGGGGGCTCCGGCTGCGGCGCTCGATAGGGAACAAGCCGCCAGGCGCGGGCAGGTGCTGGCGGCGGGAGCAGTGCCCGGCCGCTCCCTCTAGGAAAAAGGGAATCAATCAGGTCGCTGGGCGACTCAGCCCGTGGGGACCTGGCTGCGGCGCGGTCCCCTGGCGGCCCCTCTGGCCCCGCAGCCCGCTCCTCCGCGCCCGCCTGCCGATCCGAGCGCGAGCAACTGGCGCCCGGAGCCGTGCGCGCCCGCCCTCCACCCTGCCTCCTCCCCAGCCCGGGAAGCACCGAGTGGGCTGCCGAGCCCTTCGTGTTTATACTTCCTTCCCGGCTTTGACACAGAGGTTTATTTTTGATATCTCACTATTCCCGTTTCCCCTCCCCTGGGATCGGAGAGAGAAACTGAAAAGAGGGAGCGAGAGAAGAGGAAAAAAAATTGGATGAAATGTAAAACCAATCAGGAGTCAGCGAGACTCACTCCCCTCTCTACCCCTCCCTCCCGAAGTGTCAACTCCAACTTTTTTCCCCTTCCCTTTACGCAAGGTCCCGCATTAACTCCTACAGTGCTGGACGGGCCCTTCCAGCAGGGTCCCTGGGGAGTCTCCAGTCACTCCCTCCTCGAAGGTCAAGTGCCCAGGACACATCTTCCGAAGTGGCTCCTGCCTTGGCCCCAGTGACAGTATCTGGGCCCCTGCAGAGTCGCTCTGGGCATCTGGTTGTGCAGAAGAGAGCTCGCCTCCGGAGAAGGTTCCAGAGTTTTTAACTGTGGAGCCAAAGGGAGAGGTGGGAAAGGTCATATTCATGCTCCCCACCGGGCTGGGGATGGGGGAAAATACCACCCAGTTAGTGGAACCCAGGACTCTTCCTTTCCAGGGGCTGGCGGGGCAGCCCCCAGCACTGCGGGAAATGACCAGAAGAGAGGTTGGCAGCCAAGTGGGGTCGCCCAGGGGAAGGCAGAGCTTTCCTTAGGAGGGCAGCAGATCACCAGCAGCTGCCTGTCTGGTCCTGAAAACTCGGCTGGAGCACTGCTCAGTTTCCCCCAGGGGACTTCCTGAAAGGTGGCCATGGGTGCAAACTAGTTTGAGAGTCGCCTTGTTCTGACCCACACTGCCACCTCCCCCTGGGGTGAGGCTATGGACACCCACAGAGAGGAATGGTGTGGTCTGTAGTCCTCTCCCAGATCACAAAAGGCAGCATTCACCGCACCCCAGCCTTAACGGCACCGGTCTGGAGAGTGGATTCAAGGTCCTGTCTCTGAGTATAGGCTCCTTCCTGCTTCCCAACACAGTTTTCTGCCTGTGTTGGGGACACTGACATTTGAGGCTGCCCACGCTTCTTGGGCCACCAAACTCCTCCCAGCAGCTATAGAGGTTCAGTCCGCATGGCAGGCTCTCGGGGCTGGCTACCTCCAGGGAGGAGGCGCTCCCAGCCACAGAAGTACTTTTGCGAGGACAGAAGCCCTGAGGAAGCCAGGCCAGATCCCTGTCTCTACTTTCTCGGCCACATGGAAGGATGGCTTTGAATTAGATGAGGGAAAGGATGAACTTCCTAACCTAGCACGCTGTGGGATGGTCTTTCCTGGATAATTCGCAAGACAGAACTAACTGGAGTCTCAGATGTTCCTGGAAGCCTACTAGAGGCGAGGGGATGGAAAGAATGGCCTCTTCAATTCTTTTCCAAAGATGAGCAGAACACTGCACCCCATCCCTGGGAGAGTGACCAGGGCAGGCAACGTGTGATTCCGATTTGCTTCAGGCCTGCTGTGACGCTTTGATCATTGGCCTTTGTGTCCTAAAGCCCCTGGTTTATCATTTCTCAGGGTAAAACTCACGATCTTCAACAGCAGTGAGGTCCCTGCAGGCTCTCCTGCTTTCTCCTTTGCAAGCATCCGAAAGGGGTGGGATGGAGTGGCTGTGCCCACTTTCCCTTCCTCTTCCTGAGTGTGTATTAATGGCTATCACTGGGAGACTTAAGCAGACGGGGGGGGGGGAGTCTCAAGCGTCTTTGGAGGCCTCTGGTCTTCTTTGGGAAGGTTCTGGAAACTTTTTTGTTTTTTGAGTAGAATGAAATGCCCCTGAAGAAAGCCCTTTGGAAGTTCCTGGGGATAGAGAAGGACTTTATGACATTTCCCCCCCCCCCCCCCCCAATTTCAACAACCACTGGCTGGCTCACTGCTGGGTTGAGCTTGCACACTCCCTCCCTCCCACCCACCTAGACTCACCCTTCTCATCTAGGCTGGAGCCTGCCACTTGCAATGTGACCTGAAGGTGTCAGGCTTGCCTTAGCTATGCTTAAGCCTGAGTCCTTGCCACGGGGAGACTGACTGAGAAACTGGTTTGTGGAGAAAGCCCTTAAGACCAAGGCAGAGGAGAGCAGTACAACAAAACAAACGACAGCCAACCAACCAGCCAGTTCTGGAGTTCCTATATTCTTCCCCAAATATACATTAGAGCGGGGCTGGGCCAGCCTCAGCCTGTGGGTTTAATCCTGCTGCCTGTATAGTCCACAAGTTGAGAACGTTATTTATATTCGTAAATAATTGGAAAAAATGGGAAAATCATGAAATTTCATGATGCTTGGAAACGGTATGAAATTCAAATTTCGGTGTCCGCAAGCACAGTTCAGTTTCACCGGAATGCAGCCATAGCCATTCATTTACACACTGGCCGTTCTGTGCTGTAAGGTCAAGGGTAAGTGAGCCTGAAATGCATTTACTCTCCAGCCCTTTGCAGAAAAGTTTGCTGATTCCTGAATTACAGTAGTCAAATTTTGAATGTGGGATTATTTAGACTCAGTATATGTGATTCTTATGAAATAAGAAGCTCAAAAATTTCTTGCTCTGGATACAAAGGGGAAGTTATATAAAAATTAAAATTAAGACATCTGTGTCTTCTGTATGTATCAATTATCCATGATTTAATTAGCCCTTAAATAATTAAAGGACTTTTATGTTTATAGTACCTTATATCATAGGTCTATAGTGATTTTCGAGTTTTTAATGGACTATCAATAACTGCTATTTCGTACTCTACAACTAGAGTTTAATGGAATGTATGTTATAAATTTATAGTGTCTGCTAAGCTCTGGCATTCTCTCGAGTCTCCTTCCTATTGGAAGAGACATTTGTGGTCATCTACCCTACTTCCACTTGCATTTTGTAGAGAAGAAACAGAAACGCAGAGGTTTTGGTGATTTGCCCAAAGACACGTAATTAGTGGCAATTTTGTCCTTCAAATACGATGGCACCTCCTGCCTGAAGATAAAGAAACGACATTGCTTTTATAATTTATTTGCAACTTGTACCTTCTTATTAAAATTGAATGCTTTCTCTGGGCCAAGCATTGTTCTAAAGGTTCCTTTTCATTTAATTTTTAGTAATAGCAGCTTCTGACTTTGAGTGCTTGCCGCAGGCTAGGCACTATGCTGAACAGCGCATAGTTTCACTCTATCCTCATGACAGTCTTCTGGAAAAGGCATTCTGCAGATAAAGAAAAAGGGTGAGGCCCTGGCTGGTGTAGCTCAGTGGATTGAGCGCGGGCCTGCAAACCACATGATCGCGGTTCGATTCCCAGTCAGGGCACATGCCTGGGTTGCAGGCCAGTTCCCAGCAGGGGACTCACGAGAGGGAACCATACATTGATATTTCTCTCCCTCTCTCCTTCCCTTCCCCTCTAAAGATAAATAAATAAAATCTTAAAAAAAAAAAAGGTTGAGAGGGTCACCCAGTGAATAAGTGGTGGGAGCAGTGTTCTGACCCACGGCCACATTCATAAGCTACTGATCAGATTTAATATTTTTCTGGCGATGACACGGCCTGCTGAAGCAGTATCCTGTGTTTAGAACCAGGGACTAAATCCCAGTCTCACCAGGTTGGGAGGGAGGGCAGGGCCTTGTCTTTGATGATCTGAAAGCAGGGAGTAAACAGCTTTTCTCCAAGGCCTGTTACAGGCAGCACTTCAATGTAAATGGACTTCTTTCTTTCTAAGAAAAATAAGATATTTTACCCACAATTCACGTTCATGTTCTTTAACTTTGGCTGTTGTATAGTCATCAGATTGCCTATGACAGAGAGTGAATTCCTGGTCTTACACATCATGCTGCTGTGCACACAGCCCAGGCGGGACAGGTTTGATTTAAAAAAGTATTTTATTTATTTATCTCCAGAGAGAGGGGAAGGGAGGGAGAAAGAGAGAGAAATGTCAGTGTGTGAGAGCAACCTCGATGGGTTGCCTCTCTCATGGGGGCTCGGCTTGCAATGCGGGCGTGTACCCCCACCGGAAATGGAACCGGTCACCCTTTGGTTTGCAGGACAGTGCCTGACCCACTGAGCCACACCGGTCAGGGCCATGTTTGATTTTTGACATTACTTTTGTGTTAGGGTTTTTGTAAGGAACACTTGTATACATAAAAATAAATCCTATTTATTTTTATGTGTTTAGTTCATTCCTAATTCTAAATATTTTAACGTTTGGAATCTTTGGAACTGCACCCAGTATATAGAAAGTCATTAATTCATATTCTTGAGGCTACATCAAGTTCAATTTCCCAACACCCGTAAAGTGCTAGCTACTCTTGACAATTTTCCTACCTTCACCTGGCTGTTCTGTTTCTGGCCCCTCTCAATGAGTGTCCTGCCAGCTCTGTTATCTAGGCCACTGAAAACCAGATCTATACAAACTGTGGTATGAACCTGACATTGACTCGCTGGCTGACCATGTGTGAATTGGTTTTATTACACCAAGAAGCAAACAGACCCTATCATTTGTGTTTTCAGTGACTCATCGCCACAAACTGGGCTCATTGTGGGGTGCCCCAAATAATGAAGCTTCCTGAGGTTTCCCCCGGAATGCATCTATGGTTACCGCACCCCCCTGCCCCGCCCCCGTGAGCCCTAATGTAGCTGGCCGCTAGGAGTCACCTGCACATTAGGAAGGTTATCTTCAATGACAATGCCCTTGCCGATAACCGAGGCTTAGGTGGTATTTATTTTACTACGTCATGGCCAGCAGGTGGCGCTGTTGGAACTCGGTATTTATCCTCCAGGACAATTATCAGAGCAACTTTTTCAGAAGTACCTTAGAAATCTTTACCCTGTCATGCAAGTCGGAGGCAGCAGCCAATACTGTGCAGGCAAAAGAAGCTGGCTGTCCACTAGGTTTCTTACAGCTGGTCACCGGAGCAGGTGGAAGAAGGTGCTGCGTGGCCGTGCTCCATGTGGCTTGTGCTTCTCTCCTCCCTGCAGTCCTTTCTTCATCTTGGTTTCTTGCTGTGGTCTGGCCAGCCCAGGGTCTTTTCACGCAGGTCCTCGAGCTGTCTGGGAGAGCTGGTTGAGCTAAGCTGTCTCTAGGGTCTAGGACCATCTCAACCATGAGAACGGTTTGGTTTCTGTGCACTGGTTCATTACTTGATGCAAACATTTCCCCTGACTCGTCATTACTGATTCTAACCACCAGATGGGAGTCTGGTCACATCTACCTTTTACAGCTGATGGAAGAAGGGCTGAAATCTCTCTAAACAGCGGGTCTAGTTAATCACTTCTGATAACACACACACACATCTCTATAAATATTTATTTTATTGTACTAACTTGCCAAGCTGCACCCTTTTCTCCTGGTTTTAAAGAAAAGAAAAGAGACAAAAAAAGGAGCTGGGATTTCAGGAGAGAGAGAAGTTTCTCAGAGCAGGCAAGGTGTTTATTCAAGGTCATCGAGGGACTTGGTATACAAACTACACAGATTTTAGGAATGTGTTTACAGTGAGTTAGAAGGGGAAGTGCTAGGAAGAGTGTTGGGCACCTCGGTAAGCGTATGTAAATGGTCATTGTTCTCATGGCCTTCACAGTTACAACCCCCCCCCCCCCCCCGCCCCGGGCCTGGCGCGATAGTTGTAGAGTATCAGGACTTTATCCTGGCACTGACCCCTCATCTTCAGGGGCACTGACCCCTCATCTTCAGGGTCTCCCTCTTTAACAGTCCCTCAGTGTGCTCACCTGACCTTCTGCTCCCACAGACAGAAGGGAATCCAAGACATGACTACTCTGGTGTGATAACAAGTCCTGCTAGGAGTGTTTGGATTGTAAGAGACCTGAGGAACGGGGGTGGGGGGGTGGGCAAAGGAAATAACAACTAATGGTGGAATGTCAGACATTGTGGCTGTAGCAGGAGGGAGAAATCCAGTGGCCCAGGGAGATAGGTCAGGGCTCCTGGGTATTAGACAGGGGTACATACCTGCAGACGTGTTGAAAGAGGATTCTTTAATGGGGGGTGGGGTGGGAAGACAGGCAGATGAGAACTTCACAGCCCCATCCATCCTACTTTGCAAGGATCCTTGAGTAGTAGTGGAAATTAGCCTTCTTTGACTGTGGATGAAGAAATCCAGTTTTTTAAAAAAAATTTAGACATCTAGGTCCAGTGCACTTTCCAGCCCAGCTTTCTGAGATTACTGGGGTTGTTTCTTTTCAGAACATTCTTCCCTGCAGGCCGTTCTGTGGGAGGTCTCGTCAGGCTCACTGGCAGTTGAGAACTTAGAGGGAGCCACAGACCTTAGAGGTAACAGCAGAAGCACGTTTCTAACCTCTCACCTTACAGAGGGTGAGTTGAGACCTCCGGGGATGTGGTTCGCCCAGAGCCACACGGCTGCTTGACGGGAGATTCGGGGCTGGGATGGGGGTTCTCAGTCCCACGTTCTCTCCAGGTCTCCTCGAACCCCACTCCTTTCTGCAGAGCAGAGTCTGAGCTCCCAGAGCTTGTGTGAAATGACCCAAGTCACGGAGCTGCCTGGAGATAGGCCTGGCGGCAGGACCCGGGTCCGTGGAGGGCAACGGGACTGCTCTTCCATGTCAGCATCCACTGTCCCCCAAGCCGACCATGTGGTCCTCATCCAGAGCCCTTCCTTTGGCGTGTTTGCTTTTACTTCAGTAGAAGAACCTTCCATTATGAGAGAAGTCAAAGTACTTCAAATTTAGCCATATGAGTGACTGACAAAGGAGTGTGAAACTGTCACTTGTGGGAAACTATCTAGGAGTGTACAGGTGTCTCTTGGATGTCTCAAAAGGTGATGGAGAAACAGGAGAGGCCTGAGGATGTAGGAAGAGAGTGGGATTCGGAGCAGCCATGTGGCAGGCGGGGAGGGGCAGGGGATGGACATGGCCCTGAGCTTCCAGCCCTGAAGGCTTCCTTCCTATCTTGCCTCCTGCGCGTGTGTGCATATGACCTCACACCCATTCATTCTCTCTCTCTCACACACACATGCACACACACACACAGGTGATGGTGACGGGCAAACTGGCACACCTTTGCATTTCTCCTTTTTCGTACCTTTCATGTGCTCTTATTTCTGTAGCTCCTGACCCAGTCTTCTCTCTTCTCCTTGGACTTCACTCCATTTCCTCTTCTTTCTGAATTTTCTTCTTTCTTCTTTTCCTTTCTCAGCTCTTCATTCCCTGTATTTGCACTTTTAGTAAATAATTTTCTTCAGCTTACTATGTGCCAGAAAAGGTCCTAGGCAACAGGGGCAAAGAAATGCTAAAGATAGTTCCTGTGCTCTGACCACCTGCGTTAGCCAGACAGGTCCTAGTCTGGGGAAAGGGAAAGCTAAGTAACCAAATAATTAGAATATAATGTTGCAAGTATAACTATAGAGCTATATGCAAAAAGTCTGGTGTCCAGAGTAGGAATTCAGGAAAAATTTGTTGAGTGGAATGATGAATAAGTTAGGACAGTCCAGACAGAGAAGACAATGATAGCTGTGTTTTGATGGGCAAAGATAAGGTTTAAAAACATTTCATTTGAGTGCTATTTTATTGGACTTCAATAAATGAGTAGGAGTTCACCAGACATTGGAGGGGAGAACCATTTTCGAAAGATGGAGAAACACACACATGATCTAAAGATGCTTTTCCATTTGGGAAAGTAATCAAATACAGTGAGTCTTACAGGTCTGGAGTGTCGGGTGCCCAGGAGGCCCAGACAATGAAGCTAGCTGGGGCCAGTGTGAGAAGGGATGTGTTTGTTACCTGGGTACAGTGAGCTGCCTTCCAGAGGGCGATTTCTGAGCAGAGAAGTGATATGGCTGCCTTTGCTGTTTGGAAAGGTAACTTTAGCAATCACACAGAGTAAAGGTTGCATCAGGGAAGAGAATGCAGTAGCAGAGACCCATTAGGAGGAGCTCCCCAAGGGCACGGTGGTCTGAGCTAGGGCAGCAGTGGTGGAAATGGAGAGGAATACAATGGAGCCTTTCTGAGCTGCCCTTCGGGACTGGTGATGGGTGCAGGGGCCAAGGGAGGAAGGAGAGGAGAACGACCAGCTGCATGGAGAGCTGACTAGAGCTGCCGTGGGCGGAGTTGAGGAAAAGGAGGAAGAAGCTGTACACATCTGTGTGTGCTGTTTTGGGGGTGTGCACAGAAGGTGTTTGGGGCTACAACTGCTGAGGACTCTCTGGGTTGGCTGGCTAGGTGGAGGTGGGAGCTGACCTGTGAAGCTCAGGCCGTGACGGGGGCTGGGAATGGGGATTTGGGAACCAGAAGCTGTGAAGGGTGCATTCTGCTGTATGGACATGTGCGAAATTAAGGATTCTCTTTGCTTCCTTTTCAGTTTCTGCTCATCCTTTTGGCTTCCCGGTTCCTCTACTTTTTTTCTTTTCGCACCTCCAAGAGCGGAGGGGAAACCTGCCTGTTGAGGCACCATTCTTGCTGTCTCCTGTCCCCCCCCAGCCCCCCCATCTGGGGCCTCTCCAGAAGCAGTAGGCACCTTCGGGTTTTCTTGGTGAAATGCAGTGATTTTCACCCAGTTGGGCTCTGTGGTCCACAAGTGTCTTGCAGTTGGTCCTTTGGCTGATTCAGGGTGGGATGTCCTGATGGGAAGGAGAAGATTCCTGGCTAGTGTGGAGAGAGAAAGGGGAGGAAGGGAGAAATCTGTACTTGGAGTGACTTGGTGTTTGGAGTCTCACCAACCACAGCTTGAACATATTGGACAAACTTGCAGGGCTGCTGCTGCCAGGTTGGCTAAGAAGTGACATTACTGGATCCCGTCACCTCCTGGCTGTCAATAGTGGCAGGCAGGAGGAAGCAAGGGCAGGCGAAGCACAGACAGCCTTTTCTAAAGCAGATAGCGCTTGGTGTCTCAGCAGAACACTAGGGAGCCCAAGGTGGGAGAGGGTGGGCTCTGTTTGGGGGTCCACACTCAGCCCTGCGGGAAGTGGGCCTGAGCCAGGAGCACCTTGAACGGCTTTTCTTTTGCCACCTCCCTTGGTCAAGGAATGGTTTTGTGTTCTTCTGTTAATACCAGAATTTTCTGCCCTTGAATTTCTAATGTTCTTGAAGATCAGAGGAAATGCACACCTGTAAGCCTCGTGCATATGAGGCTGTGGACACTCGGTTGGAGGTTCTCCCTGCCAGCCTGGGCTCTCTGCTCTCACCCCGGCTGTCCCTATGCTCATCTGCATTGCCCACCCCACTTCTCCATCTCAGGAGTGACATGAAGGGGCACGAAACCTGGAGCGAGGTCACGCGCACCGATGAGGTTGGTAAGATGTGGGGACGGAGGAGGCAGTCCTTCCACAAAGCATCACTGAATGAGCTGCCAGAGCGGGGAAAACATTAGGGGCAGTGGTTACTAACTGGAGACACCCCCACCTCAGGAGGGAGGGTAAGAATGCCCCCAACCTGCTGGGCTCAGGAAGAGTGATGGAGGACAGCAGGGTGGAGGGATGCAATCATTTCTCACCTGTAAGAACTGCGCCCCCCGTTCAGTGGGATCCTCCCCAAGGGAGACCTTTTGGCCGCCCCTTTCTCTTCCCTCCCAAAGAACCCCTTTCTGGTCATTGTCTGACTTTCTACTCTCAGAACTTTGTTTTGAAAAAGGCTTTGATCCCTTTTAGGTATAAATATACATGAGTGGGAAACACTTTAAAGCTATTATCTGCTATTTCCACCCGAGTGCCAGTGAAGATGCTGGCGAGAGCCAAGGTTGAGAAGAGGGGTAGGGTGCATGAGAAGAACTGGAGAGGGCTGACAGAAAGCCTGGGGTGGTGAGGCAACACAGGGAAGGCAGAGGTGGAAGGGAGAGGGTTGTGCTAAGAGGAGATGGGGATGGAGGAACCCCAATTTACCTAAATGAAAAGCAAGAACCTGCAGCTCACCTGGGTTTTTCTTGGCAGAATTAATGAAAGACATTGCAAACTCCTGAAGAGAAAATTGTGTCATACTTTCTAATCATGAATCACAAATACGTTTATTCACTCTGTGGACTCAATGAGTCTTGACTGATGATTGGAAGGCTGTTCTTTCTCTTCCATAAACAAGTTCAAAGCTCCAGGAGACTGGGTCATTTGACCATCATCCCCAAGTAACCCAACTGAAAAAGGGGGGGAATCGGGGTGCTGGGAGAAAGCAGCCTGAAACAATTATTTGGTGAATTAACTCAAGTCTAGTCTGGACCCTTTGTTCCAGCCTCCTAGCTCCAAGAGAAAAAACCCAGGAGTTAAGCCCCAGAAGAAAACATGGAGTGGGTGGCTGAGAGGGGTAAAAATAGAGTTAATATTTCCTCTGAGCAAGGGAGAATGGACCCAGGCCCAGAACCATAATTCCTGGGTCCTCAGAAGAATCTCCAGCTGCTTCAGCTATCTCCGCATCTGGGAGAGCATTGGCCAAGGGGACCAGCACATGAGGAAGTCAGTGGAGGTTGCAGCTCACTTGCTGAGCCTTCCAAGATCTGCCCAAAGCCTGTGCCTTTCGAGGCGGCATCGGCTGTGCCCAGCTCTGTAACATGCTTTCCATGAGGAGCAGATGAGACACATCTGGGATTTTTAGGGATCTTTGGCAAGAATGGTGGAGACGCAATGCACAAAAAGGATGGTAAGTTCTTAAATCTCTCTTTTGTGTAAAACCTGGTTTAAACCCTCACAGGGTAAATCAATGATTTAATAACATCTGATCTGAGGAATTGGGAGATTTCTTTCAGCCACTTCCTTCCCCTTTGCTGAGATCATTGAGGTTATTCCTCATTTCTTATCTCTCTTTTCTCCTGAACTTTTCACTCCTGTTTGAGGGAGGTACTCCAGGATGCTTGATTCTGCAGGTAGGGGAAGTCATACTTGCTCCTGCTGTTGGTGAATTGTCAGGATCTGAGAGATGGAACTCTAAGTCTCCAGACTGAATGTTGTGGCTGCCTGTTGCTAGCCTCAGTGCACCATCCTTTGGGGCTGATCACCTGGAACCTCCTGCACCCACCTGGCTCAGGTAAGCAGTCCACACTGCTCTGGGGACTGTCATGGAGACTGACAGGAAAGAAAAGGAAGCCCCGGTTTTGATGAGTTTCTAGTCCAGGGTGGCTGTAGCCCCATCTTGGGTGAAAGTGTTTAACACTGAACTAGCAAAGGGCAGGTGAGTTCAAATGGAATGTTCCTGTGCTAGAAATGGATTGCACACAAGCTGAAGGAACAGAGAAGCAGAGTGGTTGGATCTGTGTGAGCTCAATCAAGCTGCTTCCGACTGGAGGAGAGAGTCACACGCACAGGCAGAGATGAGGCCGAGAGGGCTCACTCCGGGAGACAGGGCTTACACAAAGCTGTGCATGCTGAAATAACAGCTTCTGAGCAGAAGCAGCAAGCTAATTAATTTGGCTAGAGCCAGGTTTTTGTGCAAAGGGGAAAGGGACAGGAGTTTACGAGCTGAGCAAAGCAGCTGGCTGGGTTTCTGTAGGCAAGTAACTGGGTCTCTCTGCCCCTCAGCTGCCTCGACTATGAAATGAGAGAACCAAGTAGGTGACCAGGGTACCAGGCTAAGGTTTCTGTCACCGAGGTATAGAAAGTTAATAATCATGGGAGCAGTGTGTTGGGCATTCCAGACTTTCCTAGGAGATTGTGGGTGACCCAGCTGAGATTAGAGCTGGAGCCCACTCAGTCAGCACTAATGCAGAGCACTGTGCCAGGCCCAGGGGCCACGGAATGAATGACACACTGAAGGTCCCATTCGCATTCTTGCTGGGGGAGAAGGGGAAGACAGCCAATGCAATGTCAAGGTTCAAGCAAACAAAATAGGGTTAACTAGAAGGAAGCGCTATGGAGAAGGTAAAACTCGGAATCACAGTTGTGATTTGGGCCTTCTTCATTTGAGGGGGCTGGGAAGGCCTTTCAGAGGAGGTGGTACTGGGGCTGAGACCTGAAGGGCAGGAAGAGGTCAGCCTAGTTGCCCAGGGGCATCAAAGGACCAGCTGAGGTACTCAGATGCCTCAGCATGGACTTGGTCCCCACTCTTTCTTTGGGAGAAGGAGTTGCTTTTTATTTTTCAAAAATCATGGAGGACAGAGAAAGACAAGAGGGTGCCAATTATAGAGTCCAAATATGGGCGTAGGGCTGCCAAAGTAATATTGGAAACCTATGAGCAAAGCTGGGAGAGGGCGTTCCCATGAGCTCTCCTCCCTCCCCTGTTAGAAATACCAGAAAACTTCAGAAGGTGATGATGGCAGTCATCCTGGAGGGCCAAGTAAGGCTTGGTGGTAATAAGAATAAGAATAAGAAAATGAGAATAGTAACAGCACCACTAGATAACATTTCATGGATTAAGCACTTCCGAGCACTGTTTAAGTATTAACTCATTTAGTCCTTATGATAATTGTGGAGATGGGCAGTGTTACTGTGCTAGTTTTACTAATGGAGAAGCTGAGGCTTTGGGGAGTAACTTGGCCACGACGGCACAGCTGAAGTCGGCAGAACCAGGATGCTCATCTGGGTCCTCCAGGCCTGGGCTCTTCATCATCAAGCTATATCACCTTCCACAGGCTGCACAGAGTCATGCAATACTTGCAATACTTGATCATGCCGCACAGTCTGTGACTGTGTCAGAAGACCTCTGGCAGGACAGTCCCTTCTCTTTTGACAGGTGAGAAAAGGAAGTCAGAGAATTAGATTGGTGATGCCAATTGGGGTGTTCTGTGTGCTCTGCTTCAGTAGGTACTAGATCATCAGTGTCTGTCTGGTTAGGAGCCCCCGGCACAGTGATCGACTGCAACTGCAGCTTCCCGAGAGGGGAGACATAAGTGTTAAACTCTTGGCACACAGTAAGTGCTCAATACATGCTAGTGCCTTTGTGAAAGTCCACACGTCGGGTTTCTGTGCTCAAGGGTGAGACAGTTGGGCTGTCACTGGGGAAGGGGGAGCTTGACTGACATGCTGCAACCCTCACCAAACCCCACTGATCAGAGTGAAAGTAAAATGTCTTTGGAAACCTGGTAACCCACCATTAAAACTCCTGGGTATAGGAAAACAATTGCTTGCCCTATATAGTGGCTTATGATTGCCCTTGGTTGTCTGAGTTTCTCTTTAATTATAGGCCCTCTTTAAACACTCAGACACACAAGGCCTTTGTAAACTTGAACTTCCTCTCTCTCACACACAATCCCCTCCCATGCACACTCTCCCTTTCATTTACAGAGCATAAACAGCCATGTCTCACTCATTCACGTAATGAATTTCAGCCCCATGAATCTCCATTGAAGAGGGGCCCCTGGAGAGCTGGGGGCATCTGGGCAGTCTTCCTGTCCCACAGCCCCAGGGGGCTCTGGGAAGAGTGGATCCTTTATGGGGAGAAGATAATGGGTAAAAAGTGCTCTTCGCTGATGGACCTGTCTCAACCTTCTCTTCCCTTCAACAAAATTGTTTACTTGGGCAGTCACTTCCCTAAGAAAATTGCCAAGTTCTCCCCCACTGCCTTCTTTTTATACTTCATAACCCTGCCCTCTCCTCTTCTAAACTCAATGCAGAGCCATTTGGTTCTGGGAAGATATTCTAGGCATCAGGAGAGACGAGAAAGCCTGCCTGACTGTACTTGCCCTTCTTCCTTGCCAGAAGAAAGGATTTGACTTTCCTGAGAGACAAGGGGGTGCTGGAGGACCAGAGTGTGAAACAGGGCTCCCCGGACTCCTCTCCATACTAGATGGGGCTCACAGCTTGGTGCGCTGCCCCTCCTGGGCCACACTCAGTCTCTCACCCCAGTGCCCTCTTCGATACTTGGTTAAGGATCTCATGAGATAAACTCAGGGCGGAAGTGCCCTCTGACTCTTCTCCCCTCTGCCTGCCCTCAGCCCCTCTCTGGCAGGAAGACAGCCTCTTTCTCCACACCCCCTCTGGGCGGCGTGCTGGTCTGTGTCTCGAACCAGGGCTCCCTTCTCTTCACTAAGCTCCCAGTGGTAGTGTTTGCCCATTTTTGTGGTGTAAATACTCTCACCGGATTTTATTCCAAGCTCCTGTTGTGATGCCCTGAGTGGGGGGATGGAGCGGCTTGCGGTTTAGCCTTTCCATCCTCCTTCTGTGGCCCCGTGTTCTCCTCTGGGAGCCGTGGGCTACCCCACAGGCTCGGTGGTTGGGGAGCTGGTAGTCAGTTAGGAAGTGACGAGGTTTGTTTTTAAACCTAATTTGTAATTGCAAGTTTATATACTTTAACTTTTAGTCATGGCTGTGTTTAACAGCTGACTGGCACACTTCCCGAAAATTTAACAATCTGCACTGATCCATCCAACACACCAAGGTCCCGCCCTCACGCGCCCCCTCAGGGGAGACTGTGGGCCTTGGTGGCCCTGGGTTTCAGAAGGGCTCTCTGTTCCTGGGAAGTTGCCCTTCTGGCAGTAGGACATTTACAGGGATGATTCTTGGTTCTGGGTCTTTCAGGGGACATCGTGATGAAGAAACAGCAGGAGTGCTGCAACAGGAGCGGCTGCAGGAAGGGGTCAGTGGTGGGTTTTCACTCCCAACTCCTCACCAGATCCGCCTCGAGTTAAAAGGCTAAGGCCCAGGGAGTGGACCGATAGGTGTCCCCTGGGGCACAAGTAACCCCGGTGTGTAGGGCACTGGGGCATAACTTGAGGGCAAAAAACGAGAACCGAGATTTCAGCGCCGGTTTCTCTGGCCAGCCCACGCCTCCTGCCTCAGCTCAACGCCACTCCCTCCCCGCCAAGTGGCTCTCGGCTCCGGAGGCGGGACCGAGTTCTTCGGGGGCCCCTGGAGGCTCCCAGCTGCAAGCTTTGGGAGGCTGGGAGACCAGAGAGGGAGGGGCGCTGGCTGGGCAGTCCGACGAGAAGGGGGCCTTTAATAGGCTCGCCCAGCGCCTGGTTTGTGGCGCTGCGAGTGGCTGCGGTTCGGAGAAGCAGTCCGGCACCTCCCTCTAGTTCTCGGCTGCAGATCCTCGTCCTTACACTTGACAGCGATTGCACTTAAGTTCCCGGGGCGCGCTTTGCTTGGGAAGGCACAGGTAGGAGGCGCGGGCTGACGGGCGCACGCTCACTGCTCCGGGAGGAGGAGTCGTCCTCGCCTAGCTCTCCTTTCTGGGAGCTGCGGGCTGCCGGAGCGTCGGTGGTTTCAGTGGCGAGCTGCACAGAGACCGTGCCGGCGGCTGCTCGGATTGCACGGTTGTGCGCTGCCCGGCGCCATGCTTCTGCTGGGCATCCTAACCCTGGCTCTCGCCGGGGGACCCGTTGGTGGCTCAGAGCCAGAGCGGGAGGTCGTGGTGCCCATCCGATTGGACCCGGACATCAACGGCCGCCAGTACTACCGACAGGGTCCTGAGGACCCCGGGGATCAGGGGCTAATTTATCAGATTACAGCGTTTCAGGAGGACTTTTACCTACACCTGACACCAGATGCTCAGTTCCTGGCGCCCGCCTTCGCCACTGAGCATCTGGGTGTTCCCCTCCAGGGGTTCACCAGGAGCTCCCCAGACCTGCGACGGTGCTTTTACTCTGGGGATGTGAACGCCGAGCCGGATTCGTTCGCTGCTGTGAGCTTGTGCGGGGGGCTACGTGGAGCCTTCGGTTACCGAGGCGCCGAGTATGTCATTAGCCCTCTGCCCAACGCCAGCGAGTCCTCAGGGCAGCGCAACAGCCAGGGCGCACACCTCCTCCAGCGCCGGGGCGCCCCTGGCGGGCCTGTCGGAGATCCCACTTCACGATGCGGGGTGGCTTCAGGCTGGAACCCAGCCATTCTACGGGCTTTGGACCCTTACAAGCCTCGGCGGACTGGCTTAGGGGAGAGTCGCAACAGGCGCAGGTCTGGGCGCGCCAAGCGCTTCGTGTCTATCCCGCGGTACGTGGAGACACTGGTGGTGGCGGACGAGTCAATGGTCAAGTTCCATGGCGTGGACTTGGAGCATTATCTCCTGACGCTACTGGCCACTGCGGCGCGACTCTACCGCCATCCCAGCATTCTCAACCCCATCAGCATTGTGGTAGTCAAGGTGCTGCTACTTGGAGACCGCGACTCAGGGCCCAAGATCACCGGCAACGCGGCCTTGACGCTGCGCAACTTCTGTGCCTGGCAGAAGAAACTGAACAAAGTGAGTGACAAGCATGCTGAGTACTGGGACACCGCCATCCTTTTCACCAGGCAGGTAAGTTGAGCTGTCACCTCTCTGGACCCAGATAGCTTCATTTTCTCAGGATCACTGTCCTTAGCTCTCCAAATGCCCTTTGTGCGCCCGGGGTTTAAATTTGGTTGATGTCTTCCAACTCCCACTTTGGATCTTCCGGGGAAAGCCGGCTCCGGTGCTCTGCAGAGCTCGGGCTCACGTGTGTCTGGACGCACGTGGGCGATCGGAGGAGTGCTTGCTCTTTCAGAAGGTGTTGGCCTGGCATGGCCAATCAGCGCCTCCTAGATCTGGCGCCAAGGGGCCGGAACCCAGGAAGTTGCCGCCCAGGAGCTGCAGTTCGTCTCCAAGGCAGATAGGAGGCGCTCTGAGGATGGCGTTGGAGAGGGTGGGGAAAGTCCACCCCTTTCTGTGGGGGCGTCTAAGTCCTTTCAGACACCCAGATTCCCTCCCCCTGCTTGTAGAAGTGGAAGGTAATCCAAACGGCCTAATTAAGCTCCTGGCTACATTTCTCATTGGTAACATGCTCAGTTAACTTCTCTGCTCTGGGCCTGGAACAGCTGGACTGGGAGGGAGGGAATCATTTGGGATGTTCTGTAGGTTGCAGTGAGAGGATAGACTCAAGTACTGGGGTCATTCCCTCTGTTATCGCCGCTTCCCCTGTACCCTTCTGTGCTGGGCCTCTCTTCTATTTGAGGGGCTTCTAGTGCATCCAGAGCAGGCACTGTAGGTGGGACACCTGTTCGGAGCTTGGAGTTTCACCTGGAGCTGAGTTGGGAAGATCTCTTTCGATTTTCCCATGCCCTTGGTGGTGGAGGGTGACCCATTCGCCCTGAGGTATGCTATGAACCGAGCGGGTAAGGTTGCTCAGGACCCCGAATCACTGCGCCTCCTGTGACCTCTCTTGACTGCAGCGCTCCGGCTTCTGGCCCTGGCCGTGTGGAAGTGGTGTGAGCTCGGTAAAGGGCATTTAGAGACCCTAGCTACAAGGTTGGAAAGACACAGAATATTGGGATTGGAAAGCAAATCAGAACAGCATCTGTGCCTTTTGCTGTGGATCTGTGAAAGTTTGGATCTGTAGATGTTGGAGTGATTGGGTGCTGTGAAGTTTTTGGATTCTTGACATTTCTCTGATACAGGAGACTGGGAGGAAAAGGGGCAGTCACATGACCCACTTCCTCTGATTTGGGGGGTTGTGACTTGAATCCGTGCCATGCTCTCATTTTATTTTAACCGCAGCGCTCTGGGGATGGCACGAAATCCATGGTTACCTGTGGGGCTCTGAATCTCCACTGTTTCCAAATGGCCCCTCGAAGCTGGGCTGGCGCACTTGGGGCTGGAGCTGGAGTCTTCCACACTAACCCATTTGGCACAGCTAGTCCCTTCCTGGAGTTGAACTTCCTCCTTTCCCAGCCTTCTCCTCCCACCACCTGGCTTCTCTAGGGAGGTCTTTGGCCTGAGTCTGTTTCCTTGCTCTCATTCTTCCAGTTGAGTTCTATAGAGCTGCCACTGCCCCAGCCCCAGCGAGCGCTGCCTGAGTCACAGGGAAACTAAAGAGGAGGTGGCTTTGACCTCCGCGCACAGGCCAACTCGGCAGTCAGATTGCTGGGGGAAGAAAGCAAAGGCTGAGAACCGGATGTCCAAATGGGCAAAGCAGCTGTTGTTCATCTGCTACCTGGGATGCCCCTGTGGAAGTCACTCGCTGGCTCTGAAGTGCCAGACCTCAGTCTCTGCTGCCTAGTGGCCAGGCTGACTTTTGGAACCAGCCCTTGGAGGAGGACTCCTATTGTGAACATGGGCCATGCCATCAGAAGGACCTGCCTTTTCAAGAAGAAGCCATCAAACAGCATGACAGCTTCTGTTTGTCAGTGGTGTGTGCGAGACCCCCAGGGGGCTTTGTTGACCGTGCATAATGGGTACAAGATGTATGACCGCTTAGGTCAGAAGCAATGAAGTGCAAGATGGGACTTTTAGAAGCTGTCTTTCTCTTAGGCGTCTAGCGGGCAATGCCAGAAAGTGGGGAGGCTGTGTTGGCAGATCCATCCTGCACATATGTGCTTTCTGCTTTATAGTAAACACCGCTCCCTCACCTCCCTGCCAGCACAGACTTCAGAGCCTGCTGCATTCTCAGAGTCTTAGGAATTGCTCATTCCTGAGCTCCCCCGGGAAGGTACAGTATGCGATGAGAACATGCGCGCACAGCTGTGCTTTCTAGACTAAGGCAGATGTGGTCTCCGGGAACCTGGAGGAGCCTCCTGCTGCACTCCGACACAAGAGGGACTTTTGTGTTACTTTGTAACGGTCAGTAGTAATCTTTCCAGCCAGATGTATGAGCTCCTCTGCTTAAATCTGGCTCATAATGTTGGTGCAATCAATGCATTGCAGACTAAAATGTGGCTATACTGTGTATATATAGTTTCTTTGGATAAGAAATTTTTAGAAATGTGCTTGTTTTGTAAATCACCTTTTGTTTATAAGGCATCTGGAAATGATGGGCACCTTTATTATTTTTTACAGATTTTATTTATTTATTTTTAGAGAGAGAGGATGAGAGGGAGAAAGAGAGGGGAAGAAACATCAATGTATGGTTGCCTCTCATGCGCCCCCTACTGGGGACCTGGCCTGCAACCCAGGCACGTGCCTTGACTGGGAATCAAACCGGCCACCCTCTGCTTTGCAGGCTGACACTCAATCCACTGAGCCTCAACATCCAGGGCTGATGGGGACCTTTGGAGTCACCTATTTTTTTTGATTCTCTCAGAGATATGAAAAATGGCTAGTGACTCTTTTAAAACATTTAAAACTATTTTTAAAATCCTCATCTGAGGATATGTTTATTGATTTTAGAGATAGAGGAAGGGAGAGAGAGAGAGATGTGAGAGTGAAACATCTATTGGTTGCCTTTCATATGCATTCTGACGGGGGATTGAACCTGCAACCTAGATATGTGCCCTGACTGAGAATCAAACTCGCGACCTTTTTGGTGCATGGCATGATGCTCCAAGCAGCTGAGCCACCGGCCAGGGCAGTCACTCTTTTCAACTGATCACACTCTAGTGTGGTTTCCACGGTGAGAAAGCAGTTAGGAAAGGGTCAGGCCTTTAGAGCTCCTGGTGCTGGGAGTATCTGAAAGGAGAGCAGTGAGAGCGATGTGACCCGCAGGCACTGGAGCCGGTGCTTCTGACAGTCAGGGTTGCTGTTCATGAGAACAAGTCTGGGCCAGGCCGGGGGAGATGCTGCTGTCCTCTTGGCAGGCAGCGGGAGGGGTGTGGGGCGTTGAAATCAAAACATTGGGAAGACAAGACCCGGGGAGTATCCTGTGCACAGAGGAGAAAAAATTGATCATATGACAAGTATTTTGACAATTGGAGGAGTTTGCTTAAAGATTCAAAGAAAGTTCATGTTCCTGGAGAAAGAGTGTACATCTGATTTTATGAAGCGATCAGCTTTCAGCCTCATAACAGCAGGGTGAGGTCAGTGCAGGATGGGAACCAGGCTTGTGCAGAAACTGAGCCAGGCTTTCTGGATGGACATTCGTTTCTACAGGAGAGAAGTTTCTGAGGCTTCTTGTTGCTTTGGGTGGCAGGAACAGATATGTCATGCTGGGACTCTCTTCTCCCTTCAGGTCAATGCCTCTGCTGTTGGGGTAACCTTGTGATAGACTGGTTTTCATTCATTTACTTGTACGTTCTTTTAACGCTTACGGAGCATCTGTTACTTCCAGGAATTATCCTGGGCTGTGGAGATACAGAGAGTAGTAAGATGGGACCTCTGGCTTCCAGGAATTCACTGCCTGTCAGAGAGTCCAACAAGGAAACAGCTCATTACAATGTGATGTATTAAGTGTCCTAGGGGAGGGAGGCTTGGACCCTCCTCTGTCGGCAGTTAAGTCGGGGGTCATTCTTCTCACACTGGAGCCTGGGAAGCGCTCAGAGGGACAGGTCTCCAGAGCAGCACTGGGGGTGGGAGCTGGTGGGGCTGGGGGAGGGCGCTGGTTGTCTGCCTCGCAGGCGACCTCTCCTCCATTCAACCAGCCGGTCTGCTCTTTGTGACTTTGCCTCCTCAGACTGACTTTGTTTCTTCAGGATTTGTAATTTGTGGGTTTCCGCCTACTTTGGTCCTCCATTTACTTTACTTTTCGGTTGTGCCTAGTCCTGCTTCGTCTCATTCCCTCGTCCGCTTCTCCTCTCCCTGTTTTCCTCCACCCTCTCCTCGACCTCTTTTTGGTGATTGAGGCTCTCTGTCATCTTTCTCTTCTCCTTCATTCACACTCTCTCCTTTCCGAAGCCCTTCTTGAACCTAGGCCTGATGCTTATCTTCTTGTTTGGGCCTTGAGTACTTCTAGGTCTCGGGGAAAGGGGCTATATGGCAGTGGGGTTTAGTGCTCGATAAAAAAGAATAAAGTGATAATATGTATTTTACACATATCTTCCAATACAATAAAAAAAATCACAACTTTGTCAGGATCCTTTTCCAAGTCAAGTTTTGGAAGATGTTAGCAGAGATGGGCGTCTGTAGATTTGGTTTGTAATAGTTTGTACTAAATGGAAACACAGTTCCAGTCATCTGGGGAGGGGAAGGGCGAGGAGGCAGAGAGGATGGCGTGACAGAGGACTGCTCTCCAGTTCCGGGTGATTCCTCTTCTTCCTCCTTTTCATACTGACCCCAAGTAAGTCAGCCAGTGGTAATGTGCACTGAAATCTATTGGTTCTTTTTTTAAAAAAAGAAACACTGGTTTGGTCAGGAAAGCAAATGAAGTCTGTCCCTCCTTCGGTCTTGTTCTTCTCCTTCCTTGGAACATCTCTGCGGTTGTATTGCTCTCGGCACTCACCCTCTCCTCGCCTTGACACCTGGCTTCGGTTGCTTGGCACGAGGGGAAGACCATGGGTTTGGAGTCAGGCAGAGCTGAGTTTGAATCCTATCACTTGCATTTTTATAAACAAACATTGAATGAATTGGCTATTTGATTCATAGACTGAAGATAATGATGACAACACTGGTCCCTGACTTCCTGGCTGTTCCGAGGATGAGCTGCCTGGTCCTCCGGGGTGGGTGCCCAGTTAATGGCAGCTGTTCTCATCACGACCTTAGAAGTCACTGAGGGCAGTGGTGTCCCTTATCCACAGTTTCAGTTACCTGAATCAACTGTGGTCTGAAAGGATTAGATGGAAACTTCCAGAAATAAGCAATTCATACATTTGAAATTGCGCACTGCTCGTCACTTGGTAGCCCTCTGCGTCACCTGGTCGATTGTTGTGCACTGCAGTCCTTGTATTCAAGTCACCCTTGTTTTACTTTGTCACGGCCCCGAGGCGCAGGGGCAGTGATGGTGGGATTCGGTAGCCAACAAGAAGCTTGTAAAGTACTTCCTTTAAGTGAAGAGGTGAGTACAGGACAGTAAGATACTTTGAGAGAGAGAGTCCACATTCATTTAGCTTTTGTTACAGTGTATTGTCATAATTGTACTATTTTATTTTTACTCTCTTACTGTGCCTGAGTTATAAATTAAACTTTATCATGGTTATGTATGGATGGGAAAAAACATAGTATATCTGGAGATTGGTGCTATCCTCGGTTTCAGGCACCCACTTGGGGGGGGGGTCTTGGAACGTCTCCACCACGGATGGGGGTGGGGTGGCTGTAAATGTTTGCTGCTGTTGAATGATTACCTACAGGTACAGGTCCTTTGCCAAACTTTACAGCTGGAATAGGCCTGATTTAAAGCACTCTGTCCCATTCGTTGCCCTTGTGAGTTTGGTTAACACTTGTCTGATGACATTCCTGCTTTTGTGTGGAAGCTGAGGACTCCAGCATTTGCTGACCCTGCTGACCTGTAAACTCCTTTAAGGCAGGACCACATCCTGTCTTCGTAGCCCTCCGGCAGCCCCTGCACAACGCCGTCGATAAGTGCGAGTTCATGGAAGGAGGGCGCTGACACAGTGAAAGGACTACAGGTAGCTATGGGTGCTTAGGAAGCTCACCGCCCTGCCAGGGGATCATTAATCCAACGTTGATTTCAGCTGTCAGGCTGCAGGGTTGGGAGAGGGAGTTTTAGGTTCTTCTGGCATTTCACCTTGGCTCTTTGCCACAGGATTTTCCCTGGAAAAAGGAGGGGCCCCAGTGAGGAGCCAGCAGGCTGGGTACACAGCAAGGATGGGGTCAGGGTGTCAGTGCAGGTGTAGGGCTTGGAGCCAGGGGCTCGCTCGTGCAGGAAGCAGCGTGGACCCTGGTCTAAGAGCACTGGACACTTAATCCAGCCGTGCCTCTCCCACTGGCCCCTCCCCACTCAGAGGTCAGCCTGTGCTCTGTGGGCTTGGGGTATGGGGCAGACACTCTTGCCCTCTTGAGATTCTCCAGCGCATTCATTCTTGGGGTGCATGTGCACCAAAAACAGTTTGTATTTGTGGAATTGCCCAGTTCTGATGCTGTACTGCTTGCATGTCAACCCTCCCTCGGCCCCTCAACTTTCTGCCTAACCCTGGGCTCACTATTTGATCCTGGTCTAGTTGCTTGTATTCTCTGGGTCTTATCTGTAAAATGGGACCTTCTTCTTCTTCTTTAAAGATTTTATTTATTTATTTTTAGAGAGAGAGAAAGGGAGGGACAAGGAGAGGGGGAGAAACACCTGTGTGAGAGAGGAACAACGATCGGTTGCCTCTTGCACACCCTGCAACAGGAGACCTCGCCTGCAACTCAGGCAAGTGCCCCAACCGGGAATCAAACCGGTGACCTTTGCTTTGCGGGATGATGCCCAACCCACTGAGCCACTCCAGTCAGGGCTAAAATGTGACCTTCTAATGGCATCATCTCCCCAAAGCTGTTGTGAGGCTTCAATGAGCTACTGCAAGTAAAACTATTAGAACAGTGTCTGACACAGTAGCAACTCAGGGAATGCAAACTACTCATGTTATATTTGGTGTGCACCCCCTTGTGAACAGGTGATTGCTGGAGAATTGTTTGGTCTTCCTGCAAGCTTTGGGCTCCTCTTCTTCCTCACTGAGGCAATTCTCGGTATTTTGATTACCTCGGCCTCTTGCTATAATATCATATGTACATATTGAGGAGTTTATATTCCAGTGACGCCAAATCTGCTTATAGAAGTCACAGGGCATCCTTAGTCATGTTGCCCAGCACTGTATTGCTAGATTTTTTTTTTCTTCTAACAAAGTAAGGTCCTTGGGGATTACAAACAAGTGGATTTGGGGTTGGGTGAGAAAATACAGTGATGCATGACAGAGACTCGGAGGGGATGAGTTAAAGGGGCAGTACTAATACAAGGCTGGGCGGGTCTCGCCAGTAGTTATGACACCCTGACCAGTGTGGTGCTGTTTGGACAGGGAACACTACTGGCCTTGGTGTCCAAAGGCATGGATTCCCAGTCCCAGTCTGAACTCAGTAGCTTGTGGCCTTGGGTGATTAGTCTGAGTTCACTAAGCCTCTGTCTCCTCATCTGCAGAGGGATGGGATGGCTCTGAAGTTCTGTGAGTATAACAGTGGATGCTGTGACATGGCCATGAACATGGACCTTGAATCCCATGCCAGGAGTTCAATGTCAGCAGGCAGTCGGCTGCCTGAGGACACATGTATCTTCTGCCACATTAAAAAAAATCAAATGCAATGCAATTTGACTGCAATCAAATCAATGCAATTGATATTTTGGGGCTTCTCCTTCCTGCTGGAAAATGTTGAACATCTCAGTGCACGGCAGGCAGTCTGCAGAGGAGAGAGCTCCTGGGAGTGGTGGGTGTGTAGGGAGCAACCTTGGTAAAATGGGCCTGGCCATAGCAAGGTGTTGTTCTTACTTATTTTCACATCGAGGCTCCAGTCTTTTCTTCTAGTGTTTCCTATTTATTTATTTATCCTTACCTAAAGATATATTTATTGATTTCAGAGAGAGAAAGGAGAGAGAGAAAGAGAGAAAGAGAGAGAGAATGAGAGACAGAGAGAGAGAGAGAGAGAGAGAGAGAGGGAGGGAGATGTGAGGGAGAAACAATGATCGGTTGCCTCCTGTATGTGTCCCTACCAGGGATTGAACCCACAGCCTCTGTGTGTGTCCAGACCAGGAATAGAGCCCTCAACCTTTTGGTGTATGGGGCAATGCTCCAACCAACTGAGCTACTGGGCCAGGACACTCCAGTCTTAAATTATTTTATAAAAAGGGACAGTTAGAAAAGAATAATCCAAGAGGATTAGCTCTTGGCCAAGATGATACTTGGGTCATCTGGAACAGCAGCTGCAGCTGCAAAGAGAAATGACAAACGCTCAGAAATAGTGAGGCAGGTAGGGTCTGTGCTGGGACGTGCGTACATTCTCCAGGCCAGGACGGTTTCTGTTTATGGACACAGGAGCCTGAACTGAAGAGGTTAAGGCAGTCTGAGTGCATCTGAGTTCACTCCAGAAGGGTGGAGACACTTAGTGCCATGAAGGAGCCCCCTCGGGGCCTGCACGCTGCCTGCAGGCGTTCACAGCACCGTGGCCCAGTGAGTCTGGAGTGGGAAGAGAGGGGCAGGCAGTCTTGGACCCCAAACAGCCACATTTTTTCTGCAGGAAAGAAACTGGTTACTGTAGGACAGTTGCTCTCAGCTATACCCTGACCCTCAAGAAATTTGCTGGGTCTTTCCTTATTCCTCATGTTTGATCCAGAGAAACTGGGATTTCTTAATGGAAAGAACAGGTTGCTCCTGGCCAGGAACAGCCTGCAGCTGCAAGTCTTTGCTCCATGGAGTGTCCACTTCCCTGAGAGGAAGGAGGCTTTGGCTTAAGGACCTCCCAGCTGCAGCAGTTCCAGGGGCGGCTGGGACTCTGGTCTGAGCTCCCCATCTGCTCCAGTCATTTCTGACGGGCAGTGGAGGGCAGGACTTGGAACTCCTGCCTGGGTGACCTTCACTCTCTGTGAGTGCATTTCATTCTGCACAACACGGGTCTGTGGACAAGGTCATCCTCAGGGTTTTTCCACTTGAAAAGCATATCATCCTCTGTGTTCCTTTTATAACCTAGAAGGCTAAGAGCCCTGGGATTGGGGAGGGACCAGAAGCTTAAGGCCCTGGTAGAGTCTTCGTTCCAGGTGAGAATGGGCCCGTCCCTAGAGTTGGAAACAGGCCCTGGGGAGAGAAGGAACTTGCCCAGAGTCCCACAGCTACTTAGTGTTGGGACCAGGACCAGAATCTGGGCATCTCTCTCCTGTGCCCTCTCTCTCCATAAGGCCGATGGTGACTGCACGTGGCAGCTCAGGGCAGGGTCACCTGCCTGTTCTACAGCCTCTGACTCCCAGGCTAGAATTTTCAGAGGCTACCACCCTGTAGAGTACAGGGACTAGTACAGGGTCCCTGTACTCTAGTGTCCGGGGACACAAAGGCCCATTGCCCACCCCCACCTTCATTATGCCCTGCACGAACCTGCGGGCCCTCCTTCCTCATCTCGGGCCCCTTAGCTGCATCCCCAAGCTGGCCCCTACGACTCAGTTCTGTTTCTCAGCAGTCAGATTTCCTGCAATGCTTGTCAGGTGAGCGTCCCCTCCCAAGTGTTGACAGCGGTTGCCTTCTAGGTTTCAGAATTCCGGGAAAGGAGAATTTCTGGGACAGGGAGCCTTTGGAGTGAGAAGGGAATTTGAAGTTCACCATGTGAGGGCTCCTGGAAGTGGAAGGAGGGCCACAGGCCAGCACAGGACAGTGGATCAGGGCTGTGCATGCGTCTTGCCGGTTGCTGACTAGGGCTTCTGTCTGACCATCCTGGAAGTTCTCTGGCCAGGATAACTTAACGCGTTAGGAGGTGTGACTATGACCTGACCGTGGGAAGCCAGGTTTGACTGCTTAGGTGTTGAACTTCAGAGTGCTTCACATTAAATTTAGCTGATTTTCTGTACTAGTTTTCCTCCTGCGCCCTCTGACTCTGTGAACTGTGTTGTCCGCCTTTCCCCCATATCAGCATGCACCTTCCCACACATACGTGTGCTTGCACACAGCCCTAAAGAGAGCAATGTTGAGAACAGGCCTGTGTGTGTTTCTGCAAACACCATGGCTCCCAGGGGACACGCCCCCCCAACCTCCTCTGGAGTAGTAGCTCAGGAGTTGCTGGGCAGTCAGCTTTGGTGTTTTGGAGAGAGCCCTGGCTGTTCACTTTTACAGACCCTGAGGGCACATTTTTGCTGCAGACTTGAGCCTCCCTGAGCCTCAGCTGCCTTGTCTGAGGGAGGTGGTGGTAACAGCCCTTATTCCAGTGGGGTGTTGTGATGACTCAATAGGATCATGTGTGTGAGGTGTGCGTACAGTGCCAGCATTTAATAAATTGTCACCATGACTACGATCGTGAGTCTCAGCTTCCACTGTTGACAAATAGGTATAATAACACATCTGCCTCCCAAAGTTGTCGTGGGGATGAGATGAGGTGATGCGCGTGGTAGTTTCTGGTGCACTGTAAGTTGCCTTCCACATTCAAGGCAAAGATGCAGAGAGGATGCCAACACCACTGATTCAACTCTGTCTGCTTAAGAGGAGCAGAGTATGAGCAGGTGTCTCATTCCCTTTCCACCTCCTGGGCTTTTCAGGTATCTGGATGCATTGCCGGCCCATGTGCTCAGCAAGGTTTTCGAGACATCCCCGCCAGGAGCCCAGTTTCCTTGCCCTCCCACATCCCCTGGAAGTGTTTCCTGTCCGGTTGCTGCTAGAAGCCCTACCTCCTATTGCGAGTTACATTTCAGTACAAAAAAGAAGGATCCTCCTGCTCAGTCACAATCCGTTCAATTTGTTTTTTCTTCCTAGCACCCAGTGAGCCTGCAGTCCCCTGCAGCTTCTGTAGCAACTAAGCTGTGTTTAGAAAAAGGCTTGTGTCCACCTCATGCTGCCTCCTCCCAACCCAAGGAAGCCAGATCTCAGGCATGGGTGGGTCCTTGGCCAGGGACCCTTTGGCTGAGAGTCTGAGCTTAATTCATGGTTGTCCAAAAGCAGTCACTTAGCCATGAGCGAGGTTGCTCAGAGCTGACTGAATGCAGAACGTACTGGCCTTCCACCCCCACCTGCCTCAGTGAAGCATGCCGGGAGAATCACCCAGCCCAGGGAGTCACCATTCCCTGGTCTGGAAGGCCAACGCTATATAAAGCAATGGCCCTTGTAGTTTAATCTTGTACCTCCTCATTTTCTCCCACAGGACCGCCCTGGATAGGATTGTGAGCCACAGAGCTTTCTCCCTGAGGCCTCTTCCCTCAGCCTGCTCAATTCCATGAATAGCCCCAGAGCCCTCTGGGAAAAAGGGCTGGCTGAAAAGGTGCTGCGTCTGCTTAGGCTTGGAATGGGCATGAGCTAGAATGCTCTTTCTTCCCCTAAGGTTCTTTCTGTTACTGTCTCTAACTTCCGGCTGGCTTCTGTTTATCCTCACCCTGGCAGGACCTGTGTGGAGCTACCACCTGTGACACACTGGGCATGGCTGACGTGGGCACTATGTGTGACCCCAAGAGAAGTTGCTCTGTGATCGAGGATGATGGGCTCCCATCAGCCTTCACCACTGCCCATGAGCTGGGTAAGGCTGGAGGGGGCTCTTGGATGGGGTAGGAGAGCTCCCCTCCCAGGTCTTTCTGGGGTTCCCTGGGTGCTCGGGCTGGGGGTAGACAGATGGACTTGTCTTTGCTTTCTTGTGTCCTGAAGCCTTAGGGATCCTTTCTCAGGGTTAGAGTCTTCCACAGCAATGGTTTTGTTCGATTTTATCTGATGGCCCCGGGTCAGTTGGCTGGTGATACCATCTGAGGACCTATGCAGCCAGAGTGTCTCATCAGTTAGGCGCTGAGAGGAAAATAAGTTACATACCCTGCTGTCCTCAATGATCCCACTGTCTGGTGGATGGGACAGAGAACACAAGACCCTGATCTTAGGGACATCTGCAAAGGAATCTACCCCTGCGTAGAAATGACCCTCCTGAAAGCCACTGACAGGGGCCTCTAGCTTCCCAGCTGACCCTCCTCACAGCCACAGCCACACCCTCTAAACCGCACAGCCCTATGTGTCTTTTTGCCTCACCCCAGGCCATGTGTTCAACATGCCCCATGACAACGTGAAAGTGTGCGAGGAGGTGTTCGGGAAGCTCCAGGCCAACCACATGATGTCCCCAACGCTCATCCAGATCGACCGTACCAACCCCTGGTCAGCCTGCAGCGCGGCCATCATCACCGACTTCCTGGACAGTGGGCATGGTAAGCCAGAGCGACAGAGCGGGAGCATCCACGCTGTCACTGTGGGCGGCACTCGCCACTTCTTTGGACCTGTGCTCTGTTCCCTGGGGTGTGCCTGGCCCCAGAGAGCTGGACTCTGAAGTAGGTCCATTCCATTGCCCCTTGCTTCCTTCTCTCCCTACCCTTCAGCTACTGGGCTGTCCAGGCCTCACCTTCCCCAGCTCATCCCTAATGAATGCCCTGGGCTCTCTGCAGGAGACTGCCTCCTGGACCAACCCAGCAAGCCCGTTGCCCTGCCCGAGGACCTGCCGGGTGCCAGCTACACCCTGAGCCAGCAGTGTGAGCTGGCCTTTGGCGTGGGCTCTAAGCCCTGTCCCTACATGCAGTACTGCACCAAACTGTGGTGCACCGGCAAGGCAAAGGGGCAGATGGTGTGCCAGACACGCCACTTCCCCTGGGCCGATGGCACCAGCTGCGGTGAGGGCAAGTTCTGCCTCAAGGGGACCTGTGTGGAGAGACACAACCTCAATAAGTACCGGGTGAGTGTGTGGAGGGGTGCAGACTCTGGGCCCTCCTCTGGGAACTGGACTCATCCCAGATTTGTTCTGTGACCGTAACTGTATCCCATTGCCGTGCTGCGCCTCTATTTCGCTGTCTGTGGTTCTGTTACCTTCTCAACTCTAAGACGGGAGAGGAGGGTATGGTAGGTGAGGACACTTGGTGAGCCCTTGGGCAGGTAGGAAAGCCCTTCAACCTGAGCGAGGGGTCCCAGCGCTGAGCTCTGCACCTTGGTCTACCTGGGGAGGAGCTCTGGACCCAGAGCTGAACACACTTGAACATTGGAGTTGCTCGCTCACTGGTTCCATCCTTTCCTCCCTCACCTCCCTCTGAGTGCGTGCTGTGCAGGGAGCTGCGGGCCCGAGACGAACAAGGCTCAGAGCTGCAAGGAAGTAGCCCCCTGGGCCAGCCTCAGTAACTCTCCACATCCTCGACCAAATGTTAGTCTCTCGTGCGATGGTTGTTTTCCGAGGCTGAATTATGATGGAACACACTTTATTTTTCCTGAGAAGGAGGAAGAGCAATTAAACCAGAGCAAATCCAAAACTCCAGATACTCTCTGAACATAATAAACACTTTAGGGCTTGGGTTGGGACAGGAAAGGGATTTGCAGTTTCCAAGGCAGGAATAAGAAGTCCCTCCTAGTCTGCCTTCCCCACCCCAGCCCGGCTGCAGGAGGGCTTGGCGTTGGGTTTTGTGTACACAGAAGCAGTGTAATCAAAAAGCATTCTCCCAGCACTTTAGCAATTGCCTTGAGATGGGTGTGGTACAGAATTATGTAAAAATTTTTTTCTGTGTTTTGAGAATACATATTTAACTACACTCTAGCCATTTATTAGGCAACAACCCATTGTGTGCAGGGAGTTGTGTAGGGTCCAGTGGTGGGCGGAAAAGTAAGTAAAAATGGGCCGCACTCAGAGGGCTCACAGGCCAGTGGGGAGACTGGAAATGGAATTGTGGAGAGGTGCGTGTTGCATGTTAAGGCAGAAGTAGGAGCACGTATCACAGGAGAACAGGGGGCAAAAGATTAGTGATCTCTTGAAGGGTCTGAGAAGACTTTGATAGGGGTGGGATTTGAAGAGAGCCCTGAGGGATGAGCAGGCAGAGGTGGAGTGGAGAGGAAGTGAAGTCAGGGAGTGGGAGAGCTGGACGGGTGGGCAGATGAGGGTTTTCTCAGGATCAGCTTTGGGAGGGCGGTTTGGGGCTGGACCCCAGTTGCCTTGACCACCGGCCTGAGGCCTTCAGACTAGAAGGTCCCAACCAAGTGCAGGCCAGTCTGGCCACCTCCTGCTCTCGAGGAGACGAGTCAGGAGGGTAAGGAGATTGGTCAAGAGGATAATGGATGTAAGAAATGTGATCTGAGAAGCACGATCTTTTCACATGCGTTCTAGAATTCTCAGTTCATCAGCAGCAAAATCCACTGTATCCTCAACCTCTTTTATGAACTGTTTCTTCACCAAACTTGTTTCAACTGAAGCCTAGCCCTTCACATAGGACATGGTCCTAAGCGGCCAAGGTCAAACACAAAGCTTCTCTTGGTCCCCCAGGAGAAGCCCTCCCAGGGACCTCAGGGACCTCAGCTGCAAGAATACCACCCTGACCATTCAGGCCCTATTTCCCCAGCCCCTTCTCTGTAGTGTTTGGGCTCCAACAACCCTTCCATCCCATTTGGACCTACAGTCCATTGATCAGGCCATTTTGTCTTTATTCTTCACTCCTCTCATGCCCTTACCAGCCTCTTTACTGAGCTGAGAGTCCATGGCTCCTTGTTCAAGGCACTCCTTCACACATACTGCTGACTCCCATGCCCCCATTCACTTGGATGAGACACCACCTTGGTGGAATTGAGCTCTCTCACCTACTCAGGCTAGAGAAGGACAGGCAGGTGTGCTCACCGGCCTGTTTAAATTCATGACCTGGACACTTGGGTGGGCCCGTGATGCTGCCCACGGGTAATATCATAGGTTAATTCTCCAGTTCACTCACTCTCCCAACCTCCTAAACTATTATTTTACACTGTCACCCCTCTCTTCCTATTACCAAATGCTCCTTCCTCATGTTCACATTTGCCAGGGACATTTCTCCCTATTTCGCTAGGAAAAAAGAAGCAATAAAATAATCAACAGAACTTCCACCAACTCCCACTGCTACGTCCACCATCTGCCCTGCTTCTGTGCCCATATTCTCTCCTTTGTCTCCTTGAGGATGGCACAGTCTTATCGGAGGCCAGCCTTTGTGCTTTGCGCTGGCCTACGGTCCCCTGTCATCCATTCCAGGAAAGCACTCCATCAATTCTCCTCTCTCCCGCAGTATCAGATTTCCCCATCTTGAGTCGAATCGTTCCCGTCAGGGTGCAAACTCACTGTAACTTTTCTGTCTTACATAAAACTTCTCACGGTCCTATGTCCTCTGCATAGACTGCCACTGATTGCTCTGACTCCCTTTATGGCGGAGTTCCTCGAAAGAGTTGTATAAACTTGTTCTAATTCCTGTCTTGGCATTTTTCTCTGGAGTCCATTCCAACCGGGGTCTCATTCCCACCATCCCTCCAGAGTAGCTCAGTAAGGCCGTGAAGCGGCCTCCGCATGGCTGAAGTCAGCGGTGAGGCGCTCCTCCCATTGTCTGCTCTGTCGGCAGTGCGTTTGCACGTTGACCCTCTCTTCCCTGGGAAGACGACTTCGCGTCTCTTGGTTCCCTCCTCTCTGACAGGCTGCCCCTTCCCAGCCTCCTCCACCAATTCCTCCTTGTGTTCTCATGTTTCCAGTGTGGGAGAGCTCAAAGATTTCTTCCTCACCCTCCTCACTGTTCACACTAACTTCTTGGGTGATTCATCTAGACCATTGGCTTTAATCACTATATTTCTACATCAAAGATTCCCAAACTTGTATGTCCAGCACAGACCTCTCTCCTAAACTACAGACCTGAGTGCCCCACTGAGTCCTGACAGCTCAAGGCAGATAACAAATAAACATCATAAACACATCTGGGAAACCGAGCTCCCAGGAGGGAGGTTTATTTCCCCTAAACCTCCTTTGGTGACTCCATCTTCCAGTTGCTTGTGCCAACACCACTTTTCTCTCACCTTCCATCCAGTACCTCAGCAGTTCCTGTTCACTCTGTTTGCAAAATAGATGCAGGTTTGAACTGCTTCTCATCAGCTCATCTGCTGTAACCCTGGTCCAAGCCTCTATCACATCTTCCTTGGGGTATTGTGTTTGCTCCCCAACTGAGTTGCTTGCTTGCTTCTGATCTCACTCCTTACACACAACTTCCACCACAGCAGCCAGAGGGGTCCTTTAAAATGTAAGTCGGGTCCACTGCTGGGGCTTTACTCATCTCTCAGAAGGAGTGAGCCCTACCCTGACCAGGTAGCTTTGTTGATTAAAGTGTCATTCTAATATGCCAAGGCTGTGGGTTCGATCCCTGGTCAGGACACATACAAGAATCATCCAATAAATGCATAGATAAGTAGAACAAAAAATCGATGTCTTTCTCTCTCTTTCTTAAAAATCAGTTAAAAAGTAAGAATGAGTGAGCCCTCACTCTCCCTCCATCTCCTGCTTCACTCACTCTTGTGACCCTGGAGAACTCCAGAAACCTCCCTCCTCCAGGTCTTCGCATCCACCCTCTCTGCATGGAATGTTCTTTCCTTAGTATCTGCACAGTTCCTTCCTGTATGTCCATTAGGCCACTGCAGAAATGTCACCTTGTACTGAGGCTCTGTGACCCCTTACAATACTGAGCACCCCAACTCAGAGGCCCTTTCCATCTCCCCCTCCACCTGCCTTTAACCCCGCCTGACACTATGTGTACAGGCTTATTTCTACTGTCCTCCTTGTCCTGCTGCGGTGCAGTCGCTTTGAGGACACAGACTTGCTGCACGTGGGGTCAGGCATGTAGTAGGAACTCAACAAATACTTGGTGGATGAACGAGTGAATGGCACGTGGGAGGAGCATGATGCATGTGTCCTGTGGGAATGGGTAGGGAGAAGTGAGGCCGGGCAGAAACCCCGCAGCACCATCTCAGGAGCCACAGGACCGAGGTTAAGCACTGCAGAGATATGAGACGACAAGGCCCAGTCCCAGACTCCTCCAACCTTTCCCAGGTCCTTGCTGACCGAGGGCAGCTTCTGTGGCAGGACGGGGACAAAACCCACGTTGCCAGGCACTGAGTGGGGAGCAGATGGAAAGAGCGAGCGTCGAGGACTCTCTTAGAAGCAGAAGGGTGGACTGTGGTGAGGCACCATTTTGAGGGGAAGGCGGGGCTGAGGGAAAGTGATTTTTTACAGGGTGAGACAGACATGTTGACACAATGAAACCAGAACTACCTGACAGAAGGACAGATAGCATAAATAGGCTGAATATACAAACTCCGGTGTTTGCATTGCATGCAGCCAGCCCCTGATTAGCTCCATGTGGATTAGTGGTTTTGGATGATCTGTGACAACGTTTTAATCCCAGGCTCGTACAGCGGGGCTGATTCCTTTATTGCCCAACTGATGCGTGCTTGGGGGATAAAAACTCACTTTACTGTCATCATAAGAAAAACATAATGAAGACTATAAATTTTCTATCCCCTCTCCGCCCTCTTAAAAAATAAGACAACACTGCATCATTCACCCCGAAGCCAAATGGAGTTTTAAGATTGCCTAATAGTTTCATGTCTATCTCCTTTTAGCTCAAACATTAGAACTGCTTATAGTGAAACTTTTTCAAATTCCGCCCCCCGTGGAGGTGAAGATCAGTCCGGTTTGGTGAAAAGCCCGAATTATTAAACATTTATAGACACAAATACTCAGACCTCTGTGGCTTCCTGGCAGGGCTGGCCACTGGCCACGCCTTAGATTTAGGGACTTACACGTGCACTAGCACTCTGAAAGGAGGAGCTTCCCACTCCTGCTCGGCAAGCACCGTGCTAGGAATTTTCTTTCTCACTGTATCATGTATATCTTCTGTCTGACCACACACCTGAGGACTGGGGGCCCCGTTTTTGCAGATGAAGGACCTGGAACTTAGAAGATTGCAGCATTTGGCTTGTCTGACTTCACAGCCCAAGAGGCCTCTCTTCCGAGTGGCCTCACTGGTTCCTGGGAGGAGTTGGCATCTGCTGATTAATAGGTTGAAGTGTTGTGTGGGCCTTGTGCATGCTGATCGTTCGCTTGTTGTTTTTTCCCTGGAGATACCAAGTGGACTTGGTTCTGGGGGGTGGGCCCCTGGAGGCTCTTCTGCAGGCTCAGGGTGTGGGCGTGGCACCCTGATCCCACAGGAGGGTAACAGGCGCTCCCTCACAGGTAGATGGCTCCTGGGCCAGATGGGAGCCCTACGGCCGGTGCTCGCGCACCTGCGGCGGTGGAGTGCAGCTGGCCCGGAGGCAGTGCAGCGGCCCCACCCCAGCCAACGGCGGCAAGTACTGCGAAGGGGTGAGGGTGAAATACCGATCTTGCAACCTGGAGCCCTGCCCCAGCTCAGGTGAGGAGGGAGGGCAGCGGTGGCTTTTGCCTGGGGAAGGCCAGGCTGGTGGTCACAGCCCCCACTCTGGGTAATTCATGGCCACGGATGTATAGAATCAAGATTCTGTGCCTGAGGACAGAGCCTGGGAGTGCACAGGTATGCGTTCCTTTCACGATAACTTCTCAGTCTACTCACTTGGCAAGGATGCTTCCTTCCAGATAGTTGACTGGAGGCCAAGGGCCCAAGGGGATGGAGTCCCCTGTTAGGCACTCCCAAGCCCATCTTCAGGAGCAGGAATTCATTGGGTTGTCCAGGGCCCATGACCTTGGGTGGGAACAAAATTACATCTCTATTTTTAATGACCTTTTTTAAATGCAGAATTCTGAATTTCCTTCAATTAGAAATTTAGTATTTTTAAAAAGATTTTATTTATTTATTTATTTTTAGATAGGGGGAAAGGAAGGAGAGAGGGGGAGAATCAATAATCTGTGGTTGCCTCTTGTGCGCCCCCTGCTGGGAACTGGCCTGCAACCCAGGCATGTGCCCTGACTGAGAATCAAACCAGCGACCCTTTGGTTCACAAGCCCATGCTCAATTCACTGAGCCACACCAGCCAGGGCACAAATTTGATTTTAAATTCGATTAACCATTCTAGCCTTTAGTTTCCATATCTCTAAAATGGAAATTTAGTAGTAGCAGTACCTGTGACTTTGTCACCAGTAGAAATCATGGAAATTTCATATTATAGTTTAGTTGTCACAGATTTCTCAAGACACCACTTGTACTCGTCACTGCTTCACAATTACAGTGGTTATAGACTCCTTATTGAGTCCTGTTATTTGTATTAACAAGGAAGCACAGAACATCACAAACATGTTTCAGAATGCACTGGTAATTGTATGTGGATATAATTGGTATTCTTTGTAACCTAAGTAATTATTTTGTACATTTGATAACATTCTGAAAATAGTTTCGACTGCCTCAGGGTTCTGTAGCAGGGGCATAGGAGGCAGAGCTCAGGCGGTAATGCTGCTCACCTCCCACTGTGCCGCCCGGTTCCTAACAGGCCACGGACCGGACTGACACCGGTCCACAGCCCGAGGAGAGCCCTGTTCTATTGCGCAAAGGACTAGGATACCTATGAAACCTGGCTTTCAGGCCAGATTCCTGGAGAAGGTGGCACAGTGCCTGGGAGATGCCGTATCATCTGTGCCCTGCGTCCTGTGGTCCCTGAGTCCTGTGGTCCCAGCCTGATTTGGTCCTCTGAGATGGGGTGGCTTCAGTGCTCAGGATCATTCAGCTGAGGGTGGGGAGGAGCTGTTTAGAGCCCCGGGAGGTGAGAACCAGGAGGGCTCTTTACTTTGCCCTCCCTTCGGCCCCTCCCTTTAGCTTTCTGCATGTGCTTTCTCCTCCGCAGCCTCTGGCAAGAGCTTCCGGGAGGAACAATGTGAGGCCTTCAACGGCTACAACCACAGCACCAACCGGCTCACCCTCACTGTGGCCTGGGTGCCCAAGTACTCAGGGGTGTCTCCCCAGGACAAGTGCAAGCTCATTTGCCGCGCCAACGGCACCGGTTACTTCTACGTGCTGGCACCCAAGGTGAGCAAGCCTGGGTCAGGAGGTCAGAGGAGGTTCCAGATCTTCTTCAGAGGAGCATCCCGTTGAACTGCCCCTCTCTCCTCTTCTCCCCCTGCGGGGCTGCTGCAGGTGGTGGACGGTACACTGTGCACCCCTGACTCGACCTCAGTCTGCGTCCAGGGCAAGTGCATCAAGGCTGGCTGCGATGGGAAGCTGGGCTCCAAGCGGAAGTTTGACAAATGTGGGGTGTGCGGGGGAGACAACAAGAGCTGTAAGAAGGTGATGGGACTCTTCACCAAGCCCATGTGAGTTCTGGGCCCTGGAGGGTGTGGCTGGGGTGCAGGGGAGATGAGGCGGTGGGGTGAGTGGCCGTGTGCCAGGCACTGGAGGTTTGTGTTCAGTTGGAGTAAATGTCAGATCCTGGCCAGTACCCTTGCTGTGGAGACCACTCGCATTCTTCTAAGAGTATGACATCCATCTATCCATCCATTCATTCATTCAGCAAACAAAGAGGAGGCTCAAGGAGGACGGCCCTCAGCAGGAGGTGCTATTCTGGGAGACGGCAGAGAGCTGTCAGGGTCCATGTGGAGTCCTAGGCTAAGACGGACCTGGGTTCAAATTTCAGTTCCCAATGTTCTGGGTGGCTTTGGGCAAGTGACACAGTCTCTCTTTTGTTTTCATCCTCAACCGAGGACATACTTACTAATCTGAGAGAGAGAGAGAGAGAGAGAGAGGAAGGGAGAGAGAAGAGGAGGGAGAGAAACTGATGTAAGAGAGAAACATTGATCAGTTGCCTCTCTCATGTGCCCTGACCAGGGACAGAACCCACAACCCAGGCATGTGCCCTGACTGGGAAATGGGTTTATGGGACGATGCTCCAACCAACTGAGCCACACCTGGCCTGGGCAGTCTCTAGAATCGTAGACTTCTTCACTTATAAAGCGGGCATGTCACTAATATAGTTCATATAATGCTATTGTTGAGAATTAAGGGAGGAATCCAAGTAAGATGCTTAGCATACTACCTGGTGCATAGTAAATGCTCACTAAATGTTTGTGATGATGATAACAAAATGTAACTGCACTGGAGGCAAAATGTGACAGCCTCCCCCTGTCCCTGAGCTGAAGCGCTGGCCTTGAAGACCAGGTCAAGGTGAGAATGGCACTGACTGTAGGGAGAGGCAGGGCAGGAGGCTGGGACTGAAGGAAGCCCTCTTTGTGGGAGGTCTGTGCTGGGACCAGCTGAGGAGGTGTCTCTGGGCCCCTGCCATTCCCAACCTGGAGCCTGCGGCTCCCTCCCCAGCTTGAGCTCTCTGAGGTCCGGCATGTTCCCTTTCGTTCTCCGGAGGCGTGTGCTCCTCTGAGAGTCCTGACCCATGTCTGGGAGCAGCTGTGCCAGGCAGAGTCCCTGGGGATCTCATTGGAGGGGCAGGTATGGTTGGCTCTGAACATTTGGGAGTCCAGGTGCTGACGATGGCTGGCCAGGAGCCTCAGCTACATGTCCCCCCTGCCCAGACACAGGGCCCTAGGTGGGCACCTTCTCTGGTCACTTGGATGCAGCAGGCCCTTGGTGTGCTAGGCTGTCCTTCACCGGGATCTGCAGGGGGCAAGGGGCAAGTGAAGAGTGAGAGGTTAACACCTCCAGACTTGTTTCGCTGGTGAAATGACAAGGGGTCCTTTCATAGACTGTTGGAACTGGAAGGGGCCTTTGATGTCATCTAGTTTAACCTGCTCATTGTGTGCATGAGGATGCTGGAACCCAGAGAGACTGACTTTCTTAAAGACGCCAGGAAGTTGGGGTCCCAGGCAAGGCTTGATCCTGGTCCCTGGCTTCAGAGCAGTGTGCGCCTCTGCACTGAGGCACCAGCCTGGGACTCTGGGCCGGCAGCCTGGCTCCCTCCCCCTTCCCACCCCTCCCCCTCACAGATATCCATGGCGTGCCTAGTCTATGCCTGGTGCTAAGCTTCACGCTTTGTGTGCTGTAGCTCATTTCATCCTAATCACTGTACCACGAGGTTTGTGTGACTGTGACCTCTAAGTGAGTTATCTAAGGCCAAGGCTAAGGGTGTGGTAGGCATCCTTCAGGCTCCACCCTTCTGAGGTCAGTCAGACGCTGGAATTGACCAAAGTGTCATTGTGTCGAAGGGAAAAAGACCAGGAGGTGACATGGTGGGTGTGTTTAGTTCGAGGTGATCTGAAGACAGTCCCCTCCATCTCGCAGCTTGTCACCTCCGTGCCCCCCGGGACTGAGGTGGGGCAGCCGGGTCAGTCTGTGGTGTTCTTGCCGTCCTCCTGGCCCTCCCCTTGGGTGGGATCGAGGTCTTGCTGTCCAGGCACCTGTCTAAGGCCCCTCCCCTTCCCACTGCAGGCACGGCTACAACTTCGTTGTGGCCATCCCCGCCGGTGCCTCCAGCATTGACATCCGCCAGCGGGGCTACAAGGGGCTTGTTGGTGATGACAACTACCTGGCCCTGAAGAACAGCCAGGGCAAGTACCTGCTCAACGGGCATTTCGTGGTGTCACCCATGGAGAGGGACCTGGTGGTGAAGGGCAGCGTGCTGCGCTACAGCGGCACGGGCATGGCGGTGGAGAGCCTGCAGGCGTCCCGGCCCATCCTGGAGCCCCTGACCGTGGAGGTCCTCTCTGTGGGGAAGATGACGCCCCCGCGGGTCCGCTATTCCTTCTACCTGCCCAAAGAGCCCTGGGAGGACAAGCCCTCCCACCCCAAGGACCCCCGGGGCCCCGCTGTGCTCCACAACAGTGTCCTCAGCCTCTCCAATCAAGTGGAGCAGCCCGAGGACAGACCCGCAGCACGTTGGGTGGCAGGCAGCTGGGGGCCGTGCTCTGCGAGCTGTGGCAGTGGCCTGCAGAAGCGGGCAGTGGTCTGTCGTGGTGCCCTGGGGCAGCGCACAGTGTCTGCCTGCAACTCGACCCATCGCCCGGTGGAGACGCGCACCTGTGGGGACCCTTGCCCTACCTGGGAGCTTGGGACCTGGTCGCCCTGCTCTAAGAGCTGTGGCAGGGGATTTAAGAGGCGTCCACTCAAGTGTTTGGGCCACGGAGGGCGGCTGCTGGCCCGGGACCAGTGCAACCTGCGTCAGAAGCCCCAAGAACTGGACTTCTGCATCTTGAGGCCATGCTGAATAGGACCATCCCTTTCTCCTTCTCACTGTCCACCCCATGGGTGCTGCCAGTTCTCTGGCCAGCTGGAGCTGTGGGCACAGGGCAGTGGCCAGGGGCCCATGCTGTGATGTCACCACATCCAGGGACTAGGATCATGGGTGGGAGCGAGCGGTTCTCTCCTCCTTCCTGGCCTGGGCAGGGAGCTAAGTCACTAACGCACAGTCTACCTCATACCTGGCTCTTCTGAGGCCCAGTCTTGGGGAGAGGCTGAGAGGTGTGGGTGCTGGGCAAGAAGGTGCTGGGGTCCAGTTGCCAAGAGACCTGGATGATGGGCACTCCCAGGCAGCACTTCAGGGACCTTGGCCCCCATAAGGGAGGCCGTAGGCTGCTGGAAGAGCCATGGCCCAGCAGCTGGGCACCCTTAGGTGGCCCCGGGGGCTCTGAGCCGTCTCTGAACAAGGTGCTTTTAGCCCACATTCCCTTTCTGACGGACACGGACTGAACAATAAAAATGGGCTGGAGTGAGCAGAAACTGAGGGCAGAATGGAGCGAGGTAGGCCTGTGGCCCGGGCCAGTCTTTTTGGGAAGAGCTGGATGCACAGGGGTAGTCCTGAGTCTCCTCATCTTCCTTCTATCCTTGGCCCCCCATTATAGAGACACCACTTCTCCCCGTGTCACTCAGGACGCCAGACTAGTGGGAGGGCTTTCACACAGGTGTGCTCTGAGGCTCTGCAGTGGAGGGAGGAAGTCAATAGGGAGCCTGTTGTTTTCTTTAAGAGGGATCCGACCATTCAAAAAATGCCGAGACTTGTAAGGGAGGTGGATCCTGGGGCTGAGGGAGGGAGTTGGGGAGATCCAGAGGGCTCTGCTGTCACTGGGGCTCCAGGATAGGGAGCAGGAGGCCCCAGTTCTGATGGCTTCCCCCTCCAGGGAGGCAGATATGAGCCAGGCTGACACCTTAGGCTCTGCATCATCTCAGAGATCCTTCAAAGTGGGCAAGGCCGTGCCCATTAAGAGGATATGGGATGTGCCCAGGAGGGCTGGGCTGGGCGCTGAAAACCCACATGCTGGTCTTCATCTGGACAGCTCCACGCGGTCTGGCCTTGGGCACGTCGCGTTGCATCCCAGGCTGTGGTTTCTGCAGTTGCAAAACGGGGTGCACGATTTGCTACCTCAGGCTGTGCTCTCTGGAAACCTACCCTGCCCCTCCCCCAGGGCAGTGGTGTCCTGGTGCTCCCCAAGGCCTCGGCTGTCATCCTCTGAGACTGAGCCATCCAGACACAAAGACTAGCTTGGGTGCCCGGCCTTCTGCTCCCCACGGCCTGGCCATGCACTGCAGCTCTGCAAACAAAGACAGGCCCTGTTTCTTCAGGTGCTTTGGAAGCTGGTTTTAGGAGAGCCAAGAATCTGTCCCTTGACCCAGGGGCCCTTGATAACCACCAGTGGGGACTGCTACAGACCTGTCTTATCTTGGAAATGTCTTAGGGGCATAGAAACCAGGCCATTTCCTAGAGATCCAAGTGGGAAGATGTTTGGGGTTGAAGATTCTTCGGCCCAGGAAGGTACTGCTTGAGGGCTCAGCTGCCCCAGAATGTACATTCAAGATTCTGCTTCTGAGTGTAGGAAACGTGTCCCGGACTTCAATGAGGGGGGCATCAGGGCAAGTGTCTTTTATTTGGTTTCCCCTAAGAGTCGGAATCCACCAAGCAGCCAGCCAGCCAGGTGGGCCTCCGGGGTGGTGTTCTCAAGCCAGTCGGACCCTGGGCTGAGCCCATGGGCAGAGCCCCCACAATGGGGCAGCATGCAGACCCCACTAGTGGACGACAGCACTGCACCCGACGCTTGGTGCCCCCATCCTTGGCGAGGAGAGGGTGGCGCGGGGGCTGTGTGGAAGGGGTGGGGAGTGGGTGGGTGGGAGGGGAGCTGCCGTCAGCGGGTGCTTGGCCTGCTGGGGGAGTAGTTTTACAAATCACTTCAAGGAGGGACGACCGACCTTGTCCCTGACACAAGCTGGTCTCGATGCTCTTTTCTGTTGTGATGTTTTTCTCTTTCCTTTCCTTTTTTTCCTTTTAAAAGAAGTATGACCAAGACAACTTGGGAGGTTTGTCTCGTCTTTGACCATTTCACTACTCCAACCATGCCCTCTGAGGCTGAGCAGAGAGAAGCCTCAAGGCACAGGTTTCTAGTGAGGGAACAAAAAGTTAAGGTGGCATCTCATGTGTCATGGAAGAAGAGGAACGCCCTGGAGGCTCCAGCAGCTTCTTCGGTGGGGTGTGGACCAGAAAGGATCTGGACTCAGGAGCCCTCCCCCCACTCTGCGCGTCATGCGCACTGACTGGAGGAGCCTGAGCTTAGGGGCCTTGCCAGGCTGGAGTGGGGCATCGGGGGAGCCGGGGGAGCCGGGACAGGGGAGAGGCTGGAGCGTGTCCTGCCTGGCGGGGGCTCCGAAAGGCACGAGGCACTGCCCTATAGGGAGCGCCCCTCTGGTGTCTGGTTCTTTTGCATTCCACGCTGCAGAAGGGTGGAAGGGCCTGGGTACTGGCTGGGCAGTGTATACTGTGTATACACGGGGGCTGGCTGCTGCGGGGACGACGGCCTGCTCTAATAAAAGCTGTAAGTATTTAAAATCTGTGTGCTGCCTCTGTGAGTTCACCTTGTCTACAAACACCTTCCCCACTTCCACAGAACACCTGTCCCGTGCTGGCCGCAGGGCTAGGGGCTGTGCTATATAACAGGGACGAGGACAGACATGACCCGCACTCACAGCTAGCTGAGGGGGCAGGGCAAACAAGGAGCAGGTGGGGGAGGGCAGGACAGTGGCAGGTGTGGTAAGAGCCAAGAAGAGATGAGCCGACGCTGAGAAGGAGAACTAAGGTGGGGCGGAGGTGTGGGGTGCGTGGGTAGAGTGACTGGGGAAGGCCTGGCCCAGGATGGGACATAGCCCTGTTGAAGGGGCACCTGAGTCTTCCAGCAGGGGGGCTGCCTGCAGGCTTGGGGGCCAGAAGGAGCAGGGCAGCCTCGGGGACTGAACTGTGGTGAGGAGGGAGGCCCAGGAGAGGCCAGAGAGTCCACCATGCAGGGCTCCCGGTTACCAGCCTTAGGCAGAAGCCCCGTGTTTCTGGAGGGTGAGTTCCATTCTGTGTGCAGAATGTTTCTTGCTCCCTAGATCTGCTGTGGTTTGTCAGTGTTAGCAAGTAGGCAGGAAAAGGGCGGGGTGCTTTTCAGATAACCTCCAACTGCACTGGCCGGGTGGCTCAGTTGCTTGGGGCATTGTCCCTGTGACCAAAGGGCAGTGGGTTCAAGCCTCAGTCAGGGCACACACCTAGGTTGCAGGTTAGATCCCTGGTTGGTCGGGATGCATATGGGAGGCAACTGATTCATGTTTCTCTCACACATTAATGCGTCTCTCTCTCCCTTCCCCTCCCTCTAAAACCAGTAAACATATCCTTGGTGAGGGTTAAAAAATTCATAGTAATGTCTAACAGTCCAGAAACTTGTATTGGTCTCAGGGCTGAGATCCTCTCTTGGGATCCTGTTTCCCGTCTGTGGAGTGAGCAAGGTCGCTTTCATATTTAGGGTGCTTCTAGCATTCACCAGCTGAGTTTCTGGGTGAAGTTTGGGTTTAGACTTTGGGAGAGGCCTCAGGGAGAGTGACTTCTTCAGGAGCCAATTCTAGACCCAGAGGGCTCCAGGGTGAGGGGTCCTGAATGGGAGCTGGGAGGAAAGTTCTGGTGGGGGGAGGGGCCAGCCAGAAGATCCCACCTGACAGGATGAGAAGCTGGGAAGGGGTCTGGAGGGGTCTGCATTGATGTCTAAGCTAGAAGTCAGCAACTGTAAGATCTTTGTAAAATTACTCAGAACATTGTCACATTCCTGGGCTTATTTTTGTTATCCCTTCTGTTTTCCATTACAGTAATTGCCAATAAAACCTTTCTAAGGAAAAGTTCCCATGGGTTGGTTTAGGGATAAACGAGAGCTTTTGCTACTCACAACACTCTTGCCATAGAACGTGTGGGGTTTTCCCCCACGCCGACCAATCGTCCAGCTCTCTGGCACCACCTGGGTGTCCTACGATTTAATTTATTTCTGACAGCACCTCAGTGGAATCAGCTGCAGACTCCACAGGCCTTGGGGCTCAGTTCCACAAGGCCACCCCCACTTTGGACACCCGTCGCAGCCATGGGGCTCCGGTACACTCTCACTTCTGACAGACTTCGTGCCAAGGCGAGGGGTTCCACGACCCCCCTTAGGGTGGACAGCTTGCAGGGATGGTTCAGAAAACTCAGGGAAACAGTGACTGTGCTTACTGGTGTCTTAGAAAGGGTATGATAAAGGATGCAGGTAAACAGCCACAGGATGAGCAAGGGCAGGCGCTTCCGTCCCCGTGGATTTGGGGTCTGTCACCCTCCCTGCACGTGGCTGTGCTCGTCTGTAGTCTAGGGGCTTTTACGAAGACTTCCTCTGTAGGCAGGATGGATTGTTAAATTACTCTCCAGCCGCCTCCCCTCCCCAGGGGGTGGGTGGTAGTGCTGCAAGTTCCAGGTTCCTTAGCACGGTTTGGTCTTCCTGGTGGTCAGCTCCCTTCGCGGACACGCAGGAGCTCACCCAGAGTCACTCACTGGAACAAAAGACACTTTTAAGAGTTTCTGTGTGGGGAAGGAGGGAGGCTGAGATCTACATACGAAATCAATGCCTATATATATTTCTTACTGTCACAGCAAACAAAGAGGAAGGAGGGGGCCTGGGTCCCACCTCAGGAGAGCTGCAGGCAAGGCATGGGGGCAGCAACTTTCAATTCCATTGAAGCCGCTTGGAGCAGGGAAGGCTGCCTGCCTTCTTAAGGCTTTCTGGAGATGGAAGGAGCCGATGGAAGGAGCAGTTGCCTAACCTCGATGGCCTTTGAGGAGAGGCAGGGACAATTTGCTTTGTAATTCATTCTCGGGAGAGGAATGTATTATTTGTCCCAGTAGAGAAAATGCCTCAATAATTGTCAAAAGTCTCAACTCCCTAGGGCAAGCTCCGCCCCCCCCCCACCCCCCCGCCCAGCGAGGCCTAGCGTGTCCCTAGCAGGCTGAGCTGGCAGGGCCGGTGGCAGCGCGTGTGACCCAGAGAGTCTTTCCGAGGCTCCTCGGCAGCCTCCCAGCCCTGCTGGGTGAGTCAGCCTCGAAGTCTGCAAACCTAGCAACAAATCCTGGAAGAACTGAATGTCTCCCACTTCAAGCTTCCAGAAGCCACCATATCACCCCCAGCCCACAGCAGCCTGAGGGGATGACAACGACATGGTCACCGCTCCCAATCGTGGGGCTCGGTCACCCAGAGGCTCAGTGCCAGGTCTCCGGGCTGCTCCACTGGGGAGCCCTCGCATGTTCGTTCCCGTGTTTGGTCAGCAATGTGCATCACATTCCCAGGACTGGCCCGAATGTCATGGAGGGAGACAAGAGTTCCTGGCTCCCAGCAGCATTCTGAAGAAGGAACAGAACTATTTGTTTCCAAAGGAAAGTGATTTTGGCAGAAAGGGCAAGATGCAGAGGAGGAGAGAAGGGAAGCTCTTCATGAGAAACCGGACCAGGGAACTCGGTGAAAATGTCGTCTTGGCGAGTGGTGGGAGGTTGATGAGATATTAGCCACTTCCTTAAATTGTCACAGTCTGTTCTTCCCGCCTCCTCTCTGCTGCCCCTTCTTGGGGCCACATTGGACTTCTGACTAGCCATCTGAACGACCTCGTGGGACTGGGCTTCTAGTTGCAATAGGAGGGCCCATCACTTCTGTTGTGGGTGATGCAATGGTGTTGGTGTCCTGGGTTTTGAGGAAAGACCCTTTGGGGGGTGCAAGGGAACGTGTTCAGGAGAGGCATGGCCTCCCTGGACTGCGTTTGCGGTGGCCTGGGCGGCACTCACTCTCGGCTCCTGTCGGTGACTGTTCCCAAGAAGAAGGCTTCCCTGGGAACACCCATGGAACCGAGAGAGAGGACAACCATGTCCTCTGAGCTGTGAGGACCCTGCTCTGAGTGGGCATCGATCTGGTATCCAGACGCAATCCCCTGTGGTCTGCACAACCATCCTCTGAGGTTTGATCCACCCAGAGTGAAATCAGCATTTCCAAATGTGGAGTAACTTGTGCAAAGTTGCCCTGGCTGGTGACGGGGCCGGGATTCAAACTTAGGTTTGCTTCCTCCCAGAACCAGGCTCTTCGCCAGTCCGCTGCAGTGTAGGAGGTCTCATCAGCCCCTCAGTAGGGCAGGGAGATGATTACCTGGTCATTTCTTTTTCCCTGGAAGATTCCTTTGAGTGACTTAGGAGTATGTTCTTGAGGCAATGTTTTGTGATTTCCAAAGGACCTAGTAATGCAACCCAAACTGGCCCTGATTCCTATAATCTCTTCTAATGGGAAGTCTAGTCACTCGATTGGTTTCTTGTATGTTTCCCAGTGGAGCTTCTTCCAAGGTTCCTAGGGCTGGCATTTGACTTTCGGGACCACCCTGCTGCCAAATGAACCTGGAATTCAGAGGCGCCAGAAATCTGGAATGGTTTGAGCTTCTTTGAGTGTCGAAGGGCTGAGAAGAATGATGAGAAGTGAGTGAGGCCCCAGTACGGGAGTCCAATAACCCCTGTGGCTCTTTATTTTCTCCGGAAACCTCCAGTAGTTTTTTTCTTCCTCTTCCTTTTCCTTAAAATAATCATTAAATATTTAAGACATACAAGAGGAACAAAAAAAAGTAAAATAAAGCTCAGATGCTTTCTTTTATTGATCAGCCAGCATAAGAAATAAAACATCACTAACAGAGTTGAAGGACCCTGTGAAGCCCCCTCACCTCCCATCAGAGGTAACCATCATCTTGAATTTGCTGTTTATCATCCCTGGACATTCCTTTATTCTTTCCGTACATATACTGTGCCCCTAAACAACTCGCAGCTTTCTTCGCAAGCATTCCAACTGTGTATGCAGGGTGGTCCTGCATATACCTGCATATTTCCAGTGTTTTTCTGCAAATTACTCTCTTTGCTTAATGTTACATCTGGCGGAGTCATTCACGTGGATACATGCAGTCCTAACTCACTTGTTTTTCACTCTGTTACATTAATTCATCATTTGGATATGAGTGATGGACAATGAGGCTGTTTCCAGAGTTTTGCTAATGCAAACAATTCTGCTGTGGAAATTCTTGTACATGTTTTCTGGTGCGTGTGTTATATGAGAGCTTTTAGGGGTGAAATTTCAGGGCCATAGGGCACCGTCAGCATTACCGGGAGCTATTTCCAAATTGTTCTCCTAGTGGTTTTACCACACCCGGGATTTTGCCAATTTGCCTTTCTTTTTTCAGGGGTTCCTTCTCTGCCAACTGGGATTGCTTCCTGACCCATTTACTGTTAGGTAGGACTCACATTTCTCCAGTTTCTCTCCCTCCCTCCCACTCCCTCTCTCTCTCCCTCCCTCCCCACTTCTCCCCCTTTTTCTCCCTCTCTTTATCAGCCAGGATTCTTCCAGGAAGTAGTTGGCATGCTCAAATTAGGGTAATCTGAGGAGAGAGTTGAATAAATGAGTTTACAAAGGTGTGGGTGAGGGGTAAGGAAATCCCGAGAGCTAGTGCAGCGCCCCAGGCTGGTGGTAATGGTTGGGCTCAGTTTCCCCATGTGCCCTGAAAGGAGAGGGGAGAAAGGTTATGGGGACCAGAGGCAGAGAGGTCTGTGTAGGTAGGCCAGTTGGACAGGTGCTGAAACTTTTGATTGGGGACACTCTTGTGGTTGCTTTATCTACAAAAGGGGAAATCATAGTACTTGCCTCATACAGCTACTGTGCGAATTCAGTGTGCTGATGTGTTTAGCACACGGCCTAGCATGTAGTAAGTGCTTAACAAATGCCTGCTGGTTGTTTGTTACTCTGAACCCGGAGTAAGTTCAGAGGCTCAGGAATTCTCAAAGAATTTTCATAGTTGCCATTTCCCAATCGGTGTTGAAATGGAAGTGGGTGAAGGTTATTCTTCTCAGAGTTGTTTCCTGACATTTAAAAAAGTAGCAAATGTGGCCTTGACCAGTGGCTCAGTTGGTTGCAGTGTCCTCCTGTGCACCAAAGGTTGCGGGTTCGATCCCTCGTCAGGGCTTCTATGGAGGCCGCTGGCTGATGCTTCGTTCTCACATTGTCTCTCTTCCTCTCTCCCCCTTCCTCGCTCTCAAAAAGTCAAGGAACATATCCTGGGGTGAGGATTAAAAATAAAAAAAGCAAATGAATGATCTCCGTTTTTTTGTACTTTTCTGGGACTCTAGCCTTTTATATAGCTCCTCAGAAGTCAATACGCTTCCTGTTCTCCAAATATTGCAGATCTGTTTTGGGGAGGTAAATCTCCAATTCTGGAAACTATATTTCTCATTCTTCTTACAAATTGTGTTATGAAAACTATCAGACATACAAAACTGTAAAGAACAATGGACGGTCATATATCCATGACTTAGAATCCACGACTATTATTTTGCTGTGTTTGCTTCATCTCTTTCATAGACTTTGTGTGTGTGTGTGTCAGACCTCTTGGAAGTGACCTCCCAACACTTCACTCTTAAATACTTCAGTTCCTAACAATAAGGACAGTCTTAAAAGCATTATCACCTCTAAGAAAACTAACAGTTCCTTGATAGCATTGGATATCTATTTAAATTTTCCAATTGTTCCAAGAATCACTCATTGGATCCAGGTGGGGTCCTCACGCTGGACCTCAGTCTCTGACTTGCCCCCCTTCCCCTGTGTTTCCTGTGTGGCTCTGCTTCTGCGTTGCACCTGCGGATTCCTGATGCCAGTGAGGCTGCCGGGCTCCTTGGCTTCCCTGCCTCTTTTCCACACGGCCTTGGGGAAGCTGACCCTCTCTTTCATGAGTGGAGTTCAGCCCACCTTTTCTCCTCGGATTTCCCTGCTCTCCACCGAACACCAAGGTCCCTCTCTCCTTGGTCTTAAATACACCAATGATCCTATTAGGGTAAAACAATAAGTGTGTTCCTATTTCTGTGAAAGGCCTTCCATTTGTCTTCAGTTTTAAGTGAGTCATTTAAATGCAGTGATTCATTCGTTTCTTCTACAAATATCTGTACAAGTACCAGGTACCGGGCACTAAGAATATCTCCACGCCCTTGGTTGCCTCTGTGCTGGGTTCCTCTTTTCCTCTCTGGTTGTTCCTTCTCAGTTTCCCTCCGGAGCTCCTCTTCCTCCGAGGCTTCAAAGCCAGTGCTCCTTGTGATCCTGCTCGGCTCATTTCACACACTTTGCTTCGGTTAAAACTGGCACAGCAATGGCTCATGCATCTGTGTGCCTAAACCTTTCCCAGACCTGTGCTCACCCACATCTCTCGGCTGGTCTAGTCACATGACTTGATTTCCATTCCCCTCCTCCCACCCCCAATATCTTCAAATTGGTCCCTTCTGTTCTTTTTTTTTTGTGCTGCTGCCTCAAGGCAGACCAGCATTGCTTGTCACCTGGAGTATGTCAACAGCCCATCCCCAACCTCTCGAGTTCCAAGTGCATCCCTGCAGTCCTCCCTTCCATGTGGCTTTCAGTCACATGTCCCATTTAGTGCTCCCTGGGCACCCTCTGCGCCCCTTAACAGAGATGGGTATAGAATGTGTGGGATTATAGAAGAGCAATTGCTGTAGCGACTTTCAGTGAATCAGAGAAGACCTCACAGAGGAAATGAAGCTGGAGCTGGGTCTGGAAGAATGAATGGAATTTGTTAGTAGATAAGGAGGGAAAGCATTCCTCTCCGTGGGGCAAGTGGTACAACGGCACAGGAGCTGTAAAAGTGGTAGCCGGTGTGGTTCAGTTGGTTGGAGCATCTTCCTGTGCACCAGAAGTTTACTGGTTTGATGCCTGGTCAGGCACATACCTAGGTTGTGGGTTTGATCCCAGGTCAGCATGCTTACGGGAGGCAACTGGTCAATGTTTCTCTTTCTTTCTCTCTGTTCCTCCTCTCCTCCCCTCTCTCTAAAAATTATACATATATAATTGGAAATAGCTTGGTGTGGCTGGACTAGAGGACGCATGGGGCAGAGTAGCGGGAGGTGAGGCTTGAAGCCTGGCCTGGGTCTCAAGAGAAGGGCCTGCTCTACCATGTTAAGGAATCTGTGCTTTGTCTAATGGGACATAGCCATGGAGGGATTTTAAATCAGATTTCTAAACTGGATCGGATTCTAATCAGCTCACAACTCCAGTGAACTTGTAGTAAGCACGATTAGGACAAGAAAAGACTGTTGGCAGAAAGGCCAAACAACAGGCTCCTGCAAAAATCCAGACTTCAGACCATAAAAACCTAGGCAGGGGCAGTGTGAATGGACCAAAGATGACAAATACACAGGATTTAGTGTGAGTGGGTCTCCATAACGAGCTGTGTACAGGGTATGACAATGGAAAAAAATGTTGGAGGAAACTGTAGAGTCACGTTCTCCCTCCCAAAGACTCCCTGGCTTTGCAAAGGAAGTTTAAAATGAGACCGTTGCTAGGCCCGAGGGTACGAACGCAGAGCAAGGGGAGAGGACGTGGATGTTCTTGACCTCTCTGGAGTGCGTTCTCGGATACAGTGCTGCCAGCATTCCCAGGGAAGGAATGGTTGACGTTTTTCTTTCCCCTGTTGCTCCTTACTTCCCCCCACATCTCCTTACTGACAGCTGTGGCCCCCGGCATCACACGCTCCTCACCTCTAATCTTACTCTTTTGTGGGTAGGTTGGTACCAGGAAAGCATACAGGAGGCATGGGAGATTGAAGGAAAGGAATAGAGTGCTTAGAAGAAAAGACAGAGAGAGAGAGTCCACATACATTAGAATGAAAGCAACTGTATGGTATTTCAAATGCATTTTAGCATAGGTTATATAAACAGATTTATTTTTTAATATACCCCCTGTATCTTTCAATTAACCATACACTGCGCATAATACACTTTAATACACATATCTGAGAATGGGAATAATGGAAACAGATGTTAACAGAGTTATATTGACTCTCGGGGTAGTGCCCCTGGCCTACGAGATATCACAGCTCCATGTGTTACCCATAAAAAAACCTGTGGCTTTAATGTGGAACACACTCCGCTTTGGATTGGCAAATGGGTTGGAGTCAGGGCAAGAAAAATGAGGATCTTCTGACTGAGAGGGTTTATGCACTGTAGTATCTAGGCAAGAAAACCTCTCTACGTCAGCCTGGGTCAATCTCCTTGCTGCCTCATTTCTATGCAAAATGGAGATTCCAGCAGTTTAGGCCACTACTATGTTCTCTCTGCCTTCCTGAGAAAGTCTGACTCACAGAGGTTGCTTTTGAGATGATTAGATAAATACATAATTGCTCAATAAGAGGTCTTCTAATTGCCTAGTTCAGGGCACTATGTCTTGGTAAGTCACTTTGCTTTTCTGTCTTCAAGAGCCGCCTACTCATGCATGGCTCTGGGGGGCCTGGATGTCCAGGGCCCTGGGTCAGGAGACCACCCTTGTTCTAGGCTCAGCTTCCCGGGGGCCCAGTGGCCTTCTGCAAGTGACCGTATCCATTTCCTCCCTTGTTAGAAGAGGCATTGCATTTCACATCTCTTTCAAGCTCTAAGACTCACCAATCTCACACTGAAAAATCTCAGCTCTAAGGGGGTTTTCAAAAGCTTTTGTCTATTACTTCTTTTGAAGCAGAAGATGTATCTTTGGCTTTATACTTTGTAAATTCCATGCTTCTCCACTCCTTTTGAAAGCTTCCTACAGAAACACTCCTACGGGAAGGCCTCCTACCAGCCCTTCCATACGCAGACTGCCCTTGGAAGAAGAATACGTCTTGGAGAAATCTCCATATGTAGGCCTGTCACTGCCCCTGGGCTTTCCTGGGTTCTTCTTGGCTTTTAAAGTAGTTTTGGATGTCAGGGAGCAGGAAAAGGATACTTAAATATTTCTATTTCTTCCCTATACTTAAGCCCATACCTAGACACCAAAATCCACTTTGAACTCTGCACTGCCGCCCAGTGGGTAGCTCTCACCACTGCATTCTCTTTGTGGTAGGCCTTGGGGAAAGAAACCTGGATACATTTAGGAAGAGGGGTAATAAGGTGGCTGCTACTAAGAACAGAAGGTTTTCTACATCCTGCCCAGGCGCTGTTAAGTCTTTACATGTTGTATATACTGTATGGTTTTATAGGTTATAAATATCTATGTGTTACATGTTGTCCATGCTCATAGTAGTTGGATGAGGTAGGTTCTACTATTAGTCCCATTTTGCAGATTAGAAAACTGTCATTGGTAAGTGACAACTAGCTTGGTAGGATTTAGGGTCAGAAACAGAATGGTTCCTCTGATCTCCCATTCTTCACAGCCATGTTTCTGGTTAACTGCCGTCTCAACGTCAGAAGAGGGGGGTTGATTGCTGGGCAGTGTTCTCAGTTCAGTCCACTCCAGTAGCTCTGTATGGCCCTGCGTGTGCGGAGCTGTGGAAAAGAAGCTGGAGAAATAAATGGTCCTTAGCCTCACAGGCCTGGCAGTCCAGCTCGGAGGGTTGTTCATATACTTAAAAAATAACTAAGAATGCAGAGTAGTTCAGAAAGTTTCACAGAGGAGAAGGAGTCGAGATGGATGGGAAAAGTGCAGATCACACTTGGAGACTGGAGGAGAGAGATGGGGGGTGGCCGGAGCCCAGATGGTTTGCAAGGTAATCCTTTCAATATTTATCATTTTCTCACCGGCATCCAGGAATATGAAATGCGAGACATAGGATCTGCCCTCAGAGAGTTCACTGTCTGATGCAGAAACTGTATGATTGACCTAAGTAAAGGCACCAGGCAGGGATGACTGAGGCCTCTCTGCAGGACGACGCAGAAGCCGGCTTAAAGCAGAGGCACTGTTCCGGAAAGGGGTGGTGGGTAAGGCCAGACTGTGCGGGGCTTGAATTCCTGCCCAGAAAGTTGGGGCCTTGTGCTGAACCATACCAATGGGGAGTCTGGTTTCTACACAGAGGACTAGCCTTCTGAAATCACATGCACTGACTCTTTTTAAGTAAGAGAAATGAGGAGAAGAGAGAAGAATATGGATTCATGTACCCTGTGCCAGAAATGAGTCTCTGCGTTAATGTGTTGAACTCTGAAACCAACTCTGGAGGATTTTCGAGCATAGCCGCGCCGTTGCCTTGCTCCGTCCACTGCCCCGTCTGGAGGGACTTAGCAATGACTACCGTGTCACCTCCTACGTTGGTCAGTATTGGCTCTGTAAGTCTAAGGAATTGCTCAGGGAACCCAGGCGATGAAGAGCCCTGCCCCAAACTGAAGCTGGAGAGAGAATAGGCTCCCTGACTTCTGCGACTTTGGGGGTCCTGTCATTTTTTGGAGTTAAGCATGTGACCAACTCTTTTTTTCTTCCTTTTGTAGCTCCCTCTCTATGAAAAAGGTCAAATTCAATCCAAAAAATGAAACAGGCCATATAGAAGATAGATCAGGAAGACAATTTAGCACGGAAAAAGAATGGTGATGAATTATTTCGCAAACTATATGCATGCAAAACTCAAAGCTCCCAGGAGATATGTACAAGCTTAGAAAACATGCTTCTTATTTGATAGAATTCTTCTTTGTTGGATTTAATCTATGGAAACACTCACTCATAAATGTGCAAGATTACACCTAGGCATGTTTAGTACAGCATTATTTATAATCGAAAGGAGGAAAGGAGAGAAGGAAGGCAGGCCTACGTTCCTACCGGAAGGGAGCTACTTAAAGCAGAGATGGCACACTTATGAAGAGGAAGTCTGTGTGGCAGTCAAAAAGAAATGTGGCGAAGCCATGTTCTAGTTTCCCAGGGCTGCCGAAACTAGTACCCCAGACTTGGTGCCTGAGGCGACTTCCTCGCAATTCTGGAGGCTAGAAGTCCAAGATCAAGGAGCCAGCAGGCCTGTTTTTTCCTGAGGCTTCTCTTCATGGCTTGCACCTGTCTTCTTCTTGCGTCTTCACGGGTTCATGTCCTGTTCTCTTCTTTTTTTTTTTTTTTAAGATTTTATTTATTTATCTTTAGAGGGGAAGGGAAGGAGAGAGGGAGAGAAATATCAATGTATGGTTGCCTCTCGTGTATCCCCTGCTGGGAACTGGCCTGCAATCTGGGTATGTGCCCTGGCTGGGAATCGAACCGTGATCGCCTGGTTCGCAGGCAGGCGCTCAATCCACTGAGCTACACCAGCCAGGGCCCCATTCTCTTCTTATAATGACCCCAGTCACACTGGATTAGTGACCCTAGTGATCTAATTTTAACTTAATTACCCCTTTGAAGATCTTATCTTTAAATACATTCTGCAATATCGGTGGTTAGGACTTCAACATGTGCATTTTGGGGGATAAAAGTCAGCCCATAAAAAGCTACCTATGCTTACATGGAAAGATGTATAGGATTGTCAAAAATAAATAAATTGAAGTCAGTATAGTAAGTATGATAGCATTTTGAAAACAAATAGTATATATGTAACGTGTGTGCATATATTATACCCCAAAGCATGTGGAAGGATACATGTCAAACATTTAACAGTGGAAATTCATGAGGAAGGGGTGGACATTGTAAAGAAGGGGATGTGGCCGTGTAGCAATGAATTATGGGGAATTTGCCCACTTTTATTTACTGTATTAATTTCATTTGAATATGTTTTATTTTTGGTGTTATCTTAGTGACAAAGGGCACACGCCCCAGAGTCAGGTTGTTTAATTCATGCTTTGAAAACAGGCTCAAACCCGTAGTCTGTGCCTTTCTCCAAACCTCTGGACCTTCATTGGGAAAACAACAGTAAGTTTCTCATAGCAGTCCCATCAGATAATGAATGTAAAGCACTGGGCACAGTGCTGGTCACCTTCCTAAGACCAATGAGTATTATCTATTTTTCTTACTATGGTAACAAAGGAAAAAGTTTTCACTTGCAACCTGGAGGGAAGAGGTGTGTTCTTAATCCTGGAGCGTCAACTGAACCTGGTTTGGCTGAAGGGATAATTGACAGGTTCCCATGTGTTTGCAACGTCAATGCCACTGTCTGCGGAGAGACCCAGCAGTCAGGCCCGGCCTGCCCGTGAGTAGCGGAACGGTGGGCAGATGGGGCTTCTTCCAACAAATAACAGTCATTATACCATCTAAGGAGGAAATACCTACAAAGCACTTGGTCAGAATTGAATATATGATGATTGTTGTTATTACCTTCCTCTCTTTTGTTGCAAATTCTACTTAGAAAATGAAATTTAGAAGGCAGGTCAGGAAGGACAGACTCAGGGAAAATTACTTAGGGAAAGTGTGCCTAAGCCATGCACATTCCAGATCATTCCAGGATGGGAACACCCGTGACCACTGGTCAGGGTGTCATCTCCCCAACATGGGGGGCTGGTGGGGGTGTGTGACAAATTTCCTTTTCAATGATCTTTTTTTTTTTTATCACCGACAGATTCTTTAACTTGAGATGTCCTGCATATGCACGTTATGGCTCCTTAGATCTCTGCCGCAGCTGGAGAGGTTGGCATCTTTTTGGTGCTTCGCCTGTAGATCTGTTTCTGAGAGGAGCCTGCAGATTCTTATCCCTTGCCTGCGTGTCTTGAAATACAGTTTTGTTTGTGGTCCCATTAGCCAGTCCCTGGTCAAGTACACTGTGTCATTATCCATCAGCAGTGATGGTGACCTTCTGGCACTGGGGCCTCATTCTCTTGGACTCACACACGGGCCCCAGGTTCTTCGTCTTTGTGCCTGGGGGTGCGGTATCCGTCCTCACCTCATCTGCTCACTGTGTGCACACCACAGCCAGCTGCCAGAGGACTCCTCCATTTAATCACAGCAAACTGGCTTATCTAGGCCAACTAGACAAACAATGGAGAGTATTTGGGCTAGAAATGGGGAACAGTTCATTTCTTCTTCTTTTTTCCCCATTCTTTCCTTTGAGAGAGGTCATGTGGAATTGGACTTTTATTTTTTTATTTTATTTATTTTATTTTTTTAAAAAATATATTTTATTGATTATACCATTACAGTTGTTCTATTCCCCCCCTTCATTCCCTTCCACCCACACACTCCCTCCCCCACCATTCTCCCCCGCTTAGTTTATAACCACGTGTCTCAAGTTCTTTGGATTCTGTATTTCCCCCACTATTCTCGCCCTCCCCCCTATCTATTTTCTACCTACTGTCTATGCTATTTTCCGTACCTTCTCCCCCCTTCTCCCCCTCCCACTCCCCTGTTGCTAACCCTCCATGTGTTCTTCATTTCTATGGTTCCACTCCTCATCTAGCTGTCCTCTTGGTTTGCTTTTGTTTTAGGTGTGGTTGTTAATAACTGTGTGTTTGCTGTCCTTTCACTGTTAATATTTTTATCTTCTTTTTCTTATATAAGTCCCTTTAGCATTTCATATAATAATGGCTTGGTGATGATGAACTCCTTGAACTTGACCTTATCTGAGAAGCACTTTATCTGTCCTTCCATTCTAAATGAAAGTTTTGCTGGATAAAGCAATCTTGGCTGTAGGTCTTTGGATTTCATGACTTGGAATACTTCTTTCCAGCCCCTTCTTGCCTGTAAGGTCTCTTTTGAGAAATCCGCTGACAGTCTGATGGGTACTCCCTTGTAGGTGACTGTCCCCTTATCCCTTGCTGCTTCTAGGATTCTCTCCTTCATTTTGGTCTTGGCTAATGTAATTCTGATGTGCCTTGGTGTGTTCCTTCTTGGGTCCAACTTCTTTGGGACTCTCTGAGCTTCCTGGATTTCCTGGAAGTCTATTTCCTTTGCCAGACTGGGGAAGTTTTCCTTTATTATTGTTCAAATAAGTGTTCCACTCGTGGCTGTTTCTTTCCCCCTTCTGGTACCCCTATAATCCGGATGTTGGAACGTTTCAAGATGTCCTGGAGGTTCCTAAGCCTCTCCTCATTTTTTTGAATTCTCATTTCTTCATTTCTTTCTGGTGGGATGTTTTGTTCTTCCTTCTGGTCCATTCCATTGATTTGAGTCCCAGTTTCCTTTCCATCACTGTTGGTTTCCTGTTCATCTCCCTTCATTTCAATTGGTTTAGCCTTCATACGTTCCTCTAATTTGTGATTATGTTCCTCTAATTTGTGACTATAATCTACCAGTTCTGTGAGCATCCTGATAAATAGTGTCTTGAATTGTGCTTCTGAGAGGCTGGCAATTTATTGGTCGCTTAGAGTTATTGGCTCTGGGACTTTGAATTCTTCTTGCACCATCTTTTGGGCTGTTCGTGCCTGTTCCGTAGCAGGATCAGAGCCCTAAAGTTTCACTAGAACAGGGCAACTAAGTTGCTGGGTTGTGACGTTGTATGTGGGGGCGGGGTCAAAGAGGGACAATGGCTTCCCGTCTGCCGCCTGCCGCCTGCCGCTGCGGCCCCAGCGCCGCAGCCACCACTGTCACCAGGCCCATGCGTTCCACTGCATGCGAGTGTGCCACCGCCGTCAGCCCTCCACCACTGGGTTCACCTCCTGGGGCCTGCGTGGTCTGTCTCACTGTGCGCAAATGTGCGACCACGATCAGTCTGCCCCACACCCCGACTGGTTCCGGGCTGCCTGCGTGCCTAGGTCGGGAGATCTGTCCTGCCCAACCCAGCTCCGCTGCTGGCTCCACCTCTCTTACCGTCCCCGTTGAATGGTTTGTAGTTGTCGGACTTCCATATAATTCCGTTTTCTGGTCTTTGGGTGTGTCCTAGTTCTCCAGACCTTTGTTGTGTTCAAACTTGGTTGTGGGAGAAGGCACAGTGTTTCCATCTATGCCTCCATCTTGGTGGAAGTGGAATTGGATTTTTAAAAAAAGACTTTATATTGAGCGCGGGCCTTCGAACCAGAGGATCGCAGTTCGATTCCCAGTCAGGGCACATGCCTGGGTTGCAGGCCGGTTCCCTGCAGGCCAACTCCCAGCAGGGGATGCACGAAAGGCAACCATACATTGATGTTTCTCTCCCTCTCCTTCCCCTCTAAAGATAAATAAATAAATAAAATCTTTAAAAAAGACTTAATTTATTTACTTCTAGACAGGGGGAGGGAGGGAGAAAGAGAGGGAGAGAAACATCGATGTGTGATTTCCTCTCATGCACCCCTGCTGAGGACCTGGCCCACAACCTAGGCGAATCACACCAGCCAGGGGTGAAACTGGCTTTTTTAGTGAGAGAGAAGAATACAGTCACGTGCCACTTAATGATGGGGATATGTTCCGAGAAATGCACTGTTAGGCAGCATTGTCAGTGTGCGAACGTCAGAGTGCAGTTAAACGAACCTGGTTGGTGTAGCCTGCTGCCTCTAGGCTACCACCCTGGACAGCATGTCACTGTACTGAGTACTGTAGGTTGTGACACAACGGCAAGTATTTTTGTATCTAAACATAGAAAAGGCACAGTAAAAATAAGGTATAGTAAAGATAAAAAATGGTACCCTGGCATAGGGCACTGACAGGACTGGAGCGTGCAGACCGGAAGTTGCTCTGGGTGAGTCAGTGAGCGATTGGTGAGCGAGTGTGAAGGACCAGGACATTGCTGGACAACACTGTAGACTTTATAACCACTGTCCACTTAGGCTACATCAAATTTGTAAAACAACACGAGATTAAATCAAGTGCAAGAAAAAATGATGCAATCGAGAAACATGGCATACTGTTTTATAGCATTTAATTTCAATAAGTAGAAAGAGTATATTCTAATGATAAAAAGTATAATGTAGTAAATACACAAACCAGTAACACAGGAGTTTATGTCAGTATCCAGTATTATGTACTGTACACAATTACATGTGCTATAATTTATACACCTGCAGAGCAGTGGGTTTGTTTACACCAGCATCACCGCAAACACAGGAGTAATACACGTTAGGACCGCTACGAAGTCACTAGGGGATACTTCGGCTCCACCATCACCTTACCGGACCACTGTTGTATATGCAGTTTCTTGTTTACCAAAATGTTGATATGCGACGCGTGACTGTATGTACTTACAGGCTTTGTGCCAGCGGCATTGGCTTTGGGAGCCTGGCCAAAGGGCTCCCAGAAGAGGCCTAAGCGGCTGAAACGTGTGAACAGAGGGTAGCGGGCCTGTCAGCATTGCCTGTAGGTGGAACGCCAGTCATCCATGGAAATAAGCCCCCAGGGAGGACAAGGTGAGTAGCTTGAGGGCAGGACTCACACCTGGAGTGGAGTGCAGGGGTGGGGGTTGGGGTGTTCCGGGAAGCTCTGCAGCCTTCAGACTCCTGGAGCCAAGGATCCAGGTTCTACTGGGGTGAACTGTGTGTGACCCGGTGATTGTTGCTCTTCCTGGTTCTTTGGCGCCCTTATCTGTAAGTGGAGATGATATGAGTACCTGCCTGGTAGGTTTGCAGAGCAGACTAACAGAGATAACGTATGAAAAGCTCTTAGAACTCTGGGTGCTTGGCCCTTCTTATCACCACCCCCAGGAAGGCGGGACGGGAGTGCAGCAAGCAGCTGGGAGTGGGCAGGCAGGCGCAGCAGGCGCAGGGGGAGACCAGGACAGGAGTCCTCGCAAGCTGCAGGGCTCCTGCCTCTGAGCTCCCGTGTGACTCAGGCAGACTCTCAGTGGAAAACCTTCCTCTCCCAATATGGTCATTTTCCTAACCCCCAGGGTTGGGAGGTGGCACCTCCTTGAGCCTCAGCTGCCTAGGTCCCTTTTGTGACGCTCTAGCTCCTTCTTCCTTGTATTCTACTGGCTCTGGACCCGAAGGCCCAGCCAGCAGAGGAATGTGCCTCAGCTACCAGAGTTGCTGGGTCACAGAAGGTCCCCCTTGGTGGATAGGTCTGTGCCTGAAGGAGGACAGTGGGGCCAGCAGCTGCTCCAGGCTGGGCTCTTCTTGGGCTTTTGTGTTGGAAACATGAAGTGTGACTTCCCTTGCTTGGGGAAGCCTGAGTCAACCCACGTTTGGGCTTATCTCTTTACTCAACACAGTGTTTGTTTTAGGAAAATCAAAGTGCATTCTTTTTCTGCTTCCTTCAAAGGGAGGAAGAGCCAGGCTGGCTGGTGCTTGGGAGCAGGGGCTGCTGCATTCAGAGGGGTCAGATCGGAGCTTCTCTCTTAGCCGCTTCTCGTCGGGTCGCTTGAGCTAATCATGGCGCCCACACTTAGGGCCTGCGGTGTGCAGTCTCTTTGAACTTGGCTCTGGGAGGGGAGGATGCCCCAGGCTCACCCACCGGTACAGACCTCCTGGCTCTAAGTCCCAGCCCTTCACCCTTTGCATTGCTGACGCCCTGCCTCCACTCCAGGCCACTCCTTGCTGGGTTACCCCTCTGCAGTCTGCAGTTTCCGCAGCTTAACTAGGGGGCTAACTCACCTGTCTGCTGCCCCACGGGGCCTTGGTCCGCAAGAAGTTATCCATCCTCTCCTCAAGTTCTGCTTCATTTCTTTCCTTCTTCCCATCCCAGACGCTCGAGCTCCGAGGGCCAGGGCCACATTGTCCCTCCTCCCTTCTAGGGAAGGTCAGAGCCCCTGTTCTCCTCCACTGGGTTCAGTTTCTTGTTGCTGGCACTGAAGAGTTGAGACCAGCTCTCAAGGCGTGAGGAACAAGCACCTCATCGTTTGAGATGCTTCTAGGAGGCCTGGGAGTCCTCTGGGTTGCTGGATGCCACAGCCAGGACTGGACAAGGCCTGTGTGCAAACTCTGGAGGGTCACTTGGGTTTCATGGAATGGTGGAGTCACTGAGAAGGTGAAGACTTGGTCACTCCTGGCTAGGGCTTTGCAGGGTTCAAATCACCTTTCATAGCCAGAATTTTGCAGTATAAATTGCAATGCTCTGAGACTTAGAAAAATTTTTTAAAAAGCCCTGGCTGGTGTGGCTCAATGGATTGAATCAGGGCACATGCCTGGGTTGCAGGCTAGGTCCCCTGTAGGGGGTTGTGCAAGCGGCAACCACACATTGATGTTTCCCTTTCTCTCTCTCTCTCCCTTTACTTCTCTAAAAATAAATAAATAAAATCTTTTAAAAAATAAATAAAATGCATTCTTTACTGATTCTAAATGATTTAAAAATTGTAAAAAAATTTAAAAAGAAGATGTGGGTGTTTCTAAACACACTAAAGCAGAGAGAACAGAGCAATGAGAGCCCAAGTACCTCATCACCAGATTCAAAAGGCCCTGACTTTCCTCAGCCCCCAGGTCTCTCCTCTTTCTTTGCAATACTCTTCTCGGTAACCTGGACACCACTGACGGCTTTTTAGATAAATTTGGCCCGTGCCCTCTGCCACAGCAAACAGAAAACCAGTGCTGTGGTCTTGGTTTATGAACGTGGCTCACTGTTTTACACTCGGGAGATGTGATCTGTTTTCACAGAGAGCTTAATCCAATGGCAAATTCTTGTCCGAAAGAGCAGCCCAGCCCAATGCCAAATGGAAAATAGTTGTTTGAGGCAAGCATTTTTCTACACCCAATCAGGCAGCATTAATTAATGAGGTGACCGGCCAGTTTCTGCAGCTGCTTGGGGCTGGGGGCTGGCTCTTCCCTGAGAGCCCTTTCCAACCTCCGCAGAATCAGGCCTCTTTGGGCTCGAGGCTCTCCTGCCGCTTTGGTCGTTGGTGGGGGTGGGGGCAGCGGAGGATGCTGCCCGTGACGCTACTCATCAGCCTTTTTAAAGGAATGGCGCCATTATTTCTGTGAAAGGCAGCTCTGGGAAAGGGCCTGTCTTTCCTGATATCTGGTATCTTTTTTCTTTGGCGGCAATGAGAACTAAGAACACTGTTGCGTGTCGCTTTTTGCCTTGGCTACCAGGAAGCATGGTTGTCAATTTATAGCCCCATTAGAGTAACTGCTTCACCTGTGAAGCAGGTGGTTCCAGTTAACTTATCTCCTCCCATTTCCTCAATATGATTTCCGGTTTCTCACTTTTATCTTCATGTGCCGTAGGCACAGGGGTTTTATTGTATCCAACTTGCATTTTCACTTCTTTGAATTAGGAGTGGTAGAAATTAACTGCAAAAGCAAACAGAATAAAAGCTGTACTTCCCCTATCCATGGAACCTTTGTGAGAAATCCGAAGAGGTTAAAGTACTAGGCCAAGACCACACAATCAGTATGTGGCCAGGAGGGCAACCAGGACTCCTTACATACAGCCCATTTGTACTTTGTAGTTTACGGTTGTTACTTCTCAAAGGGCTTCCTCATATCTCTAGCAAATTGTCTCAGTTTGTCCTTGGTTTGTTCTTTCAGCAAATACTCTTTGCTCACTTTATCTATATCATAGTAGGCACTATGGGGGGATAAATAAAGATAAAACGAACACTGCCCTTAGGACATTTACAGTTTAATAGGAGATATCAGATATGTTCATCTAATTGTAACACAAGATAAAAACAGCGCAAATGTTTTAGATAAAGTTTAAGGGAGATGAGGGGAGGAAGAAGTTATTTTAGATGAAGAATGAGGGCAGACTTTGTGTAAATAGCTGGCATTTAAGTTGATTCTCGAAGGCGAGGGAAGGCAATGATTTTGTACCTTGTTCACACGGCCTTTCACAGAGGATGAAACCGCATAGGCAGGAGGGCCGAGGGACCAGCTTGGGACGCAGGGAGGGACCCCTGGAGCCCGGCCAGACTGGTCACAAAAAAGCCATTCTTTCCACAGAGCCATTTTGTTGATTTTTTTCTCTATTGATTTCTTTCTAATTTCATTGACTTCTGCTTATTTTGGATTTATTTGTTTTCTTTTTGTAGTTTCCTAAAGTGTTATCTTAGATTATTAATTTCACATTTTTCTTCCTTTCTTATATATTTACTCAATGCTATAAATTTCTGCTAAGCACCATTTTCTCTGCATTCTGTGAATTTTGATGTTTTATTTTCACTTTCATTTAGTTCAAGATTGTATTTTAAATTTTTTCTTGAGACTTCTTCTTTGACCCATATTGTCATTTAGAATTGTGTTATTTAATCTCCAAGTGCTTTGTTCTATCTTTCCGTTATTCATTTTTATTTTAATTCTGCCGTGCTCTGAGAGCAGATTTTGTTTGATTTGTAGTCTTCTAAATGTGTTAAGGTTTGTTTTATGGTCCAGAATGTGATCTATCTTAGTGAATGTTCTGCATGAGCTTATGAAGTCTACTGCTTTGAGAAGAATCTGTATGCTTCTGTTCTTGCATGAGGTAGCTTCTAAATGCCTATTACATCTGGTTTATTGTTGGAGTTAGTGAGTTCATATGGGGGCAACTTTGCCCGCAAAGTCCCCCGGTGTGCCATAGATGAAAGTGGAACTACCAAGACATGATCTGCTTGGGGAGGAGAGGTGGCCAGTCTCTCAGAGGAGAAAAGCCAAGAGCCCCTTCTTCAATGGCTTTTATTGGGTTGTAATACACAGGAATACAGGGCAGCAAGGATCAAACAGTAGATAACATTTCAAAGAAATCTGAGAGCTTAGTCTGAGTCAGTGTCTGTCAGGAAAGGGGGTTGCAGAAACTTTGGGAGACATACTCATTTCCTGCTTGGACCCTTAACATATGAATGAAAGCACTCTTAGCAAAGCAGGCTTCACAGGACTTTCAAAAATTCTTTCTTATGCCTGATCACCCCACCCCAGCTCGATTCCGCTCTAGCAAGTCAAGGAGCTACACCACCTCCCCATCACAGGTTTTGTGACTTAAGTGGATTAGAGCCAGGAAGCGCTTCTCCCAGAGGACATGGGGACTCTGGCTATGTTAGAATAGCTGGGGGGTGAGGGTCCATCACTCCCTCTTTGTTGCAGTCCCCCGAGTCTATGATAGCCTCCCAAGTAATCGTGTCTGGCTTAGGTTGCCCCTCCTCTGAGGGGTCATACCTGTCTCTGACTAACCAACCAAGCGTTGGGGGCAGGGGATGAAGCAGAAGCAGCGTTTGCTACCAGAGACAAGCTTTGTCTCCTTAGTGGCTCACATTCTGGAGGTCGCTCACTCAGCCTTAGCCATAGGAGGTAGTTACAACTCCTGAAACCAGGCAGAACAGTTCCCAACAAGTTCAACTATGTCCTTACTGGTTTTCTGTTTTCTGGATCTGTTTTTGATAGAAGGGTAGAGAGGTATTGAATTCTCCACCGATAACACCGGGTTCACCTACTTCTCCTCGAGGTTCTATCAGTTTTGTCTCACATGTTTTCACACCCTCTTGTTAGGTTTGTACACGTTAAGGATTGCTATGGCTTCTTGGAAAATTGACCCCTTTTTTCCTGATTAATTTCCTTGCTCTGTAGTCTGGCTTTTCTGAAATTAAGATAGCCACTTCTACTTTCTTTTAGTTAGTGTAGTATGATATATATTTCTTTATTCATTTATTGTACTTTTGATCTATATGTGTATATTTAAGTGTTTTTTATAGACAGCATATAATTGGGTCTTGCTTTTTTATCTACTGTGACATTCTGTATTTTAACTGATGTAGACCATTTACATTAGACCGTTGACATTAAAAGTGATTATTGACATAGTTAGATTAATAGCTACCATATTTGTTACTGTTTCTTTTTGCTCCCCTTGTCTTTGTTCCTATTTTAGTCTTCTACTTCTTTTCCTATTTCTGTCTTTTGTGGTTTTAACTGAGCATTTATGATTTCATTTTCTCTCTTTTCTTAGTATATCATTGATACTTTTTAGAGAAAACTTCTTTTAGTGGTTTCCCTAGAGTTTATACATTTACAACTAATCCAGGTCTATTGTCAAATAACGCTACACTGCTTTGCAAGTACTCCGACCAGTTTATAGTAACAAACCAATCCTAATTCCTCCCCCTTGCCCCTTGTATGATTGCTGCCATTCATTTCACTTGTAGATAAACATACATAAACATATATGTATATATATGCACACAAGCATGCATAATTGAGTATTTTGTTGCTACTATCACTTTGAACAAACTGTTATCTGTTAGATCAATTAAGAATAAGGAAAATAAAAAGTTTTTATTTCACCTTCTCTAATGCTCTTCCTTTCTTTATGTAAAACCAAGTTTCTGAGCTATATAATTTTCCTTCTTTTTGATGAACTTCTTTTAACATTTCTTTTAAGGTAGTCCTAGCAGAAAAGTCCCTCAATTTCTGTTCCTCAGAAGAAGGCTTTATTTTTTTCCTTTGAAGGATAATTCCACAGGGTAAAGAATTTTAGGTTGGTGATTTTTTTCTTTCAATACTTTAAATACTTCACTCCATTTTCTTCTTGTTTGCATGGTTTCTGAGAAGTCAGATATAATTCTTATCTTTTCTTCTGTAAAGTAAAGCATTTTAAGTCTGGCTTCCCTCAACATTTAAAAAACTTGGATTTTCTGCAATTTGAATATGATATACCTATGTGTTTTGCTTATTTGTCTCTGCATTTATCCTGCTTGGTGTTTTGAGCTTTCTGCATCTTCGGTTTGGTGTCATTAACTTGGGGGAAATGACCAGTCATTAGTGACTCAAATGCTTCTTCTGTTCCTTTTCCCATTTCCCCCTGGTGTTTCCATTGTACATAGGTTGTATCTTTTGTAGTTGTCCCACAATTCTTGGATATTCTGTTCTGTTTTCTTTTCAGCCTTTTTCTCTTTCCAGTTTTGAAACTTTTTTCCTTAGCCATGTCCAGTCTACTGTCGAGCTTATCAAAGGCATTCTTCATTTCTGTTAGTGTTTTTTACTTTTTTTTTAAAGATTTTATTTATTTATTTATCTTTAGAGGGGAAGGAGAGAGGGAGAGAAACATCAATGTATGGTTGCCTCTTGTGCGTCCCCTGCTGGTAGTTAGCCTGCAAGGAACCAGCACACAACCCAGGCATGTGCCCTGACTGGGAATCGAACTGCGATGGTCTGGTTCGCAGGCCCGCACTCAATCCACTGAACTACGCCAGCCAGGGCTGTTTTTTACTTTTAGCATTACTTTTTGATTTTTCCTTAGAATTCCCATCTTTCTGCTTATAATGACAAATGTTCTTATATACTTGATCCATTTGAGTTTTTAGTACATTAATCAGAGTTATTTGAAGTTCCTGGTCTGATAATTTCAATACCCTGCCATATCTGAGTCTGGTTCTGATGCTTGCTCTGTCTCTTCATTCTGTGCTTTGTTGTTCAGTGTGCCTTATAATTTGTGTGTTTTTTTGGTAGCTGTACATGATGTACTGGGTACAAGGCCTTTAGCAATGTGGTGGTCAAGTGTGGGAAAGGAAAGCTCTCTGTAGTTCCAGGGTTAGATCTCAGTTTTCTAGTGAGCGTCTGCCTCTGGGATGTGGACTTTACACATGCTTCTCATTTTTTCACCCCCTTAGGTGGTAGGGTAGCCAGTAGTGACCAGGGTTGGGTATTTCTCTTCTCTCACAGGGAAGGCGAGGGTGGGTTGGAGTGGGTGTTTCTCTTTTCCCAGGTTGCTGGGGCTGGAGGAAGACCTCAATAATTTAGCCTCTGGGAAGATAGTTTCTCTTGAGGGCAGGCCTCCCTAAGAAGAATGCTGTGGTGAATTTCAAAGTGGTTCATTTTCTCCTTCCCCAGCTGGTGAGGGTTTCTTCCCTCTGGCATTCAGTGCAAGAACCTGGAGGTAAAAGTCACCAGAGTCCCCTGCAGTTGTTGACTCAGGCTCATCCACATTGGGGCTCCAGGAACTCCTCAATCGCAGTTCAGATTTTCCGGTCCCAGGGCTGGTTCCCACTGAGGTTTCTGCTCCGGTAAGTTGTGACCCTCTGTACTTGTCTGACGGTTCCTCCAGTTCTGGGGACAGCAGTTTGCCCTATGACCTCATTTCTCTGAAGGATCTAAGAAGAAGAATGTTGGTTTTCAGGTTTTTAAGATTTTTTTCTTGTTGACAGGACAGAGCGATGACTACAGGGTTCCTTCCGTGCTGGGCCAGAAAGCAAAAGTCAGGCTTGGCCGTTTTCCACTCAGTATAATCCTCTGGCCATTCATTCTGGGTGTTGTATACATGAATAGCCCATTTTTCTTCATTTCTGAGTAGTATTCCACGGCATGGATGTGCCACAGGTGTTCCACCATTCACGTGTTGAAGGGCACGTAGGCTGCTTCAGGTGTTTTGCTCTAATGAAAAAAAGCTATGCTAAATATTTGTGCATAGTATTTGTGTGAACATGTCTTAATTTCTCTGGAATAAGTTCCCAGGAGTGTAATTGCTGAGTCATATGGTAGCTGCATGATTAGTTTTCTTTTTTATTTAAAAGATTTTATTTATTTATCTTTAGAGGGGAAGGGAAGGAGAGAAGGAGAGAAATATCAATGTATGGTTGCCTCTCATGAGTCCCCTGCTGGGAACTGGCCTGCAACCCAGGCATGTGCCCTGACTGGGAATCGAACCGTGATCATGTGGTTCGCAGGCCCGTGCTCAGTCCACTGAGCTACACCAGCCAGGGCTAGTTTTTTTTTTTAAGAAACTGCAAAATTGTTTTCCCTAGTGGCCGGACCATTTTATATTCCCACTAATAATGTGTAAGTGATCTTGTTTGTCCCCATCAGTATTTAAAAATTTTTTTAGCCACTTTGATAGATGTGTAATGATATCTTATGTGGTTTTAACTTGCATTTCAATAACAGCTAATGATGTTGAACATCTTTTCATGTGCTTATTTTCATCTTTATACCCTTTTTGGAGATGCGTCTTCACGTCTCTGCCAGTTTTGTAATTGGATTGTGTCTTTTTCTTCTTCTGAGTTTTGAGTTTTTAAAAAATGTATTCTAGGTACCAGTTCTTTGTAACATACATAGTTTGAAAATATTTTCTCCCAGTCTGTACACCTCCTGACAGGGTCTTCTGCAGAGCACATGTTTTTAGTTTGATGAGGCCCAGTTTCTCATTTTTCTTGTTGTGAACTGTGATTTGGGTGTTAAGTCTAGGAACTCTTTGCCTAGCCCTAGGTCCCAAAGATTTCCTCCTATTTTTAAAAGTACTTTAAGTCCCAATAGCTTTATGTTCTATATTTTAGACCACGAGCCATTCTAAGTGAAATTTTCTAATAGGTGTGAGACTCAGACTGAGATTCATTTGGTTGCCTCTGAGTGACCCATTACTCCACCACCATTGGTTGAAAAGGTGGCCTTTCCCTCCGTGTTGCTTTTGCATGTTTTTTGGTAGTCAGGCTTGTTTGTGTGGGTCTGTTTCCGGGTTTTCTGTTCTGTCCCATTGATCTGTGTTTTTCCCTTTGCCAATTGCAGTCTTCATTACTGTAGCTATATAATGCCTCTAAGTTGGGTAGATGATTTCATCTTATTTTTCTTAAAAAAGTTTTAAACTATTCTAGTTCCTTTGACTTTCCATACAATTTTTAGAAAAATCGAATCTATAGCTACAAAACCGCTCGATGGCATTTTCATAAGAATTATGTTAAATCTATACATAAATTTGAGGATAATTGACATCTTTGCTATGTTGAGTCTTTCAGTCCAAGAGCACAGTATATCTCTCTGTTCATTTAGGTTTTCTTTTTGTCATTGGCATCTTATAATTTTTAGCATGAAACTTCTGCATGCTTTGTTAGATGTACATTTTTAGTGTTTAACTCTTTTTTGGCGATTGTAACCATTTACAATATTTGTACTTTGGTATCTGTGTTCATTGCGGGTATATAGAATTATAATTAATTTTTGAAATGTTTATCTTGCTGAACTGATTCGATTCTAAAAGTTTTAAAAATAGATTACCTGAGATTTTTCATGTATATAATAATGCCATCTGCAAATAGGAACAGCTTTCTTTCTTTATTCTGGGTCTGTATGCCTTGTATTTGCCTCCCCTTTTTTGCCTTGCCCACCGGCTGGAACTTTGAGCACTGTGTGGAAAAGAGCAGTGAGACTTTCTTGAATGCACACTTGGAGGGGAGAGCATTAATTATTTCACCGCCAAGTATGATGTGAACTGTGGGTTTTTGTAGATGTTCTTTTTTTTTTTAGTGTTTCCCAAAATGTTTCTTTTTTTCCAAAATTTTTTTTATTTAATTATTTTTCAAGTAGAGTTTTCTGTCTATTACTCCCATCCCATCCCACCCCCCGGGCTCCCCCCTCCCTCCCCTTTCCACCCTTCTCAGTTGTTGTCCATGTATCCTTTATGTATGTTCCTCTAAATCCCTCCCCTATTTCCCCTGAAATTCCCTCCCTTCTCCCCTCTGGTCACTGTCAGCCTGTTCTCTGTTTCAGTGTCTTTGGTTATATTTTGCTTGCTTGCTTGTTTGTTTTGTTGTTTAGCTTCCTGTTAAAGGTGAGATCATATGGTATTTGTCCTTCAACACCTGGCTTATTTCACTCAGCATAATGCTTTCCGGTTCCATCCATGATGTTGCAAAAGGTAGGAGCTCCTTCTTTCTTTCTGCAGCATAAAATTCCATTGTGTATATGTACCATAGTTTTTTGATCCATTCATTTACTGACGGGCACCTAGGTTGCTTCCAACTCTTGGCTATTGTAAATTGTGCTGCTATGAACATTGGGGTGCATAGGTTCTTTGGGATTGGTGTTTTAGGGTTCTTAGGATACAATCCCAGCA